>NC_137799.1:16075036-17492536 GCF_963383645.1 Muscardinus avellanarius
TTAAACTTGCTCCATGGTATATCCTTTTGCTTTTGGAGAAAAATGTACTCTTTGGCAAGGACATAATGAGAATAATATAGGCCAAGAGTTTGTGGGTATCTGACTTTCTCCAGACTTATTAGAAATTTTATATCAGTATTGTCCAACACCTGACTGTCACAGGCAGTAGTTATTCTGCTAAAGTTAGTTGATTTGTACTGCATGTGCACTTATGAAGTCTGCCAACTTTTCTTGTTGCTGTGACTAAGATATCTGGTATAAACAACATAGAGGACAAAAAGTTTTATTTGGGCTCACAGTTTTAAAGTATAGTCCAGAGTCGGCTAATTCCATGGCAGACATCATGGTAACATGGTATGTGTCAGAGAACAGCAGATCATTTCATAGTAGCCAGAAAATAGAAAGCATTAGGAAATGACCAGGAACAGATATAGTTCCCAAAGCCCACCTCCAGTCACCTACCTTTTATAGTCACATTCCACGTGCCTAAGTTACCACCTAGTAAATCCATTTAAATTATTAATTCTTCAGCGGTTTTCTCACTGCTGAGAGTAAAGCCCTGACTAAATTATTTCATCTCTAAACATTTTTGCATTGCCAGAAATAAGCTTTTCTGGGAGACATTCTTTATTCAAACTATAACATGAATCTACAGGGAACAAGAAATATGATTCATAGCAAAGTTGGAAGACACAGAGTATCAGATAAAAGAGAGTGGCCTCGCTGCAGCATTATGATGATACAGAAAAACGGCTGGGCTTCCACCATCCTCAGGGAATAGGTGATTCTTCAGTATATATTTAGATGAAAAAGGAGCTAACATCTTCAAAAAGAATTTTTTAAAAGACAAATTCAACAACAGCAACAAAAAAGACCACAGGATTGAGTATCCATCTAAATAGATCATGCACTTCTCTAACTTACACATAGAATGTTCACTCTACCATCTTGTGAAGACTCAGAGATGCCACGATGGTCAGCTCTTACTTTCTGGTCCCACCACACAGCAGTGCTCTGGGGGTTCAGGACTGATTTTTACCATTCCTTGCTTTGATTGTTTTCTCTTGAAGTCAGATGTCAGCCATTATTTCTTTGTCATTTCTCATGTATTGGGATCCTTGCCTAGCCTATAATTAATATGATAAATAAGCTTTACTACTATAGTGAGCACCTTTATTTTTGAGACACAGTGAAGTATACGATTTATAAACTGTGAGGTCTTCTCCCAAGCCATTGTGTTATTCCTGATGGCTGGACACCAGACCTTTTTTTTTTTTTTTATCTTTTCTTCACTGGGTGACTTTGGGCAAATTAATAGCCCTCTTTAAGATACAATTCTCAGGTCCATAAGTTGGGGATAATAATAGTGCCTACACCAGAGATTTGTTTTGGGGAGTTAATTGAAGAATGAATGTCAGTGTTGCATATTGTTTTATTTCTAACAAGCTTAGAGTCTGTTACTAGAGATAAGACTCATAGATGAAGAACGTGGGGAGGTCATGGAGGTGATGGTGCCACCAGGGGAGAGGTGATGAGTTTGAGGCTTGAAGAATGGGGAGGATGATGAAGAAAGAAACAGAGAGACAACTGAGGCAGAAAGAGTAGGCAAGTGATATATATGCTGGAAATCAACAAACATGTGTGCTTGGAAAAGATAGCCTTTTCATGAAATCTAGAGAAGGAGTAAAAGGTAAGGCAAAATAATGCCAGCAGTCTATAGGTCAGGGTCTGGAAAACTATAACCCATGCGTCACATTGCCTGTTTTTATGTAGTATACAAGCTAAATATGTGTATGTGTATATGAAAATCATATTAAATATATATTCATAGTAGTTTATTTTTAAAAAATAGCCATTCCCATTTGGTAATGTATTATAGTAAGTGAGGCAGAGACCATGGGCATTTAAAGCCTCACATATTTACTATTTATTTCGTCCTTTACAGAAATGTTTTGCTGTTCCCTGGTCTAGACTCTAAAGTGGACTCGATCCAATGGAGGGAACTGACATTAACCTGTAAACAGTGAGGAGATGCCGAATTGAGAGAATGGTGGGGTCAGGAACGAGAGCGCCACCCTTTCTGATCATCATGGACTTTCATGCCCCATTAAGCACAACCACCTTTGTGACGCCGCCCCCCTCCAAATATGTGCTCTTGCCCAGATTTCTGTCCTTTAAAGAGACAAACTCATCATTCTCCCTTTTCATGTGGGATTTTTTTTTTTTTTAGAAAAGAATATTCAAATGGGATTTCTACCTTACATACTAAGTGCAGAGAGCTCTGGGCCTCGCCACGCTAATCAGGCTGGGTGCCATTCTCCAAGTCATTTTGTGCAATTTCATGTTCTCTCTCCCTGAAAGAAGGAGAATTACTTTGATAGATTAAAGCCGTTTCCTTATTGGAATGGGCGTTTTGTCTCTTTCCTCTCAGCTCTCGTCCACTGTCTCTCGATGCCCCCAAGGTAGGGAGGCCCTAATTTCCCTGGGTCGCTGTTGGTGAAGCAATTTCTCATCTCTGCCGGGGCCCTCCAGGGTCTCATTTATAGAACGAGGGGGGCTCTGGCTAGGGTAGGAAATGGAAGGGGCTGGAAGGTGACCCACTTCTTTCTGCTGCGGATTTGTGTGGTAAAATATTTTCAACTCAGACACAGATGCCCCTGGTTGTTGGTCAGAGGCTTTCTTTTAACTCTGGTCTGTGCAAGGGCTAGAGAAGGGCATATGGAGAATAATTGGGCTCCCACTGTGGAATAAACTGGACATTGCACTCAGTGAATTTAAACCTGAATAGCTGCATTTACGACCCTGTATAATATACAGTCACACGATAGTAAAAGGCTGGTTTTAATTGCTAATTCCTCCTTACTAGATCTTTGATGAGCTCAGTTGTGCTTATATTTTCATGTATTTAAGAATCACTTGGAAGGTACGTTAAGATGCAGATTCCTGAGCTCCACCTGAAGAGATGCAGATTTAGTCGTCTGAGGTTAGAAGTGGGGGGGGGGGTCTGTATTTTTAACAAATGCTCTTAGATGATTCTGATGGTGAAGGTCCCAGAAATGTGCTCCCAAGAGAACATTGTGTTCCAGGTGATTTTTAAAGTTTTTGTGAGATACTCAAAAGCCCTCACACATAGGGCATGTAAAATGTTACTGATGAAGGTTTTGTCATCAGGGTTGTTATTGATATATACATTGTGGGGATGTAGACATGCTTTGTCTATGCTTTGTCCACTGTGCTGAGTTGGAGGCTAGTTCCTTTGGGACAACCCAGGGTGAGGCACATGGATTTTATTAGTAGATTTCTGCTTCAGGAGACAGAGTGGATAGAAAACAGGATCACAGGCTCACGAAGCTGAATCCGTCCACATATGATAACTTGTGCTATAGCCAGTATATATATATATATATATATATATATATATATATATATATATAATCCTTACTTTTCTAGTCATATTGTTTCCTGCTCATATTGCTTATTTATTTTTTTATTTTGCAACTTATTTTTCTACTCATATTATTTTCTATTCACACGGCTCAATGTTGTGAAACTGTGTTCCTAAAAGAAGCAGAGCTTGATTTTTATAAACACCTGGGCACAATGTTATCACCTGTCACACTAATCTAACCCTTCACTGTGGCAACGATTCCTTCCTCCAATCCTGGCTCCCAAGTGGAGAGAAATAACTCCTCGCAGACTCTCAAACCTTTCTTGGAGAATGGGGCTTCTCTGAGCCATGAGAAGTTCATTTTAGAATTCTGAGACTTTGTAAGTTCGTGTTGAGAGTTCTTCCTTCCTGGAGGGAATATAACTTTGTTTTTCATTGTTCTAACAAAATACTGGAAGCTGGTTAACTTTATAAGAAAAAGAGATTGACGTGGCTCACAGTCCTGGATGTTCAAGGGCATCACATTGGCTCTGGTGAGGATGTCACAGAAGAAGACACCTCACTGTGGGGAACATCTGTAGGAGGAAGGGATCACATCCTCAGAGGGGAAGCCAGAGAGAGATTCGGAAGCCAGGCACTGTCTTTTATGACAACCTGCTGGCATGGGAACTAGCGGAAGAGTTTCCTGAGAACTACATTTTTTTAAAATTTCATTTTATTTGTGCATTGTAATTGCATACCTTGATGGAGCTGAGGGTGGTAGAGGCATAATGCACACACCACTCATTTTCTTACTCATTTTCTTTTCAAGGGCAGCATGCTTAGTACTTAAGCACCTCCCAGTAGGTCCCACCTCTTAAAGATTCTGCCACCTCAATTCTGTCACCACACTGAGGAACAAGCCTCTAACACATGAGTCTTTTGGATAAGCCATATCCAAACCACAGCAGAGAATGGCTGGGCTAGTGCCATCATGCTGCTCTGTGCTGAAAATTATGTTGGGCATCAATCAGGTCTGCCAACATGAACAAAGCAATGTCTCCAACTTTGAGAACATTCTAGAACCATGAGAAATAAACACTTAAAGGCAAAAGGAAGTTCTATAGGCTAAACTAAAAGCTTGTGCAAAGCTTATGATGTCATGATAATTAGCAGGAGTAATGACAGCCTGGGAAAGAGAGTGGAGGTAAGCTACGCAGAAGAGATTCCTCTTGGATTCAGGCCTGGAAAGAAAGAGGAGCCCTGAATGTGCTCTGGATTTCAGCAAGCATTCAGACCCAGGCATGATCATGTGCATTCACTTACTCATTTGCTTGGCCCCCACAAAAAACACAATATTTGAGGAAACTAAATCAGGCATGGGGTTGTGATTTTGCATGAAATATTTGGAGAAATAGGTTAAGGCTTACTTTTCTTTTTGCAGTACTAGGGATGGAACCCAGGGGAATTCTACCTCTGAATGACACCCCCAGCCCTAGTTTTTTAATTCTTTATTTTGAAACGGGGTCTCATTGAGTTGCAAAGGGTCTCACTAAGTAGCTGAGACTATCTCAGCCTCCCAAGTGTGGTATTACAAGCATGTGCCACCATGCCCAGCAGATAAGACTTATTTTGAATGTAAGGGTGGTTGCAGAAGAAAAATCTGGCAATGTGCTTTGAGATATGTTGCACAGGATGCTGTTAGGTTCTGGAAGGTATTTGTAAGCAACATATAGAACAAGAGGTATATGAGGAAAGAGAAAAATATATCCAAGCAGTACAAAGGGTACTCATAGTGCAAGGGGTTTATGAGAGGTGAAGCAATAGATAAATCACATCCCTGTTGTCTTCAGCCCCCTCACTGGTCACCAGGGACCACTCTCTAAAACACCCACTTCACCCTGGGTTTGAGAGTATTCCTAGAACTTGGGGGTATGTCAGTCCTTCTTTAGTGTCTTTGCTATGATTGATAATTTGTACCAAATCCATTTGGGAGGTTATTTTTCTTCCCCGACATACATCAAAGGATATTTTTATAGCTTGATGAATCTAACACATCTGTGTAATCACACAGTTTCCAGAAATCCAGATGTTCCCCAGAGCACCTCTGGCTCCCACGCTCTTGCAAACATTTGCTGTAAACACCAAAGGCTGTTTGTTGGTTTTAATGTTCTAGCTCATCTCATTACCCAGTGAAGGTGAAAGATTGAAGCCAGATAGTGTTGCCAGTAAATGTTGTCGCCCCTAATGCATCTATTTCTAGTGACTGATTAGTATGCGGCGTGGCTTGCAGGCTGACGCTTTCTAAAGGGCCAATCAGGTTCTGCCTGCTGTGGCACAGAGAGAGGAGTCAGGGGGGCTGCGCAGATTCCCTTCTGTTGTCTGGCCTGAGGTTTCCAGATGAACAGAGGACTCAGCCAGCTGAGATGAGATAGGGAGAGAAACAGAGGGTTACTATCAAGCCCGGCACATCAGGTTGCTGGAATGACTCTAAAAGACTCTTAGGAGCGTTAACATGTTGAACTCCATCTGGAATAGGAGTAAATCTTAACCCAAAGTGGAGGTTATTGTTTTCATTACTATTAGTCCACAAGAAAGACAGGCACATTTTGTTTATAAGAAGCTCTGTGACCATGAAACTTCATCCCAAAACTTGGCAAGAACAGTGGAATAGGAGCCAGGAGACGTTGGCCTGAGCTTGGGCTCAGGCAAGTCTGCATCTTCCCCAGGTTCCAATCTGTTTGTTTATAGAATAAACAGGTTGCCCCTGATGATGCCTAAGATCCCTCCAGTTCTAAGCCTGGGGATTCTCTTTTTCTAAGATGAAACTATTACGAAGTAAAGTAATTGGAAGCTTCTCTATCCCTGGGGCTGTTAACTGACCACCTGAAATGGGGCAGAGAGACTTTCCCTGCATAGAGCTTTATTGCAGTTAGTAGGAGATTGTTCTGGGTGAAGAGCCTTCCTCCTCTCTGTTCATTCTGTAGGAGTCCCTTACAATATCTTACTTCTATTTAGCTCATTCATCTTAATGGGGCCTTTCTCTGACCCTAACCAATGAAATTAATTAGGCCCCCCTGTTATTATGCCACTCAGCATCACAGATTTACACTATATATTTCATAATTACTTGATTAAGGTTAACCTCTTCCACTACTGGGGATGTCCATGAGAGCTGGTCCATGTTGATTCTGACCAATATTCTATCATCCATGCCTGACTATGCTCAATCAATATTAAGAAAATGAATGAATGAATGAATGAATGAATGAATGAAGTCTTGCCTGGGGAAGGGGCAATGGATTAAGTAGTTACCATCTGAAATATCAGAGTCCAAATTCTTTTACAAATAAATATAGGGTTGCAAAGTGATAAGCAAATGCAAATACTGGCAAAAAAATGTCAGATGAGTATAGAGAGATTACCTAATAGCAAACACAAAATTCAACTTTAAAGATAGAGAGAGAATAGATGAGAATAGATGGCAAGAGAAAGAAATTTGTGTACTGTTAAGTACAAAAGAAAATCCAACACAATAAAAGCAAAGAAGAACAAGTACATGGCATAATGTTCGAGTGAGGGAAGGACAAGGAATGCTTTTCCTGACTGAAGCTTGACGATCAGGAGTAGCACTAAGCACATTAAATATTTCACAATGATTATCAACTTATTAAGACAGAGAGATTGATTTATTCATATGTTCTTGAGAGAGAATTGTGAAAAGCAATAACCCATCTCAAGCACAAGAAGCTCACCTTAATCGGAGCAGATAGAGCTCAGAGGATCAAGGGAGATTAAAAAATGAAAGAATGAGTCCCTGGGGTCTCCTGGGGAATCGGTGTAGTGAAGAGCAGAGAACAGCAGAGGATTCCCATGCATGTGCATGGAAGGCCAGCTTACTGCTTAGCATCTGGGTGACCTTGCACAAGTCTTCTTTCTCTTACTCCTGATTTCCTTTTATCCAGAACAGAAGTTGGTAAATGAGGGTCCCTGGGCCAAACCCATCCTATCATCTGCTTTTGATATATATCAAGGTTTATCAGAACACGTATTGCCAATGTTTGCTTCTGTGTTACAATGGTGAGGTAATTGTAAAAGAGACCTTATGGTCCTCTAACCCCAAATTCATTACAATGGTTCCTTGCAGAAGATGTTTGGCGATATCTGCTGTAGAATGATGAAAGTGATAACTACTTCAGAGTCTTCTTTTAAGAAATTGTTCATTTGGTATCTATCATAGGGTGGTGCTAACAAATGTTGGTGGTATTTGCTTGAATCAATGCACATATGTCTGAAAGACATAATAGAGTGAAATAGGTAAAGACAGATACTGAGTCAGAGCTCAGGTTAACTCCCTTAGAGCTTTGAATCCCCCCCCCTCTCTTTTCGGTACTGGGGATGGAAACCAGAGGCATTCTACCACCAAGATACACCCCCAGTCCTAATTTTATTCTTTTTATTTTTTGAAACAGGGTCTTACTGATTTGCGAAGGGCCTCACTAAGTAGCTGAGGCTGTCCGCGAACCGCAATCCTCTGGTCTCTGCCTCCCAACTGCTGGGATTACAAGCACACGCCACCACGCCCGGCTGACCTCCCCTCTTTAAACATTTTTATTTTCTCGCTTATTAATCAGTTATAATAAAACTTATTTTGCAAAATGGTGTCTGGTAAATCAAAGATAGCAAGATTACTTTGACCGTAAGCACTCAATAATTTATTATTCAATTAAAAGTCCAGAGACAATAAAAAATAATTGCCATTGTTGCTAGGCTTCCTCAGCTCAGGCTCACAAACTACCTCCAACAGCCCCAAATTCAAGATCCTGGTGCTAAAGGAGGGTACTTCATGCAACAGCCATCACCTGAGTCCTAGGCCCATCTAGTATGAAACAAGTGCTTAATGCTTATTTATGAATGGGTGAATGACTGAATGAGTAAATGAATGACTGTAGGCTTCAGTTCTGGGTGTGACTCAACAAGGGGTGAACTGGTGCCTTCTAGGTCTTTTAGGATCATCTCTAACTCTTCCTAAATTGATTCCGAATAGTTCTCTTGGTTCTGTTTGGGCCAACAGACTAATGGAGCCACCATCCAGAGGATACTCCTATGGGGAACTTCCACTGTCATTTAGCGTTGGCAGTTCTCAATGCAGCATACGCACTAGAATCCCCTAGGAAGCTTTAATTAATGCAAGAAATTGAGTTAGAATTTCTGGAGGATGGGTCCAAGCATTGGCTTCTTTTCAAAACTCACCAGAGACTGAGAGTCTGTCCCAGAGTCTGTGGTTTATCCTTGCTAGGGTTGCCTCTGTGGTCTCTTTGGCTGGTTTCTAGGCAGCTTGGGGAATGTCTTCAGTAGCAGCTCAGCAAGATAGATTCTTGTTTTCTCGGCTGAGCTACAGGGATCTTGGAAACAGCTTGATACTGGATTTGAGGGTCTGGAAAAAGGAAAGTATACTTTCCTGAAAAAGTGTTTATAAAGCTTAAAGACTCCAGGACTTTGCCCTTGGGGTAGAGGGAAGTGTTGAAGAAATCCTGAACTGAAGCATCTTTAGGGCCCAAATCCCTTCCTGCTATGGACATAGCCTTCCTTGGCACCTCTGAGCTTGACTATAAAAATGTATTAGGAGAGATGATTTGCACAAGAGATCTCCAAGGCTGTCATAAACACAAGGTCCAGCTGACTAGTATTAAAAAGGGCAGCTAAAACCACATCACTGGGCTGAGAGGACTAGATTTTGTCTGCCTTTTAGTGAGACCAGGTAAGAGGAATGAGAATTTAGGGCCCTAGAGTTTGGTGTGGGTATAATGTGAAGAAGGCCAGACCTTGATAGGAAGGATGCTTGCTTCTCAGGAAAAGCCCAGAGGCATGTGGTAAATTTGGAAAACTTGGCTAAGTTGGCTATCAGTGATCTCTGGGATTCAAGCTAAATCTGAACTAGCCTGGCCAAGAACCCAGCTCTTCTAGCCTAGATGGCAAATAGATTTACTGCTTTGGCCTGGATCTGACCAGGTGATGGTAGCTGCTCAGAGCACGAGAAAAAGCCACAGGGTAGTAGATTGGGAAGACTGGGAGATGCAACAGGTGTTCTGTGGAGATGAAGCTAGGGTCAAATCATGGAAAGCCTTGAATTCCAGGATTGAGAGTTGGTGGTTTAAATTTTTGACATTCTGGAAAGTCTTATGCCTTCTAGGCAGAGGGCCAGTGTAATCACGCTGAATTTTGGCATTATCTTTTGACTATAGTAGAGTGGGTGGTGGCCTTAAAGAGGGGCTTGCTATAGTAGGTGAGAGAATAAAGGGCCAATTGCCATCCACCATCCAGGCAAGAGATGAAAGTTTTGCTTGTTCTAGCAATAACCATTCATTTGCTGAAATTGGAGGCAAGGTAGGGGAGTAGAGGACTGCTGGAGGCTCCTGCTCCTGCATGTTATGTACCCTAGAAGGTTTTGCCAATTGCAATCCCAGCTCCAACCTTTCTTCCAAATTGTGAAGCAAGAAGGAAATACATTTTATTTAGCTCCACTTTGATCAATAACAGTAGCAGATGCAATAACAACAACCATTTATTGAGTGTTTTTTAAGTGCCAGGCACCAAGCAATGCACTTCCCATAAATTTTTCTATTTAGTCCCTGCAACAGCCAAATGAGTTAGGATTACTTTGCATTCTCATCTTGCCAATTCTGAACCTTCAGCAGAGGTTAAAGATGCTGGAAAGTATGTTTAAACTAGTAAGCAGCAGTCTGGGATTAAAACCTCAGGCTGGTCTGTCTGAAGTCCGCTGTCTCTACCGTTCTACCACCCTACCCCATGTCTGTAGTCAGCCACTCCTGTGGATCCCCTCTGTAGCATTCAATAGATCTGCAGACTTTCTGATTCCAGGGGGGTACTGCACTTTGATTGTTTCTCGTTAGCAGTTGTCTTCCCTCTCTCCCCAGGCACTTGGTTACATAATACCTGAAAATATTAAATTAGTTTTCCTTTACAGGAAATTATGTTCCATTAGGGCCACTGACATAGCTATTCCGAGACCTCTGAGAGAGTCGTGTGCTTTTTGGAAATGTCTGAAATATCCAATGGCTGGCCATCAAGGAGCTGTCTGAAGGCCTTGTGGCTGGTTGACTAATTAGGCAGTCGGTGGCTTCAACAATAGACATAGGAGGCCCAGACAAGAGGGTTCCACCTGTGGTATTCAGAGCTGCCTTGGGTCCTTTTTCTTAAGGAAAAAGAAGGGGGCTAAGGAGGCCTTGATATGCAAACCATCATCTGATTTCATTTCCCAACATTGGCCAGTCATCCAGCACAGGCAAGAGACCTACCCAGGAGCCTCCTCTTCATTCTTCTTGGATCCATGACATTGGGATGCTTTTCTGCTGGAGTCTCCATGTTGCTCAAATTCTCCCTTAAAATGTAGAGCAAAGTCCATGTTGGTTTAATATTCTAGGTCCTGTGAGATCTGGCTTCTATATATTTTCAGAATACTTCTGTCTATGGAGCAGACAACCTTGTCATTCCCTCTTCCTCCCCATGCCTCTCCATAAATTTTTATTGTCTTTCCTAGAATACTTCCTCCATCAAGGCTAGAAGGAGGGAAGACCCTTCTAGTTCTGCATGTTCAAATTCTACTTAGAGTTCAAGTCTCAGCTTCAAGATGACCTCTTCCTAGAAATTTTCTCTAAATTATCTTGCTAAATCTCTCTCTCTCTCTCTCTCTCTCTCTCTCTCTCTCTCTCTCTCTCTCTCACACACACACACACACACAAACACACACATATTCATGACACTTTATAGCACTTAAACTAATCACCTTATATTATGATTATTTTTTATAAATATCATCTCTTGCAACATGGTAAATTCTTCCAATAGAAGTGCTATTGTTTTAGTCAGCTTTCCCATTGTTGTGACACAAAGGGACGAATTAGAGGAAGGAAGTTTATTGGGGCTCATGGTTTTAGAGGCTGCAATCCATAGGATACATTCTGAAACAAAGGGAGGCTGCTCTCAATCCATGAAGGCCAAAAATAGAAAGGTGGGCACAAGAGCAAACAAAGGATATATGTACGTATAATGATACCACCTAGTGACATACCTCCTTCATCCACACTCAACCTACCTAAATTACCACCCGATACATTCAAGTTATTAATCCATCAAAGGATTTTTCCATTGATGAGAACAGAATCCTCTTGATTCAATTATTTTTACTTTTATTATTTTATTGTCAACACATGAACTTTTCAAGGGGACATTCTATAACAATTCTGTATTCTAACAATTAAGAGCCAGGCATGGTGGTGCATGCCTATAATACCAGTACTTGGGAGGCTGATACAGGGGGATCTCAGGTTCAAGGACAGCCTCAGCAAGTAGTGAGATTCTTATCAACCTAGTGAGACCCTCTTTCCAAATAAAAATAAAATTGAGCTTGGGTGTAGCTTGAGAGTAGAATACTTCTGGGTTCAATCCCCAGTACCATACACAAAAAACTCCATAACAACTACATAGCTTCAATGACTTCTCTTACAGAGCCTTGAATATAGTAGGTGTTTAATAAATACAGCCATACACCACACAATGACATTTCAGTGATGAATTTCTCGTATGATGGTGGTCCCATAAGATCCTAACAGAGCTGAAAAATATCACCTAGTGACACTGTAGCTGTGGTTAACAACCTAGCAGGGCATTACTTCTGTGTTTGTGGAGATGCTGGGATAAATAAACCTTCTGCACTGCCAGTATAGAATATATAATTGTGTGCAGTACATAATACTTGATAATGATAATAAATATCCATCTTATGCATTTACTATCCCATACTTTTTGTCATTATTTTACATGATATCCCAGAGTTTGTTATAAAACTGTGCTGTGGTGTGGCTGGCAGCAGCCACATATATCTCATATTTAACACATCTCTTGATTACTTCAAAAGGTCGCATGGGGTGGTTGACCTGCATCTATAGGCCTGTGTAAATATACTCTGTGATGCTCATACAATAAAATCATATAAGAATACATTTATCAGAATGTATCCCCATAATTACCACATGACTTTAATGCTATATATAACTATCACTGTTATGGTTTGGATTTAAAATATCCCCAAAACCTATGTTGGGAATGCAGTCAGTTTCAGAGGCAGGGCATGTTGGAGGGGGTGGATCCCTAGGGGCATGGTCAGGCACTGTGTCTTTTCCTGGATATTCTCTCTCTCTCTCTCTCTCTCTCTCTCTCTCTCTCTCTCTCTCTCCTATTCTCTCTCTTCTTCCCTCCTCCCTCCTTCTCTCTCTCTTCTCCCTCCCTCCCTCTCTCCCTCCCTCCCTCCCTCTTGCTTTTTCTCTTCTTTCCACTGTACTGAGCAAAGCAAGGCGTTTTCCTACTCCACCATACCCCCAGATCTTGCTTCATAGCCGTTCTGCTCCCAAAATCCAGGTAATCATGGACTGACCTCTGAAATCTCCCAAACATATGAAATTATGAGCCCTAAATAAACCTTTCTTCCTCTAAGTTGTGCTTATCAGGTATTTTGGTCACCATGTTGAGAAATCTGACTAAAACACTATAGTGACATATGATACATCTAGAGATGGGTGTTTAATGGTCCATCCATTAATCTTCCCTTTAACTCTCATAAATGCCCCTTATTCCTTATTCACTCTACTGTATGATATATCCAGTATCAATATGGTACTAATGCAGGTAGAGGAATGGGATATGGGATGTTAGAACTCTGGATATGGGGATGCTTTAGGTACAAATCTCAACACAGATTGACAGACAGACACCTTAATAATTGATTACCCTTTCCCTAAAATGAGGGTACATTTCAGACTTCAGAAGGATGGATTTGATATTTAATATGGAGAAAAGAACACTGTAATTGTGTGCTGATTTGGGCATATTCTTTTCCATTTTTAAAAAATCTTACCTCCCTGCCTATCTCCCAGTATCCATATTCTGTTCTGGGATCTAGACACACCAAATCTTGCATTAATCCTACAGCATACAATGAGAGGTGTAGGGCTGCTGATATCTCACTCCTACCTTTCTCTATGTTGGATCCCTTTAAAGACCAACACAAAGATTCAAGTAGAAAATAAAAGCAGAGTTAGATTCACCAAGGATTGAGCTGAATTTCATGAATACAGCTTCATGAATCTGGATGGTGGAACTCTTCATTCCATCACTGAAGGCAGCGGCGGATGAAGGGAGTTTAAAGGGGCAGATGGTTGCTTGTGCCTGAGTACATTCTTCTTTCTGACCTTTCTTTATGTACCCCATTTGGATGGTGGGATTAACTGCTCATTAGCTTAACCAGTCAGATCTATTATTTCTTCCAGTGGGAGAGCTGAGTGAGGGATTGAGAGAGGCACATGAGACACCTCTGGTTTTCCTAGGAGAGCACCAAACACTGCTTCTTCATATGTCTGTGAAGGCAGAGCTTCAGATGATTTTGCCATGACATATATTGTAAAAATGCCTGCCATCACACCTTTATCCAGGC
The DNA here is from genome assembly GCF_963383645.1 of Muscardinus avellanarius. Classification (NCBI taxonomy): domain Eukaryota; kingdom Metazoa; phylum Chordata; class Mammalia; order Rodentia; family Gliridae; genus Muscardinus; species Muscardinus avellanarius. The sequence goes on from NC_137799.1 coordinate 16,088,914, forward strand.
TAATCCTTTGCTCAAGACTGTCCCTCTCTCCTATTTCTATCCAACAAAGTCCCACTCAGTGCTGCCTTTCTCTAGAAATCATCCAGGCCTGTCTTCATTTTTTCCAGATGGAATTCAATAGCCCCCTCTGGACTTGCATTGTTCTCTGTGGTACTTTTATCACAACAATTAACACACCTCATCTGTGTTTTAGAGAAATGTGACATGTCTCTATCACCTCTCCCCATCTTTACCCTACTCCTTGGATTTCAGAATTCATGAAGGATGCACCCTGGGTGAAACTCTAGTGCCTACCACTAAGCCCAGCACAAGGCTGGTGCTCATCAATGTTGATTGGATCTTCTTAAAGATATGGCTGTCCTGACAATGCAGGGCAAGTGCTGTGAGATCTAACTTCTGAAGATGAAGACAAGGAAACCAGGAAATCATGGTGCTGGAAAAGGCATTGCCCTGAGGTACATAAGCACCTGTTCCTCAGTGGCTTGCACAGAAGTTTCTCTGGCTTTAGTCAGGGCTGACTTCCCTCCAGCAAACCCCCTCTTTTCCATCTGAGGCTTAAGAGTGACCCTGTGTTCTCTGGAGAGCCCATCTCTGACTGCAGCCTTATCATATGAGCTTCTCTCTTATCATAGTACCAGTAGGGGTGACCCTCATTGCCTGGGTGGATTTTGCAAGAGGGAAGCTCAGGACCAGGATATGATCACTCCAAATTCTTTTTAAAGATTTTAGTCCAAAAAAATGGTCCATAAAATCTGATTTTCTTTCATCTTACAGCTTGAAAAGGAGCATAATCTCAATAGATATTTATGACAACCCTGGAGAGTTGCTATTATTGTCACCATTAGTGGTTTCTGTATTGTCTGGTTTAATCTTATGTAGGACAAAAGATGTTTGCTTCGAAGCAAATGAAAAAGGAAGTATGTTTATCTAGTGCTGCAAACACAGAGATTATATTAGGTAATATATGGAAAGTGCTTAGTATAATAGCTCATTGTAACCAATAAATAATAGTCATTGTTATCATTGTTATCAAAGAAGGGTGGTCTCACACAATGTAACACAGATGGTTAATGACAGAACCCAACCTGACCTTTGCATTTGTAATTTTAGGCACTGGGGTCCCCTCAACATGCTCTTAGCATTGCCCTATTTCAATGGATGTTCCAGATTCTCAATCTACCACTCAGCAGATTTAAAAAAGAAAAAAGAAAAACCTCTTCTATCATGATGCTGGGAAAAAATTGCCCTTAATTACTGGGGCTTCGTTACAATTATAGGATGTGCATTTGAACTCTGAAGGGTCCTCTCCTGAGGATAACCTTTATTTGCCTGATTGCGTCTGTTCAGTTAATTCTAGCTAATTACTATTTTCTTCCTATTAGATTCTAATTATATACAGTATTTTCATTATAAAGCGTAATGTTTCCCAGAGAACCATGTCAATTATACAGGCAATATTACCGGAGGTCTGGTTTACCTCATTAAGCCCAAGCGATGAAGCCATGTGTCTGATTAAACCCGCAGTTTGTGGGATGGACTTTGACTATATGTGCATACCATTGGCTCCCATGTAAAATACACTGTATGAGAGAGAGAGAGAGAGAGAGAGAGAGAGAGAGAGAGAGAGAGAGAGAGAGAGAGAGGAGAGAGAGAGAGATGGATGCTTGGAGCCCTTGAAGAAGCTGGGAGTCTATTTGTATACCTTAGATTATCTGCAGAAAGAAGTGTTGATAGGCATTGTCTCTGACAACCCTGTGATTTCTAGTTCAGCTGAGGCAATTTGAGGTCCTGGTGGAAGAACAAGTCTTAGACTACCCAGCATTGCTGCCCCAACCCTATCCCTTGAGAACCTACTATCTTCCTGAGCCACTAACTTATTCATCCAACAATCATTAGGTATCTCTACTTGGAAGTCAACAGATATCTTTATTTTGTCCAAAACAAATCTTGATGTCAGCATTTTCTAAACTCTGAGATACTCTCACTTTTTATAACTCTCATTGAGAGAATGCCATAACCATCAACCGGTTGCTCAAAAGAAATGCCAAAGAATTCAAGCCGGGCAGGGTAGCACATGCCTGTAATCCCAGTATTTGGGTAGCTGAAACAAAAGTACTCCAGGATTGCAGGTTTCAGGTTAGCCTCAGAATCTTAGCAAGATCCCCAGCAACTTAGTGAGACTCTGCCTTAAAAATAAAAATCAATCAATCAATCAATAAACAAATAAATAAAATGAAAACAACCGAGGCTATAACGTAGAGGTAGAATATCCCTGGGCTAAATCCCCATTACACAAACATACGCAAGGAAAAAAGAAAGAAAGAAAGAAAGAAAGAAAGAGAGAGAGAGAGAGAGAGAGAGAGAGAGAGAGAGAGAGAGAGAGAGAGAGAGAGAGAGAGAGAGAGAGAGAGAGAGAGAGAGAGAGAGAGAGAGAAAGACCTAGAGGTCATACTAATTCCCTTACCCTTTATTTCCTACATCCAATCTATGATCATGTCCTGGGGACAGTAGGTCCCTACTGCATCCTCGATATCTCTTCTTCTTTCCATTTTTAATGCAATACCCCTAGTCCAGGTAACCATCACCCCTAGGGTATAGTCTCCTAATTATTCTCCTTGTTTCATTCCTCTTTCCACACCCAAGTCCCTTCTCCTATTCAAAGTGATTTACTAAAAACACAAAATCAATATGATCATGATACTCTTCTGCTCAAAATCCTTACACATATTGCTTTTGGAATTAATGCCAGTCCTCTCAACATGCCAGTAACACACCCCATGATTATACTTATTCATGTTTATTGAGGCTCTACTCTGACAGACACTGTTCTGGAACAGACAGTGTCTATGTGAATGAAGATAAAATAGGAAGTTCAACCTCATGAGTCTTGCGTTTTCATCTCATCTTGATGGTTCTTAATATGTCACTTGTTTGTCTCCTTCAACTGAATCGCCTTAAAAGTCTGGGTCCATATCTGTCTTCTAACCTTCTGACCTAGCCCCTATTTATGGAAGCCTCTCAAAAAATGTGAGCTACTTGGATTTGGTTTGACACTTGGGCAGAAGTTGGAAAACAAAGTTGATTAAAAAGCACACTTTTATTGGATTCCAAAGGAATTAATAAAATCCTCCCTTTGGGGATTAATAAAACAGGACTTTTTAATATTAGTTTTACTTTTTCTATTTTATAAAAGTATTTTAATCAACATTTTTGGCTTTAAAGGGTAAGTTTAAACTATGTATTCTACTTATGGGGTGTGTATGCAGAGGCTTTGCCAACTCATTTGTACACGAGTCACATTCTTTATATTGGTGGCACAGTCTGAAAAATCTGTTCATCATAATTTTCATATAAATAAAAACTGTGAAGTTCAAGAGAAAAGAAAAGTAACCTATCTTGATGATCTCATAATTTAGTGGTTATGATTTTTACTAACTCTAGACCATGAAAACCCTGCTTTAGTTCAAAGTAACTTAGTTCATTGTATAATGTCCTATAAGAGCACTGCTTTTGTGGCCTCTGGAGGCAGGGTTCTTGGCTTCAATTCCAGGAAATCTATTTATTTAGCTGCATGTGACCTTGAGGACATTTACTTAACATTGTATTTCACTTTCCCCATTTGTGAAATGGGAATAATTATACTTCCTACTTTCTGAGGTTCTTTTAAGAATTAAATGAACACATTCACTTAGAATAGTGGCAGGCATATACAGGCTCCAGAAATATTATTATGTTATTATCTGGGCCGAAATCTAGACTAGTCTTACCCTAAACTACCATTCTTGCCATTAACAAAGACCACAAAGCAGCATTCGTACCTTTTATTAAGTACCATCTATAACTCAGTCTCTAATACTATTAAGATGCTTATGATACATTATTCTTTCAGTATACAGATTCAAACTGAGGTTTCCTAATATACTTGCATTCAAATTAGGCAGCAGGTAAGTGGCAGATATGAGAGTCACATCCAGATTTGCCCATCTTTAAAGCCAACATTTAAAAAAATAGTTAATGATGTACATTCATAAATATATCAAAGTCAATCACTAAGCCAAACATGAGAAGGAGGAAGGAGGATGTAATGGGGTGGGGACTGGGAAAGGGCTAATGAAAGATGTGTGTGCATGTCTGCCTCTACCATCTTGTACCCCATTAGGATGTATGACAACGCACCAATAAAAAAAAAAGAAAAGAAAATAGTTAAGATGTACTGTAAACGGGCATGGTGGAATCACAGTACTTGAGAAGACAAGACAGGAGGATTGCAGGTTCAATTACAGCCTCAGAAACAGAGGTCCTCAGCAACTTAGTGAGAATTTGCTTCAAAATAAATATGAAGTAGGTCTAAAAGTAAAGTCTAGAGGTAGAATGCCAGAGGGTTCAATCCCCAGTAACATAAGCGCGCGCACACACACACACACACACACACACACACACACAAACACAAACACACACACACACACACACACACTCTATTGTAAACTTCAAAATGTAGCATATTGTATACATGTAAAGTGTTATGGACTGAATTTTCTTTCTCAAAATGATATGTTGAATCCCAAAACCTCTGTGTGACAAAATGTGGAGACAGGGCCTTTAAATAGATGATTAAGTCAAATGAGACTGTGAAGTAAGAAGCAAGAAGTACCAGGGATGCTCAGGCACAGAGTACAGGCCAGGTAAGGGCACAAGAAGGCAGACAGGTCATCTGCAAGCTAATGAGGGAGGATTTGGGAGAAACCAAACTTGCCTGCACCTTGATCTTGGACTTCCAGCCTTTAGAACTCTGAGAAAATATATTTCTGCTACTTAAACCACCCAATCTTTGGTACTTTGTCACGGTAGCTCTAGCCAATGAACATAGAAAGGGACATTGTTAGTGGGAATAAGAAAAACATAAATCCTATGAAGAGGTGTCAGGTGACTTGGATCTTTTATCGGGGTGTTTTCAGTACTCCTTTCCAAGCTGGGTTTGTAGTTGGAGCTTAGTAAATGGAACGGCCAATGTGCAAGTTCGCTCCTTTTGAAGATTGAGGTGGGGACCCTCAACACCTGTGTGAGCCTCCACCTGTTTTAGCTGCCCTTCTCCTTGCACTTAGCAACTTGCCTGGCCATGGCCACTGGGTGCTCCATGAAGACTAGGTTTATGCGCATCTTTTTGTTTAGCTCAGGCATAGCACATGATAGCTTCCTGGTAATTATCTATTGGCTGCATGTCTGTATCTTCCTGAGGTCCTTGGGGTACCTTCCAGCACTACAGCCTCCTCTCAGAGGATCTGCCCTTGGCTGGTCAAGGTGCTCAGGTCTGGAGAGTAGATGTTTATGCAGCATTCCTGCTGGAGCCTTGCCAATGGCCTGGAGCCGCTGAGTCTGGAACATAGTCTGTTTTTGTCAGTATCAGGAAACACTGCTGGTATGTGGCATAAATATGGGGCAGGATATCAGCTTCATAGTGCTGTCTTCATTATCTTGGTGAGATCTCAGAACCCAGCTAGTTCAGAGAGTTTCTCCCAAGTGGAACTGGATGGAATCTTCCCAAAATAGGGCTTATGGGTTCATAAGAAGAGATACTGAGCCAGGGTAGAACCCACTCCACTTAGGGATTTGGACCAGGGTGAGAGACAGAGCTAGTTTGCTATAAAATGAAATAAGAAAATAAAAGGAAAAATTCAAAAGTTTTTTTTTAACCTCTTCCTTAACATAGAGATTAGAGTGGATTCAAAGTTACTGCTATAATCCCACTCTTGCTATAGGCTTTAAATAGGAAAGATCTTCTGGATTTTTATTGTATCCAGAATTGTATCTGATCTTGATTACACTCCAAGTGTAGGGGCAGAAGAAGAGTTGAGAGCCATTGAACTAATAGTGCAGACCACACACAATCATTAAGAGGCTCTTTGGTTTTTTATTTTTTTCCTCCTCCCAAACAATTACTTCTTGGGGCCCTGAAAGTCTTCTCTTTGAGTCTTTTTTTTTTTTTTTTGCATATTACTGTAGGCAATATGCATCTTAACAGGTGGCTTCCATTGGCATGTCTGATAACCTGGCATGGCCACTTTGTAGATCTGTATCCTTGGGTTGGTTTCCCATCCTGCTGGGGGCTCCGTTTCATTATTGGTAAAATGAAGATGTTAGTCTAGAATCCTACTTTTTTCTGTCCCTATGAATTTAGAGCAAAGATAACTCCATCTGGATGTTATAGTCCCTGGTACCAAACCTTGGACCTGTGGAAAAAATCAAGGCATATTTTCAGGGACTACCTGGGTAGGAACTGGCTGGTGCATTTGCATGTTGTATATATTAAAGCAAGTGTTTGGGGTGAGCAGGGAGCAGGGCAAGAAGACCCATGTCCAGCAGTGTGTTGTATGTGACACATGAACCAGCTCTAGGGACATGGGTTCCAGGTCTGGTTCTGACAGTTGGAAAGAAACTTGATTTTGAGATCGATTTACAGTCAGTAGAATGAGAACTATACAACATCTAGTTCCTTAAAACCTTGCATGAGCATCCATTTATGGTCTTTCTCTTTTCCCCCATTCTCTTCTTTTTATTCTCTGTTCTCTTTTTGTCTCCCATACTATCTCTTCCTTATTTTCCTCTCATTATCTCCTCGTTCTCTATCTTCTCCATGTACCTGCACTCTCTTCTTCTCCCTTATCCTCACACTTCCTTCCTGTTTGTCAGCCAATCAGGTTTAGAGTGGCCATTTTGAAGACTTAGCAGCCCTAGTGGCCATTTTGAAGACATGTCACTATAACCACTAGGGCCACTAGGTAAACAGAGCTTGAGTTCCTGAATGATTTTGAGAGCAGTGATAATTCTACCAAGACATCCTCCTACACACAAATTAAGCCATTGATACTTGGGGGTTTTCATAGCAGTTAGCATACCTGGGACAAATACTAAAGTACTGGATTTTTGTGCCTATCACTCTTGAGAAGAGTTCATCACTCTCCTTGCCTTGCAGGATAATGCATGGGTCTGATTTAGTCTCAAGGCATCCTGGAAGTGCAAACACTGGCATGGCTGCTTTGGCCTGGAACAGGTGCTCCATGATTCCCTAGAGGAGGTGATAATGTGGCGGAGACGGTAAGAACTCAAGGTCCCAAAAATTCAGGATAGATTCTTAATGTCTCCAAACAGGACTTTTGTAGCTTTATGTACAGAGCTCACCTCTACTTTTTGCTTAATTCCAGTCACTCATGTCCTAGTCTCTGGAATGGTAACACCTGGAGTCCTTTTCTGCCTCCTAGGCTGGAGGAGCTTTACCAAGGTCCTTGCTTTTCCTTTTTAACCCTCATCACATTTGGGATTTCTTGTACCCTGTCTCTCTCTTTCCTGTTAGGAAATAAGTGTCAAGACAGCAAGGGCTAGAACCACTGGATTCAACCCTATTATCCCCACCTCCCAGGACAGTGTTTCAAACACTGTAGATGTAAAATAAATAACTCTGGATTGACTGACTAGATGAATATATAGATGAACTTAAGCTCTTTACTCGGCATCATTATCTATAGCTTGGTCATAATAGCTTAGCTATATTCTGAGTTTTGATAAAGATTAATTATAGTCATAGACACAAAGCTCAGCCTAGCACAGCAATTGGCCTGTGCCAGCCCACGTTCTTAGCTCCCTTCTGCCTTGATAAAGAATTTGTCATACTAGGAAGTGGAAGTATATTTACAGCAAGTTGCAAAATCATTCGAAATGAGAAGAACAACATGGAAATGTGGGTGGAGGTTGGGGTGAGGGCCGAAGGGCAAATGTTAGTTTGGCTGCAGTGTAGTTTATGTTAGGAGCTAAAGGAGATTAAGAAGTATGGAACCAGATCACCAAGGATTTCTAGTGTCAGATGGAAATGCCGAGACTTGATCTGGGTCACATTCCTTGGAGGAGCGAGAGCTATAGAGGACCTAAGTGTTGTGAGAATCAGATGGTCCTGGTCTTGCCTGAGGGTTGTTAGGAGGCAGGGGGGCTGGGCCAGATGGCCTCTGGAAGTTTCTTCCAACCACGGGGCTCTGTGGTAGTCAAAAGACAGATAAAAAGAAACAAAGACTAGGGACCTTGGCCTGAATTTCCCTCCCTCATAAATCTCCTCTGCTGCCCAGCATCATCTCTCTGTCCTCAGATTAATCTTCTCTGGCTTCCTGCAGGAACTGAAAGACCTATTGACCTCATCCTGTTCTCTGAGCTGCAAGTGAGAAATGGGGTATGCAGACTGGCAGAGGCCCAGACGTGGGCAGAGGGCAGCCGGGCCCGAGGCATGAGCCCCCAGGGGAAAGCAAGGTAAGCAGAGAGATGGTCTTGTTCCAGAAGGGCTCTAGCCAGGAATGTCCCAAGGGTCCCAGGGTTATGAAACATGCCATTGTTTTTTTTTTTTACATAAATATCTTTGACCTAAGACTGGTAAATGTTGGAGGAGACTGGAAGCTCTTATAAGATAATTTTATAAAGCAAATTGTCGCCTGGTCTAAATGAGATTTCAATGCATGTGATTCTTTTCTTCTTATTATCAGTGGGTGAGATCCTGTGGCTCAGAGGGAACATTAGGAACTTTAACAGGAGATCCTAGGCCCTGGCCTCAGCTCTGTGCTGCCTGTGCCTCAGTTTCCCCATCTATGAATGGGGAATAAGAGTAGTACCCACCTCAGATAGTCAGAGTGCTAATGTTCTGAGACTCCTACCAGGTACACAGTAAGTGCTGAAGATATATTAACCCTTATTATTAATTAAACTATTTATGAGAAAGTAGGAATAAAAAAGTTGTGAGGTTTAAATCCATTTATTAATTTGTTCAACAAATACAGACTAAGTACACATTATGGACAACATCGGATACTAAGCACAGGGGTGCTGTGTTGAAAACGTATCAAATTATTCCTTATTTTCTGGAGCTAAATGTGTGAAAGCACAGGTGTCAGTGTCTAAATGTGCACTAATGCCATGAGGGAGAGTGGCAGAGCACACATGGAAAGAATATGTAGGGCACTACATCAGGTGGGATGCTCACAGAAGGATTCTGAGAAAGAATAATTTTCTTTTTTTGTGGTACTGGGGATGGACTCCAAGGGCCTTCTACTTCTGAGCTATACCTCCAGACCTATTTTATATTTTGTTTGGAAACAGGGTCTCACTAAGTTGCTTAGGACCTCACTAAGTTGCTGAGGCTGGTTTCGAACCTGTGATCCTCCTGTCTCAGTCTCCCAAGCGCTGGGATTACAAGAGCGTACCACCATGCCTGGCTGAAAAGGCATCTTTTCAGCTCACATATGAAGAATGAGTAGGAGCACATGTTCTAGGCAAAGGCAACCAGATGAGAGTCTGCATGAGCTGAGCAGGCTAGAAGTCCAGATAGAACAGGGCCTGAGTTTTACTTTGCACAAAAGTGATGGAAATAAATGCCACTTGTGTAAACCAAAAGTCCATGAACCTATAACTTTCCACTTTTTCCAGCATTAAAAAAAAGGAGTTAGAGTCAGTAGAACAGAGGCCAGTTGAGAAATGACTTTAACCTTTACTGCTTTTGCGGGTTGCACGCTGAATTAAACAATTGCCTAAAAACTACAAATATCATGCCACAAAACATATGGGCTGTGTAATTCTAATTCTTTTTTTTATGTATCAAAACTAAAATTTTATTTTTAAAATACTTTTTAGTGATGCATTGTAGTCTTATGCACTAACGTGGTGTTTAGAGGCCAACAGCACAGTTATGGGATCCCATCCTCAGGCTGAGAGAGACCACTGTGGGCCTCCGTTTCCTTCTCTGTAACAAGGGGACTGTTTCCTCCTGTTTACCAATGGGGGCATTTCCTCAGAAAGGTGTGTGGAAGAAAGATCAAAGAGATATTTTTCTCTCTGCTTCTTTGCTCCTCTGAGGCTTAAGCTTCGCTGTCTGGTGGCTCTTTGATGGACTGCACTTGAGAGACGACATTAAACATTCAGACTTGGCCTTCCATCCATATGTCCTATCCACCAAGAATCCTGGAAGACCCAGTGGGATCTGACCCCTCTAGAAGTTGCCCCTTTCTTAGAAAAAAGTGCCACCTCCCTGAGCTCCCTCACTGGGGCCTAAAATCCATCCAATCCATAATAAGACCTTCCAATTCCAATCAAGTGAGCAAAAAGAGAAAATAGGGAGGGGGAAGGAGCCATCAGAATGACACATGAAAAATGTGTATGTTCTTTAAAGGAAGACGGCATACAAATGGGATGTATATTTTTTCCTCCATAAGGGAGGGAAAAAATACAGGCTTTTAAACAGAAGACGTTAAGCAGGGAGCGAGAGAGGAAAAATATGTCTCTTAAATGCATTCAGCACCACTGCCACAAGGCTGCCGAGCCAGGATTGTTTATTAGAAGATAAGATAGTGAAAAATGTATTTTGCAGAAAGAAAATAGTAAAGTCAGGTCTGAGGCAGATAAGAAGCCAAATTTCTATTTTATGCTCAATTGAGTGACTCAGTTACATTATCTGGGAGGCAGGGGTGAAATAACCCTTCGGAAATGCGGCCCGGACTGCTCCGGGTCTCCTTCCAGCCTTGGCCAAGCTGAACCGGCACAGCTGGCATGCCGCCTCGGCAGAGCACCACATTTGCAGTCTGGGGACAAGGAGGGAAGAAAGGTTTTGATCTCTTCTCTTCAGCTCCTGCTTTTCTCCATATTGTTATATAAGCGTTCGGTTTGGCTTCATACTCCCCCCCTTCTGCTGCAGAAGGTGGAAAAATAAGAACTTGTGCATGGCAGAAGAGCTCCGCAAAAGCCAGCAGTCAGCAGAGCTGGAAGCATTGCTGGAGATAGGCTGGTCCAGGGCACGCAGGATCCTGGCCCACGGTCAGTACTCTGTTTGGCAAGCACAAACATGTCACTGGGATGTTTTTACACAGGGCAGTGTTCTCAGTTTGCCTAAGATACCACTGCTCTCCTTTTTATTTTCACCAGGCTGTTCTACATGTTTTTGTTTGTGTGTACTCCAGAGTTCTCGGTACAACAATGGGGGAACTTCTAACTGGAGAGGCCAAGATGCTCACCTAAAGTGACACAGCAGTGAGTTGCCTCCTTACAAATAGAACCCAGGGATCTGGGCTCGACAACCAGTCATGTCTTACCTTTTGTCAATGGTCCTTGTTGATCCTCTCCTACTTTAGGGATTCTTAATTTATTCTCCAGCTGGAAGTTAAAGGGGTTTGAAAAATGAAGGTTAATTTAATTCAATTAATATTTATTGGGCCCAGAATCAGTCTAACAACTCACCTACTTGTGAGTTGTTCAGCTTAGGACAGGCACAATAATGGCTCCCAATGATGTCCATGTCCTAATCCTAGAAACCTGAAAACAGTCTTGCAGATATGACCACATTCAGAATCTTAATTGGGTAATCTGGGTGCATTCCAGCTAATTACAAGGGTTCTTAAAAGGGAAGAAACTCTAAGGTAAGAGAAGGAGAGGAGTGGCCATGGAAGAAAGGTCAGCAACATGACACACTGCTGCCTTTGAATAGGAAGGAAGGGGCCACAAGCCAAGGAACATGAACAGTGTTGAAGGAAACCATACATCACAGAGCCTCCAGAAAGGAACATAGCCTTACAGGCACTTTTTATCCCCAAGCTGAACCCTGATCTACAAAAAGAACTGAGATAATTAATTTGTGTTGCTTTAAGTTACTAGGTTTGTGGTAACGTGTTACCACTGCAATAGAAAATTAATACAGTCATCACTCAAGTCCTAGAAATATTCTACACTCCAATTCATTCTGTTTTCTTTCCTTCGAGGATATTTCCATGAAGCTTCTATCTTTTGCTTTCTCTCTCTCTCTCTTTTTTCATGGTACTGGAGATTGAACTAGGGACTTTATTTTTTAACCTCTGACTTATACTCCAGCCCTTTTTATTTTGCTTTTTTTAGTTTTATTTTTTTGTGGTAATGAGATTGAATCCAGGGGTGTTCTATCTCCTAGCTATACCCCCAGCCCTATTTTATTCTTTATTTGGAAACAAGTTCTCACTAAGTTGCAGAGAGTCTCACTAAGGAGCTGAAGTTGGTTGCAAACCTGTGATCCTTCCTGTCTCAGCTCTCCAAGTACTATGATTAAAAATATGCACCATCATGCCTAGTTATTTTATTATTTTTATTTTGAAACAGGGTCTCTCTAGGCTGCTGAGAGTCTTGCTACATTGCTGAGCCTATCGTGTAACTCTTGATTCTTCTGTATCAAGCTCCCATAAAGTCTCTTGTGATAATTTTGAGATTCACCTAGAACTCTACCTTGAGATTAAAAACCAGCTCCATGGATATGGATAATTATAGAAAAGCTATGGTTTCAACAAACTTTTGTATATTAGAGTATGAGAAGGACTGTAGTCATTTTCTTCTATCTACCTGTCATTTTCATCTATCTATCTATCTATCTATCTATCTATCTATCTAATCATGGATGTATGTTCAGAGAAAGTACTTCTCCAAAGTTCTTTATAAAACTGATTAACTGCATAGTTCATATTAAAAGCCTGGTTTTCCAGCCCCTAGGCCAATGTTCTTAAGATTATCAGTTTTTTAAAATAGGCATAAATGTCTATCAGTTCAAAAATTGATCAACACATTATTTCATTATCTGATGTACTACAAAGGCATAATTTCCATTTAGCAGAAAAAGGATAATCTTTGCTTGATTAATTGAATTTCCACCTGGATAAAAATGAATCCGGACTCCTTTTTCACATCAAATACAAAAGTAAATTCAAGACAGATGATAGACACATATGAGAAAGGTAGAATAACAGGCCTTCCAGAAGAAAATAGAAGAGTGTCTTCAAAACTTTGGGGAAGATAAAGGATTATTAGTGGGGCATAAATCTAATAACTGTAAAAGGAAAATGATAAATTGAATATCATTAAAATGAACATTTGTATATTGAAAGATGCCAATAAAGAGTGAAAGAAAAGTGACAGGCTGGGAGAAGTTACTTAAAATACACTTCTTTGACAAAGGGCTTGGCTATGGTCTGAATGTCCAAGCTCCCAAAATTTTTGAAACTTAATCCATAATGTAAAGATATTAACATGTGCAGCCTTTGGGAAATAGTTAAGTCACAAGGGGTCCACCCTTTAAGGCTGAAAGGAGCCTTTAACTCCTACTGAGTTAGGACACAACTAAAAGGTATCATATTTGAAACAGGGAGAGAGTCCTTTCCAGATACCAAATCTCTGGTACCTTGATATTGGACTTCCCAGCTTCCAGAACTGTGAGAAATATATTTTTGTTGTTCATATCCAGTTTATGGGATTTTTGTTATAGCAGACTGAACACACCAAGATAGGCTAATATTAAGAATTTATAAAGAACTATTTACCAGTAAGAAAAAAGACAACTCAATTACAAAAGATTTATATATAAAAGATGGCCATATGCCAATTAGCATATAAAAGGAGCTCAATGTTATTTACCATCAAGGAATTATAAAGTAAATTACAAAGAAATGCTACCCTCATACCACCAGAGAGGCTAAAATCAAAACAAATGATCATAGCAAGTGTCAAAATATAGAGCCACTGGAACTCTCAAACATTGGTGGAATACTTCCTTGTTATATTCTTACAGTTGTTGTTTTTTGCAACAAAAGGAATATATGATTAATATCTGAATAATATCTACCTCCTCATCAATGATAATTATGTCAAAATAAGTTTTCAAGTCTTTGGATACAAGTACCATTCTAAATGGAAAGTTTCCCATATAACAAAAGGTAGGGACCATGAGAAAGATAGCAGTAGAGACTGTCAAATGACCTACCAGACTAGAGGTGGGAGGATGGGAACCAGTCATGGTGCTAAACCCCAGGTGGAGCACAACTCTTCACACCCAATCAGCTTCCTTGGCCTCAAGAAGCAGTATGGACTTGTACGGGCTCTGAACTTGGAAGAACTCTGGATGGTATCCCAGCTCTGCCATTTACCAGCTGCTTGACTTGGAAGCAAAATGGGCCTTGCTTTCCTCACTTACAAAACAGAGATAATAATGGTATCTGCCCTATAGGGCTGTGAGAATAAGTGAGATGCTAAGAGCATAACACCTGGCCCATTGCAGGTGCTACATAATTAGGTCTTTTTTTTTTCTTTGAGGGACTTTATGAAGTTCTCCAAAAAGGACTTTAACTTTCTGCATTTGGTTGGGTGCATTTGTGAATATGTCTTTGTATCTTCTGGAAATCTCTTTTGTGTTGTTTCCATTTAAATCTGACCTTCAATAATAGCTCTGACCAACATTGTCCAAGATACTTGTGTTCTGAGCCAGTGAATTGGAGGCCCTTCACTCTGGGGAAGGAAAGTGAGGCTGGGGTCATCCCTTGGATCGGCCAGAGCATTGATCACCTCCACTGCCTGACTTCTGTTAGTCTCGGGCTCAAAGTGACAGTAGTCAGAAATAAAGCCACAGAAAGGTTCTTGCAAGCCCCCATCATCAGAGATTCTAAGGCAAAGGCAGAGATGCCCTGGAACAGCTACAGAGTGGTGAAAAAAAATGCTGAGATTATTTATGCCTTGTAAATAAAAAAAATCTGGGAGTAAATGTTTAATATTCTCAGCATGCTGGTGAACTGATGGAATAAAAAGGTGTGTGTGTGTGTGTGTGTGTGTGTGTGTGTGTGTGTGTGTGTGTGTGAGAGAGAGAGAGAGAGAGAGAGAGAGAGAGAGAGGGAGAGAGATTTGCCTACCTCCTCTGCCCATGGTTGGAGATGAAGTGTAAAAAGCCATTCCGTGGATCATAGTCAGGTGCCAGCTGATCTTACCTTTGCTTTGTCATTTTCCTAAATTTTCTGGTTTGCTTAGTAGGAAGGAAGAAACAGAGTCTGTCAGCCTAACTCCTGGTTAGTATGGTCCGGGGAGGAGTTTGGATATTGTTCGTTAACCCCTCTTCTATGCTGGAGGATTAAAAAAACTACAAAACGAAACCTGGGGTCCAGAACTCATAATTTAAAGAAGTCACAGACCCTTGACAAAAGAATTCATAGGTTTGATGAATGTGAAGCCTATGGAGTCAGAAGACTTAGACTAGAAACTGGGCTGCTGGTTGTTTCAGCTTGGATATGACATTCAGCCCCTCTGAAACTTTAATTTCCTCTTCTGCAAAGTGACACTAATAATGATATCTCCTCTAGAGCATTGTTGGTTATGCATACAGGATACTCAGCATAGCACCTGGTGAGAGTTATTACCAAAGACTGCATATTGAGAATCATTATTGCTGTTGTCTTCATAGTCTTTTCTTCTTTTCTTTTTGGTACTGGAGATTGATCCTAAAGAGTACATTACCTCTGAGTTACACCCTCAGCCCTTTGCCTTTTTTATTTTTAAAATTTTAAACAGGGTCCTGCTAAGTTGTTGAGGGTTTTGCTAAATTGCTTGAGGCTGACCTTGAACCTGTGATCCTCCTTTCTCCCAAATACTGGGATTATAGGCATATGCCAGCACCTGTGATCATTGTTTTTGATGCAACAAGGTGGCCTAGTGCTTCTGCATATCTGTTTCCCTCATCTTCTCTCTGTTAACTGTCATTAGTGCAGATTCTAAGGTGCCCCTATTGCCCTATTGGGTTAAGAACTCTGAGGGGAGCCTCAAGTCCCAAGGAGACTGTCAGGCACATGAAGAGAGAGAACCACTGCCCGGCACTCTAGCCATTCATTACTTCTCCCTCCTCCATAGCTTTGCTTTCTCATGGCCCTTCTGATCTGGCTTCTGTCCTTATCCTATAATCTAGCATATGCATAGCCTATTTTCTTTTTTAAACCCTACAATGGCTTCTCATTGCCCTTAGAATAAAACTCAGACTTTAGCTACAGCTCCCAAGTCCTGTGTGATCTGCAGTTTCCCTCATCTCCAACTTCCTCTGTCCCCTGCCCACTCTCAGCCATACCTTACTCCTCTATACCCCTTCATAGCTATTCTTTTGTTGTTGTCGATCCTTATAAACATCAAGTATTATGCCTGCCTCAGAATGCTCTTGCATCAGATGCCTACATGCCTGGGATGTCTCTATTGAGACTTTAGCTTCCATGTTCCATCCTAGAGGAGCCTTTTCTTCCCTTCTTCTGTCAAACTAACAAAGTCTTTCCCATTCATTCTACCAATGTTCCTGCTTCACTGCATTCTAGGGCCTTTCTGATATTCCTCATCTTTTTGCTTATTTGTTGGTTTACAGGTTTTCTGTCTCTCTAACCTGTTAGAATATAAAGTCTTTGAGAATAAGGACCTTGATTATCCACTTCCAGTACTATCCCCAATGCTTAACCAAACCCCAGGCACAGAGTAGGCACTCAATAAATTTGTATTTGTTGAAAAAATGAATGGGAAAGGGTAGATAGATGGATAGATGGGTGAATAAATTAAACTTGGCAAAGTGTTCTAGAGGATGATTCCTGAAAGCTGTCATTTAAATCCCTTCTAATCTGATGATTTCATACTTGCATAGTTTGTTTGACTTGATGGTTCACATGGGGATGGTATTATTCCCACCTCTGGGGGGACTTGGAGATGAGAGGATGTTCTACAGTCATAATATTTGCAGATACTAAAGGCACTGGGTACCAAGTGAGCAGGTCTGGGCAGGCTAAACACCTGTAACATGTAGAACAGTCTTGTGCTGTGATGCATCATCCTCTGCACCTTCCTCAACAAATGCCAACAGAATTTCCCTGGAGAAACAATGGTTGAACCTAAGGATCTTATTTTATGGTACCTGAAAGTTGGGAGTGTCCAGGTATTTTGAATCTCCCAGCTACTTGAGTTTCAGCCAAGACTTGGGGAATATTTACAGCTACAGTAAAGAAAACCTTACACTGGCTCAGAAATAGTTAATCTTGGCTCAGACAGCAGCTATTTTGCTTCTGAGCCTTTATTTTCAGTGACTAATAGGTAAAAGGGACACGAATTCTCTCGTTCTGTGGAGGCTGCAGTAAAATTGACGTCTCCAAGGCCCATTCCTGTGATTACTGAGCTGGATATGAGCGATAGGATATTTTGAAGAGAAAAAATGTCTGACCAGCTAATAACTACCCAACACCACCACCACCAAGATGGGGGGGGGGCAAAGAAAGAGAGTCGGGGAAGGGAAGGGCGTAATGGCCTTAGAGACAGGCCTGATAAGGAATTCAGGTCAGGCATATACACGTGTGTGAACACACACACATACACACACACACACACACACACACAGACACCCATATAAGCAGCATGCAGGATGAATGCACTGTACACATGAACACAGAACATGGCCCCAACACACACATAGAGAATATACCCAGATACTCTGTATTTTAAATTACAGTACGCAGGCTAAGCTCACAAATGCACAGCGCAGTATAACTTTATGCAGACCACATCCTTTCTAGATGCTCCACACATTCGCCCACAACACCCAGCTCTCAGCACTGAGACACAAACATACAGTGAAGACATGGAGAACACACCTCACACAACAGCTAGACACATATAACATGCAAGCACATACAGCTCACTCATATAGACCATTCTTATGCATACACCATACATGCAAAACTCCACAAACCAGACACATACAGACATAAATGCTCATATGTAACATTGATAAGTGTATGCATACAAATGCAGGTCCAGCTAACACAGATATATACATATGTACAACATGCAAACATACACATACTCTACTAAAACATTCAACATCAAGGAAGTATAGGTATAAGAAATGGCACACACATATTCACAAACTTCCTAAAGATATACAGCCTTAAGAGACAGACATCATACACCAGACATAGGTGCACATATATACTTTGTTAACTCTTTTTAAAATTAATTCTCAGATCCATCCTCTGACATACAACAATAAACCAACATAACATACAAGCACTACTTTGTAACTGTCAGATTAGAAAGTAATCACATGCAGAAAATAAACATGTCATGCAATTCTCTTTAACCTTTATGGATCTTGTTTCATCCTCACTGAAGGCAGAAAATCAGTCCTTGACCCAGCTGAGGCTGGCCTTATTCCTCCACTCATCTCTGGCTCAGGAGAAGCAAGGCAGGAAGAAGGACAGGCCACAGACCCTAGCAGGCTGTCAAGATGGTGCTGGCCTCAGTAGCCACCATAATATTGGTAAATAATATTGGAGGTCTGTGTGGGCATGGGGATTCCCTTTGGCTTTTGTGTACTCCACAATGTAGCATGGCTGTTGATTGAGAATCAAGTGTTTAGAGTCAGGCTTTTATGAGGTTCAAATCCAGCCTGTTACTCTGGTTGACCTTGAACATATTACTTCACTTTTCTACATCCCAGTTTATTTCTACATAAACAAAGCTTAATCACAGTACCTTAGCTCTAAAAGGAGGCTGTGTGGTTGGAGTTAGATAATAGTTGTAAAGTATGCAGTGCATACATGTCAGTCATTGTCACCACTGGAATGTGTTTACGGTGCTTTATATTATTTCTGTTTCACTACTTCTTTGTTTATATCTTGAGATTTGTGTTGTTCCTCTAGGTAGGTCTTTCTCTAAACATCTTTGTTTTCTTGGTCATCATCGCTGCCCTCTCACTTCCTAAAAATAACGAAGTTCCAAGTCCACCTTGAGCGTGTTCTTGAACTGCTGTGTCCCAGGATTGAGTGAAAACTCTCTTCTATGGAGCTTCCGTGGTTCCTTTTTGTTGAGACCGTGGCCACAGAAACACATTTGATAGGGGGAAGAGAGAAACTCTCTAAAGCACATGTTGTACTTATAACATACATATCAAAGTCATTCACTAAGCTAATCATGGGAAGGTGGGGTGGGGAGGGAATGGAGTGGGGATTAGCTAAGGGCTAATTGGGTAAGGTGTGCACATATGTCTCCACCTTCTTTTATTCTGTTAAGATGTATGACTATGTCGGGTGTAGTGGCACACGCTTGTAATCCCTGCACTTGGGAGGCGGAGACAGGAGAATAGCGCAGGTTAGAAGCCAGCCGTGCTGGCTTAAGAGACCCTGTTTCAAAAAAAAAAAAGTATAAAATAGGTCTGGGAGTTTAGCCCAGAGGTAGAAGGGTTTCCAGGAATCCCAGAACCACACACACAAAAAAGAGATGTATGACTATAATGCACCAATGAAAAAAAATTTTAAAAAGAAACAAATTTGGACATTAGACGTGCATGTTTACTACCTTTGGTGAAGGGTAGGGGGCGCCAGAGGCATCATGGTTACTTTTAGTGAATGAGGTTCAAAGGAGCCTTCCAAAGACCCCAATGCATGCTGCTGTTTTCCATTTAGCTGTGCTTTCTGAAGTCCCTTTGCACTCCTCTCTCTTTGAGAGTTTCAATTTCCATTCTTCTTGCTTCTTCTGAGTTACCAGCTTCCCTTTTCTTTCATTTACAAAATCCTCCCACCAACTTTGATATATCATGCTATGTTTTGTCACAACAAGCCTTGTGTTTAAATTACTATGTAATCCAAAGATTTAGAGACCTCGATTTCTTGCTTTGATAACATTAGATCTTATCCAAGTATACCTTTGGTGGAAAAATTCACTGTGCTTTCAGCCATCCTCCATATCACCCTGGGTTTCAGGGAGAACTAATGTACTTTGGCAAGAATGAGTGGGCAGCATTGCCATGGGAACAACCTCAGATGCTGTGTGTTTGTGTAGATGTGTGTATGAGAGTGCATGTGTGTGTATGTATGAGTGTGTGTATATATAATATCAATCAAAAACAATAAAATATTGGCAGCCCAGTCTGGTTTAATTTCATAGGTTTCTGCCTCCAAAAGAAAAAAAATACATATAACAACTTCCTAATTCTAGGAGAGTATTCAAGAGTTCAGAAATATGAGATTTCGAGCATGATGAGTAGATTGCCCACTATTAACCTTAACTTTTTTTGTTTTCTTGACACTGGCTCCATAGATTATGTCTTTGTCATAGGTCCTTTAAGTCTGACTTTCAGCTTCTTAGAAACCCTCATACACTTGCAAATGCTTATTGTCCCAAATTTCAATGTCCCTAAAATTACTTTGAAACAGTCTAAAGAATTAGAAAATCTAAATAAATTGACTTGAGGATTATTAAAAATTGACATTGTATTGAATGCTAGAGACCATCATTCTCTGAATCTTAGTCACTTTATCTGTAATGTGAGCAGTATTTACATCAGTCTCTCTTTGTGAGGATGAAGTGGAAGAGCTGAGTCAAGTCATTTATGTCTGAGGCTGTGTTTCTGGAGCTACTCTGGAGCCAGGCTGAGCAGGGCTTTGGAGGGCAGGAGAGGAAGTTTGGAATTGTATACTTTAGATGATGAAGAATGGTGTTCACTCACTCATGAATCCTTCAATTCAACTTCTTTTCATTGGAAAGATATGATGTTTAGGATAAACAAGTTTCTTGGCTCATTAAGCTTTGTATGGTTAGTGCAATAAACATCAATCATACAATCACACAAAAAATGCATACATTGGTAATTTAAGGTAGGAGGGGCCAATGTGGGTGAGGCGTTATTGCTGGATAGTTTCCTTGAGGACACAACTATAATGCCAAGACATCATGGAGGATAGGTAAAGGAGTGGAGGAATCATTCTAGGCAGAGAAAATGGCATCTATTAAAGAGTGTATAAAACAAGTATAATGTCATTTTCCCATCAGAAGGGCCAGGATGGTGGAAGCCTATGTTGGAGATAACAAGTTGTATAGGATAAGGCTGGAGAGATTGGTGGGGTCTAGAACAGGAAGGACTTTGAAAAACATTGTTGGATTCTGGTCTCTTCCTTAAAAACATTTGGACACATTTGAGGGCTCTTAAGCAGAGCTATAGCAAGTTTGTGCTTGCTTCATATCAGAATATCTTTCACTCCTTAGTAAGGATTAGAGCAGGGCGTGTAGGGAAGATGGAAATCAGTTGGGAGGTGATTGCAGAGGTCCAGGTGAGGGATAGGTGGTTCCACTTGGGGCCACAATGTTAGGACAAAATGAAGAAATAAATGAATTCAGCATATCATCAGCAGCTCAACCTGTCCATGCTGGAATAGGCACTGAGGTGATAGGGCCGGAGAGAAAGGTATCAAGGATGACTTCAAGTCTCCTACTTTCAAGAGGAGAGTGGGAGTTCCCCCTAACACCTTCACAATAGAGAACTAAACAATGTCATCCCCCAGTCTTGTTGAGACAGGCTTTTCTCATGCTGTGGCTGTGCTGTCAGAATCCATCATCTCTCTACCTATTTTTTCTCTTTTGTGCATAGTAGGCTCACAGGATAGCATCAAGTAATACCATATAACAGCAGGGGGGAAAGCTACTTTGGACACCAGCCACTCCAGCACCCTCATTTTACAAGAAGACAGAGTTTTGTAGCCAAAGGCCCTAGAATGAGGGAGCCACAGAACTGGGCTCACCATTCTTAGGCCTGGATGTTCTTCATCATTTCTGCTGCTCTGTATCTCTTGACTGGATGAACAGAATGCAATGCAGTGCCACTTGCCCACCCTTCTTGTTCGATACCCCACTGCCCCTTAAAACCCCTTTCTGTATGCCAATTAAAATCTCTAATGCACATGATGTACTTTAACATATATATCAAAGTTAATCCCTAAGCACAACATGAGAACGAGGGATGGGGAGGGAATGGGGTAGGAATTGAGTAAGGGCTAATTGGGTGATGTGTGCATGTCTGTCTCCACCATCTTGTACTCCATTAATATGTATGGCTACAATGCACCAATAAAAAATTTTAAAAAGTTCTTTTTCTCTTAGCAGGCCCATAGTCCTTGTATTCATATTGGTTTTGAGGATTAACTGGGTTAAATAAAATACCTAAAAAGTGCCTGGCATAGACTAAACACTATATAACTGCTTCTGGGATTTTCTAATCCTATATGGTCCTCGAAAAAATCTGAAGGTTCATTTTCATCTTTTTTCTCTTCCTTCTAGCCAAGTTCAGCTGGGACAGCCATGTACCTATCACTCATTATATTTCCTAGTTTTTCTTGCAACCAGGGGAATCTGTGTTACAGATGTAGGTAAATGGAGAGTGAGTGGAAGTGAGTTGAGTGCAGCTACTATTTCTAGAAAATCCCACACCATGTCCTAAAAGTAAACATGCCTGCTCTGGACTCCATGCCCCATGTCCTCATTTCCTTCTGGCTTGAAAATGGCTGCCATTGAGACAGCTGCCTTGGATCAGTGATGGAAGCCCCATGTTGAAGACAGCAGCATTGTCCTACCTTCTAGGCCCTGGCACACGCACCACTGATCACTCTTGTGGGGTAGGAACCAACTCTTCTATTTAAGCCCTCATACTTTGGAGGTCTCTGTAATAACATCTTAGCCTGTGCCCCATCCAGCACTGTCCAACCTGCCAGTCCTACCTCTCTCTCAGGCTGCCTACCACTCTGCTCCAGCTGCACTGCAGCCACACACATCTTTCTCCTTACCCACCTTTCCCACTCCAGGTCTAGGCTTTTGAGCCCCTGGACTGTCCTTGTATTACACATATAAATATCTAGAGAGTGTTTTTTTAATGAAAAATGCACAAGTTTGAGGCTGAGCAGGATTATATTTGAATCTGTTTCTGGGACTTTCCAGTTTGAAATCATGAGAAAGACCTTTAACACCCCGAGTCTCAATTTCCTTATCCGCAGAATAGATCTAGTGATATTTTGCTTGTTTGTTTGTTTATTCATGGATCTAGTGATATCTATCCCATGGAAATATTTTTGTGACTGATAGGAACCATGAGTATAATGTTTGCATTTCAAAGAAAGCTGGAGATTACAGTAACTATTGTCACCTGGATGACAAGTCCCAGCCAGGATGACATTCACTCCAGAGGCTTCCGGATTTCCTTCATGATACAAATCCTTGGGGCCTTGTTACACATGCAACTCTGCAATGCCTTTCCTGGCCAATTTTGATTTTCTAGAGATTAGAGGTGGGATATGGTTGATGAACTTGTACTTAACAAAGCACTCCCAGTGAGTCTCTTCATTGGCAAAACTGGGGAAATGGACCTTGTTTCCCTAGTTGGAAACACTTAACTTTTTCCCTTTTGAAGTAGCTGAGCATTCCTCTTCTTCTGCTTCACTTATTTCAACTTTGATTATTATTATTATTTTTGTAATGTCTTTATCACCACTATTAACAGCCACCACTTATGGAGTGCTCCTTAGGTGCTAGACATAAAGTACTTTACATACATTATCCTAATCCCTCAACCACTCTTTCATCACCATTGAAGAAAATACCAACAGCTACCCTCCATTGTATCTTTAAGACATGGCAGGCATGAACCTACCTGCTTCTCATGCATTACCTCATTTGTTCTTCCCAGAAACGCTCCTGGACAGGAGTTGGGAGCCCTATTTTCCTGGAGAGGTAGGTAGATTCTGAAAGGCAGAGTGACTTGTCCAAAGACTTGCAATCTGAAGGGGGAAGAAAAAAAAGCAAGAAGTTGATCAAAGGCTGATGGCAAGCACAGGATAAATCTCTCAGTTTCTGCAGGGAGAACATAACTTCTTCTTGCAAGCTGACACCCTCCTGATAACTTCATCCCAACCCAGAGGCGGTAACCAAGCAGAGACAATTTATTGCCTTCCTTCATGTACTGTTGGACATGCAGAGCTGTAGCACCCATCTGGGCACCTGGGGCAGAGGATGAGAGAAGACAGGCTCTACATACTTTCTGTTGATCACTGTTAGGTTTAGGAAAGAAGTAAGAATGGTCCTTACAGTGTGTGGGGTTGGGATCCACCTACACTAGAAGTTAGGACTGCCTTTGGGACCATAGATGTATTCAGAAATCCTTCATAGTATTAGGGTGATTTCTAGTTAGTAATGCATTTATTAACCAAATATTTACCAACCATAGAAAGAGGTGAACTGGGTACAGATTCTGCTCTCACGGAGCAAGGGGAAAGAGTTAGCTAGCATTGCCATTTTAGTTAAAGAAAGTCAATACAAGGTAAACACCTGCCCCCCCCCCAAAAAAAAAAGAAGGATTTTTTTGTTCATGTCACAAGGGCTTGCTTATGAATGGCAGCTCTGTAGCTCTGTACTCTGAACCTCAATAAAACCTGACCCTTCCACACCTCCATCTTCTCCACACCAGGCCCCCAATTAATGTTTGAACCTTCACCAGCCCCTGAGCCCTAGGGAACCAGCTCTCCTTTCTAGGGAGACAGAATTGCTGTAGGAATTTTTTATCCTGTAAAGAAATGCAATCTAAAACTGTCAATGTATGCAGAATGTGGAATTTAGGAGCCCTGTCAGTCCTGTATGAGCAAAGAGAATAATTGATCAGTGGCAACCTTCTCTTTAAAAACACTTCACATCCTAAAAGATACTCATCATTTACATATGAACCAGCACTTTGGAGTTTCTGAGCACTTCATGCCCATTATCCTATTGAGCCACCCAGAAGTCTAGTGAGATGGATGAGGGGAGAGATTCAGAGAGGCTCGAAGCCTCGTGCTGCATCTTGTGGAATCTGGGGCTCTGACTAGAAATTTGCTGCTCTATTCACCAAACTAAACCACTACCATAATCAAATCACCCTTCAGATTTCTGTTTGCTTGACTGAAAACCCCCATTTCTCATGGGAGTATTTTCCCCTGTCTTCAATCATCTCTGATGTGTGTGTGGGGGGGGTGTAGCTTTATTAAAGAATGATTCCATCAAATTGCAGAGCAGAAGCCTGGCCAGAGATGAAGTGTTTCTGGTTGAGAGCTCCTCATTGTTTTGAGTTAGTGCCAAGTTCAAGGAGCTTCTTGTACCATAGTCAAGGAGGAGAAATAACCCCAAGAGATCACCAAGGTGACTGAATTTCAGACTCTCTTGATCATTAGACTCGCCAGGTAGAGCCATGGACTTTCAGCAAGCAGCTCGTGCTAACATTTAACATATGGTAGGTATGTTTGGAAATTTTCCTACCAGGATTCTCCTTGCAACCACATCTTAAGATCTAAGCAGACGGGTGAGTCCTTATCTCACCAACTTGGCCTATGATGACTGCCAGGCTAGGTATCTCAGAATTGGGATCCAAGTCATGTTTGGTAGACTAGTGGGCCAAGGACTGTCTGGAAGATATATACAGGGCATGGAAAGGACAAGGTTAGCTGTAGAGACACTTCAGACCTAGGATGGTGAGAAACAAGAGAATGAGCTTTTGTTCTAGTACAAGGTTCAGCATTGATTCTGTTCTATTTACCTATGGTTGGGACAAAAGACAGGTGAGTCCCATGGTCAGCTCATAAAGCACCAGAGAGATGCCAGGGTCTAGTGTGTAATGCTGCTTCCTCTCTTGATCCTGTTTATCTATCATGGTTCTCTTTCCCCACCAGAAGATGCATCCCAGCTTCCTCCTTGGCCCACTAAATTTCATTGTATGTGTTCCTCCATGGAATTCCAGCACTCCTGGCCTTCCTCAATACCTGAAAAGCATCAGGGCTCAGTGATTGATTTTGTCATTAAATGTCACAGTCAGAAGGCCCCTTACAAATGAGGGTGTGATTTGGGCATTTTGTTAGTAGGTAGGGTTGCCATATCTTAGGGTTCCTAGGACAAATTCCACATCTGTTGTCCTGGTATCATTAATAGTGTTACCTTTTTCTCTCTAAAATGTCACAGTTTGGATTATAAATTATAACTCTCTAGAATCATGGGGAAATGTGGGTGCAAAGAGGTACAAGGGTCCTACTGCAGTCATATAGTGGATTGGTGACAGAACCACTGCTCCTCTTCTATGCCAGGGATGCCCCTTCCATACATCCTTTCTCAGGTATTCATTTATTTACACCTTTTCTCATTCCAGAGAGGATTTAAGGCAGTCACTCCCCCACAAAGTTTAATACCTTGTCGTTACCATTTACCACCTTCAAACCATAGAAGTTTAGAGCTTCCCCTCATAAAACCAACTTGGAAATGTGGTATGCTTGTATATCAGGAACATATATTCATTCTGATCTCTCTGGGGAGTTAAAAGTTTTTCCTGAAAACTGATTCTTTATTTAAGAGTTTTACAATGACTTTGATTAGAAGCAATAATGTGCTTAGCTGGTGAAAGGCACCTCAGAGGTACCTGGAACACCAAGCAGGAGCCCAGACTTGGGAATTAGAAATTTCCTAGGTTAGGTCTCAGCCTTGCTACTTGTTAGATGTGTTTCCTGAAGCACAATTTATCACTGATCTGAGCCTTGACTTTTCTCTCTGTAGAATGGAGTTTCTAGTAATAGCTGACATCTATTTGGTATATTGGAGGTTGATGGTCCTGGGAGTTAAACATTTTACAAACATTGTCATTTTCAACTTGACCAAATTAAATAGTATTCTCAGCTTAGAGACAAGGAAGCTGAAGACCACAGTGGTTAAATTACTGGCTCAAAGCAATCCAGAAAGAAGGTGCGAGAGTTAGGATTTAAATCTAGGCAGTATGTTTGTAGAGCCTTTAGATATTGTCCCACACAGGGTTATCTGTCAGTCAATGGACTTGACACCTGTACTAGTCATGACTAGTGCTGAGTGCTTACTATGCAGCTGGTACTATGCTAACCATCTTGTATGCATTCTATTTGATCATCACAATAATCTATGAAATGTCTACCTCCTAATGATGTATGATAAGTCTTCAATATATAGAAATTCCTTTGATCTTGCACTACATTTCCAATTTGTAGAGAGAGAAATTGAGAGTTGGATTGGGCAAGTGATATAACTTCCTCAAACAGTATACACAGGAATCAAATCTGGGATTAGAATTAAGGTCCTACCTCCCTAAGGTGACCCTGTTGCATCAAGACCAGCTGTGAGCTGCCTTCTGCAAAGGAAGATGGCAGAGGGATGGCATGGGCTTTCTTTGCAGACTTTTTGACTTCTCTCATCATGCATGCTGGTCTCACCACTGCCCCATGGCCTCTTCCTTCTAGTTTCCTGGTGGACCATGGTGTTTCTGCTCCAGCTTTGTTTACACTGTGCCCTCAGTCAGGAATGAAATTCTTGCTTTTGCTCACATGAAGAATCCTTGAATTTCCTACTAGAATTAACTTATCTGTGAAACTTTTTCTAAGGCTTTGCTGTTTCTGCTCACCCACTCCAGGAAGAATGAATACTGTCTTTTATGGTTAGATAAATGATAATGGTCCCTTTATCCCTCATAAATTGGTGTTTGGAGCTGATGTAATTGAGTCTTGAGGGTTGTAATCCTAGCAGTGGGAAAATGGATTTATCTGGGTGGTGGCCTGGGCTGGAAGGATATCGCTGAAGGGGATGAATTCCTGGGACTGTAGCATTAGGAATTATATATAGTTCCTCTTCCTTCTGATCTCTTCCTCTTGCTTTCCACCTCTGTGATGTGAGGAACACAGCCTATATGCTCTCCTTGTCTCTACCCTCCTACCACCATGCCCTGAGATCCATTTTCCTTGGCCTCACACGGACTAAACCATGAGCAATAAATATTCCTTCCTCTAAGTTACATGGTCAGGTCTTTAGATTATGGCTATAAGGATGCTGATGGATATGCTGCCTTTGTACAACAGTGTTGTGCCAATATCCCAGTTAGAGCAGAGTTTGGGCTAGATTTGAGACTGGCTCTGTTTCCTTGGGCAAGACACTTAGGTTCTCTATGCCTCATTTTTCTCATCCATGCAAGGGGGTGATAATTGTTCTTTTTTCCTGTGCTTGTTTTAAGAATTAAAGAAAATATTCTATGTAAAGTGCCTGGAAAAATAGTAAATGTGTGATTAGCAAAGTAGCTTTTTTCTTCTCTGTGTCCATCTTGTCTGTCAGATCACAGATACTTTCAAGGTATAGGGGTTATAGCTTCTCCACCATTGTCCCTAATGTTTAACATTTTGCCAACTTAGCAGGCAAAATCCATCTATAAGGGTTGAATAAAAATTTAGTTTCTACTCAGAATTGTCACCTCTGGACTACTGGTAGAGAGGGAAGTAATGGCTTTGGGCTGGTGCAGAGAATATTTACTTGGGGAAAACAAATAATGGTCATTCATTCAATCATTTATTTACATATGCAAAATATATTTATGGAACAGCTACTATTTTCCTGGTACTGCCCCCAGCCCAGGGCATAAAGTTGTGGTCAACAAAATAGATAAGCTTCTGCCCCTCATGGAGTGTATCCATTGGAGAGAAAACTGAAATAAATAGGCATATATAACCAAGCCACTCCCCAAAATTAAGTAACTTAAAATGATACCCATATGTGCAGTTTACAGTTCTGTGGTTTAACTGGCCAGTCCTAGTTTAGGATCTATGCTAGGATCACTCTTCCAGCCAATAGGCTGAAATGATCAATATATCATCATTCATGACTGGCAGTTTGCAGGATGTTGGCTAAGGAGCCAGGGTGATTGGGTCGTATGCTTCATCCCCCAGCAGGCTGGACTGAGCTCCTTCACATACTGAGCATACTGTTTCAAAAGCAACAGAAAGAGTGAGTCCCAGTATACAAATGTCCAAGTCTCTCGTGATGTTTGCTATTGTCCTATTGGCCAAAGAAAGTCTTGTGGTAAAGCCTAGTGTCAGCGAGGCTAGGAACTACCAATGTTTGTGAATTTATGGAGTGTGAGAATTAGTATCTATTTGTACAATCCCAATGAAGATATCATCAAGGACATTCTTAGAACCTGCCCCTTCTTAGTATTGTCACCATCACCTCCACCAGAGCCTGCATTGCCTTCTTCTCTTGTCTGGTTCCCTCTTTATTTCCCTGCTTTGATGCACCCTAATCTCTGCTCAGCAACCAGAGTAGCTTTTTCAAACCACAAACCTTCCATGCCCTCTTTCTGTTTCCAACTCCTTAATGGCTCCTTCTGTTTCAAGGCAATGACCAATAGGCTTGTTATGGCTACAAGATCCTTTACAACCCCTGCCTGCATTACTAGCACCCCCTCAATGCCATCCCATCATTCCTTGCTATCTTGGGAAGCAAGAATACTGGTGTCCTTCCACCCCTTCACATATTACTGATGCCTTTGGGCCCAGAGACTTTTCTCAGGTTGTTCTTCCTTAAAAACATTTATCGTGTCCCCACCCCATTGACTTATATAGATCACCTTTCTTTCCTAGAGTTAATGTCATCTCCCTCGAGAAGTCTCTCTGACCCACTCGCTAGGTCAGGTTCCTAGTACCTGCTTTTGTAGTCTCATGTACCCTACCTTCCTTCTCAAGCAGGTGCCTGGGAGAGATTCAAAATGGTGACTACGTGACATAGCACATCTCAGTGGCTAAAACAAATAAAGTTCAACTACTGAGAAGGAAGCATCTAGACAAGCAAAATAAAGACAGCTTGTGAACCAACAGAAACTCTGAACTGTGAGATCCATTGCAAAAAGCCTGAGTGCTCAATGGACCTGCTGCAGATCGGCTGCAGGTACCAACGTGGGCGGCAGGCCCAAGCTGTGAGCCCTGGCTCTGGTGTGGAGGCCCAAAAACTCCAGATAAATAATCCAAGTGCTTAAAAGTGGGCACAGACTTCCAACATCTTAAGTGGCGAGCAGTGCCCTAGGGAAAATCCTGTGTGCTAACCAAAGGCAAACCACACCCACAGCAACATAGTGAGCCCTTCAGAGACCTGAACTAGGGCAGCCAGGTAATCTTGTGCGCCCAGAGACTGGGTTCAAAAGCTGACAATAGGGTACAAGAAAGCCAAGTCTTGAGCTCAGATACCTCTTATCACCTGGTAACACCACATTCAGGAGTTGGGCTCAGGCTTTCTTGCTGCTCAGCCACTTCTAATCCTAAATAAAAGACATTGGAATATACTCCAGAATCTACCACAGTGATCAGACATAGAGATATATGAGGTCCCAGCCTCATATTTGTAAATTAGTAGGACTGCTTTTTTTTGTTGTTGTTGTTCTGTTTTGTTTTGTTTTCTTTCTTTTATTTAGGGTTTTAATTTGTTTGGTTGTTTGTTTTGCTTTGTTGTCTCACATTGTCACTAGTTCTTTTTATATCATTTTATTTTGTCCTTTATTTTTTCTCTTCTCTTTCTTATTCCTTTTTTTTTGTTTTTTGTCTTCAATGTATAATTGTTAGCTTTTGTATCTTGTTTTGTTACTTTATTCATGTTTGTTTGGTCCTTCCCCCCATTCCTTTTACAAACTTTTTCACACTAGCCTGTCTACTGTCTTCTCTCAAAACTTTATTTACCTTACTGTATCTCCATGTTTAATATTGAAGGTATTTCATATCTCCATACTTAAATACTCTACTAACTACAAAAGTCCTACTATCTAACCTCCTCTCATTTTCACCCAGATACTACCTTATTATAGTTAAATTATTATTTAACCTAATCATATTCTCTACCTTACCCAAATCCTGTATCCATCACCCCAGCTCCTTTTCCATTACCCAAACCTCACCATTGGAAAAAGCACTGCTTACCTGATGACACCTCTAAATTTCTACTACTAAGATTGAATTAGACATAATACCCACACACTATGTGAAGAAATCAGAAAAGCAGGCACCTAGGTATATTTATGAATTGGGTGGTTATGTGGTAACATCTCCCTCCTTCACTTTAAATTACAGGGGAGGGATATTATCTGTGGGCTGGCCATGACATCCACAAAACCCAGGGAAAATTCTGGTACAAGTAGTTGTGCACTCGACAGCTCTTTAGTGAAGGACGCTCAAGCACCTCCCACCTCACCACTCTGGGCTTCCTCTTACCTCTCCTCTGTGCTGCTCAGAATTTTTCAGCAAGAGACCTGAGAATTTGTCCTGAATTTCAAATAACATTTGATTCCAGAATGGGGAAATTTAGCAGACAAGGCTCTTACCTTCATCTTTTTTTCCCCCTTCTTCTTCTTTTAAACTAAGGCTGAGGTACTGCTTACCCTCTGGGGACACTTCTACACCCCCACCTCCACATACACACAAAAAAATGGGCACTGTGAACTGTTCTTTAAGAAATCTTGTGAAAAGGGCAGGGTATTGGAATTTGAGACAAAGGGAAGAAAAATGAGCTGGCCTGAGAAGTCTGCCTGCATCATAATGAGTTAGATTATTCTGGGAAATGCAGGAGTCTTCTGTAAAGACCCTGGTAAGAGGCAGTTTATAACCAGCCTCAGGCCAGACACACAGCCCACTTAGGCACACACAGACAGGGCCACAGAGCAGGCTTCCCACACTGGCTGTGGCTGGAAGCCAAACCTACTACAGGTTGGAAAGTCCATTTAGCCTGGCTGGGTGGCCCATCCAGTAGGAGAAGGCACAAGAAAGCCAAGTCTTGAGCTCAGATACCTCTTATCACCTGGTAACACCACATTCAGGAGTTGGGCTCAGGCTTTCTTGCTGCTCAGCCACTTCTAATCCTTGGGTCTTTCTTAGGGGATCCAGAAAGAAGTAGCCCATTAAGACCTACATCCATTGGAGGCAGCCCAAGGAACTGCTTTTAGGTTTTAGCCCTATCACCAGTGTGCTGTGTGCTCTTGGACATTTTATTCTCTTTCTCTCAGTTTCTTCCCTATTTGATTTGATATTTATTAAATACTGGTACAGTAACTATAAGATGAGCTTTAAATATACTTTATCCACAATGTAGGAGTCTCTGTTCTCTACAGCTATTGCTGGGCTGGCCTAACCATATGCAGAAAAATAGAAATAAATTCCACTTTCTCGCCCTGCACAAGAGTCAGTTCAAGATGGATCAAAGACTTAGAAATTAGACCAGAGACCTTGAGGCTCCTTGAAGAGGGCATAGGTCCAACACTGCAACACATAGGCATAGATAAAAATGTTCTCAACAAGACCCCAAAGGCACAAGAAACTAAAAGGCAAAACAGTACATGGGATTGCATGAAACAGAAGAGCTCCTGTACATCAAAGGAAACTATCAAGAACCTCAGCCAAAAGCCAACAGAATGGGAGAAGATTTTTGCCACCTACTCCTCCAATAGAGGATTAATATCTAGAATATACAGAGAACTCAAGAAACTCAGCACTAAGAAAACAAATAACCCAGCCAAAAAAATGGGCAAGTGAATTAAATAGACACTTAATGAATGAAGAAATTCAAATGGCCAATAAATGCATGAAAAATGCTCAACATCATTAGCAACCAGAGAGATGCAAGTCAAAACTACCCTGAGATCTCACCTAACTCCAACTAGAATGACAATTACTCAAAACACAAACAACAACAAATACTGGTGAGAATGCGGAGAAGTAGAAACTCTACTACCTTGCTGGTGATATTGTAAATTAGTGCAACCACTTTGGAAAACAGTGTGGATGATCCTCAAAAGAATAGAAACGAACTTACCATTTGATCCAGCAATACCACTTCTTAGTATCTACCTCAAAGAAAAGAAACCAAACTATCAAACTAATGCATGTGTATCTATGTTCATAGCTGCACAATTCACCATAGCCAAACTATGGAACCAGCCAAGATGTCCATCAACAGATGAATGGCTTACAAAACTGTGGGATATGTACACAATGGAATTTTACTCAGCCATAAAGAGAAACACAATTACATAATTTACAGGGAAATAGAGGGATCTGGAGGACATTATACTTAGTGAAATTAGTCAGTCACAAAAAACAAGAAATTGGATGCTTTTCCTAGTATGCAAAGGCTAGGGATAAATGGGTAAAAGAAGGAACTCTAGATGAAGAAGGAGATTCTATAGAGGAGCAAATAAGGCACCTAACTGAGGGGATGGGAGGGCAGAAGAGGGAAACTCTTTAAGCACATGATGTACTTAAACATATCAAAGTCAGTCACTAAGCCAGGCATGGGAAAGAGGGATGGGGAGGGAAATGGGTAAGGGCTAATTGGGTGATGTGTATATGTATGTCTCCACCATCTTTTATCCCATTAAGATAAGATGTATGACTTAAGTTCACCAATATATACATATATGTGTATATACATATATATATATGTATATATGTATATATATATAATATATGTATATATTATGTATATATATGCTTTATTCTCACAATAATTATATATGGCAGGTGTTATATTTTTAGGTATTAACACCTACAGTGAAGCTTGGACAGATTGTCCAAGGTACAATAGCAAGTATGTGGGAGCACTACGATTTCCAGCCCAGGGCCACGTGTCTCTAAGCCAAAGTTCAGTGACCACAGGAGGCACTGAGTTGTCTTATCAAATTGCCGGACTCATTCTCATGGCTCTATTTCTCAACCAAAAATTTTATTTTCTCTTTTTTTTTTGGTACTGGGGACTGAATCCAAGGGCATTCTACTTTTAAGCTACACGCATAACCCTTTTTAATTATTTATTTTTTAAATTTTGAAACAGGGTCTAAGTTGCTGAGGCTTGCACCAATGATCCTCCTGTCTCAGCCTCCCAAGTACTGGATTTATAGGCATGTCTCATCATGCCCAGCTCACACGCAAATTTAAGGAGAGCAGTAGGGACATCCAGACACAAGCCTGAATTATTTTCATAGTCTGAAAATGATATTATCTGATTGACTGGGGACATATGTATTATCCCTGTTTTACAGATACGAAAACAGAGGTTCAAATAAGTTAAATGACTTCCTTCTAGATTTTACAAGAGGGCAAAAATTTAAACCTGAAACTGTCATACCATAAGGTGTATGTTCCTTAACCCATGCACTGTGGTTTAAAGTGAGGGCACTGAGTGTGACTCTCTCTAAAGTCCTCCAAAGGATATACTGTGAGTAAAGTGAACTTAGAATATAGACAGGGAAGGAGTGTTCCAAAGATGCAGTGTTCTCTGAGCTCCAGCTGGAGATAAAAGTGAGGGGTTCACATCAAGAATAAACTTTATTGCAGTACCTTCAAATCTCAGAGGAACATACCATCACTGAAGGTTGATGGCTGAGAATAGGGAGACATGGAGCTTGAAAATCACACTCAATTTCTACCTTTCTTCCTTGGGGAAAAAAAGTGGGTGAATGTAAAAAAATGTAGTCTAAAACTTCCATGGATCATCAGGTAAATGTCCTGTTCCCTTAGAGAGTCTAGTACTACTGGCATTTTTTTAACTTCTTAGATATCTAAATCTATCTGAACGTTGTAAAAGTTTTGAATTTATTTCACATAAAAAATTTTCCTATGTGAATATATTCAACATCCATGTGCACGATCAAGAAGTTTATGAATGCTTTGAATTTCATTAATGGTATTCTAATAATTCCCACAATTTCCACTTAAGGAGCTTTGGTGTGTGTGTTATGTATGGACAGAGACAAATTATACTTGTCAATAATAATCTGAGCATGTTGCTTTGTTCCCTGAGTCTATTTCCACAGCTGAAAAATGGGGGTGATAGCAATCTAACTACCTGGTTAAAATATTGGGAGGCCCAAACAAGTTAATGAAATTGAAAATGTTATGTAAACTATAAAGTACTTTCTTTCTAGGGAGTTGCCAGTTTGAGGGTCATTGTTGGTTTTATTGGTCTTTAGAAAGTGGACTGGTCAAAGAATCTACTATCCTGGAATGTGGAAAGGACACATGGGGGTGGTTGTATTGGTGAGCAGGACTTAGTAGGAACTGAGGTTCAGTGCTTGGACTCCCTCTTCCTCTCCTTGTCTTCATTCACCAATCACCCTGAGCCCCTTGGAGAGCTCGTTCATGCACACATACATCTCTCTCCCTGAAGATTAGTCACAGCAGCAGATAAAGAGGACTGAGTGACTTAGGAAGGCGGCCAATGAGCTCCTATTAGTACGGTCTGTGGGTCTCTGGTGGAAGGGCTTGGTAAACAGTTAGCGCTTATCTTGCTCCTCAGCATTTAACTGATTTCCATAATGAGCTTCATTGAACTTCGAGGCCCCAGAGATGTCCCTAGGCTTCTGAAATGCACTGTGTTCTATAAATCTGATTTATGGAGAGGCGAAGGCAATTGTGTCAACAAAGAGGGACAGTGCCATCAAGGCTGTAGTATCTGGAAGTGAGGATGTCTTGCTTCTAGCACTAACTGGGGATAGTGAGGCATCCAGGACCTTGGAAGACTCTGAAAGATGTGACTGCTTATATTCTGTTATGGCCCCTCTTAGGCACGAAGTTACAAGGACTGAGTATTGAGGTACCTGTGGGAACTGGCTGCCCAGAGTTAAGTTACAGGCTCTGAACACATTCTGGATGTCACCAACTTTTCTGAATATTTTTTAAAGACAAATGAGATGAAGGTGGCAAAGTATTCTGATTCCTTCTACATCCACAACTCAAGTTCTAATCAACTTAATTGTAGCAGGATTGGGGCAGACTCAGAAAAAAATATTTGTCCCTGACATTTACCACTCATCCACTCAATTACTTCCTCTCTCCTTTCCTTCCTTCCTTCCTTTGTTCCTTCCTTCCTTCTAACTTTCTTACTTCTTTCATTTAACAAATGTCTATTTAGATTTTACAATGTGCTGGATGATAGCATGTAATTGGACTGTGCTCCTGTGTAACTGACAGTTTGATGGGAGAGATGGAAATTAAGAAAATCATCAAATAAATAAAGGCAAATTTGCCACTTTGTGAAGAGCTATGAAGGAGAGATACTTGATAGGATGAGAGCCTCTGATAGAGTTGAATAACATAGTTAGGGAACACTTCCCTGAAGAAATGCTTGAGATTTGAGATGTGAAGGAATTATATGAATGGAAAGGTGAGATATTCCCAAGCAGAGGGACCAACTTTGAGGAAAGACTCTGTCCCTGTCATCAGAGGGAGGGTGGACAGTGTATTTCAGATTACAATAGCTTTTCTGCACTAACAAAGAGCCATCCAACATTAGAACTGATCATAATTGTCTTCGTTCAGGTCGACTGTCAACTTGACTGGATTAAGAAATGCTTAGACTGTGTGGCTTTGGGTGTGTTGATGAGATGATTGACATATACAGCAGTTTGAGGGGGAAGTCCTGCCAAATATGTGAGGATGAAAAGAAGAGTGTCATTAAGGCAGGAGCCTTCCCTAATGCAGGTGTGTCTGTGCTTGCCTGAGACTTTGGCTCTTTGCTTTTTGAACTGAACTTTGATCAATGTTTCCTCAGATAATTTCCTTGCCTTGCCATCTTGAGCTGGGGCTGCTTCACTGGTAGCTCCTATTCTGAGACTCTGTCTCTTGGAGCACTCCATCAGCTGCTAGTTCCTCTGGATCTCCATATGCAGATGGACACTTGGTACTACATAGCTTCTGCATATAAGTTGATTCGATAAACCCCCTTTTATATTCATATCCTGTGAGTTCCATTACTCTAGAGAACTAATACAAATACCACTAACCAAGTGGCTTACACACTTATATCTCCCAATTCTGAAGGCTGGAAGTCCCAAGGTCAAGGTGCCCACATATCCAATATCTGATGAGGGTCACCTCTATATTTGGCAGATGGCTGCCTTATTTAATCCTCACATGAAGTAGAGGTATCTCTATTACATCCCCAATTCATGAGGGAACTGATAATTACGTTCTGAATGTTTTCTATTTATATTTATCTATCCCGAATCCTCTCTATCTCTCTTTCTTTTTATTTATTTCCATTCATCTACCTACCCACCCATCTGTCTATCCATTCGTTCTCGAGTCCTTCCTATACATAAAGTATCTTTCAGGAACCCTCAATTGCACTGGGACTAGTGATATAACGGTTACCAACACAGGCAAAAGTACATGGCTGCCCTGTGTGAGACTTCTCATTCCCTCTTAGCTAATTCCTCTTTCTCTTCTTCCAAGGACTGGTAGCCTTTTGCTAACTAACCTCATCAGAGACTAGAATGTAAGAATTGGGAAGAAAATGGGCACCATATTCATGATGACTTTATTTTCTCTTAAAGATCCCATCTGTTAAAATCTTGCAGGTCAAGCTTTCACTATATGACATTTTTTCAGAGGAGGGACACAAACAGTTTATAATAAGAATCATTTCTTATTTATATGCCATGTCCATTCCATTCTTATTTAGCATAACTCTGTTTCAAAGCATTTCCATTCAGGAATGTAGACTGATGAGACTTCTTTCTTCTAAACTTTGCCTGTTGTTATGAGGGAGAAAGAGAGGTATTTGATGAAATGCCCCGATGACCCTACAGGGGATACGATGGAAGAAAAGACATCAGATGTGGCAGAACAGCAGGAATGAGGGAATGTGTGATGGGTCCTGATGTTGGAGAGAAAGATGGAGTCAGGTCCTGTGAGGCCTCAGGGCTACTGCGAGGATGTGGATTGTTTATACAAAGTTGAGCATCCCTAATTCAAATAAGAAATACTCCCAAATTTGAAACCATCTGTGCCCTGACATAACACCACAAGCATAAACCTGCACATCTGACCTCAGGTGATGAGTTGGAGTCAAGTTGTATGTAGACTAAAAGTATTGTATAAAGTTACCTTCAGATTATTATATAAGACGAATGTGAAACAGAGATGAATTTCATATTTAGACTTGATCTCATATTTAAGAAATTCATTATGTATATGCAAATATTCCAAAATCTGAAAAATATCTCAAACACTTCTGGTGCCAAGCATGTTGGGTAAGGAAAATCAACCTTTAGTTTAAACAATGAGCAACTGTTGAATTTTTGTAAATGCAAATATTTTAAGAATATGAAACCTCCAGTATTTTTATTTTACAGTTGATGTTGTTGATATAGATAGTAATACAATATTGTGAACCTGCCTTATATTGGGCACTCTATTCTTTCCTCCCAGTAACTCTGAAATGTATTTATTTTTATTTAAAAAGGAGGAAACCGAGATTTAAAGATTAACAATTTTCTTATAGTTACTAGGTGGCACATTTTTTCCAATCCCCCATTCGGTCTTTGATGAGATCAGTTAGCATAATGCTACCAGGAATGAAAGTAATTGGAGGAGGAATAGGAATTAGCTAAGGGGAATGAGAGAAGTCTCACACAGGACAGCCGTATACTCTTGCCTGTGTTGGTAACAGCCTCAATGGAGGGTGCCTGGAAAATACTTTATGTATGGGAACAGTGCAAGGATGAATGAACAGATAAATGGATTGATAGATAAATGAATGGATGGATGGATGGATGGATGGATGGATGGAGAGAGGAAAGAAGGTTAGGATGTTAGATGGAAACATTAGAGCCTCCTAATATCAAACAAGTGTTCACAGGTAGAGTCTCATTCTGCAGATGGGAGGTGGGAGCTGAGAACACCAACTAGGTCTGCATGTTAGAACAAAGACTAGTTAGTCTGAACAGACCTGCAATTTGGAGTGTTTTGTGTGTGCATACTATTTTACATTTTTATTTTGTTTGTGAATTAGAGGTCCTAGAGCAAAAAAAAAAAAAATCTACATTCACTAGGAAAACCAGCATCAGACTCTGTATATCTTAAATTCACTGAGTTATAAAGTTTTGGCACTTTGAAAAATCCAAATGTAGGGGGGAGGAAGCTTTGGCTCTGCTCTATAAGGTCATGTTTAGTGTGATTCTTAATGCAAATGAGTCAAATAAAGCCCTGATGCTCACATGGTTAAGAGCCTTCTGTCTTTTACATCTTATTTTAGTTTCTTTTGACAGGGTCATTGTTCCATAACACCCTTCTTGAATACACACCCAGACATCCTGTGTGATTTCTCTCTAGTTAGAAAGTAACACCAGCATGCACTATTGGTTTGCAACCTCTTTGCTACTTAGTATGTTTCTTTATGAAAGGCAACCTTTGTGCCTCTTGTCCTGGTTTGTATTGCTTGCTAGGGAATCCTGAAACTTGCTCAGGTTCTCTGGGCTGTGGGTAAAAAGGGAGAAATGGGTAAAAGGAGGAACTCTAGATGAAGAAGGAGATCCTATAGAGGAGGAAATAAGGCATCCTAATTGATGGGATGGGATGGGATGGGATGGGATGGGATGGGATGGGGGAAGAGGGAAACTCCCTAAAGTGCATGATGTACTTAAACAAACATATAAAATCAATCACTAAGCCAACCATGGCAAGGACAGATGGGGAGGGAATAGGGCTTGGGATTGGGTATGGGCTAACTGGATGATGTGTGCACATATATCTCCACAAGTCTTTTATCCCATTAAGATGTATGACAACAACGTACCAATAAGAAAAATAAAAAAAAAGAATGCTAAAGAGAAATAAAAGATGCTGGGCATGGTAGCACATTCTTGTAATTCCAGCATCCATGAGGCTGAGGCAGAAGGATTGTGGTTCGTGGACAGCTTCAGCTATTTAGTGAGTCCCTTTGCAACTCAGTGAGACCCTGTTTCAAAATTAAGAATAAAAATAGGGCTGGGGATGTAGCCCAGAGGTAGAGTGCCCCTGGATTCCATCCCCAATATCACAAAATAAAAAAAAAGAAATAAAATAAATAAATGTAGCCTTTTCATCGTCTTTTTCCATGACCCACTGTAGTAGTCCATTTCCTCTTATAAATAAAACTCCTGATGCTGGATACTTTATAAAGAAAGAAGATCTGTTTGGCTTGTGAGTCTGGCTAGAGAGTTTAAACCGCATGATGCCAGCATGTTGGGAAGGTCTTCCAGTCACATCACAGATGACAGATGGCATCATGGTAGAAGTGCACAGGAGAAGGGAAGAGTAGTTACATCCTGAATCAGGAGGCCAGGGAGATTCTAGGGCCAGGCTGCTCTTTCTGTAAAAGACATGCAATCATGGGAACTAACTGAAGTCCCATGAGAACTACATTAATCTCTTTGGTGCGTGTTACCATCAGTGACTTAGTTATCTCCCAGTAGATCCCACCTCTTAAAGGTTCCACCACCTTCCAGAGTCGCCACACTGGGAATTGAGCTTCTAGCATGGGAATCATGATGCATATGTTCAGAGCATGATACCTGCCTCACCCATCCTTCTCCAAATGTTACTCAGCTCAGTTCTGACACGTCCGACTTTTAATGTTTCCTTCTTTTATTCATTTATTTGCCTATTTATTTCTACCTTCACTCAATAACACACTCTTTAAGTGTTCAGTGTATATCAAGTTCATTGCAAGGACCAGGGTTCCCCCAAATCCTTCTTTATTCTTTACACACATTTATTATTTTTAAAGTGCAGTTCATCATGACTTTCCTCACTAGTGGTACCTCACTGGTCATCACAGCTCCTTGGAGCCCTGTCCCTGGCCTTCATGGTCCTAGACTTTGGTGAGGCTACTCTCTACTACTTTTGGCAGAGCTGTGCTGTGTCACTTTCTGTCTCAGAATCTTTGTGCATACAGTTTTTCCTTTCTCTGGGTCACCACTGAAACCTCAGTAGGCCTTGGAGACCAGGGTCAATTCTCTATTTTCTTCATGAAACTTTTCCCACCCACTTCAGGTAAGCTTGCCTTCCTTCGATCCCTGGTAGCAGTGATTTCTGCTTAATACTCCAGACTCAATTACTTGCTCCTGGAGTGTTAGCCTGATTTATTAACTAGAGGGAAGCACTTTGTGGTGGCAAACCAGGCACTGCACTCTTTCTATTTCATTCATTCGTGGTATAATGGAAAGAGCTCTGCTTTTAGAGATGGAGAATGGAAGTTTATACTTGGCCTTTTGATTTGTTATCTGGAGAACTCTCAGAAAATTGTTCAGTGCCCCATAGTCTGGTTCTTTTTCAGGGAAGCCAAAATAGCAATCTTACGACCTGAGGGACTACCAATGAGTTGGTCAAAAGTCTCTGGAACATAGTAAGTGCTTATTGAATACCAGCTCCTCTGGAAGAAATTCTAGGTGCGTCCCAGGTGTCACATCTGCGCATGGCCAGGTTCTGATCTTGCTATAAGGAAACCTATAGTCGTTTGTGGGTGACAATGCTGGCAGAAATGATTAAATGAGATATTGAACAGGAAGTGCTTAGCATGGTGTGCGGATCTATTAAGCCCTCAGTAAGTGGTGTTATAATCTACTGATGTGCATTTATTCCGCTATATCATTTAACATAAAGCATATGTGAGAAAGTATGGCTTGGTTATGAGTAATAAATAGTTGCTCTTTAATCATATAATGGTATCGAATCTGAGCTGATTTCAGAATGTAAAGCCTGCTAATGCATATTTGCAGCATGGTGCCATTAATGAACAGAAATAGTGTGAATGAGAGAACAGGTTGCTGAATAAAAATGCAGTGCCTGCAGGGAGCAGAGTGTAGATGGCAGAGGGTGGGGGTGACAGTTGCCTGAGGGGATGATGGTGTTGGCACACCGTGTCCCCTGACCCAAGACTCTGCATCTAGAGGGTTCTCTTTATAGAGGCTCCTACAGTCAAAAAGGGGTTCTCAGGAGAATAGCATTCAAGTGTACCTCAGAATAAATGCAGAGTCAGCAGTGGGGTGAACATGGAGTTTCCATTGATTCAGAACCATCCACAGCTCACCAGGACCAAACTATGCAGAGGACTGAGGGGCACATGGGATTTAGAGTCTCTTTGCAGCCTAGTGATCTTGGCCAATTCGCTTGAACTCTGTGAATCTCAGGTTTCCTATCTGTAGAAATGGGGCAGACACACTAACCCAAATAGTTAAGAATCTCAAATGAAGTACAGTAAGAGGTTCAGAGTCCCAGGGTTGCTGTCATGACAGTTCCATTTGGCCAGGGAGCAAACAAGGCTTTCTTGGATTCGCCTCTGGGTCAGGATGGTGGTTACCATGCACTGTCCTGTTGGGTCAAAACCAACTCTTGCAAATCCAGTTCCTCCCATTGGCTACCTTCAGGTATGGACTGTGAGAAGGGTAATGGAAGGCATGTTTTCCCGACTCAGTTTTTCAGTAATAAAGTTTCAGTCTTCAGCCTTCTGGTCCCTGCCTCCCCTATCCCTTTGGCTCAGTCTTTTCAGGAGAAGGATTTCAGTCATCTTAGATGACTGGGTGAGAAAATGTGTGTAAAGACAAATCACAGCGAGCTGAATGGGTGCACATTGTTGCAAAGTCAGTGGGGACTTTCCCTAAGACAGGGAACCACTTATCAGCTTCTGAGCAAGAGTCCCATGATTGGCACACAGGACACTCGGTGTCCTAGCCAGTCACCCTGAATCTGAAAATGACAGAAAAGGAAAGAAGACCGATCTAAACACCCACTAGGGCATTTTATTAATTAAAACAATCTTACTATTGCTTCAACTTTTGACATCCAGGTTCCAGTCTTCTGGGTCTGTGCACCTCAGTCTCTGCACCTGTCAGGTGGGCATACTAATGCCTCCCTCAGAGAGTTATTGGGAGGATTGGATGAGAGTGATGTATTTGTCAGCAACATAGTGCTGATACACATCAAGCATTTAAAATATGGCAATTGTTATTATTTTTGTGGTCCTCGCTATTATTTTATAAAATTATAATAATCTTTTTAGAGTATAACAGTCAGAGGACAATGGGAAATTATTGGATCTAACAAACAAAAATCAGGAGTTACTATTTGCCAAGACAGAAGTAGACACTGTCATGGCTAAAAAAAACAATCTGCTAGCTGGGCATGGAGGCCCATGCCTGTAATTCTAGAATTTGGGAGACTGACACAGGAGAATCACAGGTTCCAGGCCAGCCTCAGCAACTTAGTGAGGTTCCCTGAAACTTAGTGAGACTGTGTTTGAAAATGATAAAATAATAAAATAGGGCTAGGGGTATAGCTCAGAGATAGCATGCCATTGAGTTCAATCCCAAGAGCCATAAAACACATAGCCTCCCCCAAAGCAGACTATGGTGAGGGAGGTGGGGGAAAAGGAGAAGAGGGGATGGGGAAGGACTGCTTAATGGAGACAAGTTTCCCCTGGGATAATGTAAAAGTTTCGGAAGTGGGTAGTGGTGACGGTTGCACAGGACCTTAAATATACATAAGGGCACCAACATCTACACTTTAAAATGGTTAAAATACCAAACTTTGTTTTATATACAATTAAAAACAAAAAAAAAAAACAATGTGCCAGACAGGTTCTATGTTTCCAGGGAGCTGCTTACAAAGTAAGGGAGGAAAGTCTGGTCATCATTTAAGGGATCCATTTGAGGGCTGTGGGATTTTAGAAAAGAAATTGGATAGTTTTTCAAGCTCAGGAACTTGGAGAAACTTGCCAAAGATGAGCTGGTGTTGAAGGAAGGCATGCAAGACCGGGATCGGCCTCTCTTAGGTTTGTGGCTCAGGGTGTTCCCTTTCTGACATTTTGATGAAATAGCTGGGAGTTGTTAGAGGACATGAGGAACCTACTGTCCCTGGGCTTGCAGGGTAATGACATTGACCATTGACCATGAGTGCTGGGGAGAGGGAGGTGGGATGGCTGCTTGGGTATAATTGTATATTTTGGAGTTTGTGGAAAGTATAGACTGAGCATTTCTTTCCACCCTCATTGAATATTCCATAAACACTCACCACATAAACAACACGTCTCTTCTCAACCCTTATTATCATTCCCAGAGCCACTTGGAAGCTTTCAGAAACCCATTATTATAATTATAATCAAGAATCTTAGGACAGAGCCATTTGTGCCAAAAATACATTTACGGGCGAGATTGTTTGCAGAGAACAAGAGCAAGGGATATCGTTTCTTACAGCTTTGGAGTCTATGGGTAGGACCTCCTACGCCACTTAATTTCTTTTCCTCCATTTAATTTCTTAATTTAAATTTTTGTTGTCAAATTCCTAACTAATATTTGCTTTTGTCTCGCTGTAGATTTTCCATTCCCCTTGTGTTTCATTTTCAAAGACTTAAAGAATATGCTTGCTACACTCATCCGTTTGGTTTTTTCATCAGGGGCCATCAAGAGCAAAGTAAACCAGAGCTGAATCCCGAAGTAGAGTGGGGTCTCCCCTAGCCCCCAACCTCGTGAAAAGTGACTGCCCATACCCTTGTTTCTTTTATCTTAGAACAAATCCTTTCATCTCATAATTAGAGTTGCATCAATGAAGAATAGTTTTTATTTTTATTCTTTATTGATGCATTATAATTATACCTCACAATGAGATTCAGGGTGACAGAAACATACATGCACACAGCACTTGGTGTGTTTCCCTCTGGATCCCACTGCTGTGCACTGCACGCTCTCCTTCCCCATGCATAATATTCAAATTGGTATTAATAACTTCATGTATGAACCTATTATTATTCAAACTGCTTCCTTCATTAATTCAATTCACACTTATTTAACTTTTCCTTTTCTTCTGTAGGTGTAT
The DNA here is from genome assembly GCF_963383645.1 of Muscardinus avellanarius. Lineage (NCBI taxonomy): Eukaryota > Metazoa > Chordata > Mammalia > Rodentia > Gliridae > Muscardinus > Muscardinus avellanarius. The sequence goes on from NC_137799.1 coordinate 16,133,010, forward strand.
ATAGATGAGTCAGACATAGCTCTGATCTGCAAAAAAGGACATGGTTCATTATGGGACAGACTGTGCATAAATAAACACTTGTTATGTGAAGCAGGATGTGATGAGAGGAGCCATAACAAATAAAAAAAAGTCACAAGGAAGACATTTTTAAAACTCGTGTGCCTCGGGAATGAGAGGAGGGGCAGAATTATGAGAGTAGATGTGATAAAGAAGAGAACAAAAAAGTAAATTCTCATTACTTTTTTAATAATTTGTCTGATCTAAGATGCAGTCTTGGCCTGATGATCACTATAGGGTGAGTTATATAACCATCTATGTCTCAGTTTCCTCCACTTGCCAAACGGGAATAATAAATAATACTGTCTTCTTTCCTCTGACTTCCCATGATTCCTGGACTCCTGGTTCTATGCCAGGCTTGCTTTTACACACACACACACACACACACACACTGAGTGAGCTATAAGTCAAAGGTTTCACTGACAACGTGGAAGTCAAGGGAAGGTGCTCAGCTGATAACATGGGCTTCTACCACCTGTTTGGCTTCTCTCCTTTCTCTCCTCTTCCCTGCTCTTCTCCCTGTCTGGTGCACAGCGGTGTAGAAGGTAATTTTTGTTTTGGGTGCAGGCCCTGCATTCAAAGATTTATCCCAAAAGAATACAGTGCTGTCACTTTTCCAGACTCTTGGTGTGTAAAATTTTCTCTTCCATTATACAAGGAAAGCTTTAAAACACATAATAAATGTTAATTGTTGTTGTGGTTGTTATTCATGAATCTCTGTTTTATGGCTCATCTATAGATGGGAAATCACCAAAGAGGATCTTTGAGAAAAGTCTCAACCCCTCCTTTTATCCCTTTTAAAAATCCTCTTGCCTTTTACCTTATCTGAAGTTCCTCTGTGAATCCACTGCCCCCAGAATCTGTAGATTCAAGTCAGTGTAGTTTGATTTAGTGAGATGTGCAGTAGGGTTAGATGCAGAACCACTGGGGCTGACTTCCTCTGTGTCCTCATTATCATGTTCTTTGATCATGGTAGTTTCTCTTTCTTTACTTTAAAAAAGGGATGGTAATGCTGATGCCCCAGCACTATTTGGAAGACAAATTCATCAATGTCATTCATTCATTTATTCTTTTGACAATCAATTATGTATCTACTGGTGCCAGCTGTCAGACTGCAGTAGCTACCAGGACAGACATACTCCCAACTCCCATCACAGGGAGCTTTTATGCTATTGCTGCAGAAAGACAATAAGCAAATTAGTTACGAATTACAAGCTGCAAACAGTGCTTTAAGGAAAAGTAAACAGGGCCCAATAATGGAGAAAAGTGTATGGTTGACAAAGATAGTAAGGTCATCAAAGTGCTGTTTGAGAGGATATTTGTGTTTTGTGCAAAGATCCTGTGGTCTGCAGCAGGATATTTTCTTCTCCTCTGAACGTCCATGATTATTTGTAGGTACCTTTGTTAGCATATGTCACCTTCTGTTGAAATCATTACACTGTGACCATCATTATCTCCTATGGTCTTTCTCATTCCTCTAAAATTTTAGAATCCTAGAGCCGGGCATGGTGGTGCATGCTTATAATCCCAGGATTCGGGAGGCTGAAAGGGGAGGATCGCGGTTCGGGGAAAGCCTCAGCTACTTAGTGTGGCCCTCCACAACTTAGTGAGGCCCTGTTTCAAAATAAAGAAAAAAAAATAGAGCCAGGGGTGTAGCTCGAAGGTCAAATGCCTCTGGGTTCCATCCCCAGACCCACAATTAAATTAAATTAAATTAAGGATCCTAGCAAAGGTAGCATATTGAGAGCAAGAAAAAAATAAAGAATCATTTTTAATCAGATGGATCTGGTTTAAGTCCACTTTCGTTTTTTACAATTTGTAATTTTATTGTCAACATACGAGAATATATCAATATTGAATTTTATTCAAATGTTTGCCAGTCTCATAAATAAAAATCACAAAAAAATTTTCTAAAAATAAAACGTCTTTCTGGGTTTCTGAGCAGGTATCTTTACTTTCAGTATGTGTACTATTGTTTTCATTGAGCACCTTTAGTTAAGTCAACACATATCCCAGGACATTTTACCTTTAGGTTTTCACTTTCAAGCTATCTGACTTTCAAGCTATAGACAAGAAACATAGGTATAAGCTGGAGATTAACCACATCTTCTTAACAAATGGGTTTGTCGTGAGGGTGAAATCACTTTAGTCTATAGAAAAGCACATAATAGGTATCCAAGAAGGTTGTGTGCTCTGTTACTTTGCATCCTTAACTTGTATTTAAGGTTCAATGAGAATTAAATACAGCAACATTAGTAAGTACAATCAGCTGCGGCAAGCACCTAGTAGGTTCTCAAAAAACATGCCCGGAAATAAGCAGATTGAACAGGGTGGTGGAGCTGGAACCCCTGGGAAGCTATTGTCTTGGCTGTTGGGAAGTTTGGGGTGGAAGAGGCTTTGTGGGAAAACACAAACGCAAGCATTTCCTGGGTTTTATTAGTCTGTCACCCACGTCTTCCCTCTTGAAACACTTTGCAATCAAAAGATTGTGGAGTGGACTATTTTCAGCCCTCTGCCTTCACCCTGAGCTTCACTAAGAGGTAAAGCTGATTAGGGCAGCTCTGCGGTGCGCACATAAGTCAGAATCACCAATATCCATCCTCTGCCGGATTAGCCCGTTAATTTTACCCCTAGAAACATTACAATCATGTTTTCAATACCCGAGTGTCATTCTTTTAAGGATTCATTATGGCAAAGACCCTGAAATCTATTACTCCTTTTTGCCAACTTAAAAATTCTTTCAAGGCCTAGTTCAAAGATATCCCTTGACTAAAGTGTTTTCTCTAAACTCTCCTCCGGTAGAAAGCTCTAGCCACCTCTGTGCTACTCAAAAAGTACAAATTAGGGCTTGCAGCTCCTCCTACTATGACAATTTGCATTCAATCAAATGCGTCCTCTTAGATCTTCTTTATAAATAAAAGAAGACTAGATTTGGAATCAAATCATCTGTCATCACTTCATCTCATTGAATCTGTGTTCCTTCATCAGGAAAAATCATGGGTAAAATAATAAGTCCTATCTCTTAAGGTTGTTGTGATTATTATAATAAGGGATGTTGGTATTCTCAAAGAATTGTTATGCGCTCTAAGTTTTCAAGCATTGTGTTTTCCCCTTAGGTCTTGCTGGCTCTCCCGAATTCAACTGGTAGGTTCCCAAGTACAGGGACCAGGTCTTCTGTCACTGAATTTCTATGGAATCTTGTGAAAATGACTCTGTTTCCCCCCATCTGTACAATTATAATTTTGAATCTGACGGGTTGAAGTTTGGATACACAAGTTTTAGTGGGGAGAAGTTTAAAAATGCCTAGTCCCCAGGCACCATCTCCAGAGATTATGATTTAGCAGGAACTTGGACGTGTCTGTGCAACCTGCATATTTGCAAGCTCCTGGGGATAGAGATCCTGGCAGGTTGTCTCTTGACACACCTTGACTCTGTCACTGGGTGCTCTCCTAGCTTCTTGCTGGGTGTAAAATCAATATAAACTTGTCTAAGACTGCTCCTTTCCAGGCTGGCCTTCACAGAAAAAGGAGTTAGCAAAATCCTTTAGATGTCAGTTGTAGCTCAGTGCCTCATCAGTCAACTGAAGTCAACCAGAAGGCTTAGGATTCCCAATCACAACAGGAGGCAGGATGGTGCTCTCTCTCACCACAACTATGGAACTGGTTACTCTGTCTTGGCCCATGACCCTACCAGAAGATGAGCTATTCTTCCTTACTTATACAAGTAAAAAATCCATGGTTTGCTATATCACTTCTGGAGACTAACTTCTGGCTCTTCTAAGATGAACATGTGCTACCCTATAGAGTAACTTAGAATGGAATGGAAAAATGTCCACTCATAGCTCTTCCTGTTTTTATGAATCCCTTCCCTCAATGAACGCCATGTTGGTAGGTCTAAGATGTGTGCCGTGTGTCCTTTTGCCTTTGTGTGCATTACAAGTATCTTCAAGCTTGACATCTATGAGTAATATACATAAGTTGACACTTAGAACTGTGACAATATTTTTATTGCTATCAGCATTCCTTGAAGTATGCACCTGGTCCTAATAATTGTTTATATTTTCCCTCATCACTAAATTCAAACCATCCTTAATCTTTCACTGTATTAATTTCTTATTGCTGCCCTAACATTTCACCATCAACTTGGTGTTTTAAAACCACAGAAGTTTACTTTCTTATGGTTCTGGAGGTCAAAAGTCTGAAATGAACAATTGGCTAAAGCAAAAAGGTATTGATGTGGTCCTGTTCCCTTTGAGGATTGAGAAGAACATATAATTCCTTATCTTTTGAGCTTCTAAAAGCCACCTACATCCTTTAATCTATGGCCACTCTCTCCTTCGTCAGTGCACACCATCTTAGTCTCTGCTGCTGTCAGACCTTCTCAAACTCTGGTCTCTGCCTTCTTCTTTAAGGATCATGGTGTTTATGTTGGATTCATCTTGATGATTGGGAGTAGTTTGCCTATCTAATATCCCTAATTTCATAACACCTGTAAAGTCCTTTCTACCATGTAGGGTAGCAAATGCGCAGGTTTCAGGGATCTTTGGGGAGCATTATTCATCCTGCCACATTAACCAAACATCTAATAAGCAAACCATGTGCCAAGCAGCTGGGGATATACTAGGGATATGACAGATGTGGTCCCTATTTTGAGACTTATTTAAGGGAGAATAAAATGGCAAACAGGCAAGGCAAATAAAATATGGGGAAGGTTTTGAAAAATGAATTAAAAAAAAGCTACTTTGGAACATAGCAAGTATCCAAAGAACTCTTCAATGCTGAATACCTGCAAGACTGAATCCTGGTGGGTCTCATTTCTCAGGTCTGTGCTACGTGTAGCTCTACTCACTATGAAGTATGAAAAACTGCTGGCCATTCTATTTACTGGCCTGCCACTGGGACTCATGTCCATCTGTCAGATTGGATAGGCAATACTAGCTCTCCTATAGTTACATAATGACAGAGGTTGAACTCTATTTTGGGGTTATGTTCAGGGTACCAAGTCATGTCCACAGTAGTCCACAACTATTGCAGAGTAAAATAAAATAAAAAGTCTGAGATACTTTTGAAATGGACAAATGGATACAAGGGATCCTTGTCATCCCTTCCAAGTGTGATTATGTCTCAGTCCTAATTCTCCACTTATTATGGTTCCACTTTCTAGGTTTCTTCTTACCTGTACCCACCTTCCTCTTCAGCATCATTTTCTGCTGCAAAGACCTTCAAATCAGATGTCCCCAATTGTGCATCAGTGGCTTATTGCACCCTCTCGTGTTTCAATATCATTGTCCCTCCTCTTTTTTCCTCTTGGAACTGCACAATATCCTTCCCCAGTGCTCTCATTCTAATCTGTTTAATAGATTCCTATGCATCTTTCAAGTCCCCAGTCAGACATCACTACTTTCTAGAGATGTTCCTTGGCTCTTGCTGAGACAGTTTGACATGCTGTGGAATGTCTATCTACCCTGAACCTGATTCCTTTTCTATTTTCAATCCAGCCACCCAGACACATGGATTGTAATTGATGTGATTATAAATCTGACTCCACTACTTGAATAAAGCTCCTTCTGAGAAAGGACCTGTACCCCATTCATTTCTGTATCTATCGCACTGTCACTTGTGGGGCCACCATGTCTGACAGTTCAGTCCCAAGATGGTAAGCAACCATTTCATGAGCTGAATGATGTCCTTGAAGTAACACAACATTGATGCACTGGCTACATCGTAGGTATATGTATGTGTGTGTGCATGTGTGTATTAATAATAGTATGGCTACATTTAGTAGATGAGCATAGATATGTTCACTATTTAATAATATATAAGTATATATATATATACATATATATATATATCAGTATACAATAATAATGTATATATTTAGTACTGGGAATTGAACCCATGGACACACACCACACAATTACGTGTGTGTGTGTGTATGTATGTATGTGTATGTGTATTTAATAAAAATATATAATTCACAAAGACATACACACTTGGTACTGGAGTTTGTACCCAGGTGCATTCTACATATGAGATACAATCCCAGACCTTTTCATTTTATTTTTTAAAATTGGAACTGGGTTGCCAAGTGTGGTGATGCATGCTTGCAATCCCAGCACTTGGGAGGCTGAGACAAGAGAATCACACAGGTTCAAAGCCAGCCTCAGTTACTTAGTGATGTTCTCAGCAACTTAGTGAGACACTGTTTCCAAATAAAATATAAAATAGGTCTGGGAGTATAGCCGGGAGGTAGAAAAACCCCTGGGTTCAGCCCCCAGTCAAAAAATTGGAACTGGGTATTACTAAGTTTCTGAAGGTCTTACTAAGTTGCTGAGGCTGGCCTTGAACCTTGTGATTTTTCTATCTCAGCCTCCCAAATACTGAGATTACAGGTGTGTGCCACCACATCCAGTTTCAGAGGCTATACTTTGAATGCATGGATGACCAGAAGCAGAGTCTGTCAGCAGCAAATGCAGTCCAAAAATGAACATGTGGCTAAGAGGATGATAGTGACATATACTCTTATCATAGTAAAATGTTTTTACTTATGAGAGCACTTCTAAGTATTATGCATTTTTCCTGTACTGTTCTGCACCAGTTCTCAAGCAAGCGCTCTTTGGAGAGGTGTGACTGTCTCTGCTGACACCATTAGTGCAGACAAATAGGTACATAAAACAGTCATGTTGGCATCTGCTTCATTAGAAACTCAAGGGGAAGGTGGGGATCAAATACTAATGGTGTTTGCCACTCAGGGATAGCATCAAGAGAGGAAGGAATTTTAATTTTTTGAGTTAGTGAGAGGTTATTAAGATGGTGCAAGGTAAACATGAGGTTGGATGTCACTGAGATAGAGTGTCTCTTCTGACTCAGAGTGACAGCCACAGAACATTTCACTGGAGTCCCTCTGAACTGGGATGTGCTACTAGCAGCAGAAAACGGCGGAAAATGACTCTCGTTTCTGACTTGAGAAGGCTTCAAACAGATTTATTCATTCATTTAGTCATCTACTAAATATTCATTAGCACCTATGCAACCAGTATTGCATTAGGTGGGCAAGAAATTCAGAGATGAGTGAGAGCGAATCTTCGACCTTAATAAATTTGCAATTCAGTGTAGGAGACAGGTAGCTATAGCATTACTAAGTGACGAAGTTTCAAGAACTAAAGAATAACAAACACTTCCTGAGCACTCAATCTGGGCCATGTCCTACATTGCACACTTTGGGCACATCAATTCTTTTTGTCTTTATAGCAATCCTGGAAGGTAAGGGTTAGGATAGCTCTGGTTTCCAGGTGATAAAAGAGAAGAACAGAGAGGCAGAGTGGCTTGCCCAAGCTCACAGATGCTGGGTAGCAGAGGAAAGATTCGCACCCTTCTCATCAGTGCCAGAGTTTTGTGCTACACAGATGGGATAATAATCTAAGCAGCTTTCTCAGGGATTCATTTAGTCTAGACTGTTGGGGACAGCTTATCAAAGATGAAGATGTTGGATCCAGTTTTTGAATGCTAAATCGGGGTCATCGGGTAGACAAAGTGAGCATATGACACAGAAGCAGGCATGTGTGGAATGCATTCACCAAGTAGCTGCTAACACTGTGACTCAAGTGGAACGAGGAGCAGATCAGACTAGTGCTCCTGGCACACACTGTCACATCTATGGCGGGCATTGCCAGTCACTCACAGCTTCTCAAGTATTATCAGAGCAAAGAAGGAAAGATGGCTGATGATTGCTGACCATTCAGTGACACAGAGGGCTGGGCTAAGAGGCAGTGTATAAAGGCCATTCTCCCTTCTTAGTCCAGGCTGTTGGACATTTGATAAAAGTTGGTCCTGGAATAGTGGCTGAGCAGGCTGTGGCAAGTGCTGAGGGTCATGTTAAGGACTGTCACGTAGGTGATGGGAATTGGGGGAGGTTTGCAGATTTTGAAAAAATGATGGTGTGAATATGGAAGGAGTGGTGCTTGCATTTGTCACTGCTCTGTCCTCTCCCTCTACTCTGAAATCCGGCAGGGATCAAAGTCAGTGATCAAGGAATCCCGGTGGATGACAAGACAGAGGGGAGACCATTGCTGAGAGAGACTCCAATTCACCAAAATAACACCAAGTGTACTGTTTTTAGATAATTTTGTTTGGGGCCAGTAGAACAGTATCCTTGTCTAATGTAGAGAAGAGGACAAAAAGTTGGGAAAGATGAGTGAAGAGATATCACTCCCTAAGTTGAGTAGGTAATTAAAAAAATCTTTATAGGTGCATTGTAGTCATACATCTTAATGAGGTATAAGGTGGTAGAGGTAGACATGCACACATCATTCATTTAGCCCTTCCTCACTTCCCACCCCCTTCCCTTACCCTCCCTCCTTCTCATGTTTGGCTTAGTGACTGACTTTGATATGCTTGTGAATGTACATCATGTACATTAGGGAATTTTCCTTCTACCCCATCCCCCTTACTTAGGTCACTTTATTTGCTCATCTATGGTTTATCTTTTTTTTCTCTGTAGTTCCTCCTATGGCCCATTTTCTCCTTAGCATCTGCATATTAGGGATAACAGATATGCTTTTTTATTTTTTGACTGACGCTCCTTGAGGATTTGAAGTAATTTGCGTCTTAATCATTGGAGTGGGAGCTGCTTTCTGCCTTCTGAAAACCATTAGCTCCTTGTCCCTGCCTGTGTGTCTTTTCCTCTTAAATCAGTTTCTTCATCTCAAGAGAACTGGACTAGACTTGAGAACGATGTCTGATCTTGACTCTCTTGCTTATGTGTAGAGTGACCTTGTTTAAGTCCCTTCCCTTCTGTGAGCCTCAGTTTCTACACTGGGAAAATGAACAAGCTATATTAAAACATGATACTTCAACAACCAAACCCAAGGCAGACATTGTGAATTAATCATAGCATTCTTTACCCACTGAGCCTGGATCTGGCTTCAGACTCTTCCAACTCAGTGGTCTGAATGCTAGTCAGAGTCAGTATATAATTCAATTCTACTTGCCTTTCTTGGAATAGATAATCTCAGAAAATCTTTTCCATTGCTGAGGATCTTGGATTCTAAGAGAGATTATGCAAGGGAGTAGAAAAACCTAGAAAGATGTCCTGATGTCAGATATTTTAGGAAGGCCTCAAGTGCCAGTCTAAGTGTCCACAGTTCCAGTATTTCAAGCAGGGCTGCTATTCAATATGCTCAAAGCAACACAACAAATGACAAAGAAGTGTCTTCATTTTAATCATCCAGGGCATATGAGGCCATGTTCCTATTACAAGGAGATCTATAAGGAATCACACCCATTAATGCTTCCCATTAAATTCAGGGCATGTGGGGAAAATTGTAGTTTGATTTAGTTTAGCAACACAAAGATATTGGCAAGATAATCACATAAGAGCGACACCTTTTATGGCTGGGCTATTTTATTTTATGTCAGCAGGTTTCAATTTCCCACATTTTTATGATGGTGTATAGGTTTCCTACCTAATGTATGCATTAGCCAGAGTAAAGGTTAAATGGATTGTTTTAACATTCAGGACTCGAACTTGATAATATGGGTATTATAAAAATATTCCTTGTAATAGAAGATGCCCCCTCACCTGCGCTGTCTATCATGTCTCCTAAGATGTCCTCATGCTGTGGCACAGTGCGGGTACCCACAAGCCCATGGGCTCAGAAAGAAAGAAGGTGGGCCCTTGGAGTTCAAATCAGGTGGTGCCATAGTCAAGGTAGTTTCCTGTCTATAAAGTGCCTCATCTGTAAAATAGATACTGTAAGACCTACTCCATTAGCCTCCTGCCAGGATTCATTGGGACAGCATATATAACATTTATAGTACAGTTCTGGGGTACAAAATAAGTCTTCGATAAATTCATATCCACATCTTGCAGTATGGACGAGGGAACAAAAACGAGGGCCCATGGTTTCAAATTAAATTTCTTATTTAGAAGAAAAAATATAAAAAGGCCATTATTTCTTCCTCACAGCATAGTTCTAAAGGCCCTAGTGACTTCCTGCTGTGTATCAGGAGAGATAAGAGCTGAGCCAGGTCATCTGACCTCTCGGGGACAGCTAGAAATGAGATCCTCTGTGACCGAGACCAAGGCCCTGAAGTTATTTAATGGACATTGTTTTGGTGCTGAAAGGAGAGAGGCCCATAGAGTTATTCATTTTCAATATCCCTCCAAGTCCTTGGGTGCATTTAAACCCTTAATTCATCTTCTATTTATGCCTTTTCTCTTCCCTGATAAGTTTTTGAGGAGTCTTTGAAAGAAAGACTAATATTATCCAGGCCAAATTTAATTGGCAGTCCCCCTCCCCTGTGCCACAGTTGAACCTCTATAGTTCAGAAGCCTCAGTTTCTATCAGGGGCTGAATCTCCAGTGATTATCTGGCAGGATCCTTGAAGAGAATTCTAGCTGTCTCTTTAAATCTGTCCCTCTGACTCTCGGTTTGGCCCTATTTAAATATTCCAGACAATTTCAAGACTTAATAGTGATGAATACGATTAAGATTAGGATTTAATAAGAGCGTTAAGAAAAGATTTTTCATTCCACATGGAGGAGAGATGCCGTGGTAATTGAATTGGCACGAGGCCTTCTGGGCCACACTGACCCGACTGGTTGTTCACCTCTCCCAGGAGGTTAACTCCCTCGGGCCAGTATCCCAAGAGGAATCTGAGGCATTCATTCATATTCCTCAGAAAGAAAACCCTACCACCACTGGGTTGGTGGTGGGTCACTGTCTGGAGGCCAAGTCACTCTCCATAGTTATTTTCTCATGCACAAAGCACATCTCACCACCCCCTCCATTAAAGACTATTGTTATGGTCTGTAATGGAGATCTGAACAGACAGGGAAAGGAAACATAGAAAGCATTAATCCTTATCCCCAAACCAGATTCACTGCTTCTTCCAAGAGGCTTCTTGATGAGATATAAAATTATTAGCAATGAGGAAACAAACCTATAACCTTCTGGCTCATGGTGTCCCTTCAAGGCCCAGGCCCAAATCTAGAGAGTGTTACCTATGTGGATTTGGCCTTATGGAAGAAGTAAAAATAAGTGAAGAGGCAAGCCTTTTGTTTAAGATACAACCAACCTTTTCTCTCAACGGCCAGAAAGTACATAATGTAGCCGGTGTGGGCCATGCAGATCTTCCTTGGGGCTAGAACGCAGTGATGGACAATATCTAATCACAGAGTGGCTGTGTTCCTATAAAACTGCTGTTATGGACTCTGAAATTTAAATTTCATGTATCACAAAATATTATTCTCTTGATTTTTTTCCCAACCATTCAAGAATGTAAAAACTATTCTTAGCTGGCTAGATTTAGACTCTGCACACCATAATTTGCTGACCTGTGATCTGGACCCATTTAAAGCAGAAGTATTCCATGCACTGGTAAATGTGGCTTATTTGGTGTTGTGAAATGTAAGTGATTAAATTAGAAACTTTCCTTCCATCGGGTCTGGAGATATGAATGGGGACTATGACAAGCTGGGGCCCTTTGTTCCTGCCTTTAGCTGATTTTCAGTTTAAGTTTCTTGATCCTTCCCCATAGCTAACAGAAACCTGTCGATTCTGACCTACTCTTGTTCCTCTGAACATTCCGTCTCGGTGACACCAGTCACTTCTTGAGTGTCCCTCTTTGCATTCCCAACATTCAGGCCACCATTTCCTAAACATACTGTTCTTTGCTGTTCATACTGTTCTTTGTGGTTCTTTCTTTCTCCAGAATCCACTGTGACTTTTCTACATCGTGGATCATCCCAAGCTCTCATTCTGTCGGTCAGGCATCCCATACTCAGAACCCATTATGCCTACACAGGTAACCCTCTCACTGCCCCTGAAAACAAAGACTCCATTACCATCTGAACAGTCTCTTTCAACCCAGATCTCCCTCCGACTCTTCATTTCTCCTTTGCATATGCAGACCTGTGACACACTCTCCTTTTTCTCTTGCTGTCTCTCTTGGAGGTTCTTTGACTACCACTGACATGTGCTGGTACGTCTGATGCATGGCCACACTGCTCTCATTCATTCACTAATCACTGGGAAATTCTGTGCTAGAAGTCAGCTCTCCAGACCAAATCAGAGATGTGCCCTCGCTTTTCAGGGTCCTGAGATCGACTCATATTTTGAAGCTCAGCTTAAAGAACTGTTTTGTCCTCCCCACAGAGACCAGTGTCTCAATTTTATGCTACTGCCATGGTTTGGATTTAGAATGTCTTCTCAAAAGCTTGTGTATAGAATGCATGGTCAGAGGTACAGCAAGGTTCAGAGATGGGGCATGGTGGGAGGAGGTGGTTGACTGAGAACATGGCCTTTAGGATTTATCTGTCTCTAACCCTTTCTGTCTCTCTCTACTTCCTGCTGCCAGGAGCTGAGCAGCGTTTCTCCACCACGCTCTGGCACCATGATGTTTCTGCCTTGGAGCTGGCCAACCATGGACTAAACCTCAGAAACCAAAACCTCAAGTCCCAAATAAAGCTTTTCTTCTCTAAGTTGTTACTGTCAGGTATTTTCCTGTCAGGACTCAGCACATAGAAAACATCAGAAAAGATAGCTCATATTCTATGATTATTTTATGCATTCTATGATTATTTTATGCATTGGAATATGTGGCTTCCCACTGAACTTAACCCAAATTGCCCACCTTTAAAAATTATGAATAATGAGACCTTTCACAGTCTGACTCATGATTACCTCTTCAGCCTCTGCCTCCCCCCCCCCCTCTCTTTCCTTCCCTTCCTCTGGAAGAAACTTCTCTAATTCCATCTACTCAACATGGTTACTCTGAACTCTAGGGTTTTTCAAGGAGTGTTACCTCTGCTTCATCCTCCTTCTTTAATTTCCCTGCCTAATACCTGCCTATCTAAGGATGTCAGCTTAGGAGTCTACTGTTTCTGTGGAACCCTCCCTGATGCTGTGCTTCAAGATTCCTGTACACTCTGCTTTCTGTGCACCCCTCCTTATCATGAAAGTAAGAAGTACCCTACAAACAGAGCCTTGTATTCTCATTGATGCCAGAATCCTAAATGTCTAGCATGGACCTGGTTTGTTTATGGTTAGAGCTTAATAAACTGATTTTTAAAAACTGAATAAATTTGGAATTTTGGATTAATAGACTGGAAGTATTTTCTTTGTAACATTCCTTCTGGGGCCAAATGAAACTGTTTTAAGTATGAGTACTGTTGACTTGTGTGATTGTGGGTGTCTCTTAGAAAGGGTGGATTTCAGATGGGCAGGAGAGAAGGGCTATAAAAGCAGGTGGCTAACTGGAGTGAAGTGTTCTGCAAATCAGACCTGGGAGAAATGGGGGAGGCTCACACAGAGCACAGCACATCTAGCCCAGCTTCTCATTTTTACCAAAGAAGCTGTGACAAGGGAGATCTCTGCTCCAGTTGCCCAGGTGTGGCCTGCACTCACCATGTCCAAGGGGTGGCAGGGCATACAATGTGAAACATCACTGTACAAGTAGAGCTTTTTTCTTTAGCTGAAGGTCGGCTTACATTAAAAAATTCCAGGAGCTTTTTACACTTTAGGGATCCAAATTATTACTTATTTCTGGGGTAGCAATGGGCTCATTAGGGAGAGGTCAGAAAGACTCCCTCCCCCCAACTGTGAAATCAATTTAGCAGAGGAACTTCTGTAGAGTGAGAAGAAGGTTGGTTTCTGGAGAGAAAATATGCCATTACAGTTCTCTCTAGGTATGGTACCCGCTACAAGACTTCGGAAGAAAGTCACCTTTTCCTGCATTGTCATAGTCACCCTCTATTTATTACTTTCTTGTATTGTTCTGAGCATCTCGAGTATATTATCTCAAAAGCCCTTCAAGGAAGGACTTGAATGCATCTCTCCTTACAAAGGAGCAAACTAGGGCTTGTGGGGGGGGTGATTTGTTCCAAGTCCCTCTTCTCACAGTGGGGCTTGGTTTGAACTGGAGTCTAGCTCCACACCTACACCCAGCTCACTTCACAGTGCTGATGCTACAGTGTGGGCAGATGGTATTCTGTTTTATTCTAACAGGTCTTCTGGGAGTGTCTTGAGCACAGAGATTTTATTAACCAAGCTATCAGGGAGGTGTGGGGCAAGGAACTCACTATGATTTGGTAGAATGGAGGTGACAAATATCCAAGAGGCCCAAGGGGCACAAAGGAGCTCCTGCAGCATTCTTAGCTGCTACCCAATGCTAGTAGCATCCTCCTGGCAATGATACAAAAAATGTCTTTGGATATTGCCACATGTCCCCCAGGAAGCAAAAATAACTTTCTAGGGAGTCAACAAGAATTTTCTTCCAACCCACAGGTTATGTCTTTTATTCATACCTCCTCACTTTGGTGATGAGAGAATTATGAATCACAGAGAGGAAATAAGGCTGGTTCGAGGATTCAACTACCATGTGGCCTCATTGTCCCATGCCTGCTAAGCTTGAATGTACAAATTATCCCCTTTCCTTCAGACTTCCATATCTTTGCATGTATTATTACCTCCATTTTTCTCCTTTACCCCTACAACTAAAGAATTACTAGCAGCCGTCAAGATAAGGCTGACTTTGTGTTCTTGCTCCTCTGTGAATGCAATCATGTCAGTGCATCTGAATGACTCGTTCATCCTCTTCTCCCTCTCAACCGTGAGGTCCCAGGGAAGAGGGTCTTCATCTCACTCAGCTTTTATTTTACACAGAGGCTGGTATGTAACAGACACTCCGTAACTAGGTATTGATTAGATAAATTAAAGGTCATCTAGAGCAGCTGCTTTCAAGCCTTTTTTTAAGTTGGCACAGCCTTTTTTCAAATGCATCTTGCATGCAAGCGTAAGTGAACAGAAGAGATAAAAGTGGGGTGCTGTGATTAAAACTGGGAGGTGAAGTCTCACACTCTACTTTTCTTCCCAACACCATCTCATTCCCAAGACTCTCATTCTTGCCTTCATTGTCCTGATGTCCCAAAGCAGCCCCAGGGAGAAGTTCATTTAGACATCTTGGATTCAGTCAACCTCAATTTTACGCTTGGATCTTTGCCAATTAGACAGAGTTCTCAAACCTAGCTGCCCATCAGAATCACCTGGCATGGTAAAAGATACAGATTCATAATACCCATGGCTAAAGATACAGATTTAAAAGGTCTGAGACATGAGAATCTATATATTTAACAGACTCACCAGGTAAAGGATATGTTGCTTTGTTTCTGTTGTAATTACTTCATCATGGAGGTGTGAGTCAAAACCATCACGTTGTCCCTTTGGAAAGATAGGTTTTGTGTGTGTGTGTGTGTGTTGCTGGGGATGGAACCCAGAGGATTTTACCTTCAAGCTACACTCCCAGACCTATTTTTTATTTTATTTGGAAAGAGGGTCTCACCAAGTTGCTGAGAGCCTCACCAAATAGCTGAGGCTGGCTTCGAACCTGCACAATCCTCTTGTCTCAGCTTCCCAAGTACTGAGATTACAAAAGTGCACCACTATGCTCTGCAAGATATGTTTTCTATCTCATATGTGGAAGCTAGAGAGTAATTGTGATATAAGAGCTTTTTTTTTTTTTTGGTGTTACTGGGGTTCCTGGAAACCCTTCTACCTCCGGGCTACACTCCCAGACCCATTTTTATACTTTTATTTGGAAACAGGGTCTCTTAAGCCAGGGTGGCTGGCTACGAACCTGCGCAATCCTCCTGCTCTGTCTCCCAAGCATGGGGATTACAAGCGTGTACCACCATGCCCAGCTATAAGAGCTATTTACTCCCAGACCCATTTTTATACTTTTATTTGGAAACAGAGTCTCTTAAGCCAGAGGGGCTGGCTACGAACCTGTGCAATCCTTCTGCTCTTGTCTCCCAAGCACGGGTATTACAAGCGTGCACCACCACGCCCAGCTATAAGAGCTATTTTAAATGAGGGAGGAGAAACCCCAGTAGAATGAGAGAGAGGGGTAATCTAAGGGAAGGTGGTAAGGGGAGGGGAGAACTAACAAAGAAAACATTTTCATGACATCAACAGACTGTGTGTGTGTGTGTGTGTGTGTGTGTGTGTGTGTGTGTGTGTATAGTAATGCCAATCTCGGTATCATGTATGGGGAAGGAGAGTGAGTGGGAGGCAGCTTGGGATAGTGTTGTGTAAAAGTACAACATTATCATTCTGAACTACATTATGGTGTGAGACTATAATGTACCAGTAGAAGCATATAAAATAATAAAAATGAAATGTAAATTAAATAAAAAAAACTATGATGCATTGAAGTCATGCTGTAGAATACATTTTTAAAAAATATAATTTAACTCTTAATTCACACCAAACATAAAATCAATTTCAGATACATTGTATGTTAAACTGTTTTAGGGAACAGCACAGGTAAGTTTGGGGAAAATTTGCATACATAGCCTTTTATAAATATTTCCTCTTACAGAAACCTCATTCTTGTCCCATATCCCTTTCCTTTTGAAATTATTCTTGAGGATTAGAAAGTTCTCGTTACTCTGAAGGCTACCTCAACTCTACACTTTTGGTATCCTTCATGGCCCTTTGAAATATACACATCCCTAAAATATTATCTGGTTGGTTAAATTCTGACTGTAAGGAAGTTTCAAAAGGGAAGGCCAGAAAGAAGGGCAGGATTTCATTGGCTCTTATATTCGTTACCACTCCATATTTTCCCTGCTCCATCCAGGAAATGAAATGGGCACTCAGGCCTGGCAGCAGATCTATGTGCTCTGAAGTCTGTCCATGTGGGGGAGAGGGAACTGTATGTGAGGTGGCTGCTCATCAGCTCCACCCCTCCCCAAGCTCTATGTGTCTCTCAAGGGCTGTGGCTTTGTCGAACAGTTCAACTTGTCTTTGGAGGTTGGAGAAACTGCTCCAGCAAGGAGGAAAGGATCCAGAGAAAAAGAGATTCTAGACCAAGCAATCACATCCTTTAATGAAGCTGTAGAGAAAATGGACATGTAAGGGGAAGGAATTCAATGATTGGAGTCACAAACTGTGTCCTGGTTAAGGTTTCAGAATTGGCTGACTGTGTGACACTGGACTTGTCACTTCATCCTGATGAGTCTCCTTTGCCATCTATAGATGCGATAATATACTTGCATTCTAAACTGACAACATACATCAGATGCAATTGTAGACATAAAGACGTAAGAGTGTTTTGTTAGCTATGATATCACTAATGCACATTTATCAGATTCTACCAGGATTCAAAAAAGGGGACAAAGAAAATTGCAGCAACTGCTACTAGTATTTCGGACTGAGCTTATATATTACATGAATTATGTAGTTTATCTGGCGATCCCATGAAGAGCCTTGTCCCTTCCTCATATGTGAGACATGGACTTTTGAAGAATTAAGTATCTCATGAGCTGATAAAGTGAAAACCTCTGGTTTGATTCTGAGTCTCTCTGACTCTGGGCTTGGACTTCTAATCACTACTTGCTACAAAGATGGGGAATTTGGAACAAGGAACATTCCAGTTGGAAGGAAGATTGTGCAAAAAAGGACAGAAGTAGGGTGGTAATAGTTGTATTTAGAGAACAAAGATTATCATAGAACATGGAAAACAGATGAAACAAAACAAAACAAAAAAAGAGTCGGGGGAATACCATAAAGATTCTTGAATGCCCCATTGAGAAGTCTAAATTTATCCAGAGAGTGGGATTTTATAAAAGCTCTGAGTGTTGCCTGAATAGTAGTGGGCCCTTGGTAAACACATGGTAGATAGATGGGTTGGTAGATATATGAATCTGAATTCACAGGAAAATAGCAGTTATCAAAGAAAGAAAGGAAGGAAAGGATGTAGGCCTCTGGTGATCTCCCCTGCCATTCCTTCCCTTTTAGGACTCCTCTCTTTGAGTGTGGAATGCCTAAGTCACTTGCTTCTAAGAAATGTAAAATAATATTAGAATACAGTAAAGTGATAGGATGTTTCTCACAAGAATAGTTTGCATAAGACTTTGCTATTTCTCTTGTTCTGTGTCCTTTCTATTGCTCTCTCATTCGCTTTCCTTGAGAGAAAAAGTTGCCACAATGTAAGATGCCTACAGGGGATGCCATATGGCAAGAAACTGGGGAAGGAAGGAGAGAAGGAGTGAAGGAAGGAGGAAAAGGAAAAGCACAGAAGCCATAGACTCCTACCTTTAAAGGAGGGAAGAGATAAAATATTTCTATGCATAAAGATTTCAGAGAACAGAACAAGGCAACTTGCAATTTAAGACACAATCAGTTGCTAAGAACAGTTTGCACTATAGGAATCCAAAGAATGGCATTAGGCATCTTCAGAGTTAGTTAAAAACACAGGATACTAAGTCAGATCAAGTGGGTTTGAATCCTACCTTCATTACATTGACTGTGTGTGTGTGTGTGTGTGTGTGTGTGTGTAGTCGGTGACTCCTGCTTTCTGTTCTCTCTTTCCTTCTCCATGATAGAGCCCTACAAGTCAGCTGGCTTATTAGTACCTATTTTGTAGTGAATAATGCCAAAACTTAATAGCTTAAAACACCAATTCTTAGTAATTATTTTTTGTTTTATGTGCATCAGGAATTTGGTAGCAACCTGTTTATTTTGGCTCATGATCCACCATGTGTATTGGAGCTGCAGTTATTTGAAGGCTGCGTGCAGGCCTGACACTTTCAAGATGGCGCATCCCTATGGTGTATACATGGAGGGCCAGTTTCTCTACATCTGGCTCTTTGAGTGTCTCATCTTCAAGACCTCTTGTGTCTAATCTTAGAAGCCCCTCATTCTCAATTCTACTGAAATCTGTTAGTCATGTAGGTAAACCCTGATACAACGTAAGAGAGGACAACACACGATCATAAATATTAGAGAAGGAAGATCCTTGGAGAACATTTTGGAAGCTGGTTTCCACCTCTGGCCACAGCCTGCCCAGAATAAGGACTCTATATCCCAACATCCTTTGAAGTTGGTCATGGCACATGACCATGTCTGGCCAATGGAAAGTAAGCTGAGGTGGTGTGCACAACTTTTGACACTTGTCTTCATGGAGAGGGGGATGTTATTCTCCTTTGTTTCCTTTCTTCCTCATTCTGGGAATGTGAACATCATGGCTGCAGCTGAAGTCACCATCTGGGACAATGATCTAGAAGGTGTGTGTTGAAAATGCAGGAATGAAATAAAAAGAGGTAGACCTCTGATGATCATGGAGCTGCAGAAAATGCTCTGGGCTGCCTAGATTTACAAAAGGGAAATGAACTTCTTTGAAATTAAATGACTATTTAGCTTTTGCATAACAAAACAGGAAACTCTTTCTGAACTCGTGTTGGCAAGTCACTTGCTGTCTGGAAACATCAGTTTTCTTCCCTATGAAATGGGGACGATTACATAGACCTAATGTACACTGTGGCTATTTTTTGAATTTAGGACCTTGCACACGCTAGGCAAATGCTCTACCTCTGAGCTACGTACCCAGGCCCAGTGAATCATTCTTTTGATCAAGTGGAGGATGGGAGAAGTAGGTGAAAGTATATTCTGGCATGGTGGCACATGCCTGTAATCCCAATACTTGAGATGGGAGGATTACAGATTTGAGGCCAACGTCAGGAATTTAGCAAGACCCTCAGAAACTTTGTGAGACCTTGCATCATAATAAAAAATAAGAAGAACTGGAGGCATAGATCAGAAGGTGAATGCCCCTGGGTTCAATCCCCAGTATTGATTTTTTTTAAAGTATGGCTCGAAAGGTAGATGAATATGATAATGAATTTGGAATAGGATCAAAAGTCTATAGAAAACAGTGACCATGAGAATGCTCTTGGATGAAGAGAGTCAGAAGTAAAGCCATAGACATGAAGGTTCCATGCATCATCTTCTGGAGGCCACTTGCAAAGCCCATCCTCCCAGTCCTAGTATGTGCACAGGACTCTTTTCCCTAATCCTTTGGTTCTTAAATCTGTATCCCCAATTCCCTCCAAGGAAGGATATGGAAGAGGTACCAAAGCAGACACTTGCATATGACTGACTTCCAACTTGACTCTTTGCCTGTGCTTATAATCATCCCTGAAATCAGACTTTTCATCCTCATTTGGATGATCAGGTGTAAATATACATTTTAATTATTTACACAATTAAGTCAGTGATTTGCTGCTGATCTGATATGTTTGACAATATTTTGGTGCCATCTGTTTCCTAATTGAACTTAATCTCCAAAAGATGTTACCAGAATAGCCACCAAATAATAACAAAACAATACGAAAAACCAAGGCACAAAACACACCCTCAACTTCCCTGAACTGCATTCATGAATACACATAAACACACTCAACACAATTTATCTCACTAGCTGTAGTGGTTTTACACATTACATGTTAGTATCCTGGTAGCTGGTTTTACATAATGAAGGCATCTAGGTGATAGAGGAAAATTGGCCTATGTTGGCCCATGAGCTGATTCTCTGTGTGATAGGTGTGATAGGTTAATTTCCTTCTTTGAGCCTTAGCGCTGATGTACATAAAACCTTGGTC
This sequence comes from Muscardinus avellanarius, assembly GCF_963383645.1. NCBI lineage: Eukaryota > Metazoa > Chordata > Mammalia > Rodentia > Gliridae > Muscardinus > Muscardinus avellanarius. The sequence continues at coordinate 16,153,509 of NC_137799.1, forward strand.
CTCATTTGGTCCGGAACTGTAATCTTCATTGTATGAAGTCTCTGACAAACAGAGACTTCTTCTGTAAGACACCTTTTATTACTAACAGGTCCTTCTTGAATAACAAACAGGAGACTGGTTTGAGGGCTGACTTTGCTCTATGACTTTGGGTGGGCCTTTGTCTTGACTGAGCCTGGTATTTATTATTCTATAAAATATAAGTAATAATATACAATGTTGATCATGTAACTTTGCCCAGTTTGGTAACCTTGCCATGTAGAATAGAATTTTGGTTCAGAAAGTGAGCTGTGAAATCAACAAAATACCTGGGTTAGAATTCTTTATCATTTAGTAGTCATAAGCCTTTGGGAAAGTTACAGTCCCAAGCCTCAGTTTTGCCCAGCTGCAAAATGGAATTCATGATATTATCTTCCTTCTGAGTGTAACTTAGTGAATGCCCCCAAAGTCCATAGTGTGCAGCAAACTCTTGGTTATTATTACAAGATGGTTTTAAGAGTTTCATGTAAAGACCTGTTTTGAAGAAGTATGAAAATTAATGGATTCTTTTAAAAAAATTCTCAAAGTATGTGATACATGTATACTAATTTAGAAATATTTTTTATGAACTTACTAAATTTTAATCTACATTTTGTAGGTGAAAAAGAAAGCAAAGAATATTTAAATGATCTATATAGGAAATAGCATTAGAAACTATGATTTTTCTTACAAACCAAGAGATAGATCTCAGAGTCCAACAAGATTTCATTTCTACTTGGGAGAAAACCATGGTTAGACATATACCTTATTTTATCCTGAGTGTTTATGGCTCAAGATGAGAGTGGTAAAATTACATTGTAGTTCATATGCGATGCCTCCACTCTGCAGCTCCTCTGGAAAGAGTTAATTACTGTTTTTAAGTTTCTCGTATTAACCAGACACTGTAATGAACTGAGAACTCAGCACTGGACATGATAGTCAAAGTCTCTTTCTCCACTTCTGAGGTGCACATTCTAATGGAAACACACACACACACACACACACACACACACACACACACACACCCCATGTTATATTAGGAGGCAGTTGGTAACATGGAGTAGAACATGTTGGGAGGGTTGGCTTTCCTGTGGGATAGAAAGGGATGATCTTTATGGAAGGGTGCTACTTGGGAGTGATTAAAACAAGGAAATATGCATGTGGGTTTCAGGGAGCTCTAGGCTGACACAGCACAGGTGAAGTCCCCAAGTTGTGACCTACTTGTTCATCACCATCGCAAGATGTAGCTGGTTCTGAGATTGGAGAGGAGAGGGTGGACCAGGCACAAGACTGATGGGTAAAGGTGAGAACTTAAGGACTTTTTTCTACAAGGAAGTAAACTGAAGCCCTTGGAAGGTCTCTAATTTAGGAAGAGTGTGAATTGACTATGTTTTAATGGGATAATGCTTCTTTCTCTGTCAAGAACAGTTAAATCTGAGAAGAGAGGCAGAGAGATCAGGTGAGATGGAGGCTACTATGGTGCATCCATGTATGTGAGGTGATAGGACCTTGACCACAGGTGTGGAAGAGAGGGGGTGGTGAGAACAACTAATTAATTAATTCTGGATGCATCTCAGAAGTGGATTCAATGGGAGTTTCTAGTGCAACTGTGTGGAATGTTGGGAAAGTAAGAGGACTCTAGGATAGATTCTCGGTGTTTGACCTAGGCAACTGGGGAAACGTAATTGTTCCTTCCTGAGATAGAGAATGAAGACTAGGGGGCAGAATTGTGTTTTAAGGTTAGGATCAAGGGTTCCATTCTGCACATTGGTGGCACATCTGACATGTACAATGTATATCCATCACCATGTAGATTTATTGGAGTCAAGTCCTGCCTCTGATTGCTGTGTAGCAATTATGCTACAATCGAGGTAAGAAAAGGTTCAAGGTCTTCTCCCTGGGGTCCTCCAGTCTTAACTATAAGAGATCAGTAGCCACCAGGAAACAATACTGAGAAGGATCAGTCAGTACTATGGGAGAAACGTCTGGTGGCAAAATGTATCCATTTCCTAGGGCTACCTTAAAAAACTACTATTGACTGGACTGAGTGGATCAAAGCACCAGGACTATCTATCTTCCCTCATAGTTCTAGAGGCCAACACTCTGCAGTCAAATTATTGTTTCCCATGGGAGGACCCTTTCTATCCTTTTCCAGGTTCTGGTACTTGTCACTTCTCTGCAGTATGCCTTGATTTATGGCAGCATCATTCCAATCTCTTCTCTCTCCTTACAGGTTTCTTCCTGGTGTCTGATCTGTATGTGCAAGACTTTCTCCCTCTCCTCTCCTCTCCTCTCCTCTCCTCTCCTCTCCTCTCCTCTCCTCTCCTCTCCTCTCCTCTCCTCTTCTCTTCTCTCTCTCTCTTTTTAAATTTTATTTTTATTGGTGCATTGTAATTATATATTACATTGAAATACAAGATTTGAGAGGATATGCAAGCACACACCATCCAATTAGCCCTCATCCAGTCCCCATCCCACTCCATCCCTCGATCCCATGCTTGTTTGGTGATTAACTTTGATACATTTGTTTATGTACCTCCTGCTTTTTAAAGAGGCTCCATCCTCCCCTATTCCATACCCTCTAATTGGTCACCTTAAATGCTTCACTATAGGGCCCTTTCTATAACTTGACCTCTTCCTGTTGCCCTTTCCTCCTAGTTATTGCTGATTAGGGGAAGCATCTGGTTTTTATTTTCTGCGATATTTCTCTGTGCATGCCGCGTTGCAAGTACAGATCCCACTCTTGACGGCCCCAGTAGTGGCCTGGCTACCCGGTGGACTGATCCAGACCTCGCTGGCTCAAGCAGCGGCCTTGCCTCATGGGATGCCCCAATTCTGGCCTTGCTGGCCACCACACTGGCCTAACCCCTTGGCTGGCTTCAATCCTGGCCTCGGTGGCCCCAGCACCAGCCTAGCCTCAAGGCAGGCTCCGATCCTGGCCTCGCTGGCCTCAGCACTGGCCTAACCCCTTGGCAGGCTCTGATCCCGACCTCAGAGGCCTTAGTAGTGGCCTTGTCTCACAGAAGGCTCCAATGCTGGCTGCTGGCCCCGGCACCAGCCTAACCCCTCAGCAGGCTCCGATCCCGGCCTCAGAGGCCCGAGCACCAGCCTTTCCTCACAGCAGACTCCAATGCCGGCCATTGGCCCCGGCACCAGCATAAGCCCTCGGCAGGCTCTGATCCCAGCCTCGCTGGCCCCAGCACCGGCCTAAGCCCTTGGCAGGCTCCAATCCCGGCCTTGGAGGCCCCAGTAGCGGCCTTGCCTCATGGCAGGCTCCGATGCCGGCCATTGGCCCTGGCACTGGCCTAACCCCTCGGCAGGCTCCGATCCCGGCCTGGAGGCCTCAGTAGTGGCCTTGTCTCACGGAATGCTTCGATGCTGGCCGCTGGCTCTGGCACCGGCCTAACCCCTCGGCAGGCTCTGATCCCAGCCTCGGAGGCCCCAGTAGCGGCCTTGCCTCATGGCAGGCTTTGATGCTGGCCACTGGCTCTGGCACTGGCCTATCCCCTCAGCAGGCTCCGATCCCAGCTTTGGAGGCTCCAGCACCAGCCTTGCCTCACGGCAGGCTCCAATCCCAGCTTTGCTGTGTCCATCACCGGCCTCACCCCTCAGCAAGCTCCAATCCTAGCACCCTCTTCACCCAGCCATTTGTCCCACGTTCTCAAGGGTGCGTGGTGGTAGCATTCTGCCTCTGGGGTTGTGACTTCAATGGTTCCAGGTGTAATGCATCAGATCTCTGCCTCCCCTGAGTACTGGCCACTGCCATTGCCACTGCCTCCACCATTTCAAATCTTTCCCAAGCTCTTTTTCCACTCTGAATGTTGTCCAGTGTTCCTAAGCATGCGCGACGGTATTATTCAATGTTTGGTGTAATCTCTCCAAATAATAAGGTTGGTAGGATCAGATTTATGCTTCTCCTGAATACAAGTCTCCACCGCCATCACAGAGACCGCTTCCAATACCGTCTTTCTCCTAGGTCTCCGCAAAACTCTCTCCTTACAGGTGATGTCCAAGCTTCTTAAGAATGTAGAGAAGAAGCAGTCCTCCTTCGCGGGGAATTTTTCCAAAAGTTCCAGTTCATTTGGATAAGTTTTGTCTGCATCTCCAGTATCCTGGCATCCGCCATGGCCTTCTTGACCCCTCTCCGATATTTTTCTTTTGTCTTTTTCTTTTCCTTTTTTTTTTTTTTTTAATAAGAGAAGACAGTATGTGTGGTTTGAGGAGGTTGTGGGATCAGACACTCAGTAGCACTGTGACCTTGGCCCGGTTTCCCCAGGGGTCCAGTGTGCTCCACACAACTCCGCCTGGGGCCCAGAGTCCTGCGACCTGGGCTCCGGCTCTTCCAGGGATCCAGCGTGCCCCGCCTGACCCCCACCCGGGGCCCAGGGTCTTGCGACCGGGCCCCGGTTTCTCCAGGGGTCTGGCGTGCTCACCCCACCTCTTCTAAGTACACCAGTTATCTGGTTGAGGGTCCATCTTAATCTAGTCGCTTCATCTTAACTTGAGGACATCTGAAAAAGTCCTGTTTTCAAATGAGGTCACAGTCAATAGTACTGACTATTAGGACTTCAATCTCTTTTTTGGGCAACACAGTTATATCTGCAATAGGAAGCAAGATAGTTTTGTGTCCTCCATCATCAATGCTTGAAAGTCATAGTGAATAATCAGATCTTAATTTTTCTTCATTGGTCATTTGAGGCAATTCAACATAATAGCATTTTCCAAATAATAATTGTGCATGATGTTAAGAAGCTTTTAACCCAAAAATGTTGTGGTCAGATATACTGGAGCACCACTGTGCTAAATACCTTTTCTTTTTTTTTTTTTCTTTTTTCATTGCAGGACTTATCAGTACCTGTGTTAGTTGAATGAGGACTGGGAATCAATGTCCAAGAGAAGGTATGATGCATCCAGCATTTCCTTTAGTTTCTAGAACATTCAGGTCACAGAGCACATTATGTTGAGATGGAGGGGGAAATGTGGGTGACTGAAATGTGGGATTTGGTGGCAGAGCTAAGATAATGAGAAATCAGAGAAAATGGTCCCATAAATGACACATAAATAACCTTCAGCTGTTTATCCCCTAAAGAACGCTCCTGTGCACATTACAACATCCATTCACAATCAACAAATTCCATTATGCAGATGAAATCCCGTGGAAACAAATCTGGCATGAGGAGGGAGAGTGAAAGTAAGAAAGTTTAATCTACCTCAGACATTTTATTCCATTTCAACCTTCTCATGGAAACACTTCCTCTGTCATGTTGCCAATGGATTTGCGTTGATCCTCTCATGCCTCATATCTACTCATTCTTTTCCAATGAATATTTGAACATTGATTCTGAGCCCACTGGGGGTCAAGTGCATTATCTTACACATTTCATCTTTACTGTGTCTTAAAGCATTTTCCACTTTGTGTAGATAAGGAAACTGAGGCTAAGAAGAGTGGAAGAATGTTTGACCCAGTATTATATAATTAGCAAAGGCTGTAATTGTAATTGCTAAATGGTCTATCCTTAAAACCCATGATAATATTTGTCTATCTTTAAAACCCATGATTTTCATGGGGGATTCTGGTATGTTTTGTTCATTGTTTGTATTTGGAAGGAAGATGGGGAGGAATCTTTATAGAGAACATCAAACAAGGGGAAACAAGTTACTAGTGATCCTAAGAGTACCCAGCAATGATCGTGTTTTTGCCCTTTGCCAGAGATTTCTAGTTGAAACAAGCCAGCTTTCCTATGAAGTAAACATTTATGTCCCATTATACAGATAGACTTAGAGTGATTTTCCATTTAGTAAGTGCTGACTAGAAACCATGTCTGATTCCTAGAGTTCATAATTTTGTCTTGTTTATTCTTCCTCTTGGTATATTTACCTGAGTCTTTTGTTTGATGGTGGTGGGAGGTTATGGGCATCAATAGTGGTGTTTATTTGGAGTTGTTCCAATCAGGATTTTTGCATCTACAACCATCAGGATTGACCATGCAACATAGAAAAAAGAAAATTCATTTTCTTATGTTTTTTTAGGGACTCCAGATCTCAGGGTATGCCTGTGGGAGGTGGAGAGAGCACAGCTCCTTACATCATGAAGGACAGAAGCAAAAGAACAAGCAAGAGAGAAGGAAGAACCATATATAATTCTCATGGCCCCATTCACAAGGATCCACCCCCTCCAGCCACACCCTATCGACCTGGGCCACCAATCAGTTGTAGTGGGATCACAGCCCTGATGTTCAATTACATCAGCTCCAAATATGAATAAATAAGCCCTGACCCATCCTCTTGAGTTAACTGACACCCCCCCCCCCCCACACACACACACTGTGTTTGTTAGGTAGACAGGATGTAGTTCTAATTCCCCCTTTTACAGATGAAAAGCCCGAGGCTCAGGGAAACCCAGTCACATCTTCAGGCCCTCATACAGTTTCTGAGGCTCCAGACAGGTGTTTTGTCTTCATGTCCGGCAGTCTTGCACTGTTTCAACACTTCCTTTTTGGTTTGTCTGGTCATTACTGCAGGTTGCTCAGAGTTGGTTTGAGATTAAGATAGAAGGGAAGTTGGTCCTGGAGATAGGATTTGGATGAGGGACAGATGGGAATAGCCAGGAAGGAGTTTGGAAGTGAAAAGATGCTATTAACATTCCTTCCCTTCATAGCCATCAGTTTTTGCTGTATTGAGTAATAATAATACTATGATAAAGCAGGGCATGGTGGCGCACGCTTGTAATCCCAGCATTTGGGAGGCTGAGACCTGGAGGATCGCGGTTCGCGGACAGCCTCAGCTACTTAGTGAGGCCCTCTGCAACTCAGTGAGACCCGGTTTCAAAATAAAGAATAAAAAATAAGGCAGGGGGTGTAGCTCAGAGGTCAAATGCCCCTGAGTTCCATCCCCAGATCTGCAAAAAAAAATATAATAATAATAATACTATGATAATAATCAACATATTTTGGATGCTTGTTATGAACCAGAAAGTGTGCTGTCTGGGCATGCATATAAATACATATTTTTTTTGTGTACATGCAAGTGTGTGTGTGTGCATATTCATGTGTGCATGTATGGTATTAGGAGTTGAAACCTGGCATACTCTACCACTGAGATACACCCACAGATCTTTTTATTTTTTTATTTTGAAATAGACTCTCAATAATATGCTCTGTGCTGGACTCTGACCTGAGATCCCCTTGTCTCAGCATCCCAGGTACTGGAATCACAGGTTTGGGCCACTGTGCCTGTCTCACTATAGTTAAATCTTAATTGCAACCCTGAAAATTAGGTGCAATCTGTAGCCTCCATTTTATAGATGGCATAACTGAGTCCCAGAAAGATTTGCTGTTACCCAGCTGGAAAGTTTCTGAGCTGGGATTGTGATGCAAGGATTCCAGGGCCCATTCCCTTCTCTGGCTTGCTGCTCAGCCTCTATGAACTGCGCTCTCGGAATGCGCTGAGCACCATGGACACCCTTTGGCATCTATTTTAAGATCCCAAAGCTGTTGTTTGCTTATAAATATCAGATCTGCAGCTGATGTAACACACAGCAGTGCATACTCACAGCCCCTCAGAGCTGGCTGCACCAGACTGGGGCCAGGACCCCGCCAGGCAGGCAGTCACGTGCCTGCTGTAAATTTAGCCCTTTCAGCTGATGCAGACAGAGACATAAAGTCTCCCTTCCAGAATTCTGACTTCAAATACATTTTTTCCCCAGGCTTTCTGTCTTTTCTCAAATACCCATATAAATCCTCAAATTTGTTGTTACCCTTCCTTGGATCTATTTTTTCCTTCCTTTGTATTGTTTTAAAAAGGAAGAAAAGTATTTTTTTTCTTTTTAAATCCAATTTAATACCCCATTTAGAGTTGTCTTGCCAATCAGGACATGAAATACAATCACATCAGGCCAGGCTTTAAATTCAGCCCTGTCTTCATATTTTGCCATTCGAGTGCTGAAATTTACACAGCCTCGTTCCCACTCTAATTGATTCTTCTAACCTGACCATGACTTTTACCATCCTGTGGTTAGAACACTCGACTGGCCTTATTTCTCTGCTGTCAGAGCATATATCACCTTTAAAGGGCCCCACACTGTCAGGAAGTTTATGTCTCAAATTTAAGGTTTCTTAAATGAAACAAGAACTGCTGGGCAGTTTAAAGAGCTTAATATGAATAATAAAACATTTGAGCATGAGGTTTTCTCTTTTCATGAAAACTTTATAAAAAAAGACATCAGCATTTGCCTATATCATGGGCACACCAAAGGTAACCAATTTCTTTCAGCTTTATAAAACTTGTAAGTACAAAATCTACCCCGACTTTAACAACGGGATCGTCAGACTTGGGCTTGCAAAAGGGTGACCCTTGCTCCATCTGTTAAAATAAGAACAGATTGGCTAAGGTTATTAAAATTCTAAGATAATATAGTTGGTATAGTTCATTTGATTCAGAAAACATTCGACTTAGAGAATGCTCTGTGAATTATAGCATGTCATTACATATGAAAATACTACCCAAATGTGCAGAGTCCTGAAGTCTTACTGGAGCACATGTCAGGCTGGGGGACCAGTGTCCTGAGTTCTAGGTTCAGTTATGCTACTGAAAGCCACCATTAACTAGATAACAAACTCTTTTGATCTTGATTTAAATGTTCCCCCAAATCTGTAAACAATATTATTATCTCCACTTGACAAATGAGTAAATTATGCCCTTTTATTAAAGGATTTTCAGAAAGCTTCCTAAGGGTTGTATCAAGTAAGTGGAAAGTTGGGATTTGAGCATGAGTCTGTCCAATGCCCAAGACTGTCCTTCTAGCTAGGTCTGATATATTTGAGTGTCTCTTCCAGGGGTTCATGTGTTGGAAGCTTGGTTCCTGGTATGGGAATCTTGAGATGTGGTGGGAGCTATGTGAGATTGGAACTGGGGGGGGGGGTGGTCATTGAAGGTTTTGTCCTCAGAAATAATACAGGTTGTTCTCATGGGACCCTGATTAGTTCTTTTATAACCCAAGAGGGTTGTTGTAAAAGAAACAGCTTGATCTCTGTGTCATGTTCTGGTTTCCTCGCTCACCATGTGATTTCTTTCTCTTGCATACACTTCAGCCATTGTGATGCCATCTGCCATGGGGTTTTGCCAGAGCCAAACAGGTGCTGATGCCATGAAATTGAACATCCAGAACTGGAATAAATAAGTCTTTTTTTAAATAAACTATCTAGCCTCAGGTATTTCATCATAATTACAGTAAAAAGACAAATACAGCCATTGTACTGGCTCATTGTGTGTATCTGAAGTAGTCACTGCCCACCTGGATCTCAGTTTCCTTATAGTAGAATAAAGATATTGATCTAGACTATCTTAATATTTCTTACAAAACTAAAATGAGCTTGGATTCAGAAGACCTGCTCTTGGAATCGAGAATCTATTTGAACTTGTAGAGTTTTGGGAAAATTTCAACTCATCAGAACCTCAGTTTCTACATCTCTGAAATGGGAGTACGAGCCTTACATAAAGATAAAATTAAATAATAACTAAAAAAGTGTTGTACACAAACAGATACTTATTTTATTCATTAAAAGGGTTGCAATAAGACTTAAATATGAAAGAAATAATGCAAATGCCATTTGCTAGCTTAAAAAGTGTTTCTATTTTGCACTTATAGCTAAGATATGGCTAGATGGTAGAGTATTGAAAAGAGATTATAAGTAGGGCTCAAAACCAGCTGACTCATATGCTACTAGTAATATTTTTTTGGGGTGGACAATGGCTTAACTTTTCTAAAACCCAGAATCTTCTGGGAGTCACAGTGTGGCAACAAGCTGTAGTTGGTGTGAAAATGATATGGAATAATAACACCTGAAAGGTTCTTAGGCCTGGCATGCAGAGCAGGTGCCCAGGCAGAGCTAGTGGTAAAGAAAACACCAACTCTGTGGCCCATGAAGTAGCCTGGACTGCTACACAGAAAACACAGGCACCTTCTGACTCTACATCATTTTATTTATAAAATTAAATAAAAAACTTAACCTCCCAGAGTTCTTTGATCTCATGACCTTTCCTGTCACCTTCCCAGCTGAAAATACCAAACCTGAAAGAATAGACTCCTTCTGTGGGGAGGAATCAGAATAGGGTAGCTGGATGAATCAGAAAACAGAATTGATTTAATTTTAAAATACAGAGATAATTCTTCAAAAATGTCTAACTTTATCTATGCCTCAGTTTTACACGAAGTTATTCTGTATGCCAAGCCCATCTGATCAGTAGACAATCCCATGAACAAGAGAACTGACATTGTTCACACCATTTGAGATGTCAGAAGATGGAGAATCAGGGAGGATGGATTATGTAGGCAGGAACACTCATATGATTGGTGCTGTAACCAGGATGAAAATGCAAGTATTCAAAAAATGCATGCACAATACACATATGCACATACATGCATGCATATATTCATATATGTGCATATAAACATATATGCACATGTACCTTGAACTATATGTTCATATGTATATGCATGGATATATGCATATATATACATACATGCACATATACATATATACATACAATATCATTTTTATTTTGTTTGTGACATTTAATGACTACTCTTCTCACTCAGAATTTTTGAAAGATACATTTTGGAAAAATGTTTGGAAACTATAGCACATGGGCAATATACCTCCAGGATATATGGAAAAAATCTGTCCTTCCCATCTTCATTGTCTCTAAGGTGGGAAAAATAATACCCCACCTCCTCCTAGGATGTCTATGCTCTAGAACCTATTCATATGTTACCCTATGAAGAAAAAGGATCTTTGCAGGTGTAATTAAGATAAAAGTCTTGAGATGGAGAGATTATCCTTGATTATCCATTTTGGCTCTAAGTAATGAAAAGAGTCTTTATAGGAGGAAGAAAGAAAAGTTAGAGTCAGAGAGAGATAGAAAGATAGTATATTTCTGGATTTGAAAATGAAAGATGAAGTCCGGGCATGGTGGTACACTCTTACAATCCTAGTACTTGGGAGGCTGAAACAAGGATTGCAGGTCATAGCCAGCCTCAGCTACTTAGTGAAGCCCTCTGCAACTTAGTGAGACTCTGTTTTCTTCTTTCTTCCTTTCTTTCTTCCTTTCTTTCTTTCTTCCTTTCTTTCTTTCTTTCTCTTTCTCTCTTTCTTTCTTTTTTTGTGGTACTGGGGATAGAACTTAGGACATTCTAACTCCTAGCTAAACCCCTGGTCCTATTTTATAGTCTTTATATTTTTTGAAACAGGGTCTCACTGAGTTGCCAAGGGCCTTGCAAAGTAGCTGAGGCTGTCCGAGAACCACCATTCTCTCCACCTCATGAATGCTGGGATTACAAGTGTGCACTACCACGCCAGGCCAGACCCTGTTTTCAAACAAAAAATAAAGTGGGTCTTGGGGTATGGCTTGGAGGGAAAAGGCTCCTGGATTCAATCCCCAGTGACACACAAAATAAATAAATAAATAAATAAATAAATAAATAAATAAATAAGAATGAAAGATGAATCCAGGAGCTCTGGAAGGTGAGAGTCTTCTGGAGACTAGGGAGTGGTATCGGAGGTCTCTTTGGGCCTCTAGAAGCAATTCAGCTTGACCCATAAATTTTCTTTAGTAAGATCCACATCAGACTCTGACCTCCAGAGTTATAACATCACACACTTGTCTTAAGTCAATAAGTTTATATTAATTTGTTACAGCAGCAGTTAGTTCCGAAAACAGCCTTCCCATCAATTACCAGAATAACGTCAGCTAACTCCAAATTAATCTCTCTCCTTCTATTCTGACAACTCCCATCCCCCAAATCCATTCTTCATATAGCAACCATAGGGATTAGTTAAAACCAAAAGCTGCTAATGGCCTTTGTTTAAAACCCTTAATGGTTTCCTATCAAATGTAAGATCAAATCAAGACCTCTTTTAGATGTCCCACTTTACCCACTGAGGCATGAGGTTAATGCACATGTCCAACCACTTCTTGGGGGTTAACAGGAGTGCTGGGTTTATAGCACCATGCTCTGACTCAGGTTCCCTTATTCTGTGATATGTGAGCATATTCCCTGATATGGACTAGCTTCCAGAGAGAAAGGAAGTGAAGAGACCCACCTCCACACACTTAAATGTCAGAAGAATCACCACATAGTGTCTTAGGCTCCTAGACAGAAGAACTAAAAGAGCTGGGAAATGGTTTTTGGAACTTCTCCTTTCTACTCTCAAAATATACAGATTTATCAATGAGAATTACAATGTCCTGCATGGGAAGGTGGTGAGAGAGAGGGAATGGGGTAGAAACTGTAGGAGGACTCGCAGAGTGCGATGACTCTATCATCCTGAACTTCATCACAATGTATGATTACAATGCAGCCATAAAAAATAAATTAAAAAAAGAAATACACCAAATGCTAGAAAATCAATGACTCTGGGGAATCCTCCCGGAAAAAACACAAGGGCCATTTTAACAAACTACTTGTTCCTCTAATGCATAAATAGTAAATAAATAATGACACATAATATATACACTTATTTATGTGAGGTTATGAATGCGAATGCCTGCTGTTCCAGACTGGAAACATATGGGTGTGGATGCAGGCCAAGCGTTGCTAGATCTTTTGCTTTTCCAAGAGAAAATAGAAATCTGAAGTGTCATGTGAACATTTCGCCATTTTTAAATACTTACAATGGATCAAAACATTTTTTAAGTGTGTGAAGACAAAATGAGGCATTTCTGTGGGTTGGAAGAGCCCATGGCTGTCTCTTAAGAGCAGCCACTTCTGAAGTACAGGACTTTTGTGGTCAGCCATGGCCTCTGTCCATTTCAGTGTCTTCCTCCCCTTTATACTTGGGCTGGCATACAGAAGCCCAGAAGAACAGCCTGGGTCTCAGAGGAAGCACCCCAGGACACAGCCTGAGTCAGTTCATGTCTGAGGAGCATGCCACACTCTTGCTGGGTGCTGAGGTAAGATCCATGTTCTGCCCTTACTTTATTTTGATTTGTAACACCCCATAGGTTTGCAAATACTTTAGGATCTGTATTAAAGGCTCAGTCATTGAGCTGAGAAAGACAGGACCCCTGAATGCAGTGAGCTCCTGGTGCTACTTGTGAGATACACAGATAAATGTGTAATCTTCACTATCTGGTCCAGGTTGGGCCTATAAAATTAAAAATCAATCTAAAGGTATGTAGCACCACCTCACAAGTCTGTTAACCCGGTAGAGTTCTTAGTGTAGGCAAATTGAAGTAAGTCTTAAAAGATAGAAAATTGAATTTTTTTTCACCAAGATTAAACTGGGCCTGGTGGCACATGCCTAAAATCCTAGTAATTGGAAGCTGAGCAAGAAGGATTGCAAGTGTGAGGCTAGTCTTATCAATTTAAGGAGACCTTGTTTAAAAAAAAAAAAAAAAAAAAAAAAACTAAAATAGGGCTGTGGGTATGTCTTGGAAGCAAAATGCCCCTGGGTTCAAGTAATAATAATAATAATAATAATAATAATAATAATAATAATAATAATAATACAAGAAGAAGAAGAAAGAGGAGCATAATGAGGATAGAGGATAAAAAGGTGAAGAAAGGGCTTCTCTTAGACCAAGGTCTTTGTTCTAAGAATTATAGAGTAGATAAGGTCTAGTTAGAAAGAATAGATATAACACAAGAAAATGAAGAGGCAAGATAAGATGAGATAAATTGAAGTAGACAAGGCAAGATAAGGTTCCTGGCAGAGTATGAGAGGGAAAATTAGCAAAAAAGAGATAAGATGGTGCCAGAGTGGAGGCTGCATGTCTTGTCTTCATGCCCTCTTCTAGTCTTTGCACTGATCTTGCTGAAAGACCTGTTCTCCCTTGGGCAGGTGCCGGGCTCATTACCAATGGAGCTCCCAGAATCCTAGGGGGGGTGCTCTTTGCCCCCATCACCTACTCACCGATCATTTCCCAGGGCATGGAAAGTCTCTATGACTGGTCTAGGGTCAGAACTACGGTACGAGCTGGGGGAGGTGGAACACACCTGTTGTCCCTTTACTTGGGAGCCTGAAACAGGGAGACTGAAGGGTTGCGGCCACCTCAGCAACTTAGTGAGGCCCTCAGCAACTTAATGATATGTTTTAAAGAAAGAAAGAAAGAAAGAAAGAAAGAAAGAAAGAAAGAAAGAAAGTTAGTTTAGAAGTATAGCTCAGAGTAAAATGCCCTGGTATAGCCCCAAGTACCACACATTGCATACATGAAGAAGAAGGAGGAGGAGGAGGAGGACGAGGAGGAGGAGGAGGAAGAGGGGAAGGAGAAAGAGGAGGAGGGTCAAACACTGAAGATCAGATTAGAGATGGTACATGGTCTCATGAGCAATAACGTAGGTCGTATGTGTCTATCCTGACAAGGAGACAGTTATAGGCAACCCAGACCTCATCCTTTTCTTCAAAATCCACTCTTGTCTACAACACTCAAAGATCTCAGGTTGATGGTCCTGAATTCCTTTATGATTTTGATTTGAGCTGTCCTCCAAGTAGAGAAAGAATAGTCTGTTTGACTTTACAGCTTTCCAACATACTCTCTTCAGACTCCTAAAGCATGATTTTCAATTGTTCACCAAGAAGACTTATTATTTTTGAAATCTCTCATGTTTGATCATTGCTTCTTTAGCCAAATGTATTTTAGTGAAGCCTGTGTTGACCATCCTCTTTAATCCTACCCCATACTCCTACTATATTTTCACTAGACTGTATGTTTTAACAGGGCAAGTATTTTTGTTGTTTTATTTACTACCCCATCCTAACATCTACAATAGTGTCTACTGATAGACTGTTGTTCACACTGACATTTATTTCACATGTTATTTGTTGAATTTCTATTATGTACTAGGTCTTAACAAACTTACAATCTATCTGCCTTTGAACATCAGATGCACCCATGGTTATTACTGCATCTTATTCATCTCTTTATTCCCGGATAGAGTATGGTGTACAAGACATGGAAGATTCTCAGTAAACTTTTGTTTAATGCATTAATCTACTCAAGGTGGCCTCCTACCATCCTGTCAAATGAGAATTCTCAAGACTCTTCAATTCCTCACCCCCTGAGACTTTTTAACCACTCTCTGCAAAAGTGGATTTTAAGTTCTATCTCGCCTATCACTCACCCATCTGCAGTGATGCAGTGAGGTACTATAAAGTTAAGCTGTGGAGTCAAATAGATGTGACTTGAAAACCTATCACTATTATTTACTGCTTCTATGAGCATGGTTACCTTGCTTAACTTCTCTGAATCTTGGTTTCTTTAAGCAGAACTAAATGGCAGTATGTTTCTCAATGGATTTTTGTGAAGACTAAATAAGGCAATGAGTTATAAAACACTGGGTAGCCCAACCCCTTAGTAAGTATTACTCATTAATAATATATATTTTTGTGGTACCAAGGATGGAACCAGGGGCATTCTACCTCTGAACTACACCCCCAGCCTTATTTTTTATCCTTTATTTTGAAACAGGGTCTCACTGAGTTGTGCAGGACCTCACTAAGTAGCTGAGGCTGTCTACAGACCACGATCCTCCCGTCTCATCCTCCCGAATGCTGGATTACAAGCGTGGGCCACCACACCTGGCAATAGTATCTTTGCAAAAGCCATCTCTTATAATCTTATTTTAAGATTCCAGTGCCTTCTTCACAGATCTTGGTCAGTTTGTCTTGTAATGTCAATTCTTACATGACAATCTTCTTTCTCGTTGGTTTCCCTGTATAGGATGCTCAGAGGAGTAGGGTGGTTAGTGACATTTGGCGGTGGTGCAAGTGCACATGAGATCTGAACTCTGCTACTGGGTAGCTGCACAAACATTGCAATCTCTTCATTCACTTTTCTTGACATGTGCTTCTCTTCATTCACTTCTCTGGACATTTGTTTCCTCCTCTGAAAATTGTCTACAGCCAGGATTTGATGAGAACACTGGACGAGATCCTATTTGGACAGTCTAGAGTCCATTGGGTGGTTAACGCTTACTAACAGAGGCCTCTTGGCTATTTCAAATTTGCTACTGAGGATGGAGCATCCTTTGAAACCCATGGACCCTTTCCTACTTCCCTCTGGGAGCCTGAAACTTTTACTTGATGCCCTCTTATATTGCACGCGGTCTCACTGCAACGAGAAAGCTGGATGGAAATATCTTCTGGCCTTCTGCAGATGATTGGTTTACACTCAAATCACAAAATCTGATTATAAGTTTGTAAATGTCTTTGCTTGCAGAAAGAGGACCCATATTATTAATGGTCATAAAGTGATCATAAAATTAAATTGCCTAGTGCATTTCTATTGTAAAAGAAAAACTAATCCATGTTCACTAGACAGTCTGCATAACATAGATGTATAAACAACAACAACAACAATAACAATGAGGTAGAGAGAGAAAAAACACCCCGTTATGTTATTTATTCAGTTCCAAAACATTTTCCACACACCATATGGCAGAATTTTTTTCTCTTCTCAAGCCTTTTTCACAGATGTAATTATAATTCTTTCACCTTCCCCAGAGAGATCATCTTAAGTATTGTAAAGATTGTGTGAAACTTGAGACCTTACACAAAACTCTCTTATTACAGCAGTCAGTCTCTTTTTCCTTTGCCAAGTTCAGCCACTGGCTAGTGGACAGTTGCTCTGTAGACCATTAATGATGGGTGAAGGTGAAATGTTATCACCATTATTTTCTCATCCACATCACTATCTCTGTAGTGGGGATGCAGCTCAGCTGGACCAGTGGGCTACACCATCAGCTGGGAACACACTCCTGGCGCTCTCTCTCTCTCTCTCTCTCTCTCTCTCTCTCTCTCTCTCTCTCTCTCTCTCTCTTTGTCTTTGGCATGTTTTCTGATTCTACTGAGATGCCAAACTTAGCAGCACTTTCAGGCCACATTCTTAACTTTAGGGATCTTGGCACATGCCTTTCATTTATGTCTCATGACACCAAACATAGAATTCAACCCAAAGAAATGTTTGTTAAATACTCACTATCTTAGTTCTTTTGGACTGCAATAGCAAAATGCCATAAAATGGGTGGTTTATGAACAGCCAAAATTTATTTCCCATAGTTCTTGAGACTGGGGAGTCCAATATAGAGCCACTAGAAAATCCAGTAGAGTCTAGTGAAGGCTGCCTTTCTATTTCACAAATGGCCCCCCTCACAGTATTCTCAGATGCTAGAAAAGGCTGGCTCACCCTCTGGGGTCTCTTTCATATGGGCACTAATGCAATTCATAAGAGATCTGCCCTCAGGACCTGATTACCTCACAAAAGCCCCACATTTTAATACTATCACATTGGTGATTATGTTCAACATTTTAATTTTGAGAGGGCACAGGTGTTTAGAACATAACACTTGTTGACTTTAATTTTTTTCTGGTGTGTAGGAATATTAATAAGGTTGGATTAGGTCAGATCAGAAAGTGGACACAGCTATGATCTGGCATTCCCGAGATGGAAAAAACTCCATTCCCCCATTTTTTGAACACTCATTCTGTTAGGTTTTGTCTTAAGTGCTTCCTACACATGATCTCATATAAGTTTATAAATAACCCTGTGTGGTGAGGTGAATATTGTCATTTCAGTCTTACATAGATGAAAACAGCCTCACGGTGTTTCAGTCCTGTCCTCAAGTCCACAGGTGGTTTCTCCATCATAATATTTTAGTTATAATTACAGTCACTGTGACCTAACATCAGACCATCTGTATACACACTTCATAAAGATACCAACACTGCTATAAAGGGTGACCCTTGGTGACCAGTGTTAGATTTATATTGCTATGATGAATTATCTGAGATAAATAAGAGGGAGGAAAGGCTTATTTTGGATCATAGTTGGAAAGGTTTTAGTCCATGGTGAGCTGGCTGTATAGTTTTTGAACCTGTGGAAAGGTGGAACATCAGAGCAGGGAGCTTGTGTCAGAGGAGGGCAGTCAGTCACCTCATGGCGGCCAGGAAGCAAAAGGAGAGAAGAAGCGGTGGTGGGCCCCAATATCCCCCGCAAAGGCACTCCCCATGACCTTCCATTGAACCCCGCCTACTAAGGCTTTTGCCAACACTAACAGGACCAGGCCTTCAACACAGAAACCTTTGGGGAGATTCCAGACCCAAACTCTGACATGACCCCCTTTGAAATTTAGAAAACTGGCACTCAAGAAGTGTAAGACTTATGTTCATGTTTTACAGCGAGCAAATGTGCTCTTCCTCAGTTCTTACTCAGCTCACCACACAAAATATACAGTGTGTCACACACTCTCTGAGTTTCAAAACATGGAAACCTAACCTCCATTTATATTCTTGTTTCTAGAGAGTGACATGTCCCAGATTCCAAACATCTGAGTTACAAAGGCACTTTTGGCAAACTAACCTGTTCATGTGTTGAAGACTGTCTGCATCTTCCATACTGATAGGGTGCGTCTGGCAAGAACAAACATTGTCTTGTGATTTACCAGATGGCAATTCAGTTCTCCAGATGGAGCGGGGATCCCAAAGGACCCATCTCTTCCTGAGAGATTCCAGCAGTATCACCCCTGCACAGCAGCTTCACCACCAGACACAGGTCTTTGTGGGCAGGATGAAGAGGCCGCAGAGTCTGGAAAATTTTTTGCTTGACATACTTCTCAGGATAGGGATAGACATGGTCAGCATCAGAACAATCATAGCATGTGCATCATTCAAAGTTTTTCCATCACAAACCATTACCTCTGAAAAAATGGAAGAAGGTAGTCCTGTAGAAGTTATCCAGGGAAGGGCTCTGCTCAGGGTATAGAGGAGTGGTTTTCAAATGCCTTGACCTCAACTTCCAGAAATAAATACATAACACACACACACACACACACACACACACACACACATACACACACACATACACACACACGTATACACACATACACGTTCCAGTGGACACAAGAGTGTACATACATACACATAAGCATGTGTCTGAAATATATATTTAAAATATGCACATATATAAAACTGAAAAAAAAAATTCACAAGATAATTGCATTTGATTTTTCTTTTATAATTCATTTCACTGATTTTTAAAAAAATTTTGTGAATTTTTTGAGTGTGGTGATGTGCGGTTGTAATCTTGGTACTGGGGAGGTTGAGACAGAATTCTAGATTTGAGGACAGCCTTAGCAAATTAGCAAGGCCCTCAACTTAGTGAGACTATTTTTTTTAGGGTTTGGGGATGGAACCCAGGGGCATTTGACCTCCGAGCTACACCCCCTGCCCTATTTTTTATTCTTTATTTTGAAACAAGGTCTCACTAAGTTGCAGAGGCCCTCACTAAGTAGCTGAGGCTGTCCGCAAACCGCGATCCTCTTCCTGAATGCTGGGATTACAAGCGTGCGCCACCATGCCCAGTTAGACTCTGTTTTTTTTTTTTTTTTTTAAACAATAAATCTAGAAGTTTAGCTTAGAGGTAGAATACCCTTGGGTTCAATTCCCAGTAACTCGCGCACACACACACACACACACACACACACACACACACACATGCACAAACACATGCATGCACACGTGCACGCACATTCAAAGTTAATTACATCTTACTAAGTTATTTTTATAGCTTTATAATTTGAAAAACTCTGTTTTAATAAGGGTTCCAGTTCCAGTTCTGGGAGACTGAACCTAATCTCTTAGTCTCAGTTTCCACATCTCACCCAATAGTTTTGAGGATGAAATAAGACAATCTCTATTCCTGATTCTCAATGGTGACAGCATTTAAAGATGGGAAACTGAGAGATACTGAAGGGGAAGTGTTTCAACAGAAGTCACTCTAGTAATGGCAGAGCTTGGGGCTGGAGTCTTAATTTCTGGCACATTCTATCGCTCTTGAACACCTCATACGTGTCCTGCATTTAGGAGTTGCATGAGCTGCTCAAGAGGTCCAGGTAGCACGTCTTCAGATGTCCCCCTCTGCCTCTGCTTCCTCAGCCTCCCTGGAACCTTTCCTACTGGTTTCCTGCTGAGTCTTTTGAAAATACCAGAGCCCTTCCCCATATACAAGTGTTTTCCCACCTACTGAGTGTAACAGAGGGTCAATGACTGTGTTGAACAGGGAATGGAGCCATGGGATATTCAAATGGGAGAGAGGGAGAGGCCTTCTGGGAAGCTCACTTGCTCCTCTATGTCTTTCAGAGAGATGGCCTGTGGGAAGAGAGGATGGCAAGGTATGCTAAAGTTCTGAGTCTGGTTTATAAGAACAGTGGAAGCATAAGCCTAGAGTTCTGTGAGTAAATGAACAGGCAGGAGGAAAGAATGTTTTCATTGTCTTTGCAGAGGTGTAAAATGGGGATTGGATGTGGTGGCCCATGAGTGTAATCCTAGTATTTGGGAAGCTGAGATGGCAGTATTACTGGTTCAAGGCCAGCCTCAGCAACTTAGTGAGATGTTATTTAAAAATAAAAAAGGGCTGAGAATTTAGCTTAGAGATAGGATGCCACTGGGTTCGTTCTCCAGTAGCAAAAAATAAAATAAAATAAAAATAAAAAATTATAGAATGGGATGTGAAACGGGCTTTCCAGCCCTATCACTACTAGGACTTCCCAGTCCCTTCCCACCCTCATGCTTTTGCTCAGACAGCTCCTCATGCCTAGACCACGGTCCCCAGCCTAATGCTTTTTCTGATGCCTGCTCTAACCCCCCAGCTATAGATGCATGGTGGTATTTGGTATTTTTTTGGGGGGGGCATTTGGTATTTCATAGCTATGTCATAAGCAATTATATGAAATTGTTCTCCCTTACTAACACATAAGCCCAACAAGCAGAATATATATCCAGTTTATCTTTGTGTTTTTCTCGGCTTCTAGTGGTATTTTCTTCATAGAAGGTACTGTAAAGCAGTCATGTTAAGTGAGTGAATAAATTAATGAATGAAAATTAGATGACTATGGAGTAGGTGAAGTTTATATGGTTATTTAATATTACAGGAGAGAGAGAGAGAGAGAGAGAGAGAGAGAGAGAGAGAGAGAGAGAGAGCGAGCGCGAGAGAGAGGGTGTTTTCCATAAGTAAACTGCAAGATAGCAGTTCCCACTCTTGAGTGCTCATGGGCTTGCCTTGGTGAGTTTATATAAAATACTGCAGGCTTACCACCAGAAATTATGTTTAAATCAGGTAGGGCTAAGACTTGGGGCAACCATATATTTAATACTCTCTCTCTCTTTCTCAGCTATTCTAATGTGCAGTCATGGTTCAGAGCCACTGCTGTTAGCTTTTTGATGAAAAGGAAAACGATACATGAAAGTGCCTGGTAGAGTCGCTGGGGCACGCTCTATAAGTGTTACTGGCAGTGCTCTCTCTGTAAGTGCACATAAACATGTCCTCTCCTCCCTTCCTCTGTGGACTGGGACTCTATATTGTACCTCTTTGGATGATGCAGGAGCTGAGCCCAAGGGAAATGCTAAGGAGATGGGAGCAGATGTTTCCATGGGGAATAGGATCTAATGTCCAAAGACCCAACTCAAAGGATGTGTCACACACTCTTAGAACTTGGGTAGCGTTGTCATAGACTATATTATTCAGGGAAAACTTTGAAAATAAGGTTGCAATGGAGTTGGTCTTCAGAGAATGGGAAGAATTGGGTGAACTGGTGAAAAAAGCAAGCAGAAAAAGGTACAGAATTATCAAAGGCAGGAAGGCAGCAGAGAAGTAGCACCTGTCAAGCACAGTGCTGACACTTCACACCCACAGTCTTGTTTAAGATGCGTGGGAACTATTGCTGCCCTCCCTTTACACACGGAGGAATATGGTTCAGAGAAGGTGAGCAATTAGCTCCAGGTCACATGCATACTAACTAAGTGGGGGTGCTGAGATTTAAATGGGGAGGGGTTGTCTGAAATACTTTGTGCTAAAAGCAGGGAGGGCAGCACAATGTATGCGCAACAGTATATAAATTTGGAAAGGAAGGAAGAGGTAGACAGATTTCAAAGGCGTTTTTGGGTTGGAATGCAGCTGAGGGTACACCTCCAGATTGGGAACTTATTTTGGGGGCTCTAAGATGTCCTCAATTTTTGAGTGACATGATGAATATTGTTACAAGTACACAAAATCGAGAGCTAGCAGGGTTGATAGGAGCCTTGGGGTAAGTTATCTAATCTATAACTGGCCGAATGAGAAAATTGTTTTCACCATTCCTAAATTATTCTTGCTGGGGATCAAACCCACCAACACAACCCTTTTGAGAAAAAGGAAATTGTAAGCATCAGTGAGATCAGGTTTAGCAACCTCAGTTCAATCTTTTTTTTCTCTAGAGGACCCATCAGCAAGAACTTTTCCAACTGAGCTGGGAGAGGATGCATGCCTGTATTCCTGGTACTTGGGAGATTGAGTCAGGAAGATCGCAAGTTCAAGGCCAGCTTCAGCAACTCAGTGAGACCCTGTTTCAAAATAAAAAGGACTGGGAGTATACCCTGAACAAAGAATGCCTCTGGGTTCTATACGCAGTACTTTCCTCCCCCCCCCCCAAAAAAAAAAAAGGTTTTAACTGAACACTTATTATAGGCCAACCCAGGTATTGATACTTCTTCCAGCTGCAGAACAGGAGCTGAAGAAGTCAGCCACTGCATCTTTCCCTTTCCGTGGCAGTGCCCTCGGAGACGGAGGTAAAATTGACTCATCACAAGCTCTCCATTATCTCCCAGCCATCTTTGCGCCAAGCTGCAAATGCACAGAATTACCTTAACATTCCCAACTGGGTCTTATTTTCCAAGCCGCTTTCATCCATCGTCTTGCTTTCCTTTGAACTACATCCAATTTATCACTTTTTTTCCCTTTTCTTTCTGGTAACATGATGCTCAGAATTGAACACAGCCGTCCAATTAAGTCTTAACCACAGCCAACTAGGGCATAGTAATTGTCTAGCTTGTTTTACATGGTGAAGGCTTATTAATAGGTAGATGGGGAGGGGGGTGAAGTATATCAGGGCCATGTGAAAAAATATTTTTAAAGCAGCATATGCAAAGGTGAGCACCAGAAACTAATAAGCCAAATATGCTGCTCTGAAAACGTTCTTATTTAATTTGGGGAGGGGGTAGGCATGGGAGGGCTTTGTAGTCACCTGTTTTATTATCTTGCCACTTTCATACCTCTGGTAACATATTTTTTAATAAGTAAGTTTTTACTTAGGTACAATGAGGAGCTGATCTTGAGATGAAAGCTGTTACCTGATTCAGAGTTTAATGTTTAAAAGTTTTCAAGCTAGTGAATCTAAAGACATTCCCTGCATAATTGTGTACTTAGAATTCAGTGGCTGCATAAAAGAGAGTGGTGGTGGGGAGGGTGGGAGCTTCGTGTTCTGTCTGGATTTACGAAAAAAGACAATTTATTTTTAAGTGAACTGGGGTGTAAGGGAGGAAAGACTGAGAAGGAAGGTGTTGGGCTGACTGACTGAAATACCATCTGGAGGTTTGGCTGGAAGAGAAGAGAAACCCTAGAAGGAAGAAGAAATGGAACTCGAAGGCTGAGAAGGGACCAGCGCATTTCGAGAGATACAGTCTTATAGATGCTGCCAAGTGCAACCGGTGAGATAGTTTGCCCCTTGGATAAGAAAACATTTATTATTTAAAAAAACTTTCTAAATTATGGTATGGTGTAAGTAACATAAAATTATCATTTCAATTATTTTTAGATGCACAATTTAGTGGTATTAAGTACATTCCTATTGTACCAATGATTGGAACCAACGCCATCATTCATCTATGAAACTTTTTTTAAATTTTTCTAAACTGAACCTTTGTACTCACTTAACAAGAATTGTTCACCCGCTCTCTTCCTTGTCCCTGAAAACCACCTTTCTAGATGGAGAAGCTGTTTTTAAAAGGGTAGAAGGAAGAAAAGGGTGTTTGTGTCTGAGCTAAACTAATCGTTCCAACTTCATAAAACATCTTCTAATCACTGTACCTCACCGCTTTCCTCTAGCTTAAGTTTGGTCTTTTTTTTTTTTTTTTGGTGGTTGTAATTCTAAAGTCCAATTTTATCAGTCCAGCCATAATGAGATATCTCTGGGTACAAGAAGACCCAAGGGCCCCTCTTCAGTGCTCAGTACTAGTGAATGGTAGTTCCTAACTTTCCATGTTTGCCATCCAGCAGGAATAGAAATTAAATACATCTTTTACCTCTAGAATCTTCACAGCAGTCCTGAAAAGGAAAGAATGCTAAGCCTGCCTTACAGATGATGAAACCAACCACATAACCATTCAAATAATTTGCTCAAGGTCCCGTAGAAAAAACAGGATTTCAGTAAGTCAGTTTTTTTTTTAACAAATATGGACATTTTCTAATACTTTTCTTTCCAAAGCTGACCTTCTTCAGCATTGTCTTCTATAGGAAGGTGGAATCTTCAAACACAGGTGCTATATGGGTAGTAGAAATCCATTTGCTTACTAAGATTCTGTTTTTCAAAATACTAGATCCACTGGGTAGTAGTAGGTAATTCTTGAAACTGGAAGAAGGATGGTTGGGGTGAGGTGAGAGGGAGTCTCTCCTACATAGTTGAATAAATTTGGGATGTACTGAATTATATTTTTAAATAGAATCGTCCTTGTAGAAACTCTCATAGCCTACACTAGTCATCCAGTTTTCAGACTTGCTTTTTTCATTGTATGACAATTGTTTGAATTTGGAACACTTTGGACAACTTTGGCAAATGTAAGGAGTGACATTTAAAATCTTTAACAACTGTTCCAGGCTAGGTATTGGCCAGTTAGAATGAATAGCATCCCAGACAGATAACCATGAGATAGTATAACCAGTGTGGACCCATGGCTGTTTACTGATGAGAAACAGCACCTGCTGGCAGTCAGTTCTCACCTTAACCAGGCTAGGATCATGGAAATTGGATTAGCGCAAGGGGTGGAGAATAGACAAGCTATTCAACCTTCCCAGAGAAAGGAAGAATCCCACCTTCTAGAAAGCTTTCTGGAAACATAGAGTGTGCCTGTATTGGTAATAAGCCTTTGTCTAATGCGAACCCTTTCCTAACGTGTAAGTAGAGGTGCATATATCTTGGTTCTTCCATTAGTAGATGTCCACTAGGCACTATTTTATTTTGAGTGGAGGCAGAACAGCTTACTAGAAGAGGCACTATGTGATGAACTAGGAGATCTGCACTTTGCCTGGGCCACTTAATAGCAAGAGGCCAGTTTGTACTCCATGACTGGCTTCCCTTGCCTGTCTTTGTAGTAAAGGGAATGAGGTATATTATAAAAGTTCTAATCGACCTCTAACACTTTGCAAGTCCATTTTCTGAGCCGCTTTTAGATTTACTGATTCCCATTTTCAGTAAGTAACTATACTCACTCTACCCCTCAGGTATGTCTTTTCCTTACCTGTCAGACTTTGCGGCTACAAAGATGAAGCCCCTTGACTTTCAAATTCTATGTCTGTCTGATTCTCTTCCACGCTTGATGCACAGCCAAGAGTGGAGTGGGGGAACGTATCTTTAATATTTATTAAAGGACTCCAAATCTCTGTAATCTTCAATCTTTGATCCTGTTAAATATTCTAAACTCCTTTTTTATTTAAACATGTTTGACTGGTCTAATCACAGACTGATGTGCATCCCCAGCTCTCTCTTTCTCTCTGCATCTTCTGTAGAGAGAGGGAGAGGAGAGATGGAGCTTATGAGAGACGTTTAATGCTCATGTCAATTCCATTTCTACTTAGTCCAAGTTGAAACAATCTATCTTGGAAAACTCACCACTTTGATCGATGCTTAGAAACTTATTGCAGAGAAATCAAAGCTATTTGTGTGAAGATATTCATCACTAATTACTTGGAACAGTGCGATATCAGAAATACACGTTCTGTACAGCACAATAAGCATGTTTAAGTAAATTCTGTTAGAATAATTATTCTGTGAATTCATTTAAATTTTAGTCTTTAATGTGATAGAGAACTTTAGGAAAACTCTGTAAATGCATAGAACTCCCCTACTACCTATGCACAGGGTTAAAGGGGAACGTGGACAACCAAACTGGCTGATTTATTATGGTACTGGGGTGATGGAAGAAATTCTTTTCCATTAGTGTAGGTTGAGTTAATTTTTGCAGTACTGTTATATAGTATATAAGAGGTGAAAAATCATATATATGGTGGAGTGAGCACTGATTTTAGAGTCAGAGGAATCAAGATTTAGATATTTATATTGATTTTTTATCTTTATGTAGTTTTTCTGGCACATATGTTCACAGAACCTGGTGTGAGTTTTTCCCTTCCTAAAACCAAATAAATAAAGTTAAATTGAGCTACCATATTATTGTGAAACTAGCTAGTAGTATAATAAAAGCTTGACCTCCACTGATCTTGATGGTCCTTCTTTTAAACCATTGTGTTCTGGAATTTGTAGGACACACCACAGCATCATGGCTCTATGTTTGGGTTCTAGTACTCCCACATGCTTGCTCTATGACCTTGGGAAAGAGACTCTTCTGAGATTCAATTTTCTCATCTGTTAGAATTTTATACCCTCTGTAAGTAACATTCCTCTTTGTCCTGTCTGAATTCAGAACCAGCTGAGAGAGAGGTATATAAGTCAGAGAGATAGAATTCAGAATATTGTCTATATTTCTTCAACTCCATTTTAGGCTTTAACAAGGATGTCTGGTACTGATAGTATTCCTAATCCAGATTTTTCCCTTCTAACCACATACAGTGTTGTATGATCACAGAAACACCTGCCTCAGGGGAGAGCAGCCTTCCCTGTGATTGTAGAAAAGGAAGGCAGAATGTAGCTGAGAGAATCAAGACTCAAAGGCCCAGTTCCCTCTTTCAAAAACACCCTTGAGGATTCACTGGGACTGTACACTTGATTTTTATATAGTAGCTTTTATGTTACTAGTGCTCCACAAATAGGGGTTGCTATTGCCCATCCATAGATTCCCCAGGTAAAAGATGCTCCAAAGTGTATTTCTGGGTTATTTATAAAGCCAGTGTGGTCACATGAAGAAGAATGGGTCAAGAGCAGGAACTCCAGAGCCAGAGATTATAGGTATGAATCCAAGAACCACCATTCCTGGTTGCATTACTGGACAGTTTCATTAACTTCTCTGCATTTAGTTTCTTGATCTATACAATAGGGATATGGCAGTAACTACTTGTAGAATCTTTAAGAGAACTAAGCAAGCTAATATTTGTAAAGCACTTAGATCAGTCCCAGGCACATTGTAAAAATGTTTGATAAATATAAATAAGTAATGAAGACTTAGACATTAATTATATGGCCTCCCCATCCTATCAGCTGTGTGGATGTAGGGAGCAATGATGACATGCTGGACCATTGGGATTAATGAGTGTGTTAGAGAGATTTCTTATCCTTTGAAGCCTTCCATCTTTTTACTATTTTGTTGGGAAAAAATCTACTCTGTGTCTGGCAATAGAAATGATTCTCTGAGTTAAACTGCTTCCATTAGTATGTGCAGAGCTTTCAACTTTAGATCCACAGCCTTCTTCATCACTTCTACCACCCTAAATTTCTTGGTTAAATTCCCAGCAAGATGAGGATTATTTATAATTTGGCCCTAACTGCAGCCCAGCAGGAGAACATGTTAATGAGTTCATTAATTAATTAGCTTGCATTTGCATAGTACTTTAGCATTTGCAAAGCTCTTTCAGATTCATTATTTCATTTTATGATCACAACACCCCAGTGAGGAACAAGGTAGGGGTTATCCAGATTTTCAGACAAGGAAATTGAGGTTCTGTGAGGCTAACTGGTCTACCTTAGATAGGTAGCTTGGAGGCAGAGCTGGGCTCAAGCCCAGCTCTTTATTCCTTTTAGGCATGGACTCTTGAGTGTTACAGACCCTGCTTTAAATACTACCTCCAATCTATATTACCTGCCTCATCCTAATCAAATTATACAGGCTGTATAATCATGAGTTCCTAGTCCTTTAAACAAAGATAAAAATAGCTATCAACCTCATTAAGATGAATATAATTATTAACTACGATAATACATAAAAAGCATACACACTGTAACTGCTTGGTCAATTGTAGGTAAATGTCATTATTATCATTATTATCATAAAAAGCAATAATAAGCTTCTACTAGTATAATGCATAAGCTTCTAGTAAGTGTAAGTGGCCTTTGAAAGTATCACAGACAAAGGGCATTAGGAACAAAAGTAAATTTGATACCCTCAATGCAGTTGGGGGGTATTGGGAAAGTTTTCTCTGAAATATTAAAACTGAACTTTGAGAAGTAAATATAAATTTTTCTAGGCAGAGCAAGATGAAAGAAATTTTAAGGAGCAGAGATAGCCCAAACCACAGCAAACAAGATGGTGGTTTGGGAAAACATGTTTTCTGCCTTTAGGGGAAGGATAACAATTTGCTAGGGTGTCCACAGAGGACCTAATGTTGAGTGTGATGGCAGCTAGGTCTAGCACATCATAAGATGTCTAATGGTTGTGATTGCTGGGATGGGGCCATAATGATGGCACAGGGAACCTGTTGTTCAGGGTGGTGGAAAGTACAGAGGTATAGTTAAGGTATAAATTGCCTAGAGGCTGAGGCTGGGTGATGATGAGGTTTGTGTATATAGTGATGATACAGAGTACCTAGTGGTTGTGATAGTAGGACTATAGGCATATAGATAGATGGATTCCATGATGAGATGCTAGCATGACAATAATGAGTTTGTGAAGGGTTTGAGTTCATGATAGGAGGTTTGTACTATTATGGCCAATCATATGAACAATGCTTGCCTATTTTTCTCAAGAAGAGAAACTGATTTTACCTGATATGAATTTCAGAAAGACTGTACTGATTGGGTACACATAGGGTGGATTGAAGATGAGTCTATTAATGTAGATCCCAAATGGGCTATGACCCTGGCGGAGCCATGACAGGCTCCACAGTTGCAGAAAACATGCTAGGCCTAAGTTTCGGTTTCCCAGAACTGGTCATTTTCGAAAACTGGGGCTGGGGTGGAAACTTCCTAACTACCCCAGGTGCCATAAACCGATCAAGAGTCACTAAGTGCCCCTCTGTTACTCAAGATAACCACTGTGGAAAGGGCCTTTAGAGTAAGATAATTCCTTCGAAAACCACAACCCCTTCAACCAAACTGTATAAAACCGACCTTTGGACATGGGCTCAGGGTCCTTGTCAAGACTCCACTGTATTGGATGAGACTCGGACCCTAGCTGAGCTAGTTTCTCAATAAACCCCTTCCTGTTTTTTCATTATTGCCTGTGGTGGTGGTCTCTGTCACCCTGGGGTCCCGGACTTTGAGTACAACATCAGAAGTACCATATTCTTAGCTTATCTTGGAGTCTCCTCTAAAAAATAATGCTTTCTTTTTCTTGCTTTTAACATTTACCATGCATTTTCCAAAGATCTCTTTGATTTCTAAGCCTGCAGGGTAAGGTTTGCTAATGTAGGCTTGAAAACACACAGTGCCTCCCTCTCACCAAAGGGCTTGGATTCATAAATTTATAGAAACTTAGACTTGTAGAGGAACTCTGAGACCTCTAATTCTAAATTTTCATGGACAAACTTTGGTCTGTGTGTGTTTATCTCTGGGTCTTTGAATCTGCACATAGATGAGATGAAAACTTGCATGTCTTATTAAGACATCTTGCTCATCCACTGTTAGATACACAAAGGGCATCAGAGCCCATAAAGTTCATTCTCTCTATACTATATTGAATACCTGATTAAATAAGTCTGGAGAATGCTAATGTTAATGGTTAGTTTTAATGTTTTCACTTGACTGGGTTAAGGGATACCAAGGTTGGTGGGAAAATATTATTTATGGGTATATCTTTTAGATTTTTTTCAGAAGATATTAGCATTTGAGTTGGTAGACTGAGTAAAATGCTTGCTCCCTCCAGTGTGGGTGAATTTCACCTAATGAGGTCATGAAGAGAACAAAAAAGCAGAGAAAGGGGAAATTTCTCTCTAGTTTTGAACTGGGGCATCCATCTCCCCTGCCTCAGTTGTCAATGCTCCTGGTCATTGGCTTTTCTGGTTCTCAGATCATTGAACTTGGCCTGAATTACACTATAGGCTTCCCTGGTTCTTCAGTTTGCAGTCAACTGTTAGACTTAGCCTCCTTAATAATGTCATACAATTCCTCTAATAAATCTTTTTTTCCTCACTCTCTTAACACATGAGCCCATGTGTACATACATCCCCCCACATTTATAAATGCTTTCATATTTTGGATAGTAATGATTCACATTGGAATATAAAAAGACCTGCAGAAAAAATTAAAAAGTAGTGAAAAAATAGTATTTGTCCAACTAATTAAGTATAGAAACATCATTTGTTTTAAAGCAGGAATAGCTTTTTACATGCCACTTTTGGACATTCTGATCGACCCAGTCTCATAATAATTAGGTAAGAGCTGAGAGTTTTATAGAGATGCACAAATAGTTACTGCTAATGCTCTGACTAGAAGACAAGCTCAGTGTTTGGATATTCTTGTTTTTGTAAAAATATTCCAAGTTCTGAGTCTCCTGGATTGGGTTTCCATTATTAAGATGGATTTTGGAAAGTATCAGGGCATGCAAGAGCATAGCTATCTATCAGTTTTGACTCTATGAGTCGCTGGAGAGATTTTCTGTCTCTAAGTAACCAGTATGCACTGGGGCTCTCTTGTTATAAAATTTCTTCAGGAGTGAGGGTTTTCGTTTTGATTCATCCATTTCATTATCTGCAACTCATGTTTGTAGCAAATTCTTAGTTGTTTACGTTTTTTTGAAATAAATTATTTAGAGAACGAAATATTGGTCTGATGGTTTATTATGGGGATATGTTGGCTAATTGTGTTTTAATAAAGTCCAAAGGAAGATCTAAACATATAGCATGCCCTTTTTGAAAACAAAGTATAGCTAGAAGTTCATTACCTTCTTCTCTAATGCCAAGTACATCACAATGAATATAACTTGGAAATCGGTGGTTTGGCAGACAGGTTTGATGTTAATCAACTATGCCTCCTCTTGAACATGAAAGAAGACTACATTTCCCAGACTCCTTTGAAGTTAATCTAGGACCATGAGACTTGGTTTGGGCAAATGGATGTGGGTTAAGGTGACTGTACTTAATCTTCAGTTTTCGTATTACTTTTTTCTCTCTCTTCCATTTCTTGGTAATAATGAAGATGGTGTGTTGAAGATGGAGTCATTACTAGGGGTGGAAGAAATTCCTGAGCTACTACTGAAGGTGGCCCACTATGATAGCTATCAAACATGTGATGATCATGAGTAAACATTAGCACTGCAAATCCACTCTTATTCCAAGGTTCGTTGTTTACTTAAGCCGATCTTACCTGATTCTAACTAACATAAAAAAATTGTAATTCTCGCTGACTTTAATTTCCCAAAGTATTTGAAGATTGCCTATTGGGAGAAGTATAAATATTTGTATAGTAGTTGAACAATAGGTATTTGTATAGTACTATACAATGAGATTTTCTCATCTCTTTTCTTCTTTAATTCACTCAACAACAGTGGAGGAAAATCATGAAAGTATTGCTCATGCCCCATTTACAGGTGCAGAGAGTATGGCTCAAACGTTGCTCAGAAAATTCACAAAGTCACTGCCTCATATGAGTTCTGAACTCTGGAATTCTGTCTTCAACCCCAGTGCTCACTCCCAGTACTTCCTCTACAAATTGGCATGGAGTTAGAAGATGGCAAAACAAAAGAAAAGAGAACATCCAAGATGACTCATTACAAATCATCTATATTCTAAAGAAATTTAATTATCAAAACTCTAGGGCTGACAGATTTTCAAAATAAAAAGAAAATTCTTCTAACTATTGTCTTATATTATTTTGCTTTCCCTGCTACTGATATATTATTTATATCTTATATTTTAGTGATTACTCAAGATATTAAAATAGGTCATATTTTTATCTCAAAGATGAATATAAATTTTTACTTTTCCATTTCCTGGAAAATGCAAAGACCTTAGAGCATTTTAGTCATTTAATCATTTTTCTTCTTTCTGTTATTTCATTGTGTGTTTTAACTGTATGAATATTAAACCTCACAAAGCATTATAATAATTACTGTCAGTGTTTTGTATAGTCAATGTTTATGTTGATTCACTACATTTCCACTGATATGTGCTTCAATTGACATAATTCTCTTCTGCTTGAAGTATCTCTTTGCGTATTTTCTATAATGAAGATCTGTTGTTGATGAATTCCCTAAGCTTTGTTTGTCTGCAAGTATTGTTATTTTGCTTTCATTCTCCCCTCAAAAAATTTTAGGTTGACAGTTATTTCCTTTCCATCTTTGAAGGTACCGTTCAATTTTCTTCTGGTCTCAATGATTTCTGTTGAGAGGTCAGCTGCAATTCCTATTTTTGCTGCTTTGAAGAGAAAAAAGCACATTTTTTTTTCCTGGTTGCTTTTAAGTTTTTCTAGTTTTCCTCGAATTTCTTATTATTGTGTGGTTTTCTTCTGTCTATGCTGATGGAGTTTGTGGTACTTTTCAAATCTGTAGCTTGTTGTTTGTTATCACATTTAAAAAGTTCTAGACCATTATTGCTTTAAATATTTTTTCTGACTACTCTTTTTTCCCTTCCAATATGAGAAATACATACATATACATATATATGTATGTATATATCTCTATATATACATACCTATCTATCTATCTATCTATCTATCTCCATACATTTGCCATTTCTTGTCACAATTTTTCTTTGATGCTTACTCTGCTTTTAAATATATTTTGAGCTGAGTGTAGTGGCGCACGCTTGTAATCCCTTTTTTGGGAGGCTGAAACGGGAGGATCACGATTCGCAGACAGCCTCAGCTTAGTGAGGCCCTTCGCAACTCATTGAGATCCTGTTTCAATATAAAGACTAAAAAATAGGGCTGGAGGTGTAGCTCGGAGGTATAATGCCCCTGGGTTTCATTCCCAGTACCATACACACACACAAAACAAAACAACAAATAAAAACAACAACAAAAAATATCTTCTATTGCTTCATCTCTTTGTATCTTAGGCTAAATATTTTCTTTTGGTATATCTTCACATTTGTTAATCCTCTCATGTGCTCTATTTAACTTCTGTTAACTTATCCATTTTGTTCTAATTTCAATTATGTCATTTTCTATGCTATAATTTGATTCTTGTTTGTGTTTTCTAGTTGAAATTATCTATCTTGGCATCACATTTCTTCAGTATATTGAACCTGGAGAGAAATATCACATTTGTTTCTGATAGGTTAGGTCTTGTGTGTGTGTGTGTGTGTGTGTGTGTGTGTGTGTGTGTGTGTGTGTGTGTTTTACTGGAGATGGAGCTCAGGGTCTTCTACCTATGGGCTACCCTCTAGACCTATTCTATTTTTTATTTGGATACAGGGTATCACTAAGTTGCTGAGAGCCTCACTAAGCTGCTAAGGCTGGCTTTGAACTAACTTCAATCATCCTGTCTCAACCTCCCAAGTACTGGGATTACAGGCCTGAACTATCACGCCCAGCAAGGGCTGGATTTTAAAAACGGAATCAGATTGAGCTGATTTGAAGCTATATTTTAATATTCTTAAATTCTTATTTTGCTTGTGTTTATCCTTACTTTTGGGATAAAGTCTTTAAAAACTTCCAAGAAAAAGATCCTCCTCTTTGGCAGGCCCAGAATCAATTTTAATTACTCTGATCCCATAAGATTACTCTTAGCTCTTGGCCTCATAGCTACCACTTCCTTATAAGGTTTTCAGACACCCCTTTAAAATCATCAAATGCACCCAGGTGTAAAGTCCCACCAATCCATAGGTTCATTTCTCTGGACTTTCCTTCTCTCTAGAATATGAGCCTCTCACATCTTGATAGTTCTCATATGGCTTCTGAATGATTACTGTTTTTATAACTGATCAAATTGCTATAACTTTCTAGTTTCCCTTCATGGGAATCTTGGTATGAAACAAACTAGCATGTGATAGCCAGAAGGAAAATTTCCCTCCTAAGCACTTTCTGGTAGAAATCTTTAGATTTCTTTTATTCAGTCATTTTCTTTTGCAGAGTCTCTGGTTGCATTTAAATGTAAATGTGACTCTTCATGCAGAATTGGGCAGTTATGGCCTTAGAATAGAATTTCTTAGAATTGATATAATTAAGGGAATGTGTCTGGTCCTTAAAACTACAAGAACATATAATGCATGGTTCTGAAAAAAATGTTTCAGATCTGGAAAAAAACTGGAGAATGAACAAGAGAGAACCAACATTGGAGTCTCATACTAGAGCACATCTTCCCACTGAACTTTTACTCTATTAAGAAACCATACCTTACTCAACCGAGGGTAGCCAGAGTTGTCATTTCATTTGGTAAAGGAGATAGTAAATATTTATTAGGAAATATGCCATGCTGAGATTTAAAGGGATAAAAAGTGGGGTAATAGGACAAAGAAGCTTTGCCTTTTCTCCTATCTCCAAGATACAGAAATTAAAGAGTGTCACATGAGATATTTTAATATAAATAAATAATAGCACTGTGGTCATAAAAGTAGCAAATACTAAGGAAATACAAACTAGTCTACAAAGTATATGAGAACATCAATCACCACTACTCTCTTCATAACTTATTTCAGTGCTACCTTAGTGACTGACACATGGTAGATATGTGTAAATTATTTTTGAAACGAATCAGGGCTGAGGCTTAGAACCCTATAGTACTTTTTTCTGTCTTAAAAGATGGAATTAAAACCTTTATACACCACCAGGTTTAACCTTCTTGGTTTGCAAATAAGAAAACTGGTTCATCTTTGTTGGGTTATTACTAAAAGTAGATGATATTTGCAAACAAAAGCATCAGAGCAACTCCCCCCAAAAGTCATTTGCTCCAAAGTCGCCAGTGTAATTTAAAATAAGTGCACATATAGTGCATACCCATGCATATACAAAGAGATAAGCACACATCCATGCAAATAATTTTAATAAGGGCTAATTGGATGATCTCATGAAGATGTATGACTACAATGCACCAATATAAATATATTTTTTATTTTTTATTTATTTATTTATTTATTTATTTATTTATTTTATTTATTTATTTATTTTTTTTGGTGGTACTGGGGTTCCTGGAAGCCCTTCTACATCCGGGCTACACTCCCAGACCTATTTTTACATTTTCATTTTTAGAAACAGGGTCTCCTAAGCCAGCGCGCGCGGCTGGCTTCGAACCTGCGCGATCCTCCTGTCTCTGCCTCCCAAGCGCGGGGATTACAAGCGTGCGCCACCACGCCCAGCTAAAAATATATTTTTTAAAAAATAAAAGGAGCTGGATGAAGAACACTTGGGAATTAATGAACTTGAGTAAATCACTCAGGAGAGAGAAGGAGATTAATCTACATTGTATCCCCTCGTTTCCTCTGTAAATTGCAAGAACCAGCTCTTTCCTATACCATTTTATTTTTTGGCAATGGATTTGGTACATTGGCTAAATTGATTTAGTAAAGGCAAAGTACATTTTCCTATTGGATAGCTGCCTTTCATTGTTGTAAAATGTATCTATGTTTCAAGGGGGAATCCTATCCTATCAGTATTTGGCCAGTGGCATTTAAGTGCACAGAAACCTGGGCTCGAAAGAGAAAAACAATACTTAAGTCAAATGTCAAGTCTATTTTTTGAAATAGAAACCCCCACTGCTGTCTGAGGTAATTATCAAAATGTGGATCTGAACAAAGTAATTTTATTTCAGCCAGTGCCCTAAAAGTCCAGAGCAGGAAGTGGATTAAGACTGACTTTTTCTTTTCCTTTATTAGATTCTCTAGGAAGAAAAAATAAAACCCCTCATTTTTAATTTGTATCAAATGATATTTTGCTGACATGTTATCTGCTGATATTGATGCAGTACTCTGGCTAATTTGGAGTGGAGTTGTTTTGCAACAATTTAGAACATAGCTTGCGAATTAGCTATTCAGCAAGCCTACATTAAAATTAATTTGATAAAGTATACATTAACATCCTTGACACTTCTCCAAGCATAGATTTTAATAGATCAGTGTATGGGGGGCATGGCCAGTAGAGATTCAAAACCTTCTCAAAAAGACGGAGAGAGAAATTCACCATCTCACCCTCCCACACTGCAGGACTAAACCCTTCAGTTATCAGCACAGTACATCAAATTTAAGAGTCTTTAAATATTAAATATCAGTGTGCACCATGGAATGTAATAAACCCACTTTTCAAATAATGTTTCATTCCCCGACATCAAAATGTGTGAGGAGTTTTCTTTTAAATATACTGTAGAAGTTAATTAAGTTCACTCAAGTTTATTGCATGGACTCACTAGGACTACAGTGGGATATTTATGATCCACCCAGAATGCAACTCAGTGAAACTTTTGATATGTTGATAAGTGATAAGGATGTCATTTGAGGTTTATTTTTTAATAATAATTTAATTGTCATTGTAAAATGCCTCATAGTTAGGACAGATTAAATTGCCACCAAAACCATTACTAAAATTCATAACCTCTATAAATGTAAAGTGTTTGCTGCCTCGTCATAAATAACAGCACTTGTTCCAGGAAAATGAGGTTCCTGAAATAAATTAAGAAAACCAAAACATATAAATGCATTAGATTGCAACAATTTCTGCTTGCTGATGGGAACACAGCTGAGGGGGGAGGTGGATTATTTTACTGAGCAAGGGTTACTTATGATCTCAATAAATCTTGGGTCCTGGAGGGTTTCTGCTGCATTTTCCCCTTATTGGCACATTGAGAGAATGTGGCCTCTCCTGACTGAGGAGAAGCAGGGGAGCCTGGGTACTTTAGAAGAAATTCTATCACTTGCAAAGTGACTTTGTCCAAAGTTGCAAGGCCTTCTGGAGCTTCCTGTTCTTCATCTGCAAAATGGGATTATACTATCTGATAGTTTTTTAAAGGCAGAGAGACAAATGGGTTTTCCTTGAGAATTTTTCCTGTTCCAACATATACTAAACTTTTCTAAATAATTACATATGCCATGAAAGTCATTTCATAAATTTTTAAAATAGGTTGGATCCCCTCTGTCTCTGCCATTTGTCCAACATCATTTATGCTGTGGTTGATGTTATATCCTCAGAGACCATTTTTTCCCACTAGGGCATGAACAATTCAAGGATAGAATTTTTGTAGCTCCTGTACCTAAGATACTATCATTCTCATATTAGGTACACAATAAGTATCAATGACATAAATAGATCAATATATCATTTGATATGTTTTAAAAACATGTTTTCATATCTTTAAGGGTTATAAAAAGAGATTATGTTGAAATTTCACATTTTGTCAGATGGCGATTCAGGGTTCAGCTCAAAGGCCGCCTTGATATTACAATGGTTTGCTTAGGGATAGCTGCGGTAGAAGGTCAAAGGAAAGAACTGGCTGCTTTATCCACAGAACTAGCATCTGTCTAAAACATATTTAACTGAGAAGCAATACGGCTGCTATGGAGCTCACATAGGAGTAAGCACAGAGGCCATATGAAATTCACTGTCTGCATTAAATAGAAAGTTATAAACACTGTAGAAGTAGCACAGAGTTCAGAAAACTGACCACTATAGGCATGGTCAGTAGATGCAACTGGTATTTGTCCTGTCTAAGAAGTATTACCTGGGCTTATTTCTGCTTTTGAAGGACCTCCAAGGCTTTACATAATGTGTAAGAGAAATTGGCATTGACAGGAAAAAGATTTGGATTTCAGTGCTAACTCAGCCATGCTTTTACTCCGTGCTCTTGGGTAAGTCTCTCATCCTCTCTCTTCCCATGGGCCTCAGTTCTCTCAAAATGAAAGACTTTTGATGATCCATGTTCCCTTCCCTCTCACATAAACTCATATCTGGATGGGCAGATGGCTGGAAGAAGTGGGGAGATTGTCAGCTCAGAGATGTGGAGAGAGGCAAGTTTCATTTCTAGGAAATAGAGGTAGAGGTTATCAAAGTTGAGATAGAGCGATGGGCGAGCATTTTCACTTCCTCACAGCTGAGTTCTCATTGTCCTTTCGAAGTCAGATCCAAAGTAGAGAATAATTATAAACTTACAAGATTCTCAGGATAGAAAGAGACTAAATAGGAAAGAGAAATTTCAACTTCCTGGCCCTTATAGCCAATTACAGCACATCCACTCCAAGTTGGGGTCCCTACTGTGTTTAACAACCCAGCAGGAAGTAGCCTTGAAGAGACTTCACAGTTTCTTTCCCAGACATGAAATAAAACAAAAGAATTCTTATGAGTGGGTTGAAAACCTAGGGACAGTAACCAGGAAAAAATAATAAAGTTATAAAATCTCTTTCCTTTTTAATAGAATTTTGTGTTAGTACTATAAATTAATGTAAATGTCATTTTAAAAGGGAATACAAAATAAAATCCTAATAAAGTTGGATAGCACCTCAGGGGTGATAAGTAAATTGAGAGAATATCTGATTAGATTTCAAATGCTCCTTTTTAATTTGTGGGCCTTTTCTTCTCTTGGTTCATTAGATGTGTTGGTTCAGAGTGAGATTTCTGAGCTAGAAAGGGGTTGCATCTCACTTCTAATTCCATATTAACTAGTCAACCAGAATGGTGGTGGCTGGCATTCATGTGGGTCCTGTTTTTTTGTTTTTAAAAATATTTTATTGGTACACTGTAGTCATACATTTTAATGGGATAAAAGATGGTGGAGACATACATGCACACATCACCCAATTAGCCCTTACCTGATTTCTGGCCTATTCCTTCCCCTCCCTCCTTCCCATGCTTGGCTTAGTGATTGACTTTGATATGTTTGTTTAAGTACATCATGTGCTTTAGAGAGTTTTCCTCTTCTCCCCTCCCATCCCCTCAGTTAGGACGTCTTACTTGCTCATCTATAGAATATCCTTCTTCATCTAGAATTCCTCCTATGACCCATTTCTCCTTACCTTTCACATATTAGGAAAGATTCTGATTTCTTACTTTTTGTGACTGACTAATCTCACTTAGTGTAATGTCCTCCAGTTCCATCCATTTCCCTGTAAATGATGTAATTGTGCTTTTCTTTGTGGCTGAGTAAAATTTCACTGTGTACATATCCCACAGTTTTGTAATCTATTCATCTGTTGCTGGACATTTTGGCTGGTTCCATAGTTTGGCTATCATGAATTGTGCAGCTATGAACATAGATTCGCATGTATTAATTTGGTAGTTGGGTTTCCTTTCTTTTGGGTAGATACCCAGAAGTGGTATTGCTGGATCAAATAAAAATAAATAAATAAATCTTTTGAATTATTAGTAAACTCTTTTGAGAAAGGCAGCTTTAAAGACTAACAAACCACCAATGAAGAATGTAGAGGCCAAGAAAGTTAAGTACATTGGGATCCCACAACAAATTGAAGCTGGTCAGTTTTCTGTAATGTGTCTACCAGTGCTTCTACATTACTGCAAGATGAATATAAATCCTCAGTCAGTTTTGCTTATGCCAAGAAATCAGGTATAGCTGACAATGGTCATGTAATAAAAGCTGATTGGATTCCAGGTTTTGCTAGTATGTAGTTCTAGAAATATCTTTTATTGGGACCTCTTTAATTGCAATGACTTATGTAGGAACCTTGCCCCGTAGACTTTGCTAACCTCTCTCACTTCTCATTAGGACTTTCAAAAAGCCAGTGATCTTGGAGGATGTGTTCTTCTTAATTCAGGGAAAACATGCTTGGCAGAAGAGCCAAAACATTAGAGATCTGGTTTTGGCATAGTCAGGCAGTACCTGGATACTACACCAGTATTCTAGATCTGGTATGTTCTATACAACACTGGTCCAACAAGATATTTCTTGATAAAAGTAGCCATACTTACACGGCTAACACTGTTGGGATAAAGACGTGAGCCATACTCACCTCTAAAAGATGCACAGGCATCTTTAGCATGCTAAACGCTCTGAGAAGTCCTGAGGTAGGAAAGACATTGAACTCCAAGTTATTTCTACCAAAATGTATACATTTTAAGGAAATCTTTTAAAGAAATGTTCATTTACAACCATTAGATACTCTGTGGAATGCAATTTGGCAACAATTGGATAAGATTATCTCAAAGAGTTCTTCCGACTCTAATATTTATTGTCTATACATGACCTTTTCCAGATGAGAAAAATCTGAGTCACTGAGTTATAAACGACAGAATTGAAATATAATATCAGTTTTTAGTTAGTGAAAACTCTTACTTTAGATTTTGAAAATGAGTTTCTTTCTTTGTCAATATTTATCCTATCACATGGCTGTGGATTCCACATGGCCACACATACATTTAAAACTGCACTCAGACATTCTAATAGGCCCTAATCTACCCCTAAAAGCCTGCATTCTGGAAGATCATCCTGGAAAACAGGGTAAGGTTAGGGTAAGATTAATAGTGAGAGTAGAATGGTAGGTAGTCCATCTAAAGCAGGTTTTTCTGCCTAGTAGATTGAGTTAGGAAGAATTTTTGTGCATAAATCTCTAGGGTGACTCATTACATATTATTTGTAAATTGTGTTTTTAAAATACAGCTTTCTTAAAATCCCTCTGCAATTCAATACTCCCAGCACAGCATTTGGTACATAGTTTATATTAGGCATCCATTTGAAATGGGATAATGCACGAAAGAATGAGTGAATGAATGAAATATTAATTAAAACTTTCAACATTTCTTCCAGGCCAGGATTGAAGCAACCTTGCTAGAGACTCTAAAATCAATCTGGCTGTTTTTATTTCAATCTTCTGTTTCTGGATCCCACGTCTTCTGTTATTTTTTTAGTTTTGTTTCTAACTTTACCTATGGCCATATTTTACCTTGGAGACCTCTTCTATTAACACATCACACTGATCCTAAGAATAGACGAGGTCTCTTTATCATCTTTTCAAAGGCAGACTATGTTGTGTTAAGTAATTAAAACTATCCCCCCAAAATATTTTTGGTTGGATGATAACTTGTCAGTAAATAATACTTGGCACAGGGCACACAGTGACTGGTGAAGTCAATAGAAGAAAAAGTTGCTAGAATTCAGGACAGCAGTACCTGAGTTAGTCTTGGAGGTCAGGGAAGGATTTGTAGAGAAAATGAGAGTTTAACTGAGATTTGAAGAATAAATAGGAGTTAACAAGAAAAAAGAAGGTAAGTGAAGTGTTGCAGACAGAAGGAACAGCAGGTGAGAAAGCCTGAACGTGAGAAAAAACAAGCTACATTTGTTCTGCGTGGCTGGTGGAGAGCGTGTGCGCACAAGGTGGATGGAACCATAAGCACTGAGCAGAAAACAGTGAAATGTGTGCCTTGCCTGGATGTACTGCACACGGGGGAAACAGAGGTTGGGCCCCTGGAGATTTTCAGCAGGGATAGGATGAGAACAGGCATTTCAGAACCAGTTGGCAAGTTCTACATGTGGATGCAGAGAGGGAGAATAGGTTAAGAAAAGTAGAACTCAAGAAGCCTAATTAGGAGCTTGCTACAGTCACTGAAGTGATGAAGTCTTGGGCTAGGATAGTAACAGTGGGGACATGTAAACTGTTTGACTTTGTTAGTTTTTGTTGGTGGTGGTGTTAGGAAGTCGAACTAGAAGCTGCACTAACTTGCTGGTTGTTTTTAGGAAATTGAATTGGAAGTTGTAGGAACTGGGTGATTAATTAGATGTGAGAGATGAGTGAGAGAGATGAATTAAATGCCACTCACAGTTTTCTGGCCTGACAACTGGGTGGACGTTGATAGATACCATTCATTGATGTTGGACAAACAAGAGGAGGAACACATTATTTTTTTAAGCATAATTTGATTGGTTCATTGGAGGATTAGATTTTTAATGCTGGGAGTTTCACAGGCTGGGAACTAAGTCATATATTCTCTTCTTGCCTCAAAACCATTTGTCAAGAATGGCTATCACTTATTTGTTTAATTAGTTTATCAAAACTTAATTAACAAATTAAAACTAATTTGTGTATGCAAAACACAATATGGAAAAGAGTTTACATTCCATAGAAAGCAAAGAGCCACAACTGCATATCTACCTAAAAATGGGTTGATAGGATCTGTTGAATTTAGTTTTTACAAGTGAGATCACTTGCACCTTTCGACAGCAGAATAAACAAGATAATACAAAATACTGTAGAAAGTGCTTTAGAGCCATTTAAATTTTATGTATTTTTGATGAGTTGGAAAAACAGTGGAACAGTTTTGCTTCAGTCTGTTACCTT
The DNA here is from genome assembly GCF_963383645.1 of Muscardinus avellanarius. Lineage (NCBI taxonomy): Eukaryota > Metazoa > Chordata > Mammalia > Rodentia > Gliridae > Muscardinus > Muscardinus avellanarius. Next base: position 16,195,635 of record NC_137799.1, read on the forward strand.
GCAACTAAAGTATTGGTTTTGGGAGGGAAATTCTTAACTTAAAAAGTTTATTCAAAATGAATACAATGCACCAATGAGAAATTAAAAAATAAAGACCACTAAATTTTTTCTTAAGTAATGGAAAAATGCATTTAGACAAGTGTGATCAAAAGACTGAGGAAAGTTAGTAGATGATATAATATGCTATTAGGTAAATTTGTAGTATTTTTCCATGAAAATAGATTGAGAAGAGATAGAAATAGCTCTTCATAAGCATACAAATGGATCTTGTAGTTACAGCATTGCTGAGATTTGTAGATGGCAATGTGAAAGAACTCACCTTTTAGAGTTGGCTGTGGTTGGCTCTTGGCTTAGATATTAATTAACCACATGACCTTAGCAAGTCCCCCAACTATCCCAAAGCCAATCTCTTCTCTAAAATGAAGCTAGCCATGTCTTCAGGGTGAATTTGGAAATAAGAAAAATGTGTTTACTGGTCAATTACCATATATTTACTTTTATTGGTGCATTGTAGTTTCATATCATAATGCATTTCAGAATGAATGAGAGAGACATACATGCTCACAGCATTTGGTGTTCTTACACCTGGTTCCCCCTCTACTCCTTCCCCTCCACCAATCATGATATTGTGATCGGCATTGATAATTTTACATATGTGAATAATGTCAGTGGAAGTGTTTCCTTCATTAATTATATCCATCACCTTAAAGCATCTCTTTTATTCTGAATTCTACCTAGCTTTTCTATTTTTGTAATTGTGTATAATTCGTTCCTTAATCTTATTCATACCACCTATCTTCTTCTGACCTCATCACAGCCATCTTTATGACATATATCTCTGATTCATTTCTACCCTAACTGTTCTCTTGGATTCTTGCTTTCCCTATACAATATTTATACTGTAAATGAAATAATCTCTCTAAATTCCAAATATGATCACATCTTTGATGGTTTACACATGTTTCAAAAGCTTTCCTTTAGATCTGTGATATAGCTCAAACTCCTCAGAGTATATTCTAAGTTCCTAGATGATCTGACTTATCAACTTAAACGACCAGCTTAGGCTTCTGATATATCGAATTATTTGTGGTTCCACAAATTTGACTAGAATTTTCAGACAATTATGCACTTTTCTCAAATTTCTCCATTTCCTTAAAATTTCTTCATTTCTTTCATTTTCTATTCCCCCATCTCAACTATCCATTGTGTCAGAAAGAATGTAATGGCTCCCCATACTCTATTTTGTTTTATTCCAGGAAGTTGACATTTCTGACCCTCCTCTGCATGTAGGTGGGTAATATAATTAAGTTCTGGTTAATGGAATGTAAATGCAAGTAATGTTTAAATGTATAAGCAGGCCAGACCCCTCAAATCTTCTGTTCAAACTATCACTAAACTTGTCTTTTGTTTGTCTATTCTCCAGATAATCCAGAGAAGGTCTCCAAGGTGTTATAATATGGTGAAGTCATTTCATATAAGGAAGTAGGATGCTTGGTCAACCATCAGTGAACTATGAGAGGACAGAGAAATAAATTTATAGTAACCCAGTGAAATTTGAGAGTGGTTTGGATAGCTGCCTGCTTACCTTAAATCATTTCACCTGCTTTTTTAAAAAGATATCATTAAAGCATCACTGTTTGGGCACAAATCCTTGACTTACTACTTTCCTCCTCTGTGGTACATCACTTATTCATATTATTCCTTTCTTGCCTTATTTTCCAATTGAAAACCACAATATCCTTTAGGTTATGGTGTTGATAGGAGATTAAATGATAAGATTCATGCAAAATGCCTAGATAAATTGAGCACAGAATAAATATCAGTTTTCCTTATTATCTTACATTACTCTAAACCTGAGAACATTATTGATAATTTTTAAAGCTAAGAATGAACAATCATAAAATAAACTTAAATGCTTCCTCCAATTTTAAAATATACATTTGTTTTAAAAAGTATATTTATTCTCATCATAATGTAGTTCAGAGTGATAGTGACATACATGCACACAACACTTGATGAATCTTCTTAAAATAATTTTAGAATATAGATGGTAAAAATCTATGAAATAGTAGTAAATTAAAAAATTACCTGTAATACTGCTTTAGTCTGCATTCTCAGTGCTGTAATCCAAAACATCTGACCACAACAATTTAAAAGAAGGAATATTTATTTCCTCACAGTTCTATAGATTTTAGGAATTCAGTCCATGTGAGGCCAGGTGAAGTCTTTGGACCTCAGGGAGTGACATGGGAGCAAAGAGAAAAAGATGTTCTAGGGCTCTTCTGCATTCACATCCTGGAGGCCAGGAGTAGTGAGAGCAAATAAAGGAGGAACCATATGTACTACCCAAGGTCACACCTCTAGGAGCCCCTGCTCATCAACCAGCTCTACCTCCAACATGGCTACCTTGTCTCCATTAGGTCTAGGGGCACATTCCAAATCCAAAGCATAACAAATGCCTTTTATAAAATAAATCTGATGAAAGATAATTTGGATTTAAAGCCCACTAGGGTCTCATCTTTGAGGACAGAGTCAGAAACCAGCAGTTATATAAAGGATTCAGGGATTAACCATGACAAACATCATGACACAAAGTTTTATTGTTATCCTTAGTGTGCTCAAAATTTTGTCACTGAAATAATGAAGACCACTAACAACCTGTTTTCTGAGAACCATGACTCATGCATTTCATGCTCAAATCTAGTGCTTACACAGCCATCAAGTATGCAAAGTTGCTCTAAGAAGCTCTTTCAACTGCATCCAGGACTACTAGTTCTTGCATTTTCTCGCAGTACTTAGTGGGATATTTTCTAGTAGTCCAACTAAGGACACAGTTGACTCAGTCATAGCTTTTGGTACAAGATAAACTTGCTTGGAATCCTGGATTATCTAATATCTAATTCTTGGATTTTTCCCAGGATATCTTTAAAATATTTCAGAACAATATTTTATGTGAGTCAGTTTATGTATGAGTCAGGAATTAAGTTTAGCTCTGACTAAATAAGAGACCCCCAAAATATAGTGGTTTAAGTTAAATTAAATTATTAAGTCTTTCTTATATAAAAGAAGTCTTGAGATAGGTAGGTTTATGATTGGTATAATGATACCAAGCTATTACCAAGATCCAGAATTCCATCTTTCTGATTTACCATTAAAGGGTACTAAGTTCATCTTCAGGCTGTTCTGTGGTCAGATATGATGTCTAGATCTTCAACCATTACACTTTTAATGTAAATTTTAAAAGGTGGAAAGGTTGAAAAAGAAGCCTTAAGGATATCAACTGGCCCCAATAAGCCTTTCTGTAAATCCCTCAAATCTTTTCCTTGCATCTTATTGGCTAGAATTTGATCACATGGTGGCACCTAGCTGCAAGGGAGTCTAAGAAATGTTGGCTTTTATTCTAGGTGTCAATGTCACAACATAAAAGTTGAGTTTTTATTATTATAATGTAAACAGAAGGCATATTGCAGTAAAATAGTGAACAGAACTGGAAGATACTAGAAGTATGAGCCAGCAGTTGCCAAGAGATTTCAATCCATGGACCAATTCCATGGCTCTAGATGAGATGGTTGAGTGAGATGCTATAGTCAAGAATAAGAACACTGAGAAAAAAAACATGATGACTGACACTGGTCGACCCTCTTTGGTATATTTTACATATGCTAATAGCAGGAATATTATGGGTTTGCTGTCCTTGGCTTAACCCATAGGAATGACAGGATTTCAGCCTGAGTGATATTGAAGGAATGGGTTTTTCACACAATAATGGCAATTATCTGTGCTCTTTTCTACATTTAAAAACTGTTTCTCAAATCATTTTTTTACCTCTCCCTTCCCCACCACACACCAGAAAGATGAAATAGGCAGAAAATATCATCATTTGCATTTGGCAGTTTTGAAAATAAACTCAGAGGGGTGAAGCACAATGTGTAAGGTCATAAAGCTATCAAGTGGCAAGGTTGGGATATAATTCCAGCCTCCTGACTGTAAGCATTGAGCTATTTACAGTAGATATAACAAGCACTCAGAAGCAGTGTGGCTTTAGGGTCAGACAAATATGGGCTTGAATTTATGCCTCTTTTTTGGGGTCCTTTTAATTTTAAGTTCAGTAGCAGTGATCACACTTTTTTGGTGTACAGTTCACAGAGTGTTAACAGAGATTCCTGTAAACAGTACCACAAATAGAACACAGTACACATCAGACATCTCAGTTATTCCCTCTCTGTGGGTCCTTTATAAGCTTTTCTCTAAAGCTAGTAGTAGGCTTCTGTCTGTATTGCTATAGGTAGTCAATTTTCAAAATGACATTGAAGTATAAGTTCATTATGGGCATATGACAGGCATATTGGGCTGCAAGCAACTGAAAATGCAAATAAAGAAGATGACTTGAGTACAAAGAAATCATCTTATCTTATATACAAGAATAATCCAATAGTAAAGTGGTGACTGGTACTCTGTCAGTAATCCTGATCTTTCTCTCAGCTACCCTTGACTCCATATATTGGTTTTATTCTCAGAATATTCACAAAACATGCTATGGATACCACTTTTATTTATTTTATCTTTATTTATTTATTTATTTATTGGTGGTACTGGGGTTCCTGGAAGCCCATCTACCTCCAGGCTCTGCTCCCAGACCTATTTTTTATATTTTTATTTGGAAACAGGGTCTCTTAAGGCGGCAAGGCTGGCCTCGAACCTGCGTGATCCTCCTGTCTCTGCCTCCCAAGTGAGGGGATTACAAACATGCACCACCACACCCGGCTCTAGATACCACTTTTAGACACAACATTTCCATAGACATAAGAGACCATCTTCTGCTATTTTCTTTGTAGAGAAGTATATCCTTGACTAGAAGTCCCAGAATCCAGCATCCCACTCATGTGTCAATGATCAATGCTAAGACTCATTCCTCTTGATTAAGTAATCATCATCAGTAGAATTCCTCTGACTGGCTTATGTTAGTGAGTAGGGCCAGTTTGATGTCAATTTCTTACAAGGCACATAGTTTTTTGGTGGATTCTGTTAAGCTGTAGGAAGGAGGATAATTGGTAATTAGTAGCCAATAAACAGGAAGTCCACAGGTAGATGTTCATAGGTAGGTGTATGCAGATAACTCACCCTCTTCTGTCCCACACCACTCAATCTCTATCTTAACTAGTGCAAGAGCCAATTACCAACTTATTACAATCTTTCCTAAAAGAGCCATTCAGACATGTTAGAACATGTGTATGTGTGTATTTGTGTGTGTTCCTGTGCATGCAAGCACAGATGGTCAATAAAAGAAGGGAGGTTAGCAGATAAATAAAAAAAAACCTGATAAGCATATGATATGGATCATACTTAAGCTCTACAGTGATTTCAGCACATTGTTTATTTATTGCAAATAAAACACAAATCCCAACAGAAACTTCACTAAATTTCACTAATCACAAATCTCTGTATCCATTCTGTAGTTTCAGTAAGATAATTATCCAAAATCCATACAAGGCCCAGAAGAAGGAATTATTTGATAGGGGTAAAATAATATAATTAATTCAAGCCATGTGTGGTGGCGCATGCTTGTAATCCTAGCATTTGGGAGGCTGAGACTGTATGATCGCGGTTAGTGGACAGCCTCAGCTACTTAGTGAGGCCCTCTGCAACTTAGTGAAACCCTGTCTTAAAATAAAGAATAAAAAATAGGGCAGGGGCTGTAGCTCAGAGGTCGAATGCCCCTGGGTTCCATCCCTAGACCCACAAAAAAATTAAAAAATTAAAATATATAATTAATTCAAGTATTTTCTTTTATTGTGGAAGATGTGGAGTGAAGTCATATTATTAGTGCATCCATTCTCACCTAAAGAACAATGGTTCTTTTTAAAATTTATTCTTTATTAAAACTCTTCAGTGGCAGGTTGGTAGGGGGCAAGCATTTCCAACAAATTTTAAAACAGTGTTTTATGGGTTTTCATTTAGTGCTGACAAAGGATGGACTGAGGAGTAAGCTGTCTTAACAGAGGTCAACCAGCAAATCGGCATCAGCTCCAGGACTGGAGTCATTATCTTGATTCACGATCCATTTAATCGAGTCTATTCTCTTCATCTCTCTCAGAGTGTTCCTAAATATGTGGGCTCCTTGAGGGCAGAACTATGTCCTATTCATCTCTGTGTCTTCCACATTGCTTTCCATAGGGCCTGTTGCATAATTGCTCAGTGAACATTGGCTGGACTAAGCTTAGATATATTACATGGTATTTGAGATCCCAATGTCCGTTTTATCTTTAGCATATCTTTGTATATATCAAAATATGTTTATTTTTCACACCTGTTCTTTTCACTGAGTCTGCCTCAGGTAATACAGAAACCCAAAGCAATGGGGGATCTAGCTATTTAATCTCAGTGGATGCAGGGCTATTTATTTTTCTATGTCAGGATAACAAATAGGTTTTGTAAAGACCAACAATTACCAACCATTTTTTGTGAGGATAAACGGAAGCAAAAAATTGAATGATCTTGCCTGAGGCCACTGAAGACACAGCAAGCCCTAGACCAGAATTTCAGTTAATTCAAGACAGATGTTCTGTGACCAGTTTTACCACGGCACACTCTGAGATTCTAAGGAAAGTTCTCAACTAAAAGATGCATCCCACCCATTGATGTCTGAAACTTCACCACTAATGCCTTGTCCCTCTGCACCAGAGTTTCTAATTTAACATTACATTTGCATAACACTTTTTTAGTTTACAAACTACTTTAAACATCTCATTTGATCCTCACAGCAGCAGGGAGAATTGGGCAGGGCAGGCATAATTAACCCTGTCTTGGAGATTAGGAGACTGAAGCTCAGAAAGGTTAAATAACTTGGGAAGCCAAGGGGCCCTGGAAGCTATAAGCAGGCTACATTCAAGTTAATCAACCCTTTGTTCACTCCCCCCACCCCAATCCTGTGAATCTTCCCTGTTTCCACGGGTTGGAATTAATTCTTTCATGATCTGTATTCTAGGGCAACTGGCATACTCTGTTAGGATAGCATTTGGCTTCCTCTTCATTATTTTTATAGAGTCTCAACACTTATAGGGAACTTAAAGTTAGTCTTGTCTAAGCAGTCATCTGAGGTGGGAATTCCATTTATACTATTCTTCACAAGCAGTTCTCCAGACCCATAAACACTTTCATCGGCAGAATTACACCACCTCTTTTCTCCCCTCTTTCTTTCTTTCCTTCTTTTATTCTTTCTTTCCTTTTCTCTCTCTCTCTTTCTTTCTTTCTTTCTTTCTTTCTTTCTTTCTTTCTTTCTTTCTCTTGTTTATTTTTTCTCTCTCTCTCTCTCTCTCTCTCTCTCTCTCTCTCTCTCTCTCGCTCTCTCTCTCGCTCTCTCTCTCTCTCTCTCTTCCCTTCTCTCTTCCCCCCACCCTCTCTTGGAAGCAGCTTGCTTTCCTACAAAGCCCTGTGAAATAATTTTCTATTTTAGACATATTTGTAAACTCTTTAATGACAAAGCTGGATGTCCTTATCAATCCTGCATCTCATTCACCTCCTCCCATTATAGCAGAAGCTCAATAAAAGTTTGTCAAATGAATAAATCAGTAGGTGAATGGTTGGATGCATTTCTAATAAAAAGCTTCAAACCTCTCTGTCTAGTATCTTTCAGAGGCTATTGACCTGCCACCCAAGGTGTTGTGGGTGGCTAATTTATTTTCTCTGGTTGGGGTTTCAGAATTCCTAACACAAATATTTTTGAAATACAAAGTACAAGCCATTGGTTGGGACTGTAATAAACTGGATGCATATAAAAACCAAGTGCATGGAGATGTGATATTTAAAATAAAAATGTAGTCCTATATGGAACAGCCATCAGCAGGGAGATATAAACTGATATCTAGCTTCAGGGAGAAAACAGCCCAGTCAGAAGATGGTATTTCACAGTGGAAAGGAACAAGAAACAGTATTATTTGGAGCTAGTGGAACATTTTAGGCAGGCGGAGTAGAATACACTAGTGGTTAAGCATGTGCAAGTGGCACAGACTGCATGCATTTGAATCTCAGTAGTATTACTCACTATGACCCTGGGCAATCCCCCAGCATCCAATTTCCTCATATAGGAAATAGAGATAAAATGAGTGAATGTATGAAAAGTACCTGAAACAGTGCATGGTACCTAAATTATCTTTGTGACAGGATTGGTGGTCTGGAAACCTGGGTTACAGCCCCATGTGCCTCTGACCAGCTGTGTGATGTGGTCTCTGTGTGTGTGTTACCTGAGTTCTCCTTGTGGAGATGACAAGGTACCGCAGGGAACAGTGATGAGGACTAAATGAGATAAGTAAATGCTCTAGAAGGTTAGCTAGTCATGAATTTCTTTAAGATCTAAATAGCCTAGATGTTGCCCTGCTCCTTTTGTATCCTATGGGTGAACACAACTTTCATCAAATGCTTGGAAATTTCTGGAGCATTTACATCCCTAGCATTACCTGGGACCAAAAGTTTTTTGATATAGAGAACTGACTTTCAGTGACAACTTGTTGCCTCTGACATAAAGCTCAGCTTCTCCTTTGGTTCTTATGAGAACCATAACTAGTTCTCACTCCTGGTACTTATGAATTAGCTAGACAGTGCTAGTGACTGGGAGTGAGGCTGTGTGTGTGTGTGTGTGTGTGTGTGTGTGTGTGTATGTGTGCGCACGCGCTTGTGTTGGGGGCAGGCCACATTCACTTCTCCCAGATAGCTAGTCTTTCTCTGCTCTCTTCTTTTTTTTAATTTCCCACATTTAGATTGTTGAGAAAACCCCAAATTATTCTGTCTTCTATAAAAAGCAATTGATCTCCTATTCAGATATTTTGGGCATTAGCTGATGTTTAAAACTAAAATTTCATTTCACCATCTAAGCATTTGTTAAGGATTTTTTTTAAAAGTAGAGACAGATCCCCCACTTTTACCACCTCCCAAGTCTACTGGTAAGTCTATAAAATTTTACTTAAGTCTTTAATCAATGTTACCTCACCCATCTTCACTTTCACCTCAGTAACTTCCTCTCCATCCCTCCCATTCTTTCTCTTTCACCTGATAAGATTTTCTGCACCCTGGAGAACAGAGATTCATCCTTTTAAATACTAAAAACACAGAATAGTTCAGCTATTTGCCACTGAAAGCTGAGATAAAAGTCTTCCATGCTTGCACTAAACCCTGACTCAGGCCCAGCTGACATTGATAACAAGGGGACTCGCTCCGAATGGAGGATCTAAAAATGTCCAAGGAACAAAGGAACCAATCAGGCAATAAATACACGAAGAGGAGTCATCCAAGTGCAGAGGGGAAAAAAAGCAAAAAAAAAAAAAACCCACCAAAAACTGATCTGAACATTTCTCTCCAGACTCTGACACCTCCCCTCTTATCACGCTCTGATAACTCCCCAAAGGCCAAGCATCCTCTGCGTGGAGAGGAGAAAACAAATAGCTGCTTTCTTTTTGAAGAAGAAAACAAAATTTACCCATCTATTTTACAGAAAATTTGGAAAGTGATAAGCAGGTTAAAAAAATTAAAGGAGATTTAGAAGGACAGACCCCCATGTTTTCACTGCTAAGTTGCTGCTTCCTACTCTAGAAAATAGTCCTCCAAAAAGACAACTTTTATACACTCAATTTAATTGAAATCAGAACTGAGAAGCAGACACTGCACATGGCTATATGAATTCTGAAGTCAGAATAGTTCTTGCCATCACAATGCTTACAGCCTAAACAAACAACTATGCAAAGTATTATGTTATGATTGCTTTAATGCACATTATGAAGAATTGCAGACTACCACCAAAGTATAAAAGGAGGCCTTGACCTGGTTTGAAGAGTCATGGAAGGATGTGGGAGAAAAGACCATTGGAGTTGGCATCTGTGATTCTTTATGTACCTTGGCTGAGTATCCATTTACTTAATCATACACCAATATAGGCATTGCTATGAAGGCATTTTGTAGATGTGGCTGACATCTACATCATTTGACTTCAAGTTAAAAGCAGTTGCCCTTGAATCATGTGGGTGAGCTTCATCCAATCATTTGGATGCCCAAAGACTAAAATTGAGGCTTCCAGAGAGAACAAAATTCTGGCTCAAGACTGAAACATCAGTTCCTTCCAGGGTTGCCAGTTTGTTGATCTGCCCTACAGATCTTGGACTTGCCAGTCACACAATTGTACACGTCAACTCTGTAATAGATAAAGAGATAGAAATTGTTTATATACACATAATCTTGTATTGTTGCTGTTTCCCTAGAGAATTTGACTGATATTGCATCTACAGGCAAATGAGGAATGAAGGTAAGTTGAGAAAAGCTGTTCCAGGCAGAAGGAACAGCTTATGTAAAAGTCTTCTCCTCATTTTTAACTTCATGCTTTTAAGGCCTTCAATGGCATCCTTTTGGAATATCTTCCTCTCATTTATCTTGTAGCTGCTTTGACTCAACTTTAGGTCCTGCAGGTGAAGAGTGTCCCATTGCCAAGCAAATCAGTAGGGAGCCCAGAGAAATCCAGTAGACAAAACACAGCTCTTGAGAATGGAGTCTGGTGTCTTGCGTTTGAGCTCAGATCCTGACTTCTTCCATGAAAATCCTTGGGCAAGTACTTTGGCCTGTCTGGGACTAAGAGTTGGTTTTGTTCTTCTGTAAAATTCAAAAAACAATAATGCTTAATATCTATTCATCTCTTCGTATTTTCCACATACTATTCTAAGCATGTAAGTATTATTTCAGCTAATACCCCTAGTATTTTGAAGTAGAAAATATCATTACTCACTCTTCACGATAAAGAAGTGAACACGTAAAGAGATGCTCAAGGTTGCACAGCCAATAGGACTCAGGTGCAGGTTTGGAACAAAGGTGGAGTTCTGTTCTGTGCCCTTTGCTTATAATCAGGGAAATAATAGTGATACCCCACCTTACCATGCTACTGTAAGCACTAGATTGTGAAGAACTTTTACAAACCCATGAAGCCACAAGGCATGAGATTATTATGCTATTTTCCCTTTCATTTTAGCTGAAAGCTCTGAGATATTTTCCCAAATTGTTTTAAGATTTGCCCGATTTTTATTGAGTGCCTATTTACTGTCAGGTTCTGCAAAATCTTATTTTATTCTAGCACTGATCCTATGAGGAAGATAGTTTATCTTTGTTTTAGGACGAAGGGCCCCGGACTAGACAGGAGAAGTGAGAGGCCAGGTATGTGCCTGACGTCACACAGCTGTGACTTGGCCCAAGCATGTCTGAGAAGGCGGCCTGGGCAGATGCCCACTTCTTTAGTGTACACTGTCCCCACCAGCCTGTCCACCACTCATCCTCTGACCAGTGGGGTCTTTCCAGTGCCAACACTAGGCTTCCTCCTTGAACTTCTTTTATTCAATGAAAAAACAATTTTATAAGATTTCTAACAAACATCTATCACTCACTTGTGAACACAAGCTGTCCACATTCGGATTTTGTTTTAGGAATGTGAGCATCTTTCTGCAGCCACCTTTGTGGCTTACTCAGATACAGACACCCAGGGAGCCGTATCTCTTTCACCCTCCTTCCATCTGCCTTCCGAACGAACCCAGTGTCCTGTCCCTTCTTTTACTTTTATTCTCTTTTCTCTGTTTCCATATATATTTTTTTTCTCTCTTCTCACTTGCATCCCTGCTTGCTGGTCCTTTATCTTGCAGCTGAAAGCCCCTGCTGCAATGACTGTGAAGCTATTTTGATGTTCTGCTTGCTGTGGAAATAAACTCTCCCTCACATCCACATACGCAGCTTGTGTTCTCCTAATGCGGTCTGTGGTATGTGTTTGTATGCAGTTCTGATGCAAAAAAGAACTGCAGAATTCAAGAGAGACCTAGGAAGGCATTTCAATAGCAGAGATATTTTCATGGTATCTTGCAATTCATTTAAATTTCATTTCAACTTACTATCAATTGACAGCCTGCTTTATACTTAGACCACACTGGCTTTTGGTGGCATAAAACCATCTCTCCATACTGGAATTCACTGCGACATGGTATCTCTCCATATCAGAATTAGTAAAGATACTCAGGAGTAGAAGAAGCAGTCAGGGTAAGAGAATAGAGGCAAAGAAGATAGGTTTTGCGATATATTCTGGAAACAAAGGGGCAATAGAAGAATGACCAAGCTGTATTTGTAAGTGCCAGAGACCAGAGGGTGGTTCTGGGGAAGCATGGGAGTGTGCATAAGGACTGACGAAGCAGTGAGATCTATTGGAGGTGATAAAATCCCACATACTAGAGAGGAGAGTTGAAAAATAGAAATAGGATGCTGTGATGTTCCTATTTTGATGTTATGAGTTTGCAGACATTTTGATGTGGTTCAAAATAGGAAGCTTTAAACCTTTAGCTCTTACTTCTATTATAAAATGATGTGAGCAGAGGACAGGGATGGCCACTTCCTGATCTGGTCCTTCGGTCCCAAACTACTCCCTCCTCAGGTGTGTGCACTTCACACATCTCTCCCTCTCAGTTAATCCTGGAGCCTCTGCTTGCCAGAACTGTAACCGGTTGTGCCAAACAGTTCTTCTTGGGGAGTCATCCCTACCTGAGCAGAGAAAACTCCTCATGGCCACTAACTTAGAATAAACTAAATAAAAATTTCCCAAAATGTGTTTATCTACCAAAGGGACTCAGTCATATCTTTTGTGCAGTCTTACAAAGGGAATGTTAGCAAAAAAATTTCTGAAAGTTTTAGACTAAAAGCCTAAATATCTATATCTATACTAATACAATATATGTTGTACTTATACATACATATATATTTGTGTGATATATATTACAAATATTTATTATACTGTCAGACAAAATAGTCTCTCTCTCTCTCTCTCTCTCTCTCTCTCTCTCTCTCTCTCTCTCTCTCCATATATATAAAATGAACTCTTCTCTCTTTGGGTTTTTGTTTGCATAGAAAATCTTTTCTAATTTTTTCATTTTCAGCCTATATGTGTCCTTAAATCTCAAGTCTCTCTTAAACAACATATTGTTGCATCTCATTTTATTATTTATTTATTTATTTATTTATTTATTTACTTATTTTTGATCCATTTAGCCTCTGCATTTGTTTTGACTGGAGAGCTTAAGCTATTTACATTTAAAGTAATTATTGGTAGGAAAAAACATACTGTTACCATTTTATTAAATGTTTTCTGTTTTTCTTTATATTTCAATGATTTTTTTATTGATGTACTTTTTTCTTTCTTTTTAATATTTTATAGGTATTTTTTGAAGTTGTCAATGGGCTTACACAAAACATCTTCTTATAATAATATTCTATTTTCAAAGCTGACAACAGTGTAACTTCATGAGAGACAAAGAGATATTGTCTAATGATCAAAATGTCATTTTACCAGGAAGATTTAAAAAAACTATAAATGCATATGTGCCTAATGTCAGAGTTCCCAAATGTATAAAGCAAACATTGGCTAGAATGAAGGGAGACATGGACAGCAATACAATTAAAGTGTGCATGGAATATTCACTAGAATAGATCACATATTAGGTAACAGAGCAAGCCTTAACAAATGTAAGAAAATTAAAATTATGCCAACTATGTCTTTCAACCACAATGCAATGAAACCAAAAATCAACAACAAAAAGAAAACTGGAAAATCTTTAATTACATCAAAGTTAAATAATACTCTTGAACTAGCAATGGGTCAAACAAGAAATTAAAAGAGAAGTTAGAAAATACCTTGAGACACAAAAACAAAAACATAGCACATTAAAATCTGCAGGATGGCCGGACGTGGTGGCGCACGCTTGTAATCCCCACACTCGGGAGGTGGAGACAGGAGGATAGCACAGGTTCAAAGCCAGCCGCGCTGGACTAAGAGACCCTGTTTCAAAAATATAAAAATAGGTCTGGGAGTGTAGCGCAGGTAGAAGATCTTCCAGGAACCCCAGTACCACCAAAACAACAACAACAACAACATCATCAACAACAACAACAACAACAACACTATAGGGTGCAGCAGAAGAAATTCTAAGAGGAATGTTTAAGACAATAAATACTTACATTCTTTTGTGTATGTGGTACTGGTACTGGGGATAGAACCCAGGGGTATTCTACCTCTGAGCTACACCACCAGCCCTATTTTGAATTCTTTATTTTGAAACAGCGTCTCACTGAGTTGCAGAGGGCCTCACTAAGTAGCTGAGGTGGTTCGCAAACGGCGATCCTCCTGTCAGCCTCTCAAATGCTGGGATACAAGCATACAAGCATGCACCACCATGACCAGCTAATACTTATATTTTAAAAATGAAGAAAAGTGAGAAACTAAGTTTAAACTAGCAAAAGGAAGGAATCATAAACATTGAAGCAGAAATAAACAAGAAACAGAATTAAAAATAACAGATAAATTTAACAAAATTCTGTGTGTGTGTGTGTGTGTGTGTGTGTGTGTGTGTGCATGTGTGTGTTACTAGGAATCGAATCCAGAGGTATTCTGCCTCTAAGCTCCGCCTCCAGCCTCTTTTAAAATTTTAAATTTTGAAACAGGGTGCTGTCTTGCTATGTTGCTATGTTGCTGAGGCTAAACTTGAACCTGTGATATTCCAGTCTCAGACCCCCAAGTACTAGGATTACAGGCATGTGCCACCACATCCACCTATGAGTTCTTTTTTGACAAAAATTAAGGTAAAACGAGTTTCTCCCTTTCTAAAGGAAAGAAAGTTTCTTTTTTGTGTGTCTTTTATTTCTTTTTCTTATCTTCTTTGGCTATAACTTCCAGCACTATGTTGAGTAGAAGTGGTGAGGAGGGTATTTTTGACTATTTCAGGAACTTAGAAGAAATGCTTTCAGTTTCTCATAACTTGATATGGCATTGGCTGTGAGATCTTCCTATGTGGCCTCTGTATCATCCTTGAAAAGAAAAGAGGACAATAAACCACACTATCCCTGAAACATTTCTTTTCCCAAGAACCTAGTCAACACCAGAGGACAATGAAAACAGACTCCAACTAAAATATTCAGACAAGTATTATCTTGAAGGACATTGACTTTTTCCTCATATATATTGGTAACTAGAAAAAAGTAGAAACTGTTTTCTTTCATGTAAAACAAGGCATAAGTCCCTAAATATTACACAAAACAGCTGTTATAACTAACAAATTTAGTACTTATACAAAATTAATATACAAAAAGCATCTATATGAAAAGAAAATTGAGATAATGATCAAATTTGCAATAGCATCAGAATAATTATATATAAGAGCAAAATTAAGAAATTAAATAACTCAAACATAGAAAACAGACTACAAAAATGATTAAAGAAATAAAATACACAGCTATGTAGGACATGCCATTTTCATGAATTGGATGTCTTAATATTATTAAAATTTCAGTACTAGACCCTCAAAATCTAGAGACTCAATGAAACCCCTATTAAAATCCCAATGGTATTTCTTTACTGAAACACAGCAAAGAATTCTATATTCTAGACATTAATTCTTTATCAGAGGAATACCTGGCAAAGATCTTCTTTCATTATGTAGACTTTCTCTTTAGATTCTTGATCATTTCCTTTGAAAAGCCAGAAACTTTTTAAAGCTTAATGCCTTTCCATTTGTTAATTTTTGCTTTCATTTCCTGAGTTTTAGAGTGTTATTGAAACATTTTCTCCCTGTACCTATATGTTATAGGACTAAAGTGTATTCCTAAAAGATAACACTAAAAAACATAAGAACTGGGTAATTGAACTAGACACTTCACAAAAGAAGAAATACAAATGGCCAATAAATACACAAAAATTCAACATCATTAGCAATCAGAGAGATTCAAATCAAAACTGTACTGAGATTCCATCTAATTTCAACTAGAATGACAATCATCATGAAGTCAAACAAAAATAAATGCTGGTGAGGATGTGGGAAATTAGGAACTCTTCTGTACTGTTGGTGGGATTGTAAATTAGGACAGCTACTATGG
Organism: Muscardinus avellanarius; assembly: GCF_963383645.1. Classification (NCBI taxonomy): domain Eukaryota; kingdom Metazoa; phylum Chordata; class Mammalia; order Rodentia; family Gliridae; genus Muscardinus; species Muscardinus avellanarius. The sequence goes on from NC_137799.1 coordinate 16,211,562, forward strand.
AGATCAATGTGGAGATTCCTCAGAAAATTGAGAATGAATCCATTATATGACCCATGTATACTACTCCTGAGTATCTCCAAAGGGACTGAAATTAGAATATTATAGTTAAATATGCATAACTGTGTTTATAGCAGCACAAGTCACAATAGCCAAATTAGGCAACCAACCTAGGTATCCATCAACATATGAATGGATTACAAAAGTGTGGGTTATACAAACAATGAAATTCTACTCAGCAACAAAGAATAAGGAAGTAAGCATGGTGTCACATGCTTGTAATCCCAGTATTTGAAAGGCTGAGACAAGATAATTCCATGTTTGAGGAAAGTCTCAAGTTGTGAGACTCTCATTAACCTAGTGAGAACCTGTTTTAAAATAAAAATAAAATTGTGCCGGGAGTGTAGATTGGAGGTAGAATACCCCTGGATTAAATCCCTAGTACCACAAATATAAAAAAGAACAAAATTATGACATTTGTAGGAAAATGGATGAACTTGGAGAACATTATGTTAGGTGAGATTAGCCAGTCACAGAAAGTGAAGGGTCATATGTTTTCTCTCATATGCAGAAGCTAGGGAGTAATCAGGATAACCGAGAGACTTCAGATAATGGAGGAGAAACTCCAGTGGAGCCAGGGAGGTGGTCTAAGGGAAGAAGGAGAAAGGAAGAATCAATGACGGGATTATTTCCATTGACATTGTGTATATATGTGAGGATATGAATGTCAATCTTAATATCCTGTATAGGGAAGGGGAGAGAGAAGGGAGGAGCTGGGAAACCCTCCAAGTGCTGTTGCATGTATGTCACTATGTAACATGTATGTGACATGAATGTAGTACTATGAACTACATCATGATGTGAAACTATAATGGAAAGTATAAAAAAGTATAAAAATCCTAAAAGTTATTTAAAACTACAAATTATTCTGAATAGCAAAAAAGGAGAAGTAGAGGGAAAAAGAAGGAAGAATACAATAACTAAAAGCTTCACCCTTTCTGACTTCAGCTGGGTACTTGTATAAAGAATGAAAAAAATTTGTAGAATGGAAAAAATATTTACAATCCATATATCTGATAAAGAATTAAAATCCAAAATATTTAAATAAAACCTACAATTCAACAACTATATTAACAATGACAAAAAAACAACACAAAGAAAAAATGGTCTGCTGGGCGTAGTGGCACACTCTTGTAATCCCTGCGTTTGGGAGGCGGAGACAGGAGGATAGCACTGGTCCGAAGCCAGTCTTGCTTTCTTAAGAGACCCTGATTCCAAAATAATATATATATATAATGGGTCTAGGAGTGTAGCCTGGCGGTAGAAGGGTTTCCAGGAACCCTAGTACCACAAAAGAAAGAAAGAAAGAAAGAAAGATCCAAGAATCCAAGTAAATATTTCCTCAAAGAAGACAAATGACAAAATAAATATGAAATGATGCTCAAATTAATAATAATCAGAAAAACTCAATCAAGACCACACTGAGCTATCACATTCCATCTATTAGAATGACTATTATAAGGCAAATAAAAACTAACAAGTGTTAGTGAGGAAGTGAAGGAAAGGAGAACCCTTTACACTGTTGGTAGAAGTGTAAAATGGGAAAATTCATACAATGCGGTGATGCATTTTCCAAAGAATTCAAATCAATATTTTGAAGAGATATCTCCAACCCCATGTCCATTTACTGAACGATAGGCAATATGTAGAAATAACCTAAATGTCTATCAATAGATGAATAGATAATGAACATATGGGATAGACATAGAATGGAATACTACTTAGCTTCAAAAGGAAGGCCATAGGTGAGTAAATAAGGTGAGCTGCCTGAGGGGGTAATGGGAATGGGGAAGAGAGAAATTTCCTAATATACATGATATACATTTATAAACATATAAAAGTCAATCACTAAGCCATACATGAGGAGGGTGCAGGGAGGGAATGGGTTGGAAATTGTGGAAGGGATAAATGAGTGATGTGTGCATGTATGCCCCTACCATCTTGTCCTCTATTAAGATGTGTGACTAGAGTGCACCAATTAAAAAAATAAGGTAAAATAGTGCTGGGGGTGTAGCTCAGAGAATGCCTCTCAGTTCAATCCCCAGTACTACATATACAAAAAATTGAACTGGTTAAACTTTATGTACATTTGAAACTTTACATAATAAAATGTTAGAAAATATTTAAAAGTAAAAGAAGGTAGGAAAACCCTGCTATATGCAACAATATGGATAAAAGTTGAGGACTTACTAAGTAAAATAGCTGGTTTCCTATGAATAAATGCTATGCAATTCCACATATATGAGCTTCTACCAAAAGTAGAAACACCATTGCCATAGCTGGAGGGAGGGAGAAAAGGGAAGTTTTTGTTGAGTGCCTATAAATTTTCATTTATGTAAAATGAGTGTGTCCTAGAGATCTGTTCTATAACATCATACCTAAAGTTTGGAATATTATACTGTGCAATTAAAAACTAAAGGAATAGATATTTTGTTAAATGTTCTTACCACAATGAAGGAAAACAAGAACAACAAGACAAAACCCCTATGGATTGCATTATAGTTCATCTGTATCTTTTGGTGAAGAAAGATGGGATTCTATGACACAACTTCAAAAGAGACTCAGGATATGTAGGTATGAGTCTCAGTTCTGCTTCTTACTAGTTCTGAATATTTTTTAAAAATCGATTTATCTCTTTTATCCTTCTAACCTTAGACATCTTTCTCTTACAAAATGGAAGATGATCTGCCTTACCTATGTGAAAAATTATTATTTTTACTTTTACAGTGCTGGGGACTAAATCCAGGGACTCGTGCCTGCAAAGAAAGGCATGAGATACACTTCTATCACACAGAATTATTATTAATGTAGTTTCCTTTGTACATTCTAAAAGCTTTTCAAAAGCTTCGACACTTAATTTGGTTCGGAAAATATCTTTTCACTTTTCCTCATAGAAATCCCAAGGTTGAGGGGAGCCTTGCATGCTTAAGGTCACAAAGTTAGTCAATAATGGAGCTAAAGTCAGAATTTGGGTTTTTTATCCTTGTTGGAGTGCTTTACTTGGTGTATGATTTACACGTACTATAACTTAAAAATGAGCACTTTTTCTTTTTTATTTTTTTGAGTTACTGGAGATTGAACCCAGGGGCATTCTACCTCTGAGATATACCCCAACCCCATTTTTTTAATTCTTGATTTTGAAACAGGGTCTCACTAAGTAGTTGAGGCTGGCCACAAACCTGAGATCCTCCTGTCTTATTCTCCCAAGTACTGGAATTATAAATGTGTGCCACCATGCCGGCTGGCATTTTTCCTTTTTAAAATGTTGTTCTACCTCTTGGCATTGCTTCTGAAATATCTAATGTTAGCATTATATGTTGATGAGCATTGTAGAGATCTATGCTTTCTTACTAGGTCAAGGCATTTGAGAGAGGATCAAAGTTGGGTGCTGGCATAGCTTGGCCTCATAGTGAAGTGTGTGTGTGTGTGTGTGTGTGTGTGTGTGTGTGTGTGTGTGTGTGTAAGGGTATTGTTATCCTTTAAGGGGAAGATCCTATAGAAGTGGGAGTTTCCTCCTTACATTTTTCTTTAAGGTAATTACTCATCATACAATAAACAAAGTGATAAATGGCCCACACATAACTGGGCATTTTTGTTTGAACATGGTCTTTCTGGGCATTTTTGTTTGAACATGGTCTTTTGAACCACCCGTACACTGGGTACATAAGCTAATACTACCTTGCACACAGAAAGGCCACACGCAATATAAGCGCAAATTGCACATTTAATAGAAAGAAAGAAATCTTTCCCCAAGATTCCTTTGAAATTATCACCTTGGCTAGAATTCATTGAGTCCACCTTTTAGACTTGCTTCTTCTGGGGAGCTCTCAGAAGTAGGATCGTCTGGGCTGGGATCCAAATCACTGCTGGTATAAAAAGGTACATTTCTACATAAAGATAACAATCTTATCAGGAAAATAGTCCAGTTATTCCATCTCCCCATGTGTAGAAAATTACATATAATTCACAACTCTGCATTTGCAAAGATCTCAATATTATTCTTAACAGTTTGGCAAAAAAAAAAAGATAGTCCTGCTGTGAAGATTTCTTTCTCCTCCTCTACCTGGACATCTGGATTCTGGGGTCATTCATAGTATCTGAATCCAGGGAATAGGTCGGAATGGATGAGACTAGTCAGAAATTTTCAAAAAGAGCTTGGGGGAGCTGGTGGGACATCAAAAACCTCTTAGAGACGAGTCGACAGATGACTTCAGAATAAATGTACCCTTTAAAACATTCAGAGTGTAAAATATTAATGGAACCAGTGCTTGGCCCCAAAAGCATTTGAGATTTTTATTGATGCCAAAACATTTGAAAAATAGTTAAGCAATGTTTAACGACCTGGAAAAGCTGAGCTGTTCACCCAATCTTGTGTTATTTGTGAAGTGCTTGGAAGAGTCCCCGACGGAACAGCGCATCTGCAGGGACTCCATTAAGAAAGGCCCCTTGGAGTTTCTTTTAAAGGGAGTGGGAAGGAAAAGCTGAGTAAGAGTCTCATCAGGGAAATGAGAAAATTGCAGAAATGTTTCCATATTGTATTGAATTGTACTAGTCACTCTACTGGAAAAAGTTCCAGTGTTATCAGCAGAACCACGAGAGAAAGTGTATAAAATATAAAGATTATGGTCTGCATTTTAATGACTACCATGCAGAGAGAATTACTCACCTGCTCTGATAAGGGAACAACAAGGGGCATAGTTTAGAGCTGCACAGATAATTATTAAAGTTAGGATATGCTGCTCTCCCCAGTTGTCAACAGAATGATTTAGAAAGGAAAGGGTGAGGACCAAGAGATGTGAGCTTTGAGAACCTTTTGTGTTCTGGGCACTGTGCTCAGCTTTTTCATACATTTTCATCTCAACATTAATTATTAGAAAGCATTGTTCTATCAATTTTACAGATTATGGAATTGATGATAAAGGGTTGAATAAGTTGCAAAAGGTTGCTCAGTTGATAAATGGCAGGACTTTGATTTGGTGGTACTGGGGCTCCTGGGAGCCCTTCTACCTTCAGGCTACACTCCCAGAACTATTTTTTTTTTTTTTAATTTGGAAACAGGGTCTCTTAAGCCAGTGCTGCTAGCTTTGAACCTGCGCGATCCTCCTGTCTCCGCCTCCCAAGCGCGGGGATTACAAGCGTGCGCCACCATGCCCAGCGCAGACAATTATTTTTTTTGATGTGACCCCAAAAGCATAGGCTGCAAAGGCAAACTTCAAACAACTCAATATCAAATAAACAACGGTTTGTGACAACATAGATTTAAATGCAGGATATTTTATTAAGTGAAATAAACCAGGCACAAAATTTTTTAAAAATCACATGGTCTTGCTTATGTACAGAATCAACAATTGATGATCTCATGGTAGTGATAAGCAGAGTAGTGGTTACCAGGAGTTTGGATAATGGGGTGGAATTAGGGAGTGGTGGTTACGAAGGATCCAAAATTTTAGTGAAAAGGATACTGTGTAACAAATTGTCACACAGTATCTGTTGTGACAGTTGTTAATGACAATTTACTGCATTCTTGAAAACTGACAAGATTTTTAATGTTCTCACCACAAGAGTATGACATAATACCTATGTCAATTATGATGATTGAGCCACTTGAAAAAAAAATATATATATACATGCCTGTATAAATACATATATTTACTTCAAAACATCATGCTCTTCCTGTTTTATATATATATATATATATATATAATATTTGTTTTATATATATAATATATATATATATTTTAAAGTAATAAATAAAGTATAAAGTTAGGCCAACTATTAATTTCATAAAAGTTCAGGCAAAAATAAAATATTTTATGGAAAGACTTTATAGAACTTTTTACAAAAAACAATAAACTTAGATATATCCAAATGGAAAATAAATAAAGAAAACATAATATGGAATTACTGCTATGAATCACTTACAAAGGTACTTATTTTTAAGTAGGTATTTTTTTTTTGTTTTTCAAGACCTATGGGAACTTTCATCATAATATTGGATATAGTTTCAAAATTAATGGGGGACACTTTAGGGAACTCATGAACCTCTTGATATTGCATTAAAATTTATAAATAGCTGATTTGTGGGAAGAGAGTCTAAAACATTTACAAGATTTTCAAAGTGAGTCCATGGTTATAAAAATATTTAAAAGCACTAAGGGTCTAGTAGTATAATCTCACCACCTTGTATATTGGATTTATGGTTTGAAGGGGCTGATAATTTCACATACTTTATAAGTCAAAATATAGGCAGAAAAGCAGACACCATTCTACATATTTCAACAAAAGAGAATTAATATGGGGAATTAGTTATACTAGCTTTAGACAGCTTTAAGAGGAAACAAATGAAAGACCAAGAACACAACTGGTCTGTCCCTGGACTTTCAATGGTTTGACTTATGATTTTTCTAATTTATGATGGTGTTTAGAAAAAAATACATTTTTAAGTTTTATCTTTTCCTAAACTAACAATATGTGGTATGATATTCTTTTGTGGTGCTGGGCAGCAGCAATGAGCCACAGATCTCAATGAGTCATCATCATGATGGTCAATAACCACTCTCTACAGAGTTCTGCTAAGCTAAACATAGGTTAGGTATATTAACTAAATCCTCAGGATATTTTCAACCTCTTATGAGTTTATCAGGATATAATATCATTGCAAATTTGAAAAGTTGTGCTTCAGAGACAGTACATTCTGGAAGAAAGAATTACTCCCAGGATGAGGGGAGAGAGAGAGGGGTGGGGGGAGATCAGGGTATTTAGACCCTTGAGGTTTGTAGGTAGCCCCTAGAGAGCTGGTGGCCGGAACTCTGGAAACAGAGGCATCATGCAATCCCTGAAGAGTCATAATCTGACTGCTTCTGGAAGTCCTGTGTGAAATATGATGCTGGAGAAAACTAAAATAGTGATGACACAGCACACAAAGAACCAAGGTCTTTCTCCCCCTTACTTCTTCTATTATCTCTCTAGTGTCTTCTATTGGCAGAACCCAGAAGTGAGCCCATTCAAAGAGGAGTCTGGGAAATACAGTTTGTGAGGGTCATAGATCCAACAGAACCTAGCTGATATATAAATATAGATTTGGGTAAATAATTTTTATACTATGGTGTTTGAGTGTTGTGCAGAGAACCTAATAGGGATTTTTATACCTTCAGAAAGATCTATTTGAATTAGTGTATAAGTTATCCTGTTATTTCAGAATAAATGAAAAAAACTATCAAAACTGAACCTCATTAAAGCCCTATGCATATTTTGAGATATCTCCCTGATTCTTTCATAAGGATTGTATCATCAGGGCAAGTTTTACTGGTCAACAGTCTAATGGGAATTAGGCCTGGGAAGGCATGGTTATCCTTCTGATTGGCTTAGTTAAGGATGTGAGCTCTGAGATTAACACACAGGAAATATATCAAGTGCCCATGCCATCAAGATGAAGGTAGAGCATAAAAATTTCTGAGTAAGAAGGAGGAAAGAAGAGAAGAACCTGCATTTCCAAGAGGCCAAAGCGTAAGTAATTTTCCTTAGGACACTCATACTAAAGTCCTCAAGAGAAGCTGACATAACAGTGATACATATCACTAGAGATCCCAGTATCTGGTCTGGAAAGTAAAACCAGAATCATCCAGACCTTACTGGCCTTCTACATGTTGTGTTCTTATAGGTAGACCAGATTTTCCATGGAAGCCAGTTCAGTTCCTGATTGGACCAATCTCAGCTCCTGTTAGGAGCAAAGCTTTTAACCAGATAGGTAGGTATGAGTAACCTTAGGGCAGAACTCAGTAGGTGGATTCAATAGCCAGTAGAGCAATGAGAGCAGGTGGAGCTCTCCATGTACTGACATTTGTAGTACATATGAGACTGTGTACTCCTGGCTCTAATACTGCCTTGTTGGTTTCTTCATTTCTCTTTTAACTCTCCCTACTCTGGTACATTTGCCATTATACTTCCCTGGATACTTAGTCCTTTATATTGAACTTTATTAATAATAAAAACAGAAAGTACAGGATGCTCATATTTTGTAAAAGGCCTAAGTACTATTAACATACTTAATCACATTAGACCAGTGCAGTTAGAACGGGTAAGGAAGCTGAGGCTTCAAGGTTAAGTGACATTATTACTCATGACTCACCAGGCTCTTGAACCCAAGCCTTCTAATTCTAAAGCCAGTGATATTTCCACATTATGTAGTTACTTGAGTGTCTAAATTACTCATCTTAGGTATTATGACTTCCCCAGTCATTATCATAAGTAATTGTAGTAGATACACATGAAAAAATAATCTATGGTTCAAATATAGTTAGGTGACATTAAATATTATATCACTATGCAATTAATAATGCATATTTTAATATTAAAGACTCCTAAAGGGCTCCTGGGAAAGAAAAATCTCTAGATTTTGGTTTGATGCAGAATTTTCCCATTTTGGGGCCATAGTATGAAGTACCTGCATATAACAAATGTGATACTACTGTTTCATAAAACACTGGGAAAAATATTTTCTTATTTTATATCCTGATCTTTGACCTTTCAAAGTCAAAATTTATCTTCTCCAGAATCCATCAGACAACCACTGGTTTTATTCAGCCAACTATATTCAGGCAAGGCTCATGGGTAGCTGGAGGGATTTTTAGTGTGTGTGTGTGTGTGTGTGTGTGTGTGTGTGTGTGTGTGTGTGTGGTGTGTGTGTGTGTATGTGTGTGTATTACTGGAGATTGAACTCAGAGGCATCCTACCTCTGAGCTGTACCTCTATCTCTAAATTTTTTTTCATTTGAAACAAGGTCTTGCTAGGTTGCTGAGAGTCACTTGTTGAGGTTGTCCTCAAACTTATGATCCTCTTGTCTCAGTCTTACAAGTCCTGGGGTTATAGACAGGCATACCCCACCATGTCCTGCTTGAAAGATTTTTTTTTAATACTGGTACCTGTTGCCATACCAGAGCTCTTCTTTCCCAGGTTCAAGAGACTGGGGGAAGTAATTTTAATATTCACTAGAATTAATTTACATAAGGAGAGCCAGACTGATGGTCTCAGATGATTTGTCTATCTTGCAGCTTATATTTTGTTTTTAAATTGCAAGATTCTCAGATGCCCTGTGGCCATTTGTTACTTCACAGACTTCAGTGCCCTCAATAGCTTCCTTCTATAAAGTGGCCATCTTTGAATCAGGCTATTTGTGGTGTGGTGGTTATTACTAGCTGCTCAGATTGAGAAATGTTAATAAGAAATTAATTAGGCAGCACAGCTGGAAAGAAAGCAAAAAAATAGCGATGGGCAATGACAAGGAAACATGGAGTACTTTCCTCTCTATGAAAATGGCAAGACTACTGATCTGCCTGGATTTTTAAAATCTCCTCCTGATGTCCTAAATCACTTGGATTTTGACATTGTATCTCAAAAGAGATATGCAGATACTCCTCACACAATCATTGTGTCCTGGGCATTGTGCAAGAGGAAGTGAGAAGCAGAAATGCATATGATTAATTTCTTGCTTTATGTTTTCTGTGCTCTAGTCAGAGGGAGCCAGACATGTATAACACTGTCCATGTACTCTATAAAACAAATAAACCTGAGATATGAACCACAGAAGGAAGACAATAAATTCTTATGAGGTGGTGACTTGGGGATACTTCCCAGAAGTCACATTGTGGTTTGGAGGTGACAGGAAATCTCTCCCCATATCCCTCACCAGCATCATCTTCTGCCATGGTATCCTTTGGTTATCACTCTGTAGCCTCGTGGCTTTCTCTATGCCTCCCACCTCAGACTCTTGACTCTATTTGTTCTGCTTGAAACTTCTGCCTTCTCCTTTCCATCCAATTATATTTGCTTCTTAAGTTTTAACATTCAAGGTTAAATGTTATTCCGCAGAGAAGCTTCTAGATGCACTCTTCCCCAATATAAATGACATCTATATTGTTCTTTCTCATGACAGTCTCATTTGATTCTACTTATGACATATGGTAGTTTTTACTTCTGTATGTTTTACATGTTCCTTTACCCCTTTTCTACATTATTCTGCAATCTGCATCTTCCTGGATCTACATGTTCAGTGCTGTAGCTCTGTATCTATTTGAATACTTCACATTCAATAAAGGTTCAGTGATCATTTGCAAAGTGGATGAATGAAAACATGTAGGCATCTGAAGGTAAATGAGAATCCTGAGAAAAGTCTTGTTGATAGAAATTTGAATGGTGTGCATACTATTGGCATGTTCTACACCGTTAGGGGATCCAGCCTGCCTCTCTACACAGGAAGAGAAAGGAGACAAATGTGGGTAAGAACAAAGGCATTATTAGGTTTCATACAACAGGATGAAAGCACTCATGGAAGAAACAGAGGTAGCAAATTCTTAACTCTTATTTTAAAAAATTATTGGTGTATTGTAGTCATGCATCTTAAGGGGGCACAAGGTGGTGGAGACATACATGCTCATATCACCTAATTAGCCCTTACCTATTTCCCACGCCCTTCCCTTCTCCTCCCTCCTTCTCATGTTTGGTTTAGTTATTGACACTGATATATTTGTTAATGTGCTTCATGTACATTAGAGAATTTTTAAACTCTTAAAAGTATATTTGGTGTTTGAGTTCCCCTTTTTGGTTCCCACAGCTGGTGTGGACATCTACACCTGGCCACTCCTCTTTCAGAGAGATGTCTGTACTCCAGGGTAATGATGGGCACTATTTCTGAGAAACAACCCATCTTCTCCTTTACTTCCTGGGTGAGATTATTCTTGAGTTTTCCTTTACATGTCTCTCAGCACCATCAAAATATTAGGATATTAATAGACAGAATGATGGTGTGGCCAGGAAATAAAGGACCCAGAGTGGATGTGAGCCTGCTTTGAGTTAACTTCTTCGGCTCAAAGTAGTGAGAAATGTTCATCCATTATGTGGAATCTAGCACAGTTCACCAGAACTAGGTACCCACAAGTATCTAGGAGAAGATGGTCTTACCTGACATGAGCTCCAGTCATATACCTGACACTGTGCTAAGCAATTTATATGCATTTTATAGTTTAATTATCACAGTTGTATCCTGTGAGGTATGTTGTATATCATTTCCATTTTTGTCGAGAAGAAAAGTCAGACTCTGGGAGGTGAGTGTATATAAGTCAAACTTCCTGACCTATCTTCATGATAGGGGGTGGGTAAACTTGGGCCCCATAGTTTGAGCATTTAGCCTACTATATACCTTTCTCTAGAATCCGCAGCAATAGTAGGCAATTGCCTGAGGATTTGGTTTATTTTCCATCCATATCTTCCTTTCTCTCTGTCTCTGTTCTACACTTGAGAAACAGGTCCAAGGAGGTGAGTGGGCTGAGGGTGGTCTACTTAGGATTGATAATGAAGTATTTTGAATGCTAATCTATAAAGTATAGACTTTATTCTTGGGGAAATTGAACTAGTGGGGCTGTTTTAGTAAGTAAGCTGTGTACAAAAGCCAAGGGATAGCAAGTGGCAATTGGGGGATGTAAGCATTGGCATCTGAATGCAGGAAGCTCTATAATAGTTAATGAAGCCTGAATCAGAGTTGTGGTGGTGGAGACAGACTGGAAAGTCCATTTAGGATAGAATTGACAGGTTTTGGCAACAGATTGGGATGAAAAGATCTGCCTGTTATCACTAAGCAATGAAATGCACATTCCTCCATTCCCTAGACTGGACCATAGTAATTTCACTTTTAATGATCATTTGATATTTACTTAACATCCTCAGTCTACCAAGAAATATAAATTGGCTCTGTCTCTCAAGAAGAGTTTTTGGGCCTCTCTGACATATAAGACTGCTATTAAGAAGGGGTTATTGATGCTAAAAATGAAATTACATATCTGTGATGCTCTGTGTTTCTGTAGGATCTGGGCATATGAGGCCATATTAATTTTATTTCTGTCTTTCCACATGAGATAATGACTTTATTCATTTAAGGTTTATTTTCTACATATTTCTCCAGTGAATTTATGGGGACAAATTTAATAAACAGAGAGCAGATAAATTAAACTAAATTAAGGTATATTTAAAAATTTAAAATGAGTAGAAAATAAATATGTCTCAGTCTTCTTAGATGAGCTACTTGGCAAACACAGTGTCTAACAAATTATTATTATTTTTGATAGTCCTGGGGGTGGAACCCAGGGGCTTTTCTACCTTGGGGCTATACTCCCAGTCCTATTTTATACTTTATTTGGAAACAGTGTCTCACTAAGCTGCTGAGAGCCTCACTAAGTAGCTGAGGCTGGCTTTAGACCTGTGCGATTCTCCCATCTCAGCTTCCCAAGCACCTGGGATTACAAGCTTGCGCCACCTCATCTGCATAACAAATTATTTTATGCCAAGGATCTAATCTATTATCTATAAATCTCTATATATAGTTTCTGTTTTTGTTTTTGTTGCTACTGAATACACAAATGAATTGATGAATGGACACACCTGCTAGGGTCAGATATTAAATTTGATTCTGAGTTCTCTGATAGTTAAGATGAAGGAGAGAACATAATACAACACAGTCTGCATTATGTGACTAAAGAAAATATATATTCATCCTAATGGGCAAGCTTTCAGCATAGAAAGGACATCAATGAAGAATTTGTCTAAATGGACCTTTGGAGAAGAAGACTTGTAGTAACTAATGCTAATTCCCCATCCTGCTGCTTCCTCTTAAAACATGTTTGATTGATATTACTTTTTATTTTTTTTTGTATGATTAAACTTTGGGATGTGTCCAAAACAGGGATACAGAATCACCAAGTAAGGACTGAAGGGCTCAGTAGGGCAGGAGGAGCCTGCATACTGGTGGTTGATTTAATGAGTTTTAGAAGTAAGGACTCTCTTCTTTAACTATTAAAATGGAGATAGATAGCAATGATGATGATGATGATGATGATGATGATGATGATGATGATGATGATGTCTGCATCAGGGAATATTGTGTGGGTTAATTGAATTTAATGTGCTCAGCATGACAGGTACCAGGGAGCAAATCTTCAAGACATGATGGTCACAAATGGAAGGGGTCTTCCTGGATGGTTGTGACATAGATAACATTGCCCCCAGAGTCCACACCCCTTGCACAGCTTTCCTCCTCTCCTCTGTGTATATCCTGCTAAGATGTAGGAGTGAGTTGGGTTCTTGGTAATGAAGATACATCATCCTTTTCTTCCTTTCTGGGTCTTTGTCCTCAAAGGTAAGACCTGTGTGACTGTAGTTATTCTGCCTGCTAATGCAACTCAGACCAACATGACTTCACCCATTTTCCATTGCATGACATGGTGCTTGAAATAATTTTAAAATATTTTAGGCCTTATTCTAGACTTTTTTCAGAGAAAGGATGGTGACTTCTCTTCTGCTTCTCATTTCAGTTCCTTCTATATTTATTTTTGAGCAACAACACAGCATAGTCCAGGCCCTGAGGTAGAACTGTGAATAAACAGATGGAATTCCCTTCCTTGTGAGACATAACCTTCAAGAAGAGATGCAGATAAGACAAGCAACTTGAGGAATAGACATGACAGATTCAAATAGTGAGTGTGGTGCAGAAGATGTGAAAGGACCAGGTGACTGAAATGACAAGGAAGCCCATTGATTTGGGCCAGGGGAGGATGCTCAAGGAGATCATAATAGGAGCTTTGACTTGTGCATAAGAGATAGCCATGTTGTGATCTAGGAATGAGTGTTCAAACCAGAGAAAAAGAACAAGGGTAAAGACTTTTAGTTGGAGTTTTCAGGGTTTAAAGTCTAGGAGGAAGGCCCATGTGGCTGGCCTGAAGTGAGGACAGGAGAAACCAGATGGGCTGAGATCAGACCCAGAACTGGTCTAGGAAGGAAACCTTGCAAACATCTACAAAGAGTTTAGGCTGCAAATTCTTCTGGTGGGGCCGAGTTTGAATCTTCATAATACTTTTCAATGACTGCTATTGTTAAGTCTTGAAAGAATTAGCCCCCAACTTGGAGATTTAAAAAGCATCACCTAACTTGGTCATTAGATTAAGCAATTTACTGTGATTCCCATTTCATGGGCCATCCTTCTACAATTTAGATAACTTGGCCTAAGTCTGACAGCTTTTAAGTAGTTTTGTTTGGATTTGAGTCTTGGTCATGGGTTTTTATATCTACATTGAAGATATCTCTTGATTCTTTGGTGACTTTCATTTATTCTATTTGTAGTACTGTGGATGGAACCCAAGAGCATTCTACCTTCAAGCTACACCCCAGCCATATGTTTTAATCTTTATTTTGAAACAGGGTCTCAATGAGTTGCAAAGGGCTTCACTAAGTAGCTGAGGCTGGCCAAAAACCCAGATCCTCTTGTCCCAGCCTCTCAACTACTGGGATTACAAGTGTGTGCCACCATGCCCAGCTTTTGTCCTTTTTGTTTTAACCAATCTTGTATATGGATGTATGCAAACATGGAGAATAGGTATCACAGCTTCTTGATTTAGGTCAGGCATCACAGTACCACCACCAGAATAATATTAATGATAATCATAATTTATTTAGCACTTACCACTTTATCTAAGACACATGCTAAGCATTTGGCATGCACCATTAATTTTCCTTCTCTAAATAATCAGAAGTAGGCATGATTGCTACTCTCAATTTTTAGATAAAAATGGAATGACTACTCAGAAAGCTTAAGTAAATTGCTCAGGGTCACACAGCAGGAAGGTGGAATTAACTGATTCAAGGCTGAACAACCACAAACAATTCTGATGTTCACCTCCAACTACATGAACCAGAGACTGGATCAGTCTTTGGAGGCTACAAGATGGAATAAGATTGAGCTCCTGACCTTGAGGAGGTCACTGTTTGGACAGAGAGTCTGTCCTAGAAGATCTCAGCTTCTGTTCACCTGCTCTGACCTTCCAGACAAACTAAGAACAGAGTGCTGTTCTGTCTGCTAATTCAGTGGGTTGGCATCTGTATTTGCAAAGGCAGGAGTGGAGGAAATTCTGGGCAGAGGAAAGCCATCCAGCTCTGTGGATCAGCAGCAGCATCTCTGAGGAAGTGGCTGAGAACCCAGGCTATGGGAGCAGTGAAGAGGCTCCATCTTGCCACGGGAGATAAGTGGAAATTTTGATTTCCCCAGACCAGACTATTGAACCATCACCCAGCCTGTGGTTATTTATATTCTCTAACAGCCTTGTTTACACAGCCTGCCTGGATGCAAATCAGCCCATGCAAGCACTGGAGGCGGCGAGGTGTGCAGCCTGAAGGGGCTGGGGGATTGGTTTTAGTCATGTAGTGTTAACACAGCCACACATGACTGCCTACACTTGCGCAGCAGAGGGAGAGAATGAGAACATGCAGTCCCCAGGACACTGGTCCAGTCTTGCCTGAGTGAGAGACAACACAAGGAGTGGAGTGGAGTTGGAGTATACTGTTCTGGTCCTGCAGCACCTGCCCCTCACCTTTCTCTTCCAGGCCATTGCTGCCATCTTTCAATCTTTTGTCCTGCAAGCATCCTCCCTTCTGGACACTGCTGATTCTGAATATGCCCTGCTCCTTCATGCTTTTATGCTTGGCTGATGAGTTCCCTCTGCTTGCTGATAATGCCTCTCTCTCGCTCTCGCTCTCACTCTCTTTCCTGAATTTAATGGGTATCAAAGTTGGGGCACCAGATAGCTTAAGGTAGTACACAGGTCAAATTTGTTTTGTATGCAAATATTTATTCAGTTAGACCAGAGTCAATTTAAACAAAGGCACTGAATATATAGCAGTCAAGTACACTATAGACGGGGCAAATATCTTGATGATGGCATAGGTTTTACTGCCGTTTGGGAAACACTGCTATTTTTTATCTAATACCACTTGACTTTTATAACATGGGAGAGAGACTGGAATTCCCTTCCCATCTATGGTAACTGCTTAAATCTTTGGAGTTCACATATCTGGTTATAAGACCCCCTTCTCTGTAAATACTCTTGGTGCCATTGATGTTCCCGACTGTCTCTCTCAAGAGCAGTGCTGTCCCTGCCAGAGGACATACCAAATTTCAATGGAAAAATTCTCCAGGCCACCAGTTCCATCCCTTCACCTTCCTTTTCATCCCCTTTCCTCTCTTCCTCCCTCTTTTTTCTCCCCTCCCTCCTGTCCTCCTCCGTAATCTCTGGCAACCACTCACCTGGTTTGTGATTTTTAATCTTTGTAATTTGTATTATATAAATAGAATAATACAGTATATATCTTAGAGATTTTTTTAACTCAGCATAATTCCACTAAGGTCCGTCCAAATTGTGTGAATTAATGGTTTGTTCTTTTTAATTGGTAAGTAATATCCATGGCATGGCTAAATAAGTTCCTTTACACCCCTCAGAACTTGCTTCAGTTGTGACCTCTTTGTATGTCCTTCATTGATCTTCAAATCAACTATTTACCTATTGAAGGATATTTGCATATTTTCCAGATTTGGACAATTACTAATAAAGCTGCTATGGACATTCAAAAACAGGTATTTTTGCAAATATATATTTTATTATTCTGAAATAAATATTCAAGTTTAACTGCTGAGTTATATAAGTGCATGATTAATTTTGCATAAAGTTGCCATACTGGTTTCCAAATTTGATTTTCAAATTGTTTTTATCATTTTCATTCCTACCAGTAATGCATAACCTCTGAAATAAATATCCAAGTTCAAGAGCTGAGTTATATTAGTGCATGTTTAATTTCACATAAAGATGCCATACTGGTTTCCAAATTGTCTCCATCATTTTCATTCCCACCAGTAATATATACATGTTCCAGTTTCTCCATATCCTTACCAGCATTTGGTATTACCATTGATTTTTTTAAATTATATTCATTTTGATCAGTATAGGGTTAACTCATTGTGGTTTTACTTTGCTTTTCCCTAATAATTCATGGTTCCAAATATACATTGTGTGTATGTATATACACACATGCATATTTACATGCATATTTACATGTAGGTTATAAGTATGTATGTTCCTCTTCAGAGAAATTTCTGTTTATGTCCTTTTACCACTCTTAATTGGTTGCTCTGTTTTTCTCAACTGTTGCAGTTTGAGAGTCCTTTACATATTCTAGATACAAGTCTTTATCAAATAATGCAGGTACATGGTTTGGAAATACTTTCTCCCAGTCTGTATGTAGCCTGGTATTACATTCTCTTCACAGTGTCTCTCACAGAGAAAAAAAGACTTAATTTTGATGTGCTACAATTTATCTATTTTTTATGTGCCATGTGTTTTTGTGTCCAGTCTATGAATTACTTGCTAGCTGTAGGTCTCAAACATTTTCTTATATTTATTTATGCAAGTTTTGTAGATTTACACTTTATATGTCATTTTAGCATGTATGCTGAGTTAAATATACATTTTCCACTTAGTTCTATGATTTCTTTTGAGTTAACTTCTACACAAAGTGTGGGTTTTAGGTCGGGTCATTTTCTCCCTATGGATGTCCAATTGCTCTAGCACTGTGTTGAAATGTCTATTCACCCTTCATTAAACTGTGTTCTTATTTTGTAAAATGCCATGCAGATCTCTGTAAGTGGATCTATTTGTAGGGTCTCTATTCTGTTTGTTGGTGTATGTGTCTAACTTTGCCAGTATCACACTGTCATGATTAGTATGGCCAGTGGTACTTAACACTGGATCAAGTGGTGTCTCTGAGTTTGCCAGGAGAGTTTTAGCTATTCTAGGTACTGCGTTTATTCATAAAAATTTTAGAAAGAGTTTATTCGTATCTACAAAACAAAACAAAACCCACCCACATTGCTAGGACTTTGATAGAAACTGCATTAAACATGCATGTCAATTTAGAGAAAATTGACTTTTTAAAAATATATTAAGTTTTTAATCAAACATGGTATATCTCTCCATATATTTAGGCCTTTATTACTTTTAGCAGCATTTTGTAATGTTAAGCCTACAGAGTTTCTATGTTTCATTAGATTTATACCTAATTATTTGATTTTCTCTGAAGCAATTATAAATAGCATTATAATTTGAATTCATACATTCATTGTTAATATACGGAAATGTGAATGGTTTTTGTGTATTGATCTTATCTCCTGAGACATTATAGAACTCACTTATTTGCTCTAGTTCTTGTAGATTCCCTGAGATTTTCTATGTAGAGAAAGATGTAATTGGAAAATAGAAATAATTTTATTTATTCCTTTCCAACCATATGTTTTATTTTTCTTGCCTTATTATTCTGGCTTGAACTAAGGGTGATGATAGTGGACAACATATTCTTGTTCTGATATTTAAGAGAAAATAGTCAAAGTTTCACCACCAAGCATGCTGTTTTAGAGCTATTTCTAATTGAATTGAAATAATTTTTGCCTTTATTCATAGCTTTATGAACTTATTTAAAATTAATAATGGGTGATAGATTTTGTTAGATGCTTTTGCCTCAACAATTGATATGATCAGTTGATGTTTCTCTTTTCACATTATATATATATATATATATATATATATATATATATATTTATTTATTTTTTTTACTGGGGTTCTTGGAAGCTACCTGAATAATACTAGTCCTGTAGAACGTGCCTTGTTTTATTTACTTTCTACAAAAGATTGGGTAAAATTGTTGCTAATTTTAAAATGTTTTAAAGAGTTATAGAGTTGAACTATTTAGGCATGGGTATTTCTTTTGGGGTACTTTTAAAATATAAATTGAATTTCTTTATTGCTTATAGGATTATTCAAATTGCCTATTTCATCTTGCCTGAGTTTTGTTGGTTTGTGGTTTTTGAGGAACTGGTTCATTTACTCTAAGTTTTCAAATTTCTCTTTTGTTTTTAGAGTGGAAATTGTTGCTTTCCTTGGAAAAGAAGGTCTGTATTCTAAAATCTACAACAAAGCATATTTTTCCTTGTAGGCTCTCTAATTTCACTCTATTGCTCTGATCTACCTCCAATTTTTTATTTTTCATTGACAATTCCTTGGTCCTTTGTTGTCTGGAGTAGGAGTTCTCAACCACACTAATTTTGTCCAGGGGATGTTTGGCAATGCTTGGGGACACTTTTGGTTGTCACAACTAGGATAAATTCTATTGGCATCTAATAATCGGTGAGGACTACATATGCTGGTAACTATCCTACAGTGCACAGTAAATTTCTACAACAGAGTTGAAGTAGTGTCAGTAGTGCTGAGAAAAAGAAATGCTGCCCTTGCTCCTCTTGGAATATTCTGTAGACCAGCAATGTCTACAGCTCTTATAAGCTTACTTAAAATGCAGAATCTCAAGTCCTACCCTAGATTTATCATTACTGATTCTATAGTTAAAAAAATTTCCCAGATGATTTACATGTACATTAATATTTAAAAAGTACTTCTTTGGGATAATTACTCCTTGTATTAATTATGAATTGTTGCTATAACAAATGGACACAGATTTGGTAGATTCATTTGGCATACATTTATAATTCTGGAGCTCAAATATCTGAAGTAGGTCTCACTGACCAAAATTTCAACAGTTCTATGGTCCCGTGTTCCAAGCTCTAAGAAATAATCCATTTTCTTTCCTTTTACCACTGCTAAAGGCTGCATTTCTGAGCTCAGGGACCCATCTATCTTCAAAGCCCACAACTTGTGGCCAAGTCTTTCTCATGCTGACATCTCTCTGGCTTGAACTTTTCATTTGTATGAATTGAACCCAAGGGCATACTACCTCTGAGCTATACCCCAGCCCTATTTTATTTTTTTATTTTGAAACAGAGTCTCACCTAATTTGCATAGGCTGGCCTTGAACCTGCAATTCTCCTGTCTCATCCTGCTAAGTACTGGGAGCACAGGTATGTTCCACCACACCCAACTTGGCTCAGATTTCTATGTCTTGCTTTTACACATTTGAGGACCTTGTGATTGCCTTGGGAACAGTAGATCAATAATGGCCATTCCCTCTGTTTTATGGTCAATTGGTTAGGAAGTCTAATTTCATTAGCTACTTTAATTTAGCTTTTCCATTCTCTCTCTCTCTCTCCATATATATATATATATATATATATATATATATATATATATATATTTCAGAAATTAGAATGTGAATACCTTTTGGAAAGTCATTATTCTGAGTAAATTACACCCCAACTGGGTTGATCTGGAATCACCGAGAGAGCTATTGAATTGGTTAGCACTTGGGTCCCAGATTATCTTGTTGAAACATTTTCTAGAGATAAAGATTGAGATTATATATGTTTTAACCTTTGGTAAGGCTCTGGTGATCCCCTAGGTTTGGGATATTTTGCCAGAGCACCTCCTCAGGCACCTCCTGTTTTAGAACTTCCTTGGGCATCCAGTTTCTTTTGGAGCATAATCTTTTTTTGCCTTATTCTGAGAAATTCTGGTGAGGACACATGTATTCACTCCTGGAGACTTGGTTTGGGCTCTTCCTAGAATCAGATAAGGAAATGAGGTCAAGAAAACCCAGAAGGTACCGGGAAATGAAAAAGAAAAAGAAATCAATGTCTTTTAGAGTGGCTACAAAACAAGTTACTATATTAGAATGTGGAGTTTAGTTTATCCTTATAAGAACTTTGGGAGGCTGTGTAGGGCACTGATTTCAAAGTCATGCCTCTATGAAAAGAAGTAGGTAGTAGTACTTATACTTCTGTTGGTCTGTTTTTCCTTGGTTGGACAATATTACCAGAGAGGCATTAATTCCCTGCCCTTTGGGTCTTCCCAGTGAGGTGGTTATATGATACTAAAGAAAGCTCTAAGCAGAAGGGCAATAGTTCTAACATTTGGAAATTGAAAAGCGTGCACTGAAATTATCAAGCCTAAAAAGGTACAGGGAGGTCACCACCTATCTCTGCCATGCTGTGTATGTTGAGCAACATCTTTACTGAAGTCAGTAACTGAAGGCAAGGATGTGATACTTGCAGAATGAGAGAAGTTTTAGAAGAATTTGATTTTGTCACTCAGAATAGAGAGATAATGACCTGTTTTCAGGAGGAAGCAAAACAAAAAACATAAAACAAAAACCCAAGTTTCTCTTGGACTCCAGAGTCTAGAGTAATTTTGATTACTTACTTTTTACGCTTGTTTACCCTGTCTGTATCCCTGACACTTCTGTCTTTCCTCTACCAGTGCAGAGATAGGGTCTCATTCCAAATTCACTATCAATCCAACTGGGTCAGGAGAAAGAACATACATGGTGCATAAAAAGATAATAGGAGCCCGGCGTGGCGGCGCACGCTTGTAATCCCAGCATTCGGGAAGCTGGGACAAGAGGATTGCGGTTCATGGACAGCCTCAGATATTTAGTGAGGCCCTCCACAACTTAGTGAGACCCTGTTTCAAAATAAAGAATAAAAAGTAGGGCTGGAGGTGTCACTTGGAGGTAGAAGGCCCCTGGGTTCCATCCCCAGTACCTCAGAAAAAGAGATGATTGGATTAATCAGGTGCCCCAACAAACCTATTTTATTGGATTCTGTTAAAGTTTGTTTAAATTAAGCTTGAAATATACCCACTAGGTGCTCTGTGCATTATAATTTCTTTAAATACTACTTCTTGCATAAGTAGAAACTGAATAAAACACCTTTCAAAATAATATAACCATGTGTGCCTTTCCTGAACATTCCAATAAGGTGGGTCCTTTTCCTAATTGAGACCAGCTGGTGAACTGGGGGCCCTCCCACTCTGGATGGGATTACAGAATCCAGAACAGATGTTGAGGGATGAGGCCAATGTCCTCAGCTTTCCCAACTATCCCCTCCATAATCGGTTTCTCCTACCCTTCTCCCATGAATTTAACTGCGGAGGTTTCCTTTGGGTAGCTAATTCTCTGGCTGAGATATGATCGCAGTTGCTGAGTCTCGTCATTGTCCACCAATACATGACCCATTATGAGCAGTGGCCACCAACCCTGAGTCAGTTTTTCTTTTGAAACCAGTGCAGGGGCCTTGCGTTGCTTTTGAGTCACAACCTGGCCCTGTAGCCTTTGTTAAGACCCACTATTGTTCCTGAATTCCAAATTCAATGCCCTCCTCCTCTCCCTTCTTAAGCTGCCTACATATCCCAAAGAAAAATAATGCAAAGTGGTTCCGATTTACAAGTATGGCAATGAATAATGAATTAGGAAAATGGTGACATACAAGCAATGAGGTTTGCTATATAGTCTTCATTTTAGCCAGCAATTTTTCTATAGTGTTATTCACAGATATGCAGTTGCTCTTGACATTCCTCACTATTTACCCTGAGCTCTCTTTAGCATAAAGCATCCTGCAGCCTACCTGTGATTCAATAAGTAGGCATGAAAAGGGTCTACCTTATTCAGCAAACCTATTCTCCAAGGTATTTTTTCCCCCATACAAAATAAAATGTGCATTGTTGCCTAGGCATAAATGAGACCCAAAGCCTTTTGGAATGTTGCTGTTTTGTGTAAGTCTTATAAACATTCATGCGTTTATCTCTAAGTTAGCCTGATACACATTGTGCTGTGTTAGCTAAATGTTAAAGTCACCCCCAAGTCACCCCAAAAAGAGTAGTGTTTTTGAGGCAACTAGAACTTAGCATATGCTTTATACACAAAATAAATTCCTAGAGGCAGAGACATATCTACACTTTTTTCTTGAGGGAGAGTGAGCTTAGCAGAGTGGCTCAATTGGAAAAAAGCTCCTACTTTTTCCATATCTCTGGTTCACCTACCACTCCCAGGATGGATTACCAAGCAAGAGTGGATATAGATTGGATATATTTCATGGGATCATGGAGCAATGAGTTCATATGACAGAGCCTTAAATGGTACCTTGAATCTGGCCATGGTAGCACATGGTTGTAATGTCCGTATTTGTGGGGCTTAAATATGAGGATTGCAGGTTCAAGGCCAGCCTAAGCAACTTACAAAGACCTCTTTTAAAATAAAAAATAAAAAGAACTGGGGGTATTCTTTAGAGGTAGAATGTATCTGGGTTTAATCAACTATACTAAAAATAAAAAGAAGTACTTGGAAACCCACACATTTGTGGTTAAGAAAATTGAGGCTCTGTGAATAAAATATTTCTCAATGTTCACATACTTCCTTTGAATGAGCGCAGAAAGGGCTCAGCATGTGAGCTCCACCTTCCTCTGGTTTGTGTGAAAGTCTTACTGCACCCCCCCCCCCACTTACCACTGGTTGAAAGGCAACCCAGATTCCCAAGTGAGCACTGTTGAGCACAGGCAAATGATAAGCAAATACCAGGTTCACCCTGGGAAAGCAGGTGCTGTGATATAGATCATAAATGCCCTCCACAGTCTGTGTGGGAAGTGCATGGTCCTGGCAGCATGGTGGTACTGAGAGGTGGAGTCGAGTTGTAGGTCTTTAGATCATTGGGAGCATGTTCTCAAAGGGGAATTCAGGACCACATCCTTTCTCTTTTTCTTCCTTCCTTCCCTTCTTCCTTCCTTTCTTCTCCTCCTCCTTCTTCTTCCTTCCTTCCTTCCTTCCTTCCTTCATCCTATCTTTTTTTTTTTTTTTGGTGGTACTGGGGTTCCTGGAAGCCCTTCTACCTCCGGGCTACACTCCCAGACCTATTTTTACATTTTTATTTGGAAACAGGGTCTCCTAAGCCAGCGCGCGGGGCTGGCTTTGAACCTGCGCGATCCTCCTGTCTCTGCCTCCCAAGCGCGGGGATTACAAGCGTGCGCCACCACGCCCGGCTTCATCCTATCTTTACATTCTGGCCACGAGGTGAACGGTTTTTCTGTTCCACATGCTCCCACCATGTCTTGCTGTCTCACCATGGGCCCCAAAGAAATGTTGGTCAGTCTTTGACGGACTGAAACCTCAAATCTGTGAGACGAGTTAACCTTTTCCTCTTTACCTGATTACCTTGGGTATTTGTTATAGTAATGGAAAACATAAGAGGCATTTTCAAAAGGATAATTAATAAAAAAAATGTTACCCAGTATTTAAAGGAAAGGAGACTTTTAATGGGTCATCAGCAATGTATTTCATGTCAAGGAATAGCCTTTGGGAAAGGAGATGGGTTTAACAGGTCCAGAGTTAAGTTGTTTTGTTTTTCACCAGAAGAAAGAACATGTAAGGCCACAGTAGTAGTGAGAAGGAAGAGCAGATGCCCCACTCCATTTTGCCATTGTGACACAGGAGAAGTATATTGCTTTGCATTAATAAAAAGACACGCAAGGTCAGAAGCTTTGGTGGTGGAGGAAGCAGGCTGGAAGAGGGCAGATAAACACACTTGGTGGAGAAACTCTTCATTCCACCCATGCTTGTTTTGAAAATGCTGCAGTACCAGGTCATGAAACTCATGAATAAAATCCCTTCCTTATTTTGACTCAAAAAGAATAAAGATTTATTACCATCCTAACCAGGGAAACAGTATTGACCCACTGGCTATTTGAGATTTTTAGCAGTGTGGGCAAGAATATTTATTGCTTTTAATTACCATAAAGTAGCAAGGATCTTGTTTTAATAGATTTTCTCCCATTCCCCTGCTCCAACTTTACCATTCTAAATGTAAGAAAGAAGAAAAATGCTATTTCAATGTTAAGCAAAAATTCTTAAACAAAGATGATAAATTAAAAATGACCGAGGCTTCTTTTCAATCACTTTCTACTTTCTGTTCAATTTAGAAAATCAAAATAGTATTATGGGAAGGGTGGGTGGGTGTGGCATGAACTGGCTCAGATTTGCAGCATGACCTTCAGCCTCTTGGTTAACCTTTCTGAGTTCCAAGCACTTGACTGAAATAAGAGCAGGAATACACTTAGAATAGAAAATATTTGCAAGAGGGGTCTCCTAGCCCAAAGAAGAGTCACCCTTTGGAGGTTTTTAGACAAAGGGAAGAGGGGCAGAAGAGGTTCTCCCCAAGGCTTAGTAATTTTCTATTTGACATATGGGTAGTTAGTTTCTTCACCTCTGTAAGGCTTAGTTTTCTCATCTCTCTCTCTCTCTCTCTCTCTCTCTCTCTCTCTCTCTCTCTCTTTCTCTCGCGCACGCTCTCTTTCTCTCTCTCGCTCTCTCTCTCTCTCGCTCTCTCGCTCTCTTTCTCTCTCTCTCTTGTTTTTACACACGCATGAGTGCACACACACACACACACACACACACACACACACACACACACACACACACTTCAGTCTCCAGGCCAACGTTGGGCCATGCTATTTCCAAGAAATAACCCAATTCTTCAGATGTTGGTTTAGTCAGCAAAGCTCTGTGTCAGAGTCCACCTCTAGGTCTTCTGTGGACAAAGGTAGAAACTTCTAGAAACCACAGGCTAGATGCATCAATATCTAGCCCTCCCTGTCATTGCAAGGTAAGATAAGTTCTTTTCATACTGCTGATGAAATATTTTGGAAAATAGCAATTTTTGCCAGCACATAAAAGAAAAGCACAATGTCAGGTTGAGATCCTTAGACATAAGATACATAGGAAGGAATTAGAATCAGTTTTAACACCACTGCAGCCAGAAATGGTGGTGCACACCTGTGATTCCAGTACTAGAGAGTCTGAGATAGGGGGATCCTATGTTGACTGCCAACCTCAGCAACTTAATGGGGCCCTCTGAAACTTAGTGAGACCCTGTTTCTAAATAAAAAATAAATAAATAGGTCTTGGTTATAGCTCAGAGACAGAATTTCCCTGGATTCAGTCCCCAGTACAATAAATAAATAAATGCATGAATAAATAAATAACCACTGCAGCTGGGTGTGGTGGCAAACCCTGTAATTTCCAGTTCTTGGGAGGCTGAGATAGGAGGGTCTAAGGTCCAAGGCCAGTCTCAGCAACTTAGTGAGATCCTGTTTCAAAACAAGAAAATGCATAATGCAATAGAGCTGGTAATGTAACTCAGAAGTAGATCATCCCTGGGCTCAATTTCCAGAAACACACACACACACACACACACACACACACACACACACACACACACACACACACACATCTACCCTTCTCTTAAAGCTACTTGTCTTAGCCTCCCCTGACCTGTCCTCTGTATGGAAGGCCCTCTGCTGTGGGCTATAGCAATGTGACTGAGGAGGTGGCTGTTTTCATGGGAAGATGTGACCAGAGATGTAACATCTTGAATTTGCTCTTTTTCATTCCTTGCTTGTTTCTCTTACCTCCTGACCCAGAATTGATCTTTCCTATGGGTTCTGTTTTCTAGGGAACTTGGGCTGTTACAGGAGGTGACCGTATCTTTTGGGGAATTTGGGTGCTTTCAGATAAGAAAAAGAAAGGAGAGTTTGGCATCTGAATATCAAGGGGCAATGGGCAAAAATGACCCATGAATTTATTTAGTGTCCATCTGTTCCAGACACTTTAGTAAGTACTATATATACATGTCTGAGATACTAAGGGCTACTGGGTAAGAGCAAGGGCTTCATAGCTGATTGCCTGAGTTCCAACCCTCATTAGCCTTGTAACCTTGGACAAGTTGGTTAATTGGGAGGGGGCTCCATGTCCTCTCTTAGACAACTGGAATACTAATAGCACCTAGATTACGAAGCTGCTATGATAATTAAGCAAATAAATATTTGGAAGACATATAAGTACTTAGTCTATAGTAGGGCTTCACTAAATGTTAGCTATGGTGACTGCTAGTCTGATATGACATGACTCTCATAACAATTCCAGGTGATTATTAATCTCATTTTACAGATGAAAAGACTGAGATTTGATAACTGGCTTGCAGTCACACAAGCTGTAAGAAAAAAGCCAAAAGCAATACATTCATGTACCTACCAAACATGTGCTACCTACACTCTAAACCTTGCACTATTAAAGCCCCAGAGACTCAAGAAGTGAAAAACACAGTCTTTACTCTTTGAAAGTTTGCAATATAATGAAGGTTGTGAACAATTCTAATAAAAAGAGGAGAGGGTGGCAATAGACTTATGTTCCAGGTAACAAGAGAACATGGTGGGAGCATCTAACCCAGCCTGGAGGATAGCATAAGGAAGGATAAAGGGAGGATCACAGATTCCTCTTGAATCTCAAGAGATAATTGTGATAAGGGTTGGTGGGGGTATTTGCAGAGAGAACAACAGTATAGAAGTAGCTATAGGAGCTTACAGTAAACCAGAGAGTGAAGCTGGGCATGGTGGCACATAACTGTAATCTCAGTATTTGGGAGGCTGAGGCAGCAGGATCCCAAGTTTGAAGGTAGCTCATGGTAATATAGCAAGACCCAGTTACAAAATATAAAATTTCAAAAAAGGGCAGGGGCAGTAGAGGGCCCTTGTGTTTAATCCCCAATACCTACTGTACACACACACACACACACACACACACACACACACACGCACCACACTCAGTAATAAAAGCAGTGAGTTGAAGTATGAATGAAGGGGTAAGAGGCTACCAATGAGGTAGAGGTGGTATGTGTTGCAGGGGATAGGTTGGGGGGAAATGTGTGTGGTGTGAAATAATCCCCCCCTACCACCAGACACAGAGAGACAAACAGAAAAACCGTGGATTCTTGTCCTAAGCTAAGAATGAGTATTCATCGCTTGGACAGCTGCTGCAGATTTAAAGAAGTTTATTAAAAAGATAGAAATATAGAGATAGTTAAAGCCCTGTGCTGGAGCAGACACAGGGGGGCAATTCGAACGAAAATGCCAACAAATTCCAGTTTCCTGAATTTTTATATTGTCTAAGTCCAGCAGGTCCCTTTGATTTTTGGAGATCATGTTACACCTTATCGCCAGCCCCGGCTCTGCTTCTGTTATCTCTCCAGCTGGGTTTATGGCCTGAAAGGGGGAGACATCTCTGTCTCCAAACACAGGCCCAGATTTATGGCCTGAGAGGGGGAGACATCTCTATCTTCAAACACAGGCTTTTACATTTCGTCTTTTCCCCCACAATGTGTTAAATTGTTCTTAGGAATGCAAGGACATGTTGGCTAACCCTGGCTTTCTTAGTAAAGACGATATGTTTCAAGGTTGGACATCTTTCCCAGGACTGATACATTAATACTTTTTAAACTCTCTTCCCAATACCAGTACAGTATGGACCATGCCTAGGGACTAAAATCAGGAGGACCAAATGTTTGCTGTGCATGTTAGATGTCAGAGGAGGAGGTCAATGCAGTTACCCAGCTGAGTTGTGGTGTAAGAGGATATAGATTAGAGCCTTGGCCAGCATGATGAAGAAAAAGGAGGCCAAACATCAAACATCTAACAACTAACCTGATTTGGACACATGGGGTCAAGACAAGAAAAAGATGGTATTGAGGAATATTACTAGGTTCTGTCTTGGTGGTTAAGAAGATTCATGCCTTCAGATTAAATGGAGAAGACAGAAAAAAAAAAAAAACAAAACAGAAGGGGGTGGGGGCAGAAGAAGATTGGATAAAACCAGTTTCAGACATACTGAGTTTGAGACAATCGATATGCCATTCTGGTGTTGGGGAGAAACTCTAGAAGGTGGAGGATTATTAGCCTATTATTGAGGGTCAACACAGTGTAAGTAGATAAGATTGGCCAGAAAGATGGTGTGGAGGAGCAGTAAAAGATCAAGATCAAAGATTAAATAACTGATGTTTAAGGGACAGATAGGGAGAGAGGGACCTCAGTGGAGGCAGGAAAGAGGAGGCCAAGCGGAAAGAAAACAAAGAAAGCACTGAGGTATAGAGGCTGAGGAGGGGAGTTTCAAAAGGAAGATTGATCTGGGATTGAGTGTAATGGAATGTGGTTGTTAAAACAACAAAATGTAATATGTCCATTGGACAGGAGAGCATGGAGGACCTTAGAATCCGAGGGCATGTGGGCTTCACACTTGGCCATCCTTCTTTGCTCTGCTAGACTATACAAGTGCTATCCTTTAAGTTTTCAGAATTGGGTGGGGGGACAGTGAGGAATGGCCTTTAGACAAGGAGTCAAGAGTCTTGAGTCTGGGTGTTGATTCTGTCACTAACTCTCTGGGAGCATCCTTCACATTGTTGTACCTCTCTGTTTTTATTTTCATGGTAACAGGAATAACAAATGAGAAAATCTAGTTACAATGTCCTGTGGTGACACTGTATAACCATTAAGCAGGGGAAGAAGAGGAAATTGACTTGCACAGGGTCCTACTGCGGGAAGGTGATTGATTATGGATTGGAGTCCAATCTTGTCCAGCTCTAAATCTTATGCACTATCCATTGTGCTCCTGAGTTCAGCATCCCACAACACAGCACTACAGCCTCAGACATCAGGCAAGGCCATTTAAATTATGGCCCTCCACCCAAGGCATTATTCTGGCTCAGACATTCAGCACAATTTGAGACTGCACTTTTCTTTCCACTTTTAAGTCAAAGTCAGAAGTCAATTATAAAGTTGACACAGATTAAGTGCTTTTTTGTTGATATTTTGTTGTGCTGTCTCCTAACTGGTGCAAGTTTCTAAGCCTGTGTAAGTCTTCTATAAAATGGAATTAATAAGTGTACCAATTCATAGGATAATGAGTGTGCCTATTCTTAGTGATGAGGTAGAAAAATAATAGACAAATAGGGTCAGAGCCAAGATAAGATGATCAAACCTCCTAAGAGCCAACAAGGTCAAATCTTGTGAGAGTTAACAAGATGTCTTCAAGACTTCAAATGTTCAAATAAGCAGACACTATTTAAATCCCAGGAAACTACTTCAGCCATCAAGAATGAATAAATTACCTGAATTGGGCTTGACTCCACCAAGATGAGGCACTGACCAATACGGACAATTCTAAAGAAAAAAATGGACATAGATATCATGTTTCTGGAACTCTGACAGAGAGGGAAACTCAAAGAAGTTCATAAATCCTTAGAAATGCCAGCCATAAATTGTTATACACTTTGAACCCCTCCCTTTGGGAACTTTTTTGTCTTGCAGATTGTTTGGACTCAGGGAGAAGTTGGTGTGTACTTGATAGCCCTCTGCCCAGGATGCTCCCAGGTAGTAACTCGAAAGCATACAGTAGGCACCCAGGCCACCCAAGGCTTCTAGGGGTGACCTGGAACTCTTCTGGTAGATACTGTAAACTCTGGGATAAGGTGGTATATAACCAATGGCTCTTATCCCTGGTCACTCCCTAGTAGAGACCAGAAGGCAGCCGCTGGACACCAAAGTCCCCACTGCCTGCAAGGATGATCTGCCTCTTTTACTCTCCTGCTCTCTTTACAACTCTCAGCTCATCCTGTGGTATATATGAGTGGCATTCCTTGAACTCTATCAGACAAAATCTTGGTAAGGAAACCACTGGTTTCATCAGGATGATTACCAATAAGATAATGGGTGTGAGGTTTACATACCAATATTTAACCCAGAGTCTGCCAATCAGTGGAACCTATCATCTAAATTTTTGGATTATTGCTTTCTTTTCCTGCAAGCAAATTCTGGAGAGATGATACCTATAAATGATTAACCACGAAGAAAATAGCAAATTTACATATGCATTTTTATTCCATTGCTTACAATTAAAGTTATAATTTAACAAGAACATTTTTTTTGGATTTGGATCACCTGGACTTCGTGCCTGACTTATAAGACTTGAGGCCAAATTTTACATGTTGTCTGCCTTCACAAAGCGTGATATACACACAAAGAGTGAGACTTTGTAAGTAAAAGCAATTGAAGAGGTTTTGAAACTGTGAAATTTTAGGAGTGGAAATATATCAGGGAATTTAAGGGTTCTAAAGAATCTATAATAAAGGGAATTCTTGCACGCGTCACTCATTTAGCCCTTTCCCAATCCCCATCCCATTCTCTCCCCACTCCGTCCTTCTCATGTTTGGCTTACTGATTGACTTTGATATGTTTATGAATATATGGCATGTACATTAGGAAATTCCCCTCATCCCCCCTCGCATCCCCCTCAGTTAGGTTGTTGTATAACTACAATGGACCAATAGAAGATTTAAAAAATAAATAAAGGGAATTTTTTTCTAACAAATTCCAATGCTAATTTATCAGTTATAAATATCTTAGGTTAAATCTATATTACTTGAAGAACTGCAGAAATATAATACATAGAAACCGGAGATTGAACCCAGGGATATTCTACCTCCAAGAAATACCCTCAGTCTTTTTTATTTAGAAACAGGCTCTCACTCAGTGGCCGAGGGTTTCACTAAGTTGCTGAGCTGGCCTTTAACCTTGTTCCTCCTGTCTCAACCTCCCAAGTACTGAGTGAGTGTACAGGTGTGCATCAGAGTACCCAGCTCAGAAGCAATTATATTTAATATAGGAAGAAAGTGGGGGGAGGTTAGCAAGTCAAAAATGAGGTGACTGAAAAGTGAGAAATAAAAAAGGAGAAGAATTTCAAGAAGACTAAGAGAAGGGAAAGAAAACAGAAGGTGGTGAGAGAAAGAGGAAGGAGGTAGATAGAAAATAGAAGAGCCTGAGTCAGGGCAAGAGGAGGAACAGTGGGAGGGTGCACAGTGAGAAAGCAGAGTGGGGGATTAAAGGGTGCAGATGGAGAGGACAATAATGGGTAGAAGAAGAAAAAAGCAAAGAAAGAGGATTAGGACTTATTTTCAAATAGCAATCACCAGGTCTGTGGTCTGCCGGGTCCAACTTGACTGAAGAGTTCAGCAAAGATGTTTAAGCAAGGGGGTCCAGCTGGATCCTGCCAATCTGCCTGCTTCCTGCTGCCCCTGCTGGGAAGGCAGGGAGACTCTCTGCTAGTCCAAAGGGGCCAGAGCTGCCTCTTTCTTCCTTCAAAACAACTCACCCCTGGAAATGCTGCTCCTTGTTCTTGGCTTTCAATTCTTTGGGAAGAAAGAAAATAATAAGGGAAAAGATGAATTGAGATTTCTTTATATTTTCACTGAAAATGACCATGGACGGGAAACTTTTC
Source organism: Muscardinus avellanarius (assembly GCF_963383645.1). Taxonomy (NCBI): domain Eukaryota; kingdom Metazoa; phylum Chordata; class Mammalia; order Rodentia; family Gliridae; genus Muscardinus; species Muscardinus avellanarius. The sequence continues at coordinate 16,243,353 of NC_137799.1, forward strand.
TAAAGTCAATGGCTTTCTTGTGGGGTTTTACAATTCCTTCGCACCAGCAATCAGCACAAGCAGATATTGTCTCCTTTATCTTGGGAACCCATTCAGAGCTTGGTATGGTGTTTTTTTTTTTTTTTTTTTTTCAGCAGTGACAAACAGATGTTTGTTAAATGAATGGAACAACTTGCCTGCTACCATTCTGGGCTAAATAGAGATCAGCAGAATGAACTGGTACGTTTTGTGGAACTTTGACTTGAGTGGACCTGAGCAATCATTTAACCCAATGAAAGATAAAAGGACTAAAGTTCAGAAAGGTAAAGCAATTTTCTCCAAGTCATTCAGTTGATTGGGACCAGAGCCAAGGTGAACCCCCAACCTTACAACCCTTTCTCTGGTATTTCCTCCTCCTTTGAACCTTGGTTAGTCTGTACAATAAAAGAAAACAAAAATTTCTTCACCTAATGTAGTTATAACTCACTTATAAATTGGGTATTTTTGTGAGTTAAATGTTTTTTAATTTACTTATTAAATACCTAAGTGCTCCTTCTCTTCCTGCAGAAGCCATTAGTCATATGACTTAATGACCATCTAGAAACCCATTTAAAGGATTGTCTAATTTATTATCAAAATGTCTTGATAATAAAACACACAGTTTTCCAGCTGTCAAAATCTTGTTCTAGGGAGATATTTCTGCAAATATTATACTACAAAACAATGGTTATTAAAGGTCATATTTGTGCCACACTCCAACTACCTGCAAATGCTTTCACACCCTTAGTCTTACTTTTATTTTTGCACCTCAGATATAAAATATGAAGACACTGAAGCACAGAATTTTTGAGACATAGCCAAGGATAGAATGTTTTTTAAGAATGAGATAAATAGCTAGACAACCAGAGGGCATAACGATTGTTCTGCGAGCTTTTCAAATTACTAGAGTTCTGGATATCAGACAGACCTGGTTTTATATCCTTTCTGACATCCATCGGCCTTGCAACATCGGTCATTTCTGAGCCTTGTTTTCCCCACCTATGAAATGGGAATAATAAGAATAAAATTTCATTGAGTTTTGCAAAATTAAAGGTCCTATGCACACAGTAGATTCTCAGTCTCTAAGTTATTATTTAGAAAATCTCACTTCTCCATATCATTATTGATAGGTCCTTTCTATTTCTCCACTTCATCTTAGACTTGCAGGCAAGATTACATTTCCGCATTCACGGAGGAAATGTATTTTTACATTTGATAACAGTTAACCTGCCGTTCTGTTCTGCAGAGCATAAACCCGTCCACTTCTCAGTTTAAAGAGGATCGCTGCTGATTCATGCCTTTGCCTCGTCACTTGTCTAATCCCATTTCCCCTTCAGGGGAATGAATTTTCTGCCAGATAGTCTCTTTTCTCAAAGCTGTTATATTTGTGATTTTTAATTTTTCTGTTTCAGCAAGTTGGGCTGTCTTTTTTTAAAGAAAACATAAAATATCAGCATCTTCACTTGGTCCTGAGGAGAGCCAGAACACCAAAAATAGTCAAAGAATAAGCTGAAGTTCCAACTTCCTCAGGGATGCATGCCATCCGAGGCTTCCCTCTGCTTCCTAGGACCTCTGAGCACCAGGAGAGTGGTTTGGGACAGGATGCTGATTGCCAGACAGGATGCAGAGAGGCTGGGAAGCTTAGGCTGGACTCTGTTCTAAATAAATATAGTGTTTGACCTTGGAGGGAAGGGAGCGCCTTCCTGTAGGCCCTGGGTTTGCTCACCTATAAAATAAGAGAGTTGAACAAATGATTTCTTAAGGTACTTTCAGTTCTCACATTTTAGTACTTCTCTTGCTGAAATCCTGTCAAAGCCAAAAGGGATTGATTTTAATGATTTAATTCTAGGCACTGTGGAACTGTGTGTGTGTGTGTGTGTGTGTGTGTGTGTGTGTGTGTGTGTGTGTTTGGGGGAGTGTCATAGGGAAACATGGCCAGTGCCTTTCAAATCAATCTACATGGTCATCCCCAAAACTTTGTCTAACTGCAGGGAAGGTTTCTTCAGTCAATCTTCAAATAGACTGAATCATATGTTAGACATGCTCATATCCAGAGGTATATATTGAATAGTGATATTTTATAGGAAGCAATTGTACCTGGGCAATACAGTAAAAGCTGCATTACATGCCATTATATAGCCAAAATCCTCCATTACATGACCTGTCTATATTATATTATGCAAAAATATAAAGAAAAAATTCAAGTCCCCAAGTAGATATCCTGAATTTATCTTGAGAAAATAGATCCCATGATATGCCCTGAAGTTGGATATGCATTTAACTCAATGCCATACACCTTCAGTACCCACTTCCATGGAACAAAGATATTATGACAGAAAATGAAAGAACTGTAAAATTCTGGAGTGCTGTTTATTCACAAAAATAAGTGAGGCAGCTCAGCTCTGATATCTACAAAACAATAGCATAGCAATACTAATAAGGGCCAATCCGTCATAATATTCTTAAAAATTTCTAAAGTAATTCATATTCACTTGCTTTAGGGACTCCTCTAACAAGTTCTTGAAGGATGCAAAACATGACTATATTTTGCATGCAGATGAGAAAACAAGACAGAGGAGAAAAAATAATTTCTAGAGCTATGTTGTTTGACATCCACAGGTGTGCTAGCATTTAATTGCTGCAATGGTCACATGAAGTTGGCATTTTTATCTCCATTTCACAGATAAGATTACTGAGTCTCATAAGGGTAAGGAGGAGGCTAAGGGTCAACAGAATTTATAAGAGGAATGATAAGATTTTGCACACAAAATGCTTTGATGGCACACATCCGTGGTTTTCACTCTTTCTCCTTTTCCTGGTGGCTTGTCCAAGGGATTCACAGTCGGTACCATGGTAGAACTTCTTCACCTTGCTACTCTTCACGGGTTTGCTCTCTTATACATTGCGTGCCAAGTCTTTGAATATCAGAAAGAGTGTCTTTGAATATCAGGAAGAGTCATATAGCATGCTTTGAATTTCTGTATTAACCAGAACCTTTTATTTCCTGATCACAGCCAGTTTACTTTTAATTTTGTACAACCCAGTAAAGGCAAAGAAAAAACTGAAGGCTAATTGGTATTCAGTGAGCTGTTTATCTACCTCCTAGTTCCAGATGTGTAAAATAACCTGGATAGAAGAAAGCTTGCTCTGCGCCGGGTGTCTTGGTGCAGCTTGTAACCCCGCACTTGGGAGGAGGAGACAGGAGGATTACGCAGGTTCAAAGCCAGCATCGCTGGCTTAAGAGACCCTGTTTCTAAATAAAAATAAAAAAATAGGTCTGGGAGTGTAGCCTGGAGGTAGAAGGGTTTCCAGGAACCCAGTACCACCAAAAAAAAAAAAAGAAGAGAAAAGGAAGAAAGAAAGGAAAAGAAAGAAAGAAAGGAAGAAAGGAAGAAAGAAAGCAAGCAAGCAAGCAAGCAAGCAAGCTTGCTCATTAATATGTTTAAATTAGCAAAACTAGAAGGAAAACCAACTTACTTCTGGGAAAAGAGAGTATGGTGGATATGGGCTTTTATCCTTCCCTATACCAGATCAATCTTTTTTAAAAATTCTTTGTATTAGGGATTGCACTCAGGAACATTCTATCTCTGAACTACACCCCTAGCCCTGTTTTATTTTTAATTTTTATAACAGGGTCTCTCTAAATTGCTGAGACTGGCCTTGAAACTGTTATACTTCTATTTCAGGCTCCCACGTACTAGGATTACAGATATATATATATATATATATATATATATATATATATATATATATATATATATACCACCAGGCCTGGTCTAAATCACTCTTACCATCTCTTCTATCCTTGACTTTTTTTTTTTTCAACTCCACTGATACTTTCCATTTGCTGTCATCCTCTGTCTACTGAACCTGGTTTTGTGCCTTCCAATTCATTATTTACACTTCAACCAGAGAGCCTTTTTTTTTTTAAGTACAAAATATGCTCATGTCTCTTTCCTGCTTTTCCTGCTTGAATCCTTCCAAACTATATGGATTTCCCCTACTGACCTATACAGATTTGCCCTACTTCCTTTTAGAGCTTTTTGTTTGTTTTTTTTTTTTAAAACTTACATTGTTGTATTATAATTACACATAACAGTGGGTTTCATTGTAGTGTATTTATACATGCATATCATATTATTTAATCTTTGTATCTACTCCTTCCTTTCTCCTTTTTCCTTCTACATCCTCAATTTTCCAAGTACAAAGTTCCAGGATAGATCTCCTCCTTGAAGTTTTCAGATTCTTCTCTTCCTACCAATTCTCTTCATCTCCAACTCTCACACATATATGCATATACTCAACCACAGTTAAGTACCCCTCACTTACAAACTATACATTCTTTCCACAGAGAAGCATTTCTGAATGCCATGACCATGCCTGGCCTCCTTGGTATGTGTTTTCACGCACCTCTGTTTCTTCTCTGTGACACGCCTCACAACTTCAGCTATTTTATCCAGGTGTGGTAGCACTCACCTGTAATCTCAGAACTTGGGAGGCTGAGACTGGAAGATCATAAACTCTAGGCCAGCCTTGGAAACTCTATTAGCCAACATTCTCAATACTATAATTCAAAACACCTGACCAACAACTTAGAGAAAGAAAGATTTATTTACTCAGAGTTTTGGGAAATTTTGAGTTCAGTCCATGTGAGACTAGGGTGTGTAGATTTCAGAGCATGGTGGCAGGAAGCAGAAATAGGGAGACTTGAAGAAAGAGAGCAGATCAGAAAGAAGATTCCAAGACAAAAGTACAGTTCCTAAAGACACACTCCCAGGGATTCATTTTCTAGCCATGCCCTAGCTTCATAGGTTACCACCCAGTAAATCCATTACAATGGGCTTATCCACTGATGAGATTACAAGCCTTACAAGTTAATTATATCAACTTTTAACATGAATCACTGAGCACTTCAGGGAACATTCTATATCTAAAGATAACAGCAAGTTAGAGAGACTATCAGCAACTCAGTGAGACCTTGTTTTAAAATTAAAAAAAAAGAGGACTGTAAGTGTCACTTAGAGGTAGAATGTCTCTGATTTACAATTGTTAGTTTTTTAATGTGTATTACTAATTTGTTAAATTTCTGTGGTTCACTAATCTATAAGATGAAGGGGGGAGTAAAAGACCATATTTGCCATCTTCAGCTAAGCTTCTTGTATGTTTGGCATGGAGCTTGGTATAAACCAACAATTTGATGATGCTGTATTTATTTGCTGGTGGAATGAGCAAATAATTAAGGATATGCAACTTAATTTCTATCTTGGTTTATTTCATCCAAAATACAGATCATTTTACCTGCCTCAACTACTCCATTTCTGCTCACAAGAGACTTTTTTCTTTCCATTTGTACACTTTCAGTTCAAAGACCTTATTAATTTGAGCAGGGTTTTAGCTATACTAAAGGTGGCAGTGCAAAAATTAAATTATACTTATTATTTCATCCACTACCTTTCCTTTTCTTTTCTGGAGTTATTATTTTCTCCTTCACCCAATTGTTATTAATATAATGTGCCTGGCATATAAGAGAAAAGATGTATAATTAAAAAGAGCAGTCCTTGTAAGTGTCTGGACTTTTGGGTTAATTTATGGCTGGGTAGGGAATAAGTCAAATAGGTCATGCCTATAGAAAAGTGCTGCATTTTGAGATAGTGCAAACATTTACAAAAAACTCCGAAAGATAGAATATGTCATGATTGAATAGTTGTTTTTGCTCTCCTATTATTTTTTCCTTTCCAAAGAAAAATGTTTTCAAAACATTTTTACCTTCCTAACAGCCGAAAGGTTGTTAAGCGGCTTCGCACATTTTTCCCTCTGGGGTGTTCATATCCACCAAAGTTAATGGATGGAAAATTAATGTTTCTCTCCAAATGTTTCCACAATCACAAAGCAAATAGTTGATTCTGCCAAGATGAGAGTATAAATCTGCCCTCTGGAAAAGACTTCCGTCACCATTATCCACATCATTTAGCTTAAATTCAGAGACTGGACTAATTATCATGATAATTAAGGGAATTTGGATTAAAGCACCTCAAAGGTTATGCTACCTCTGAAACTGACCACACCCTTTAATCAATTGTGCATTGCATTGTTTTTATGTCAGGTAGACTTAGTTTCACTTGTACACAATTCAATTTGTTTTCTAAGTGGTGCTTTCCAAATATTGTGACTCAAGTCAGCATAAGTTGAAATATTTTCTAGGCAAGTAAAATGATTTAATTATGAATCACTTTCCAAGAACTAGATTGCAACCGCAGCCCATATGTCCACAGAATAGATGGACTGCCAACAAGTTATGCATTAGAGACCTGTTTATGTTTCTGTTTTTAAGGACCAACATTTAATTGGTGTTTATTATAAGGGAGAACACATCAAAGTGTCCTTTGAGTAAAATGCAAGATATGAGGAGTCTAAAATCTGCAAATAGATTCCAATTTAATCAGTCTATAGAAGAACCATATTCATACAGAGAAATAAGAATAATTCAAGTATAATAAGAATTTCTGCAGGATTACTATATGGGAGGATTATCAAGTGCCCTGGACATTTTTTATAACTTAGGTAAATATTACTTGTAACTGATAAATCACACACACATACACAAACACAAAGGGGTACAATATGATGTTGTGTTATACATATACACATGAAATGATTACACCAAGCTGATTAACATATCCATCACCTCATTTACCTGTCTCAGTCCAAGTTTATCTCAGAAGAATAGTTTTTACCAATATTTAAGAAATCAAAATCACCCAAGACTCTTCCTAAATTCATTCTTCCTCCCGACAAAGATACTATCAAGATACTATCGCTACCTTCATGACAAAGGGATAGAGTGGTAAAGGAAAGACTTTAGGAGGGTGGTATGAATGAGGTCGATAGCTTGGTATGTTGTCCATAGAGCTTTTCAATTCTATTGATTCCAATCCAGTGGCATTTCAAAAATGAAGCCATAGCAAGACTTCCCATGCTCACCAAAGCAATTCATCACTTATCTAGATTTTATTCCCAGGGGTGGGGGAAGCAAACATTTTTCCCTTTATCACAGTTTTATTGTTCACTAGGGCTTATATCTGGCTTCAAGGGTAGAAAACACATCTACTTTACAGACTATGTTTAATTAGTTGAAAATGGAAGGAACAGTGAGAAGAACTTATGTGTGTATATGTGTATATAATATGTGCATTTATATGCATATTTGTACACATATATAATGCACACATAGGTAGTATAAATCAGAGCCAGAATCATATTGACTTGAGAAGGGAAGTAGTGGAATATTCTATGTTCATGTTATGAGAGCTCCTTATAACTAATATGAGTCCTTAGAGAACCATTGATATGAATCCTCAAATGTGTCATTATTGAGACCCTTTCTAGAATGATAACGTTTTCACTAATGAGACTGCATGAAGAAATGTAAAATTAATTGACAGAATATTCCTATTATATCAAACATTTATTGGGCACTTACAATACAAAACCATCGTCAGAAACTCTGAGTAATACAGACTATTACCATGTGATTTCTGTCTTTGAAAACATGCAACACAGAAGGGAATATAAAATAAACATCACACATATGTAATGAACATGTAAAACATTATCAATACCATATATATTGTTCTTAAATCTCTATGAAATTTTTGAAAGAAAAATAAATCTTATTTAGCCAAGAAACTTTGGATGTAATACTTAAGGAGGTGCTTTTTAAGCTGGAACTTAAAGATTTTGAAATAGGAAGGGCATCCTTGGTTTTATGACTACAAACAGATGAAAACAGTGTGAACAAAGCCTGATGGGAGGAAATACATAGTTTATGGTAGTATTCACTGTAATTTTAATAAAATATAGTGGGAAGTTAGATTAGAAGTATAGATTGGGGCAAGTTAAATGAGAGCTTTGAATTCTGAGGAAAGAAATTTGAACTTCTGGATGCAGTCAATGGGACAGCAAAAGAACTGGAAGATCAGTATGAAAAGATCAGATAGGCATTATTGTTAAATATGGATTAGAATAGAGAGACAAATCATAAATCCATGTTAGAATGGAAAAAGAAAGAAAAGTAATATTTGTTGGATTCTTAGTATGCAGATGCTAAGAAGCTGGATAATCACAATACTTCACAAATGGTGATAGAAACCAGGGTACTGGAAAAAATCCTAAAAAAAAGTGTATTACCAAGAGAAAATAACAGAAATGACATTTGGGGAAAGATAAGTACATTTAGGAGGTTAATAATAACGAAACTAAAAAAATGTGTGAAGATTTGGGAAGAAGTGGTTGATTAATAATGATGTATTATGGATAAAGAATAAAAAAGGATAACAGAATATCTTATGAGTTAGGCATAATGGAGCATGCCTGAAATCCCAGCTAATTAGGAGGCTCAGGCAGAAATATCACAAGTTTGAGACCATCCTTGATAACTTGGCAAGATGTTGTCTCAGTATACATACATACATACACACATACATACACACACACATTCTGGGGTTGTAGCTTAGAACACTCCTGTATTCAATCCCAAATACTGAAAAAAACTAATAAGTAAATACATAAATAAAAAATTCTGGCATATGGGGCATAATTAGTGTCAAGGTCTAAGAGAGTTCAAAAAGCATAATACTGAGTTTGTGCTGCAACTAGATGACTCTTAAAGGGGCTTTTTCAGTGTTCAGTGACACCAGACAACAATCCAGATTTGTGAAGGGAAAACACAATAAAATACTTTTTAAAGTATACTAAAGATCACTAATTGCTTAACAGGAATATGAGTCGTGTGTGTCATTCAATGTACTTCAAATATTTGCCACATTTCTTTTGAAAGAGAGAACATGTTACAGTCATTTTGAGGCCGTCCACAGAGCTAAAGTGTTATCTGGCATTGTAATGTGGCTCCAGTATGACCAGTGTAGTTGGAGTGAATTAGGTGTTTCATTATATGCCTCTATTTGGGGGATTTATTTTTCACTGAGAAGAGATTTTTCATATATATTTCCCATTTGAAAGGTTTTCTCAAACTCCCCAGTGGTTAACATCTAGAAAGCGATTGCTTTTTTTTTTTTTTTTTAAGAAATCCCTTGAAACATGAGTATAAGAAATCAAGGTGAGGGAAAAACAGAAAAATGTAAGACATGTTGAAAAGGTTATACAATATTTCTTTTAAAAATATCTGAAACTATAAATGCTTTATTCAATTGTATCCTTCCTAGTCGCATTCTCACCATTAAAATAACTTAAACCTTATGGAATTCAGGTATTCTTTTGAAGAATGTAATTAACAACTGAAATAGAAATAGAGTTGTCATAAATAATCAAAATATTTAAGTGGTTAAAAATTGGACCTCAGTCGTATTTCTTGCATTTTTCTCTAAAAATACATATTTGAATCATGGGGAAATAGGCAATGTAGTAATATTACTCCTATAACATTTCCTGATTAAATAGCTACTGTTTAAGGTTACATAGGTAGAAAATACTTGGGACAGTTGTCATAAAACTTGTAAATTTAGATTGAATAAATTGCTAAAAATTATTTTTTCACTGAAAAAGCAACAATTTGATAAGAAGATCAGGTTAATTAGGAACACAGTCAAACATAATCCCCCATTGTACAATATGAATGCCATTATTTCACATGTTGAGACCTCAAAAGATCAAAATTCCTAAAGTCCAAAATTCCCATAATCATGATTCCAAAATATTAAAAACCTGAATGTTGTAATCCTGAAGACACTTTAATTCCCTCAAGGATTAGAGGTATGTAACAGAGGTAGAATTTGAGAAAAGAACTGACTATGCCATACAGCAATGACCACATCATCATTTAAAAATGCATCTTTCGAAGTTGGGCATGGTGGTGCACACTTAATCCCAGGATTTGGGAAGCTGAGACAGGAGTATCATAGCTTCACTGTCAGCCTCAGCAACTTTGTAAGGTCCTCTGCAATTTAGTGAGACTCTGTTTCAAACTAAAATATGAAATAGGGCTGGGAATATATTTCAGAGGTAAAATGCCCCTGGGTTCTATCCCCAGTACCACAGAAGAACGAAAGGAAGGAAAGAAGGAAGAAAGGAAAAAGGAAAGAAAAATACACCATTTGTTTGCATTGGCATTCTATCCAACTCAGAAAATTCTGGAAGCCTTTAGTGAATCAAAGTCACACTTGTCCATAGAAGATAGCAAAGTTTGACTTGCTCCAAAATAACTTGTGCATGGTAGGAGGAGACACTTCAAGACACAGTCACTATTCAATTGCTAGTATTGTTCCCTCCAATTTGTGGTCTCTATGTGAGTACATGAAAAGAGTAGTAACAGGTAGAAAATTAATGTGAATGTACTCTCTAAGGAGAAGCACTTTTTGAAAGAAAAAGAAAGCACTATTCAGCACAATGCAAAACTTCAAAATATACTTAATGAATATGAAAGTCTAAGTTTTACAGACTACCTCTGTGCAATTGCTTATAATCCATCCTTTTAATATGCTTTTTGTTGCTTTTTGTGGTGCTGGGGTTTGAACTCAGGGGCATTCTACCTCCAAGCTATACTCCAGCTATATCTTATTTTTCATTTGGAAGGAGGATCTTGCTAAATTGCTGAGGCTAGCTTCGAATCTGTGATCCTCCTGTCCCAACTTTCCAAGTATTAACCACTATACCTGGCTAGTATACTTTTTGATATGTCAAATTTTAGTTTCTCTTCTCCTCAATTATTTTAAGTTGTCAGCATTTTTGTTTAAAATCCACCATGATAAGTATTTTATCATCACATCATTTTCCACACAGAATGTATAAATTGTGTAAAACTTTTAGAATACTAGTTTTATGCATTTTCTGCAAATTTGACTCCATGAAAAGGCATCACTATTGCCATGTTAACTATTTGTACAAGCATTATGAATATACATAAAATGCTACAACTTCTTAATGAAAAGATGTCCATTTTGTGCATCTGTGCTTGTGAGAGACAAAATTTCTCAAGCTCTCAGCTCTTTGGGATACAGCTTATGTGTTAGTGACTCATTGTGGTGCCTTTAATGGCTTCTGTTGTCCATCATAGTATTTCAGATGACCACAGTTATTAAGCAGGGTGCATATAATTACAACTGTAATTGTAGTAATATGCATATGTACATTTTACATTTTGATCTATTTCTTTATTTCATTGTATGCTCATGGTACTGGGTATTGAACCCAGGGACATTCTATATCTGAGCTACACCCCCAGCCTGATTTTATTTTATTTATTTTTGTTTTGTTTTGAAACAAAGTCTCTCAGTAGGTTGTCGAGACTGGTCTCATTATGTTGCTGAGGCTAGACATGACCTGCAATCCTCCTGTCTCAAGTTTCCAAATACTGGGATTACAGGTGTGCACCACCTTTACTGATTTCATCTATTTATTTTTAAATTTTTATTGGTGCAATGTAGTCATAAATATTAATGGAGTAAAAAATAGTATTTCTTTATGAATAGAGTTTGTTTGCTGATAACTATCACACCTGTGCAACACTTGTCTATGATCATCAAAATATATTTTGCCTATTTTATTGTGTAAGCTGATCTATGAGATATTCTGAATGTCTTTCTCAAATAAGTCTCCTCTTGATAACATAAATACATGTCTCCTAAAGAATTTTAAGTTACATTTATTTTAACAGATACATAGTATAAAATTGTGCATATTAATGGGGTACCATGTGTTGTTTTGATATAGGTATGCATTGAGTTGTTAGATTAAACTTAGATATCTTCTCTTTATGGCAAAAATATTCAAAATCCTTTATTCTTGACTTTTTAAAGATGCTTCTATTGATTCATTTTAATTATATATCATAATGATGTTCAGAATGATAAGCATGCACACAGTTCTTGGTGTTTCCCTCTGAGTCCTACCCCACTCTCTCCCTTTCCCTAAACGTGTTATTGACTTTGGTATTGATAATTTTGTGTATGTACATAGCATTATTTGAACTTTTGCCTTCATCAAGTCTCCCCCAACTTTTTATTTCCCATAGACAGACTTCCTAAGCCCTCCATTGTTCCAGTGGAGTCTCCCCTCCTTTATCCAAAGTCCATTTTGTTTTCCAATTTCCCTCTAGCTTCCACATATGACTCTTCACTTTTTGAGAATGGATAATCTCATTTAACATTATATTCTCTAGTTCCCTCTATTCTCCTTCAAATGACATAAATTTGTTCTTTTTACAGTTGAGTAGAGTTCCATTGTGTTTGTAACCACAGTTTCTTAACCCATTCCTATTGATGAACACCTAGGTCACCAACACTCACTCTTTTTGATGTAGGGACACAACACACTAGAACTTATGGCTATCAAACTGCAACTCAGTACCCATTGATCAGCCTTCCCCATCCCTCCTCTCCCCATCCTCCTCCATCCTCTGGTAATACTCATTCTAATCTCAATGTCTCTGAAATAATTTTATAGTACTCTACATGAGTACATTCATGTGGAACTTGACTTTCTATGTCTGTTTTATTTCATTAACATAGTAATTTCCACTTTCATCCATGAAAGCCCAAATAACAAAATTCCCTCTCTTTATGGCTGACATTGAATGTCAGTTCCTTCATTCTTTCAATGTGAACTCTCATTAATGATTTTCTAGGGAGCTCCCAGGCTTTCCCGTCTTGGACTGGGACTGCATCATTAATACCTCATGTTCTGAGGCTCCAGCTTCTTGGATTGAACAGATACTGATTCCTCCCACTCTTCAGCATGGAGGTGGTCAGTTTGAGACTACACAACTTTTGAGTGTATAAACTAATTTGAGTACTGCCCTTTTATAACGTACATGTCCTGTGAATTCTGTTCCTCTGGAGAACCTTGACTAATACAGCTCTGTTCCATTTTCTATAATGGCTATGCTACTTTACGTTTTCACCAACAGTGTGGAAAGGTTTCCCTTTCTCCTCATCCTTGCCAGCACTTGTTTTCTTTGTCTTTTGAGTAATAGCCATTCTAATGGAGTGAGGCAATATCTTATTAGTATTTTTATTTTAATTTCTCTGCTGATTAGTGACATTGGGCAATTTTCATATGCTTGGTGGCAACTGGCATGTCTTTTTTTTGAGAAATGTCTATTTAAATATATTTCTCATTGTAAAAAATATAATAATTAAATAATATTATAAATAGTAATTATAGTCACTATGTTATTGCTTTTGAATTTTGGAGTTCTTATATATTCTGTATAACCTTCTGTTAAATATAGAATCTGAGAATATTTTCCCCCATTATCTTTACTCTTATGGTTGTCTGTTTTGCTTGCAGAATAATTTAGTTAGAAATAATTCTATTTGTTTACACTTGTATTTTCATTCTGTGCCTTTGGTGTTTTGTTAAAAAAAATTTTTTTTGCCCATCTCAGTGTTCTGTAGCATTTACCCTGTGTTTTCTTCAAGTAATTTCACTGTTTATGGTGTTAAATTTATATTTTAATCCATTTTAAGCTTATTTTTATAACTCATGAGAGGTAGAAATTGTTTCATTTTTCTGCATGTGGATACTCAAGTCTCCAAACATAAGTTATTGAAAAGGCTGTCCTTTTTCCAATGCCTGTTCTTAGAATCTTTGTTGAAAATCAGTTCATTGTATATGCATGGATTTACTTCTAGCCTCTCTATTCTCTTTCACTGTTCTATGTGTTATTTTTAATTCCAAATACCATGCTTTTTTATTACTATAGTTTTGTGGTTCAGTCAGGTAGTGTGATGCATCCTGCTTTGTTCTTTTTGCTCAAGATTGCTTTGAATATTTAGAAATTTTAATGATTTTATGCAAATTATTTTTTCTAGGTCTGTGAAGAATGTCATTGGTCTTTTGGTGGAGATTTCAACAAATATATGTCCCCTTGTCTTTTTAATTTCTTTGATTAATGTTTTATTGTAGAGAGCTTTAATCTCCTTGATTTAATTTATTCCTTGATTATTTTGGTAGCTATTGTATACGAGATTGGCTTTTTATAAAAATTCAGATACTTTACTATTGGTGCATGGTGACACTAATGATTTTTAAGTGTGTTCACTTTATATTCTGTGGTTTTGTTAAATTCATTAATTAGTTTTAATTGCATTTTGTGATGTCTTTAGGGTTTTTATATGTATAATCATTTTATCTGCAACCAGTAACAATTTGATTCTCTCTTTTCCAGTTTCAATTCCTTCTATTTCTTTCTCTTGTCTGATTGCTCTGACTAGAGCTTCCAGTGCTATTTTAAATAAGAGTGGTAAAGGCTAGTTATCAATCTTAGAACAGAAAATTTTATCCTTACCCTTCCAATATGATGCAAGGTATTGGCCTATTATAGATGGCCTTTATGATGCTGGGTCTTGTTTAAAAATATTTTAATCATCTTTTAAGGATTTTGATACTTTGGGATTCTGGATTTTAGGATTGTGCCTTTCTGAATTTTGGCCCAAACTAAATTCGGAAATGAAAACAATTTTTTTTTTTTTTTGGTGGTACTGGGGTACCTGGAAGCCCTTCTACTTCCGGGCTATACTCCCAGACCTATTTTATATTTTTATTTGGAAACAGGGTCTCTTAAGCCAGCGTGGCTGGCTTTGAACCTACGAGATCCTCCTGTCTCCGCCTCCCAAGCACGGGGATTACAAGCGTGCGCCACCATGCCTGGCAGAGAAACAATTCTAATCTTAAATGTTGCCATTCAACAATATATAATTTTTAAGTACATGCTGTGTCCACAGTGGAGAAAGAAGGATAAATAGAAGTCATTATGGATGGTTGAATTACGTATTCTTAGTTTATCAAGAAAAACAGATTACTCTTAGGGAATGCTATTAACCATTCACAGTTGTTCAGCTGGTTCTGGTAACTAGGAATTTGGGATGCTGTAAGAATTTGTAGTAAGAAAAAAAATAACCATGGCTTTTTAGGAAGACAAATACTTAAAATTATAAATGTTTACACAGTTATAATTATAAGAAAATGTGCTCTGGGGTGCCCTGGGGACATATCAAGACAGAATTACTAATTGAGCAAGGTGGTACACACCAGCCTGTGAGAAGCTGACACAGAAGGATTGCAGTTTTAAGGCTAATGCATGGTAACTTATCAAGATTCTGTTTCAAATTTTTAAAAAATAAAAAAGGGGCTGGGGATGTAGTTCAATGATAGAGAACCTCTTGGGGGCAGGGGAGATAGAATGAATGAATTAATTTTAAGGATTCTTGGGAGACTTTTAAAACCTGAAGTTTACAGAAAGCAGCAAAATAAATACTATTTTAGGTAGAGAGAACAGCATGCGTGGAAACATGGAAGCTACTGAGCTTATACATGTAACAGGAAAACAAAGGCTATTGGGGCTGAAGGGTGAAGTATGAGAGGTAGAAAAGTCTGGAATAGTCTATGGAAGAGGGAGTCATCACAAGCCTTTCTCTATACCACAGGAGGATATTGGTCTTTATGCATTACAGGAAACCACAGAAGAGTCTATCAATCAAGGTTTGGGCAGTTATTTATACCAGTTACTTGACCTTTTGCAATTGTGAGACATGGTTAAAGAGTCTTGTGGGGGTTTCGTTTCTGTATCTGGTGATAGAGGCTGAGGTTGGCAGGATGGACAGTTGTGAAGGAAAGATGGACATGGAACACAGGAAGGGAGTGAACACTGAAACTTATGAGGATGGGCTGCAATCCATGAAGCGAGACTGAAATCAGGTTAGTTCATCTCTCACTGCTTCCAACTTTGATGACAGAGGTGTCTGGCAGGAGAAGCTGGCATCCTTTGTACTGGGCAAACACACACCTGTTACAGACATGGAAGAAGCTACAGATCCATGAAAGTATGGAAGATGTTGCATGGCTGGTTGTGACCCTGTACCAATGAGGTTAGCCAACAGACAAGCATGGGCATGGCTTGCATAGGTGGTATTTTAGTCAGGGATCTCCAGAGAAATAAAACCAATAGATTTTATGTATAGATATAGAAAGAGATTTAAGGGATTGATACCTTTGGTTATGGAATCTGAGAACTAGGATCTATAAAGGGCAGCTAGAGATCCAGAAAACTGATGTTTTAGTTTCAGTCTGAAGGTCAGCAAGCAGCCGACCCAGGAAGAATTGATGTTTTAGTTCAAGTATAAAAGCAGGAAAGAAACCATTCAGCTTGAGGTCAGTTAGGCAAGAGAAGTTCCCTCTTAACATAGAAAGAATCAGCCCTTTTATTGTGTTTAGATCTCCAAATGATTAGATGAAACCCATCCCTATCAGGGGATACAATCTATAAGCAGATGTGAATCTCTTCCAAAAAATGCCATCACAGACATACCCAGAGTAATATTTATTACTCTTGGCCCAGTCAAGTTGATACATAACATTAACCATCACAAGTTGGGTGTAGTGGTGTACACCTGTAATGCCAGTAGTTGAGAGGCTAAGACAGGAGAATCAGATGTCCATGGCCAGCCTCAGCAATTTATTAATGTCCCTCAGCAACTTAATGAGAGCATGTTTCAAAAAAACTAAAAAGAAACAAGTAAAACAAGGCTGAGGCAGGTTTGTAGCCAGCCTCAGCATGTAATGAGGCTCTCTGTAACTTAGTGAGACCGTTTCAAAGTGGAGAATAAAAATAAGGCTGGGGTATAGCTCAGAGTTAGAAGGCCCTTCTGAGTGTTCAATCTCCAGTAACACACACACACACACACACACACACACACACACACACACACACGGGCTGGGGATATAACTTGTAGGTAGGATGTCTTCGGGTTCAACCTCTACTACTGAGAAGAAAATAGCCATTGATTCAACCTCTACTACTGAGAAGAAAATAGCCATTGCAAACTGCAAGAACACACTAAGCCCTATAATACTATTCAAAATATAAAAAATAATATGACTGTGCCTTGAATTTTGCCTTCCACACCATGCAAAATGATCTTCTAACCTTATAACCTTGCCTATTTGGGGTTATTTAGTGGAGGGAATTCAGTGAAATGCATTGCCAGTTAAGTTGGCATCAGATCAATCCACCACAATTGGACTTAACAAGAGTTTTGTCTTTATCAGAACTAAATGTAAGAACTATCACACTACTGGCCTTATGCAGAAATGTTCAGATTAGGTCCAAAGTGGGTATCTTCTTCTTCCAGTGGCAGGAGGATGACAATGGCTTTATGTAGTAGCATCTTAGGTGGTGTAGCCTTGTAGAGATAGAGCCATATGTGGAGTGCCTCATTCAGAGGTATCAGAGGTGAGAAGTAAGTAAGTACAGAAGAAATAATCTCCTCCCACACATGTTTTAAGGTCGTATTTGAGTAGCAAGGATATTTTGGCTCAATTATCTGGTAGCTGTTTTCTAACTCAAAAGTCTATCATTTCTTTTTTCTTTTCTTTCTTTCTTTCTTTCTTTCTTTCTTTCTTTCTTTCTTTCTTTCTTTCTTTCTTTCTTTCTTTTTTTTGGTGGTACCGGGGTTCCTGGAAGCCCTTCTTACTCTGGGCTACACTCCCAGACCTATTTTTACATTTTTATTTGTAAACAGGGTCTCTTAAGCCAGCACGTGCGGCTGGCTTTGAACCTGCGCCATCCTCCTGTCTCTGCCTCCCAAGCACGGGGATTACAAGCATGCGCCACCATGCCCAGCAAAAGTCTATCATTTCTATTCTAAAAGAATTTCCAAAGCTGGCTGTGGTGGCAACACCTATAATCTTCCTACATGAGAGGCTGAGACAGGAGGATCAGAGGTCCAAAGCCAGACTTAGAAATTTAGTGAGGTATTCAGCAACTTAGTGAGACCTTGCTTCCAAATAAAAATAAAACAGAAATGGAGGTGTAGCTCAGAGGTAGAATGCCCCTGAGTTCAATCCCCAGTACAAAAAAAAAAAGGAAAAGAAAAAGAAATTCAACATCCTAAAAAGAGGGAAGATGATTACACTGAAAAAATAGCAGTATATAAGACAGAATAATTTAAAGGCCTGGGCTATGTAGCAATAAGAAAGAAAGAAAAACATGCATGCCCCAGAAGGAAAAGAAACTGGAATCAGTGTATGAAAAGGTGTTGTTTCAGATAGTCAGTAACAGCCCAGAATCAAGTTGAACGTTTGAATATTGATAGGACCTTGTTAGGCAGGAATATTTGAATGCAAATTCTGACCACGTCATCCTCCAGCTTAATTGCTCTAAGTGCTCCCAGGATGGAGTCCATAATCATTATCATGGACTACAGAACCTTGATGGATGTGGTCCTTTCCCCACCATCGACTCAGCTTGCGCTCCTTTGTACCCAGCACTAGCTGATCTTGCATGGTGACTTTCTCCTGTTGCTTGAAGTTATCAAATTTCCCCCTACTCTAGAGAGTCTCCACAAGTTGCTGTGATGGGCAAGAGTGTTCCTGATCCTGCTCTCCACCTACCTGAATTGGTTTATGCTTCCATCTCAGGTTCAGTATCATTTTCCAGGGAGGATGTCCCCATGTACTCTCTCTCTCCACCTTTGAACTATGTTAATCCCTCAATTATATAATCACATTGCCCCCATCACCCCAATCATACTTGTAACACTATAGTTATTTTTGAAATAATTACTTTGTTCTGATCCTACCACTAAACTGTAAGCTGAGGTCAAGTGTCATTTCCCTATCACCTCACATGACATTTCTGGGTTGTTCTTTTTTTTTTTTTTAATGACTGTAGGAAGGTGTGAGAGAGACTTCTTGAATATATCTGAATAGTGGGATGCATATCTTTATAAGTTAATCATTTAACTTAAAGGGCAAGGTGATATCAGCTTTTGGAGCGGAAAACATCATTATCTTGTGCTGTTTTCAGCTTTTTCCCTGGTTGAAGCCAAAGCAGTTTTTATTTTGGATCTACTAAACATGGTCCAGGCGTGCACAGCATCAGAATACACTAAGTGCATCCCTAGGCATCTCATATCTTCCTTGGTTTGCTCAGGAATAGTTCATCATTTGCCTGCTCTTGTAGCCTTACACTGCTTTGCAAACATCTGCTCTGAGTCCAAATTCCTAGGGAAACAAGCTTGAAGACAACATTGTATCTCTATTTCTGTGTTTACCTCATTTCCTCTCTGAAGACTTTTCCCCTTGAGCTCCCACAAAGCTAAGAACATTCTGCAAATCCTCATTGGGAGTTGGTTGCAGAAGGAATTCAGGGGGGGGGGAACCCTCCTGTCTAGGATGTTGAGAGTTTGGCCTCCTCCCAAATACTTATGCCTTCTCTGAGAGAAATAGGAGATGCATTCTGTATCTCTGTGGTTTAATCCGAAGAACCAATGTCAAGGAGTAAATCGAGCAATTAGTTGGTGAATAGGAATGTCTGTTTGAGTTTTTCAGTCTCTTAATTCCTCTTTCAGATAAATACAAATTTAACACAGACAAAAAACAAGGCTGTGCATTTTAGACTCTGCATGTGGGAGGCAGGGAAGGCTTTGTAGAAGAGTTGGTTTTTGAGAGGGATCTTGGAAGATAAGGAGTTTGTCATAAAACTGTTGAAGGGGAAAGAAATCATGATAAGAAGGAGGACACGGAGTGTGTGCAAGATGGATAAGGCGAGTTTATGGGGATGGTGAAAGTGGTGAGATGAGACGGGCCCTTTGTGCTATGATGCCTGCACTGGGTATGGTGCAGATGTGCTCAGGAGCCCCACGAGCTCTGCTCACCTGGAAATAGCCTCAGAGGGGGAGTGCAGTGTGAGTTCAGCTGGACCTCCCTTCTTTGTTTCTACTGAGTGAGCACAGAGCATTTGGCTTTGGAACATCATTTTTCTTTAAAATATATTTTATTTGGAAACAGAGTCTCACTAAGTTGCTGAGAGCCTCACTCAGTAGCTGAGGCTGGCTTTGAACCTGTGCAATCCTCCTGTCTTAGCCTCCCAAGCACAGGGATTATAAACATGTGCCATCACGCCCAGAGGAACATCATCTTTTTTCTCACCTCGTGTCCAAACTTAACTGATTTATTCAAAGTCAATTCTTCCAGCATCTTTTCAGCATGGACAGGTTAATTTCTCATCTTTTGTCTTTTTTCTTTATGTGATTTTCTTGATCATTTCAAGAATAAAGAAAGACTATTGATCCCTTTATGTTGATGGTATATGAAGAAATATTGCTGGGATCCTTTGTTATTGCTTTTAGTAGCTAGGCTATTGAATTTTTGAATTTTTATATAAATTATGAAAGCTGATATTGCAAGGAACAGCAAAACAGATCTGTAGAACTTAACATGTTGTAAGTACTTTATAGATATTTACTGATTTACTCTTCACAGCAATCATTTGACCAGATATCATTATTACCATAAGAAGTGAAGTCTTAATTTTACCGAAGGCTAAGATTTACAAACTTGCTCAGAGTTTCTCAAATAGCAAGTGGGAAAGCCAAGGTCTAAATTCAATTGTGGCTTTGTAATTCATTGTCTTTACCACTAGACTACCCTGCTTCCTCATTGCTATTTTGTCTTTTCCTTTTTTTTTTTAATTGTCTTTTTTTTTTTTTTTTTGCAGGTCTGGGGATGGAACCCAGAGGCATTTGACTTCCGAGCTACACCCCCTGCCCAATTTTTTATTCTTTATTTTGAAACAGGGTCCCATTGAGTTGCAGAGGGCCTTACTAAGTAGCTGAAGCTGTCTGTGAACCGCGATCCTCGGGTCTCAGCCTCCCAAATGCTGGGATTACAAGCGTGTGCCACCACGCCTGGCTCTAAAATTGTCTTTTTTATTGGTGCATTAGAATCATGTATCATGATAAAGTTCAAAGTGATAGAGGCCCATATGCACACAGTACTTGATGAAACCTCCTTTTGTGCCCACACCACTCCCTTCCCTCCCCACCTCCTATGCAAGGCATCGTGATTGGCATTGATAAATTTATGTATGTACATTATAGCCATTGCAGGGTTTTCTTCTTTGATTCTTCCTCCCCGTCCGTCCTGCTTCCCTCAGTTAGTTCCCCTCTCTTACTTCATTAAGGATTCCCTCCATTGTCTGGAGTTCCTCCTGAGTCTCAATTTCTCCTTAGCTTCCACATATGAGGGAAAACATCTGACCTTTCACTTTTTCTGTGACTGTTTCCTCTTTTCTAACACACACTTTTATTTGTGCCTTGTTGTCTTACATCATAATGTAGTTCAGAGTGATAGCGAAATAGATGAACATAGTACTTGATTCTTATTTATTTTTCTCACATTGCTAGGTTGGTTAATATTTTAGGATAATGTTGAATATTAGGATATCACTAACTTTCAAGATGATGGTTATAAAATTTCATCAAGTATGATGTTCACGGTCCCTACAGGACTTGCATGCATGCTAAGATCCTCCTTGAAAAATTTAGAGCAAAAACAAGATGATGTCTTCAGCCTGGTCACCACGAAAAGAAGGTTCACACTGGAACAACCATAGTGAAATCCAGTTCCTCTGTGTCACACATCTGTTTTTGTTTCTCAGTCTTCTGTCTCCTATACTTCTTCTGTACTAAGTAAATCATTCCTAGTTTTTTATTTTAATTCCTTTAATATTTTTCACCATATATTTTTGTTATTTTCTCAGCATTTGCTCTAGGGCTTACTATATGCACTGTATGCGTAACTATTTATTTAAAGCTCTTGGCTTAACATTCTCTTCTTTTAAGACTAGATGTAGCAGGTCCGTTGGACGCACAACTGCAACAGCTGGAGGCTGACTGCGGTTCACTGTGTCTTTACTTTGACTGAGGACGTCAGGACTTTCCTTTATGAAGTATCAAATTCTACCTTTTAGTTTGGACCTGTGGGTCTCTCCTGCAAATATGAGGTAGGGCAGGGGAATCTAACATCAGTGTGACAGCAAGCCTGTGGATGATGTGATAAAAAATTTCCTTGGCTTTTGCTTTGGTAACTTGGAATTTGTCATTTCTTTACATTCTCTATGAGTAAAAAGATTTGCTAAGCAAATATGTAAAGAAGGCAGCTAGGGAGACAGTTCGACTACTTACATAAACCAATAGCTTTTAAGAAAACAAGTCCATGATAGGAAAATAAATGGATGCACTAAAACAGACTTGAGGGCAGCGAGTGGGTGCTATCATCTAATGTGATCCTTCAAGGGCCTTCTCTAGTGCTGCCTCCTCTGCAAAATCTCCCCAGTAATTAGGATAATGTTTCCTTCTTGATAGTAGGTGAGTTTGGAGAAGTCATTCAAGCTTTTGTTACTTAAAGTGCAGTCCCCAGACCATCAGCATCATCTCCATGTTAATCAGACATTTTGAGTCTAGTGTTTTGCTCATATCGATTGTCTTTTAAAAATACATATATTGGTGCATTATATTTTTACGTCATAAGGTAGACTGACCTCTTGCCTTTAAAGATGATGGTCAGGTGATTCATTTGCACACTGGCCTTTGAGAGGTACTGACATAAGCTCCTGGCCCTTAGATTCTCAGGGTTGTTGGAAAGAATAAATGGTACACTTATGTGGAGATCCTCTGACAATGGGTGATACACAGAACATTCTCCCAAAGTGGTAATTATTATAAGTAGTTTATCTAGTCTAATGTTTCTGTTGTGGCCATTGCTCTCAGTCCTTGTCCTTCCAAGCCACCAACACCTGGAACCAAGCTAGGCTTTTACTTTGTAGATTGGAGCCTTTCCAAAATCATGGTGAAAGACTTTACCATCTTCTCTAAGCCTGATTCATAATCTTTAAAATAGGATGAAAATTTCACTGAAAAGGTTCTTGCATTAAATACGACAAATAACATGGTTTTCAGATGTCAGGTGCTACTGTCTTCAACACTGCTCATCCATCCTCTCATTCAGCCTTCACATGACTTCCATGTAGTGGGTAAAAATTGTTCAGAGAGAGGACAGCATGTGCTCAAAGACACACAGCTAATTGATGGCACAGCTTGTTCTCAAATCTGGAGCAAATCCCAATGCAAAGCCCTTAACTGCTTGATTCTGGCATTGCCTGAAGCATGAAAATTATGATGCCTGTCATCCAGATGTCTTATAAATCATCAGGCGTCTCCTGCCATGACGGATTACCAACAATGACAGAGTGGTGGACTTTGACTTTCTACCCCATGTGTCTACTCCAGCAGGAGGTAGTTATTTTGCTTCCCACCAACTTGGCTAATGTGCTTTGACCAACCCCATTCCTTCATCGCAGCCCTTGTCTTTCTTTGCAAGGGCTCAGATGGCCAGATTCAGAGTCAGTTGCTGCAGAGTCAGGTATGACCATGCTTGTTAAGGAGCCAGAGTGTGAGATAATTATAGTAATTAAAGCTTCCTATTTACATAACACCTCCCAGGCAGAAGGAACACAGAACTCTTTTCCATGGCCACACAGAAGAAACTGGCCAGTTCTTCACACTGCTGTGTCACTGCTTCTCTGGAGACCTGGAACAGAGGAACATATGTCCTTGCCACAATGGACTGCTTCAGATGTGGGGAGGGATGAAGCATTTCTGGCCAAGATGAACATCAGACAGGCCTCCAAACCATCCAGAAGATAGGCTTCTTGCAGGAACCAACAAATCTAGTTATTACCATGTTATTTAGCAGCCATTGTGTAATGAGTTACTTATGTTATGATGATAAATTCTAACAAACACCCACCCAAATATTTATTTATGAGAGCTGAATGAGGTAGTGGCTACTATCCCTAGTCAGGGATAAGGGAAATGAGGCTGAGAGAATATAGATAATATAACCAGGTTTGTATAGCAAGTGAGTAGTGTAGTTGATTTTTTAAACCCCACATACATGTAATTATAAAACCCATGTGCAATCCACCACACCACACCACACCACACAACATTGTCTCTCTCTCAAAAAAATTAACTGTTGTGCTGTTTGCATATAGGATGTTTCCTAAAGAAGCTCATGTATTGGCAGCATAATAAAAATGTTCAGAGGTGAAATAATGCTACCACAGTTCTGATAGTATCATTGGATAAATCCACAGAAGAAATAATAATTTGAATAGATTTATTGGGTGGTAACTTAGGCAGACATGGCTTGTTTGCAGAAGGTAGGTTGCTGGGGTATGGCCTTTAGAATGGTATCTATTCTTGGTCACTTTCTTTCTCTCCTTTTTATTCTCCCTCACCCTCTCTCTGCTTTTGGCCCTCATTGAGCTAAGCTCAGCTTTCTTCATCATACTGTGCCACCATGATATCTGCCTTGGACTCAGCCAGCTCTGGACTGTTCCTCTGGAACCTTGTGGTCAAGTCCTCCTCCATGTTGTTCATGTCAGGTATTTTGGTCACAATGAAGCTGACTAAAATAGCTGTTTACTTAGCACTTCACCATTACTTACTGTGTTTGACCTTATGATGTGAACAGATGCTACCATCACTTTTCAGATTAAACACTCACACATAAGCATATGCACATACCACATCACTTACACACACACACACACACACACACACACACACACACACACACTCACCAGATTCATAGAAGTCATATGCCATTTTTCTAATCAAATTTTTAGAGAGTAACAGATACTGCTTCAAAGTCTGGATTTCTTTCTACCGTGATCTGCTGCTTCCTTTAGTCTAGCTTCTATTCAATTAGTACAGTCTTTAAAAAATCAATGAATGGTTAGTGATGCCTTTAATAGATATTGAATGAATACAAATCTGGTGTTATTAATCACAAAAGTGATACTTTAATAACTTACTCCCCTCAGAGTAATACCAGCTATATCCAATGTACTTGATTTTGGTACATGGAACCCTGTTACTTTGATTCTGAGGTAGAGACAAGGTCACTATAACTTCTATTTATCAGAGAGATTATTTCAACTCTGGTCATAAGTGTACATGTTCAGCCCCACACAGCTATCAATTGGCAAAGCCAAGTCTCTGATGCCATGATCTTTCTAGTTATTGGTATATTAAATCAATATGAAACTTGGGCATACTTTCACTCAGTAAGTAAATAAGGAGTGACCGTGTGCTAGGTACTGGGTCAGAGTTTGGTATCCAGCACTAAAGAAATTTGGCAAAGTTTTGGTCCTCCTTGAAAAGACAGACAGTAAGCAAATAATAAATGCATTCATAAATCCAAGTTGAAAACAATACTGAGAAGGAATGAAAAGGTGTATGGTTAGAGAAAGGATTTATAAGGAAAAAATATTTAACCTGAGACCTAAAGCTTGAGAAGAATCAACTGACTAAAGATTGGAGATCACAAGATCCCAAACATAGGGAGCTATATATCTCACGTCCTCATGAAGAGGGAGATTTTAAAAGTTCAAAGAATTTAAAAAAGGGCAGAGTGGCTGAGCCAGGGCAAAAGAAAGGTCAACTGGGACAAGATAAGAGAGGGCAGAAAGATATGCAAAGAAAATGTAGCACGGGCCTCTAAAGAACATAGTAATGATTAGAATTCTACTTCAAAGTAAGTGCAAATTACACTGTACAGAAGAGCACTTTGACTCCTTTTCTTGGGCTAGATACATATGTTTTTGTGTTTTAAATTTCATAGTGGAGACTTTGGAGTTAGAAAGATCCAGATTTGATCTTGTGTGTGTGTGTGTGTGTATGCACACACACATATGGATACATATGTGCATATAAATATATATACACATGTACATATATGCACACAGGATAGATGATAGATTTATATATATGTATACATATGCATATATATGTGTGTATGTTTGTATGTTGTGTACACATGTACACTTGAGATTGGAGAATATGCTCTAATATACATCCTTGTTCCATTAATCCTTTTCCACTGAGCTTTAGTTTTTTTCAATAGTGGGGTCAGGCTAAGTTATGCTGAAGCATTGTCAACAAAATATACGCAGACTCTCAGGGACTTAGTACAAAGAAAATGAATTTTTGTTCATTCAAAGTCAACACTCCAGAGCAATATCCACCGTGCACCAGCTTAGCATTCCAGATTATTCCATCTCATGGCACTTTCACACTGGTATGTGATGGCACTGCTGTCCCCGGTGTTTGTGGAGGCTTTGTCCACATGATACAAGTCCCCTTTCAGGAAAGAAACTCATTCTGTGTGTTCACATCTGAGAGAATAAAACAAGTCACATGACTACCCCTAAGCTAGACTTTTGTTGTTGTTGTTGTTAGAAATAATGGGGGGACACACTACAGTGAACTGTGGTACTGTGGTGATACTCCACCCCTCTTCACAGAGTGATACATGTTAGCAATACAATGTGCAATGGACATTTGCCAGGACTAAATGCCCAATAGATGCTCAGTGAATGCTTTTACTTAATAGCCCCCCCCCTCTCTCTCTCCAGCATCTCATGCAGATCTTGAGAAAGCTCGATCAGGGGATCCGCAACAGCACAGATCCCCCATGAAGTATGTCTAGCATTCCTTTCTTCATAAAATTATTTTAGGATTATTTGGATTAATATGTATAATTGGAATTTTATGTATAAGCATTATAATTAAAACTGATGGGCAGCGGCCTGTGGGAGACTCAGGCAGCAAAGATTTTTTCCCAAGGATAAAGTTATTGGGCCAAACATTAAGTTCAAACTGACCTTAGTTTGAGACACTGTATAAGATTGGATTTGAGTCAGCCTTGTGAAGTAAAACAAAGCATACTATAATTATTTAAATGTCTGACACCCTTGCCCTAAACTCTATATAAAAATAAAACTTTTCCCATCCTTGAAGATCCTGCTTGCATGGCTATGCCCTTGCTTTTCTGAAAAAAAAAGTATAAAAGTTATAACAAATCCTGAATAAAATGGAGAGGATTGAATATGATTTCATGTGGCAATTCTTCTCTCATCGACCTCGGCTTCCCCTCACCAGCACACAAAACTCGACTCTTGCTAGGGCTGGACCCCGGCACTCTCCCCTTCTCCTCCTCCTCCTCCTCCTCCTCCTCCTCCTCCTCCTCCTCCTCCTCCTCCTCCTCCTCCTCCTCCTCCTCCTTCTCCTCTTCCTCCTCTGAGGGATATCTTCCAAAGAGCAAAACATTTAATGTTGTGATGATCTAAACATGATAGCACAGCGAATCTGATATGGAATCTGATATGGAATCATCATCACATGTCTCAGATTAGGGATCAGCAAACTCTAGCTGTGGGCCCAAATCTGCTGCCATCTGTTTTTGTAAGTAAAGTTTTATTGTACAGAGTTAGGCCCATTCACTTATGTTCTGTCTACTTTCATACTCTCTTAGCAGGTTTGAGTACATGCAACCCAATGTGTTTGGCCTACAAAGCCCCA
Organism: Muscardinus avellanarius; assembly: GCF_963383645.1. Lineage (NCBI taxonomy): Eukaryota > Metazoa > Chordata > Mammalia > Rodentia > Gliridae > Muscardinus > Muscardinus avellanarius. The sequence continues at coordinate 16,270,595 of NC_137799.1, forward strand.
AATATTACTCTATGAACCTTTACAGAAAAAGTATGCTAACGACCACTTTATATTATCTTTCTAATTGCCTTGCTCCCTGTAGAGACAGTAAAAGCCCTCTCTCTGAAATATTCTCCATCCTGTCTTTATCTATGGGTTGAATGACTTTTTATCTGCTATTTACACCTTGTCCCAACCTAAAAATTATTTTTATGTTGATCATATATCTAATTGAAAAATAAATAAATCAGCCTAGTAATACACACCTGTAATCCCAGTATTTGGAAGCTGAGACAGGAAGATGCACGTTCAAGAACAGTCTCAACAACATAGTCTCTCAGCAACCTAGTGAGATCCTGTTTCAAAACAACAAATTGAACCAGGGATGTAGCTTGGAGGCAAAATGGTCCTGGGTTCAAACACTAGAACCACATACACACAAAAGAAAAATTAGTAGAGAACTTGAATTTGTTCTGTACCTCTCACTTGTTCTCTTTCCAGCAGTTTTGACTATGACTCAAAGAAGTCACACAGAAAACTGCCTGCAGAACAAAATTTCTCATCCTTCATGGGAGGCGAGTGTTGAGTGCTTCTCCCCTTTCCCTCTCCATTTCCCATGACACAAGTTTTAACCCACAATTAGGATATTTTTTTTTCTATCCTTTTATCTCTTGACATGAACACCGTCTGATGGAAAATGGATACTGGAAAGATCAGTGGAATTTGTCAGCAACCATGGAATTAAAAAGAAATCATGTGATGGGGAGACTATGAAGTAAATCCTGTCCAAAAAATACTTTATAGAGTCCACCTGTCCACAATGGATAAATCAATTGCTCTAAATTAAATTCTCCAAACCTGAAAGACCTAGGTCTGGTACTGGATTTATTTAGAGTCTAGGAAAACAGTAATTTTCTAAGTCAACATCCTGACCCCACTTGAGTCAGCGACTGATCATGATAAAGCCTTTTCTTGCTACTTGCAGCTCCCTTTGAAGGAGCAAGGCACACATCTCAGGGAAAAAATTACCCAAGTCCAAGAGACAGACACTAATCAAGATGTGTCAGCCCAGGCAGTGGGCACATGGCATCACAGACATCTACTGCCTGGGACAGAGGCAGCTGGCCTCTGCCCCATGTGTGCACATCACAGGCAGGATGCTGCAGCTATCCTGTTAGTTCCACTGATTATCAGTGCTGATAGGTCATTAATTAAGCATTCTTCCTTCATCCTCCCACTGGGTTCCAAGAGTATGGCTGCTTGTCCTGTGGATTCCCTTATGTCCTTCTGTCACTATCTCCTGCAAACTTCACACCATCCAAATCTGTGACAGGTACAGTGGCAACATACAACACAAACTCTGAGATGTGATTCCAGAAGTAAACTCTGACAGAAATAGCCATCCATATGGAATTATGTTAGCCTCCTCTGAAGTCTCCTACCTCCACTCAAATCCACTTCCCTGCCCTAGATCACAGCTTGGTGGGTAGGTCTGATGTTTGACCATCCATTTGTAAAGCTGCAAGGTGCTTTTAGCATTGTGTGGCCTGAGCTTTTTACTTTTGTGGGAAGACGTTGAAACTTCAGACTCTAAGGTCACACAACCAGTCAACATAGGAGCCTCTGGTACCCCCCACCCCCTTTTGTGTCTCTTTATCCTAGTAAGTTTAAGTGTCCCTTCTCCCCTAGGACCATGGCTACTTTTTGCTCAAACATCTTGGGAAGTGAACAGCTTTCATATTGATGGGGAACTGAAACACTGCAAGGAAATTTTAAGATTTTAGGAGCATGATCCTTCATCTGGGGTTGTGTTCCCAGCAGGAATCTAGATGGTCTTCCAGGGAATGTGCAGAGAGAGTCATAGAATGTGAACTTTACGTGTGAACTCCTGGGAGCTTCAGTGAGACTTAAGAATATTTTGTATTTTCAAATCATCCCTCTTCTGGCCATTCTAGTCTCTATTCTTATAATTCACATAATTCTGGGGACTGATGGATTTCCTTTAGGAGCCATAATAATGATGAAGCTTCAGTTTATTCCCCTGTACAAATTTGCCACTGTAGAGCATTCCAAATTTGAGGTTACTTGGAACTTGAGCTCCAGAGGAAATGATCCCACCTCTACCACCAGGATCCTGGTTAGCATGCTCACAAGCATTAATTTTGCTCAGTGTTGAGAGAGAAAAAAACTTAATTAATTTAATTTTGGTGTAATTTAACACATATATATCAAAACAAGTGTAAAATATAGAGAAGTATATAGCCAGATGCTGTGGTGCACAACTGCAAAATCCCAGTGCTTAAGAGGTTGAGACAGGAGGATCACAGGTATCCTCAGTACCTGCAATCCCCTGCAAAAAAAAAAAAAATAGAGATAAGTACAAGGTTCTCAATAGATTTTTAGTATAAATACAATATGTGGCTTCATCAAAAGTGTCTGTCTGTAGCAGGCCACTTTGTTCAGTAATCCTCTCCCCAGGTTCCCAGGAGTGGCTTGCATATATCCTCTGCAGTTTAGCAGTATTTTAGTAAAAAAAAATTTTTTTGAACTGATTTAATCACTTCATTTACAAACTAAGAAACAAAGTCTAAGTGTTCTGTTCATCTATGTAGGAAGCCACCTGAGATGCTTGGAGAATGGGCTTTGGGATCTAAAAGACTTACATTTTTATTTGTGTCTTTTTCTACTGTGCAACTTTGGACAATGTTTTTAATCTCTTCGAGATAGTTTTTCCAGCTGCAAGTGGCTTAAGATAAGATTGCGTGCATACTGAGGATGATATTACATGTAAATTATTAAACTCTTAGAAGTCACTGGGTAATTTCTAGTTACTTTTTCCACAGGGCAGCCAGAGGCAAGGCAACAGATTAGCTCTTTTACTTCCTTTTCTCAATATGTTGGTTCACCAAATACATATTTACGCACTTTTATATCCCAGTGCCTATCCTCACATTTAGTTCTTATTATCAGAAGTGATAGAATTTCTCCTTTTATTTACCTTGTCAATGAGCTTTGAACCCTTAGAATTCTGCCACTGTTCAGTTTCCACTCATTCTTTCTTTAAATTATAGCTCAAAATCTAACTCTTTTGTGGGACGTTTCCCTTCTTCCCCTGCAGCTCCCCAGTTGATTATTTGTACCACATTTTCAGGCTTTTTGTAAGTTGATCTATTTTGGCACTTAGCGTATTGTTATGGTTATATATAGAATGTCCTCTGAAGAGCTCATATGTTGATATTCAAAGGTGATAGAATTAACTCATGAGGGTTGTAATCTCATCAGAAAATAAATCTATTGTAATGAATTTACTGCGTGGTAACTTAGGCAAGTGCGGTATGGGTGGAAGAGGTGGGTGCCTAGGGGTGGGGCCTTAGAGACTGTACTTGTGTCTTTGAGGCCTTTTGCTTGATTTCTTGCTTCTGGATTCCATGATGTGAGAGAAGAGCCTGGGTCTCTGGTTCTCTCTTTGCTTCCAGCTGCCATACCTGAGCTCTGCATACTCAGCCTGACATGGCCTGGTCTTCTAAATTTCCAAAACTGTGAGCAAATAAATATATCTTCCTTAAGTTGTGAGGTCAGTTGTTTTGGACTATAGCAGTGAGATTGTTAACTGAAATATGCTATGTTAGAATGATCTATTTATGAGTTTGTCTCCTACATGATTCTTAGCTTGCTCAGGGCAGGGACTGAACCAACTTCTTTTGAAATCCCCAGAATCCAGCATAGTGATTGGTCTGTGTAGGTATTTAATAAAATACAAGAATGTGCAAATTGATGCATTGATGGAGTTTATTGCTTTGCTTCTGCCTTCTTAACAAGGAGAAACTACAACCTTAAATGCTGACAGTGTCTAAGAGAAAGTGAAAAAGTTACCGTAGGGAAAACCTAGGACTACACAGTGAATGTGCCTATGACCTCTCCCCTGACATCTTAGTAGAAGACAGCTCCATCCCCTCCATCCCTATGACCCATCCAGTTCCAAGTCCACTTTTTCCCTACCATACGCTGACCTTGGCCACTATGGGTCTCCCCATCTATCCCTGTGTAACTCACCCTCCTGCCAGTCCAGCCCCCCTGCAATTATCACCAACAACATTGTCTCAGAACACCAGCCCAGAACCTGGAGTAATTGCTGCTCAAGATCCTCCTGACACAAATGTTGACATTCTGTTGGCATAACTTGCAATAATGTATGCAGATTGCATCCTTCCAGGGCCATAATTATTACTTCTCAGCAAGAAATAGTCAGGTGATTCCCTGGCTTGATTTCTAGGAGCCAATTTCACTTTTGAAGCTGACTTGTTTAAAGAAATGAGAAGGGAAATGAGAGGAGAGACATTGAGATGCTCTGTTGGGGAGGAACCTGCAGAATGCAGCTGGATAGCTATGGTCTAGTAGTCTTGGGTCCTGAGTGACTCCACTGCCAACTTTCTGTAATCTTTGTAGCTTCTGGAGGGCGGGTCCCTTATAAAATCCTCAGGTTGTTCTTGTTCACAGTACATAGTTCCAGAGGAAGTTCAAGACCTCCCAACCTCATTTGACTACCACAAATAAGAAGCTCTGATATAGGTTAAAGGCATAATGGGCCCCATAGAGATACCAGATTGACCCACGGTGTTATGGTCAAAATGTTTATGGAAGGAATGAAATAAATATAAGGTACTAGTTTTCTTTGTTTACTTTGGATCCTGTCATTGGAAAAAATGTATCATCATGTATTGGAAAATATTTTCATTTTTCCTTGTTCAAGTTAAATCACCAATTCCTTGTATCTTTGGAATAAAGAAATATAGACTTTTGTACTCCAGAATAAAAAATAGACATATGTACTGTTTAAAATAAAGATGGAAACAGAGACAAGGTCTATGATCATGAGAAATTTCTTTCAATCCATTTTATGATTTTTTCTATTAATATGTCGTAAAATTTATTTATGCTTTTTGAGCTCAGCTTGGGATTCACTAAGATTTCCAGATAATTTTCCAATATCTTTATATTTCATTATTTTTAATATATGCTTTTATTGCTGTGTTATAATTCTACAGCATAGTGAAGTTCTAAGTGTTAGAAACACACATGCGCATAGTAAGTGGTATTTTTCCCTGTGTATTCCACTCTGTTATCATTTCCCCTGGCTCCATAGATGTTAGTGAGATTGGTAGTGATAACTTTATATATGAACAGAGCATTATTTGAGCTTTTTATTATCTTAATATGAGAGAAGGAACGTGATGGCACAGTTTCTATGCTGTCTAGCTTGATACTCGGTTCAGCTTGATACTTGGCATATATAATAGGTGCTCAAATATAAAACCATTAGTTGAAATGGAGTAGAACTTAGCCAGATTGGATGATAATTCCTTTAAAGGATGAGACTTTTTTGCATTCTTAAACTTTTAACCCACCTTGAGGCCTCAGAAGTAATCTATGTAGGCAATAATAGCCAAATTGAATTATTCCTAAGGGAAAGAATCATTTGCCATATTTGTATGGCTTCCCTTGAGGTCTTTAGAGAAAGAAGTGAAATTAAAGAAGGAAGGATAAGAAGCAGCACTTGGTCTGGCTCCCCATTCTGGAGAAGATGTTTCCAGCGGAATATGCACACACTCTAGTCCAATAAAATTTGTAATCTCACCCATGATGTGTGTGTTGACTCCTAGATGGAGACTGAGGAATGGGAATACAACTCCATCCTTTTGCTTCTCATTTCACAGAAACCTCATCACATCATAAGCTCTGCAGGCTATCTGTCCAGGGCCTCTTCTTTCTCCTTCTCCATCTTTACTCCAGCATCTGACTCTAGCCACCACTCCTGCAGCTCTAATATGCACAGGCAGGAGGCAGCAGGGAAAGAGGACCTCATTAAAGCTGCTCATTAATTTGCTTGAGGATCTGACTCCAGATACAACTAGACTCAGGGGGAAATGCTGGTTCATTTGGTGCTTCAGCCACTTTATATAAAAACAAGATGTCACAGGGTCCCATGGGTACCTGGGTAAAGAACAGGGAATAGATATCACTCCTATCCTCTCTCAAAGCCCTGGCTCTTTTGATAACATGGAAATGAAATCAAAGGGTCCAAACACTTTGTCAGCATTACATACATTGAAATTCTAGAAATGGATATTTTCAGCATTGCCTCCTCTAACTGTGTCAGTCTTCTACTTGAGACATCTGATGGCTCCCAACCTTCTGGAGAATAAAATCTCCACTATCAAGCATAAGTCTCAAGAACCTTCATGACTGCTTGCCACATGGGACACAGCCTGTAATTCTAGTACTTAGGAGGCTGAGACAGGAGAATCACTTTGAAGGACAACACAGGGTAACTTAGCAAGACTCTCTTTCAAGGGAGAATCGGGTAACAGGAAGAACTCTAGATGAAGAAAGAGATCCTATAGAGGAGCAAATAAGGTGACCAAACTGAGGGGATGGGAGGGGGAAGAGGGAAACTCTCTAAAGCATATGGTGTACTTAAACATATCAAAGTCAGTCAATAAGCCAACATAGGAAGGAGGGATGGGAATAGGGTGGGGATCATGTACAGGCTAATTGGATGATGTTTGCATGTATGTTTCCATAAGTCTTTAATCCCATTAAGATGTATGACTACAATGCACCAATAAAATTTTTTTTTCATGGTGATCGTAAAAGAGTAACACATATGTTATTTTTATTATTTTTTAACAATTTTTTTATTGAACATAGGTAGTATACATTTACACTATATTTGGTGCCCTCTCCCCCCCGCCCCCATTTTCTCTTCCCCCCTCCCACCAATGGTTGTCCAGGTTAACCATGTCTTATTCATAATTTTACACATGTTCAGGTATAGACCCTCATTAATCAAGATCGGCCTTTCTCCTCTCCTATCTTTCCATTGAAAACTTAGCTAGTATTTACCTTCTAATATCTGGAGTCCCACTGGTATCCTTTGTGTTTTCTAGTTTGGGCATATTAGAGGAAACATGTGTATCTTCTCCTTCTGTGCTTGGCTGATCTCACTTAACATGATGCTCTCCAGGGCTTTCCATCTTCTTGCAAATGATATCATTTTGTTCTTCTTTATGGCTGAATAGAATTCCATTGTGTGTATTTCCCACAGTTTTGCTATCCATTCATCTGTTGATGGTGATCTGGGTTGGTTCCATATTTTGGCTATTACAAATTGTGCTGCTATGAACATAGGTATGCATATGTTGTTGTATTTCTCTGAATTCAACCCCTTTGGAAAGATACCCAGGAGTGGTATAGCTGGATCATATGGTGGATCTATTCCCGCCTTTCTTAGGAATCTCCACACAGATCTCCATAGTGGCTGAACTAGTTTGCACTCCCACCAACAGTGTAAAAGAGTTCCTCTTTCCCCACATCCTCACCAGCATTTGTTGTTGTTTGATTTCTTTATGCTTGCTACTCTGACTGGGGTTAGATGGAATCTCAGTGTAGTTTTGATTTGCATCTCCCTGATGGCCAGTGATGAAGAACATCTTTTCATGTATCTATTGGCCCTTTGTATCTCTTCTTTTGTGAAGTGTCTATTTAGTTCATTTGCCCATTTCTTGATTGGGTTGTTTGTTTTGCTAGTGTAGAGTCTTTTGAGCTCTTTGTATACTCTGGATATTAGCCCCCTATCAGAATGGTGGCTGGTAAAGATCCTTTCCCATTCTGTAGGCTTCCTCTTTAGGTTATTGATAGTTTCCTTTGATGAGAAGAAACTTCTTAGTTTGATATTATCCCACTTGTTTATTCTTGCTTTAATTTCCTGAGCTTTGGAGGTTTTGTTGAGAAAGTTACTGCCTGTGCCAATATGTTGTAGTGTTGAACCTATGTTCTCCTCTACTAACTTCACAGTCTCAGGTCTAATTTCTAAGTCTTTGATCCATCTTGAGTTGATTCCTGTGTTAGGTGAGATATAGGGGTTTAGATTCATCTTTTTACAAATGGTTAGCCAGTTCTCCCAGCACCACTTGTTGAAAAGGCTGTCTTTTCTCCAGCGTATGTGTTTGGCCCCTTTGTCAAAGATTAATTGACTAAAGATGTGTGGGTTTGTTTCTGTATCTTCTATTCTAATCCACTGGTCAGTATATCTGTTTTTGTGCCAGTACCATGCTGTTTTTACTACTATTGCTCTATAGTATAGTTTGAAGTCTGGGATTGTAATGCCTCCTGCGTGTTTCTTGTTACTGAGAATTGCTTTGGCTATTCTAGGTCTTTTCTTTTTCCATATGAAGTTCATGATTGATTTTTCTAGGTCTCTGAAGAATGTCACTGGTATTTTAATGGGAATTGCATTGAACCTATAGATCAGTTTTGGCAGAATGGCCATTTTGATGATATTTATTCTGCCTATCCATGAGCACGGGAGATCTTTCCATCTTCCAAGGTCTTCTTCTATTTCTTTCTTTAATGTTTTATAGTTTTTGTTGTAGTTTTTGTTTTAAAAAAGGATTGAGGCTGTGACTCTGAAATAAAACACCCCTAAGTTCAACCTCCCAGTGACACACACACACACACACACACACACACACACACACACTTTATGAATGACTACAAACTTTCCCTCCAGCCTCATTGGTCTTTGACTTCCATTTCACCCCTTTTATCACAATTAAATCAGACCCCTCCCCTCCACTTACACTTTCCCTTCTTTTCTTTACCATACGCCTTTGTAAACTGTATTTCCCTCAACCCAGACTGCCTTCCCCTGACCTCACCATTTCAGTCTATCAAAGTCCTACACAAAAGACCCAAAGAAATGTCATGTCCTCTTTGAAAAATATTCTTATTTCCTCTAATAGAAAGCAATTACCTATTATTATTTTTTTATCCTATTCATCTTGGACTTGGAGTGGTATAATTGTGTTCTTTAAAAGTCTCTCATTTTGGGATTGTAAACTCCTTGAATAATTGCTTTTATTTCCTTCCTTCCTTCTTGATTTCTAACATGGGCCCTTGAATATTTGAAGCTATCAGGAAATATTTAAATTGAATGTCATCCTGTTATCTCTGGACTTATTCTCCATGACAGAACTTCTCTAAAGTCTGACTCTGTAAGGATATATGTTTTCCTGAGGGTAACTACTTTAGTGGTGTGGAGTAGCTCTAATAATTGTCTAATTTCCACTCAATAATTCAATGTATATTACTAAATTATCTTTATAATTTTTGTCAGATTCAAACTGTACTCTCCTACAGGTGTTTTGCACCTCAGTTTTACCATCTTTGTGTGTTTTATGCCTAGTTTATTGCTGTCTAATGACTGAACTGTAAGGCAGTATTTGAAGCCTGTCAATGAATCCTCTGGCTTCCAACCTAAACAACAGCTAAGCATCCCTGAAATGGCCTAGTTATTCACTCTCTAGAGCTGAAGATGTGCCATCCATTTGTCCCTCTCCTTTCTGTCCCACCAAGCAAATAACAACATCAAACACAGTTCATTAGAATATATAAATGTATATATTCTTGGAATCTCACATTTTAGAAATTAATTTGTTCATTTATTCCATCTGAGATTCAGTCAATGTTGAATTTTTCATACCATGGGATTATTAATAACACCACTGAATACTATACCATGGGATTATTAAATATCTACCCTACTCATGCATTTTCCTGCATAAGCATATTTGGTGTCTTTCAATCACCCACGTAATAAAATTAAGATTTCTCGTCTTTCTCTCCAGTTAAAAGACATTGCCTCCTCTACAATACGCCACGCATCACTCTCTGTTCCCATATTGTCTTGTCTGTGAGACAATTGTCTCTCATTCTCCATTTCTGAATTTTCCCCCACCACACCGCTTTCCCAAGTCACTGTTCCTATGGCTGAGTCCTATACTGTTACTTGTCTATAAAGACAGATACTCTGCAAATCTCTTTCTGAGTTCATGACTCCTTCTCTATTCCTGTAGTCCCAGATACTTTTAGCATTTAACTGTACTGTATTATAATTTCTGTTTGATTGCTTTTCTCTCCCATTGGACTGTAAGATTCCTGTGGATAGTAATCACATTTTGTTTTTCCTGGTATTCTTAGATTGGATATCATATCTGTAAATAGAAGGTGCTTAAAATATTTATTTGACAGATGGATGGATGGTTTCAGTGCTATTCTAGCAAAGCAAATACGATAAGTCATATCCTCTGCTTCGAGGAGTTCGCACCCAGTGGGAGAAAGAGAATGTAAACAGAATACTTATAATACATGGTGATAATTGCTGCAGGGAAGCCTGGGTGAATGGAGGGCTAGCATGTACCTGGAAACTCCTTAGGAAGGAGTGTAAATGATGAGTAGGCAGTGTTCTACCTCAGGCTGAGGACTCTGGATCACACACAGTAACATTTGTTCTTTAAGTTGGAGGTGTGCAGTGGAGCCTGGTTCCTAGGGAAGATTATGCATTGGTCCACATTCACAGTTTTGTGTCTGTAACATCTCTTTTTATGCCATCATGCATCAGTTTCCTAATAATCTTCCTATACCAAGGACTAAAATGCTCCTCTATGAATTCTAGCATAACTTTGCCTGCCCACAGATAGACCTCACACTTCTGGTGGGCTGGCTGCATTTGGAGTCTGCTCCTCGTACAAGATCCAGGCACACTCCTACAATTTCTGTTCACTACACCCTGCCTTCAATCAGTGTTTCATTTCAGCACAGTGTGTCATCCACCTGGTTGTATCTTCAGTTATCTTAGCTTTTCAATGACGATTGGAGGAAACCTGAGAAAAGAGACAAACCTCTGAAATTATAACCAGGGTTTCTAAATCATGGGTTGATTCTACATTCTTCTGGCCACTCATGCCCATGAGGTCTGATGGACTGAACAGGTCCTGATCATGAGCTGGCACAAAAAAGACACCCAGAGCTGAGTGACTGTGAAAATGATGATTCTTTCTGACAGTAATCAAAAGAGTTAGTATTTTTTTTGGTGTGACTTTATCACACATTTAGCATCCTCAGGCCATTTTCTACTCCAAGGACTATACAAGGAGTTCCGAATTCAAAGATAGTCAGTTTCTGTCATATATCCTCTAGAAAGAGATGTATTTTTAAAAAACTGATCATTAAAATATAATGTATTCATGACAATTATGGGTTGTGCATAGGGTATCATGGAGCATGTGTCATTTTCTGCGTGTAGGGTGTGGGAGTATGTATTTGCAGAGAAATCTTACTGGAAAAAGAAAGCAGAGCTGAGTCTTAAAGGATAAGAAGTTATACAGGTGAAGAGGAGGAAACAGGTGCTCTATGAAGCAGGGAGTACAGAATGGAGAAAAGAGGAAAGAAACATTTGTGTGTGACTGTGTGTGTGTGTGTGTGTGTGTAATACAGAGAATTGTGATATTGGACAGTATGATGTGACTAGCAGGATGCTAGGGACAAGATAATGGAGGATCTTTAAAACCAAATGAATTAGTTATAATTCGTATCAAGAGTACTGAGGAGCCACTGGAGGATTATGAGTACAAGGATACATGGTAACTACAAGGTGAGCCTTGTGTTAAGTCCATGTGTTTCTTCTGTGCCACTTAAAAGCCATATTCCCTGACAACTAGTATAATCTCTCCAAAATCTCCATTCTAAATCCCCATGGTAGTTCTCCCCCTTCCTGGGTATGGGGAGAACAGCTGGTCATCATCCCACTTGAAAACTATTCTTGAGATGTTTCCCAAAATGTGCCGTACGTCTCATTCAAATTGGATTTATTCTGGTTTCCACAAGCAGCGCCCTAGTTAGCTGTTCTGTCAGAGGTTTCTTGATAGATGTGTTAGTCTCATGGGCTTGGGAGGCACTGGGTAGTGAAATGTAGAGAAGCATTTTCCCTAGAACTGAATGCAATCATTCTTCCAGCTCATCAATTGAAGCCATTCTCATCGTGTCTCTTTAAATTCTTATATAATCATTTCAGTGTGTTTATTTCCAAAAAAACTTTCTCATTATCCTTATAAAATAGCTTCTCCAGGAAGGAAAATAGGTGTTTTGAGGGTAATGGGCTATCAGTAAAAAAAACTGGATCAAGTCAGGTACACTCCTGTAATCCCAGTACTTGAGAGGCTGAGACAGAAGAATCACAGGTCCAAGGCTTATCTCAGAAACCTAGTGATACCCCTTTTATTTTTTATTTATTTTTTATTTTTTGGTGGTACTGGGGTTCCTGGAAGCCCTTCTACCTCTGGGCTACACTCTCAGACCTATTTTTACATTTTTATTTGGAAACAGGGTCTCCTAAGCCAGCGCTTGTGGCTGGCTTCGAACCTGCGTGATCCTCCTGTCTCTGCCTCCCAAGCGCGGGGATTACAAGCGTGCACCACCACGCCCGGCTGTGATAATCCTTTTAAAAATAAAAAATAAAATAGGGCTCAGAGTGTAGCTCAGAGGTATGAATATATAAAGAAAGAAGAAAGGAAAGAAATAAAGAAAGAAGGTAAGACTTAATCATGATGCACGGTACCTAGGTCTTTATCCTGACTAAGCATTTCACAATTATTTATTGAATACCCACTTTGTGCCAGACACTGTTCTAAACAGAAGTCAAATAAACAGAACTGTCCTCTATACTTCAACAAGGGAGTTAAATATAAAATAGATAAAGAAGTAAATATACAACATCATACTAGACATATAAGTATAATGGGAATTGCCGAGCCTGGTGATGGGACCTGAAGCAGAATGGTGTTATGTTAGATAGAGTGTTAAGAGACCACCTCACTGAAGATGTAAATTTTACACAGTGAACTGAACAAAGACAAAGGATGAGCAAGACATACACTTAGAGAAAAGCATTCCAGGCTGAGCAAATTGCAAATTCAAAGTTCCTCAAATGGAAATGTGACTGACCTGTTCTAAGAATAGGAAGAAAGTCAGCATGGGACAGATCAGATCCGTAGAGTCCTGAGGGGCAAGATGGGGTTTTCAGATTATGTCTAAAGATTAAGGAAGCCACTGGAGGTATTTGAGAAGGGAGTAACATGACTATATTCAGATTTTTAAAACACCACTCTGGCTGCAGTTGGATAAAAAGGTATCCCTAGCAAAAGGAGCTAGAACAGCAGCCCAGGCACCCTGCAGAGCCTATTGTACTAGTCTATTCAGAAGATGAGGGTTGTGTTTCCTCCAGATCTTAAATTTCCCTATCTCACGGTAAACTATGAATGACCGCACTGAGATTGGACTCTGGCATTTATGATTGTGATCTAATGTGCTCTCTTTTCCAAAACAGTAGACATACTTCAAACAAATCTATTTTACTCTCTGACTTTCCCTAGCCACCCAGGGTCTCTTGAGTCTCTTTAAATTCTTCTATGATCATTTGATCATATTGATAACCCAATATTTTAGAAAAAATCCATGTGCATATTTTGAGTCCTTGTGTATTTTTCTGAAAGTGGGAATAAGTGTGAAATATCAGTGTTCTTGTACATTTGATTAAGCTGTTTCCTCTGCCCTGAATTCTTAGTCTAGCCCTGCCTATTTTTAAATCCAGATAAAATAAATCCCATATCTTCAGAAAGGTCTTCTCAATTATTAGAGCCTACAGCCCTCTCTTCATACATATAACAGCATGTTCTCTGTGTTTAGAGATTTAGTAGTGAAGGAAATTTTTTCCTGATAATAACTAAGGAATTAATATGCATACATATAAATCAGATAACATCAGACAGCGATATATCAAGAATAAGGAATGGGTCATGAAAAAGAGTAATTGCCAGAAGACTTTCAATAGAGTTATCAGAAAGGTCTGTTTCTGCCCAGGTCCCTTATCTGTTTAATGAAAATAATATTCACAAGGTTGCATTGAATGAGAGAAGACACATTAACATTCCTAACTAAATTCCTTATACACAGAATGCAGTTGATAGATGTTCTTAGAACCTGAATGAAAGAGGAAAGGAGAAGAGATAGTGGTAGAAATTAGAAAAGAAGAAAAGCCAGAAGAAGAAAGCAAGCAACTAAATTGATGTCAGAGGTATCTGGGACAGGACATATCATCAAGAAATTATAGCCTATATCTGCCTCTACAAAATGTGTTTGTGAAGCAGAATGGGATGCAGAATAGGCACCTGTGCTTGGGCTGCAGAACAGGTTTTCAGTGTGTGCCTCCAGAAGGAGTCCTTCTATTCTGTGGGAGGCACAGATCGCCCACTGTTGATGGGTTGTCCAAGGAACATCTCCTTTGTTGTCCTGAATTCCCTGGAGTTCTTTATTTCAGAGGCAATGTAGTGGAGGTGGGGACGCTAATTTCTTCCAACAACAATTCCAGTTTCCAATTAACATGCTAGGAAGAGAGAACAGACACAGGCCTCTGGGGATCATGTTGCTACTTGATGACATTTGTTAAAATTAGCTGATGGGCAGCCTCCTTTTTCGCAAGAGGGATCATGAGCTGCTCACATCCACATCCGTCCCTCTGACCTCCCCCTTCCCAATCATGTTTCTTTGCTGAAAATAAAATGTGACTTTTCTCCTAAGTAATTGATGTTCTGTCTCATTCCCTGAAGCAGTACAGGCTGAGCAAAGGAGACGGTGTCTCATCTTCCTTGTTATTGGCTTTAATGATATATTCCCTGGTTGACAACTTAAAAAAGGGAGATTGGTGAGGATGGGGCCTTAGTATAGCTCATACTTGTGCATCTCACATTCCAAGTACTGATACCTTTTAGTTATGGGAAGAAAATATAAAACAAATGACTGAAAAGGTAAGAGAAGCCAGGTGGTAGCAATAGGAATTCAATCACTTGCTTTCATCCTCACTCACAAACCTACCTATTCCCATATCCATATTTTCCACATTTTGGTAATTTTCTTTATTTCTTTATTTTTTTAATTTATTTGCTTTGTAATCAAGATTCTTTGGTTATAAGCATCTCAACTTTGAATATGTTAAGTAAACAAAAGAGGGGATATTGAAATGGCATCTAAGATTCATAGGTTGAATAAGTGCAACCTTAACTGGAAGTAGGATTATTTGGTCTGATAACAGTTAAGATAAGGCTCATTGATGAGCCAGGCATGGTGGCACACACTTGTAATCCCCGCTCTTGGGAGGCTGAGATAGGAGGATCACGCAGGTTCGAAGCCAGCTGCCGCTGGCTTAAGAGACCCTGTTTCCAAAAATAAAATAGGTCTGGAAGTGTACCCCAGAGGTAGAAGGGCTCCCAGGAACCCCAGTACCACTAAAAAAAAAAAAAAGATAAGGCTCCTTGAAAGGCAGAGACCCAGATTCAAGATATGCCACAAATATTCACCAAGAGTATATCAGAAAGTTAATTAATTAACTAATTAATTTATTTATTTATTTTGGTACTGGAAACTGAACCCCTCCAAGCTCCACCCCTAGTCTCTCTCTTTTTTTTTTTAATTTTGAAACAAGGTCTCATTAAGTTGCTGAGAGCCTTGCAAAATTCTTGAGGCTGTCTTTGAACCTATGATCCCCCTGTCTCCACTTTCCAAGTCCTATAGGCACGTGCCACCACACCTGGTGATCGCTGGATGTTTGTAAGCTGAGGTTCCACTTGAGTTGAATGGGCTCCTTCAAATGTGAATTCTGTCCTTATGACGATGAGAAATTTGGACATAGAGATAGACATGCACACAGAAAGTATGATGTGAATAGACACATGAAAAAGATATTCACTTATAAGCCAAGAAGAAAGGTGTGGAAATGGCCTTCCCTCACAGCCCACAGAAGAAATCAAACTAACACGCCCTCCACTTAAGACTTCTCACTTTCCACATTCAGAGGCAATACATTTCTGTTGTTAAATCCACTCAGTCTGTGGATTAAACCCACTCAGTCTGTGGAAATTATCACTAGACAGCAGTGATAATTTCATTCAATCACAAACACTCCAGACAAGTCATGAAAGCTTAGATGGCCTGGCTTTTGCCTTGAACTTTATTCAGCTGGTCGTCGGGAGTCAGTGTATGCTCATAACAAGGACAGGACCATGACTATTACTTTGTTTTAGGTGCTGGGTAGTGTAGATCAGCTCAAGGAAAAATTAGGATAGTGACATAAAAAGTAAGCCTGGCCTGGTAAAACAGTGGCAGAAGAAAGATTGAGGCTTCTGGAAAAGTCTATGTACCCAAACCACACCTTTCTGCCTCTTGGCACTGACTTTACTGAAACTTCATCTGGACAGTCTGTTTCCCATCTTCTTCTCTCTGCAGAGCTCAATGAGCCAACCTTCTCTATGAGGCATTCTCTGATTTTTCTCAGCTGGCAAATTTTTTTTCCTCTCTGAACCCATCTCAGTCCTCTAATTACACAGTTCTTCATAGGGTCCAGAAAACATTCCTTCCAGAACTTATTCAAAAAGCAAGTAGCACATACCTACTATGTGCTGTACATCGTGATAGGTCCTGGGATTCTGGGTTGAACAGCCAGACTCTGCTGGTGTACCACTCCAGCTTCTCCCTCTGAACTCTCAGATGTTTGAAGAGAGAGACTATCTACACTCTCTGTGCCTCGTGGTGTTTGTTATAGTACCCCAGGCAGTGTCATCGCGTTGTATATTGATTAAATCAGTGACTGATAGCAACATCTTTTTTGTTTCAATTGAGGGTTATATTTCACATTAAACATATAATTCCACCAATATATACTCTATGACCTTGAGTGCAGCCACTTGCTACTTACTTGGGCTGAGCTTATAAAATAAAAAGGATAGGGTGATTGATTCTTTATCTTAATTACAAATCTTTTTATGCTTTTCTATGCCTATAATATTATATTATGTACCTGAAATGTCTGCATACAAGTACCTCTTGATGGTGATTGAACATTCAACACTGAGCTCGGAGGAGCGACAAATAGCCTCATTATTCCTTATGGCATCTTGGAGAGGCAGCTAAGAGATGGGTATCATTTTCTGTGCTTCCTAAGAGAAGAAAAAGGAGCCTGGCTGGGGGTTCTGGTGAACTGAGATGACAGGGCTACTTCAACATTAGAACCCCAAATCATTTTCCAGTGCATATAGAAATATCTTGGAAAACTGTCAAGCTTAGCTCCCTAACTACGGATGGAGAAACAAAAGATCATAATGAGAAAATAGCTCAATGTCCAGAATGAGTTAGCGGAAACCTTAGGGCTGACGCCATGTCTCTGCTTTAGGTCATCAGTGGCAAAATCTCACCCTGGATCCTTCCCACTTTACTCACAGCCCAAAATTAATTTTCTCCAAATAAAAACAACTTGTTCAAAAGTGCATTGGTGTTAGCTAGCTGCACCTGTACTTTCTGTACATGTTTTTATCTTTCAATAACCCCTTACCTCATGTCTAGGTCCCTGGGGCATCTCTAATTAACCCCAGCTTCTAGTGCCAGAGGAGTGCATGGAAGGGACAAATTGATATCGTAGTGCTAATGACTTCAAATTCATAAAACTTTAAAAACTTCAAACACCTTCATTCATACTTCCACTAAAGCGAAGGTATTCATGAACTGTATCTTTTGTTTTGGTTTGGTGCTGGGAATTGAACCCAGAGGCATTCTACCTCTGAGCTATGCTCCCAACCGTATTTTATTTTTTTTATTTTGAAATAGTTTCACTAACTTTCTGAGGTCCCCACTAATTTGCTGAGGCTGGCCTAATGCCTGGTATCCTCCTGTCTCAGGTTCTCAAGTACTGGGATCACAGGAATGCAATATCATTGGTTTCTGCACTAATTTTTAATAGGTGATTATCCAAGTTCTGTTTGTATACCTTTAAAAAAGTGAACTCACTTTTTGGAAGAAAAATTAAAGTGGAAGCTTACCAAGAGGCTGCTATCCACTGGTCACACAGAATAAAGTTGTTTCTTATCCACATGAAGCTTTTAAGATCTTTGAAAATAATTGTCAAGCTATCTAGTCTCTGCCTTGTCAGGATAAACATCCTTCATCCTCTCAAAAGACCTGCTAGAGAAATGTGGCCCATCCTGTAGATCTAGTTCACTTACCAGGACTCACTGGAGCCTTTTAATACTCCTTTCAAAAGGTGATCTCCAGAACTGAGTTTGGGGAATGCCTGTGGTTTCATCTTCTTTGGTCTAGTCCTTATGCTTATATTCACAGGGCCTATACTCTCTTAGTTTGCTTGCCTGCAATCACGTGTTGACTTAACGGTAAATTTTTCGAGCTTTTTTTTTTCATTAGGCTAAATACTAAGTCATATTTTTCCCCATTTAACTGCAAAGAACTCCCGGGAATATTTGCTTTCCAAGGGACATCTGTGTTGTTTGTATAAGATTATGCAGCGAAGAATGTCTTTCTAATGGCAGATATTTAGTCACAATGACCCTGAGGACATGTGCGTATCTGGGACAGGAGTCATTCTTTACAACTTGTTCTCTTACATTGTCTATTTTCTACCACCCACCCTCTGCTCACCTCTCCTGTACACCAGAGGAATGATGAGACAGCCCACAGAGACTCTTCACTATTCTATTCTGCCACTCCTCAAACATGGCAGTACTGATTCCCAAAATGTATAATTAGCAATAAATCCATGTAACTATCTCCCGAGTGGCCTCAAGTCCTGCATTGCCTGCAGTCATGGATTTTTACGGATATTTCATTAACATTGGAAGATGGCACTTCCTTGCTAATGATCGCCTAACATTTAATAAACACAGCCCAAGAGTTTTACAACCTGTTAACTTGCAAGTGGCAATAATTAACCAAAAATGATAAATAATTAAGGCCTAATTACATGGTATCAGTCATTTCATTTTCCAGCCTGTGCAGTAAGTGGGTTTGAACTGCCAAGTGGGGCTCTTTCTCCATTCCTCTGCCATCATCTGAGCAGGGTGGAAAAGTCCTGGGGCCACACATGCCTTTGTGGGGCAGATGAGAGGGAAACTGGCTCATTAGATCAGTAATTGGATTGTTTCCCTCTTCAAAGCACCTTTCCATGGAACTGGCTGTGAGCTCTGAGTTTGAAAGGAGCACATTGGTTATCCTTCAGGTTCCTGGCTCTGGTAAGATTGAGGATAGCAGATATAGTCTAAATACAGACTAGTAGATAGTGAAAAGGAAGTGTGGCCATGAAAGGCAGGCAGTGTGCATCCTCCTGTAACCCACTGTGGAGCTGTGGGGCTGTGGGGCTACAGGCAGGATACCTCTCGTCTTGGGGTTCCAAGTGGTATTCATGTATGTGTTTGTGTGTGTAATAAGAAAAAAATCACTGGGAGTCTCAGCAAGTGAAATATCTAGTAGGTAGGGTTGTGCATGTGTGTGTGTGTGTGTGTGTGTGTGTGTGTGTGTGTATTCTTAAGGTACCTGTAATAGCCACATGAGGCAACATATAGTATATATAACTATATTTATATAAGTATATATACATGCAATATGCATATAGTACATATAGTACATAGTATAATATGTATTATAATATGGCACATATATTGGCTCATGTGGTTGAGTTACAGGTGCCCCTAAGAATCTCGTCAGAATCTCTCTCTACATCTCTTTTCTAGGCTTATTTGATGTTGACCTTCTCGTCAGGTTGAATGTCCCCTTGGGGTCACAGACTATTTCTATCATGTGCTATGGCCACATTTTTCCAAGTTCAGGTCCAAGAGGAAGGTAGAAAGCTAGGCTAATAAAGATAATGATGGTGTGATGGTGATGAGTGCTGGAGAAGAAAAAGTTAAAAGTGGCCTCTTTTCTTTAGCACTTCCTGTAGCCCAGGCAATTTTTTTACTAGGCTAGGAGACAGGTATAACAGTGGCTTCTGTTTTGTAGATGGAGAAACTGATCTAGAGAAATTTGTTCACAAAGCTAAAACAGATATACATTACAGTTTGCAGGGTTCTCTGATTCAGCACCTCATTAGGCCTTGATGAGAACCCTCTAGATTGCATGTAAGTACAACCAACCACTTTTCACAAGGCAAGATATCTAGATGTTTGCAAGAGATGGGTTATACACAGGCAAATAGCAGATCTACTTCTATAAGTAAGGGTTTAGATAACATCACAACTCATTGTAAACTCGGAATCTCAGGTCCTGAAGTTCCTTAAAGAGATATGCCCAGAGAAAGAGGACTAGGTGTACATGACACTTGAAGCCCTCACCCCCTAATTGAGTCAGGCAGGTTTGCTTCATAATATATATATTACTGGGTATGGGACCCAGAGGATTTCTACCTCCGAGCTATACTCCCAGACCTATTTTTTATATTTTATTTGGAAACAGGGTCTAAGTTGCCAAGAGCTTCACTAAGTAGCTGAGGCTGGCTTCAAACCTGTGTGATCCTCCTGTCTCAACCTCCCAATTGCGGGGATTACAAGTATGGGCCATCTCGCCTGGCCAGCTTGGTAATATTTACATATTGGGGTTCTGTTTATGATTTGGGTTGAAAAGCAAGTTAATTATGGGTGATAAAAGAAGAAATGTCATGAGTATGCTAACAGATGATAGCCCCTTTTGGGCTCCGAAGTGCTGAGTCCACTGATATTCCTGAGCCTGTCCATTTGGAAAAACTTCATGGTCCTTGTTCTACCCTGAGAAACAACAGGAAAGGAATATTTAGTATCTATAATTTCATTGTTAAGTAAGTGGTAGGATAGCTGTGCAGTAGATTCTGACATTTTTCGTAGTGCAATACTTCAGGTGGAGGCAGACTGGACTCATGAAATTCCCAAGGTGGGGAATGGCAGTCTTCCTCCAGGAATTTGCCTAAGTTACCAAAGACAGAGTTATATTCAGGAAGACTGAGTCTGGCCTCTGTGGCAGACTCACTCTGATGCCAAGGGCATCATGTTGTCCTTGGGTTTGGGGTTGCAGTTAGTTATAGTAATTTCAGCTAATGCATCCCATTGTGTCCTAGATTCTAAGTCCTCTAATGAGTGTGCTCTGGCTGTCCTGATGCTCAGTGAAGCACCTACACCTAGCTGCTCAGCAGACATTTGACTCATATTCGAGTTCAAAGAAGGGGTCCTGTCATGGCATGTGGGTTCCTACTTAGACTGCAATACTCCAGAAGGATATCTGGGTTATGATGAGTATGGCTAAGTGTTGAGAGAAGAAGGGGAAGCTGGGAGTTCTACTCCATCCTCCCCAGGTGCAGGAAGAGGATGAAATGCAGGTGCAAACTCCAAGAATAATTCTATTAGTCTTTTGGAAGAGGTAAGAGAGGATCAGGCTTCTGGTCCAGAGAGGAGCAAGTTTTGCCCCCCCCCCCAAATTGATTCTAACCTCTTTTTCCATGCTATATCTCAAACTCAAAAATGAGTAGAATAAATTTTTAAAAGATGATAATAGGCCTCCAGAGAATGAGGCAGGACATTCATCTGTCTGTCTGTGTCCCTGGGGTCCTGAGGCCCCAGAGATGAAAGGCTCAGTTGCCTATTATGCATGAAGGGTTGAAAGAGATTGTACAGCTTGAAGTAAACAGCATCTGTTGCTGAGTTCATGTGAGGACTGCAGCTCATCCTTGGGAAGGAGATTAGAAAATATTCAGTTTGCCAAGAAGTTAGGAAAGCCCACCAAAGATCTCCCCTAGTTCACCTCCTCAAACTGTATACCACCCTTGACCTTATGTGAGGAGATATGGACTGCAGCATGGTTTGCACAGACATTCCTAGATGGTCCTAGGAATCTGGCCCTGCCTCTAAGATGCCTGTTGACCATCTTGATTGGTCCACTAGCCCTTTCTGGTGCAATATTTATCAAGTGAGAAGATTCAGGCTTGGTGTTCCTCTACCTTGCAGGATGCTAATTAATAGCTCAGCCTAGTAGGAAAAAAAAAGAGAATTCCCCCACCTACATCTTGGTTCCCTCACTCTGCTACTGTCAGCCTCAGCTTCTCCCTGGGGAAGTGGGGCTGACAGATGGTGGAAAGGAACAGGGAGCAAAGGGGGCTGCGATCTATTTTTGGATCCTGCTTTTAAGTTCTTCAAGGAACTTCAGCAAGAAGCACTTTATGCTTTGCTTTCTACCTGCCAAGTATTTTGCAGAATTGCAAGAATATACTCTCCCAATGGCTGGAAACACACGTGTGCATATGCTCACACACATGCACATGATTTCTCATCACAAGTATATGTTGTATTAAATTATCATTTATTAACTCAATTTTAAGTCCCTTACCTAGACAGTCATGGTTCTCTTGATTTCTTTCATGTGCCTCTGAGTCTCTGTCTTCAATGAGGCCTTCCATTGAACGAGAGAGCCATGTAAATAAGTGGTCACAATGTCTGTGAATCATTGCTTAGCAAATTATCTGGAAGATGTTCCCTGCAGGAAGTCTTCCTTGATGTGTCCTTATGCTCTGACAACTCTTTATCCCGGTCTGTCTTTTGGATAAAAATAATACATGGAGATTTCTGAGTCACAACCCCCACTGACAAGTGGTGAGCTTTCTAATCACAGGGTCATATTCATTCTTATTTATTTCATGGTCCTCACTTTCACACAAGCTCAGCTGCATGTTGGGTTCCAGGTAAATGGAAGTGTTCTTAGGCTTTCCCAAGAGTCCCAAGAGTTGTACCATCTGTTTCCTCAGTTTTTGAATAGGTGTCTATATACCTGTAAACATAATTGTAACCTCTCAGAGGCATGCTCGTCTCGTCTTACGTAGATTTTTATTTTGCTTGTACTAAGTCCCTCAAGAGTTACATCTTCCAAGTAAATAAACTAATGCTGTCTTTCAAATAAACGGTGAAAGTGATAATAAACATACTACCTCCGGCTACTTCCACAGCAGTTCATATTTTGCGAAGCATCTCACCTGTTTTCTTATTTACACCAACTTGGTTTCAAAGACCTAACTTCCATTCTGAGCGATTGATACTTCTTGGACTCATCTCCATTCAAGTTCCAAGTCAATTGTCACACTGTCTAGAGTCTCCTTCCATTATCCTATGCCTGCCTTGCATACCTTGATGTTGCTCCATCAAATATTTATGTTAAGATTCATTATTTTCTCATTAAATATTTATTAGCTTGTGATCCCACATCACATGAAATGTATTTCTTTCTCCAGGAATGGTCTGATAATTAAATCTGAAATCCCAGAGTTTCTGGGCAACCCATATTTTTCTTTCTGTTCTGTCTCCAGAAACCTGACCCATAATTCACAAAGTGGTTTCACTTCCCGCCCTTGCTGTTCTCTCCTGCCAGGTGATTACAGTTGCTCATGGATTCTTCATCAAAGGCAGATTGGTTTCTTCTCCAAATTGAAGATTGGGAAAAGACAGACAAATTATTGACAGGCATAATTTCTGATGTTTTCTGGGCAAGGCTGAGGGCAAACTCCCTCTTTCAGCGTGGGTATGGTCTAAGCACGCAATGACTTCTGTGGCATTTAAGAACAGAGTTTAAAGGCAGACAGTGTAAGGGGAGCCTCATGAAGGTGAAATTTTGACTTGCCTTATAATAAACATTTTAGAGGAAACAGGAATTTTTAAATGGAAAATTTTGGGGGTCCTTGCAAAGACCAGGATGGGTCTGACATAACTGAAGACACCATTTCAATTTGAGTGTTTTGGGGAATCAACCTATTTCTTAAATACTTTTACTGATTAATTTTAATTATACATCATATTGAAGTATGGAATGATAGGAATATACATGCATACAACACTTGGCGATTTTACTTCCAGATACCGCCTCCCTCATTCCCCTTCCCTGTACATGCCATTGAGATTGGCAATGGTAATTTCATAGTCAATCACTGCATTGCTTTGTTTTCCAAATTAACATCTTTTTATAAGATCTTTAGGATTGCATGAAAGAGAGGAGACCTGCTTGGTATATAAGTATAGCATAATGGGCTAAACTTTGAGGAAAGGAGACAGGATACTGAGAACCTTTAGAGTATGGTTCAGGATCAGAGACGCAGGGTTTGAGACAGGCTTTCTCCTGCACTTGGTCTGAAAGCTGCATTATACTATTGCTTCCTTACAATGTGCTCGGTGTGCTCATAATCACTCCATGTGCATTAGCTCATGGAGTCTTTCCAAAGAGATGGCTATTGTCTCTGCTTACAAGTGATAATCAGGTGCTTAGAATATCTAGGATTCGCTCCCAGATCAAACATCTTGTCAGAAGTAGAGTTGGGATCTGAACCTTCTTTAGCACAGTGATTCCATGGTCCCTGTGACAACAAAGCTCCAAGCCCAAGTTTGCTAATATGCAAGTCAAGATACTCATAATCCTCTCATGATAGTGAAGATCCCATGAGAAGGAGTATTTAGCATGGTTCACACCATAACTGAAGCAGAGTTTCCAAGAAATGATGGTCTCTGCAAATACCCTTAGTAATCACAAATATAATGCTAGTATTTGAATTGACTGGGGTTCTCCTTGATGTCAGAATTGATTCCAGACCTCTAGACTTCTGAGGGAGGGTCTAGTCAAGACGATCATAAGGATTGAGGAAAGTCTGGTAAAAGATAGTGTTGAGTATCAATCAGTAGATATTTAAGATCCCTTGGGCTCATAGCTCAATAGTTATAGAATGAAGCACTCAAAGAGAAAGTAGTGTAATTCACTTTCACTTGGATCCCCTCCAGCAAGGCAGTTCTTCGGGAGGAAGTCAAATTCCAGAGTACTCGCTCAACCTTTCCTCCCATTTAGGCAACCATAGGCATTCAAATTGCATTCTACGACCCAGGATTCCCCCTTCCCTGCCTGAACAAGCTCTTTTTTCCCTAATATTATTTATCCAGGAACCTACTTCTCTGGCCTCATTGTTTTTTGTGTTTTTTTGTTTTTTGTTTTTTTTTTTTACAAGGAAAAACCTTCCTGGACACATGTGGAGGCTGGACACTAATGTCCATCTGATTTTGGAGTAGTTGATATAAAGATGCTAGTAAAGGAACACAATTCTTTAAGATTTTGTGTTGTATTTTTAAAAGGGATCTTCAAATATAAAGAAAATATTAAAATAGAATTTTAGGTAGAGAATCCTTTATGTTTTTTTCGGTCTTTTTGTTCTTGCAGTTCTGGGGAATTGAACTCAGGGGTGCTCCACCACTAAGCCTCATCCCCAAACCTCTTTTAAATTTTGTTTTCAGCCAGGCATGGTGGCGCATGCTTGTAATCCCCGCGCTTGGGAGACTGAGACAGGAGGATCACACAGGTTCGAAGCCAGCCTCAGCTACTTAGTGAGGCTCTCAGCAACTTAGTGAGACCCTGTTTCCAAATAAAATATAAAATGTGTCTGGGAGGATAGCCCGGAAGTAGAAAGCCTCTGGGTTCCACCCCCAGTACCACCATAAAAATATTTTTTGTTGTTTTCATTTTGTCTTTTGAGACAGAATTGCACTAAGTTGCCTAGGCTGGTCTCAAACATTCAATCCTCTTTCCTCAGCCTACCAAGTAGTTAGAATTATTGGTGTGCACCAGTGTGCCTACTCCAGGAGATCCTTTAGGATATTTTAATCACATGTGAATATCTGTCCTATTTTGCATATATCTAGGGTCAATTTATTGCTTAAAGTTTATTGACAATTCATTCCTTAAATTTTATCCCTTCAAATCTATTGCCAATGTAACAAATGAATGAGGTTGAAAATCACATGTGGTTCACATTTGATTACATGTGAAGCTTGAGGTAAAAAGAGAAAGAAAATACTCAACACATTGCAGAAGCTTAGGGGGTAGTAATCATGGCATTGGTTTTGAGTAGGACTCTGTAGGGAATCTTTACATGTATTAACTCTTATTCTTTCAACAGCAGAGATGCCATAAGTGCTTACTCATTATTCATATCTTATAAGAGCTGAATCTCAAGAAGTCATGAATATATATCTGTATTAAAAACAAGAGAGCATTTCATGTCTTCAAATATAATGGGTAGTGAGCATATGATATTTAACTCTTCAGAGAGGAAAATAGCTCTTTTTTGGTTTGTGGTTAATGAGGTGCTTTCCACTCTGACAAGCATTAACTTGGGGGGAATGTGGCGCCGTTAAATGAAAAAATTAAAGTATGCAAGAATCCTGGCTTTATGAGTAAGTTCTCAAGAACAACAATTCCATTCAATGTAGACAGCTCCTCTTTCCTCTCACTTTGAAAGCAGCATCCTCACTATTCTCACTTACTAGTTGCTTTGAAGTTGGAGCAACTGAGAAATTCCACATCTGTGTGGAAGAGAGGTCCTTGAATTGGCACCAGAAGCATTAGGGAATCTTAATAAAAATGCTGATTTGAGGGCCTTGTCCCAGACCCACTGAATCAGAAACTCTGGGATAAAGTCCAAGCAGCTAAGTCTTATCAAGACTGCTAGGCAATCAAGGTGGAGGACCACTGATTTACATTGTGAGGAAGCCCATTTCTTCTTAAGGTGGATGGCTTTGCTATACCCTACTCCATTCTGTCTCAGTTACTACAGCTCCTTCAAAATCAAGCTGTCAATAGCATTGAGGTGTTTTGCAGATGTTGGTAGAAGGCTCCTGATCACATTTAGAACATATATTTTTTATATTCAGACCATTAGTGAAAACTTTGTTCTCTTCTGTCTTGCACTCTGTCAAGAAGACAGACATTCCTCTGATCCATACTGTTTTCATTAGCACCACTGACCTCAGACAAACATGGGCTGTACCCTTTGGTGGTACTGGGGTTCCTGGAAGCCCTTCTACCTCCGGGCTACACTCCCAGACCTATTTTTACATTGTTTATTTGGAAACAGGGTCTCCTAAGCCAGCACATGCGGCTGGCTTTGAACCTGCACGATCCTCCTGTCTCTGCCTCCCAAGTGTGGGGATTACAAGCGTGTGCCACCACGGCCGGCAGGGCTGTACACTTTGTACGCTTTGTTTAAGGCTGGGGTAAAAAGAGGAGACGAGTGGTCACAGTGGGAGCTTCTTTATATTCAGCCAAGTTAATGTAACTCTTCTAAACATTTCTACACAAGCATTGGGACCCTCTAATTTATACACAGACATCCAAGCCTTTAGCATGATTTCAAACACATAGTAGGTGGTCAATAAATGCTTTGGGAAAAATGAACCACATTGTACTTTTTAGCAGTTGTCATCAAGAAAAGACCCATAGAACATCAAGAAGCTGTTAAAACTATTCTTAAAAAACAAAAGGATTTAGTCGAAGCAGCTCATCCCTAAGACAAGTCAACTATTTTTAATAAATTCAGCAGATGCCTATGATCCAAATAAAATACCAATTCCTGAACAGAAATGTCAGCAAAGAATATCATTTGCCCAATGTTGATTCATATGACTTATTGTACTTTTATTCTATCAACACTAAAATTTTAGAAAATGGTTACATTATTTAGCAATAAATGCATTACAAAATCAGAGTTTTCTTAGGTTTTCCAAAAGCACAATAGTTTAGGGCATATAATCTGTCATATATTAGGGAGAGAAAACAAGTGTCGAAATAGAGGGGATTTTTTTTCTGGTTTAAGAAATATAAGAAAGCATCCAAGAAACACACACACACACACACACACACACACACACACTTTACCTTTTAGAAGAGATAGTTGCTAGATTTGATCTTTTTGGGAAATACAGAAACTGCATTACACTCACAGTGGCATTTTCACTTCTAGCCAGAAAGTGAAATCAGAAGGGTTTCTACCCTTCTAGCCAGAAAAATGCCAAGATTTTGTGACGCAATGCCTAATGTCCAGGTGAGGAGAGAGCCACTGCTCCAGGAAGTTCCATGGACTACAGTGTAAGTGAATATAAAGAAATGCAATTAGTGCAAGCATGATGATGGCCTCTCTGCCTACCTACACAGCAGGTCAAGGCTGACTGACTCATCCCCATGTATTCTCTAAGCACCTCACTCTCCTTGAGATGACCTGCTGCAAAAGTTCCTCTGGTTGACTGGATTTGAGAGAAGCTCCCCTGTTGGACAGCCATGATTTGATGCACATATTGAAGATTATAGAAGTCCTGCAGGGAAGACTTTTGTATAACGAGGGATGTAAGTGGTCAGTGAACCCCTTTGTCTTATATTAATGCTTTGTTTCATATTAACACTCTGCAGAACTTTGAAAAGCAAACTACATCCTAGAGACAGTGACCTCGGTTACTATTCTTGTGGAATAAAACAACTTATACCCAGAAAAGTGATAGAATAGCAGACTTGCTTGTTTGTGTCCTTCAAGTGGAAAGACCTCAGAGAGTCTGGGGAGTACCTGTGATCTCTTTTTGTTTAGAATCCCAGCATCAATATCACAGTGCCTGATAGACTAGGTACTCAACACACCTTAATACGAGTTTAGTAAGGGTGTGTCATGAGACAAAGATCATGGCGTTTTTCTTTACATCAAGAGCAGGTGATTCTCTGGAGCTTTGGCTTCTGCTCCTCAAAATGATAGTAAGATGGATTTATTGTAGAAAAGAGTGATTAAAGTGGCCAAGGGGAAGAAGGGCATTAATTATATCCTCTCTAGGGAGAATAACACTTGGTTTCAGAAAGATGAAGATGAATTGGAGTAATGATTAATAAATTGGGAGAACACTGGGTACCTATTTCATGTGAAGTGCTGGGAGTGATATCTTCATGAGCAAATAGCTCTTCAGTTCCCTGTCTTGTGGGCTAACCAGTGCCTTTAAGACCATAAAGATGAGCAGAGAATCATGCTTTAACTTTTGTATTATGATCCCTATATAAATTTGCCTGAAACAAAAGCTGTGATCTGAAAAGGAGAAATAGCTGCCATAATATGTAGTATATACATTGACTTTATTTCTCTGATAAGTAGGGTGGGAATAAAGGAAGTTTATTAGCAGGTCCTAGCAGATAATGAGAAAGGTTTGAAGTAAAAATTCTCAGTTTTGCAACCATATCAGACAGGACTCACATATTGTCTTCTCTTTATAGATTTATCAGAAAAGAAATCCTAGAATAGAGAAAACAGAACAATGCTTATGATCCTCTCACTATTTTCCTAACAGTGAAAACATTTGACATGTTATGCCCTCATTAAGACTTTCTATTACACAGAAGTGGAAGGAAAACAAGGCCCTTGACTCAATTCACAGAAACTATTAGTATCTCTCCTTCTGCAATTCTTGCTAATTGTGTTTCATCCAATACCCATTAGGCTAATTCCATTTTTGTTACATGGGACTCTCTTCTTTGCCTGGACACCAGGGTATGCTTTGCCTGTAAAACCCATCTGGTGAACTCCCCTGGTCTTCAAGTCTTAGTTCAAGAGCCCTTTGTTTATAAAGCTATGTATAAATATATTGTAAGGCTCACATTTTCTCTCCTTTCTCCTAATGTCCTGCTTTCTGAGATCATCCCAAGCACTAACTCATCAGAATTATAAGTTCTGGATCTATGTCTCTACTAGACACTTAAATCTAACCTAAGGAGGGGTTTGGGTGATCAAAGGCAATGAGAGGATTAGGCTAGAGGACCATGATTGTCATAAGAAAGTACATTTTTATCCAAGGATTTAGAGTCCTTCAGTATTTTACTGACTTGTGTGGCTGTACCAGTGTCCAGGCGTTCATTGTCAGCTCTGCCTCTAGTGTTGTTCACTGCATAGATTTAGAATTATCTACTTGCCTTCTCTCAGAATAAGGATGCTTCCAGGACAGAGACTCTGGGTCTTGTTTTTCTGTATATCTCCGGAGCCTAACATGACCTCTGGCATGGAACATGAATATTTCTTTCTAAAACCAATTTAAGGGGTCTCCCTAATGAATCAAGATGAGAGAATTTTCATCTCCCTCCGTTCTTCAGGAGGAGGAGCCCTGGACTTTGTTGGCCATGCATAAGTTTGCTGATTGGACTCTTTTTGAAAGTTTGGTTTCTCTTGTCTTGTTTTTAGAGAACATTTTTTCACTGTGATTTTTATGATGAGTCATTTTGCTGGGACCTCACTGTTGTCTTCATTTCTAGTCATAGCAGAGGTGGGTTAGATCGGTTTTTTCTCACATCTTATTGGTAAAGTTCAAGAATTGGCTTTGGCTGTTACAGGGCATAACATGTTGCAGGCCCCCATTGTCAGGTTTAATCTACAATTATTTAGGGCAAACAAGATTGGGGACAAGAAATGATTAAGTCCAGCTTAGTAGAGTTTCCAACATTGGCATTTTTCACTAAAACCAGAGCTAACAATAGGGTCACTTTGCTTCATGTTTTGTCAGGCACTCTGATAAGGGATTTGAGGCAGTTTTTGAAGATTCTGAAACTCCCTTAACAACACTGAAATTCCACCCCAATTTCTATCACATAATACTATATATTAAAGGAATAAGAGAAGGAAGGTAGAAAGGAAGGAAATGAGGGCTGAAGGGAAGATCAGAGGGGCAGAGGAAGGGAAAAAAAGGAAGGAAGAAAGGGAAGAAGCCATCTGACAGGCCTCATGAGCTATACTGAGGAGACTAAAATGGGGGTGTCATCTGAGAGTATTCTAATAGCTTCTAAGCCAGGTTCTCATTTTGGAAAACAATAGACTCTTTAGTAAAAAAAAAAAAAAAAAGCATAAATCCTTTTATTTTTTTCTCCATGGCAAGACAAGGCATTGGTATTCCTCTCAGAATCTGAGAGATTTTAGTTCTGTTACAGGATAGCATTTCTTTCACAAGTAATATTTTCAACATTATAGCCCTTGGCTAACATTGACTGATCCAGATATCTTATTTTCAGGTTGGCAATGCATCCCCTCCCATGCAGAGCTAAATGCATGGCTACTGAAAGGACATTGCAAAGTAAACCCGGCCCTGTGGTGTCCGGTTAATCTGTTTGCTTTGTAGGGTTGGCCACAGGGCACCAGAATGCCACACTTCCCTGGAGCTTCAAATGTGCAGGGAACACTTGTTGAGTCGTAAATAATGGAGCAAAGGGGGAGAGAATTCAGGAACCTAGAAGTGTACAGATGAAAGAATTAGTCACTGGATATATACTTAAATAGTTTACATTTTTGCAGGAAAAAATAGCCAGACACATATACAATTCAAGATAGGAAGAGATAAGGATCATAGAATAAACCCAAATAATCTGCTCTAGAGACTTAAGGAGGGGAAGGAGGGATCTCACATTTTCAGAGGGTGGGTAATAAGTCTGAGGAAGAAATTCAGTGAGGTAGAAAAATTGGGCTTGGAAGAGTGAAAATGATTTCAGTAAGTGAATACTGGTGAAAGGTCATGGGGGGGCACTGCGAGATGATATATAAAGTTTAGGAAGTGTAAAGTATGTTCAAAGATTCATAATATGACTGTTTGATTGAAGAGCAGGAACTATTCTAAATGGATTTTCTCAGACAAATGGCAAGATAAGGATTATATTTTTGAAGGTCTTCTTTAGGTCTAACCAAGACATGCCTTTGGAAACCAAGAAGAGATAATAGATGGATAGATAGATAACTTAGTACAACACAGAGAGGTCAAATCTTAAGAAAAATTAAGGCCTGTTTGATGTAACAGAAAGAGTAGTAATTATCAATGTTTCATGTTTAAAGTCCCAGTTGATGTTAACTTCTTGAAGTTTGGGTTTTCTAATTAATAAAACAAAGAATTTTTTAAAAAATCATTTTTCTGTGATATCTTGAGAATTTTAATATCTTGAGAGTATTAAAGAAGGATACCTACAACAAAATAGATAATTAATAATTTTTGTTTAATTTTAGCTTAAATACCAGATTTTAAAGCTTATATGTCAAATATGCCAGTATTATCGAGAGTCACACAAGATTTGCTAATTGAAAATGAAGTGAATGGAGAGTTATTTTTCAGAAGCTCAAGATAATACATGACAAAAGGTAGATAGAGCTCCTGAAGGCAAATAAACTCATAGCAGACCTTCCTTCTGACTCTACTACCAAGACTGAGTAGACATACTCCTTTAAGAAATAATGAAACAGTCAGAAACCCAGAGGCCCAAGGTGTCACAATTTACATGATCTAGGGCCCTTTTATTTATTATTCTAATTGTCTTTAACTGTATGACTCCATTTGAGTTAATTCTCAGGTCCAGGTATAAGACTTCCAAGCTTTTAACCAGCGAGGACCCAAACCTGTCTTTCCTGAATTAATGTAATGAGGCATTTGGCTCCTGCTTCATGACAAGTAAATGAATCTGCCCTTTTGGTGGCATATCCTTTAGGGACTGATCTGAAGACTTGTGCAACAATGCCTCCGAAGTACCAGGTCATTAAAAACACTTGTCCAACTATGAAATTAGTTATTGATTAATATTGCAACAGGAAGATCATTATGTTATGAAAGAAAGGGAAGTAACATTTATGCTCTTGGCAACATCTTACTGAGAGCTTTAAACGGAGATCGTGTGAAATGATTACTACTTGGCAAGAAGAATAATAGTTCAAATACTCAAAGGCATTAAAGAGGAATGAATAGCCATTTCCAAGAATTACCATCTGGAATCTCAGAGAAGTGTATGGAGTGTGCGTGTGTGTGTGTGTGTGTGTGTGTGTGTGTGTGTGTGTGTGTGTGTGTGTTTATAGGTGTGCACATGTGTACACATGCAATGCACTTCTCTCATATATATGTGTGCACATGTGTGTGTACAAAATATCTAATTCCATTTTGCCCTACCTGAGTTGGTACTGGCATTTGTTTTAGTACTAAATTATTATTATAAATAATAATTTCTCCATCATTCTCTCTATCACCAAGAAAAGTATATGTTCTTGTGTTGGACTATGAAATACGCTCAGGAGCAGAGTTCTAATTTTCAGTAATAGGATTTGTCACAACAAATATGGCTGTGTATGGATTTCTATAACAGCACTGAAGAGGCAGTAAGGAATGACCTGGTGGGATCAGGAAGGCATTTTCCAGGGTAATAACATTTGACAAGTAAAAATTTGTCCAGAAAAGAAGACTCTTAAAGGACAATAAAATAAAGGAAATAGCATTATCCAACAGAGAGTTGCCATAAGGTGGGAGTGTTGCAATAGGAAAAGCGTAAGAGCCATGAAGATGAAGAGACTGGATATACAACCTAGTCTTGGTGGTGAGAGGAGGCCTCTTTCTGGAGGAAGAAGTCAGAGACAGAGTGGCAAGAAAGTTAAATTGTAGGCAGAAGGACAAGCCTGTTTGGGCCAAGGGTTGAAAGATAATTCATCTTGTCTGAGAAAAGTGAATTTCCAATAGTGAGGCTGGTACATTCAAATGATGTAGGATAAGCTGGAAGCTGTGGTGGATCATGAGAGGTCTTGTAAGTCATATTAAAGGTTTGGATTGGGCCAGGCATGATGGTGGATTCCTGCAATCCCAATACTTGGGAGGCTGAGACAGAAGCATTGTCAATTTAAGGCCAGTCTCAGCCACTTAGTAGGCCCTCAGAAACTTAGTAAGACCCTGATTCAAAATACAACAATAAAATATCATGGCTCAGAAATAGAATGACCCTGAATTCAATCCGCAGTACAACAGCAAGAGCAACGACAGCAATAACAACAAAGATTTGGATTTTATCTCAAATGCAATGAAAGATCACTAAATCGTTTTAAACAAGGCAGATATGACTGGATGCATGATTAAGCAAACACTTGAGTGGATGTAAGAGCAGTGGATTGGAGGGAGCACACTTTAGGGTGGGTTAACCAGTCAGAAAGCCTCTGAGCAACCCTGGGTAAGTGACGATGATCTCAAATAGACGGTGACGGTGGTCTGGAGCAACGTGAAATATGGGGGTGGGAGCAACAGAATTTGTGTGCATACGGCACCGAAGAGCCTGCTGTGCATGGAGAAATGTCAAATGGCTCATTATGGATTGAACACAGGGCCTGTGAGGGTGCGTGAGGGGAGACGAGATCGCAAAGGCAAGTTGGAATTGGACTATAAAAGGCCCTGAATGTTCCGAAGAGTTTGGCCTCATCATCAAGATTTATGAGCTCTGCTCTCTAACTTCCCATGTCTTGGTAAC
Source organism: Muscardinus avellanarius (assembly GCF_963383645.1). Classification (NCBI taxonomy): domain Eukaryota; kingdom Metazoa; phylum Chordata; class Mammalia; order Rodentia; family Gliridae; genus Muscardinus; species Muscardinus avellanarius. Next base: position 16,304,390 of record NC_137799.1, read on the forward strand.
CTAAACTGTTGCAAACATCTATTATAGGATTCCAATTTCATTAGCATTTTAACACATTACCACATTTTCACCCTTGAGCAGCCAAGCATGGTTATATCTTCATATTGGAGAGTAAGTCATAATCAGACAATCCAATACTTTCCACTCCATAAGGTTATTTTCTCGACATTTCCCATTGTGTAATAGCCAGCTATCTGCACCGTCCGTGTTGAGGTTTCACTTCCTCGCATTGGCAATTTCCATATTGTATCACAGCACAACAGAGCGCTCAGTGTGGGATTAGAGAGTGTCAGGGCTGGAGGTGATTGCTGAGAACAATCTTGTCCAATCACTTCATTTTACTGTTGGGGCACAGAAAGTGGAAATGATTGAGTAAAGCAATGCAACTATTTCAGGCCAAGGTAAGATTCAGTTGAATCTTTCTCCTGGCCACAATTGCCGGGAAAGGCAGTACATGTTAGGTCTCGCTTGGAATAGCTTTCTGCCCTTTGTCTAGTAAACTGGGATCATGGAATAAGAATTCTGATTGGATAACATTTGGAATTTTTCTGCTACTTTACTTTTTCTTACTTTTCTACCCAATGTAACTAGTTTACAAATTATGCTCTCCTCTCTTATGATGGGGGGATTTTATTTTATTTTATTTTATTTTTGCGGGTCTGGGGGTGGAACCCAGGGGCATTCAACCTCCGAGCTACACACCCTGCCCTATTTTTATTCTTTATTTTGAAACCGGGTCTCATGGAGTTGCAGAGGGCCTCACTAAGTAGCTGAGGCTGTCCGCGAACCGCGATCCTCCGGTCTCAGCCTCCAGAATGCTGGGATTACAAGCGTGCACCACCACGCCCGGCTTGATGGGGGGATTTTAAATGAGCTGTTGAGCCTGTATGCGGGTATGTGAGGAAAGCCACTGAGGAATAACAGTTATCGTTAACATTTCACAGGACACTAAATGCACCAGCCAATGAACAAAGTACTGTTAGCTGTTGTTCATGCACACGATGCTTATAATAACCCCACAAAATAGATACTGATATACTTTATAAATGTGGAAACGAAGATATTATCAACTTGCCCAGTGTCAAATTTTGACTAAGCAGTAGTGCTAGGATTTGAACTTAGGTTGTTTGATTAAGAATCCTTAACCACTCTCAAACATTTCACTGTAAAACCAATGACCATTGTGCTACAAAAGCATTCAAGGTAAGAAGAGTGTTAAAAATTGAAATGTCAATGTCATCTCATCATACATTTATATTAACATCTGCAATGCCAGCCAATGTCTTGACTCTGGAAGCTTCCTAGGATAGTATGTATTATCCCCAATATTTCTGGTTTTGTACAAATTTATCTCTCTGAACTTAAAATAATAAATGGACAATCTTGATAAGTTGGAGCTGAGGTGGCTGTTCCCAGGTCATTACTAAACCAAGGAAATGAAAACAGCTTTCAATAAAAGAGGAAAATGAAGCTCATCTGAAGTCCTGAACTTAGGGCAGACACTTGCCCTGATTTCTGATAGTCTTATGTGTGTCCTTCTTTGTGAGGCCAGTTGAGTTTCATCTCTATACCTTCCTTGCAATATCTCAGCATCCTGCCTCTTTGGTTTAGAAATATTTACCAACTGTGTTACTTGGCTTTTTGGTGCTATGTTGAAAACACCTCACAACAGCAAATTGAAAGAAGAAAGATTTCTTTGGATCATAGTTTCAGGGGATTCGGTCTGTGATCACTGGCTCCAAGACAGAATGTCACAGCAGAAGGGTGTGGCTGAGGAAAAGTGCTCAGCTCCTGGAAGCCAAGAAGCTGCAAGAGACAGGAAGATGCATTCCTCAAGGCCAAGGACTCAGGTCCTACTTTGTCTAGCCATGTCCCACCTTGGACTCTTGCTATTCTAGGGGCCATGCTTTCAACCCCTGCACTTTTGTAGAAGCATTCCAGATTCAAACACTAACACCCACTCATCTGAAATATTCTGATTCAGAGCAGTGGAGACACAGGGGCAAAATCAACATCTGGAGTCCGTAGTGTATTAGAGAAGGGAAGAGACCATCATTAAAGGAGGGGTTTGGGATAGTGCATTCCTCAAATGTGTCCATTGCAGAGCATTCATAATGTCTGTCCCACCTCACCTGAGCTTAGAAATGGAAAAGAATTGACAGTTTACTGCCCACCACTGCTCAGAACGCAGATATGGGTAATTTATCTACAAATGAAGTTAAGAAGGCAGACTCCCTATTTTGGCAATACTATTTTGGTAGGGAAGAGTGGATAATCATATAAATAAAATATCTTTTATATCTTTGTAGTATATTTTTATGTTTTTCCAAGCACTGCTTTCTATTTCTCACAATGACCTTGTATGTATAGGCAATATTTTCATTTTACATACAGGAAATAAAGGCTTATCATGAAAAAGCTACCATCCAAAATACATGGAAATACTGGGAATAATAAATACTATCCTAATAAACTTCAAAAATTAAGAAATTAGCCAGGCGTGGAGGCACATGCTTGTAATCCCCGCGCTTGGGAGGCAGAGACAGGAGGATCACACAGGTTCAAACAGGTTCAAAGCCCCTCCCTGGCTTAAGAGACCCTGTTTCCAAATAAAAATATATAAAATAGGTCTGGGAGTGTAGCCCGGAGGCAGAAGGGTTCCATCCCAAGTAACAACAACAACAACAACAACAACAACAACAACATAATAATAATAATAATAATAATAATAGTAATAATAAAAAGTTAGCTGGGCACAGTGGCTCACACCTGTAATTTCAGTACTTGCAAGGATGAGACAGGAGAATCACAGGTTGAAGGATTGTCTCAGCGAGTAGTGAGACTCCCATTGGCTTAGCCAGACCCTATTTCAAAATAAAAATAAAATATGGATGGAGGTTTAGCTTGGAGTTAGAATGCACCTGAGTTCAATCCCAAGTACTGTACACACACACACACACACACACACACACACACACACACCACACAAAAGATGAAATTGGTAAGGTATACTATTTTTTACAAATGTTAAGACAAATTGTAATGGCATTAGAATTTCAGTTTTTAAATTTTTGTTCTTGATAACAAATTATGACAATTTTTGTGTTTTATTTGTGAAGATAAATTTTTATAATATAATCTCAACTTCCTTATAGTTTTACCTGGAGAAATGTGGCTAATAGATTAAAAATGGGTGGTTTGTGCGATGACATTACTCATGCTGTGACCAACGCTGGTAGAATTCCGATCCTTTCAGATAATTCATTTCATTCATATCTCATGACCATTCAATAGGAGCACCAATAGCTGACATGCATATAGTATTTAAAATATCCCAGTTACGCCTCCTCAGTTCTGTGTATGTCTTAAACTGGTCCAATCCCTTTAACCCCCAAACCAGCCTTTGAAATTCCTCCCTCGGGCCATCAAAAACTCTATGACTGATAGACTCCTTTATTGCTATGATTTCTTTTGGAAACATTACTTTCTTTATTTTGCCTCACCTAAAATATGTCTGCTCCAAAGGAGGCTGTTTTCTTAGTCTTACAGAACAAGGCTTTTTTTTTTTTTTCTGTTACATCTCATGTGTTCTTGAGAAGAGGTTGGAGCAACTGGATTTCTTCTGGCCTTGCTGCTCTCCTGTCGGGCATCTATTAGTTCTCCTGCCATGGCTACTTCAAAAAGTATTTAATATCTGTAGACTTCAACCTATCTTTCCTCCATACTATCCCAAGCCTCCAACGCCTCTCTCCTAGCTACTGGAATGTATTGTTCTGCTATTCTTGTATTTACCAGATCTCTTCCTTATCAAGGAGCCGAAGGGATACTTTGATACACAATTATATAAACAACTTGTCATCTTTAAATGCTCCAGAAGCTTCCCTTCATGCTAAAGTTTCTCATTCTCCAAACCTGTAGACTCTACCTAATCTGTCCCCCAGTGAATTACCCAATATTCTTTTTTATCCAATTAAATTATCCAATGTGTCTTTTCCCAGGACCAATGAATGCTCCGTGATCACAAAGAAATAGTTAAGCTTTATAGTGTACGTAGGGTGTCCATCTGGCAAAGGTTTTACTCCCTTCACTAAACCTCATCCATTTCCCCAAGAATATTTAGAAGTACTATAACTTAAAAAATCATGTGTTTAAATTAAGCATGTATTTATTTCTTTGGCGTTTCTCTTTTTCCCGACATGGTAAGTTCCATGGCTGCAGGGTTTATGCCTGTTTTAGTCAGTACTACTTCATGGCAGAGAGTCCGTGGACATTTTCTAAAATAATCATTAAATGAATGGATGCGGGTGGACAATAATTATCAGATAGAGATGAGTTAAATAACAGCTATGACGTTTAAAGGATCAATGTTTAGACTGTACTTACATAACCTCAAGACCTATTTAGAGTTCACTTTAAATTCTGTGTGACGTGCACCGGTTTAACCCATTTAATATATTATAAGGACACACAGTGGCTGGTGGTTTAACATAATCATCATCACTGTCAGTGTCGTGGTTGCCATCACAGTTATCAGCAGTTTATGAAGCGTAGTGCCTGAATTTTAAGAACTGTGCTATGTATAAAGTTAAAAAAAAAAAAGAGGAGGTGACACGTTCCCTGTCTCAAACATAGTTATGGGAGAGAAAATGAAAAGGAAAAAATAAAAGCACATACAAAAATATGGCTCTGTGATTTGGACTTTTAGTCAGGTTCCCTCTGATGAAATAGGAATGAGGATATGTGGATTCAGGTACTTTTGCATGCAAATATTATCATCGTGTTCTAAAAGCAGCTCTTAAAAACCAGAAAACAGCAAATAAAGTCCTAGTCTCTTGTCTCAAGAAATTCATATCCTGAAGAAATTAACTCCAGCATTCTTATTATATTAATCCACACTCTAAATAGAGGATGCATTTCTGTTTTTATCCATAACATTGCTGCCAGATTAATAAGAATTTTCAAGATGTTAATGGATTGATTTCAGCATAATTGTAACTGTATTAATTCAGTGCAATTACCTCTCAGTAAAATTTAAATGAAGCTAAATTGAAGAAATTAGAAATATTTGAAATCTCTCTTTGGAAGCCTGCAGGCATTGTCTATTTTCATCTCAGAGCCTCCCTACTCGGGGCTCTGGGAAGGCGGCAAGTACCTTTCTTACAAGCTGAAGAGTTTCAAACCCTATCAGCACTTTAGAACTTGGATTTAGCAAAGCAATCAAGAGGGAGTAAAAAAAACCCTTGAGCTGCCCAAGGGTTGAACAAATGTGCCCAATCACTCAACACGGTTTTCAAGTGCTATTCTAGAAATAGGTATCCACAAGAAAATGCCCAGGCATCGAAAGCTAACGTGGGACATAGTTGAGGCTGAGGCTACAGGGAAGTTCAGAAAAAGAAATTCTAAAATGCAGCACCTTAACAAAACGTTCACTTAAATAGATCAACATAATATGGTGAAAGTGCCACAAGCCCAGACTTAGGGAATTTGCCCTGCCTTTTGTATCTAGTTCAACTTCAGAGAGGCTACTTTGTCTCTTGCATTAGCTCTTCTAATGATCCCTCCTCTCTTAACTTTGTGGCACATTTGGAAAGCTCCAGTGGACATTGAGGTACTTTGTCAACCTTTAAAAAGCTTTACAAATGCAACTGAAGGGGATGGCTGGGAAAAGCACTTTGGAACTATAATTAAATAACTCGAAGGAATCTGGCACCAGAGACTTCTTGACAATGTCCAATTTAGGAGAGATTCGCTCAAAATACCTCAATTGCTCCTGGTCTTCTAAATATACTTGTCCCATTTTCTTTGGATACTCGGTGAAAAATGCTGATTCAAGCCACCCGTGAGCACGGCTCTGGCAGTGTCCACGATGGCTGATAGAATTCAAGGCTTTGAAGTTTTATGTGTGATACAAACTTCGCATCGAATGGGAGAAGACAAAGTCAGAGCCAAATGCTTGCATGGTGGTAGATGTGCTCTCACCATACTTTACATAAGTATTGCAAAAACTAGAACATTTTTTCTTTTTTTTTGAAGTCCATAGATACTATGTGAGAATCCAGGATGGGGGTACCTTAAGTTCAAATGAAAACAAAGTGTTTTTATTTTTTAGTTTTTGGTGGTACTGGGGATGGGACCCTTCTACCTCCGGGCTACACTCCCAGACCTATTTTATATTTTTATTTGTAAACAGGGTCTCTTAAGCCAGAGTGGCTGGCTTCGAACCCGAGCGACCCTTTTTTCTCTGCCTCCCAAGCGCGGGGATTACAAGCGTGCACCACCATGCCCGGCAAAACAGAGTGATTTTTTAAAGCCACATACCTTCTACTATACTTAATGCCCTCTGTAAGTTAAAAAAATAAACAAAAATATTCCGTAAGTAGATAACAACTACTAACTCAGTGGTAGACCTAATAATCTGCCTATCTTACACATTCCATGGTTGTTTGTCAATTTATAGCTTGATTATTGCATTCTGAGATGGCCTTCATCTTACCTAATTACAGCCCCCCGTCCACTTATTGATACATTCTATTTTATCACCGTATCATTAACACCCAAAAAGTTCATCATTGTTCTCAATTTTCTTTTTAATTTATCACTTTATTAGGGGAGCATCATAGCATGATAGTTAGGATTGCAGAATATAGACTATGGTTGTAACACAGAAATAGATTGCAAGTTTCATGCAGTTTAAAACATTTCCTAGTATCCACATTTAAAAAAAAAGTAAAAAGAAATTGTTAAATTAATTTAATAGTACAAGTTTTAAGCTCATTAAATATGTAATAGCATTTCAACAGGTATTCAATATATATGCATAAGCCAGGAGACATTTTACACTTTTTTTGGTATTAACTTCCCCACTTACAAAGTTGTAGCCCATCTCAGTTTGGACTAGACACAGATTGAATGCTCAAAAGGCCATCGTGGTCAATGGCAAAACATTGAACAGAACGGCTTTCAAGTAAGGCTTCCTGTGCTCCATTCAAGCTCTGACACCCATTAACTGTTTAACCCAGAAATTAACCTTTACCAGAAGAGTGACTTCATTGGCTCATACACTTTTTTAAACCAATGCCTAGAAGAGAGACTGACTTGCCGGAGAAGATATTAACTGCAGCTGACACTCATGATGTAAATCCTGGGTCATGTGAGTTTTTATTCTAATCTTGCAATGTGAGTGGAATTTAAACACAAATATTATTGTATAAACTTCCCGATCCACACCAAATTCCCTGTCTTTGAGAGAAACCAGGGATTTTGGATCATATCTTTCATAGAACATTCCGTAGTATGAATCCTTATCCCTGCATCAATTTCCATGGTTAGATTGGCACTTATTTGTGGAAAGAAACCACCTTTTGCCTATGAGTATATCTTCAGCGTGCAACATAAAATAGATGTTCAATTGGTATTTCTTAAATGAGTGCTCAATGGGGAATTCTGAAAGATTTCTGGCTACTGAGGTTTTTGTTAATGTTGGGACTACTACGTTTCAATTCCTATTTGTGTAACTCTTGAAGTGATAATCTAGGAACCTCCACCTCTCTGAAAGAGCTGCCACCAGTGTCTCGCATATCTGGAAAAGATTAAAACTAGTACGAGATTTCCCGTTATTCATCTTCTTCAGCAAAACATTAACCGCTCCTGACTTATAAGGTGGGGTTTTCTAATTGTGTTTAAATCTCCTATCTACTGCTGGCCATGGATGTGCTAACAAATGAAAGTTTCCATGTAAGGGGGAGGGAAAAGAAAAAGTTTTGCCTCTTATAGCAGGGAAATAGTTTGAGGCTATGTTTTAATTAAAATGAATATCTGCGCTATCTTAATGTTATTGCCAGTTAAGTGTAGCAGGGTGATTTAGAGTTCTATAACGCAATTATACTCTGGTAATGAAGCTCTGCAGAATTATCCCCGGAATTTAGAATACAGAAGGGAGCAGTAGCTCTCATTTGTAACCATGTTACGGCCTTTATTGTTACAGTATTTTCTGTTTTCTTCAAAGATTAACTCAATCGTATTTAAGTCTCTGGCTACATTACACACAGAGAGAAAACGGGCAATGGGAAGAGTTTTACTGTCCCTGCAGCCTTTCCTAATGCTCTGTTGTGAGAACAAAGTAGCAGGGAAATTTCACCAAAGCAAGACCATTCTTATTGTTCTTGCTCTGTCTCTCCTGATTAAGCTTTCCTCAGGCTGCTCCTTGCAGTCTCTGGTTGATCCTCTCTAGAGATTTCTGGAGGGTGGACATAGAGTTTAAATAGTGACCACATCCAAAAGGAAGGGGAGTGCAGGGGTTATTCCAACCTTGATTCTGAATCATCCTTAAACATTTAAGGTGGGGTGACGGCTGTCCTGCCTCTGAAAGAAGATTGATGATAGTAGTTCACATTGTGATGTACGAAAGATCATCCAGAATCCATCCTGTATTATTTGTGAGACTGCAGGCAAGTCACCTACACTTTCAGGTCTCAGTTTATTAATCCGTAGTATGGAGAGGGGGTAGTCGTAGGAATCACCTCATTGCACTGCTGTAAGAGTTAGTGAGAGACGCCATGCATTTAATTTAGAACAGTGACTGGTACTTGGCAAGTGATCAGTAAGTAGTAGCTAACTTAATTATTAGGAAAATGCTCACTCTTGGGAAAGTAGTTTGGAGTTCCATTTTCCTCGTGCCATATTTTCTAGGTTTTTCCCCAAACTCACATTTCCTTGAAAATCTCAAAGATCTATTCCAACTCAAGTTATCCAGTATTTAATAGTGTTGCTGGATGCATTTTGAGTAATGTAGACAGAGGGTTTTATCTTCAATAAACTTACAAGATAATAGAAAAAGACAAGCATTCACAGAAGGACATTCTAAATGAAGGAAGGGGTGAGTGATGGTGCAGGTTAAATCATCTTTTAACTTGGTAAGGGAAGATTTTAATGATGAAATGAATTTCAAACTTGGCCTTGCAGAGAAAACAAGATTTCTAAAGACAAAACATATTGGGAAAGGATTTCAAGATGAGAGATAATCTGGATCAATTTCAGATTCAGCAAAACACAGGAGACATTTACATAATGGGAGAAATTTATTTTGATTATTCACAGTTTGTTTATTTGGGAATATCATGGGGAGAGGCTATAATATAGAAGAGTTTTAGCAGTTACAGCTGAGTAATTTTATTCAAAAAAGGCAGGTGAAGGAGTTTTAACATACCTCTGTAGGAAGATGAAGATTTATGAGGAGGTCCAACCTCCACATTAGTTTCTGAGTTGACTACTGTTTAAGGATATAACACATTATATCATATTTTACTGTTTTCTCTCAATCAACAGACTCAACTTTGAGATATGTGGAGACCTTACCTCTCCTTTTTTACCAAGAAAAAAATTGTTAATTTAAACATTAAAGTGATGAAAATATGTGTTTCCTTCTTTTCCATCATTATACCTAATGTTAATTGAATATCAACTTTACCCCACAAACTATGAATAGCTACTTGATGGGGTGTGTCCATACGGCACCTAACGAGATACAGCCTCCCTCGCCCTGAGCGGCCTGTAGCCTAAGGCAGAGCTTTAGGTAAAGTTTAAGAACTTCTGCAGTAAAATGATTCAGCAGAAAAGGGGCTAAGATGGCACCTGGAGGAAGCTACGAAGGCGTGGTTTCCCTATTCATTATGGGTGGAGAGACTGAGCAGTTTTTCCCTTTTTACCTTCAAAGAAGGTTCCGCACACATAATTGGCTCATGTACTGGCCTGGGATTGGCTGTGAACTATGTGCTAGTGATCTTTATCCCGACAGGCTGGGCTGTTTCCCATGGGAATTCCCCTCGTAGTTTTGTGCTATATATATGATTGCTTGGAGAGGAATAAATGAGATCTTGCTTGACTTGCCTCCCGGCTCGTGGACGTGTGTGCGTTCGAGTCGTCGGCACTCTACCTTCCTGTTCAGCCCTGCGCCACTGACGATGGGCAGGACCCCCGTCAGCTACTTACATGCATTAACTCACAATAGTGGTATGAGTTTACATTGTTATTGTTATACCTGCTTTATCAGACAAAAATAAATTAAAGAGCTGGCCTGCTATTAACTCAACTAGTAAGTAGCAACTCTCACAGCAAGTTCTGATTTGGGGCATGATTCTTTACTACTGTGAATAGGCTCAGAGAGCTGGTACATGATCAGGGTCACAAGGCTAGCTTTTGCTGACTTTGGCTTGATAGCCAAGTACTCTGTGTTGCATGACTAGGTAATTACCACCTGGTTTGGGGACATGTCTCAAAGTCAGGGAAAAATACTTCCACTTTTTCCTTTTCTCCAGCAGTAAAACAAGATGACGGATCTAAAACTTTTAATATTCAAGTAGAATGTGGCTGTTTTCTCTTTCATAGTTGTTAAATTATTAGCCTTGATTCCCATAATAGTTCGTGATCGACACATTGCCCCCATATTACATATGATGTCACTCAGACTTACAGAAGTGATTTTCTCAAGTCCCCGAATTTAGGAAGTGACAAAGCCAAGCCTGAAGCACAGGTCTTCTGCCAACTATCTCACTGAATTTTCTGCCATTTCAAACACTTGCCCTTCTCAAACTAGAATTGTGTCCCATGCAACTGTTTTTGGAAAACTCGGAACCGTGTCTTATTTCTTAAATTGTTTTGTAAAATCCCATTGACCTTTTAAAAATCAGTATTTATCCTTCAAGTTATCCTTTTTAAAAAGGCATTCTACCAAGTGGTTTTCTTCAAAGTGTATGCTCTTAAAAGAAAGTTCTAGCATATTGCTTGTTGTGCAATAGGATGAAATGAATTAATAGTAATGCTCCTACATGTCACAAATCTCCTGGTGTCCACTTCCCAGCCCAATGCTGTTGAGCCAAGATTTCCCACTGGTTCACAATGATGTCAGAAGATAAAGCTGAAATTCAGACAAATCTTGAATTATATAAAAAACAACAACAAATGAAAAACCTGAAAGTGCCCAGGGTTCTGACTGGGTGGAGCATCTCCACCAGAGAGCTGTTTAGGAGTAGTGCATAGAAATTTTGATTCCTGGGTAAAGAACATAATCACTTGTTTGGAGAAATCTCCCTGGGTTTTGAAAAGGACATGCTGTAAGTAATTGGAGCATTAATAAATAACAATGATCATTTTGTCAGGATCCCACCCACTCCTTATTTCCCACCTGGAAATCATTCTTCTATGGGTCTTTAAATAAGTGCGTTCAAGCGGGTCTAAGTTGACATAAGAAAATACATGGTAGTTTACCCCACTTGGGGTTCTTGCAAGTTTCCTCTCCCACAGGTGGCCCTCTCTGCATAGTTAGTGCTGTATGTCCCTGATACACCTGGCTGAAACTGATTGGACTAGAAAGGAATACAACACCTAAGGGATGGGCGGTGCCATTTAGATACTTTACCCTGGAGCTTGGAATAGGGATGTAGACTGGGTTAATTAGATGAGGGTTGTTGGGATCCAGGCTGCTGTTGGGTAATGAGACCATGACACATGTGGCACAAGTGGAGGGGAGATGGAGGAAAAAGGACCCATGGAGAGAGGAGAAGAATGGAGATAAAAAGCAGGGGGAAGCAGATATGAAAAAACATGGAGGCTTGAAGAGAGCAGGAGGGAGAATATACGACCTCATTTCTGTCTCTGGTCTTTTGGGAATCAGATATAATTTTCATTCCAGGGTAGAAAGAGTCCTTATAAAATTTTTAACTTTTAAAAAAATTCACTTAAGTGCTTGAAAAGTTGACTTCTGTTCTGGCAATAGTATGGACCCTTCATAATATAACTTTGAAGTTGCTTGAAGTCAGAAAAATTAGGCATTACTAATGTGCATGAACTTTTACAGCTTAAGTAGAGTCAGATATCTCACTGGCTATGGAAACTCAGTGCTTCATCTCTCCATAGTCATCATGGAGGAGCAAGTAGTTGCAACTAATTTGTTTCTTCTTTAGCTGCTATGCCTTCTGCCGTTTTTTTTTTTTGTTTGTTTGTTTTGTTAGTAGCAATAGAAAAAAACATGTTTAAATGATGTCTAATGTTAATTGAATATCTACTGTGTCATAAGTGATCAGTCAAATGCAAAAAATTATTTTAGTTATTACTCAAATGGTAGGTACTATTATCAGTGCAGTTTGTAGATATGTAAATTATTATTATTATTATTATTATTATTATTATTATTATTATTTTTGGTGGTACTGGGGGTGGAACCCAGGGGCTTTCTACCTCCGGGATATATTCCCAGACCTTGTTTCTATTTTATTTGGAAACAGGGTCTCACTAAGTTGCTGAGAGCCTCACTAAGTAGCTGAGGCTGGCTTCGAACCCGTGCGATCCTCCTGTCTCAGCCTCCCAAGTACGGGGATTACAAGCGTGTGCCACCATGCCTGGCATGTAGATATGTAAATTATAATTGATAGTGGTTAAGTGAACTGTCTAAGAACTCACATTTAAGAAAGACTGAAGGGAGCACAAGGCAAAGGCAGCCAAACCTCAGAATCTCTATGTTTGGTGCCTTTCTTGAATTACTTACATATGTAGAATGGCCTGGTATCCAATGGTTGGGTTATACACAGGTGACCTCCTTTGAAGTGATGGTTCAAACTGTGTTTAATATCGGTACTTTGGCCAGACACAGTGATGCTAGTACTTGGAAGGCTGAAACAGCAAGATGGCAGGTTCAAGTACGGCATCAGCAAAATAACAGAGCTCTCAGCAACCTAGAGAAACTCTGTTTCTAAATAAAAAATAAAAAGGGCTGAGGTTGTAGCTTGGAGGTAGAATGCTTCTGGTTCAATCTCTTGTACCATACACACACACACACACACACACACACACACACACACACGAATGTGTGTGTGTATATGTGTGTGCACATATATAAATAGGATATATATGAACATATATATGTAGGATATATATGCACGTATATTTGCTTTAAATTTATATGCTCTATATTTAAATAAAATATATGTGATTTATATTTAATACAATAAAATAATCAAATGAAATTCTTAGAGAAACTCTATTTCACAGAGGATGGAAGCTGATTCCTGTTGTGTACTTCAAAGGTGTGGGCTTTTATATCAAGAGAGAATTATATTAGAACCTGAATTAAGCATCCATTAGTTGTGGGATGTTAGAAGAGTTACTTTGTCTGCACCCTAATATCCTTGTCTATTAAGAGAAGATAATTATATCCCTACTTTATAAGGTAGGAGTAAATCCTAAAAGCCATGGAAAATGCCTGTAATCCCAGGATTCAGGAGGATGAGACCAGATGATCACAGATTCATGGCCAGCCTCAGCAACTTCAGGACCCTATTTCAAAACAAACATTAAAAAGGGCTTGGAGTATATCTCAGAGGCAGAATGCTTCTGGGTTCATTTTCCAGTTAAAAAAAATGAGTAAAGATTAAACAATAACACTCAGAACAGTGTTTGACATTTAAATCAGCTCTTAATAGAGAACATTGTTTTTATTATCAGATACTTCCTAAATAATGATTACCGGGATGAATGGGATGAAGATACTGCTGATAAGAAATAAGGTGTTTTCTCTTTTTTAATGAATCTCTATATCTGTCCTTACAGTCCTTCCTATACCACACACTTAACAAATAACATAAGTGTACCCTTAGTAAAACCAGGTCAAGAAAACATGGTCCAACCTTTTATCTCCATTTGAATCAATGCCTTGTGAAGTAGAAACACAACCATCATTTTGTAGATGAGAAATCATGAACTCAGAGAAATCAACTCTCTCCTCAAAGGTTACATAGCAAGAGGGAGTCAAAAGGAAAAGGAAGGCTTTCGTTCAACTGTCCAGATCCTTTACAGTCTTGATGGCTGAAAGAGTAAAAGTATGGAAGACTGATGAGAACTGGCCCTGGAATATGTGTCCAGAGGGAGCAGGAAGTGAGCAAACGAGACACCGAAAGCCCGTGTGTAAGTATGACAGTGACACACTTTATTTCCTGCTTGGAGAGATTCGGAGCTGTCATTATCATGAGAAAATTTATTGTAATTTTGGGCTGTCAGAGAAATTGTCAAAGACTGACATGGGAAAAAAAAAAGATGGCTAGAGGTCCTGTCTAGTCCATATTTCTGGGTTGTAGATACCAAATACCATATTTATGTATTTGTTATTTATTTATTTATTTATTTATTTATTTATTTATTTGTTTGTTTGTTTTTGTTTGGGGGCAGTACTGGGGATTGAAGCCAGAGACATTCTATCTCCGATCTACACCCTCAGCCCTCTTTTTTATTCTTTATTTTGAAACAGAGTCTCACTAAGTTTCAAAGAGCCTCACTAAGTAGCTGAGGTTAGCCTCAAACTACTATCCTCCTGTCTCAGCCTCCCAAATACTAGGATTACAAGTGTGCACCACCATGCCTGGCTGGTACCATATTTATATTGGGCTATATTTCACCATCTTTGAGTTATTTTTACCACTTCTTAAGTTGAAGAAAACGGATACTAATGTAAATGATTATTATTGTCTAGGAATGCAAATTGCATTCAGTGGAGATACAATTAATCCCAATCAATTTTGCATCTATTTGTAAATCTATGTTACCCTTCTTAGTTGACTATGGTGGGTTCTATAATTTCTCCTTTGAGTGTTTTGAAACATATTACTAGTTTCCTCATTAATTCATGGGTTAAGTAAAATATTTTTATTTGATTTAAGCATTAAATATACCCTCCTTAAGAGTAGGCTAAAGTGATTCAAAGACAACTCCTGTAAGAAGCCTCACTCTGGGGTTCAAGTCTCTTTAACTTAAAAGGTTTGAGCTCAGTCAGGGATTTTGAACTAACTGATTTGTCAGTGTGTCTGAGATCAGCGATCCTCTATTGCATGTGTGTGTGTGTGTGTGTGTGTGTGTGTGTGTGTGTGTGTGTGTGTGTGTGTAGGGTGTTTTATTCATGATAGGGCTAATCAGCATCTCTAGCCTCTATCCACCAAATGTCAGTAACACTTCTGCTACCCTCAAAGTTTCAACTCAAAAACATCTCCAGACATTGCTGAATTTCCAGGGGGAGTCAAAAACCTCCACCTGCCAATGGAGGCAAAGTAGTTGAGTGGAAAATACTTTGGAATGGGCATCAGCTACCTTGGATTTTACCAAGCTTTGCATCTGTGGGGTATGTTCTCATTCCTCCCCAAGGTCTCAGTCTCCACAACTGTAAACCAGGGAGGGATTATACATTTATATGAGGACCACATTTTTATATTTTGTTAAAAATGTTATTAATAGGAGAGAGCTGTCCATGCCATTATACAATAAAGCCAACCAGGTACAGATAACTACTGCAGAGGGAAAATAAGAAGTCATCTTTTGTTTTGAAAATGCAAACCCAAAACACTCCCATGCCGTAGATGGAAAGGAATGAGATATTGGAGCACCCTGACAACAGGAAAGAAAGTCCTCCCTGTTTCCAAGGCCTGGCTACTGACAAGCAAATGCCACGGTGGCTTTAGTGACCGCTGAGCCTCCTGAGGAGGCAGCATGGAAGAATAGATGGACAGTGAGTCCAGGAGTCTGGAAAACTGAGTTCTATGTCCAACTCTTCCATTAACCAGATGTGTGGCATAGGTAAAATCACTTAAACCCTCTGTCTCTTCATCTGCAAAAGGAGAATCCAGAACTAAATGGTTTCTTCCAGCACGAACTGACTGTGGTCCCTGTGATTCTATAAGATATTGGTGGTCATGGTTAAATGCCTCCTGAGAAATTCCTAACCTTGAAATTAGGAGACCCATAGCAGAACCCAGGGTCTTGGTATCTGGGGAATCGTTACTGAATTTCTCTTCTCTATAATGTGGATAGTGTATCAAGAATAATGAAATCAATGGAACTGGAGTACACTATGCTAAGTGAGATTAGTCAGTCACAAAGAGTAAATAATCAGATGCTCTTCCTAATATAGAAAAGCTAGGGAGAATATGGGTCATATAAGGAACTCTAAACAGAAAAGGATAAACCATAGATGAGCAAATAAGGCAACCAAATTGAGGGGGTTAAGAAGGGGTAAGAAGGAAATTCTCTAATGTACATGATGTACATTTACAAACATATCAAAGAAGCCAATCACTAAGCCAAACATGAGAAGGAAGGAGTGGGGAGGGAATGGGGTGGGCATTGGGGAAGGGCTAAATGAGTGATACACACATGTATGCCTCTACCCTCTTGTACCCCATTAAGATATATGACTGCAGTGCACCAATTTTAAGCAAGAGGAAAAGAATAATGGCCTCTGGCTGGGAGATGATTATAAGATGGGTAACTCTGAACCACCCATATAAAATGACACTTCTTACTGGAGATCAACTTCTACAGGATATATTTTAATTGCTTATCAAAGTATAGTTTAAGTCAGAGAAGAGGAAAAGCTAGTGTTTATGAAAAATTTAGCCACTCTATTTACTTTTACTTAACGGGCCTAGAACACACCGATCTTAGTGTTTACTGAGAGGCTGGTAACTTTTTGGCTGAAAATAAGGCAAAAAATTAAGCACCATTTAGTGGAGATTAAATGATACCTAATTCTCCCTATCCCACACCTATATCCACATATTACTATGGGAAATAATTCCTTTTTGTTTTCTCTCTTGCTTTTCCTGCAATTAAATTGTGCATGAATTACATGCAGTGTGCCCTGAACCTAGAATGAGGGCACTTATATTTGGAAAGTCACTTCATCTTTATAAGACTTATTTCTGCACCTACACAATGGAAGTATTGGCTTAAATATAATGAAGGTCTTTGAAATTTTGAAGAACTTATTTAGCATCTACATTGTGTCAAAGGTCTGAGAAGAGGATAGAAAACAGGATTTAAAACAATACTCTTGATCTTAAGGGGTTTGTACTTTAATTTTCCAGGAACATTTCTGTCCATTGTTTTCTGCCTATGAATTTCAAAAGTATAATGGATTTCATTCCACCCAAAAGTCCTATTCTGCATTTCTAGGTTGCCTGAGAATTCTCTTTAACCAATGACATACAATTGTTTTTGAAGAATGAACTTGATATATCTTAACAAATGCTTTCTCCACGTGATTTTTGGTTCTTAAAGGTTCAGACTTATATTCTGTCTATGAAGTTATGTGAGATGAAAACTCATACTTCTCAGGGTGTGGACAGTGATAGGAGAATTTAAAGAGAAATGACTAATCCCTGTTTTCCTCTTCAACAGAAGGAGTGGACTGATTTCAGTTAAAGCCTGATTTTATCATTCAGTGTTACTTAGTAGCTAAACCTAGGTTTGAAGCCATTCAGAGAAAGATCATAATTTATTCCTTTCATTCCTACCTATGTGACCCAGGACCATTCCTTAACTCTCTGAGCCTATTTTCGTGTTTTGGAATTTTCTGTGAATTAAATGAGAAGATGTGCATGATGCACAACTTCTACTATATAATATGTACTGAATAAGTGAGTACTCAGAGTGTTGTAACGAATAATATCAAAAGTCAAGGTCATAGCTGGGTGTGGTGGTGCATGCTTGCAGTCCCAGTGTTTAGGAGGCTGAGATAGGAAAGAACAAAAGTTTGCAGCCAGCCTGAGGAATTGAGCAAGGCTCTCAGGAACTTATTGAGGCTCTGTTTCCAAATAAAAAATAAAATAGGGTTGAGGATGGCTCAGTGGTAGAATGCCCCTGGATTAAATCCCCAGAACAGAGGGAGGGAGGACAATCAAGGGTCACTAGATGCCTCTTTCCCACTGACCATTTCAATTTGGACACACCATATTCTTTCTAGAACTCATTTCCAAGGAGACAGGTGAGATGTCCACCTTTCAGCAATAATGTTCTGTAATCAGGAGAACAAATGGATGTCATCACTGTCATCACTTCTGCAAATTACATCAATAGATAAGTGGCTTTCTGGAATGTTCTTTTGCAGTAGCATAATGATTAAGTGCCCGGGTTTTTCTGCCAAAATGCCTATGTCCATGTCCAGGTTTTCTACTTTATTTACCACTGATGGTCTTATGGTCTTTCTCAGTCTTGCTGTGCTCTAGTTTTCTCATCTGCAAAAATAGGAATAGAACACATACCTCATTAGGTTGTTTTGAGGACTAGCTGAATTAACCTATGTTCTGAGCATCTCATACTGAGTGTGTGCTATGCAAGTCTGTTATTATTGCATTAATATATTGCAGCTGCTAGGGAGTATTCTGAAGACACTTCTGAATTCAGGATAAGCAAGAACTATGATTGAATAGTGATGCCCATCAAAGGCCTTAAAGGGAACATGGCGACATTTCTTTTCTAGAGCAGCATAAAGATACTGTGGCCGACTGTGCAAAACATGGACTTCACTGGAGGAAACTGGAATGGCAGTCACAGGGGAAGTCAGAAAGGAAGGAGAGAGTTCTTTCTTCCTTGCACATGTGCTCTTGAATTCCACATGGCAGATCATGACATACAAGAGAGCGATGTAAAGAGATGCCTTTAGTGGCAGAAAATATGGTGGAAGTGGTTGCATTTTTAAGTCTTTTTGGAAATTTCTTGATAAGTATACATTGGAATCCTGTTATATTTTATTTCTGGAATAGGCTTTTACTTTCCAATGAATTGAAAAAAAAATCAGCCTTCCAACTCATTGGGTCCAGTGTAGAGTTATTACTATTTTTCAGACGAGAAATCAGAAAGTTTTCCTACTTGTTTGAGATCTGCATTGGTTAAATAATACTGCGTGAAAAAACCATCCCCCAAACACAGACTTAAACAGAAAACTTTTACTGTTTCTCATGTTTTCTCTGGTCAGCTGGGTGGTTCTGTGGTTCTGAGCAGAGCTCTACTAATCCTGGTTGTTCACTCATGCACCCATGGCACTATGATAGGGAGGCTGGTAACTGGCTGGTCTTGAATGGCCATATTCACATGCCTGGCATTGCTTGGCTATCAGCTGGGGTGAAAAAAGTGACTGTATCATGTAGTGTGTGTGTGTGTGTGTGTGTGAGAGAGAGAGAGAGAGAGAGAGAGAGAGAGAGAGAGAGAGAGAGAGGAGAAGAGAGACTGGCAAAATGAATCAAGGGGTGTTCTACCTCTGAGCTACACTTCCAGCTTTTTTTTATTTATTTATTTTGAAACAGGGTCTCTTCCTGTGACCATGCACTAGCCTTGAACATGTGATCCTCCTGTCTCAGCTTCCCAAGTACTGGGATTAAGGGTTTGTGCCACTGTGTCCAGCTGACTGTAACACATATTTTACCTCATCTAGCAGGTTAATTCATGCCTTTTTTTTAGGGCGGTGGCAGAATTTAATATATATGTCTGCAGATAGGGAGAGAAAGAGAGAAATAGACAAAGAAATAGAAGTAAAATGAAGAGAAAGAAGAGAAGAAGCAGTAGCAGAAGCAGGTGCCAAGTCAAGGCCTCTAGAGTCTCAGGTTGGAGGATTCTCATTGCCAGTTCTTCACATCCTACTGGTAAGGTAGGTAGGAGTAGAGTTCCTATTAATGGAGGGATACCAAGTCATATTGTAGAGAGTATGCAGACAGTAAGAAGTGAAGAACTGCAGTCATTTTTTGTTTGTTTTGCAATCAATCAACCCCAAATTACTGTAAAGAAAAGTTAATTCCAGATAAAAAGTCACTCCAATGTCCATGCTTTAACCACTCTTCTATCTAGATTTAACATGTTTCATTAATATTTGAATTCCTGGTGACCTTTTTCCTTTTAAGGAAGGCTTCAGTCCAGTCTTTCATTTCAACCATGATACAGAGAGTTAACTGTTGGCAGCGCCTACTCCCCTGCTCACATTAGTAGATTCTCCTCTGTGTCTTTATTTTTCTAAAGTAAGAAAAAGAAATAACAAATACAATTGGCAAGAGTTTCTGTAGCCTGACAGAGCCCTGTGTAGGAGGACATGTGACATATTAAACTAGGGTTTTATTGTCAACTCGGGGAGGGAGGCACATGTGTTGTTCCGCTGATCTCTGGATTGAGAAGCCAATTATCAATCTATCTTGGATTTCACCTAGTGAACCAGTCTATGTTGGACAAAAGTATTTATAGGAAACAGAAGGTACCATTGCAGGAAAATGACCTCATTTTTATCTTCACAGTGCAACCACCCCATTAGGAAGCAGGACATAGATGGCACAGATACCTCTGTTGTGAGAAGCTCGGGTTTCAGTGTATTCATTCTGCAAATGTTCTGTCCTTTGTAAGGGAATTTTACTTTTATAACCTTGTTTAAAAATTCCAAACATGCTCCCAGGTATATGTAATAAAATTAATATTTTTATATGATAATTTGGGAAACCGAGTCATGGTAAAATGAAAGTGTGTGCCTCACCTCACAAAATTAGAAAAGAGCTGAATGAAAAAGATGTGCTTTTTCATTCATAATTGCTGTTGTTCTTTCCTGACCTGTATAACCTGGATATAGGGATGAGGGAGCCATCTCACTTGTTCTTGCTCCTATGGAAGCACCAGGTGAGTAACAGGCAGGCTAAGATATCAGCAGAGAAAAGCTTTCAAACAGAGGTTGCAAAATCTCAACTTATGATCCATAAATTCTTTGTAGTATTTTATTTTGGGCATACAGTGTTTAAAAATAAACACGTTTTACAATATTTTAATTATGATGTTTTCTATAAAAACTTGTATTTTGTATTCTCTTAAAAATCAAGACCCAGATACACTGTGCTCATGTTTCTATGTGCATGGTGACAATATGCTGGAGTGTAAGAGGTAGTCCTTTGGGGTGACAATCTCTCTCTAGTTTCCTACAGTCTCCACCTGGCCAAGTTCAAGCTTATGGTACCTCTCTAGCCCCTGTAGGCATTTACATTTACAGTCTCATTAACAAGTGGTATTCTCTCTGGTATTCTCTCTCTCTCTCTCTCTCTCTCTCTCTCTCTCTCTCTCTCTCTCTCTCTCTCTCTCACCATGAGGTTGTTTCTACTTTCTAGGGAATATATGACTTGATTTTGTGGTTGAGCATAACTTTTTTCATCTTAATAGAAAAATAGTAGACTAAAATCACTGACCTATGAGTAATAGGATACAAGTTTCTTCATTTTTACCCTAACCTGAAATATTAGGAAGAACTTCCTCTAAGAGCTAACTACCAAAGTAGGTCTTAAGGGGTAGGTAATAGTTACCTGGAAGGAGAAATAATAAAGATTAAAAACATTTCAGGGAGATAATATAGTCTAAACAGAGGCAGAATGGCTTGGAGTAGTCTGTTGTAGAAAAGAAATATAAGTTAGTTCTCTTTAATGGAAACCTCAGCAAAGAAAATGGAAGGATAGGAGATGAAGAAGGCTAAGGTTGATTAATGGAGAACCTATATTCAAATATGTGTAAAAGTATGAATGTAGCATGGTTATCCTGGACATTCATTGTTGAGAGGGGGAAAAGGGGAGTTGGGGATGGGAGAGGCCATCAAGCACACTCTGAATGTATGCCATTTTCAATATGATCCACATAAAATAAAAAATAAAATAAAAAGTGTTACAAGCATTGAGATCTGTTAAGTGGTGTTTAGGCTATAGAGACAGTACGTAACAGTCAAGGGAGAGTGACAATTATTTTATAGACAATAGAAAAACAGTTAAGATTATTAAACAGAGGATGAATATATTTACAGGATGACATGGTAATATTTGCATCTTAAATAGATTATTTGGCAGCCACATAAAAGATAGATTTAATGACAGGCAAAACTCAAAGCAAGAAGCCCATATCAATAGCTACTACAAGCATCCAACTAAGAGGTCGTATGGGACTCATTTGAGAAGTAAGAACAGCAAATCAAGAGATATATTATTTTGACATTTATTGAACATTAATTGCATGTAGAATACTATGGGAGAAATGAAATAGATAGCCTAACTTTCTATGAATGCTTCAATCTGCTTTATAGCCTCCCAAGTAAGCAAGTTCCCTAGGCTCTGACTGGATACTACCGGAGATAGGAATCTAACTCCCTAATGCCACTATCATTTCCCAATTTAATTATTAGAAATGACTTCTTCTACTGCCTCAATATATTGACTTAAATTCCCCCTTCGCCACAGCTCCTGGTCGTGTCCCCCAGAGCTGGAGTGACAACTCTTAATCCCTGTTCTGCATGACAGCACTTCAGGTATTTGATGACAGGTATCATATTTCTCAAAACTCTTTCTTTTCAGCTAAAATATTTCCTTAGTTTTTTATAGGATTCAATGTCTTTCACCTTGCCTCCAGCACACAACATGTTCAAATTCTCCCTGTTGTTTGAAGTCCAGCCTCAGTGTCAGCACAATACTGATGCCCCCAGCTGGTGTGTATATGAATGGATTCCAGTTTCCAATAGACTTTTAAGAACAAAAAATGTGCTACTCAGAACTGAACCTTGTCTTTCTGAGCCATCTAACTGGTAGGTATTTGAATGAGGTTCTATTTTTCCCCCCCTTTTTTTCATTTCAGTATACAGTGTGGTTACTGAATCACTTAATGATGAAAAAAGTCATTAGGCTCAACTGGGACAAATAATGAGAAAAACTTCAGTGGGTCTAAGACAAAATCATAGAGAAATGATGCTCAATGTCTGGTCCTAAGACTGACAGTATTAGTGTAATTTCAGGGCTTAGTAAAAAAAAAAAAAACAAAGAAAGAAACTTGTTACCTTGATAAATGCAAACTCTCACCTTGATCCTATTCAGAATTTCTGGGGGCTTAGACCTGGGAATCTGTTCTTTCAGAAACATTTCAGGGCATTTTGTTTTCCTGCTAAAGTTAGAGGTGTGCTGCGGAGGACAGAGTCTTTGACTCTATGTTCAATGATACTTGGAAAGCCCAGCCCACTTACTTCTAAACTAATTCCTTTACCTCTAAACTAAGTGCTTTCCTCTTCTTGCATTAGCGCTGAAACAACCTTTCTCAGGACCATGGACAGCGTCAGCAGCCTCTACACATCTTCAAAGGCCTGGAGAGAGAAATGCTACTTGCCCTAATTAAGTTTTACAATCCAGTGGTTGCAGAAAACATTTTTTTAAATTGAAAGTAAGCAAAAATATAAAGAAAAAACAAAACAAAACAAAACAATATGCCTTTGGTCAATCCATTACAAAAAGGACTGAGCTGCTGACCTTTTCATTCTTCCGGGACTGTGTGTGTGCAGCCACTTCGTAACCTTTTCCAGCTGGAATAGAAAGTTCAATTAAGTTTGTTGGCTCAGAAATCTGCCCGTGTCCCGGAGAGCAGATTAGGCACTTAGGGGCTGCAATTATCCATCTGCTGCTTCTGCAAAACTGAAAAGAATGCACACGTGCCATACCTATCTCTGGGCATACACAGAGAGGGCTATGTTCATATGCATTTGCATGGACGCACATGAGGTCTACAGACAGGCAATGGATGCAGCTGATAAATTCAATGGTTTCCAAATTTGGGTTTTTTCTGCATTATTGGTGATTGTTTTTAAGTTAGACAAGAGCCTGAGTTGGCCCCTGCCCAGTTCCTGGACACCACGTCTATCCTTTTTATAGTGAGGTCCTCAGATCAAAACTTCTATGTTTTCCCTGAGTTTGAGAGTAGAACATGGCCTTGGCTCTAGGTAGAGGTATATAAGGAAGCTACCTTCAATAGTCAAATGACTAAATATCAAATCCATCTTGCTTGAGGCAACAGTGTGCATACAGGTTAGGAATTCTAACTGTGAAGGATGTGCAGATAGAGTTGTGTCTGAATCTCAGCCTGACAGTGGAAGATGTGAAACTAGAACTTATCCTTTAACCTTCTGCGCTCCAGTTTTCTCATCTGTAAAATGCAGATAATAGTGTTAACATCAGAATGTAGATGTAAAAATTTAACAAGACAGCAAATTTAATTATCTGGCACCATAGTCCATCAAATAAATGGTACCCTTGCTTTTCATGACATTGTTATTGTTGGACACTCTGGCTTTAGACCATGGTTTGGGTGAGTAGGTGTTTAAATTTCTCCTCTTCCATCTATGTCTAGAAATGGGCACATCAACTGTCTTTACCTAGATGCATCTTCACTGCCTCTCTCACTCTGGGACTATGCCCTGTCTGGTTCTTCTGTAGGAATCTACAGCATGATCTCTGAATGTCACTTTCACTCTAGAATGCTCTAAAGGTTATTCTTGGGAGGCAGGAAAATGAGCTTTTAAAAGTGCAAATGAAGTAAATTGCTCTCCTTATTCCCTTCCTGTCCCCCAGGATAAAGCACCCTAATGTTTTTTCATAGTTATTTAAATAAGATTCAAACTCCCCAGCTGGACAGTGTGGTGCATTCCTGTAGTACCAGTACTGTGTGTGTTGGGAGGAGGTATTGGGGATTGAATCCAGGGGTATTCTACCTCTGAGATGTATTTTCCAGTCCTATTTTATTTTTATTTTGAAACAGGATCTCGCTAAGTTGACAAGAGTCTCACTATTTGCTGAGGCTGTCCTTGATCCTGTTATCCTCCTGGCTCATCCTCCTAAGTACTGGAATTACAAGTGTGTGCTACTATGCCTAGCTTAATCCCAGTGCAGGGAAACCTGAGGCAGAAGATTACAGTCTTGAGGCTAGCCTCAGCAACTTAGAGAGGTTCTCGGTAATTTAGTGTGACCCTGTTTCAAAATAAAAATTAAAATAGGGCTGAGGGTTGTAGCTCTAAGGTAGAATGCCACTGGGTTCAATTCAAACACCTCACAGTGGCCTGTAAGGCCAAGAATGATCTGTCTCCTGCCTAGACTCGTTTTGTGTTCCTTGACTTCTGGCTTATAGTGTTTGGGATGCCACAGCCTTTTTTTTTTTTTACCCCATACTTCCTGTTTTATCTTCTGCTCTGAAATTCTCTTGAATTGCCACCTTACAAATTGATTCACAGCCATCATTGTACCAACTGTCACTTTATCCAGATCAATGCTTTATTTTATACATAATTCACTTGCTACTTGTTACAAATGAGTTATCTACCTCTCTGCCACTATATTGCAGAATTCATGAGAGGAGGGACTTGGCTTATTTTGTTCAAAATACTATCTCCAATACTGGAACAATCCCTTCTATATATAAAGTTATCAGTTATCATTTGTTGAATTAATAAATTAATAGCTCCTAGTCTGGGGCCTGAAGTCTTTCTCTGAAACATTTGCTTATACTTAGATTATTCTTAAGTTTTGGATCTCATGTTGCTTGGCTGCAGACATGCTGCCCTTCTTCCTCCATCTCTCCAATCCTTACTGCCTTGCTGGTTTATTCCAAATCATTTGTTATCATTGTATCTTTCTTTCCCTTTCCTTTCCTTTTTTGGTCCTGGGGATTGAACCTAGAGGCATTCTACCATTTAGCTATACCCCTGGGCCCTTTTATGTATTTATTTAATAAATTATGTATTTATTTAATTTTGAGGCAGAATTTCACCAAGCTTCTGAGATTCTTCCTAAATTGCTGAGGCTAGTCTTGAAACTGTGATCTTCCTGTTTCAGACTGCCACATACTGGGATTATAGGCATGTGCCACCACACCCGATTTTGTCATCATTGTTTCTTTATAACATATTTTATTTGCTGTCTTTGATCTCCTCACTTCTTGTCTATATAGGTATCTGTATGCCAAGCATACAACCAACATCAATATGCATGTTGAGAACATTATTCTTAATGAAGTTTAAAAATTTCAGGAATTGAGATTTTTTTCTCACCTACCCTCACAGCTCTGACTTTCACCATGCTTCCTGAGACACTGACTATATAAATAGACAGTGGCCAGACCATATATGACAACAGAATTTGGACCCACAGCCTCTATAGCACCCAGTCTAGGAGGCAAAACCACAGCCTCTGTAGCAATCATCCCAAATTGTCAGAACATAGCATATCACTGGTAGCTTCTTTATGTTTTGCCCCACTTCTAAGTCAAGGCAAGCCAGAGAAAGCCAGACTAATAACATGAGATTACTGTCTCCAGCCTCCTATGCCAACACCCTGAATGAGAATGTACCTGAAGATGTCCCTTTATCCACAATCAACCTTTCTCACTCTTCTGCTTGTTTTTTAGTTTCTAACAAATACAAGTGAGGTTAGCTGACACCTTTGCTACTCTCAAATGCTGAATAAATGGCTTGTATGTCTTCTCACTTGAATCACCTGTATTTATCTACATGAACATTCTGCCTATTGTTGTAAAACCAATCATCTCTAAGTCTAGTGACTTAAAATACTATTTTTCTTTCCCTCATAATTTGGGGGCCAGGAATTAAGGAGAGATCAGCTAGTTGGTTTGTGTATGTCTGGGCCTGGGGGATGCATTTCTCATATGATTTTATCCTGATTATGGGTAGGGACATGGTTGAGAATTCTGTGTACTTTGACCTGCGTTTCACTCCATGCCTCATCCTTTAGAGCCCCAACACAAGAAGCAAATGTTGCCAGGCCCATTCAGAACTGAATTTGCAATGGCTTACTGTCAAATCTACCACATTTAATTGGTCTGATCATCAGGACCCATTGAAATTCTGGCTTTTACCAGAGGAGTGGCAACATAATTCTATAAAAATCTTTGGTGTGGGAGATACTGCCATGGTCCTCTTCGAATATACAATCTGCCACCTTTCCTTTGCCTTTCTGTTCTGCAGAAACACTGACGTTATTTTGTTGTCTTGAGTATACCATGTGTCTTCTGTGCTCACTGAAGGTATAGAATCTTTGCAAACAACATTACTTCTGCCTGGAATGCCCTTGCTTCCAATCCTTATGCGGTTAAATTTGACCTCTCCTCCAGATTTTAACTATAATATTACTTCCTCTTAAGTCCTTAAGGGAAATATTTATTGATACCCCCTCCAAACTCACACACACAAACTAAATTATATCTCTTCCATTCCTTTCCTTCTTGGCATTTATCAAAGTTTGCAATTGTGTGCTTGTAGTATTCATGAATAACTATCCTTCCTCTCCCACATGATGTTAGCTCTGGTGGAGGGTGAGGTGCCAGATCTGGTTTATATTCATCACTATTTTACCCCAGTGATAAGTCCACTTACTTCTAGGTTCTTGGGACATTAAGGTTCAATAAATCAGTGCCCAAAAGCCTTGTTGTGGCCTTGAGCCCCTGGAAGGAGTCAATTTCTATGGAAATTATACAGATGCTCCATGACATTGAAATGCAAAGATGACTTACCAGTGGTTGTTGCTCTCCTTCAGTCCCTAGTCAACACTGACTATCCATGCCCAGCCTGATACAGAAAGTCCCTCCACTCATTCTGGAGTTATGTCCTAATAAGCCCTTGATCAACTGAAAATACTGCAAGCCAAAAAACATATTTAATACACCTAGCTACTTAACAACATAGCTTAGTAGCCAAGTACACTGAGGAGTTTTAGTTGTTTGCCCTTGTGACTTAGAATCCTGAGATAATCTTACTACATACCTTTATCCCAGGAAAAGATGAAAATTCAAAATTTAGAGTGTGGTTTCTATTGGATATGTAATGTTTTCATTCTATTTCAAAGTTAAAGAATTATAAGTTTAACCATTATGGGCTGAGACAGATTGTATAATAAAAATGACCTTGGTATTTTCTTCAGGCAGACATGGGTTTAAATTTCCTACTATTGTGAGTATCAGAAGATTTACTTTAATTTACTGACCCTTCTGATTTTTCCATCTATAGATGTAAATAACATATGCCTTGTAGAGTCTTATAGATTATGTTTTATAACTGGGTGTGTGGCACATGCCTATAATCTCAGTACATATGAGGTTGAGACAGGAAGATCACAGGTTTGAGGCAAGCAACTTTGTGAGGCCCTTTACTACTTGGTTAGATCTTATTTCAAAATAAAAAATAAATAAAAGAGAACTGGGAAGTGTAGCTTAGAGGTAGAAAGTTCCTAGGTTCAATCCCCAGTTACATAAAACAAAGATTATGTTAGGTAATAGTCATAAAAAATAGTTAAGTGCATAATCCATTAATCTATTTAACAGTTTAAACAGTCCAAAATATAAGTTTTTAATATAATGCCTGCTCTTTTATTTTCCTTGACACAGGAGGTATATCATCATTGGATAATGTAATTTTTGCTTAAGCTCCGGTATTTCTACTTTTATCTAATCTCCATTTATTTGGTAAAGTAACTAGAAAATAACTCATTATTAGACTTTAAGGAAATTAGAATTGACTTTATTAAAATCAGCATAATTGATTTATTGATTCTTTAAGAAGAAAAATAAATTTGTCTCCCATGGTTATTTCAGCCATTGATTTATTCATTCACGTGGCTTTTGATCATTTGGGTGGAACAACAAAGATGAAAAGTCTGAAGGAATTCTCTTTATGTTATAGAGGCATAATACTCTTTGTGAATAAGTGCTTTTGAGGAAAATTAAGGTATTGGGTATGATGGAGACATAACTCTTAAAAAAATAAAACTCCCACCCCAGTGAACTAAGTTGCACCAGACTCCACAGAGAAAAGTTTTACCTGCACGCCAGGGGCTTTACATGCACCCCCTATTAGTATGTCCCCATTTTAAAAATGAGTACACTGTCAGGGAGAAACCATTGTCAATTCCTTATGTGATATAGCAAATGTTTGGCTCTAATTTTATGTTAGCATTATCAGGTGCTCTTTCTGTTCAAATACTTTCATAGCTGGTTCCAGCCAGGAAAATATGAGCAAAGCAGCAGAGAGGTGCCGCTGCTGCAGGAAAAATCATTTCAAGTTGCTTTAGTCATCGCTGTCAGGCTCCAGAGCCCCGACATGGATTAGCAGCCTGTCCACTTCCTCCTCTGAGAGGAACCACCAGTCATGGTCGTGCGTGACCAGGGTGGCACCCTAGAGCCTCTGCCAGTCCCGCCATCAGACAGAACGTGTCTGGGAAGAAGAATTTGCAGCCGAGTGCTCTGCCATCCAGGCCCCCATCTGTGTCAATTGAGTAATTTATGGATGCACTTTTTCCTGCACTGCAAAGGAGATGCACAGGACCTTTGGAAATAATTCAATCTCTTTCAAGGGAACACATTTGGGGAAATTATTGTTAATGCATCTGAGTAGGAGGTGCTCAACCCCGACAAATATTTCATGCAATTACAGCAAAGATGAGACAGTGACAACCACTGACCATCAATCATTTCCTAGATCAATAATAACTATGGAACATGCAATCAAACCTAATCAACACCCCGTGATTAAAGAACAGGCCCTTTCCTCTTTGCTCAGAGGGTCACAGTCCCTTGGAAAGATTGGCCCAGAGTCCTTGAGACAGCATAGGAGGTGGAAACAAATAAAAATTATGGACTTTTGAATTAACAAGTCTGAATCATATCATAAAAATACCTGTTTCTTGATCTTAGACCAAATTATAGAGTAGCAATGACACTATACACATTTCTTTTGGTACCACACCATATGCTAAGGATTTCATCTATACTATTTCATTTAACCCTTTAAATATATATACACAATATGTGCTAGCATAATATCTTTACAATAAGGGAGCTGAATTCCAGATACAAGGGTTGACTCACTCAAGGTGACATTTATAGCAGTGATGGAATTATGACTTGAATTTGGTCCTGTCTGACTCCAGCTTCAGTAATTATTAAACTAGTCCCACATCAAAATCATTGGGGCAGCTTTCATTTTTATTTACTTGCTTTTTAATTTTTTTATCAGTTGATTGATAATATTTTGTGGTGTTGTTGGGAAGGTGATGTTTTGAAGCATATACAATGGGTGGAATGATTAAATCCAGCTAATTACCAACTGCATTCCTTCAAATTCACACAGTTGTAAGTCTTGTGGTAAGAAGATATAACATCCAGTCTACATTTTTCAGGAATAGATTTCTTAAAATTTATTTTTCCTAATTACTTGTTAATATTCATATTTCCTGCACCCTATTCATCACATCCCTTGATAACCACTATTATCCCCTCTACTTCATGAGACCAACATTTTTAGATTCCACATAAATGAGATCATGTAGTATTTATCTTTCTGAGTCTGTTTTGCTTCTTTTCTTGTGGTACTAAGGATAGAACCCAGGGGCCTTCTACCTCTAAGCTACACCTCCAGACCTATTTTATATCCTATTTGGAAACAGGCTCTCACTAAGTTACTGAGATCCTCACTAAGCTGCTGAGGCTGGCTTCAAACCTGCTATCCTCTGTCTCAGACTCCCAAGTACTGGGATTACAAGCATGCTTCATTTAACATAGTGTCCTCCAGGTTCAAGTATGTTGTCACAAATGGCAGGATTCCATTATTTTTATGTTTAAATATTATTCCATTGCATATATATCCATTTTCTTTATGCACTCATCTACTGATGGGTATCTAGATTGATTCCATCTTTTGGCTATCACAAATAGGGCTGTAATGATCATGAGAGCATATATATATATATATATATATATATATATATATATATATATAGTTTCATCAAGTACTGTTTTGCTTTTCTCTGGAATCACATGGTAGCTCTGTTTTTAATATTTTGAAGAACCTCCATATTTTTTATAATGACTATGATAATTTACATACCCACCAATAGTACATTAGATTTCTCATTTCTAGAGAGGTTTATTAAATAACCAATATCTGGCCCACCTCACAATACCTGAATCATAATCTTTGAGCATGGCAACTAGGCATGTATTATTTTAGGGCAACATGTTAATAAACCACAGAATACATACAAAATAATTCAAAATGAATCTATCTATCTATCATCTATCTATCTATCTATCTATCTCCTTCTCTCTCTCTCTTTCTCGTGTGTGTGTGTGTGTGTGTGTGTGTGTGTGTGTGTGTGTGTATTTTTCACAGAGTAAATGCATGCAACTCCCACTAAGAAGCAAAACAGTGTCAGCAATGGGAAGGACCCTAGAGGCCCCAGTGTACCAAGGATAATCATCATTCTGACTTTAAGCAACAGAGATTCATTTTTCATGATTCTGAACTTTATATAAATGGAATCTTACAGTTGACATACTTCTGTGATTTCCTCTACATTTGTGAGATGCATCACTAATGTGGAGCATAATAAAGGTTTGTTCTGTTTTGCCTTAAAGTATTCTTCTGTGTAGAATATACCAAATTTCATCTAACTGATCTGTTGTTGATGGATAACTTTTCTATTCTTGGCTGTGTATTTATAAATGATGCTCTTACTAACATTCTTGTATACCTCTTCTGTCTATCAAAAGTGTATGTCTTCCCATCGAAAGTTGACCTAGAATTAGAACTGCTGTCAAAGGGTAAGTGTATGTTCGACTCTAACATGTCCAGGCAGGCAAATTTTTAAGAGTTTTTAGGTGATTTTGATGTATAATGAAGGTTAATAAATCTTTCATAATCCAATGCCATCTCCTTTATTTATAACTTATTGTAAATTTTTGAAACATTATAATAAACTTACAGTATAGATCTGGAAAGAATATTTTTCCAATTTACCAAAGAGTATTTTCTCCTTCCTCTGTTTTACATTTCATTTCCCTGAGTCAGGGCTTCTAAGTTTTTAATATCTAAGCCACAAAGCCTGGTTAGTCCTTGGAGAAGAAACAGCCTGAATATTTGTGCCTTTTATTCTTGGAAACTGAAAATTTTCTCACTGCAAAGCAAAGCATACATTTAATATTATCATTTTGATACCCAAATCTCTTAGTCATAGAAGAACCATAAAAAGAACCAGCAATGTTGGGAGAAATGATAAACATAAAAAGTACCTAGTGCCGAGACTGGCACTCAGTAAATGGTGCTATAATCACAATTATGATTATTGATAGCAGACACAAAAAAGAACTAAGACATGCCGATGCTGTAGGTTCTTTATGAAAGCATGCTGAGGCTGTAGGTTCTGAGTGAGGCAAATCTGATAAATCCTTTCTGAATCCTTGCCTGTGTACCATAAGCCTAACTGTGTATGTGGCACAACAAATTGTGAGAGGAAGAAACCATGCTTTCTGAAAGGCACTCAGTGGCTATGGAAAAGTGACAAAACCTGCTTTATTTCCCTCTAGTTTACAGCCCAGGTTACATATGTAAGCTTGTTTTGACCATGATTGTCATGTATTATAGAGGGGCACTCTTAAAATGATAGGTGATCTAAAATAGTCTACCTACACTATTCCTGGAGTATCAAAATAGATATCTATTGAGGATGGGCCAGAAGCATTACTTCTTGTGTGAAGAGATATCCACACAAGAACCTCCTTCTCAGACACTGCATGCTTTTCTTGGGGTGCTTCTAATCTCAAATAAGAGAATAAAAACTCTTGGTTCAGGAAGAAAAGAATGGGGGAGATTTGGTTAAATATCCCATGTGTGCAGGAATCCAGGAGAAGTGGAACCACTAGGGCCCGGGCAGGAGGAAAGGGCTAGCTCCAGGAATGAATGGGTCTAGCAGTTTCCATTTCTTTGATCTGTCTGTTGGCTTTTCACCTTGTCTGACTGTCTCTATCATTTTCTTTCTTTTCATCTTTCTTACACGCTCTCTTCTCTCCATCTCATGGGCTCTCTTCATCTTTCTATTCTTTTTCTCTTTCTTCTCTCCTTTTCAGAATCATCTGTTTATTTAGTTCATATTTTCAAGAACTTCAGCTGACACAATGCTTTGATTGCTGTGGTCCTTAAATCTGCCTCGACTCAAGCTTATGCTTTCCACTCTCCCTATGTATTTGCAACTTACCTTTGTGTCTCTTCACTCAAGTTACAAGTTTATTTGTTTGTCTTAATATTTTTATGCTATCCATTATAATCACAAGTTGATCATCATCATCGATATATGGAAAGATATCCCCCAAATCTGACAATCAACCAAGACTTGAGAGGATTGCTTTAAATAATCTTTAAACTGTTTGTCTCTAAGATGAAATATTTCTTTTGAAGATTGCAACAGGCAAAGAATTGTGGCTAAAAAATCTCTTACAATAGAGTCCTAACATCTAAAACTTGCTTGCTAGATCACCAGGGACTTCTGAAAGCCATGACTTTTGTTTTCTTTCTCTTGAATACTAGATAACTGGTTCAAATGTCTCAGTAAGTATTTTTGAAGTGAATTAATTCACTTCTCTGTGTTCCATATTTATAGTATCTGTGGGTTTACTTAATGGTACTGTACTTGGGGATTTGTTCCTTTGCTTACTCATTAAACAAATAATGTGTATACTAAATGTAAGACACTATTTAATGTATTTTAACAATAAAAAATAGGCCGAAACACTGCCCTTGTGGACCATAATACTAAGTACTAGAAAGAAGAATGAAGTAAGGGCCTTTGTCTCTTGCACTAACTGCCCTACTCAGGATCTGTCTCCAGACTCAGTTTCCTCTGATCCAGGAGGCACATGTGGCTCTGCCAAGTTCCGTTGCCCTGTGACCTGTAGGTACTGCAGGTGTTTTCCCAGGGAGCTTGGGAATGGACTCTGGCTTTTAAGGATGTAGCTGTTAAACTTCACTTAAAAGTGGGAATTGATGACCTCTTCCCAGAAGAATATCTACAGAAATGTGACATTGGAACCCTATATGAATATGGCTTCTACAGGAAACAAATGAGAAGACCAAAACATAAAATATCAGAAAAAAATCCTGAAAGAAATCTAAAGCATCATAAGGTAGAGATACTCTGTGAAAGGAAAGAAGGCAGACCATGTGGAGAAGCAGACTTCAAATCTCAGTGTAAACAGGAAAATTCCTACTGAAGTTAATCATGTGAATGTTGTGTGTGTGTGTGTGTGTGTGTGTGCATGTGTAAAGTTCTTCATATGTTATTCATCCCTTATTAGGCATACCATATATCCCTCTGGACACAAACAATATGATTGTGAGGAATTATTTTGAGGAAAAAGGAGAAAAGCCATTTAAATGTAAATATTGTGGGAAAGCCTTCATTTCTCTCATAAGTATTGGTCACACACACTGAGATTGGACCTTATAAATATGTAGTAAATGCCTTTTATTTCCCCAGCATATTTAGAGCACATCAAAAAACTTACACTAGAGAAATGGTCTGTGCATACAAACAATGAGGTAAAGTTTTCTGGCGTCTTATTTACATTTGAAACCATGAACACTCTCATTCTGGAGAACTACCATCTAAATGTAAAAAAATTATAAATCATATGAATGTAGAATCTGGCAAAGCCCTCAGATGGTCTGATTCTTTTTATAGACACAAAAGAATTTATGCTGGAAGCAAACCTTGTAAGCGTAAAAAATGTGGTAAAGCCTCAGATATGGTAAAGCCTTTAGATATTGTTCTCTTCACGTACCTGAAAGAACTCATACTGGAAAAAATGACCGTAAACCTTGCATTAAAACTTTCAGCTGTTCCAGTTCCCTTCATGGAAATGAAAGAACTCACACTGGAGGGAAGCCCTATCAAAGTAAGGGACTTAGGGCAGCATCCAAAGTGCTCAGTTTTCCTTCAAGGACATAAAAGGATTCACAATGGGGAAACCTTTACTCGAAATGTGGTAAAACCTTAAGATCTTCCAGTTCTCTTTGAAAACATGGAAGAACTCACACTAGGGGCAAGACTTATGGATAAAAGAATGTGGTAAAGATCTCACCTGTTCCAGTGCCACTTGAAGACATGAAATAACTCATGTAGAAAGTCCCATGAATTTACAGAAGGTGGGAATGCCTCAATTACTCTTATAGCCATTAAAAACATGTAATAATCACACTTCAGATGGACCTTTTAAGTAAAAGAATACACAGTGAATTGAAACCATAGTAATTTAAAAATTGAGCTGGGCGTGGTGGCGCACACTTGTAATCCCAGCAATCGGGAGGCTGAGACCTGAGGATCGGGGTTCGCGGACAGCCTCAGCTACTTAGTGAGGCCCTCGGCAACTCAGTGAGACCCGGTTTCAAAATAAAGAATAAAAAAAAATAGGGCAGAGGGTATAGCTCAGGGGTCAAATGCCCCTGGGTTCCACCCCCAGACCCGAAACAAAAAATTTAGAAAATATTTTTTTATTTGAACTATTGCCTTTAAAGTCTCATAAAAACTCTCCATTAAAAGAAGATTTACATTGAAAGTAATATGAAAAACCTTTTGCAAGCTAATTCTTGTATAATGCTCCAGAAAATGTACAACATAAAAATGTTATGATATAAAGTTATAAATATATTATCAAATATCATTTGCTCATGTTTATATTTTATTTTTTACTAATTTTTTAAATTTTTACTGGTACTTTGTTGTCATACATCTTAAAGAAATACAAGATGATAAAGGCATACATCATGCACACATAAGTCATTTAGCCCTCACCAAATTTTAAATATGGACTCTTGCTGGACCTGGTGGTCCATACCTGAAATGCCAGTGCTTGGAGGTTGAGACAGGAGGATTGCAGTTCAAAGCTAGCTTCAGCAAGTCATTGAAGCTAGCATCAACATAGGGAGACTCTGTTTCCAAATAAAAAATATTTGGACTGGGAGTATAAGTAAGAGGTAGAATGTCCCTGGATTCAATTCACAGCATCATAAAAATAAATAAATAAGTAAAAATGGACTCTGGACTATGAATCTTCACTTAATTTGTAAGGAAACATTACGATGAGAATTGTCTAGGTATACTTAGGCAATGGTACATGAATTTAACAGCTATTGTTTTTTAAGTTAAAGTTTTGTCTATTTGTTTTAAAGTATAATGGATCCAAGGATGAACTGAAATATATTTCTAACATATATTTATTTTATATCATCATATAATTATTCTGATTAAAATGAGTCTTTAATGTTTTTGAGGATTTTTCTTACTGGCCTTATGAGGCAAGTTCTGTATTACATTACTATATATTGTATCACCTCTCTTTCTCATAAGGATAATGATTCTTCTATGTAATTGGCATAAAGAAGTCTCTCTCTTGGCTAATATTTGGGTATAATTTAGTAAGAATATGAAGTTCATCATACAATTTAATCTCATATGAATTTTTATTTTTATCAGTTGCTCCTTAATCTGTCATTATTTCTAGCTGTTATTTGGATCATTCTATTTAAATTAAGGAGTGAAGCAAGGCTTTGTGGTCTATGTAATACCAGTACTTGGGAGGCTACAAGATGAACACGGGTTCAAAGTTATCCTCAGCAATTTAGTGAGGCCATTTTTTTAAATAAAAAAATAGAAGAGTTATAGAGGTATCTTAGAGGTAGAATGCTGCTGGGCTTAATTCAGTAAAAATAAATAAATTAAAAATACATACATACATACATACATACATACATACATATGTTTAAATGATAATAGAACAACATGTATTTATTTACTTATTTGTTTGTTTGCTTATTTATTTATTTATTGGTGGTACTGGGGTTCCTGGAAACCCTTAGACCTCTGGGCTACACTCCCAGACCTATTTTATGGAAACAGGGTCTCTTAAGCCAGCAAGGCTGGCTTTTAACCTGTGCCACCACGCCCAGCTATAACAAGTATTTAATCTGAAGGAGAAATGTTCAGTTTCACCATAAGTAAAATATTATCTGTGGATTTTTATAAATGAATAAAAATAGGTTAAAAACCTCTCTTTCTGTTCATTCTTTATTGTTTCATCATGAATGAATACTAAAATTATTTTAGTAATTTCATATGGATGATTTTGTGGTTTGTATATTTATTTTTATTAATAAAGTATATAATTGATTTTCTTTTTTCTTTCTTTCTTTTTTTGGTGGTATTGGGGTTCCTGGCAACACTTCTACCTCCAGGCTACACTCCCAGACCTATTTTCTACTTTTTTATTTGGAAACAGGGTCTCTTAACCCAGTGTGGCTGGCTTCGAACCTGCACGATCCTCCTGTCTCTGCCTCCCAAGCGCGGGGATTACAAGCGTGTGCCACCACGCCTGGCGTTGATTTTCAAATATGAAAACAACATTGCTTTTCTGAGTTAAATCTCTCTTAACCATAGACTATGTTTCATTTTATATATTGGCTTGTTTAGTTTCCTAGTATTTTATTGAGGCTTTGTGCATTTATAGTTAATGAAAGAAATTTTTGTGTCCTAGTATAATATATAGTATAGTATACATGGCATCTCCAGGTGGCCAGTGAGTCTAAAACTTAGGAAGAAATGGGGGATGCTAAAAATTGGGTCATGAGGTGATGCATGTACTGCCATATAAGGCTTTTTGGTTTATGATGATAAATTCAAATGTATTCTCAATTTAATAGAAATCTGTTGACAGGTTTTGAAAATGTGAGTGGTAATAGGTTGTAAAAAGATTTCTTAGACTTCACTGTAGACAAATGGACACAGAGGAACAAGTGCAGAGGCGAGAAGACTTCTTAGAAAGTTTTCAGATTTGTGCAAGTAAATCTCAGTAGGTGTCATGGTTTGGATTGAAGTATCCCCTGGAGGAGCTTATATATTGATACAGGTATGTTTGGAGAAAAAAATGACTGAATTATTAGGGTTCTCGAATCATCATTAGATCAATTTATTAATTAATGAATTTATTACTGCATTTAATGAATAGTAAAGTAGGAAGGTAAGGTGTGACTGGGTATGGCTGTGATGGGTGTGGCCTTGGGGACTATGTATGTCTGTGGATTACCTTCTCAAACTCTTTCGCTTCCAACCTCTATCATTTGAGAGCAGAACCCTTGGGAACTTCCCTCTCTCTTCTTCCAGCCACTCTGCCCAGAGCACCACAGACTTCACCCAGCTTAACATGACTGCAACCTCTGAAATCTCCAGAATTTGGTGCAAATAAATCTCCCTTTATATAAGTCATGGTTATTAGGTACGTGGGGCTTATCAATGAGAAGTCTGACTATACCAAGTAACATACACATTTTAGTCTTTATTCTGAAGGGTAGAATCAGTGGAATTTCTGACGGCTTAGATGTATAATTTGAGAAGTGGAAAGTCAAGGTGAATTCTAACTTTTTAAATTGGGATAAAAGGATTATAATTTATGGAGGTGAAGATAACCATGGTGGTGTAGAAAAACATTTTTAAAGATAGGAGAATGTGACATTGAGAACTCAGTAAGCAAAAGAGGGGCCAGTCATGGAGATTGAGAAGAAATGACCAGGGAGGTAGGAAGAAAACCAGTGAGTGCTAAGTCGCAGAGGCCAGTTAAGAAAGCGCTTACAAAAGTATCAAGTAAGCAACCAGACCATGTCCAGCTGGGTGTTTTATAGCAAAGGGAGCTATGAAAGCTGACCAAGATGAAAATTTTAGCTAAGCATGAGGAAGAGAAACATACCATTGCAAATCGATCTGTGAATTAATCAGATCCAAAGTTGACTTTCCTTTTTTTAAGAGAAAATATATAGAACCAGTACCATCTGTCCTGCATGTATCAAGTTTTTGCAATGATCTTCAGTTTACACACTCACCTATCGACTGTATCTGAATTTTTCACCCATAGGGACACATTAATAAGAATCCGTCCTACATCAGAAGAATCCCAAGGAAGGAAGAAGAGTCCTACGTTGAAGTTAAGAATACCATTGGAAGGAACAGGGGCTGAAAACAAGGATACTAGTCGGGAAAGAGTCTGGTTGCTAAATTCTTGTTTCAATCCTGCAGGCCACAGAGAAGCATGAAAGGTTGTGTCCTTCAGATCTTTGACATTTCCATTTTGTATTTAATCAATTCCCCTTCAGCAGATTTAAAGAGTTGTGGATATAAGAAAAAGAAGTTACTAACTTCACTTAGGAAATTATTCCAATATAGCTGGATTTGAGTCATAGAGTCTGCTAATAGTGACAAAAGTTTTGCTCAATTTAGGGATCTATAGAAAGTCTAAGAAAGGAAACAGGAGTGGTGTTTGAGAATTCATCTGATGATGTGAAGAATTGCAAATTCAAGAAATTCCCTTTCTTCTATTGTAAGTTTGTTGCCTCAGTTTCCCCACCTGAAATCAAATATTGCTCCTATACCTGATATTTGATGATAGGCTTCTCTAACAGAGCCAAACGAGTTCCTGCTTTCTGCATCTGTAAATAGCCATTCAATCCCAGAGAAGGTAGCTATTTATGCAGGTGAACAAAGAAAAGCTGGGGAGGAGGTGAGGTCGACCTCTCCCTCCACTTTCTGCAACTCTGCAGCTTTAGATTCATTCTTTAACAGTTTAGAATGGAATCGTGCAGGTAAAGCACTAGCCTGGCCAACTGTTTATCATTATTGGCAGTGTTGGTCCTCATGAGCACAATTAATATCCTTACCAAGCTGAGAACAACTTGAGGGGAGAAAGGTTTTTATTCTTTATGTATTCCCAAAGCCTACTGTAGTTTCGGTCACATAGTAGGTGCACAGATTAATTCTAAATTCAAATTTTAACTCAGTGTCTGTTTCTGTGGTTTTATAGAATTTTTTTTTATTTTACCACTTTTCAGATTCCACTGTTCTTATAGTTTTAATTTCCAAGGGCTATTAAGGTGCTGTGATTATTCATTAATTTACTCATATATTCATTAACTTATTCACTCATTCATTGAATATTAGTTGGTTGTGCCAGACATTGCATTCAAGTGACCAAGGCAGAAGTCCCATTCTAGCAGAGCCTGCAATCAAATGCTATATTTCCTCTACCAGATTTACTATGGGAATAAAAAAAATGCCTCTCAGAACATCTCCATTTTACTAATTAATAAGTATTCAAAGTCAGGTCGAGGGAATAATGTTTTGGAGAAACTCATGTGTGAGTCTGGAACTGCCTTTTCTTGGCTGGTACAGAATTATGTCAGATAACATGCATTTATTATTCCTAAGTGTGCAACTTCCTTTTTGGTCTCAGCCTCCCGAATGCTGGGATTACAAGTGTGTGCAACTATGCCTCTAGAAGCTAGTTTTTTCTATCTACAAAATGAAAAAAAAAACTCCTTTCTATATTCAAGGGTCAATGTGGGGATAATATACAATCATTAATGATAGTACCCTTGGTATATTTGCATTTTGATGCACAGGCCATTAATTATTGTTATTAGACATTAACCAATGTTTGGGGCTTTAACATAATTGAGCCTTACTAATTTGAGAACATATTACTGGGGTGTATACCATGTAAAGGTTTGGACCTTCTCTCTCTCTTGGATTCCTGATAGAGGTTTACTAAATTGGCTATAAATTAGTGCTTGATGATATTTTAATGTAGTATCTCTCTAAGTACATTTGCATTTAACATCTTGAAGAGAATCATAAAATAATGTAATTGATAATAATAATTGCAATCATTTTATTGAAATTGTACAGTGTGCCAAGTGCTGGGCTAAGCATTTTACCCACAACTAAAAAGGACTTTTGGAACTGTCTACTGAAGGTCACAAATCAGGGTATGCTTGATCATTTTTTTTTTACCTTAATGGTGTTTTAAAAGGTAGTCAAGTGAAGAACATGATATATTGAGTAGAAATATAAAATTCATGATCCCTCTTGTCCTAGAGAAGATTTAGGATGTATCTGTGTACCACTGCTTGAGTCTCAGACTTGAGTTCAGTCATCCCATTTTACAGATTAAAAGCCTCATAACTGAAGAGCTCACATAGCTTCCACAGGATTATTTGGATCTGTCTGCATCTGGCTTTTATTCAAAATTTCTTCTTTAGTGCTGTAGCTGTCAGATTCTTCAGTCAATTAACCCAGGTCTCGGCCGTTCACCAAGTCATTTACCACAGGTGAGGCAAAACCTCTTCCCTCCTAGCCATGACCTAAATGAACTTCAGTCCTGGGTGCATCTTGGCGTGGAGACTCTTAGGCCCTGTATCTTTCTTTTTTCCTCTCCCCTAACCCCATGCACATCACAGACAGAGAAACCATCCATTGGGCAGAAACTCCTGGCTTTTCCTTCATGATCACCGCTTTCTCTCATTAGTCACTTGATGGTCTTTGTCTGGAAGACAGGTTTCTGGCACAGCAATTCAAGCCATCAATTTAATTGGAAGATTAGTAAAGACCTGGTGTCCGAGCCATCATTCGAGAACAGACTGAGCAACAGTCTTTTTTAAAGTATATTCCCTGCTTTCAATTTCTGCATATTCTTCACAGGCTCCCAATTCTAGA
Organism: Muscardinus avellanarius; assembly: GCF_963383645.1. NCBI lineage: Eukaryota > Metazoa > Chordata > Mammalia > Rodentia > Gliridae > Muscardinus > Muscardinus avellanarius. The sequence continues at coordinate 16,345,387 of NC_137799.1, forward strand.
AATCTCAAACCACTTTTAACATCACGGATTCCTTTGTGTGTCCGTGTCCTCTGTCCAAACATCTCCTCCGCAGAACAGCCTTCTCAAATGCCATCTCTGACAGCGTCCTCCATGGCCACCCACCTGTGGCCTCAGCTTCTCACACCTTTTTGTATTGTACTCTTTGCTTGCATGTGTTGTGGCAGTTCCTCACTCTGAAGGAGATGCGGCAGATATATGGTACAGTGGACCCAAGAGCTCACCTCCTGGTGTTCACATCTCCCTTTGAGTGTGGGCAGACCCTGGCGCTCATTTTTAACCACAGAGAGTGATAGGATGACTTCTAATGCGAATATGAGAGTGTGATGACATTCAGCTACGTGAGTTTCCACCATGCTACCACTGCTCTTGATTTCTGGCATTGCGGGGCAAGCTGCCATGTGTTGAGTGACTGTGTTGGAGAAGCCCATGTAGCAAGGAATGCCAACAGCTTCTAAGAACTAAGGAAAAAAAATGATGTCCTTGGACTTTAGGCAGAAAAGAAATAAATACAGCCAACAATCTGAGTGAGCTTGGAAGTGGGTCCATCACCATCTGAGCCTCCATCTGAGGACTGAGCCTTCTCAGCTAACACCTGACTTACAGCCTTGTAGGCATGCAACTAAGCCTGGTCCAGAAACTTGACCCACAGGTTATGCATGCCTGTGTTTTAAGTTACTGTTGTGTCAATTTGCTATACAGCATAGGAAACTAATGTGGCATATTGCCTCACCTTTTACTTTGGGTTTGGCAATGTAAGTTGCTTTATGTCATAAAATGTGGCAGAAATGTGTTTGCACCAGTCCTGAGGAAGAATATTATGAGGTATCATATGTTTATGCTTGCTTTCTTGAATTTCTACCACTGTCAGAAGTATATGTCTAGCCGATCCCACTGGTTTCAGAAAGAGGTAGAAAGATGTGGGGAATAGATAGACATGGACTATAGCTAAATTCATCCTGGACAGGATATTCCTCAACTAACTGCAGAAGTGTGAGAAATGAATGCTATTACTTTTGTAAGCTATTGAGTTTGTGCTCATGTGATTCAATGGGCCAGAATGAGACCTAGGCCCAGGGTCTAGCCTTGGTTTGAGTTTAGTAAATTTTCTACTCCATTACATGGCCAGAATAAAAGCAACCCAAATGAAATAGTTATATTTTTATTTGTACAATGCTTCAAGATTTGAAGTTTTAATCTTGGATCAATAGATTACTTGCAAGTATTTTTAAAACACTTAATATTATAGACTAGATTTTATATTTTGTGCATTTTGTGGAAGAGACAGTCTATAATGGTCCTTTATATTTTAAAAGGGACCCCAAAATAGCCCACTTTAGAAACATGGTTGCTAATAGGAATTACATTCTTGCAATGTGCAGAGGATGAGGTTATTCATTAAAACATAATTCTCAGACCCAGTTCTTTTCTTCATAAATCTTTTTTTTTTTAAATAGTATAGGCTGACTTGGTCCCTTTCAGATAAAATGCCATTTCTTTGTACCCATGCATTATTTTTCTTGGTTCAAAAACAGCACTATTTCTCTGAGGAGAATGATTCTAATGAAGATAGTTTTTAAGAAATTCCAACAGCAAGACAGGATGAGACTGCTAATCTCATTAAACTATTTCAATTTTATACCTCTGGAATATCATTTTCCACTATTTGGGTGTGGCGTTTTGATGGAAGGCCCATGACTTCACCTCTGTACTTTAGTTTTCATAGTATATTAAGTTGGGACGATTTTATCGATAGTCACAGGGTTGCTGTGGGGGTTGAATGAACTAACCTGTAGGAACATACTCCACATATTGTAAATTCTCAATAACTGCTTAGAATTCCAATACATTACCCATTCTGTAGTCACTGCTCAGTTTTTATCTCTTCTTTTGGGAAGACCTGCTGCTTTGTCTCAAGGTGGTTACTAGAAGATGGGGAAGAAAATAGGTTGTTATCCTAATTCACTCTGTTCCTCCCACCGGGAACAGTACTGCCATATTGCTCATCTGCCACTGTGTCTTTGGAGTAAGTATTGTGGTACCTATATTGAAGAGAAAAGAATACAAGATGGTTCAATAATAATAGTAACAATGGTTTTGTTAAAAGCACAGAGTTTAACACTCAGGGAATGCCCAAATATTAAGAGGATTTGAAGATAACTCATCCCTTTTCTCCACTCCTATTGATAGATCCCCATCTCAGACATTAATATTTCTCTTACCATGAGCAATTAACTGATCTCCCTCCCTCTCTCTCTCCTTTCCTCTCTCCAGTCTTGTTCCCTTTTAATTCATCCTCTATGTCAGAATCAGAATATGTTCCCTAAAATACAAATAAGATATGTTTTCTCAAGACCTTCAATGGTGAATGAAGATCAGACTTGTAATGTTGTGTCCAAAGCTCGATGTTGTCTTATCTTTCACCATATCCCTTCTCATTCTCAGTATCTGACGGATTAAATTTAATTTAGTTCTTCCAATCATTCTCAATTCTGTCTAATGTTGCTGGTTGAGGGAATTCGATATATTTTATCCATCTATTCCATGCTCAGCTCTGGAGCCAGATAAAATTGACACAGGCTATCGAGATGTCATGCTGTTTAACTGATAATGCTGTAAAAGATCATGGATTCGGGTCCATTAGTCAAGGGGGATTCTCCTCTTTCATCGCTGAATTATATAGAATTGTACAACCTCCTCCCCAGTACAGCTGAGTGGCTGCATACCTTTCAGAGTGAGAAATTTGCCCTGTGAAAATTGAAGTATGAAGAAGGAGAGAAGAAATCCTCTGAAACTCTGGGGTAGGCAAAGATTTCTTAGATCAGACTAAAATAAGCATACGCCACAAATGAAAACTCTTTAGTTGGACTTCATGGAAACTAATACTCTTAAAAGACAATTAAAAATTAATATAAGCCACAGATAGGAGACCCTAGATGCAAAGATTTATTTGGTAAAAAACTTTTTTTCTAGAATATATAAAGAACTCCCATGAGCCAGGAATAAGAAAACATTTTTTAAATGGCCAAAAAATGCTGTGTGCATCATGTAACTATCACTTTTAACTATATTATGATATGAGGCTACAAAACACCAATAAAAGCATATTAAAATAAATTAAATCTTAATAAATATATTAATAAACAAAACAACAAAAAAGAAACTTCATCAAACATGTGTGGTAACAAATAAGCATATAAAATGACTTGCATTATTGATTATTAAAGAAACATAATATATAAAATCACAATGTGTTATGACCACACACCTCCTAAAGTAGGAGTTGAGGTCAAATTATACTTGTAGAGGAGGATATGGCAAAACTCAGGCTCTTACCTTGATTATAGGTATAGCCATTTTGGAAGATGTTTGGCAATTTCTCATAAAGTAAAATATTTGCTTACTGTCTGCACTAGTTTGTTAAGGGTGCCATAACAAATGCCACAGCTCAGCTTATACGACAAAAATTTATTTTCTCAGAGCCCTGTAGGTTGGTAGTTTAAGAACAAGGTGTCAGCAGGCTTGGCTTCTCCTGAGGTCTCTCTCCAAGTATATTTGTCCCTATTCAAGTATATGAACTCACACAAAGACATACCCAAGAATGATTATAATACCTTTATTCATAGACAACCGAAACTAAAACAGCCCAAATATCCATCAAATAGCGAATTGATAAGCAAACTGTTATGAATCTACAGAGTGGAATGCTATTCAGCAATAGAAAAAACAAACTTATGATACAATCCATGAGAATAAATCTCAGAAGCATCATGCTAAGCAAAAGTAGAAAGACACAAAAATATGTGTGGTGTGATCCCATTTATATGGTATTTTGGAAAAGGCAAAAATGGGAATGAAGTCAGATCAGTGGTTTAGTGGTTTCCTGGCATTAAGGGGGGAGAGAGCATTGAATGAAGATGTACCTGAGGCAACACTTGATGATGATGGAAACATATCTATTTTAATGGCACATATATGGCATATATATATATATATATATATATATATATATATATAATACACACACACAATCACACACACACACTCATTTACAAACTCAAACAAACATACACTGTGGATTGAACCCAGGGGCATTTTCCTCTGAGCTGCACCCTTAGCCTTTTGTATTATTTGTATTATTTTGTTTTGTTGAAACAGGGTCTCATTAGGTTGCTGAGAATTGCACTGTGTTACTGAAAATGTCCTGGAATCTGTGATCCTTCTGGCTCAGCCTCCTACCTAGATCTCCATTAACAGATGAATGGATTGCAAAATTATGGGAAATACACACAATGGAATTTTATTCAGCTATAAAGAAGAATAAAATAATAGCATTTGCAAGAAGATGGAAGGAACTGGAGAACATTATTTTAAGTGAGATTAGTCAAGCACAAAAAGAGAAGGGACATATGTTTTCTCTAATATGTTCAAGCTAGGGAGTAGTAGTAATACCAGAGGGACTCCAGATAATGGAGGGGAAATCTCAGCAAAGCTAGAATGGAAAGATAGGACAGAAATAAAGCTGAGATTGATCAATGGAAGAGCTACATCCGAATATGTGTAATAGTATAAATGTAGCATGGTTAACCTGGACACTCTTTATTGGGAGGGGGAAGGGGAATGGGGGGGAGGGGACAAAGCACAATCTAAATGTACACTATTTTCAATATGTTCCACTTATAAATAAAATAAAATATGGAAAAAATAATTACAATGTTAAAAAAATCCATGACCTTTCTTTTTTAAAAAATTTTTTATTGGTGCATTGTATTCATATATCATAATGGGATAAAAAACTTGTGTAGACATACATGTGGCATTAATTTATCATGTATTAAGTTGTGTGAGATATCAACAAAAACAAACTTTGGGGATAATTATACTATATACTATGTGAGATCTGGTACAATAAAGTTAAGTTAGAATAGATAAAAATTAAATAAATAAAAGGCTTGTATCTCAAAAAAAGGAAACAAAAATACATTAGCAAATAAAAGGCAACCAAAAAGAAAAAAAAAGGATAAGGGTATATTTCAGAGGTAGAAAGCCTCTAGGTTCAATCTCCTATTCCACACACTAAAGAAAGAAAGAAAGAAAGAAAGAAAGAAAGAAAGAAAGAAAGAAAGAAAGACCCATATGAGGAAGCTGCTTACCCCTTAAAGAATATGACTCTCTTTTAGTGGGGCATGGTGGTACAAGCTTGTAATCCCAGTACTTGGGAGGCTGAGAAAGGAGGATCAGGTTCACAGATAGCCTCAGCTACTTAGTGAGTCCTTCTGCAACTTAGTGAGACCCTTAGTGTTTTAAAATAAAGAATAAAAGTAGGACTGGTAATGTAACTTGGAGGTGAATGTCCCTGGATTCCTTCCCCAGTACTGAAAAAAAAAACTCTCTTTCAATATGAGACAGTGGATAATAATGCTGTAGTTATAAGAAGTGAGTAATATATAGTGATTTTCAATTATATTTCAAAGCTTCATAAATGGGAGAAAAAGAGAAGTACATATTTGTGGATAGTTTTGTCTTTTTGTAAGCAGAAAAAAGTGGCTTGAATATTAATGAAAGGATTTGGAGTAAAAAAAATAAAAGTTTAGATGTGTGATAACTTCTCCTTTCGTTTCTTCAGCAATCCCTGTTTTGTGGGTTTATTTTTATTTTTATTTTTGTGGTACTGACGTTTCTGGAAGCCCTTCTACCTTCGGGCTACACTCCCAGACCTATTTTTACATTTTTATTTGGAAACAGGGTCTCCTAAGCCAGCGCATGTGGCTGGCTTCGGACCTGCACAATCCTCCTGTCTCTGCCTCCCAAGCGCGGGGATTACAAGTGTACGACACCACGCCCGGCTTCTTTTGTGGGTTTAATGTCTAACAAGATGAGACAGGTTCGAGGCCTTGATCAGTGCTTTGATCTCTTCAGTGCTCCTGGCCTGACTTCAAGTGTCCAAGATCTTTCTGGATTAAAACTTTCTATTTTCACCTAAAGAAGAGGATAAAAACCCATCCCTACTGCACAATGACTGACAAGACAACATATACAAATGCCACACCTCTCTTGCTCTGTGAGTGGGATAACTCTGAAGTCAGTTTCCAGAATTTCCATAAGGGTTTACTCCTAGGGTTCCCACTCATTGGGTGCCTTTTATCCCCATCTCACTTCTCTGTGCTCCTCCTGGTGTTTACTTCTCCACACAATTAAGCTACCTTCACTCTAATCCTTACCTCTTCATTTTCATCTACAATAACTCATTCTGAAAGCCACAATTGCATTTTGAAGGTTGTAATAACCTTGAGAACCTTTTCTCAAAGGTGGCTCAGACACCATGTGGAGAATTAAACATATATATATATATATATATATATATATATATGTGTGTGTGTGTGTGTGTGTGTGTGTGTGTGTGTGTGTGTGTGTATGTATATATATGTGTGGTGTGTGTGTGTGTGTGTGTGTGTGTGTGTGTGTAAAAAGAATGTTCTTGAATGTTAGAAAAAGAGTGCTCATGGAGAGTTATAGTAAACAGAAAAGGCTTTCTGAAAGAGCTGGAAACTTGGCATTTAACTGTGAGTTGGTGAGTTAGTTTAGGGATTTTCTTAGTTGCATAGTAGAAACATGAACAAATTGTCACAGTTGAGGGAAAAACAGCCTAGACACAGGTCAAAGGGATCAGGTATAAGATGCAAACAAGTAGCCCCAGGTGGATGGATCAAGTCTACAAGGATATTTGGATTCCTTTGTTTCTCAACATACCAACTCTTTAAAAGCCAGTCCTCTTCCTCCCAGGAAGTTAAAAGAAAACAAATGAATCCATGGTCAGCTCATGTGGTGGGTGGGAAAGGTGGCCCTGGATCCATGAGTGTCTATAAGTTCCTGGTCCTTAATCTGGGTACAGAGGCATGGACTCTAGGAGTAACTCCTTCATCCTGATTTCGAGAAGATGAGAATGAGTGATGATGTATCAAATATTATTACATTTGCATCATCTTTCATGTGTGGGTTATGATACCAGTGGAATGGGATTGTCGTAAATTATGGTAGAAGAGTAATCTTATACTCAATCCTTAATGTGAAGCTTGTTGTGTGGGGAGCGACTTGCCTACAGTGAGAAAATCATAAACACCATGATCTCTTCACCCTTGGATAAAAAGTATTATGGGCTTATGTATGTGGAGTGCCAAAGTGTTGCTCAGTAAGTACCATTATATTTCTGCCTGGGGGTAAAAGAAGGAGGTGATAGAAATGAAGAGAAATGGGCCACATCTTCCCTGTGTGATATCCCATTACTTATTCTACTCCAGTGGAAAACTCCAGAACAGAGGAAGATTTAGGGCTTCAGTCCCTACCACCCAGATCCACTTCTGTCTTTAGGGCAGGAGTTCTAGATGGAAACATTCTTTGGGATCCTGGTTAGAGTACAGGTGAAGCTGGCAGAGTGAGTCAAACCAGAACTATCCTTACAGGACTGCTGTCATTTTTCTCAGGTCTTCTCTTTCTCCCTTCAGACCTTTTATCCTCTCTGCCTTCTCCCCATAGAAGGGTCACAGAATGCCCAAACATGGAGAGTATTGAGTGTCACCTCCTGTCTCTGAAAGAAAATAATTGTCTAAATTGCTGGGTCAGTATAGAACTCTGGTTTGGTTTACCAGTTTAGAGTGACTTTTCTCTACAGTTTCCTCCCTCTGCCCCTTTCTTCCTTCCTTTGTCTTTCCCTCCCTCCTTTCCTCTCATTCTTTGCCCTCTACCCCCTCCCTCTATTCTTTCTTCTTTTGCTTTCTCCCTCTCTTCTTTCTTTTTCTTTCTCCCTTTTTTTAATTTCTTCTCTTTCTCCCTCCCTTCCATTTATTTCCTAGAAATAAATGAGTTTTATCTTTTTTTTTTTAAGGAAGTCACTTCATGAAACTAGCCAACAAGGGACAAAGAGCTGTCTAAAATTTTTGGAGTCTGGCTCTGGGATTCGATTGTTTTCACTGGCCTTTTGTGCTCTTAGTTTATGAAAAATCAATAGTTTAATATAGGAAAAAAAGTCCCCTGGCTATCTATTTAGAGCCGCACTGCTTTCATTGCAAGATTGTCTCTGCCTGCCTGCCAAGAATTCTTAACTCAGATTGTCCTGCACAGCCTCAGCGTAGCTCTCTGGAGCCAATTCACCAGACGTAGGATGATAAGAATAACAGTGCCACTAACAGAATCCAGACACATTTCAGAGGTGTTTTATGTTTGATGGCACTCATGTACATATTCGACACTCAATAAATGTTCAACTAAATTGCTTCAAATTGATAATTACAGCAGCCAAATAGATGAGATAGACACCAATATCTTTATAATAATTCTAAAAAGCTGCTATGTTTTGAGTGTCTACTACTACATTTTACAATGTTGATATTAATTTTATCTTCCCTTCTGTATAGTCATCCAAGGAAATTATTAGTATTTTCATTTAATCGAGAAACTGAAGTTCAAAAATTCTGACTCACCCAAGGTCATCAAGAAAAAAGTAATTGAAACAATAGTACCCCTTCCTCCTGATAAAGCCCATGGTTTCTCCACTCAACCTTTCAGACTCTTGGTATACGGGAAAACACAACTCAAAAAACTCATTTCTTGTCTCAAAACATCTATGTTGACTTAACTTAGACTCTTGTTCTTTCGCTAACCCAGACAACAGAAGATAGAATTAGGCAATGTGGCTCCTTGAATGAACAGTCAAAAATCTTTGGACTCCACAATGACCCATGACCCATGCTATATCTCAAGGTGAGGAAAACCCATGGGTTTCTTTCTTAGATGTTGGAAACCCAGAAAGTTGTAGCTTCTGTTATTAGAAAGTCTGGCAAACACTGTGGCTAGGATAGCCCTTATTGATTATGCACAACATGACATACCAGAGGATGTTTGAGGGTGGATACAAAAGGGTACTCTCTGACTTATGACAATTTGGACTTTTAAGGATTCTAAGGAAATTTGCATTTTCAAAGTAACCTTTTCCCCTTCTTCCTAATAGAATCAGGATTAAGAGATCCAAATCCGAATCAGAGACATGGCTGTGGTTTATGTAATGAGTTTATTGTGGGGCCAGGGAAACTCCAATTTTAATGAACCAGCACATTGTTCCTACCATTCAGATAGGGGTCATCAAACTACAATGCAGGTCAAACCCAGACTGTTGCTTATTTCTGTAACTATAGCTTTATCAAAACACAGCTATGTTATTTCATTGACATATTTGCTATGGCCACTTTCAGACTACAATAGCACAGAATAGTTGCAACAAAGACTAGATGATCCACAAAGCTAAAATATTTACAATTTGGACATCAACAGAAAAATATTGCTGACTTCAGTATAGAGTCCAAGGAGTAAATGGTACATGGAGACAGAACTTGTGTTCATAACTAAGGTCATTTTTATACTTTTTGTTTCTTAAATTTTTTAATCAGTGCACTTATAGTCATACATCTTAATGGGGTACAAGAAGGTAGAGGCATACATGCACACATCACTCATTTAGCCCCTACCCAATTCCCACCCCATTCCCTCCCCTCCCCCTCCTCATCTTTGGCTTACTGATTGACTTTAATATGTTTATGAATATATGTCATATACATTAGGAAAATTTTCTATTCCCACTACCCATGCTCCTCAGTTAGGTTGCTTTATTTGTTCATTTATAGTTTCTCCTTCCTCATCTAGTCACAAAAAGTAAAAGGTCATTTTCAAGTTCCATAGACCTTGGACCCTTTCTTTGCAAAACCTTATGAAACATTTCATTCTGCATGTTAAATATATCTTCTTAAAACTAATAAGATGGGGCTCTAATTTGCATAGTTGAAATGATCTTTTGATTTTGAGATATTTAATTAAGCTATTGAGTTTTATTTTTTAGATCACTTTTCTCTGTGTGTGTTGAACCTGACATTTTCTTCTCTCCCTTACCCTTAGGCTCTTGGGCTTTCACAAATCTAGTAGGCTTCAGGCTTGTAAGTATAATCCCTGTGGATAAAATGGCCAGGCGCCTAGCATCTTAAGGGTCATTATCTTCTTTTATTCTTTCCAACCAAGTTTTAATATACTTTTCTTTATTAATTGTAGTTACACTTCATAGTGAGGTTCAGAGTGATGGAACATACATGCACACAGCACTTGGTATGTTTTAAGCTTCTCTGAGGTGCAATTTACATGCCATAAAATGAAATGATTTTTACGATTTCCACATTGACATAAACAACCCAATGATGTTTAGAAAATATGTAGGGTTGCTCAACAATCATTGTTAACAGTATCCATCCAATTTTAAGACTGATCTGAATATTATTTTGTATTATTATTTTTATTCCTAATAGTTTATCACTCTTTCAAGATGTTATGTGTCTTGAGGGTTGGCCTTTGTCACATATAGTTTAGGAAGCTGACATTGGCTAGTTGTCAAATTGTGAGATTCACACTTTCCTTGCATTGCCACATTGTATTTTCACAGGCCTTAAGTGTGGCAGGATATAACTTTCTATAATTCATAAATAATAGCTGTTTGTATTTAATCATTTAACTGAGGTTGACTGCCCAGTTGACTGGTGCAGATGCTGTGAGAACATCACCAACATGGTCTTCTCTTGAAAAAGTCGGAGGGGGACAGATTAAATAGCACGATACTAAGAGGAGATTCCTATGTTCTTTAAGACATAGCCTTGTGATTAAGTCTAGATTTGAAACCTAACTGCACCTCCCATTACCACTGTGTTGTCTGGTGGTCTATTCAGTTTCTTCCCCTCTAAGAAAAGAACAACAGCAGATGTATATACTTTGTGAAGGTTAAACTAGTTGATCCATGTAAAACACCTGGGATTGTATTTTAAACATTGTAAATTGCAATAAATTTGTTAATAACTCTTAGTGACTGATAGGATATATCCTCTTAGGCTATAATCAAAATTATTTAAATATCTAGTATGTCTGCTCAACCAATGTAGAAGCCTCATGTTTTAGTCCATTATCTTCTGCTATAACAGGACAGCAGGGACTAGTTACATTATAATACAAAAAAAAGTGTATGGTTTATGGTTCTAGATGCTGAAAAGTCTAAGCTCATGGTGCCTGTATCTGGTGAGGGCCTTCTTGTTGCAACATAACATGGAAAAGGACAGCAAATCGTGAGAGAGCAACAGGAAAGAGTGGCAGGGGAGAGCCAAATGCTTTCCTTTCCTGATTCACATGTAAGTAAGTCCATGATAGCCTTAGTTCATTCATTAGGGTGGTGCTCCCATGACTTAATCACATCTTGAAAATTCCACCTCTTAACACCTTTACAGTGGCAATTACATTTCAACATTAGTTTTGAAGTAAATATTCCAGCACAGCACCGAGTGTTTTGAATTGGTTGAAAGACTTCCTGGAGGTCAGATAGGAGGCTGAAGGAAGATGGTTGAGAATTGTGCAATACATGACACGGCTACCTTTTGTTGTATAGGAGAGTAAATCTTAAACAAAAGAATGAAAAGTCTAAGTGGACAATGAGAAAGAGAGAGAGAGAGGTAGAGAGAGGTAATGAGAGAGAGAAAGAGAGAAAGAGAGAGAGAGAGAGAGAGAGAGAGAGAGAGAGAGAGAGAGAGAGAGGTTGAGAGATAGAGAGAGAATATGTGAATATGGGTGCTGTGCTAGGGAGAGTCCCTAGACTCCATTATACTCTGGAAACTGCCAAATGTTGAGATATTGAAAGATTTCAAAAATTTTACTTAAAATGTAAGCAGAAGATAAAATTCCCATTATTATTAAAACAAGAGAATAATATAAGACAGAAATTGTGAGTGCTATTTAAGAGAGGAACTTTAAATGGCCATGCTTGGTCAGAAGAGGGAGAGACCATTTCAGCAAGTGATGAAACATAGTATTAGATGGTGTGTAGAGTGGTTATATGCAGAGATAGTAAAGAAAAACTTCTCAGAAGTGAAATAGTGAATATAAAGAAGAAAAACTGGCCCATCAAAGGGTCAATATGGGTCAAACAAATTCATATTTGGTTGAATAATAATATGGATAAGCCAGGCATGGTGGCTAATGCTTGTAATCCCCATACTTGGGAAGCTGATACAGGAGGATCTGGGTTTATGGCCAGCATCAGTTACTTAGTGAGGCCCTCTGCAACTTAGTGAAACCCTGTTTCAAAATAAATAATACGAATAGATCTAGGGTTGTATTTTCAAGATAAAATGCCCCTGGGTTCAATCCCTAGCACCACAAAAATAATACTATGGATAACCACAACTACCATATATTTAATTATACCATAAACTTCATATCAATTGTCTTATATCTTGTTATGGAAACACTGTAAGAATGACGTCATTATTTTGTGGATGAGGGAACTGAGGTTCAGAGAGATTAAGCAATTTACTCAAGGTGACATTTCTGGGGTTTCTAGATAGACCTGAACATTTCTTTTATCTCATGAAAAGTTAGGTAGGAGTTCTTTTTGGACAGGTAGGTAGTCCTGGGTAGAGGGCTACTCTCAACTCAAGACTGAAGAGTTTAACTTGATGTAAAGGATACTTGAGTGCTTGGTAAAGAGTATGTGATCATCTATCTTGGTCAGGTCATTTCCCTCCTTTGAGCATGCTATTTCTGCACTTCCCAGTGGAATAATCACTGTTGAGATATGATCTGAGGAGTAAAGAGGATAATTTATGTAAAATTCTTATGTCATACTATCTATAGAAAGTGCTCTTTCAAGAAAGGGTCATTGACATCATTCATTTGTTTCCTCAGGCTGCCATAACATATCACCACAAATTGGATGGCTTCAAAGAACAGAATTCAGTCTTCTTATAGTTATGGAGTTTAGAGGTCCCAAACCAATGTGGCACCAAAGAATCATGGTTCCTTCAGAGGGTCCAGAAAACAGTGTCTCCTTGCCTCTTTCTGGGTCTAATACTTACCAGAAATTCTTGATATTCTTTGGTTTGTCAATATATTACTTTTGTCTCTGTCTCTGTCTTCTATAAGTTTTCCCTGTGTGTCTATAGCTTTATATGCTGTTCTCCTCTCTTTGTATATGTTCAGATTTCTCTTTGTATAAAGTATCAGTCATAGAGTTACAGATCACTCTACTTAAGTAAGATCTCACTCTAACTTGATTGTATCTACAAAGACTACATTTCCAAATTTGACAATATTCTTAGAATCTAGATGACATGACTTTGAGGAGATATTTTCAGCCCTGTACAATCACCGTCATCATCATCAACATTACCACCATCATATCATCATCATTTACTCCTCCTCCTTTTCTTTCCACTCCTTTTCCTCCTCTTTCTACCTTATCATTGTATAAGAAGAAATATAAAGCAGGGTCTGGTCAGTAGTCAATACTAGGATAGCATAAATGCTCTATGAAATGTAGCCTTTAGCATAACACTAAGACTAATAATGATAACTAGGATACATGTGTATGATGACTCTAGCATGATGCTTAGTGTATAGTGGGATTGTTCATTCTCTTCTTTCCCAAAGCACCTGACACACAGGGATACACACAGTAGTGTGCCTGATAAATACTGGTTGAACAAAATAAACACATTTTAGCTTCTAGGGAAAAGCCCATCCATTTGTCTCCAAGAATTTGACATCTGATGTGGGCTGGAGCTGCCAGTGGGCTCGCCACCTGTGAGCAGGAGGTGTGAGTGGATGAGAGGCTAGCTTCCTGCTGCAGGCGCTGACGGCGGCTCCTAATGAGAGATGGTGAGAAATGAGCTCAGTCAGAGAAGCTGTAGTTTAATCCTTCTGAGCCCACAGGGTCCCAACAAAGTGACATCAACTGTTTTCAGATTCTTTTCTGCAAAAGTATGACTTGCTTCTGGTTTAAAGTTCCAAGAGGAATCCATAGGACCTCTGTCTCCATCAACATAGAATCTAACACTGCCTGAGAATCAAATGGGAGGGCTTCAACCTCAAGCCTGAGTCTACCCAGGATTTCAGTGGCTGTGAGCTAGTTCTTTATTGTTTTAGACCTTTGATCTTTTTATCTGTTAAATGTTTAAAATATGCCTACCACAGTGAGCTGTCTTGAGGAGTAAGGAGATAATCAGCCTAAAGAACACTTAGCTTGGAGGGGAATACAAATGTGTTCTCTGCCATGGTCTTCTTCAACCCACTTACCCACCCAATGAAAACTTTTTCTTCTGTTTACCAATTCCTCTCACTGAGGTAGATGTCTTATTCTCTCTTCATCAACCCACATGCCTAGAAAAACATGCAAAAATGATTTGAACTCTGATGTCATGAGTCATGACTACTTCAAGTTTTCCTTTTCTATAGGGACTAAATCCTTAAGCAAGATGACTCTGTGTGTGTGTGTGTGTGTGTGTGTGTGTGTGTGTGTGTGTGTGTGTGTGAGACTAGGGATTGAATTCAGTACATTTTATCTCTGAGTTATACTCTCAGTCCTATTTTATTTTTTATTTTAAAACAGGGTCTTTCTAAGTTACTATGCTGGCCTAGAACCCGTGATTCTTTTGCCTAGGCCTCTCAAGTATTGGGTATTCTCAGATTAAGCTCGGCGATTTTATTTATTGATTATTAATTCATGTCACTATTCATTCACTCTTCTATGGAATTATTCATGTATTCTTAGACCTATCATTCACTTAACCATTACTCATTGAATACTTGCTTCATTCCTGGAATTTCCTAGGTACAAAGGTGAAACCAGCAGGGATTTTGGGGTGTATGATATTCACAGGCTCAGGAAAAAAGAATCATAGGAACATAAAATTACATTTAGTGACTTGCAACAAATTTTTTCCTCTCTCTAGAGCTCAGTTCTTCACCTCTAAAATGGGACAATTGGTACAAGTGTCCTCAAGAGGTCCCTAAAGAAGTCTCCCTCTATTACAAATCTAATAAAAATTATGATATTGATAAGAACTGAACTGGGAATAAGCAAGTTCTATTTTCGATCATATCCTTGCCAGTGATTCAGTGCAAACTTGGAAAAAGCCCTTCCCATCCTGCATACATCAGTCACACCATGGGCATGTGATGAGACACAGTGAGGTAATCTCTGTTATCCTTACAGCTTGTAACCCTTCCACCTATGGGGCCATCCGCTTTCTTGTTATGGAGCCAGTGATGCAATAGTAGCAGCTGAGCATATTTTCAGAGGAAAATGTCCAGGAAAGAGATTGGAAGAAGTCCCTAGGAGCTTCAGTTCCCACCATCTGTTTTCCTGGGATGTTCAGCATCCTGCTAGGACTGGTGATCTCCACCTTATTTTCTCACTGATTGACCATGGAAATACCACAGGTAGATTCATATTTTTCTTGCCTAGACCAGCCTGCCATCTTCTCTCTGTGTCCTAACCCAGCTGCTGTGAGTTGGGAGGAGGCATGGTAGGACCTCTCCAGCCTGGGATGGAAACCAGGGAGTGTTTGGGGCATAAGCTGTCTGGATCAGCCTTTCTGGAGAGTTGTTGTGGTAGTCAGCTTATTACTGTTCAGTTCCTTCCAATAGCATGGTTGTGTCTTAGATTTGTAATGGAGGGAGACTTCTTTAGGGACCTTTTTAGGACATTTGTACCAATTGTCCCATTTTAAAGGTGGAGAACTGATTTGTGCCTTGTGTCTTTAGTGTTTGGAAGACCAGGGACCCAGCCCCAGATGTGAGGCAGATGACTCTGTAGGAAGCTCAGCAGGGGCGAGTGAGGCACGCTGATCAACAGACACATGGCTGCCAGTCATGAGAGCTAACACAGTGGTTCCCAAGCCTGTGGCTAAAAACTTTCAGACTGAATCAAAAAAGTTCAGACTGGGAATATTTCTTGCTGTATGCGTCCTGTAGAACACTAATCCTTTGGGGGTACTTCAGCATAACTTGATGGTTAAAAGCATGGACTTAGGACCTATTCTACATGTATTCTAATTCTGCCTCTCTCACTTCCCAACCGTGTGATCTTGGGCAGATTTCTTAACCTCTCCATGCCTTTTTATTCTCATCTGTAAAATTCCAGAATTAATTTTGGCAGGAAAATGAAGTCGGTGTTTGCAATACACTTATAATACTGTCTGGTGCATAGTAAGCTGCAAGAAAAGTGTAAACTCTGCATGAAGTAGTGAGAGAAAAATGTTACTACTCATACTAATTTTAGTAACAATAGTAATAACTCTCTTGGAGCTTCTTGAAGCACAGTAGCACAGTCAGGGGTTTGAGTAATTATCTATGATACAGAAATGTGATTAACTTTCTTTAACTCAGTGTGTCTTAAGTTAGCATCACTTTTCTTTTATATAACACCTAGGAACACCTCAGAAAGTGTTCTAGTCAAACTCACTTGTTATAGACATGAAAGAAATGAGACTCAAGGAAGAAAAAGAGGTTTCCAAAGTTGATTATGTCCAATTTTTATTCAGAAAGTCGTAGCAGCATTGTTATGCAGGGTTCTTCAAAACTGAAGCAGAAGAAGCCCAGAACTGGATTTCTTGGAAGAAACTAGGAAAGATGTAGCCCTGAACCATCCAAAGGAAGGAGGAGCCTCCTGCCTAGCAGCCTCAGAATGGCTTCTTAGAGGATGTCATCTCCAGCCTGAGGCCTGTAGAGCCAGTTATTCCAGGCCCAGGGTGACATTGGTGGGACGTGTGGAAGAGAAAGCAGTGTGTGCTTCATGAACTAGATGGGTTCAGTGTAGCTGGGACACTGAGATGCATTAAGAGAGGCACCAAGAGCTGGCTGTGGTAATGCACATTTGAAATCCCAGTACTTGGGAGGCTGAGACAGTAGGATCACAGGGTTGAGGGCAGCCTCAATGTAGTGAGGGTCTCAATAAAGTAGCAAGGATTCTGTTTTAAGACTAAGAAGGAGAACTATAGATGAGCAAACAAGGTGAGGGGAGTAGGAGGAAGGAAGAAGGAAATTTCCTAAGGTATATGATGTATATTCACAAACAAATCAATCACTAAGCCAAACATGAGAAGGAGGGAGGGGAGAAAAAATGGTGTAGGAATTAGGTAAGGGCTAATTGAGTGATGTATGCATGTATGCCTCTACCATCTATAGTCTGTTAAGATGTATGGCTACAATGCACCAATAAAAATAAAAAATAAAATATGAATATTAAAACACTATAAATAAAAAGTGGTTATAAATAAAAAGTGCTAGGCATGGAGTTCAGAGTTAGAATGCCCCTAGGTTCAATTCCCAGTACAACAAGAGCAGCAGCAACAACAGCAGCAACAATAACAAGAACAAAAGAGATGCAGCTAGAATATCAAAGCTCTCAGGAAACGGATGACCAGTGCTCCAAGCTCAGTTAAGCAAGGAGGGAGGAGATTATCCTGAGTCAAGCTTTTAGATCTCCTCAAGCCCATTTCTTCACTTTAAAATAAAACATGTTAGCCAAGCATGGTGGTGCATGCTTGTAGTCTCAGCATTCTGGAGGCTGAGACCAGAGGATCGCGGTCCACGGACAGCCTCAGCAACTTAGTGAGGCCCTCTGCAACTTAGTGAGATCCTGTTTCAAAATCAAGAATAAAAAGTAGGGCAGGGGGTATAGCTCAGAGGTCGAATGTCCCTGGGTTCCATCCCCAGATCCGCCAAAATAAAAAGAAAGAAAGACGTTTAAATGTTGCATCCTTTATACTTCTAGGGTTTGGTGGAAACCCTGTCCAGGGTGTTTTTAAGAACTCTGCATTATATTTGACCTTTACTCCCTCTACGGCTTTTGGACACTAAAAACTGAATCTTGACTTGAGTTCAGAAAGAAAAGAGAGAGGAGAGAGAGAGAGAGAGAGAGAGAGAGAGAGAGAGAGAGAGAGAGGAGAGGAATAAAGGAATGGTAATACACACTGAGAGGTACTTTTACTCGTTGCCTTCTTTGCTTTGTGACATCATTTTTCCCAAGTAAGATCCAAAAAGAAAAAGAAACGATGAGTGGAGTCGTGGAGAGAAGGAGGCCAAATGGATGGCCAGCTAGATTAGATTAGAGAAAGAGCAATCTATGTTATTTAGAGGCTAATGTGAGCAGACAAAAGAGGGTTACTAGAAAATTAGGTTACCAGTGAGAAGATGGAGGAAAGATGTATGTTAATGGGACACAGTGGAGAGTTGTAAAGGACATTTAACAAGAGGAGGCAGAAGGAAGGAACTGAAGGGGAGGAACAAGATGCTGGTCCTGGACGTCCAGGAAGAAGAGACCCTCTTCCAGGCTGCCTGGGATGGATGTTCTGGAATATCTTCCCTTTGCTGTGGTCCTCCCATCCATCTTCACCATGCAGCTAGAGGGATGTTTCTAAAACCCAGAAAGGCTCCCTGCTGCCTATACATGAAATCTAAATTCCCTTCGTTGACACCAACAATGCTTTACTCTCTGGCCTCTGGCTGACTCTCTCTCTCTCTCTCTCTCTAGCAATAACCTGTTCTACCTGGCTCTGGCAGAATAGCACATTTAGCTATTTATTGAGCATTTTTATCCTTCAATGCTTCTGAAGTTTCCTCTCTGGACTAATAGTCCTAATTCTCTACTTTGTTGCTGTTGTGTTGACTGTATCCTGTAAAAATTATTTGGAAGCCCTAACTCCCAGAATCTGTGAATGTGGCCTTATTTAGAAGTAGGGTCTTTGCAGATATCATCATGCAAGATAAGGTCACGCTGGACTGGTATAAACCCCAATTCAATAATGGGTGATCTTATAAGGAAAGAGAAGAGAGGAGACACACGAAGACGAAGGCTGTGCAAGGGTAGAGGCACATTCTTGATTAGATTGGCTATAAAGATATAGCTACAAGCCAAGGGACAACAAGCATTGCCAGTAGCTACTAGAAGATGGAAGAAGACATGGAAGAAGCGTGTCCTGAAGCCTTTGATGGGAGCATGGCTCTGCAAGCATCTTGATTTCAGATGTTTAACCTCCATATTACAAGGAATAAATTTCTGTTGTGCTAGGTCACCTCGCTTATGGTTCTTTGTATTAACAGCCCTAGAAAACTTAGTTTCTTGTCTACACTATTTCCCCAATGGACAGCTGTCATTCTTCCTGCTCAGCATCTCTTCTCATCTTAGGAAAAATGGGAGCACCAAATTTCCCTTTGTGAAACCAACCCTGCCTTTTTTAGGCCAAGGAGTGAACGCCTGACCAGCAAGGCCATTCAGGTGCTCCCTCCCAGGAATCTTAATTTAAAAGCAGAATAGCACCCAATAGATAAATGAGTTATGATAAGTTTTCTTGTGTGCATTGTTATAAAGAGACTGCTGATTTGTTTCTTAACTCTACATTCCTAAAGCAGCTCATTTCTCTGTTCTCAAGACCAGGAATTGACCCTGTATCTTTTAACTAATTTTTGTTGATTTGCTTGTGTTATCCTCTCAAGGTACTAAGAAGGGATCTCTGTCATTGGCAACCAAAGAACTCAGGCATTATGCAGGTCCCAGTGCAGACTGTCCCTTTTCTCTGAAGTATTCCTAAACACAGGGATGTGGGTGGGCTCTCTCTCCAGGGAACTCTGCGTGCACACCTCCTCTCTGACACTCCTGTGATCATCTGAGACTAGATCTTCAGAGAGCTTCTCTGTTTCTCACCTCCAGAGAAAGGACCAGGTTTCTCTTTGTATCCTCAGTGCTGAGGAAATGAGAGCAACTCAATTATTCAGTTACAAATGACCAAATAAAACATTATCTTCAGATTCTCCTATAGTTTTGTGCAAAAGTTGGGTGCAAAAGAAAAAAATAATGGTTGTGTTTAATGCAATCTTCCATTCCAGCATCTTTCAGTATTCTAATGAGACCAAAACTAATGTGCTTCAAAGCCAAAAATAGGGTGAAGGAAGTAAAGCTTTCTGAGAAGCAAAATTTAAAGAGGCACTCACTCTCATAATCAGAGAGGTGCAAGAGCTGTCTCTGAGAGTGAGTGCTTCCTTAAATTTTGTGCTGTACTCCTGGCCCAATACACTTTAATGAAACTACTCAATATCCCAGAGCTCCAATACCAAATCATCAACCTTACAGTATAATGACACACCCACTGATCACATTATTTAATTTTCTTAGGAAGGGACAGATACGTTATAAGGTATGGCGGGTGTAGTGAAAAATGATAGAATAGGAGACAGAAAAAATTGGGTAATGTGCCAGTGTTTTCACTTAATAGTTGTGCCATTTCAGAGACATAAATTCCATTTGTGTGCCAATTCCATCACCTCTAAGCTGGCGATGCTAACGATAGGCACATTATTGTAATTTGGTTAAATTAGTATATGCCAGGTGAAGCTCATGGTAAGCACACCATCAATGTTCATTGCTTTTGTGGTTATTTGACTGGCTAACTAGTTTTGGGTTAATCTCTCTCACATCTGTCTTTATGACATTGAAGAGACAGATATACTGATACACATTACATAGTATTATTTTGGGTCTTGGTTTAACAAAATAATGGAAAATGAGATATATGGAGCCTTCTTTCTGTGCTCACAAAGGTGGTTAATACATAACACAAGAGTTTGAGATCAGATGTTAACTAAAGATTCAAATCTCAACTCTGATCCTTACTTGCCTTATGATTTTTTGAGAAAGTCAAGTAAACTTTCCAAGACTTGATTCAGTTGTCTTTTGTTTATTTATTTTTTCAGTACTAGGGAAGAAATCCAGGGGCATTTTACCTCCAAGCTACACTTCCAGTCCTGTTTTGTTTTTTTATTTGGAAGCAAAGTCTCACTTTGTAGATGAGAGTCTCTACTTGTTGAGACTACATTCCAATCTGCAATTCCTCTGTCTCAGCCCATGCCCTTGGATTACAGGCATGTACCACCATGCCTGGCATCAGTTATCTTTTAAGTCAGGGGTACTAATAGTCCCTATTTTATTTATGGCAGAAACTATTTTGTGGGATTTAAGTAAAATTACAGATGCAAACACTGCAGTTTCTGACACACAGGAAGTGATCAATGACTAGTCATTGTTATTATTATTATGCTTGCCAAATTTTCTATCAGAGTAGGGATCAGTTAAAACAGCAATAGCCTGCTCCTTGAGAAGGTGATTTATGAAGCCACTGGTTCTCTTTAGCAGCCACAGGAAGGATATCAATCGGCCAAAGTAAGCTGTAAGTGAAAATTGAAACTGTCAGATGGTGTGGACTCCCTGCTCAGTCTCTGGCAGCTTTTTCTCCTTTCTTTTAATTAAAAGTTTTTGTCTTCTGATGTAGAAGTGAAATAAATCACTTCTGACCTTAGCATGCTCAGGCTCTACCTCCAGCTGAAGCCTGTCTTGTGGGCTCGGGCACATCCTTAGGGGCACTGATACCTGCTCCTAGAATTTACTCAGAAGTTTACTCAGGGCTGTGTCCAGAGGGTTTTGACTTGAGGGTTTTTTTTTTTTTTTTTTTGGTGGTACTGGGGTTCCTGGAAACCCTTCTACCTCTGGGCTACACTCCCAGACCTATTTTTATACCTTTTTTTTTTTTGTAAACAGGGTCTCTTAAGCCAGCGCGCACGCGGCTGGCTTTGAACCTGCGTGATCCTCCTGTCTCTGCCTTCCAAGGGCGGGGATTACAAGAGTGGGCCACCACGCCCAGCTCTTGCTTGAGTTTTAAAATCAACCTAATAACTTCCTAGATTTGGAGTTTGACAAGTTAGAGCATTATATCTCATAGCCATACCCCTAGTACCTCCTTTAAAAAAAAAAAAAACAACAATATATCACTAGGTTTCTGAGAGTCTTGCTACATTGCTAAGGTTTTCCTTGAACCTGTAATCCTCATATCTCAGCAAAGCAAGTACAAGGATGTGCACTGTGTTCAGCTCTGTTTGCTTTTTAAAATAAAATAAAGGTAATAATGTTGGCTCTTAATAATTAAATTAGAAAATATATTTCTAGCATAACTGTATATAAACACTCAATGACTGTTGGTCTTCTCCTCTTCCTCCCTCCCTCATAATGGTCTCTGATATCATGTTTTTGGGAAGTACCTGCTATCCCCAATCTTAATAAAACAGACTCTCCAACTTAAGGATACAGATGGCCTTAGGCTTGACAGCTTAGACTCTGGGTCATACTGCCTGAATTTGAGACTCACTTTCTCTATCTACTATGCGACTTTGATCAAGTATTACTTTCTCTGTTCAGGTTGTTTGTTGTGGCATTAATTAAAGTCCCGCACTTTAATATTAGCTTTATACTAACCACTTTATTTTGGCCTCAGTTTTACGGTTGAGGCGTTCAGTGGTCAGCTGGGCAGTTCTTCTTGGATCCCTGTAGCATCATTTGGAATGGCTTTCTCATTCACACGCCTTCATGGTTTGAATCTCTCTTCATGTGGCATCTCCTGATTCAGAACCTCTCCCACAATTAGGCTTCTCCCAGCTTCAGAACTGTTGGACTTTTTATGTAGTTTCTCAAACTTTCAAGAGAGAAAATTTCCAAGAATGACTTCTAAATACCTAGTCTCAAAGGTTCTAGAACAATGCTTTTTTTGCCTTCTCCTGGTTAGGGTCAGGGTCATGGAGCATGTCAAGAAGATGAACTAGATCCAAGGTGAGTAGAATTAGTTTCTTTCAATAGGAGAAATAGGAGAAATAGCAACAAATATATACCCATATTTAACTTACCACATCCTTCAAGCCTTCTTGGAATGTGTGTGTGTGTGTGTGTGTGTGTGTGTGTGTGTGTGTGTGTGTGTGTGTGTGGTACTGGGGTTCCTGGAAACCCTTCTACCTCCGGGCTACACTCCCAGACCTATTTTTATATATGTTTTATTTGGAAACAGGGTCTCGTAAGCCAGCAAGGCTGGCTTCCAACCTGTGTGATCCTCCTGTTTCCGCCTCCCAAGAGCGGGGATTACAGACATGCGCCAACACGCCCAGCCAGCCTTCTTGGAATTTTGAGGGAATTTTCTGCCTCTTGGAATTTTGAGGGACTGAGATAATGAACAGAAAACATCTCATACAGCACCTGATATAAAATAATGAATAATTATAAAATGTGGTTAATATTAGATGCCTCTTGACCAGCCAAACCTTTTTTATGGCCTCGTTCTCCCCTACTTTCCCTCCAACCCAACAAAACACACACACACACACACACACACACACACACACACACTCACATGCACCTGAGTTTTTCCCATTCACCAAAATACAAATGAAAGCTAGAGTTTTTGTTTTTGTTTTTGTTTTTTGGAGGTGGGAGGAGAAATGAGAGAGCCCAGTTTAGAACATTATTACTGAAATTCAGGCCTGGAAAATGGTCATGGCAATGAAGAAAGTGGTCAAGTTCAAGCACCATTTAGGAATTACATTATTAAGAGCTCAGTGATTGACTAATTGGCCATTTGATGGAAATGATGTATAAGAAGAAAATTAATTAATTAAGGATCATGCCCAGGCTTTTGGCTGGGATGACTGGTTGGGTGGTTATTTCCCTCACATAGAAAACAAAATTAAGGTTCTGCCAGCTATGGCCTCATTTTCTTACGCACTTGTCTTCCCCATATCTAAGCAGCACTCAAACATCATAGGAAGTTAAAGATTGCTCTTTCAGTACCAGGGGACTCTTGAAGGTTGATCAAAGGAGCAGCATGGAACAAGCTGTTCCTTAGGGAGATTACATGTTTCATAAGGAAGCAAAAAGGATGACTCTCTCTTGTGTCATTCAGGTCTGTTCATGTTTCAGTCCCTTGCATGGATAAATTGCAGTTGTCTGGTAGAAAATTGTAACTGAAAAGCAAGTTAAAATTGCTTTGCTTGCTTTACAACTAAATGAGCACATAGGCTACCCACTCCTGGCATGTGTGTTTTGGGGAGATATCTGTTCATTTGATCATTATTACTGAGCAATCCTATCTCTTTACATAGCCCTTAGCCTAGGTAGCATCTCACATGAAGAGTGTCTCTCAAGTTGCCTTGAATATGCCATCTAGCTGCAGCCTTCTTTATTGTCTTTTGTTCAAGTCATTGATCATAACCTTTTGTACAGCTCTTGGTATCTCCAGATGCTGTCTAGCCAGGGAGGACTCTTGTGTGATATTTGTTCTTCCTTGTGATCTCAATGAGTACAAAACAGATTCAGTTTTCTTGAAAACTAAAAGGGCTACAGAGAAGCCGTATGAAAACCACGTACCATGATGCAATTCAAACACAATATGATAGGCACTTTTCCCATTCTCTGATAGCAAGCAGCTTTACTCTCATCTTTTCTTGAATCTTGCAATAATGTGATCCTTCATCTTATGCAACTGGATTTTTAGATCCCATTTGGAGCATTATAGTGGAGTATTACTATAATAACAATAATAATAATGAGGCAACAATAAAAACAACAATGAAACTGATCATAACAATTATAGTAATAGCAGCAGACAACTTCAAAGTGTGTGCTTGTTATGTGCTAGGCATTGTACTAAGCATTCTGTATATGACTATCTGATTTAAACATTGTGGGAATCCTGAACAGTAGAGTTTTTGTGTCCTTACTTCAAATAAAACTCAGGCCAAGTAATTTGGCCATGGTCAAACAGCTAATAAGTAGTGAAGCTCAAATTCAGACACAGATCTTTCTGACTTTGTTTCCCTGGTGAGTAGAGATATTCACATCATATTGCCCTGGACGTTTTTGTGGCTATATTGAGTTTGACCTGGGCTTTGTCTTGCTGATGAAAGAGCTATGGTTGGGACTGGTTTGCTTTACCAAGTGCTGCACAGGGTCCTGACATCCTGCTGGATGGAAAATGATAGAAACATATTAAGCAATCAAAATGTAAACGTTTCCACTTAAAGAGCAAGTTGTGGGACACACAGGGGACTTGAGATCGTCACATTGGCATTCAGCAGCAAGGGCAAAAGATCCAGGGGTATGGTAATAAGTTGCAGGCCAAGGGAATGTCTGAAGAGTAGTGATTTAATTAAAGATAGTGGTATAGGCTTCATCCCCTCCTCTGCTACTGAAACAGGCAAGTGGCTGGGGCTCTGGAGGACGGGTGACAATCAGTGCCATTTACTGAGACTTCAGGGGAGATTTGCAGAGACTTTCTATCTGAACTCTTCTCTGGCTAAAATCTTAGACCCTATTCATGCATTTATTATGCCAAAGATGTCAGGCAGGAAATGTAAAGAATGATGAGGGCCAGATGTAAGCAGAGCAACCCGAGAACGCATGCACCTTCTGAGAAGACAGGGTCACCTAACTCAAGATCAGGGCTCTTTCATCCCTTAAGAGAAGCTAGACTTCAGGGTGCCTTTGTGAAGTCTCCAGACTTTACAATACTTGAAGGAAAAAGAAAAAAATGTAAAAAGTCTTCTTCTGGTTAAGACATTCTGATATCTATTGGCCAAATAAATCCCCACTGTTTCCAGTTGGAAATGCATAATTTATTCAAATATCACTTTTTTCAGGGAATCTTCTACATTGGTTTTCTAGAGCTACCATAACAAAGTTCCACCAATAACAGAAACGGATGATTTAAAACAACAGACCCCTCCACACACACTTTTTAGCAATCTGTGCCTTACGTGAGCTTGCACATGCAGCACTTGAATTTCTGCTTCTATTCTTAATGGAGTTCTCCCCACGTGTCTGTGCCCTTGTGTCTTTTCTTCTACTTTTAAAAGAACATCGGCCATGTCAAATTACATCTGAAAAAAAAAACCTATTTCTAGATTTGATCATATTCACAAGAACTGGGAGTTAGGACATCAATATAACTTTGGTTGAGGATACAAATCTAGTCATCACATGTCCCCTGACCTATCTCTCTGTCTCCAACTAGGTCACATTTACTTGCAATTATACATTAATCTGTGTGATTCTTAGTGCACTGTCTCTTCCCTAGACTGTAGACTCATGATGCAGGAGCCATGTCTGTTTGGGTTGGCCATTATGTCTCAAGTATGGGGATGAATTAACCAATCTGTAAATATTTTTGAAACAAATGAATACAGAGCCTGCACTCTGCATGTCTCCTACTCTTTCAGCCTCATCCCTCTCATATCCAACTCCACCTGTTCTAAGCTTTCCATTCTTCTAGTGTGCCAGACACTTTCCCAGACGAGGGACTTAGTGTGGTCAATTTCATTTGCCCCGAATACTGATTCTGGTCTCTACTTCAGCTCAGAAGCTCTTGCTTATCTTTTAGGCCCTAAGTGAAATGTCACTTCCTCAAAGATGCTAGTCCTAGACACTTAAGATGCTAGTCCCTTCAACTAAATCAGGGCATCCTCAGTTTTTTAGCACTCTGTTCTGTCACCTAATAAATCTTATCATCACCACCTGTGATTGTATGCTTATTGGCGTGTGCATTTGTTTACTGTCTGTATCCTTATTACATGATACATTTCAGGAGAGCAGGGACCATGTCTGAACTGTTTGAGCTGCTGAGCCAATACTTGACACCCCAGTAGGTATCATAGGTGCTTGTAGAATGGTATTGTTGAAAAGTTTTCTTAGATGCTAAGAGTATAAAATAAAAAAATATTTACTCTGCTCTCACTCTAAGCAGGGAGATAGATATGTGGATGGATATGGTGGGAAATACTGTAAAGATGTGGAACTATTACATCACAACCAAGTGCATGGGGCTTTAGAATAAGAGTCCAGGGCCAAATCCTCACTTTGTTTATGAATAGCTCTGAGGTCTGGATGCACTAGTATTTAGTGCAGTGCCTGCTGCGTGGTAAGCACCAAATCAGCGATGATTTTGTTTTCCCTTCCTCCTCATTCATCCTTTCCTCTTCATTTTCTCCATTACAATATGAGCACTAAATAGTCTTTTGGTTTCCTTGGGGTTTGGTTCCAGGATGCCTATATCCTCAAATGCTCACGCCCCTTACATCAAATGTAGAATATGATTGTATAACCTTACACATCCTCTTATGTATATTAAATCATCTCTGGATTACTTATAATATGATGTAGATGCTGTGTAAATAGTTGTTATACAGTAATGTTTAGAAAATAACGAAAAGTCTGAACACAATCATTATAGGCACAATACTTTTGCTTTGAATATTTTAGATTTGTGGTTGATTAAATTAATAGATGTAAAACCCATGGATATTGAGAGATGATTGTGTTTATTCTAGGGTCCAGAGATAAGAGAAATATCTTGAGGGCAGGGGTTCTGGAAGTCTCCACAGAGGAGATGCCTATGTTAGAGGGATATGGTCATGAAGGATAAATAGGGATTCAGTAGTTGGGGATTGGGGATTTGGAACATAGTATTCTGGATTGAAGCAAAATGTATCTGTCAAGGAAAATGAAAACTTCCTCAGGGAGCAGTTGTAAGGGTTGATAATAAATTGAGGTGACATTCAAGGCTGAGACTTCAGTGTGTTTCAAACTGTGAAAGTGTCAGAGAAGAGAGTTAGTATCTGGGAGTGACATAGGAAAAGGGGTGAACAATGACACCAGGAGGCCACACAGACACAGATTACAAAGTGCTTTGAGCCCCAGAGTAAGAAGTTTGAGTTAGTGAGATAGTTATCAGATGAGGGGGAAGAGTTGAACTCGGTAACTATTTCTCAGGTGGAATAAGCAAGAGGTAACAGTTAGTTCACAAAATTGATTGGGCACGCTATCAAAAACGTGTCCCTCCTAGGACTGGATGCACGCTATCAAAAACGTGTCCCTCCTAGGACTGGATGCATTTCTAATTTTAGCCAATGCTCTAATATATGATATAAAATTTATCAGTTCAATGGAAAATTTCTCATTTTTTTGGCCACAGACGTCTCTGATTTAATCATCTCTATATACCACGTGTGTGTGTGTGTGTGTGTGTGTGTGTGTGTGTGTGTGTGTGTCCACCTGGAAAACATTGTCTTCATTTTTTGGTAACTCTATGACATGTTATCAATTTTCTCTGCCCCCAGACTCTTCTGTATCTGCCCAAGACATAGAAGCATGCTTACTCCTTGTTTTCAGATTCCCATACCTATACTGGGTTTCTCTAATTTCTTGATTGCTCTTAGTAGAGATAGGACCAAAGAAACCTTCCTCTATCATATCCAATTCACTTAGCTTGTTTCACGTCTTGCTTTTTTTCTTCCTCTAACTTGGTCTGTCATTTTTTATCTCAACAATAGGAGCTTGGGGGAATTTTTTTTTTCTAGGTCGGATATTTTAAATTCTGAAAGTCCATAAACTTGGATTAAAAATGTGCTTGTAATTCCCGCACTTGGGAAGCGGAGACAGGAGGATCCCACAAGTTTGAAGCCAGCTGTGCTGGCTTAAGTGACCCTGTTTCCAAATAAAAAATGTATAAAAATAGATCTGGGAGTATAGCCTGGAGGTAGAAGGGTTTCCAGGAACCCCAGTTCCACCAAAAAAAAAAAAGCATTAATTTCGTTTTGAAATTTATTTTATTTCTAAATGTGAGCAAAAAGTATTCTACTGGTTTGAGTAATACCTGTGATTTTGTAATATACATAATCCCTTCAAAAGTTATATTAGTCATTAAAATGTTGTGTTGATTAATACATTAATAACAAACTAGATAGAATAGTATTTCATCAAATGTTAAGGTGTTTTGATAAATGTGTTACTAATATAATTAGTTTTCTATGTGTTTGCATCTATCATTTTTAATCAGGGAAATTATAAGAAAAGCACAATATTTGGAAATGGTTTAAAACCATGAGAACTATATTGTAAGTAATGTTAGACCAACTCTACTGCACCCTCTGGTTATCCAATTCCATGGTGGGCTTTGCCTTTCAATGTCTTTGAACTATTATACTACTCTGAGTCTTGAGAAAATTTGAAGCAATGCAAATAAATCCTGTCCATAGAAGTGAAGTTTGTGCATTCACTGTACAATTGATTTTCCCAACTTCCTTACTTACTTGCCTTCCCACTCTCAAGCAAGTTTTCCATATATTGACACATTTGTTTCAGCATTCCTGAAGGTCTACATAGATTTTTGCTCTTTAAATTTTATTTTGAGCTGGTTTCTAACACTTTACTGATTTCTTCATTTATTAATAATTTAAGTAAAAAATTGAAACATGTTCATTTTATATTCATACAAGGGTCATAATTTTATCCCTTAATATCAGTTTGTAATATAGTTTATATACATAAAAGCACTATTTTTAGAAGGGTTTCACAGACATCACTGATATGTCAAAGAAAGGCTAAGATACCCAGAACATAGTACCCCTTTGTTGAGTATGTTGGGGGCCTAGTCTTCTGCATTAAAAAGCTTCTTTCCACCTGCACTGCTATTCCTTTACTGAAGCAATGCAAACCACATGGCCTAGCTGTTGCATGAGAGAATGGTCATACTAACATGAAATTGAATGTATCTTGGCGTGTTGACTCATGCTTGTAATCCTACTACTTGGAACGCTGAAACAGGAGGATCACAGGTTTGAGACTAACCTTGGGAACCTAGCAAAACCCTCAGCAACATTGTGAGACCCTGTTTCAAAATAAAAAGCTGTATGTATCTTGGAAGTAGAATGTTCCAGGGTTCAATCCAAGAAAGAAAGGAAGGAAGGAAGGAAGACCAAAAAAAAGAAAGAAAGAAAAGAAAAAAAGAAAAAGGAAGGAAGAATGATACATGGATGATGGAGGAGGAAAGGGACCTATTGAGACTAATGTGCATGATGTACATTCACAAACCTATCAAAGTCAATCACCAAGCCAAATGTGAGAAGAAGGGAGGGCGAGGGAATGGGGTGGAATTGGGTAAAGGCTGATTGAGTGATGTGTGCATGTGTGACTCTACAGTCTAGTACTCCATTAAGATGTATGACTACAATGCACCAATAAGAAAATAAAATAAGAAAGACTGCAACATGATTATTTAACCACTTGAAGTAGGCATTATCATTTTATCTGTCAGAAAAAAAAGAAGAGACTAACATTTAGATCAATGTCAAGAGCTTTGTCTAATATCACCCTAGAATCCTGACTACTACTTTCCACAGACTACATTTTCAGGGTGTGTGTGTGTGTGTGTGTGTGTGTGTGTGTGTTGGTGTGTATGTGTATTGGTGTGTGTTGGTGTGGGATCTGGCTTCCACTGTCTCATAGAAAAGAAAACCTGGAGACAAGAGAACTGGTTACAGACAGAGCATCTTGAAGCATGCAGCTATTTAGGCCGAGTGGGCATTGAGCTTTTTATTGTAGCTGTCCTTTTCTCAGTAGGACCATGGCAGGGAAGTGTCAAGCTGGTTCTGTATTGTGCACATCAATGTAGCTGTGTTGTTGCTTGTGTATTTTTTTTTATCACAAGTCTGGGCCTCCTGGTAATAGACTAAACATGAGCTGCTGCTTGCCTTCTTCCCTCTGTGGATGTCATCAGTGTAATCAGGGAACAGGTGGGCACAGGCGATTAATAGGGCAGAAGGAGGGGGAGGATAGAGGATCTACTCAAGGGTGGGGTGAAAGTTAATTTGACCTGAAGCTAAGAGGCACTGTCTCCTCCTGAAAGGCTGCCAGGGTGGTTATCAGCTGGAACAGCCTCTCTCCAGCCTCTCGGTCTCATTTCCAGTCAGGGCATGCTTGAGAAACCATTACCATATTTATAGAGCTACCTGGCCCCACGGCACACGCTTGAGAGGGTTAGAAAGACCTATCTATTTTTCCAGCTGTGCTGCTATCCTCAGCGGCAAGGCTGGCGGGGGAGAATGGAGGGCCTGGATCCCAGCATTAGAAGGATGGACAGAGAGGATTAGGCTGCAGAGACTGGCTGGAGAGAGGGTATATGCAGGCCCCTGGCTTCCATCTTCCAACTGATTGGGCTGAGTTAGACCCACCAGCCTTGGATCTGCCAATTGGAGAAGAGAAACACAGTGGACCACTTGTCAGAGAGAGATGGATAGAGGAGATTCCGGTCAATGTCTTCTTCCTCTGACCCCTGACCTTATTCTCTGACCCCTGGTTCTCTTATTGAAATTCAAAGCTGTCAGTGGACTCAGAGAAGTTTGAACACAGTAAAAGAAGTGGATAGACCATGAACGTAAGAGGCAAGAAGATTTGATGAGTTATATAAACTTGGGCAGATCTCCTCTTTTCTCTGAGTCTCATTTCATTCCTCTGCACAAAGAGGATGCCAATGGATTATTGGGAAGAAATAATGACAACATAGTTGAATGTGTCTTAATCGAAGCTCATTTCCTTTCCAGATTCTGATGCTCCACATCCCCCCCCCCTTTTCTGTTTTGTGGTACTGGATATTGAACAGGAACATTCTATCTCTGGGTCATATCCGTAGCTCTATTTCACTTTTGATTTTGAAACAAGATCTCACTAAGTTTCTGAGAGTCCTGCTTAGTCACTGAAGCTGCCTGTGATTCTCCTGTTTTAGCCTCCCAGATACTGAAATTACAAGTGTGGGCCACCACATCCAGCTTAAACTCAAGTTTTCACTGATATCATTATACTTTATACAGTGCTTTATTCCAGTGGTCAAAAGAGCCTGTATACATCCATTCATTATAATGCCCACATTATCACATGCGTGTTCTCTCTCCATTTATTTCTCCCCCACTGGATGTCTCTAACACACACACACACACACACACACACACACACACACACACACACACACACACATTTATCTTCTGATTATTAATTGCAGCATGTCTACCCTGTCCTTCACATCAATAAAGTGGATCCAAACCTTCAAAAAAAGGTACCATGATTTCTGAATGCTTGCATCTCCTGGCACCCAATGCTTCTGTGCCCATCTGGTTACAATATAAAAGTTGTAACGACAGCAATTAACAGCATGCTTTATCCCCTGCCTTCAGTTCAGCTAAAAGCTAACTACATCGATAGCAACCATAGAATATATTTAACCACTTGTTCTGACTGACTAACAAGGAAAGGATAGGAGGCATTTTGAAGAGAATACTTTGGTTCTAAAAATAAAAACTCTAAAATTGAGCGTCATAAGAAACTATGTGCTCAGTGGTTTGGGGCCAGCTCTGTGTGCTCTTTTTAATCTCTTCTTCCACTTTTCTTTCATAAGGAGAATAGATTACAGGCGAGTCTTTAATTGGCTGATTAGAGATGTGAATGGTGTATTAGTCAGAGTTCTCTAGGGAAATAGATGAGGATAGATCTACATCTCTAGAAAGACATTTTTCATAAGGTATTACTCACACACTAATGGAAGCCAAGGAGCCCCATTGTCTGTCATCTGCAAGCTGGAGACCCAGGAAAGCTGGTGGTATAGTTTAAAAGTCTGAGAACCAGAGACCTGATGGTATAGATTCCAGTTTGGAACTGAAAGCATGAGACCAGAAGCACCAAAGGCAGGAGAAGATACATGTTCCATCTCAAGGGGTCAGGCAGGATTAATTCAACCTTCTTGGCTTTCTCAGCCCTCAATGGAATGGATCATGCCCACCCACTTCCCATGCCCTTCCCCATTGGGAAGGATCATGTGCTTTATTCAATCCATCAGTTCATATGTTAATCTTTTTTAGAAATATTCTTGATGGGCACACCCAGAGATAAAGCTTTACTAGCTATTTAGAAATCTCCTTGGGCCAATCAAGTTGATCCATGAAATTAACCATCAGATATGGGATGCAAAATAGAGATGCCAGAAAGAGGAGGGCTAAATCCATTATCATAAGAAAAAGGTGTAGAACATGGAAGGAAATCACACCTAGGGAAAGGGATGCCAGCCAGGAAGGGTAGGGGAGAGAGACCAGAAAGAAAGGTGGTGATACTGCTGGCGTGTATGGGGAAGTGATGTGTCTGCTGCTGTCGGAAGCTAACTGGAGACAGGGAGACAACTCAGGAACTTTTGCTATGCAGCATACAATGTAATCATCATCTCTTTCCATAATCAAGAAATATGTGTGTTTGGATGTGACAACTGCAGATTAGGCCTGAGAAGGTCAAGTTGTAATTGAGTTATGGGCGAATATTACTAAACACAACCCTATCCTTTGACAACTTGTCTGCAAGGACTCGGACTGTGATGTCTCATCCAACATTGATAGAAGAAGGAGTTTATAGTAATATCCATTTGGGAAGCAACAAAATTCTCTGCCTACAGCTCAACAAAAACAGGATTTCTGCCATGTTATAGTTGTTTGTTTAGCAGAATATAATCTAGTGATGGAAAACAGAGAGGAGCTTACAAATACTAACTTTACTTCTGTAGCTTCAAATAAGATAGGACTGCCGTTATTTGCCATGCATAAGTGGGCTCAGACATGCCTTTTTTTTATATTTCTTTGCTTTGCTAGACCCTCTGATCACCATTATGTCCATCCCACTTGTATGTTTGTATGTGTGTGTGTATGTGTTTGTGTATCTAGGCACTATATATTCTATAAGGGTTTTATATATATTCTATATATTGGCACTGTATCTGTCTATATATGTGGCAGTAATACCCTTTCTATCCAAATATATTTATTTTCTCAGCCTCTTTCCAAACTTTTTTTCCTCCATGGAGATTGTCTCAATTATTAAGATTTCATCAAACTTCCTAAATAGCTACAGAGCTACTTGTTGTTAGTAGAGCCTATTTGAATTGTGTGTGGACTGATATTCTCTTGTGTCCCTGTTTTGGCTTCAGTCTAATGTCCATATCTGTTTTTCAGTTATTACACTGTAAACAGGTTATATTTTTTCTCTAAATGATGTACCTCCAAATGAGGAATTCCACTTATATCTTTGTTGTTACAAACATTTTCTAACTAGTTTACTTCGCATAATAAAATAGTGTTTGAGCAAGACATATTTGTCTAAAATAACCTCAAGTAGCATGATTTGTGCATGTTTTTAGGGGTTTATAGATGTCATACGACATAATCAGTAACAAGCAAGGCAAAGACCTTTAACATGCATGCAGTGATAATTCATGGAGATATGGCAATTGCGTGTGTTGGATGTCATTATAAATGAGTCTTTTAAAGATCATTGCAAAAAGCAATTCAACAAATTCTGAAATGTTAACATTGATAGGGATGGTTTTTGCATCTCCCTAAATCCCCCATCAACAAAAGGGCTAGGGCATTAAAGCAGAGAGGGAGGGAAGGAGGGAAGGAGGGAGGGAGAGAGGGAAGGAAGGAGGGAGAGGGGGAGAGAGTGAGAACGAGAGCAAGAGCGAGAGCGAGAGCGAGAGCGAGAGAGAGAGAGAGAGAGAGAGAGAGAGAGAGAGAGAGAAAAGTTCAACTTATTTTCCAACTCTTAAATTATGAATAAGCAAGGACAACATGACAGACTTTGAGATTTTATAGAATCAGAATTTTCAAAGAGGAGACAGATGGGAGCAATAAATTCCCCCATTGCTTTAAAAGAAGATGAACCAGGTTCTCCATGGAAGGCAGGCAGAAGGATTTGGAAATATCCATATTATCTACTGGGTTTTGTACACTTCCATATGCATTGCAGTGCAGAAGTCCCCAGAAATGTAAAAAAAAAAAAAAAAAAAGGTATGTCTGAGCCCAATGAACACAGCTAAACTCCATTCTGGGACAAAAACACACAGGGTTGCAAAACCTCAGGAAACTTCCAAATTAACTAATCTTCCTGCTTAGAGACAACAGGACAAAAGAAATAAGATAAAAGTGGGAGATAAGCAAGGATATCTCAAGATGTAAAAGACTATTTTAAGACACAACAAATGTGAATTCTTTTATGCCTTGAAGCTAGAAGGCATGTCTTTACCAACATCTTTCTTCAATAGCTCAAGAAAAAAAATCACATATGAATAAGCCAAAGGAATTAGTCAAGTTTTTGTTTCATTCATATTTATTAAAAAGTAAGGGATAATGAGAATGGTATATCTATTGGCAAGATATATTTGGCGATAAGGCATACTGTACAAGTGTGCCTATAAAATACATTAGAGCAAAATCAATTAAGATAATGAAGGGAAAATAAAAACCATAAAGCAGCAAATGAAATATACTAAGCCAGATGTGGTGGCACACGCTTATAATCCCAGTACTTGGGAGGCTGAAACAGGGTGATCACAGGTTCAAGACTGGCCTAGGCAACTTAGCAAGACCCTGTTTCAACATAAAAAAAAAAGATCAAATTGAGCTGGAGGTATAGCTCAGAGGTAGAATGACCCTGGATTCAATACCCAGTTCTACTAAATAAATAAATAATGAGGTTATAGAACTCAAGATATAATGAGAAATATAAGAAAAATGTACCTCAGAAATAAAGATTAAACTGAAAAGAAAACAAAAGTAAATAAAACAGATGATGCTTTCTAAGGGTAAAAGGAAGTAAGATTTCAATATTCAAAGCAAATGAGAAAAGATATTTTGAAAGATTTAAAAGAAAGTGTCAGAAATAAAAGGTAGATGAAGACCAACAAATATAGATTATACTGTTATATTATATAGACAATACTATACAGTATTATTACATTATGAGCTCTTAAAGAAAACTAAAACAATACATAGGCTTTGTAAAATAAACACCTTTTCTAAAATTAGAAACAAATAATAAAATTAAAACCTAATATTGTAAAGAAACATCATGTATTTGAGAAAAGTGACCCAAAATGACCAATATTTTAAAATTTTAAAAGAAGACTTTGGGCTCTGAGGCAAAAGGCCCACATCACCTGAAATAAGAAGAAAATCTGATTGTCATCAGACTTTTTGACAGCCACACTTTATGTCAGGAGACAATGGAGTGACATATTTAAGATACTCAAGAAAAGAAACTACAAGCCGTATGTCATAAGCCCAGCTAAACTTACTTTCAAGTATAAAGACTGCAAACAAACTGCTATCAACAAGCAAGAACTCAGGAAATATGGGTCCCAGGAGCCTTTCCTGAGCAAACTACTAGAGAATAGGAATGACTAGCAAGACGTTGACATAGAGCCTAGTGGTAAGCATTAAATATATATCTGCCTGTAGGACTAAGTAGAAATGATGGCTGGAAGAGAAAGTATGGGCTTAAAAGCCATCTGCTTTGAAATTATAACAACAGTGCATTTGTTTTTAAAGGGGCAAGAATGGGTAGAGGGTATGAAAAGCAGATTAATCTTATGATTGACAGATATTCATTAACTGGGAATAAAGAAGATGCTTCAAATCAATTTCTGTGATGTCGAAGGTAAAGAAGAGATTGCCAGCAAACTTTATTACTCATAGTAGTAAGCCCGAAGTTAACTGGCAAAAGAGAAGAAAACAAGTCATGAAGCTGTTGATGTAAAGGAAGTAACAAACAAATATACAGTTTCCTAAGTTCTTCCCCTCCAAAAACCTATAAAAGCCATAAGTAAATAGAATGAAGCACATTGTGAAAGATCATTTATATATAGCAAATTAGACTTATAATATGCACAGATCAGAAGTCAAATGTAATAAACTAAATCAATTAATGTCATAAGCTTAATATACCTATTTTTAAAAAATCTAGCTTCTTTAAGAAAATATATCCTATATTCCTGTAGAAATAAGAGATATAAACAGATCAAAATAAAATGAAGGGGTCCAGAATAAAATATATCTAACAATTTTCAAAAATAATACCATTTTTTACAGGGCACATTTACATAACATTCAGAAGAAACTTACCCCCATTTGCAACCCTTTTTTTTTCACAATTTCAACCCTTCAAACCTCTCTCACCAATGTACCTTTTTGTCTTTATGCTTGCTTATCCTATATATTTCATATCAGTGGAATCACATAAAATGTGCTCTTTTGTAGCTTCCTTCTTTCATTTAACACAATTCTTCTTAGACTCATCCATTTATAACATGCATGTATCAGTATCTCAGTCCTTTTTATTTCCAAGCAATTTCCATTTTGTGTGTAATTCATTGCATCTATGGTGGTGCACTTCTGTGAATATACTAAATATGGATGTCATTCTAACATCTTACATAGATGAATCATTTGGTACACAAATCATATGTTAACAAAGTTGCTATCAACAAACAGATTAAATCAGGGTTCATAACTATATTAGAAAAAGTAGAATTTAAATAGGGTGACTAACTTGTCCTATTTTCCTGGTTTTATCATTGAAAGTCCTACTATAGCAAATGCAAGAAAGATGAAAAACTTACAGCAGTATTTATAATGACTAACTCAATTCAGGACACATGAAGTGAACAATATTTAATAACATTTCAAAAGTCTAAACCAAATAACCAATAATATCTCAACTGAAATAGTTAAGAATATAAATTATTTTCAAGTGTGTATAGAATATCTATGCATTTGTCCCTAATTTAGAATAGATAATCACACATTCACATATATGTACATATTCACATGCACATACTCAAGAAATTCCATATAAGAATTTATGATGATATTCAAGAAAATTCAAAATATGTAAAATGTTTTAAAATATTTTTCTATTCCTAAATTTTTAAAACTTAACTGAGTAAATATTGAAGAAAGACAAAATTATAAAAAATATTGAGGAAATAATAATAAAAACATAACTACAAAATCTGTGGGAAAAAGCTAAAACATTTGTCAGGAAAAAAAATCATAGCATCATGGCATGCAATACTTGGATTGGTAAAAATTTGAATCTAGAATTATATGTTTCCAAACTCTCTGTCTATACTATTCTCCCATTCTCTTCAAAGATGTTCCAGATCCAGATCCCTGTAGATCTCAGATTCTATTTTTTTCCACCCTATCCCTCTCTCCTTCCTTCCCTCTCTTCCTTCCTTTTTAATCACATCTCATTTCCTCTCTCTCTCTCTCTCTCCTCAAATTTCCTCTAGGAATTTCTTTGTGCTCTTCAAATGGTCCAAAATTTTCTATTCATTCCATCTCAGGAGACTCAGAAAATCTTACTTCTAGGGTAGTTATTTTTGTTTGGGTCTTTATTTCACTACTAAGCCATGAACTCTCTGAAGAAGGAAGATATTGGACCACCTGTGCCCCACCTACAAAGTGACCTTCATGTTGCCCAATTTAGAGAACTGCTTGTACACAGTTTGTGGACAGTTAAGCAATCAAGGGTAGTGTGAGTAGATCAACCCCATAAATTAAAAATGAACACTGATTCTTACTATCTGACTTATGTGCTTTATTCTATTTTCATAATATCAGAAATACCCTGGAAAATACTTTGTTTCTTGCATTCTAGGGGAATTGAATGGCCTGAAGAAGGTTGAGGTCCTCCTTTAGTTGTCTGCTGATTCAAGACAGAAATAAGTGAGGTGTAACACAGAAGGATATTTATTGAGAGCCTCTTTACTCATAGGAACACCTTGAATGTTGTTTCTGCTCTCACTGTTTTATACTAAAAGAAAAATTTAACCTTTAATTCTTTCTTTATTATTGTCAATCACCACCATCATAACCAAATTATAATTTCCTTAGTATATGAGACTATATTATATTTTTAGAAGGAGTCCAGAAGCCAGGATTAGGTAAAAACATACCAATCAGTACTCAAGTCTTCTACCATTTTCTAAGCTCCCTTTTTCTTCAGTCTTTGCTTCTCCTGCCATGGAATTCCTAAATTCATCTTGCTATATGATAAAGAGAAACATACCCTTTCCATTTCTTTATGCCCACCTAATCACTATGACACTTGTTAAAATTTACTCTTATTTTACTCCAAAATGATCATTCTTTCCTCGTTTCTGTTGGAGTTATAAAAATTTACCACATTATTAACCCTATAAGATGCAATCCACTCAATGGGCTATAGAAATGACAAGATCTAGGCAGAACACAGATAAAAATAGCCAGTGGCCATGTGTGTAAGTATCATTACTTCATGAGGACTCACTTACTCACATAGAGTATGTTCTATTGATGAAGGTAAAAATAAGCCTGGGTGCCTTATTGTTAAGGCCCTTGATATGTGTTTGCATGCATATAAGAAAAAGGAGAGGAAACCATTATCAGAGGTATCACTGACTTGGCCACTGCAGTTCAGTTGGTGCTTAACATCACCAGCAACTCTTAAAAAGACATGAAATGAATCTCAGACATATCTTAAGGAGACAGCAAGATCACTGATACATCTAGTGGTGAAAGGAAGCCCTTCATCGATTCCTTGCACTTCTGATCTGCATATACCTGAGCATCTAGCAAGTTGTGCCAGGGATGCTTCATCACACAGTGACCCAGGAGCCCCTGAACAGGAAGTGAGCACTAGGCGTCCTAGGCTGACTGCCCATTGCTTGTGGTAGTCAGACTGGATCCAGTCTGGTGGCTGACACTGAAGGAAGAAATGTGGTGGAAAGGATGTGATGCCCTGCTGACATTCAATCAGGCATCCAGCCAGAAATCTTGGTCAGGAAGAAACAAATTAGGCTGCCATCTTCCCATTCTACCTTTCAGAGCATTTTGAATAAAACCAGACATGGAGGAGCTATATCACTGAGATCTCTGTCTTTTATAGTCTAGCTTGACTTCATAATTAGGTAACTGAGGCTGTCATTTTTCTCTACCAAGATCTGGTGATAATCACTCTTATCATAAAAGTTTTACCAAAGTCTCCCATTTTGCTCAGATATTTATTTGTGGATTAACATCATGCTCCGTATACTCTTTTATACTTTATTTATTTATTTATTTATTTATTTATTTATTTATTTATTTTGTGGGTCTGGGGATGGAACCCAGGGACATTCAACCTCCGAGCTACACCCCCGCCATATTTTTTATTCTTTATTTTGAAACAGGGTCCCACTAAGTTACAGAGGGCCTCACTAAGTAGCTGAGGCTGTCTGCGAACTGCCATCTTCCGGTCTCAGCCTCCCACATGCTGGGATTACAAGCATATGCCACCATGCTCGGCTCTTTATTCATTTTAAAACTTGTTCATTCTTTTGATATATATTTATTATTCACTCACTAGTGACTAGAAGTAGCCACTGAAAAAGGCAATGGCCAAGGAGGAGACAATTTTCACAGATTTTACACACTTGAAGACCATTTAAAATTAGGCACAAAATTCCAGGAACTTTATGAAAGGGTAAACATAATGTGTTATAGGAGGTGCCAGTGGGGACCTGTTCCTGTTCAGGATATCAGAAAATCTGAGAAGGAAGTGGTATTTTAGACACATTTTGAAGAATGAGTAGAAATTGACCAGGTGAAGAAGGACTATCAAGGTAGTGGTGCCTCTGTGGTGTAACAGGACAAATGTCATTATTGCAATTATACAAATGAAGAAACTGAGGTCCTGCCTGCTCTAGAGCACCATGGTGAAGTGACAGAGTTTAAGGGAAAAGCCAGATAATTTTTGCTTTATGAGTGCTATCCAGGCAAACAGCTCTCTCCAAGATTAAATGGGATTTAATTGCATTTGCATTAAATTAAAAAATACCTCCTGGCTAACTCAGCTGTGGCTGATTATGATATCAGCAGCAGGACACCTGAGTACAGCATATCTCTGGGGCTAAGTCTGGTGGGTGAGTCTATCAAATTTTCTATTGGAATATTCTTTCATTGCATTAGTTTTTGCCACCTCTGACAAAAATTCAAGACATTAGTAAAATCACACTTAATTTGCAGAAGCTACAATATTCCTGTACTGACCTCCAGGAGGCCAAAGCTCCTAGAAAATATCCTGTCCGTAGGCTTATGCATTAACACTTTTTTTGTGTGTGGTACTGGTGGGACCCAGAGGCTTTCTAACTCCAGGCTATACTCCCAGACCTATTTTATTTCTTTTTTTAAATTTGGAAACACGGTCTAAGTTGCTGAGAGCCTCAGTAAGTAGCTGAGGCTGACTTCGAACCTGTGCGATCCTCCTGTCTCAGCCTCCCAAGAGTGGGGATTGCAAGCATGCACCACCATGCCCAGCTGCATTAACACTTTTACTTCTATGAAGTAGTCGTCAATCCTGAAAAGGCCTCCTTATTGGTGAGTTAGTTCCTAGGTCAAAAATAAGGGAAAATAAAACTGGGAGAATGTGTCAGTGGAACTGTATAGATGTTGATTTTTAAAATTTTTTAAATAACTTGGAGAGATATGGAAGAAAAAAATATGCTCATTCAGTGGTTATCTGGGGCAGAGTGGGATCATTGTCTAGAGTTGCTGGATGTGGCTTTTTCTGTTTATCTAGGGACCTTTGGAACTGCCAGTGCTGCCCCTTGTGGCTGCAGCATGGGTTGCAGGTATAGTAAGCTCTCTTTCAAAGGAATTGTAGGAGAACATGGGGGGTTATCAACTGTCAGATATATCTCAGAAACCCAAGGGTCATGTGTTTTCTTTCATAAGTGGAAGCTTGTAGAAAAATAAGGAGCCAAAAGTACTTCAATCAAATGAAGATAGAGAACAAAACAAAAAATATATATTGGAAGGGTATTAGAGGAGGGAGATAAAGAAGGGGAAAATGGGGACTGAGGAAGCAAACAATTCAGATAAGGTCATCTCCATACAAGGTTTTACCACCAATCTCACTATCATGTGTAAGGAGGGAGGAATATAGAAATGGAAGTGTATACAGAGGAGAATATACCAAGCGATGTGTGCATATGTTTTTGTATCACTTTTAATTTTACTATGATGTATAATTTCACTACACCAATAGAAAAGAAAAAGTTCTATCCTAATGGTTACTTTGTCCTTTTTTTTTTTTTTGCAAAAAGGTAAAGATGTTGAATCTCCTCTATCCATTTTGTTCTCCTGCCAAATAAGCTCATTCTGGCTGTCACATGCAGTTCTCTGAACTCTTGCTAGGACATTTCTTAAGTACCTGTGGTTGTAGATTTCATTCTTCTCTCTCTGTAGATTAAAATGTAGATATCCCATGCCATGCATCTCAGATTCTTCATAAAGGTGCTGGTATATGCCAGAGCACAGTCTAGCAAGTCAAACAAATGTTAATATTTGTCATCTCAGAGATTACAGGATAACAGACAGCTTTAATGCCTTCATTTTCAAAGACAGAACTATAGACGTTTTTTTTGAAACAAAATAGTGCAATGCCTTTATCAACCATATGGAAAAATAATAAGTGAATAACTGCAGCTTATAGATATTGGGAGACAGGATACTTAGTTTTATCTCTAGATCTCTCCCTCAGAAACTAGGTGATTTTATAAAAAGATCAACTTTGCCAGAGACAGAAACGAAAACAGGATAATAGGCAAGCAAAATGCATGATGTAGGTATGAGAATCCCTTCCAGTACTGATCAAGTACAGGGGATGTTGTTGAGACTTGCTGAAAGTTAGTCTTAAGAGGTAGGCTGGTGTCAGACTACAAAATATATTGAATGTCATATGAGGAATTTGACCTCGGTCTCTTGTAAATCGTGTTTACATTGATGATTGTCCAGCAGCATAGTAGCAGGATCAAAACGGCTTTTGACAAAAGGACAGAAACAAAAGACACTTTCATCAGAGAGGGACAGGTTTTCTTTGACAGAGACTGGGCTTTGAGAGATGGGTGAGGATTTTCTAGCCCAGGTGAGGAATGATGACGTCCTAACTTGGGACAGGGACAGCATAGAGGATAGTGTTAACAGGTGTGTGGTTGTAAGTTTACAAGGAATATGGTATGGTTGCCTGGAAAGAGCCAGGCAATAGTTTGATGCTATTCTGAGATAGCCAGTTTAGATTTTCAGCAGTGTTTTTGGGAGAAAGAGTACTTTGGTTAAAAATGCAAGGTTGGCCTAAA
This sequence comes from Muscardinus avellanarius, assembly GCF_963383645.1. Taxonomy (NCBI): domain Eukaryota; kingdom Metazoa; phylum Chordata; class Mammalia; order Rodentia; family Gliridae; genus Muscardinus; species Muscardinus avellanarius. The sequence continues at coordinate 16,387,929 of NC_137799.1, forward strand.
ACTCATTCTCATTTGAATTCTGGCTCTGCTCTTTAATAAATACATGCAATTAGGAAGCAAGGCCTCCTCTGATTCTGAGTTTCTTCTATTCAAGTAGGATTATGACAACAATAGCTACTTTGTAGAACTACTCTGAGGATGCAATAAAAAAGTTTATAAAGCAGTTTAGCAAAGTAGTCAGCACATGGAAAATGATCTATCACTATTACGTATATTTATCAATGATTGGATAGATTGCAGGATATAAAGTAAAATGAGTTTCATGATAATATTTTTCAGAAGTCAAATTTACTTAGGCAGACAGGCATGACGCATATTCGGAATCCCAGTACTTGGGAGGCTGAGACAGGAAAATTGCAGGTTTGTGGCCAGCTGCAGCAGCTTAGTGAGACCCTACCACAACTTAGAGAGACACTGTTTTATAATTAAAAATAAATAAAATTATAGCTGGGGTTGTGGCTCAGAGGTACAATGCCCTGGATTCAAATCTCCAGACACACACACACACACACACACACACCCCACATAGTTTGACAGTCACAGGGTTTGCTTCTTTCTTTGCTCCTGCCTTTTTTGGGTGCAGTTTTGTCTCTTGGAAGGTTTTGTCCCCATGAGGAAAAGCAGGGTTGAAGTAGTCTGTGACTGAGACTTTTCATTTAAGATTTTCCAGGAAATGATTCAGATTGGCCACAGGTGGCCAGATTTTCTCTTTGGGGACACTCAGTTGGGAGGATGATCATGGACTCCTTTGTATCTCATGGTTGGAGGAAAGGAAGAAGCTGTACATTACATATTAAGTCTGGAAACTTTTGCAGAGCCAGCCTTATGATTTTGCCAGAGTTCACTTTTTATGTCAGATTGCACATACCTCCTTTATTTCAACTCTTGGCTGGGCATAGCACCTGGCAAAGGCAGGGTCCTCCCTCCCCTTCCTCACCACTTTATCTCCCCATAGTGCTCCCATTATAGGTTCACTTTCCACATGACGTTGGGAGCCTTGGGCTGCACTGGTCAGAGCATGCCATCTTTGCCTGGGCTAGCCGTTCTGCCACCACTCGAGATTCTGGGCAGAGCTGTGAATGAACACATTTCAAATGCTATCAATATTTTATGAATTTCCATCCACTTACTTTAATGGGGAACTGTAAAAGCATTTAACCATATTACACCCCATCTCTGCATTATTTCAACAGAGCTATTTTATTAGAATCAACCACCAGAGTAGCTGGAATGGCTTCACTTCCCCCCTTCACTGGTCCTTCAGAATATAGGTAGATCTGTTTGTCTGTCTACTGAACTATCTCCAATTACATATACTTATCCAATAAAATCAACTAAGAGCAGATGGGGCATGGTATTGGTAAGACGTGTCCACTCACCAGTATGGTAAGAAGTGTTTCATTTCTTATCTCAGAAGAACTTAAGACTTAAAAAGATTAGTTTTATAGACTGTCCTTGGGGTATCATCTGGAAAATTCACTCCCTTGTCTTCTGGAGAAGACACATTTTCAGAAAAGCATCTTATCTGAAGTTTGAACACCTAAAATTAATGACCACATGTCCAGTCATTGCAGTTAGATCAACTTGGGATTCATAGCTCCATTTTATCACATCCTTTATGATCTTGGGCAAATCTCTTGATCTCCCAGAGCCATCTCTTCAAAAAAGGAGACTTTATACCTTTTGGGGAGTTTTGAATATTAAAGAGGGAGTGGATGAGAGTGGTTACTCAAGGACCTACATAACAAAATAATGGTAACCACAAGATTCTTGAAACAAAAAGGCTCAGAGGCCATTCTCTATCAAATGATAACTGTTTGAAACTTCTGGGCTAGAAGACTCTGTACTTCCTGTCCTGACCTACTGGAGGCAGCTTCTGCCTGTACCATGTACCTGAGCTGAACTTCTCTTTGGTGACAGCTTGACTCCAACAATTCCCCACATTCCAGGTTGGCTGATTTCTTCAGGAATCTGGCCACCCTCACCTCCTCTGAGCAGCCATTATCAGTCCCCACCCATTCGGGATGCTGAGCATCTATGACATGAGATACTGGCATCCAAAGTTTGCTGTCATAAACACCAAAGTATCCCCGATTCTATTGAATCTAAATGGTAGGTTCTGCAAAGCAGGCTTTGATTCTACTTATCCAAATAGGCTTTTGGATGTAGAGTACTAGCATGTTAATTCATCCAGTAGGGTGGGAATCTGTAACAGAGAGGAAGCATGGGTTCAGATATACTTCATTTTTCAAAATAGTGAGTTGCTGTTACGCTTAGATATTGAATGTTCCCTAAAGAGCCCATATGTCAATGTTCAGAGTTGATATAATTAAGTCAAGAGGGCTGTAATCTCATCAGTAGAAAATCCATTCCATTGTCATGGATTTACTGGGTGTAACCTACATAGGCCTGTGGAGTGTTGCTAGAGAAGATAGGACCCTAGGGTTGTGGTCTTGGAGACTGTGCTTTTGTCTTTGAATTTCCTTGCTTGCCTGCTCTCTTGCTTCTGGTCTTCATGATGTGAGAGTAGAGCTCTTACTTTATTTCTTTATTTCTCTCTCTCTGCTTCAGGATGCCATGCCCTTAGTTCTGCAGACCATGGCCTCATACTGATTGAACTCTCAAATCTAAAAAAAAAAAAAAGAAAAAAAGAGCAAATAAATCTCCCTTTCTCTAGGTTGTGTGGTCAGTGGTTTTGGATTATGGCAGTGAGAATGTTGGCCGAGATAGCTGAACACCAATGAAATGAAGTCTGATGCATGTCAGGAGTTGCCCTGGGATTAGCAACTTCTCTTCCAAAGGGTATGTATATGTACGCATATGTATTCAAGGTAACCCTTCCAGGCTTAAATGCTGGACTTGTGACATGATGTTTATTCTCCCTTTTAATACATCTGAGAAAATATATAAGAGCAGAAAATGCCAGAGAAATGGATATGAGCAAAGTTCTTAGGATGGACAGTATCAAGTATTGTAGCTAGGAACATCACAGTATATCAAAGGGTATGCTCAAAAGGTGTGGACTTAGATAGCAGAGAATAAGAGAAGAAAGTTCTAGTTGTCTGCTATAGTTGAAGGCAGAACGTGCTTCGTCAACTTTCTGACCTACATGTCAGGGTTCTGGGTAAATATGGGGTACACTGGTAAATCACGATACTCTGAGTTTCTAGGTAAGGGGAAATCTTGGCTGGCGTCAATCTGCTTCTCTTTGGCTCCTGTTCTCATCTATCTCAGTGGGTCTGGCAGTGCCATATGGGTGGAGTCTTTAATTTACCTTTTCTTCCCCAGTTCCCCAGGCTTTTCCATCTTTAGCATAAGAGTGAAGATCATTTCTGACAAAGAATTGAAATCAGCTGCCAAGCCCCATCAGGTGCCTGTGTTCCTCCTCTCCCTACTTCCAGCCAAACCTTTCTCCTGTGCAGACAGAAAACACTTCAGCCTTATGACAGCCCCCTGTCATTCTGACGCCCTGTGTCTCACTGCTGACATGATAACCGGGTCTGCGAGACAGACAGTGTTTGTCTGATGCTGGCAGCTTTGTAGTGGCATCACAAGGCTGGGATGAAGGAGGCAGGATGGGGCTGAGAAAGCCAGGAAGCTGAGGCCCTGGGGAGAGCTTTCCTCTTCTGTCCATCTCCTGCCCAGCAGGCTGACAATGCAGCAGCAAGCCCTCTCGGTCTAGGAGAACCTCATCCCATTGTTCAAAGAGTCTCGAGTTAAAAAAAGTCGATCTCCAGGCCTGACAGTTTTCAGTCAAATATCTCATTCAACTCAATTCAGCATACACTGACTGAGAAGATCATACTCTGTGCCATGCAGTAGTGTGAGATACTCTAAGAGACTACAAAGATGAAGAATGAGAAGAAAAGTTATAAATAACAACTTCAATTGAGTGTATGCTATATACTGGGTTTTGTGGCTACTCTTGTATATAAATTTACATTTAATTATCTCAGTGATACTATGGGTTAGGTATTGAGAAGCTCTATTATGGTTGAAGAAACTGAAGCTAAGAGTGAGAAAATAACTTTCTAAGCTCATACTGCTACTGAGTAATCGATCTGGAATTCTTATTTAGGTCTTTTTGGTTTCAATATTTCTACTCTTAATTTTATGTTTTATTTCTCCAATGAGTCAATCATGGCAGGCTGGAAAGTTAACTATACATTTTCAGGAATATATGTATATGTATATGTATGAGTATATGTATATATACACATACATATGTGTATATATGTATATATGTATATATATATATATATATATATATATGTATATATATATATATATATTCACTGAGATATAATCCTATAGCCTATAACAAAACAAAGTCTCTGGAATAAGAACTGGGTTTGAATTCTTTCTCCTTTTTCTAATAGCTCTGTGACACTATTACCTTCTCTGAATCTCAGAGTACTTATCTGGGTAAGCATGTAATAAGAATATCTATGCTTTGGAATTATGGTGAAAGATGGATAAGATAACGTATATAAAGTGTATATAGCTAGTAATTGAGTCTTTCTTCAAGCTAAAACCTTTAGATGCAGTCTCACTTGATTCTACTACCAACCTTGATTATGATACTATCATTATTTTTCTTATTTTCTGAGTGAGAAAACTTAGGCTTAAAGAGGTTAAGTAATTCATCAACTAAAATCAAGAAATGACAGTATGGGTTGCTGTAAAATCATTTCAGCCTCACCCCCAAAACTTATTTGGGCTCTATTGTTAGACAGTTTGGCTTAGATCTGTCTGAAGGTCACCAAAGACTACAAAATGATCTCATTCCCAATAGCCTGCCATATTTGACAAGAGGGAGTATTGAACAACCATATTACCCTGTTGACTGTGTATCATTTTACTATACAAAGTGTGTTGTTTGGAAATTACCCCAATACCCCCTTTTGAGTGATTAATGTATAATTGTAATAAATATATTGAAAGAAAACAGAGCTTTCTTTGGGGGATATTTCTTAAGCCCATGTCTCTTAGTAGAGTGGGTTCAATTACCAAAGATGTTTTTCTAAAAGAGATAGATTAATACCAATTAACAGGTTGAGATGGGAGTTGAGACCTTACCCTGTTCACAGAACGAGTAGTGATTTCATGTCATCTGACACATGCGTAATTACACACACCAGGAAGCACCCGCCAATGCGTGCACCACAATAAATGTGTGCTTAATTACAAGTCACCATGCATATATGCTTAATTACACATCCTACTACCTGCAGGATTAATTACATGTCATGTTACATGCACACAATCAGAAGGGGTGACATTTAATGACATTAAAACAGGAGAACACAAAGGAGCGATTTTAAACAGTTGCATAATGTGCTCTCTCACTCTCTCTCTCTCTCTCTCTCTGGAAGGCAAGACATTAATTTCTACTCAATCAATCAAGAGGCACTTATTGAACTAATCCTGTCAATTTTAGTTTTATAGTGCCTCCTGCTTTTATCTTTCCTCTCCATTTTCATGATCCCTAGTGTCATCTCGTGCCTGACAGTTGAAGGGAATGGGGAGGACATTGCATTCGAATATCCCCTGCCCGCACATGCTCCAGGTCACTATTATTCTCACCTGGATTGCTGAACGGCTTGGGGGATCCTGCCACGTGTCCACCTCCCTGGCCTCTTGTCACAATCAGGCTATCTCTAAAGTTCAGTGATAAGGCTTTCTTGTCATTCCTCCAGCAGACCATAACTCCTCCTACCGTAAGATAATTTCCTAACATGGAACTTTGTGTTCAAAAATCTTCCCTCCCCTCCCCTCCCCTCCCCTCCCCTCCCCTCCCCTTCCCTTCCCTTCCCTTCCCTTCCCTTTCCTTCCCTTCCCTCCTATTCCATTCCTCCTCCTCCTCCTCCTCCTCCTCCTCCTCCTCCTTGTTCTTCTTATTCTCTCTCTCTCTCTCTCTCTCTCTCTCTCTCTGTGTGTGTGTGTGTGTGTGTGTGTGTGTGTGTGTGTGTGTCTCTATCTCTCTCTCCTTCTCTAATTTTTTGGGACTGAACACAGGGACATTCTACTTCTGAGGAAGACCTCCAGCTCTTTTTATTTTTGTTTTAAAGCAGAGTCTCACTAGATTTCTGAGTCTCACGATATTGCTGAGGTTGTCCTTGAACCTGTGATTCTCCTGTGTCTACTTCCCAAGTACTGGTATTATAGGTGTGTAGCACTGTGCCCAGTTATTTTCTACGTGTTTAATCCTACCTAACCCTCAGATCTCACTTAAAATACACCTTTCCCAAGAAAGCTTTCACTAATGCTCCAGATTAAGTCAGGTTCACTATAATTCTGTTATTTTCCTTCATAATAAATCATCACAGTATACTACTTGGTATCTTCTGTGCAGTGTTTCAAATTAATGCCTTTCTTGGTGTATTCTATGAGGATGGTGTTGGATATATTTCCGCTGTGTCCTCATTTCCTGGTAAAGTACCTGATATGGAGCCTTATGTAAGTGGCCCTGTTGTAGGGTTGTCAGATTTAACAAATATATATACAAAATGTGCAGCTCAATTTGAATTTCAAATACACGACAACAATATTTTAGGGTAACTATATTTCATGCAATGTCTCAGCTATAGTTATAGTAAAATTATTTATTTACCTGAAATTTGAATCAAACTAAATGATCTAGATTTGATCTGGCAACTCACCTTAATGTTCTTACTCTTTGGTGATTGAAAGATTAAATGAGTTAATTAATGACTGAATGAAGATTCAGGAGACCCCAGTAATTCTCCAGCTCTGTTTTCTATTTTAACCTTTTTGTATGCTTTCTTTTTCTACACATGGACGATAAAGGTCAAAGACCTCTATGCCGTACTTTCATAATTCTGACATGAAACAATAGGAAACTATGGCAAAAGCCAACTCAGGTCTTTCTGTGCCACCATCCTCTCCAGGACCATTCTTTGTTTCTAGAATTATTTGATCGGCTAGTTCCCCCATTCTTACCCTCCAAATTCTGACTCTGTCTAGCCCAAAAGATTTTTGAAATACCTATTTTTACATGTTCTCCTAGGATTTTTGACATCTAATACTATCATATTTTAGACCTGTCAGGCTGATATTTAGTGTTAATATTTGAAAAAATAAAAATCAATGCAAGAAAATCCATGATAAATAAAATATCAAAAGTTTAAGTAAAAACAGAATCAGTATTACTGATTATTTATTTTGCCTACAGCTCCAATATGGCTAGGCACAAAACTTTTTATTTAAACTCTTAATATTTTTCTCACTATGGGTTTACTTGCATTGATTGTGATTTTTTTTAAATAATAAAGTAACGTATTATTTTGATCACTGAGCATTTTTTGGCGTTCCTTCCATTTTGTTTCCAAGGTGAGCATTTCACCCAAATCCTAGCCTTGATAAGTGGAGACAGCCTTTGGAAGGAAAGAAGGAGTGGAAAAATAGGAACAAATGCCATGTCCAAAGCTCAGAGTTAACCCTGTGGATGAAGGAGAGAGGAGAGATTTTGAACAAGAGAAGGACAAATTTTTACTTGATGTGTGTGTGTGTGTGTGTGTGTGTGTGTGTGTGTGTGTGTGCTACAAATTCAGGGGCATTCTCCTTCTGAGCTTCATCCCCAGACTTTCTTTCTTTTTTTTTTTTAAGCAGGGTTTTATAACTTGCTAAGAGCCTCACTAAGTAAGTTGCTGAGGGTGCCTTAAAGCTATGATACACTTATTTCAGCCTCCCAGATACTGAAAGGTGCACCTGTAATCAAGGCTGAAACTGATTTGATCTTTATAAACAGTAATTCTCCCTGCTGCTCTGATGTGGAGGACTTATTGGAGGGACTGTGACTGATGCAAGGAGATGATTGGAAGGTTTTTGATGATGTGGGCCGACCTTGGAAGGGGGCTCTGGTGACTGGCCTTGTGTGAGATGAGGACTAAAGAGGAAAGTGAAAGCCAGTGCAGCAGAAACATGCTGACTGGAAGATGTTTTCTTTCTTCATCTTTACTTCTCAGCTCTTCTTCTCTGCTGCCTCTTCTCTGTTCAGATGTGAATATCTTGTTGGAAAAGACTAGTGAAGGAGGGATCACAGAGGGCGGGCTTGTTAGCTTCACTAACTAGGATTCTGATGACAAAAATGCTCCCTGATTTATATGCAGACCTTCTGGGCATTTTCCCAGCCCCTACATAAATGAGTTCCCCGGGGATCCATACGTTGAATATCATACACATTGTTCACTGCATATATGTTCCCAGAGGTGGGCCAACAAATTCATTTTCTGAAATGATCTGGAGAAAGGCCGTGTTGTTGACACTCTCTCCTGTGGTATTTGTATTTCAAAAGGCAACGTGCTCAGGAATACATCATCCCCATTAAAACTCATCTAGGCTTTCTATGAAAAAGAAATATCAATAATGCAGAGTCCACAGTCCAGCAGGATTCAAATTTGGCCTTCAATCTGACTCCACCATGGGCTTGCTGTGTGGCCTAGAACCTGCAGCATGGCTTTTCTGTGATTAAGTTCAGGAGGAAGCTTGTATACTATCAAGGGGTTTGACCTTGAACTTTCTGAACTATTCTTCCTTCCCTCCCTTTCCTTTCAAAGAGCAATAATAATGGTCTTCCTTGTAAGGTTGTGATGAGGGTAAAAGGCATTAATTCTTAGCAAGTACTTACAACTTAGTAGATATTTAATGCATGTTATCTACATCCTCCCTCCAATGGTTCATGTAGTTGGATAATGGAAAATAAGATGCTAGAAACCTATAGAATGCCATTTTCACAGCTGGTAAACATGAAATTCCATTGTATGCCAAAATTGGCTGATATAATGAATAATTCTGGAGTAATATTATAGTCACCTATACAAAATGCCAGAATTCAAAACAGGAGTGAAATAGAATCATCAAAACTCATTATAGTGGCACAAGGAAAATGTTGCTTTCTCTGTGTCTTGGAAATATTTTAGCTGTGTTCTTTAAAGACTAATTTCCCATCAATGATCTCTTTTGATAATTTCAGTGATAAGAAAAATAAGGCCCCTGTATATCAATGTCATATCATTATATTATTATAGTCCTAAATTTAAATCACAAGGATAGTTATTATGTAGTAGGCTTCTGTTATTTCTTAGTCAATATACTTATTCCTTTAATAGGTTGGTATTTTGGGTCTCAAGTCAAAATAAGTGTAGTACTAAACTACAGGGTCATAAACCATTTAATTTAAGGATTTTTTCTACTTCTGTAAAATGGGACCTATACCTGCTTCTTAGGTGTAATATAAAAACTGAAAAAGAGAATACCCAAGAATAACTTAGTTTAGTGTCTGATACATTTCAAGGATTTGGTAGTTATTGTGAGCTGAGCATGATAGCACACATCTACAATCCAGGTATTTGGGATGCTGAGACTGAGGTTTGAGGACAACTTCAGCAATGTAGCAAGACTTTCAGCAAAGTAGTGAGATCCTATTTCAAAAACACGCAAACAAAAATGGCTAGGGGTAAAGCAAATCTCAAAAACACACAATGTACTTAAACATATCGAAGTCAATCACTAAGCCAAGCAAGGGAGGGAGGGACGGGGAGGGAATGGGGTGGGAATTGAGTAGGGGTTAAATCAGAGATGAGTACATGTTTGTACACACAAGATTTTTACCCCAATATGATGTTTGAATATAATGCACCAATAAAAAAAATTCAAAGAAAAAAAATAGAATATCCTTGGGTTCAAGCCCCATTCTCTGTCTGTCTGTCTGTCTGTCTGTCTGTCTCTCTCTCTCTCTCTCTCTCTCTCTCTCTCTCTCACACACACACACACACACACACACACACACACACACACACACGGGTTCACCCTATTCCCTTGCTAAGAGAAATACATTCCACAGTATAACACCAACTTTTAAAAAAGTGTGACTATTATCATCATTACTATCATAATGAATAAAGTGTTTTCTTTTTTAATCAAACATATTCTAATTTTATATTGAAAAATATTTCTCTCAAAATGTAAATAAGTGTTCTAACAATGTGGCCTTGTAATGTGACTTAATAATTAACTTTAAGGTATAGATTAAACAGATGAATAAACTCACTTTCTCTCTTAATATGTGTACTTTTCTATCGCAAAATGATGTTTCCAAAGCTTCCACAACCCAGATCCTTGTAAAAATTTATTATTTTATCTAAAATCACCAAGAAAAACCTTCAGTCCAAATCACCTCCCACTCTCCTCTCAGTTTTTTGAACCTAACGTTGTCTTTGTAGAGTTTCCTGAAAAATATTTAAATTCAAATCAGACTTTGCATCCTTTGGAATCAGGTTGAAATGCTCCCTTTCTCTAACTTCTCCTTTATTCTGCCACTGGTTTGCATGTGTTCCCTGAATGCAAATTCATTTTTACATCAGCAAAGGCGAAATTGAATAAGGAAGACCATCTGATATGTAGTAAGTCAAACAAAGCCACAATAAATTTCAAAGCCAAGTTCAAACTTATGACAGGGCATGAGGCAGAGGAGAGAGCAATGAGCTCAAGGTAGAACATTCTGAAGCTGACTTAGACTGACTCTGCATGACCTTGGGAAAGTCACTTAATTTCTCCAGGTTTCTGTGTTCTCTTAGGTTAAAGTGGGTATCATACTAGAAAATGAGGAATTAATCATTTTAACTGAACATAATTTTCATTGATGAATCTACAAACATAAATTATGAACTCTATCAAGTGCAGAAAGTAATGAAAATAATCTAATTTTCTCTTATTATGGGGGTATTAGACAGAATAATCCTATATATGATGTATCTCTATTTCATCAAATGACTTTGTTACGTTTTCCTTTTCATCCTTCTAAGTTAGATAAATGAGTGAAATAATCAGACAAAGAAACCAAGTGAACTCTTATACTTGATTTCCAAAATATAAATAAGTAAAGACATAGTATCAGGTAATGTGAAGGTGATGTGGCCTAGACATTGAAGTTTAGGAGAACTAGGAGGTATAGCATCTTTCTGAGAATAATATGAATTTTATAAGAAAACACTTTCTATAAACTGTGAAATTTTATAAACTTATTATAAAGTGACAATAATGAGATGAGATGAGAGATCATAGGCAAAGGCAAAGTAGAATGGTGGTTAAAAGTTAAAGAGTCCTAGATTCTAGTCCTGACTTTAATCGTAGATAGTTAGATGGTCGTGGACAAATTATCTTGCTCTTCATTGCCTTGGCTTATTCCAATGTAATATTGAAATAATAGCTCCCTTTTGTTCTGGGGGTTAAAATATTTAGCATATATCTGACACATAATGACACTAAGTAAAAGGTATCTATTATTTAGGTATTTATTACATGGAATCCATAATGGAGGAAATAGGTCAGCAAAACTTTATAATTTGCATACCCAATGGTTTGGGACACCAGAATTTAGGAGACTCAGTAATGGAAAGAAGACTATTCAAAGGTGGATGGTATAAAAAAGAGTAGAATGGTGCTCAGTACAGGATAGGAAGGATGGAGACTAAAGGGAAGTTGAAAAGTTGGTACTGAGACATAGGCACATAGGAGTAAGTTTTAGTGTTCTACAGCACAGTTAGGTGACTATGGTAAACAACAACTTATGGTGATATTTGACATATAATTAGAAAAGTTTGAAGGCTGAAAGCACAAAGAATAAATGTATAAGAATGTAGACATTCTAATGGCCTTGAATCGACCAGTACATACTGCATACAAAAATTACATTATTATTGTACAAGTATTTTGTGCCAATTAAAAGAAAAATAAATAAATAAAAATAAAATTAAAAGACATGTGGGTGGTGGTACATAGAAGGAGAGTGAGTTGCTTGAAACTACTGTCAAATTCATTGGGAAGAAGGAAGAGAAGAGTGCTTTCTCTTGAGAAGAAAAGTCACAAGAGAGCATCAAACTTACTGAAGGACAAACACATAAAAAACTGTTTTGTCTTTTGACTCCAGCAGGCAAAGCTCCATTTGAGGGTGAACATGGAGGGCAGGAGAGCATGGACTAGGAGCTTTCTGTAGTGAGGGTCCTTTATCCTTTCTGCGCTCATGCCCCATGGTCAGGATCTTTGTAGAGGTGACTCTTTCCTAAGTTGAGAGGTTGCTTGAACTAAACACGTCTAAGGGGTTCTTGAATGTCAGGGTTGCATAGTGGGAAGGATGGTGACATTGCCAATGCCTTCCTGAAGGGACCCATGGGGGAGTGACTATACCTAGAGATTAGCAGAGGTTGCCATTGACTTACTGCTCTGGAAGTAGAGAGTGATTTGTGTTCCCATCTGGTTTAATACATCTGTCTTTTCTCCCAGGGTATCAGCCAAGTGCCTACATATTGGGTCCATCCATCTTTTCTGGACTACAGAATTAGGTGTGTGTGAGTGTGTGTGTTGGGGTAGGTGGCATTTGGCTAATGAACCTCTTTAGAAAAGCATACTTCCCAAATTGGATTCTAATTAGGTTGGGAAGTAGCAATTGTCTGTGAAGTGTTAATATTTCAGGAGATTTCATTCACCTGATTGATTTGAAAACTGACAGCCTTGTGAATGACTATGTGGTAGACCCCTAGACTGACATGTCCTACCCCATCTTACTCCTCTTACCTTCAACCTCTCTTCCAGAAGCTGCCTGAATGTATCTGGCTGATCAAAAGTGGGCACTGATGGAATCATAATGTCAGAAGGTCTTACAATCAAGTGGAATTAGATTTATGGAGCTACACTTAGATCCTCAAGACTTGAATAGATCTAGGGAAATCCTGTATTCCAATCCTTCATTTAACCAATTAATCCACTTGATGCTTGCTATCTGTGAATTAGCCTCAAAGTTCTCTTTGAACACCCTCAAAATTGGGTAAGCTGCCACCTTTAGATCTTCTCTTTTATTTTTGTTCAGCTTTAAGAGGTATACATGTCTTATTAAAACTAAAATAAACTAGATGTAGTGGCACATGCTTATATTCTCAGCATTCAGGAGACTGAGGCAGGAGGATCTGGGTTCGTGCCAGCCTCAGCTACTTAGTGAGGTTCTTTGCAACTCAGTGAGACTGTTTCAAAATAAAGAATAAGAATAGGGCTGGGATTGTAGCTTGAAGGTAGAATGCCCCTGGATTCCATCCCCAGTACTACTACATTCTCCTTTGGAGAATGATTCTAATAAGGATGGTCACAATAGTCCCCACTTACTGAACATTTGACACCAATTAAATACTTTAGTAAGGGCATTTTCTCGTTTTATTATGTTAATCATGAATTTGTGCCCATGCTATGTATCCTATCTTATATATTAAGAAACTGAGGCCTGAAAGGCTGCAGTAATTTTGTGCATGTGTGTTTGCTGTTTTATTTATGTTAAATTGGTAGATAAAATTGTATTAACTTGTTATGCACAATGGGGTGTCTTAAAGTATATACATTGTGAAATGATTGAATCTAGCTAATCAACATACGCATTACCTCATCTAGTTATAAACACTCATCATCTACTCAGCATTTTTGAAGAACACACTGTACTATATTTTCATTAGCTCTAGTCACTCTTCTATAGAACAAATCTCTTGAACATATTCCTCCTGCTTAGCTATAATTTTCTATTATTTGACTAATGACCCCCAATTAGAAACAAAATACAAACCTCTTGGTAACCACAATTATACTTTATATTTATAGGAGATCAACTTTTAAATTTATTCATTTGATTTATATTACTTTGGGCACTGGGTATTGAAATCAGGGCCTCTCATATGCTAAGCACACCCACTACAACCAGATTACATTCCTGGCCCAAGATGAACTATTTTTTAGATCTGCATGAGTGAGGTAATATGGCTACATTAGTCAAACTTTCTGTCACTATAACGAAATAGCTTAGATGAAAAACTTACAAAGAGCAAAGGTTTATTTACTTCTAAAGAGTAAAGGCACACAGTTTTGGAAATTTCAGTCCAAGAGTACATACACTCATTGCTATGGACCTTTGACAAGGGTGCTGGTTCGCACTGGTGGAGAGCTCGAGGCAGAGTAATCTGCTACCCCCATGGACAGGATACAAAAGAGAAAGAAAGAGGGGCCAGCATGTTCTCCTAGTTCCCTTTGAGGACATGTCTTCAATGACCTAAGGACTGTCTCCAACACTGTTCTCAAAGGTGCCAGATCTGTTTTTCAATGGTGCCACCATGAGAACTAAACCTTTAACACATGCATCTGTGAGGGAAACTTTTTCAAACTATGGGATATTGTATTTACTTTTATTTACCTGGTTTATTTCACAACAACGTTATATCATTCAGAGTCATCCATGGTACCAAAAACTGACAGTATTTTTTTTCTTTTTTCATGGGCTGAATAATATTCTATTGTGTAATGTCTTCATTTTTCCATTGATGGACACTTGGGTTGATTCTTTATGTTGGCTATTGTGAACTGTGCTGTGCCATAGGAGTGTAGTTATTTGTCAAGGATTCAAGGAAAGATTCTAGCCCAGATTCACAAAATTGAAAAGGAACATTCTCTTAAGCTTTTCTGTACATTGCATATATGCAGATATATGGTTCCTCCCTAGAGCTTGCCTCTTCAGAGCAACTAAAAAAGATCACATTTTAGATCCACCCTTTAACTCAAACCTATCTCCATGCTTGGCGCAAACTTGTCCACAATTTGGCTCTCATCTGTAAGGCTTTCACTGCCTCAGAGCAGAGGTTTTTAAATTCTGCTGAGAGAAAATCTGTACTTTGTGTAGAAGGGCCTAAGGCTGAGCGGAGCTGGGCTGGTAGGATCTGAAAACACATCTTTATCCAGGGTACTTTTGCTTCTATCCTTTTAAAGTATTAGGCTTCTATAGAAAATTTCAATGGGATAAAAGAGTCCATGGCCCATAAAAACTTGCAAACTATTGCAGTAGACTTAATGTAGGCATAAAAATCTAAATATAAATGAGGTATCAGTGACTAGCAACATATAATGTAAGTCTCTCTCCAAATCCCAAAGCATTAATGAACAGTGTCAATTAAATAAAGAAATTCTTGTGTGTCTGTCAGGTAGCAAAATCTCCTAAGTATTTTCTTTACTTATCCTGGTTTCTTCTCCTATTGCTCCTTTCTGGTTGGGCTGCCATTTCTCTCTCTTTGTTTTCTCTTTGATGCATAAAATATACACATTGATGCTCTCAAACACAGATATCCTCTCTATCCTCTCTTCTTCCCTTACTTGCAGATACAGTATTGTGTCTTCTCCACTCTCCATCTTACCTTAAATATTGCCCTTAGACATTTGATGTCTGCACTTCATTTTCTGTATTTTCGATGCCTTGACATCTCGGGACTTTGTAGGTCCTAGAAGGACTGCCAGTCTCAGGGCTGTCCAATTCCTCAACACAGTAAAGGACTCACCCACAAGTACTTTTTTTTCATGTGGCTTCCAATGAATCCAGAGCTTACGTCTTGACCACTTTCTTAATTGGGCTTTTATACCCTGGATCACTAGTGCCCTACTTTAATCCCTCCAGGACCATGTATCAGGCTACAGTGAAGAGCTCAATGAAATTCTTTAAACTAGCCAATCCTACACTCACTTACTTACCGTGACTGCCACATCCAACTCTTCCCACAGAAACCACAAAAATGTTCCTTCACAGTCTCCTCTGCCCTATTCTGTCTCCCAGCTGGCCCCAGGTCTTCCCCATGGGCACGTTCCTGGTGTGGTATGGCTTCTCTTCTTCAAATGTGTGAGGGCAATAATCTATTTTTTCCATGAAAATCTTCTGCTTATACACCTGAGTAGTAATAAAATGTATATTTTCAAACAACATCTGTTTTTCAGAGTTTAGCCCTCCTCTCCTTTCATCATTGCCCCCCAAAGAAACCAGACATTTTTTTTTTCCAGGAGCCTTCTTTTTATGAGAATCTGAGAAGCATGTGTGCATGTGAATTTTAAATAGGTAGCACTTTTGCTTTTACAATTAAAGGCACACACACACACACACACACACACACACACACACACACACACCCTGCCTATGTTCCTTATTTACTGCCCTAGCTCTTAGCTCTTGCTCCTGTGTTGAGCCCTGTACATCCTTCTCATCTGTCCTGGCCAGCAGGGCTACTTGAACTTCACCCTCCCCTTTCCCCCTTAGACATCTTTGTAGAAACACCCTCTGTTTCATATGCAGCTTCAGTGTTCTGGGAAATGATTCCAAAGCCACTGATTCTTCTCTGTGCCCTTCATCTACACTTCCCATAGGACTCCCACAACAGGATTGAACTCACTTCAGTTCCCTGGCTGCTGTCTGCTCCTGTACCAGACTAGGAACTCCATGAGGCCTGGGTCACAGAGCATCTGGCTTACAGTGAGCTTGCAGCAAATATCTCTCCATTGAGTTAACGAATGAATGAATGAATTCCACTATACTCTTTATCCCTTCCTCCTCCCTTTTTTCCCAGAGGACTCTGAGATACTATAAGATTCTCTCTCTCCCTCCCTCTCCCTCTCCTTCTCCCTCTCCCTCTCCCTCTCCCTCTCCCTCCTCCCTCCTCCCTCCTCCCTCCTCTCTCCTCTCCCTCCTCCCTCCTCTCTCTCTCTCTCTCTCTCTCTCTCTCTCTCTCTCTCTCTCTCTCTCTCTCCCCTCAAATTCCCTTACCTTAAAATTATGCCTTTGTTTACTTATGTGCAAATATGCAGAGTACTCAGAAAGATACCATTAAAATTATTTTAGAATGATTTTTAAATAGTGTATCTTGAACTGAGTGGTAGTGGTAGAGCTTCCCCGTCTCCCATAGGAACGTTATTAACTTGAGAGCCTCAGCAACATAATGAGGGTCTCTACAACTTAATGCTTTCCACTTTTTTTTCTCCCTGTCTCAAGAAACATGGTAGATATGCACAAACTCTAGGCTAAAATGACTAGTGTGACTTAGCTAAGCTCCAGGAAGCAGATGGCATTTAAACACTAGCTCAGCTTTAGGTGTGCCAAGTTGAAGGGTGGGGAGCTATTCCATGCAGGGCAACTGTACCAGTATTGGGAACGGCCTAGGAAGATTTGAGAAAGCTCTGATTATTAATATATTCCAAAAATTGGTTAAAGGACTTGGTTTTTGCCAAAAAATCAGGCAACTATTTCAAGGTAAATTAACCTAGCTAAAGGTAATTAGCAAGTCCATAGGAGAGAAGAACTAGGACTTCCTCATCCTCATTCTAAAGACAGGTTTACCCAATAATTGGATAATCTAGCTAGGATGAGAGGAAGGGGGTCGACCTTCCACCAAAGAGACACCTAGGTGGGAAAGTACACCTTGATGGAAAGTAAGGGGAGGTACCTTACAGGGACGTTTACTATGTCAGAATTACGTGAACAAGATGGAGGTCGTGTGTCTAAAAAGTCTGTTCTGTGTTTTATATCTCAGTGAATTCATTTGAACCACCCCACCATGCCACCCTTGAATGGCATGGGGCTGTAACTGTCTTTAGTATTTCTATCTTTTTAATAAAATTCTTTAAATCTTCAGCAAGTGTCCAGGCTAATGTATATTTATCCTTAGCTCAGGACAAGAATCCGCACCTTTTTATCTTTTTCTTTTTTTGTGGTATTTTGGGGGAATTATTCCCAGGGGTCTAACAAAGATCCCTGGGGACGGTTCCCCCAGATGGTAACCCTCTCCTCTAAACTGTAACAGCAACCATAGGATATTCTAGGCCCTTCTCTCTACCTCTCCTGCTCCTGCATCCAGAGCTACTCCACTGGGCCTGTCCCCAGCTTCCTGTTGAGAAACTTATAATTGCTACCTCAATAAAGCAATTCCTGGCTCCAGTGGGAATAAGGACATCTGGGTCTCTCCGCCTGTCTGCCTACTTGAACAGAGGCGTCACTCCCTGTCTCTCTCCCACCCTTGTTTATCTCTTCCTTCCCTTGGTCCTTGCTCCATTTTGTTGTAATTTCAGCCACAGGGGAGGGAAGAAAAAAGTCAGATGTGGAGATATCACTGGGAGCAAATGGCATTTACTGTTAATGTGGCAGCAAATGGCCTCCTCCCTGATTTGTGATATTTTAACTCTCTTAAGGAAAAAAGTGACACTGCAGCTCTTTTCCCAGGGACCAAAGGCCAGAGAAGATTATTCATCTGGATCATTAACCCTAAAGCATGATTTTAACCACTGTAGCAATCTGTAGGGGAATTGGAATGCTGCAGTATCTGCCAGGCAGAGCACAGGCAGGGCTGAGCTTTGGACCTCAGCAGTAGTCATATCCTCTGCTCAAGATCCTTGAGTCCTTGGGTTAACCTTTCAGAGCCTTAGCTTCTTTACCCGTAAAATGGGGATAGCAGCTTGTGCCTTGCCTGCTTCCATGGTGATGGTGTTATTTAATGGAATAGGGTCAAAGCCTTTGGAATTGAAAGTCCTATATAGATATTATACACTATCTTACACTTTGTATGTAAGTTATGTACTTACTGCTTTTGTTGGTTTTGTTTAGATACCTGCAGAGGGCTCATTACACCTTTTTATATCTTCCTTTCCAATATCAAAGGAATGCAACACTCTTCCATCTCTATTTCTCTCTGAATCAAATCCTCTTCTCAGAAAAGCTTCTCCTATCAGTCATTTCCACACAACATAACTTCTTTACCTTGCTTTTCCAGGTCTAAGCCATTCTCCACCATGTCCTGAGAATTAGAACACATGCACACCACTGTGGTTCCAGCTGCACATGAGTTTACTTATTTAATGCAGGAAGGCAAAATTAGCCATCACTTCCTCTGCCTGCCACACACAGTTCTGGGTCGTGGAACTAGATTGGCATAATGGCTGCCATACAGTATAGCGCATCACCCTTTGTGTGAGGAGAAAGGGTTGGGAGGCTTGCTGAGTGAGGAATACACGGTCCTGAAGGCTAAGAAGAGCCTCAATTGCATCCTAACTGCAAAGGGAAGCCATCACAGGGTGTAGAGCAGGAGAATGACATGACCAAACTGAACTGTGAAGTGGACAATGGAATTTTTTTTGTGGCTAATTCAAAAATTGACTTCAAAGCTTTTCCCCCTGCCATAGTCTAGCACAGCCATGCATGCCCTGGGCTCTTGGCTGGTTGGCTACTGATTGCTTCCTGTGTGCCACACTTTTGTGTGTTTCTAACTCAGCGATGGCAGTCTTTTCTTCTGGTGATGCTCTCTCTGCTGTCTCAGGTGGTCTCATGCATCTGACCAGTCATTCCACATGCTTGGATGTTGGGCCAGAGCTGGAGCATTCTCTAGCACAGGGTGCAGATGGGGAGATAGACACATGGTAGTTATTTAGCACATTCCCTCTTTGTGCCTGGCATTGTGCTGGGTTCCTGGGATATGGAAAGAATGCGATGGATACAGTCCCTGCCTTCAAGGGACTTATAATTTAAAGAATGTTGGAAAGTAAAGAGGAAATATGATCATGTGAGGAAGTCTATGCCATGATAGGTAACTCAGTGCTAGAAATGCTAATCTAGGTTTATAGTTTTACAGAATCTTAATCTTATAGAATCAACTTATCTCAGGAGGAAAAAAAATAAGGAATTAGAAATGAATATTTATCAAGTCTCTGGAGGACAAGGTGGCCGCGTAAGCTCAGAAGTGATAGAAGAAACCGCAACGGAAAATACATAAAGCAAACTAGAAAAATACTCACAGCAAATATGACAAAGGATTACTATCTTTATTATGTAAAGAGTGCATGAAAATCAATTAAATTCACTAAGACCCCAGCAGATAAATGAACAGAGGGCATGAACAGACAATTCTCAAAAGGGAATATACACATGACTGGTTAACAAACACAAGAAAAAAAATGTTCATTCTCCAATAATCAAAGTCAGCCATATTAAAAACAATAGATAACTTCTTGTTTTCTTTTGCCTACTGAATTAGTAAAGTTTAAACAGAAACAAGAGGGCTGAGGCTGGCCATTGCTTCTGGGAATGTGATGATGTCGCAATTCGCTCACTTTACTGGTGGGCGTGTAATCCAGGGCAACCGTTTTGGAAAACAATTTGGCAATGTACAAGAAGAGTCTTAAAATATAATTTAATTTTAGCAATTTAATTTGGAGATTTTTTTCCCTCTCAAAATAGAGAAAAGATATGAGCACGAAGAATTTTTTTTCTAGAGTATATATTTATAGGAGATGGGGGGTGGGGAAGCAAAGAGCAAAGTAGAAGAGTACAGATAGCTCTGTAAGGAAACATTCCTTGGCCATTTAAAATCGTGTTTTTGAAATCCTTATGTTCTGTACTACAGTTAAGCCGGAGGTGGGGGGGCAGAAAAGGAAACTGCATATTCAGTAGGGTTGTGTTCATCGAGAGAACAATCAGAGGTGAACTTACTTGAAGATTTCCTGTTTGTCAAGTAGGTAGGGATAGCCCTCCAGTTGCAGCATGAAGTGTTTTGGGGCCTGAGAAACCTAGCCGATACCTCCTGTAATGTCAAATATTTGGATAAAACAACGGGGAGTCTAGGATTCTTTGGAACTAGACTTGGTTCTGGGATTTCTGAGTCACACCAAAGGCTTCTAAAACGTACGATTTTAAGAAACCAGATGAAATTCATTCCTCTGTTTTACAAATAGAGAAATTGAGGCTCAGAATGGCTTGGTAACTTGATCAAGGTAGTGTGGGATTATTTGTGGCAGGGTGGTGAACTGGATTTCAGGATTGCTGAATGCCAATTGGTGTTGTCTGCTTTTTTAAGCATTTGTACCTACTCCGTGTGTCTGTCTGTGCTACTGTATCACACTCCCTGCAAAGTGAACAAATAACCAACTGTCCTGGTTGTCTTGGGATTGTCTGGATTTGATCATTGAAATCAGGTCTAGACTGCTGGTCACCCTGAACGCTTGTGTGTTCCCCTCAGTTGTTTATTTTTTATTAAAAACTTTTTTTTTTAATACACTTGTATTGGGGCATTGCAATCACACATCACAATAAAGGTCAAAGAGAGGGACATACACGCACACGTTTTGTGAGTACACTATCTGTGGACATCCTGTGTATCTCTTCGTATGTCTGGGTTGGTTTTTCTGCTCCAAGCAGGCTGCCCTTTTGGCTCCAGCCGCTCAGTAGGCTCCACATCTTCATGTCAGGCCAGACTCTTCCTGCTCTGTAGCCTTGCTGGAGGAGGGAGGGGCTCCCGGGAAGCCCCCAGGTCTGGTTCCCAGGGCCCAGTGTCGCTCCGCAGGCAGCCACCACGGCACCATTCAGCCAGCTTCTGGGAAGCTGATAATCGTTCCTCCCCGCGATCCCCCTGCCTGCCTCAACCCAGGAGTCTCCTGTTTGCTTTCATCGTGCAGAAATGCACCGCCTCTTGTCTCGCGCGGCTTAATTAGCTCTAATGGGGGTGGAGGTTGTCCTTGGATGGCTTCCCTCAGCTGCCCTCTGCTGGCTGGAAGCCGCATTGGCCGCTGAAGCCGGGGACCAAGAAAGCGCGTTTTTTTCTCAGACACCTGAACTACGTTTGTCAGTCAGCAGGAGACTGAGAGGCAGTTATGACAGAGGTCCTATTATCAGTCCTGGCACACGAAGCAAACCCAATATTTACCTTCTGAATAAACACATGTGTTTTGCTCGTCTGCGGAATGGGCACTATGCTACCTGCGGCTGGTGAATGTCTGTGAACAGCTTTGCCTGGGTATCCATCACAAGAGTAATACTGAATAAATGAAGATGGTTGCTTTTAATAACAATGCTACTGCTATTGCAATAGGCGTCATCAATTGGCTGCATGAATCTGTCCTGCAGTCCTAGGAAGGCTGAGTGGGGAAATATAAGTGGCTTATCATAGATGAGTATTATTTTTATTTATGTTTACTTTTTTGGTACTGAAGGCAGGCTGAAGCCAGGGACATTCTACCATCAAGTCACACCTCCAGCTGTATTTTATTTTCTTATTTTGAAACAAAGCTTCCCTATGTGCCAAGAATGGCCTCAAACCTGTGATCCTCATGTCTCAGCCTCCCAAGCAGTGGGATTACAGGCATGCATCACCACACCTGGCAGCGAGTAATATTTTACAAATATTTGTGTAATATTGCAATGTTCCAGGCATTGTCTAAGAGATGAAATGGGCACAGAAACGAACTAAGCCCAAGTCAGAGTAACCACATGAATCTAAAATAAGTTAGAGAAGTCTTACGTTCCAAGAAAGCGTGTTTTATAAATGGCAATGATAATAATACAATCATACATTTCTCCAGTGTGTTCGGGCTTCAGTCCTTTTCCAGGCCCCTCAGAGAGATAATGGATGTGAGCACTTTAGCAAACAGACAGCTTTCTGCAAAATTAAGGTGATTTGTATTGAGGAGTGAAATTTGTCTATATTTCTCATTGACTAAACAGATCATTTGCTCCTTCCTTTTAGTGATAAGGACGATCACAGAACTATAGGATCAGGGACCCTTAGAACCAGGAGAGATTTTATCTCTCCCTATCCCTTTCCATTGCTGTCTACAGGACACGGTCAGGCAGGAATCTATGTCCTGTTTTAATGCTTCTGGGGATGGGGCACTCACTTTTACCCCGAGAAGTTGTAGATCTGTCACTGGATAGGAGGATGTATTGAGTGCTCTGCCTCTCTTTCCCTCTTACTACCTAAATCTAGACACCAGTTATGTTAATTTTGCCCTTAACTATCTCTCAGCATCCTCATCGATACTGCCCCTGTACAAATATCACATCCATCGCAATGATAGTAATTTTCTAATTGGACTGTCAACTGAAACCTCCTTCTTCCTCTTCACTCCTAATCCATTCTCTAGATTGCCTATTGCATGTAAATCTGATCTTAAAATCCCGTCGAAACCCTATGCTGTTTGCCTGCCTGAAGACAAGAGGAGCTCAGGCTCCATAGCAAGATGTGTGATATCTTGAACAGCCCAGCCTTCTTCTAGAGCAGTGGTGGGCTAACTATGGCCCATGAGCCAAATATTGACCACAACCTGTGTATACCATGAGAAAATAATGATCTTTAAGTTTTTAAAGATAAAATATAAATGTTTGTAATGCAAAACATTTCTTATGTTTGGTCACCATGGCACTCAGAGGCTGCTGCAGCTACGATCCAGGTAGGCCCCAATATGGCTTGCATCAGCAGCACACTGGAAGGGGGGGTCTTCCACATGGTGCTGGCTCTGCAGGTATGTGAAGGGTAAGAGTTTGAGAACACCGAGGCTGCCACCATTATTTCTAAGGAAAGTCTGGGAGTCCAGAATGTAGTGGCAGAATTGGAGTCCTTGTAAGCAGCCCCTAATAGAAATGAGGTGTGAGGCTATGAGGATGAAAGCTAAGCTTCAGTGGACACCTGAGAAGCTAGAGATGCCAGCCTGTTGAACACCTGCTGAGTGAGGCAGCAGGCAGTAGCAGAGCCAGCCCAAGAGAGCGGCCATAGGGACTGCAAGCAGAGGGACCAGGCCACCCAAGACATATAGAGATCACATCACACCATCAATGCCCAGGATACTGGACAAGGAGCTGGAGGTTCTAATGTTTTCCTTTGTTCTTATCCTTTCATATTATTTTCCTGTTCCTTTTTTTGGAATGTTTACTGTGGCCATAGGAGATAGATAGTCCACTTGCTGATTTTTATTGAGTCTCATAGCTGTATTTGTCTTTCTCTCAGAAGAAACTTTGACCCTGAGCATTTTAGCAATTTGGGAACAATTAATACTTTGGTAATTCTCTTAGAGAAGGACTAAATACATTTTAATTTTGAAGTTGACATGAGTCTTTGGGGATTGGTAGTAGAATGGTTTGGAAGTATCTCACAAGAGTCCATGTGGTAAAGGTTTGGTTACCAGTTAGTGGTCTTACTGGGAGGTAGTGGAGGCTTTGAGAGGTGTGGCCAAGTGGGAGGAAGTTAGGTCATTGTAAGCATGCCCTTGAAGGGGACACTGAAGTACCATGAGCTTAATACCTGCCCCCTCTGCCAAGTGCACCCTCCATGGTGTCCTGTAAATATGAAAACTATATTAGAAATTTTCTATCCTTAGCCACAGGGCCAAGAAACCATGAGCTGAAACCTCATAAACAAGAGATAAAATAAACATTTTCTTCTTTTAAGTTTACCATCTCAGTTATTTTATCACAGTAATGGAAATCTGACTCACACATTTACCTTTTGTTGAGAATATTTGCTTAAAGAGTTGAGACATAGCCTTTTGGCCTACAAAGCTTAAAGCATTTACCATCTGATCCTTTACTGAGAAAACTTAGTGTCATCTGCTTTAGAAAGTCAGCTTCTGATGCTCCCAACACACTTGACCTTGCAGCCTGCTGGGATAACTTGCCAGACTTCAAGCATGACATGCTTTGACTGACCTCTGTGTCATTTTCTCTTATAATAGCATCCTATTCTACCTGCTTCTCAGATGAACTCACATTTGCCTATCCATGATGATGAGGATGATGATGGTGATGATAATAGTGGTGATGGTGGTGGTGATGGCTAATGGGTGTTGAAAAGTTACCATGTGTCAAGCACTCTTCTAAGCACTTTATATGCATTAACTTATAACTGTTCCCCTTTTACAGAGGAGGAAAATAACATGCCAGAGATCAGTTTCCTTGCCCAAGATATAGAGGTATGAAATAGTTAAATTGAGCCCGGCGTGGTGGCGCAGGCTTGTAATCCCCACGCTTAGGAGGTAGAGACAGGAGGATCGCGCAGGTTCAAAGCCAGCCATGCTGGCTTAAGAGACCCTGTTTCCAAGTAAAAAGCATAAAATAGGTCTGGGAATGTAGCCCAGAGGTAGAAGGCTTTCCAGGAACCCCAGTACCACCAAAAAAGAAAAAAAGAAAAAAAGAAAGGAAAAAGAATGCTTGAATTGATTTAAGACTCAGCCATGCTGTCCTTTATCAAACCTTCTCAAAACATCTGAAGAGTTTTGAAAAGTAATATAGAGTCAGGTAATATAGAGTCCACCTAAATTATGATATATTTCCTAAAAGGCTGCCACCATTTGTGTCAGTGGCATCATTTCTACCCAGAGGGCATCCTACTAGGGCCAGCCAGGCACCATATAGTTTGCATTTCTTACATTCTTCCAGCATATATCCCCCCGGATCTGGTACTGTTAGTGTTAAAAACATTGTTCAAGGGAGTTGAATTGCAGGGCTTCACATAGGTACCTAAGTGGCTATTCTAGCAGCCTATCAACTGTCTATAGGCCCTCGGATGTGTAAGGACCCTAGAATTTGAACCTATTGCCCTAAGGCTTGATTAACTTAGGGGTAGTGGAGATTTAATAGGTTCTTCCATGGCCAGACTCCATGGAGAAGACTGGGGAATTAAATCAGGAAAGACCAGGAGGCCAATTTCTGTACCAATTATGAAAAGAGGCACCTTTATCTAGGGTGTTACAAGTTTCCTCTATGACAAAGAATGCTACAAAATATGAAATGCCATTAAACTGTAGGAAATATACATATTATTAATGCTGTTATTTAGGGAGGTAAATATGGAGACTATATTAGAAATTTTCTATCCTTAGATTGTTATCCTGAAGTCCTGAAAGTTCCTTCTGCCCTTAAATCTTTGTGCCACTGATACAAAGGTGAAAATTCAATAGATATTTCAGTTCACATTTAAGAATCATAGTTTCTTAAGGCATGAGGAAGACTTGGTTATTACCCAATTAACCCAATGGAAAGAAATCTTTGGGCAAAAGCTTACCTTAGAGAAAGAAAATAAGTCACCAGAAGGACACTGAGACATATTGCAGGCCTTAGGTGAAAGGCATATATGGGTTGTAGCACACTTGGAGTTAGTAACTCCAGTTAACTACACACTCCTTGTGGCATCCCACTTGAAATCTTTTGTGTTAGCTTTATTTCTGGGGCACAGGATTAATCTACCTATGGATCCCACCAGCTATGTTCTAAGACTAGACTGAGAACAAGATAGATAGATAGAGATAGAGATAGAGAGAGGGGTGGGGGAGAGAAAGGAGCAGACAGACAGGTCTTTTTTTTTCTGATTTGAAATTCTCAGTAAAAGTCTCACATTGACCTGCTTACATGCTGGTATACATGTGGGCCAATTAGCTATAGCTTGGAGGCCAGGGCCACGCTTGGCTACCAGGGTCTCATTTCTAATTATTGATGACATTACCAAATTGCCAAAGTGAAGAAGTCCTGAGCTGGGTGCCTGTTTCAGCTTCTATCCACTGCAAAAGATGAGAAATGAGGGCCTAGCAAGGCTGTTACATATTCCTCACCAGAAATTTTAAATTTTTCATAGAATCTAGGACTAATATGGTTAGGTTTAGTCCTGAGGTCTCCTTTTAGGAAAAAAAATAACAGGCCTCCTGCCTGTTGTTTTATATTTAATTTTCAAAGCAACCATTCAAAGAAATTATTTTTATTCCCAGTTTATACAAAAAATAGAGGGTTGTGGAGGTTAAATAACCTACATATGACACTTAGCTGTTGGAGGTATAGCCTTGGATGAAAAATGAGAATCTGGTCTTTCAGTATCCTGAGCACTTGTGCCTTTCTTTACCCAACTTAACCTTCCATGAACCTGAAAGTTACTTGACTCTTTGAGAGATTAAATATTGGGCATTTGATTCTTCTATGAAACTAGATTTTTTCCAATTAAAAAATTCACATTTCCTAATCTAATTTTCACACTTATTTTGCTTTTGCATTCACAAAAGAAATTCAGTACTCTAACTTTTGACAACTGATGTGTTCCCTGTTGTCACAGAGAATGGATGCTCCTCTGAGAAGTGAAATGGTGAGCTGATCTCTTCCTTTGGTCTTATGGGACCGAAGAAGACAAAACCAAACAACTAAAGACAAGGCTCTGAGATTTGCCTTCAAAGTTACTTCTTATGAGCTTCAGCAAGATGCTGCTCTAAACTTCGGTTTTCTATCTATAAAATAATAGAGGAATGTGGGCCTGGTGGCACATGCCTGCAATCCCAGTACTTTGGAAGTTGAGATAGGAGGATCTCATGTTTGAGGCCAGCCTCAACTATTTAGTGAGATCCCCAGCAACATAGCAAGATCCTGTTTGAAAATAAAAGATTAGAAAAAGGTGACGGTGTAGGAGAGAGAGAGAGAGAGAGAGAGAGAGAGAGAGAGAGAGAGAGAGAGAGAGAGAGAGAGAGAGAGAGAGAGAGAGAGACTGAATCTCCTATAGCCCCAGGGAGCTGCAATTTATGCAATGGTTTTTTACTTTTGAAAACTTCCCCTTATTCCAAGTCCTCCCATTTTCTCATGTGTGAAATGATAAGGGGTGGATGAAATACTTTACCCCCTCCTGCTTGTCAGAAGCCTCTAGTTTCTGCACCTATAAAAATTCATGACCATCCCTTGCTTTTCCACCTCACCTCTCACCCTACCCCATAGGGATTCCTGTCCATGCACAGCCATCCAAGATGGTTCCCTGCCCTCCTGCTCCTCTCTCTCCAGCATCCCAGTGACTCATTGAACCCCCAGCACCACCAGAGATAATTCCCAGCAGCAGGCTCTTTCCTCTAGACCCTTCAGGTGGCCACACACTGAGCTAAATAAGCTGCTTACCAGCATGGGAAGGGACGGCATTTAGAGTGCCATGTCTTTTTTTAGTGCTGCTTTAAAAAGAAGTTGATTTGGGAATGTGTTTGGAACATGTCCCTAATTTAGGGCTTGGCGCACCATGAATGTGGGGACTAAGGGAGAAAAGTCACACTATTGCTTCTGCGTCTCTGTTAGTGTTTCCTAATGTTAAACACTTCGGAGCTGTTTAGTTTTACCTCTCAAGCCCTCAAAACTCATTTGGCTTTACCAGGAGCTGGCCATGTACAAAAGACTTAGCTCTCAGTGGATGGAGTATTAGATTATTGCAAGCATGTTAAAAATTCTTTATCAATAAGATTAGCTGTCAGCTATGCTGGGACATCAGGATATGATTAAGGGAGGGTAAGGGGCTGAAAAAGAAGATAATGTGACCAAGGCTACAAAGAGACAATTCACTATAGGGGTTGCCCTGAAAATGAGCCTTCCAATAGTCCAAAGCATCCACCCAATGGGATGGAGAAAGTTAGTCTTGTTCTGAGCCTGCGAGGATATTCAAGACAACCTAATGAGATGTATCCTGTAATGCTGCAGATATTTCCAGGGAGCAATAACAGTCAAAGCTCATCAGAAGCCAGATTCTGATGATAAAAGCTTGTTTCCCAATCATGTTTGAGAGCAGTAGCTTTGGAACTGGGCTGACACAGGTTCAAATGCAAACTTGACTTTCCCCTAGCTTGGTGAACCTGAGGAAATAAATTGAACCTTTCCAAATTTCTGCCCCCTCTTAAACAGAGTCATGGAAATAGTACCTATCTCATAGAGCTCTTGTGAGAATGAAGCACGCATTGCTTAACATGGCACCTAGAACATGGCAGGCAGTTACAAATGTGAGCTCTATTTATTCATGCATCCAACCCCTCATTAAATAAACATTTATTAAAGCTTTACTGTTTATCTGCTACTCTTCTCAGTGCTTATTTTTGTTGTTATTACTATTGTGGCTGTTGTTATCATCATCAGGCATTGTTGTACCTGCTTAGAACAGCTTTTTAGATAGAAACTGAGTTCAGGGAAAATGTTGAGTCAGGGGGATGCAAAAGAAGAAGGCTAGGATTCAAAAAATCAAATCTGATAATTAGTTGCATAGATTGGGTTGCCTGGAGTGGGGAGGGTATCCTAAAGCTCTGTTTGGGCACATAAGTACTCAGGAGTCTCCTTAAGAAGGTCCGTAGGACTGTTTTATGTTTCTGGGGGTGATTGTACCTAATCTGGAAGGATTTTGGTTCTGTTTCACAATTATTTGCAAGGACAGTTGGTGTCATCACTTCATGGCTACTGGTGGGGAAAACGGTAACAACTCTCTACCTGGGACTATTGAGCCTTGAATGAGACAAAAGTTGAGCATGTGCTTTGCAAATAGGAAAGGTTTGGGTCACACTGGAGAGATGAGAAGATGCACTAGCTCTGAAGCTGGTGGTTTTCACTATCCCTTAAAGTAAGAACTGATTCCAAAGTCAGACTCTAATCTTTATTAGCTGTGATATGGTTGGGAAAGTCATTTTCCTTCTGCATCTCAGTTTTCCCATCTGTTAAATGTGGGTAACAATGACAATGACTACCATAACTGGCATGAATATTAGATGAAATATCTACATAAAGGTTTTGACACAGGATGAGCTATTGCTTTTCAGAGTATCCAGGGACTTTAGAATGAAACAAAATCCCTTGATGTTCCTATTTAAAAGATAAATTTATGCCTGGTTAAGGTCTCTCTATCTACTTACTTTTCTCTGTTTTCTCCACTACCTGATATTTTCTTTTTTTATTGCATTTTTTTTCCATTTTCCTTCCTACAAACTCCATGAGGGTAGAAACTTTTGTTGTGGTGCCTTCAGCCGCTACAACATTGAAGGGGTTGAACAGGAATACAAGATCAAATGAATTAACTGAAATCTCTAGAAAGAAGTTCTCAAATTAATCTTTTCTATAATCACCAAAATGTGTTTTTATACACAGTCAAGTTGGAAGACCACCATAAATGAGCCAAATCACCATTATTCTTTCAGCATCTTTTTTCCTTAAGGTTTCTTTAAAAATATTCATTATTTATCTGTAAGGTACACTAAGTGAGATTTGCTATATATAGTTAAATCATTATAATCACTATAGTCAAATAAATAAACATATCCATTACCTTCTATCCTTATCTTCTTTTTTTCCCTGTGAAGAGCAACTAAAATCTGTCTTTGAAAAATTTCAGTACATAATGCAATATTATTACCTATAGTAATAACAGTTATACTAATCATGTTGTACAGAAGCTCTGTAGACTTTGGCTTTCTACCTAACTGGTCAGTTGGGACCCTTTGACCTACTTCCTCCCACTTACTTTTTCTCCAATGCCACTTCCTAGTAATCATCATTTCATTCTCAGTTCTTATTTTATGGACCTTTTGTTTATTTGTTTTACTTTAAAGAACCACATTATGAAAGTGAAATAGGAGTGAGTAGGTCTAGAGTCTGTAGGTATATCAGATTAAACAATTAGATTAAACAATTAGCAAAGAGAAGGCATTGAACAGGGGAGGTAGGCTTCTCTTGGTGTATTCTTTTTTTCTTTTTTTTTTTTTTTTTTGGTGGTACTAGGGTTCCTGGAAGCCCTTCTACCTCCAGGCTACACTCCCAGACCTATTTTATATTTTTTTTATTTGGAAACAGGGTCTTTTATGCCAGCGAGATCCTCCTGTCTCTGCCTCCCAAGTGTGGGGATTACAAGCATGCGCCACCATGCCCGGCTTCTCGTGGTGTATTCTGATAACAGAATTCTAGATGTCTCTTAGGCCCTAAGACATGTCTTGAGGTATAAACGTCCTGAAAGAAGCCTCAGTTAGACTCAATTAGACTCAGGCCTGGTCTTCTTGGTGCTTACCTCACTAGCAGGTAGACAAGTTCTTGAACAAATAGGTATGTCCTCAAGCCCATCAAGATGGAAAATCATTCAGACATGGAGTCTGCTTCCTGGACTGAGCTAGTTCTTGACTGAGCTGAGAGACCCAGCTGCCCAATCAGAAAGATAACCCAGGATATTCAGCTGATCAGGCCATGGATGGTATGCTGATGATTTCATACTATACGTCAGAGCCTGAGGACTCAAGGAAGGGATGGCATGCATGACACACCTATCATCCTATGGTTTTGTATAATTTTCATGGCTTTGGAGATTTTGCCAGTTATCAGCTGTGCAGCTCCAGGTCACGGACTTTCCTCTCTGAGCCATTTTTAAACTGGGGTGGTAATAAAATCATCTCACAGGGATTGTCCTGAGGATGTTAAGATCAGAGCACTCTCTCTGGCATGCATTAGATATTTTTCTTCTTTCTATTTTAACTCCTTACACCCCAATCAGTTGAAGAAAAAACAAGGGGAGGAGGGCATAAGGTGGAGGAGGGTGGCTGCTGAGGAAAGCAGAGCCTGAAGCTCTGGGGACAGAAGCCAGGGAGGGAAGTGCTCACTAGGAGAATTGGGGAGCCACTTGACTGAAGAGGTTCAATCTAATCAATCCCTCTCTGCTCATCACAGGACTTGCAATCAGGGCTCCACCTGCTCACCTGCTGCTCTGCCCTAGGGGAAGCTGCCAGAGCCAATCACAGGGCATTGTTCTCTAGGCTCTTTTTCCTAGAGAAGCTCTCTTGGATGGGGAGAGCCTGGCAGAGACAGAGCCAGAGGGAAGGATTCCAGAGCCCAGCCCTGGGATTGAGACCTGTGCTGCCTTGTGCAGCATCTCCAGTTCTCTCTCAGGAGAGTGAGGACCTGTGATCATCTGCAGGAATTACCCCCATTTATATCCATTCATTGACTCAACAAAGTTTTTAATTAATTCAGCAAGCATTTAAATGCATGCATTTATTCATCCTCAGTATTTATTCATTGCCTATTATGGGCAAAGAGGCCATGTGAGGACACATTTTCTTTCCAATCTCAAGCTCTCTCTTCTCTGAAGGCCCTGGCATTCCAACATGGGGAGGGGGACACTGAGGAGTTCCAGTCTGCCCTTTTCCTCCCCCACTTCAATCCTAGATTCTCAAGCCCTAGAAATTGCCTAGGACACCAGGAAAGCGTGGATCTGATCGGAGTCAGTGGAATTTAGTTTATCTGAATTGATTTGAACAGAATAAAATGGAATTACTAAACTAAATGGAAATAATTGAATTGAAATATAGCAAATTGGATTGGATTGAGATTAATTGAAATGAAATCAATTGAGAATGTATTGAATCATGGTGCTGGGAGAGTTTGGACATTGCCTCCTTGACCTGACTCTATAGTGGAAATCATGAAGCTCAGGAAAGGGTGAGGGTAAACTGGAGGGTCAATGACTTTGACAAGGTCAACAGAGGGGCAGAACCAAAGCTTCAAAGTCAGGTAGTCTAATTCCCAGGTCAGCACCTTTTCCATTGGGTTATATTTCCAGAATCGGTGGGGTCTGAGGCTGGACTACTGGAAAAGAGACCAAAAGTCAACAGAAATCAGTAGTCAAAACAGGGAGTTTGGTAAATAATTAGGCATCTGACATTAGTAAACTAATAAACACCCAAGCTTTTCTTGCTTCTTTCATTTGGCTTCCACGCTACTCCTGGCATGGATTTTGATAAGTACATGAAGAAAAAGAAACCTGGACTGGGTTTAGTGACAAAAAGAAGAATGGGAGGTTCTTTGGCGTGATCATCTGTGAGAATCTATTTACTTGGAGAAATAAGGATGACATATTTGCAGCTGTCCACCTCTTCAAAATGCCAATGACAAGATTTTTGTACCTGGGCATCCATGTTCAATGTCATTCTTTGTAAAATGTTCTATTATTTTTTTAATCTCTGACTAAAATACTCATATGCTAACTGGGAGAGCTAGCATATCTAACATGCACATATTAGCGTGACAATCTTGTCAAAGATCTAGCAGCAGAATGAAGGCTTAAGGAAGACTAGAAAAAATATGGTTTGAGGGAGGAAAGCTGGATCTATGGCCAATGTTATTTTTAAAAGTAAGTGATGTGTGCATGTATGTCTCTACCATCTTGTACCCCATTAAGAGTATGTCTACAACACACACACACACACACACACACACACACACATACACACACACACACACCAAAAGGAAAAAAAAATGTAAATAGAAGGACAAAATCCTTATTCTGAGCTCACCAAACCCATAGAGTTCTTAGACATCTTATATGCTGGAAATTTTACAACCGAAATGGTTTTGTCAGAGGGCTGTTGCTGGGCCATGTGGGGTGGAAGTGGCAGAAGTGCTGTCACAGATGTGACCGCCGTGGGGGCAGTCTCTGGAGTGTGTAATCATCCTAATGAGCCATGGCACTTGTCAAGGTCTGTGGTTCCGACGCTGGTTGCTATGATGTGGAGATAATTGGTCCTGCCATAGGATCAGCAAACTGGCCCCCAGGCTCTTAGCAAATGCAGGCTGGCGAAATGACACTTGGAGAGATGCTTCCAGCTACATTGGCTTGGGGCTCACCCAATGTTTATCATCACGGCCATCTCTTACCACCAAGCCCTGAAGTCAGAAGTAGGGGCCTTTGGGAGTAGATAGGTGGTGTGTTGGAGGTAGGCACCAGTTAGTCTTCGCCTTAATCCAGCTTTGAATGGAATTGAAATGGATTCAGAAAGTACATCATAGGAGACTCAGTCACCTACCTTCCACCTGTACATCACCAATCCTGAGAATAATATGACCCACCTCAGAGCTGGACCCTACCCTGAGCTCATTGTAAATCAAAGGCAAGAGCCTCAGGCTGGCCACTGAGTGACTTTCCATTACTTTGGCTCAATTCCAGTTTCCATTTTTACCCCAGTTCCAGTAACTGGTTTGATTTCGTACATCCCTTATAATCAAACCCTGCCTTGTACACCAGTTTCTGCCACTGGACTCTAATTGTCCATTTATTTCACAAATATTTAATGAGAGCCATTTATGTGCTAGCTCTTGTTCTAAATCCTAGAAGAGTAGAACACAGGGAAAAGGATGTCTTCTTGGAGCTTGTATCAAAGGGGCAGACGAGTAGATAGATAAAGGGGAAACATGCTGCCCTATGCAGTTGTGTTATAAAGATAAATGGAGGAAGAGCCTCGGGGGTACTAACTGAGAGGGGGTGTCAGAGACATGGCATTTGAACAGGTACTTTTACAGCTGGAGCAAGTCCTGTGGTTGAGGGGGATGAGAGGTAAGATAAGTGCTGCAAGTGAAGGCAGCTTTGGGCTTGGGGACACTGTAATGGAGAAATGTGGGAGTCATTAGCACAGCCAGGTGACAGTACAATGAAGAAAGACAAGAGAAAAAGGGGTAGGAATGAAGCTGGAGAGAGCTGGGCAGGATCTAGGACACAGCCTTGGAGGAGTCCCCAGTTCTATCTGTGCTCTGCTGGACCACGTATGTATGTATGTATGTATGTATGTATGTATGTATGTATGTATTTACTTACTTACGGTACTAGAATTTGAGCCCGGGGCATTCCACCTCTGATCTGTACCCCCAAACCAATTTTATAATTTATTTTGAAACAGAGTCTCACTAAATTGCAGGGGGGCTCACTAAGTAGATGAGGCTTGTCGGGAACCTGTGATCCTCCTGTGTCAGCCTCCTAAGTACTGGGATTACAAGCCTGCGCCACCGTGCTGGCTTGCTCGATCCCTCTTGATGTTGGTGGTCTCCTGGTAGGACATCTGCCTGTGGCCTGAAGATGGCTTCCTCTTTGTTTCTGCCCAGCAATCCCCAAGTCAGCTGACTCCAACGAGTACCTTCTTTCTCCAGAACTCAGTGTATAAGCCAGGAGTAGTGGTTTATAATGCTGAATGTCCCACTGTGGGCTCACAAGGTCCCACATTTTACTCCTGGCTTTTTTATTTCTCTGTTCGCTGGCATGAGCTAAGTTCCATTTCGGTTCCAGGCTGGGTCCTGCTGATGGCTTCTCTTTGGCCCATTGAGTCTGTGTTACTACTATTTGCCCTGATGATCTCCAGAAGTGCTCAGGGAACTGGCTTTGCTATAGTGAAACAGGAGCACTTTGTAATGGAGATGGTAATTGGGAGAAGGCTTGAATAATTGATAAGATTCGTCATTAATGTTGGTGGGCGAAACTGGCCCTGACCAACCTTTCAGGCTCATTTTCTTGCCTCTTTTTCTGTGTAGCTCTTTCTTTCCAGCCAAAGTTGAAGCCTGGGAGCATGCTCACACACTCTTTCCTCTTTCTGGAATGTGTGCCCCCTACTATCTCTTCATGGACAAGCATTTAATAAAATAACTGTTTTTAGAGAAGTCTCCTGAAAACCCCAGGGAGTTAGTAGTCCTCTGGTGAGCTCTAGAAATACCTCAGTACTTGCATGTATGCATTACTCTCATCCTAAACCTGTTGTCTGCCTCCAGGACTGGTCTGGGTAACTCAACTCAGTGATTAAAAGCTTTGCTGCAAGCCTGGTGTGGGGGCCAACACTTGTAATTCAAGTATTTGGGAGCCTGAGACAGGAGGAACCTAAGTTTGAGGCCAGCCTTGGCAATTTATTAAGGCCCTCCTCAACTTAGGGAGACCTTGCTTCAAAATTTAAAAAAAATAGTAACAAAATAGGGCTGGGAGTATAACTCAGAGGTAGAATGCCCCTGTGTTCAATCTCCAATAACACATGCTGTTGGGCTCAAGTTATGATGCTATTTGCTAGCTACGTGACTTGAGGAAAATTATGAAACCTCTCTGTGCCTATGTTTGCTCATCTTAGAGATGGGATGACAATAATGTTCACGGATTAACATTGCCATAAGGTGATAATAAATGCCAGCTATTCCCTTCTTAATATTTTACCCCTCTATGTAGCAGCCACAACCAAGGAGAATTAATATTTTCTGATTTCTTTCCCGTGCTTACCACCTATTTCTCATCATTCAAGTTTAATATCTGCTCAGGTAAGTGAGTCTAACACCACTTAACCCAAGCCTCTGACTGTCCCATTACACTTTAGTGAGAAGTGCTATTTACATATTTTTTCAGTTATATTTCCTTTCAGACAGGATTTCATTCTTGGTTTCTTGCTGTTAGGTTGGATTCTGTGCCTAATTCTGGCCCAAGAGTTGTGAATAAAACTAACAATAATTATGCTGAGTATTTAATCGCCAATGCAAGACTGTCTAGGTGTGTCTAGCCCTATGGCATGGATACTGGCGGTACTCATGATGGATTCTTAAGTAATTATGAGGTGAAGACAGTCCTTTGTTTCCCAGACCCATTACATAGCATAAAAAAACATTAGATCGTAAATTACTGAGATTCTGGGATTGCTTGTTATTGGAGCATAACCTAGCCTAATTTTATTAATATTCCTTTGTACTAATTATTATTTATTGAAATAATTGTTAGTTATTCCTCAATACCTATTCTTCCTTTGTTTCAGTAACATAATCCTTAATTTTTACTTAAGAAGTGACTGGAGAAAAAAAGAAAAAGAAGTGACTGCACAGAATAGAAACTATAGTCTCCAAGCTTCTGGCAGGTGATATAACACGAGCAAGCTCTGGCCAATGAAATATGAGGGAGTGAAGTTTGCAAATTTTGAGCCTCATGCTGATAGGTGAAAATGTACATTTCCTTTCCTACTGGCCATAGGGTGCAAAGGATGATTACATCTTTAACAAACTTGACAGGGGAGGGGTCTTAGAGATGACAGAAAAAGGGGTCAAGAGAAGACCAAGTTTTCCTGACACTGTGGAATTCCTCATGTCTGAGGTGTTTAGCGATTAAAAATAAAGTTTCATCTGGTACAAAGTAATATTATTTGGGCTTGATATAATAGTAATCAAAACTATTTGTTCATCTAATTGCTATCTCAAGATATCTTGCTTATTTATTTGAATAACACACACACACACACACACACACACACACACACACTTTGTGTTTTGTGAGCATTGGAATTGTCTTATACATTACTATACCCACAGTTTCGTGCAGTGTCCTTCATGCAACAGATTCTTTAAACTATTTGTTGAATAAGTGAGTATAAATGATATATAGTAATTGTTGAATAAATCATTATTATTATATCTTACTCTTCCTTATATCACAGCACATGTTTCTCTACTGTCCATCATGAAGATTTAATAACATGATTTCTGATATTTTGTCTGCTTGTAAGAGCATTTCACTTCCTCCTTATTTGCTAGCTTCTTTTAAGAATAAATCCTGGACTCATTTTAGAGGCATATAGAATGTTGCCTCTTCAAGAAACTTTAGAAGTTCCATGGCATAACTCACATTTTCTTTTCTTTTCTTTTTTTTTTTTTTTTTGGTGGTTCTGTGATTGAACCCAGAAGCATTCTACCTCGGAACTACCATCCCAGCCTTTTTTATTTTTTATTTTCAAAGAGGGTCTCAAAAAGTTACTGAGAGCCTCACTAAGTTGCAAAGGCTGGCTTTGCATCTGTGATTTTCTTGTCTCAGTCTCCCAAGTACTAGAATTATAAGTATGTGAAATCATACCCATTTACTATGAATCACACAGTTAATTGATGTGAGAAGGACTTAGAATTTAAAATTCTTGTCTTTCTAGTGTGTTCATTGTCATGAGAAATTCCATTTCTTCTTGTGTGAGACATTGAGCAGTCTTGATATAGTAGGTGGACCATGTTATATAATAGTTCTTATATTGGGACTTTATAGTTACTGTGTAGCAGTGACTCCAATTATGATGATGATGATAGTGGTGGTGGTGGTAGTAATGGTGAGTAGTAGGAGAAGGCGTAGGAGTAGGAGTAGTAATAGAAGTAGTAGTAGCAGTAATAGTAATGGCAATAACTGAAGCCAGAGGCATTCTACCTCTGAGCTACACCCCAATATCTATTTTATTTTTGAATAGGACCTCGATAAGTTGTTGAGGGTCTTTTAAGTTGCTGAGGCTGGCCTTGAGCCTACAATCCTCTTGTCTTAGCTTCCCACATACTAGGATTACAGGCGTGCATCACTATGCCCAGCTCAGTGTTTCTGATTTTATACCTTGAGACTTGTCTATGATTAGAAATCAAGAAGTATAAGTGACCAGAAGGTCCCTTAGAGACAAATAGGGCAGCTTTTCAATTTTCCACACAAAAACATTGAAGACCAGAAGGATAATAGTGAACCTAGTTTCAGTTAGTACATAGAGCAAGTTGGAAAAAATGCCTGGTATTCTATAAGGGAATGATGTCTAAGGAGCAAGTTCCCCTCCTCTTAAAGTATTCCAGTGGAAACTGGACACTATGTAATAGTGATGCAAGGGGCTCAGGGACTATGTGGGCTTCACTAAGATCTGTTGCCAAGGATAAGAGCAAATACAATGCAATCCAACAAATACAATATACCGTAAAAACCAGAAACAATAAAATCAATTAAGTGGTCTGAACCTCCTTTCTTATTCAATTTTACTTACCTTGAGTCCAGGAAAAGTGCAAGAAAAACAAGAAAAATAATTCCTGACACAGAACAGAGCCAAAGCCCAATAAATGTCCTGAAAAATCAAGCAATCTGATTCCATTTGGCTTTGTGCAGCTTTCTTCTCTCCTGTCGATCCCTCGCAGTTATACGCAGTTTGGGGGTTGGAGGGATCTCTAGCATCATCTGGTCCAGAAGTTCCAAGAAGATTTGGCTGACAATATCTGTATTTATATTGGCTTGTTTCATTAAGTGCTTACAAGTTGACATATCAACAGTTCTGAGCTACCCCATGATCAAAAACGAAATGAACTCCAACTTCTAAATCCCTGAAAATTTCTCAACCATATTTTATCAAGGAACTTTTAAAAATGTGTATTGCAAACCACATATATGTTGGTGAACATTTTATAAACATCAATCTAACCCAAATCTTATCTTTTGTGCGTGACAAAACTAGAACCTAAAATGAAGATTGTCTGTCAAGACTTAAATCCAGACCTTCTAATCCTGATTCCCTTTACTAACATCAGCTCTCATCCCATGACTGACACAGAAGGTCCCTAAAGTAGTTCTGAATGGCCAGCATTTCCTTTAACAGTGCCTCTGCCAATGGGGTCCTGTTGCAGAAATATGTGATCAAGACAATGCCTCGTGAAATGAATGGATTAACCAACCAGGGGACCAGCCCTGTGCCCTTGCTCATTAGGAACAATTTGCATGCGGAACATCGGTGTGACAGGCCCAGCAAGGGATTTGTTTAGCTCATTTAGAGTAATGGAGACAAGAGATTAATCACTTGAACACTGATGAGCCTTGCTTCCGGGGCCCCATTGTGCATGCTAACCCAGCTGCACCTGATCTAAGGCCACCCTGTCCCTGCTCTTCATGCCTTGACAGTGCTCTCAATTGACCCCGAGCCTTTGGAATCTGGCCTGGACACCTGTCCATAGAGACGTGGACCAACCAACTGCAGGAACCAGAGGCAAGTAAGAGATCACATTTTTCTTCCATTGCCCCATGGATTTCTTGATTCCTCATACACACTGGATTTTGAATTCCAACATTGAGGCCAGTTTCCCTACAAAGGTGACCCATCTGTATCTGCTCTAGCTCCTGTCTTCCTATCTTCTGCTGTAAGAACTGCCCCTCCTCTTGCTGGTGACCATTCCCCTGCCTTTGCTCTGCACTCCCCTCCCCTTCACCATCTCCATTTGCCATTACATCTCTCTTCTACATGATCAACATCTCCTTCTCCTGTCAGTTCTTCTCAACAATTGACAAATATGCTCTACTAAGTTCCATTCACATGAATGTATAAATGAAGAGATTAATTAACTTATCCAATATCACATATAGCAAATACAATAACAGCCATTAATTAACATCTTATTTTTCTCCAGTTATGGGTAAATTTCTCTCTCCATTTTTACATTCAAAATTAAAATAGAGAGCATGCAGTTTTTACTTCTCACCATATCCTTCCATCTTCAACTCACTCCAAATACATTTCCACCCCATCATTCCATCATAAATTCACCATCCAGCTTTATATTGCCAAACATAAGGTCTATTCTGAGGTCCTCAATGTACTGGAGTGCTGTAACACTTGGAAAGCATTGAACATTCTTCTTGGAAACCTCTTCCCGTGTGGCTCTTCACTTATTAGTTTCTACCTGCCAGCTCCTCTTTGTTTACATGACACGTTGGGGTGCCCACTGCTAGATCTTGTGTCTGCTGTTCCAATGTCCTCTGTTCTTCTCTTTATAAACTCCTTTAAACAATCCAGCCATTTTCCCATGATGTTAAGTATCATGTACACACTATGGCTCCTAGTCACTCTCTCTAATACAAAGACCAGGCTCTGACTTGACAACATCACCCTACCTCTCCAGCTGTAATCTTTGCCTCTAGCCAGCCTCTGACACATTTCCTCTGTTTCATGCCCTGTAATGCTCCTCATCTCTGCTGATGAACTGGTGTCTTATGTCAGAAACTTGAGGGTCATTTTCAACATCTTCCCCTTCGTGCTCTTTCTCTGCTGCTACAAATCCACAACCACCAAATGTTACTGCATCTCTATCCAGAATGTGGTGCAAATCTATTCATTGTTCACTACTCTCACCTTCCCTAGTCAAAGACAGACACTCATTAACTGGCCCCTTTTCATCCATTCCTAATTCTATATGCATGTTTTCTTAAATCATGAATCACATATCTGATAATTTTTCTTCAGTACCTAGTATCTTCATTTGCTTTCTTTAACCCCCAGACACTATCACAGTCCTTCAGTGAGTTTCCAAATCCTGCAGGATCTGACCTCTCCAGCACTATCTCTCCTTGGCCCACTGCCCTCATCCTGGGGGTTCCACTCACTCTGTCATTTGTCAAGCTCTCTACAGCTTCTGGTCTCTCTGTCTCTTTTGGGAATGTTCATCTCTTACCCCTAAGAGAACTGTTTTCTAACGCACCGGTTCTGATCAGCTCCCTCCCCAATCAATAACATTAAGAGTCCTTATGGCCCCCTGCATTTTCTTCTTTCATTTGTCAATATTTTAATTACATTAATTATTGTACAATCAAAAAGTTCAGCTGCATGATTGTAATCCCAGCATTTAGGAGGCTGAGACAGGAGGATCAGGATAGTGGTTCGTGGATAGTCTCAGCTACTTAGTGAGGCTCTTTGCAACTCAGTGAGACTCTGTTTCAAAATTAAGGATAAAAGTCAGGGCTAGGAGTGTAGCTCAGAGGTAGAATGGCCCTGGGTAAAAAAGTTTATACTTACTTCTTTATTTAGAATGTATTGCACAATTGACCACAGTGGAACATACCTGTAATCTCAGTATTTGGGAGACTGAGATAAGAGGAGACTGCACAGGTTTAAAGCGAGTGCATGGTAACTTAGTGAGGCACTGTCTCAGAGAAGAATAGAGAGAGAGAGAGAGAGAGAGAGAGAGAGAGAGAGAGAGAGAGAGAGAGAGAGAGAGAAAGGGAGGAAGGAAGTAAGGAAGGAAGGAAAAGGGAGGGCTGGCATTCAACTCAGTGGTCAAGTGCCCCTGGCTCCAATTACCAATGCCAAAAATAAAAAAAAATAAAAAATAAAATAAAATAGGGACAAGCCCTGAGTTTTTACTTCACCATGGCAGCACAGAACTGCAGTCATCATATAACCCCTGGAAAATAAATGGGTATAGATTAAACATAAGTGGGTCTCACTCAGGTGCCTTTGAAAATAAAGAGCTTGGTTTCTCCATGATTCCTTGCAACCTACCCAGCTTTAGGATATTCAATCCAAGGTACTTCATTCACCCCCTGGACACCTGCCACCTTGTCTGGGATATGAGAAAGAAAGATCACCTTCCCTCTCCCATAAGGGAAAGATGGTGGCCAAATAGGGCTTGGTGAAGCTCTGTAAACACACAACAAACATTCTTTAATCTTTTTCTTTTTTTTTTTCTTTTTCAGATTGATTTTGTAGGGAGGAAAGTGGGCTGTTTTCACAATGTGGAAACACATTCAGTTTCTATGCTGACTTATTCACATGGAATTGGGAAGGGATGTCTCTTTTTCCAGATCTCAGTTTCTCCAGTTGCAAGATGAAGTGACCAGGTCTGATATGCAGCTCAGGAGACCCATTCTTTCCATGTCACTCCACGATCAACGCATCTCTACCCAGCTGCGCATGGTTTAATCAAACGGTTTGGCAGGTCATTTTTATTTTCATGGAGCATCATTAGAAGTTGGCAAAGCTTGTCCCCAAAGGAGGCCACAACATGATGGACTCTCAGGCTTTGTGATACTTTGTGTCACTTTCCTGCAGAGGTCAGAATTTCAAACCAGGCACGCTCAAAGTCAAATCTATAGTGAGCCAAGAGCCACTCATTATGCTCCTAGGGCCTCAGTTTCTCCACTCAACACACAAGAGTGACAAAATTGGCTTTGCTGAACCTTAGCAAAAAGCAAGTAAGACTGTCATAGAAAGTGTCAGTCCAGAATCCAGAATGCTTCAGGGAGGTGGTGTTTCATCTTACCCATCTTAAACCAGTAGCATATGAACCTCTTCTGCTATCTTAATAGGAGTGCACCCTATTTTCCTTCCCTGCAGTAACCTGCTCCAGAACTCTGGAAACAAAGGGTGACACAAGAAGCCTTGGTACTTTAAAGCAGCAAGTTTCTCCCGTAGTGCAGAGCACTATTTTTTATCCAGAGATGGCAAAATTGGGCCTGGAGTAACTTGATGCTGCAGGCTATTGTCTCCCACATGATTTATTAGCCCAGGGTGCTCTGAATTCAGAAGTCTGCACACTCCTTGGGGTCTCTCTCCCTAGAAGGGAATCTTACCTCCTCTGAGAATGGTTCGCTGGAGATAAATATGAAAACTCTGCTTTTCCCCTTACTCTACCTTGGCAATTCCATTTTTGATGAGGTCCTAGGATTATCCTAGTGTCCACTCTGGACTGGAGGGACAGGAGCTCATAGTTAGACACTTAGATTGTGTCTGCTGAAGAATAGCATATACATGTGTGGAGGAGAAGGCTATCAAACATAAATAGTTTAACATTCAAATTCTACCATTTGCCATCTTTTTGACCTTGGGAAGATTACTTTTGACCTTGGGAAGATTACTTATTTGAGTTTTTTTTTTTTTTTCTCATGAAAAGAATATACTAGTGGTCCTGGCTGTTACAGATTGGGAGACTATGGTTTGGGCAAGCCGTTTTCCGGGAACGACTGCTAGGGTCCCGGACACACTTTCCCCCAACCCCTAACAAACCCCAAATGACCCCAAACAGAAGAAAAAAAAAAACTTGGATTCTTGTCCTAAGCTAAGAATAAATATGCCTAGCTTGGACCATTGCTGAAGATTTAAAGAAGTTTATTAGAAAGGTAGAAATACAAAAAAAGAAATACAGCCCCATGCCAAAATAGCATGAGGGGGTGACTCGAAATGAATACACCCAAGGGCTTACACATGGACTTGGCCTTTTTATATCCATGACCTCCATCTTGTTTGCGTGACTCTGACATAGTGAATGTCCCTGTAAGGTACCTCCCCTAGCAAGGTGTTGCGAGGTGTCTCCT
The DNA here is from genome assembly GCF_963383645.1 of Muscardinus avellanarius. Taxonomy (NCBI): domain Eukaryota; kingdom Metazoa; phylum Chordata; class Mammalia; order Rodentia; family Gliridae; genus Muscardinus; species Muscardinus avellanarius. The sequence continues at coordinate 16,430,984 of NC_137799.1, forward strand.
TCCATGAAGGGCAAGGTCAAACCCTGCCCCATCCTCCCTAGCTCATCATGTAGATCTGTCTTTAGAAAGAGGAAGCCCTAGCTCTCCTCTATTGACTTTTTAATTACTTTGAGCTAGTTTGGTTTACATCGGAATAGCTGCCTGTTTTAGGCAGAAACCAAGTCCTTTCTTTACCCATGTCTGCCACCATTCTGACACAACTATTTTGAAATATACCAATTATTTTCTTTTGAAATATATTAATAATCACAGCTTTCCCAAATCTTCCTAGGTCATTCCCAATACTGGCACACTGGCCTAAGATTGTGGAGGAATCCAAAGATGATGCATGGTGAAAGACATCAGCTCTGTTGGTGCACAGGCTAGGTGTTCACCAGGTGTCAAAGGTCTTTTTAGGAGAGAAAGAGAGGTCACACAGGCCATGCATTTTTAAAAATTTTACCTGCCATCAAATATGTCTAAATTTTTGTTGATGTATTAGTCACCTGTTGATGCATAACAAGCCGTCACAAAAATCAGAGATCCTGTAATTAGCACTTAATTATCACAGAACTCAGCTAGTCCTTCATTTGGCTTCAACTAGCTGGCTAAAAGATGTGAACAAGTTAAAACCCACTGTATGTGTTTCTTGTTCTCCTTAAACCAGCAGGTAAGTCAGTGTGTCCTTCTCCTGCAGCTGGCATAGGTACAAGGATGTAAACAGTAACATGAGATGACTCTTAAAGCTGAGGCTCAGAGCTGGCACCCTGACATTTCCACCTGTAATCTCTTGTCCAAAGCAAATCACATGGCTTTGCCAAAAGTGAAGGTGTGGTAAAATGTATTGTGTTTTAGTGGAGGGACATTAAAAAAAAATCACTTCACAAAGGTCATAGATTTGGGAAGGAGTAAATAATTGAAGCCATTAATAAAATCTATTACCACTGCTATGTATCCAGATACTTTTGCTGTATTTGGAAAGGGAGCCATACTAGGTAAAAGGAACAACCCATTGCCACTTCTTCAGTCACTTCTTCAGCAGTAGGAAGAAAACAGTTATTTCCCCTATTTTCAGTAGCTGAAGTAGAGATAATGAATTAAGCGGACCAATCATGTATTCCATTCTAGGTTTTTGAATCTTCTTTAAGAATTTTTTTTCTGAAAGTCACTCTAAATCCATCTTTTTATTAAGCAATGTATGCACATGTCACAGAATTTAAAGAATCTAACTAGCCACACTAAAAGAAATGTCTCTTACCTAATTGCATAGAGAAGCAATGATTAACCCCAAGGAAACCTGAGAGGTATCTCTCTCATCATTTGTTCCCCCTCCTCCAAACAGTTACTACAATGTTTGGCCTCTCTCTCACCAATATTCTCTCAGCAAAGTTGCTGCAGGCCATGATGCTATCTAGGTAGGTGAGTTAGTTAACTGGCAAATACTACTCATTCATGTTGGGTTGTGAGCTGATTAACAAAGGAGCTCAAAAGAGATGCTTCAGAATAGATGAGGTTATGGTTCCTGGTGGAAAACTTCAGTAGTTTACAGACTCCCCGTTCACATTCATTGGTACTTGGGGTGCTCTGTCATCAGATTCCAATTTATCTTCTCAGAAATCTTTCTCATTATTTCCTTTGGTTAATTCTCAAGCGTAATGGATTAGAATGTTTTCAAGCAAATATTCCTTTTTCTTTTCCCTTCGGGGTGGAATCTAGTTTCATGCTCCACTTTGGGATCGATTTTGTGCTGGGTCAGGGTCAGTGGAAGATGAGGTTTTAAATGTGTGTGTGTGCATAGATTGGTTTGTTCCTTTGAGCTTCACACCCAAGTATCTGCTAATGTAGAAGTGTGTTGTTGCATGTGGAGTTGAGATGCACCCCAGACATGAAATCTAGAATGAGAGTGGAGAATAAAAAAGCTTTTGTTGTGAGCCACAGAGCTTTGCAACTGTTATGCAACGTGATGACAGCATTTTCTGATATAATGATCAAACTAAATAATTACTACCTCTACGGATCTTATAGGTGGAATTTTTGAATGCATTGTTCCATTTGTGCAAGATAGCTTCCTTGTTCCTGACCACAGTAGTAGAGTATGCTAAGGCATTATTGCTAAGAAAATTTGTACTAGAGATAAGAGACTATGGACTTTAATTTCTGTTCATCTACTTACCAGATTGGGGGGATCATTAACTTTCCTATGCTTCAACTTTTTTCAAATGTAAAATGAGATCAATAATGTCTACTTTTATAGAATATTGCAAGGCTTTAATATATTACAACAAATCTTGGCAATTACAGCACACTCAGTTGTCATTTCTAATTTGCATTCCATATTTTCTTGTATAATTTTACAACAATCTTTTGAGACAGGTTTATTATGATCACCATTTTATAGACACGGAAACTGAGGCTCAAAGCAATAAATTTATTTTTGTATAGTTAAATGACAAGATACAAACCAGGTTGCTATTTTGAGAGTCTGTGCCTTTACCACTGTATTATGTTGCTTGGATGGTGGCAGGGATTTCTTGAAATTTCCTTGTTACATGGTGTCTTGGTAAGAAATAGGTCAGATGCCTAAGTAACAGAGATGTCTTATTCTAGCCTGACATTTTCCAAAGCAGGAGATGTGCACCTGGAATGGTCCGGGAGGTGACTTAGATGGAATGGGACACTGAAGACAGTGAATCATATTGTGAGAAAGTCATTTCCTTTTCAATTATCTTTAAATGTCAAAGAAAAAAATCTTAGTTGGGTGCTAATATCTTTAACACTTCTCACACTTGCTAATCTCTCTACTTCTCCATTCTTTTTTTTTTTTTATAACAAAGACAGAGCAGGTGCCAGGCATAGCGATTCTGATAAGTAACAACATTTTGTTAGAATTTCATTAGTGGTGGTGTGTTTTCATACTTCTTTTATTTTTTTTTATTTAAAACATGTATGTCTGGTTTTCTACTTGCTAGGTAATTCAGAGTTCTCCTGTAACATGTATTTATTTAATAAGAGTGGATCTAAGAAAAGCAAATTATCAAATACATAGTATAAATCATCTACAAAGAACAAAAGTCATGACGATGCTAGTCAAAAGACAGTAATTTAAGAATTTCTGTTTTATGGAAGAGTTTTGCCTTTTACTCTTTTTTCTTTGTGACTGGCAGCCTCAGTCTTATATACCACACCTCAACCTGAATTTCAGTCCCCAAGTAACACAGAAGAAGTTAATTAGTAACAACACTAGGGATACTTTCACTTATTTTAAATATGATCATTAAGCCTGCTTGCTTGTGATAATGAAGTCCAATAAAACTATACTAAACTGAGAAGCAGGAATCCTGGGTTCTCTGCTGATCTTTGCTGCTGGTTAGCTGTGTGACCCTGAGTAAATTTCTCCCACTCTCTGAGCCTCAGCAGCCCTATTTATTGAATCAGAAACTTTAACTAGATAATCTCTAATTGAAAAGTGTGTGAATATTTTCAATATTATTTTTATTAAAAGAATCACTTTACCATTGAGAATTTAAAATGTTTTCATAATAAACCCCTAGAATCGAGGGCAACAATATATTTGCAATAGAAAGTTCATTAGCATATTTTGATAGTTTTTGATCATTTTTGCATGTATTAAAATGAAACATTTGGTAAAAATTAAACATTATATGCAAATGAGTGCAACAAGCCTACTTTTGGAATAATAATTCATTATCTCTCTTATAATATATGTGAGTGTCTTCTTCCTTTAATTTTTTCCAGTACACCATAGCTATTAAGTCAGCATATTGGAAGTTTACCAAGAAAGTATAACAGAGGATCCTATCTTTCATTTGCATAAATCCCAGAATTCCACCTGTCTAAAATTGTAAGCTATTAATAGGTGACAAGACTGTCACTGGCTGCTCATTTATAATGTTGTCATTGGAACCTAATGAACATTTAGGACATGTTTTAGGAATTGTAAAGTTATTTTTATTTTTATTTTTATTTTATTTTTTCCAGAAAGAGGAAAAGAGAAAAGTATGCTTTTGCTACAGCAAAAAGGGTTTGCACTGAAATGGAACAGTTAGCAAAAGAGATGAATTTTTCTCCTGTGCAATTTTCTTTCATTTCTTTTTCTAATATATAATCACATAATTATAATATCAAGCTGGAATAAAACTTGAGAATCTTTTACTTTAAGCCTTCATATTATAGATGTAGAAATGTAGGCCCAGAAAGACCTAGCAGCTCACTTGTATTTACATAGTGCATTGCAGTGTTAGTAGATCATCAGTCTCCTAATATCGAGATCAAGGTGTTTATGTGTTTCTTCATGTGCTGCCACATAAGATATAAATATAAACTATAGATATTTATGCAAATATAACAACCATTAGACATGAAGGTTTACCACAGAGATCCATTCTGTAGAACCACGGGTTTAGTCAAGCTTCTCACCAATGCCTTCGCCTGCCTCTTTCCTAAACTCTCTCTGACCCACTCCTCCAGCCATCCTTCCTCCATACTGCCAGCACTTCCAGCCCAAGAAACTTTTGGAAAAATTTATTTGTGTTGCACTGCGTGACACTGTTTACTTGAAATTTGGGGTAAGGTAGCTTTTGTTTACTGATGTAGACTCTACAGTCTTTGAAGAGTGGGACTCTTCCCAGGTTTCCTGGCTTCATGGCACCTTGTCCAGGGCAAGTGTGTAGAATAAATTAAATGCAAATCAATTTTAAATGCTTATAAACCAAATAATCAAATATACTGATTTTACTAAATGTCTAACATCAGGCAGCTAGTTGAACATGGGGTCCTAGTAAAATAAACATAGCCTTCAGATTAATAACAAAATAATTAGTGTTAGAGATGGTTGTTGTTTTGTGCATTTCTGATTTTTAGGTAATTTTATGGTAAAGTATGATAACTATTTCATTAAACTAAACCTTGATATCAAGGTAATATATTATATATATGCTTTCCTGTGACAATGTAAATATAGACCTACTAACAAATTAGGTTGGAAAACTCATGGCTGCATTTTCTTAAGCAATATGAATGAAGAGTTACTAGGACATATAGAGATCAAGTCTCTGGATGTTTTTGAGTGGATATTCTGCAGTAGAGAAGAGACTCTAGATCTGAGACCATATAGAAACCAATAGACAATACCTACCTCCTTTTCTAACTTGCCTAGCCCACACCAAGGAACACTGAACTCTTCAAAGGTGTCCTGCTCAATAGTGACAGATTTCTCCGCGCTGCTTCTCAGATCAGAACCACCTGTGTTTGACTTCTCACTCATCTTCACTAACTGTATGCCTTTGGACAAGTTAATTAGCTTTTCTGAACTTTAGCTCATTTGTGAAATGGAGACAATTATAACTACTTCATATGATTGCTGTTAACATTAAATTAAAGGTGAAAACTTTGGAAAGTGTTTTAGACAAATGTCTTTCATATGGTAAGTGGATCAATTAAAAATAGCTATTAATAATAGCAGTGACATTAATAATTGTGCCATGTAACCAGTGTACTAAGAAAACAAGATCTTTAAAGGACCTAATGGTAGGTATAACTTACCTTACACTATAACTACAATGATAATTTTGTACTTTTTGGACTGCTAGTTTCTTGACTGTATCCCCAAATTACATTACAGGTATAAAAACCTGCCAATATTAATGTTCTAGACTTCATTTATTATTCATAAGAAATCCTAAAATTTGAATAGTATTAAATGGCACTCATAACTTTTTGCATAATTTAAAACAAACAAAAAGACACATCTCGCCCTAGCTCACCATTTTACTGTAGATGGTTCTTACTATTTAGTAAAATATTTGTAACCCTTGTATATTGGTCCTGTCTACCTTCCAGTCTAATCTCTGTGTGCTCCTTAACATGGAGGATATATTCTAGACCCTGGTTTTGGTACCATTCTCTAAAGAGGTGTTATTGCTTTGTTTTTATATTCTGTCCTGTTCACCTTCTCTACCTTGAAAAACCCAAGTAATTTTTTGAGACTCCAATGTGAAACTGTCACCAGACACATCCAGTAAAATGAGAATAATTATCATGCTACCATTTGCTGAGCTTTTGTCTGTACCAGACACTATGGGTTAGGAAATTCATACCATGTTTTATAATTTGTTCCATTATAACACTTGTCTTGTTGATTGTATACATTATAAACCTCCAAATTGGTTATTGGGTTGTGAGAGCAAAGACCACATTTAGTCACCCTTGCAGCAATTCTAGAGCAAATCTCAGTGTAGGTTCTTAATTATTATCTGTTGAAATGATGCACATTGAAGTAAGATTGCAATTGATAAATATTTTTGAATGATAATTCTGTACATAAGATTCACACATCCAATTGTGGTTGTGTTGTTGATCAATCCTCTAAATTCCTTTCCAACTCTAAGATTTTATGATCTTTCTACCCACATCTTCAAATAAAGTCACTCATGTTCAGAGTTAGGAATGACAACAAAAACCAAAGAAACCCAAAATCTCATAAATGTCTGAGCTCCCAAACATTTCTACTTAACTAAGGACCAGATGTAGATCAGGTGCAGTCACACATCTGGATCTATTCTTTGCCCCTGCCTTGGCAGAATCCCTGAGGCTTTTCAGAAGACCGTGCCTGTGAGTTTCTATAAATAATCACCCAAATGTAATGCCACCCAGCCTGCTGGGTTAAATATAGATGTTGGATTAGCTCCAGGGAGGAGGGGACAAGTGGTTCCCAACTCAAAGAAATTGTCATAAATCCCATTTGCTGCATGAATATGTACAGAGGATGTTTCCTTTCATGAGGAAACCAAAATAGCAATTAACTCAAGGCTAATGTAATAGCTCCTACTGTCTCCCCAGCTTAAAGTCTCTCCATCTGATCCAAGCACAGATGCTGGTATGTCTAAATTTGTATGTCAAGTGCCTGATCTCCCTACACCTGTTCCAAGTATACCTGCCCACTGCTTCCTGCCACTGTTTCCCTTTGACAGAAAGTGTTGCATGACTTACACATACCTGATCATGCACTTTTATATCACCAACTTCAGTGGAATAATGAAAAGAAATAACTTTTAAGTTTAGTCAAAAGGTTCCTTACTTCATAGATCACTAACTGTGCAGTCTTGGGTGAGCTACTTAGCCCTTTCTGAACCTTGTCAGTTTGTTTTTCTGAAATGGAAATCGTACTCTTTGTAAATTGTCAGTCCTATCAGTAGTCTCGGGGTGAAATATCTCATTCTGTTCTCACCCTGCAATCCCATTTTCTCTATCCCTAGAGAAGAAATGTCTGTTACTGATTATGTGGTCCATTGCTTTACTTTAACAGATAGGTAGATTGGGGGTCATAGAGGTCTAATGTCCATCAGAGGTATCAGATAGAGTTAGATTGAAACAGGACATTGCCTTCAGAACCTCACTTCTTCATGGCACCATTCATCCACTCATGTCACTGAGCATGCATGTTTTGAAAATGTGTTGAGTAACCATCAAGCAACATTTGAAGATATAGAAGTAGGCAAGAAAATAATCCTATCACAGCTACTACCACCAAGGATGCTCCCAAGTTGGTACAGCACAGAACTAGTAATATTAGCTAAGATTTTTGAGTTTCCTTCATATCTCACCAGGTGTTAGGAACTACATTAAATACTTTTTGTTCCTGACTTAATCTTCTCCTAACCATATGAGATAGCTATACCTTTATTTTCCCATAAACTGAGGCTTAGTTTTCCCCTAAGGTCACTTTTTTGGTACTGGGAATTGAACCCAGGAGTGTTTTATCTCTGAGAAACTTATTCATTCTTTAATTAATTAATTAATTTATTTATTTATTTTGAAACAGAATCTTACTAAGTTGCTAAGGCTAGCCTTGATCCTACAATCTTTTTGTTTCAGCCTCCCAAGTACTAGGGTTACAGGTGTGTACCACCATGCCTGGTTCCAAGGTCACTACTAACCACTAAATTATTCCATTTCAATGTAGACATATGACTAATGGCAATATCATGCCGATTCATGGATGCACAGGAACTGTAAGAGCTCAACACTGGGCCACTAATTCTTTAAGTGGGGTGAGAGATTTTCCAAAGGAAATGATTTTGTGAGTTGTGAGTAATAATGTCATTAAATATTTTAAGTGATATATAATAGCATTAACTTCACTGATGATAATTAGGTAGAATTATATGGGACCGGGCATAAGACTCCAAATGAACCACAGGAATATGAGATGGAAGAGTCCAACCTGGGTTTGGGAGCATTTTATGATTTCTAGAGCATTGTCACATGTAATTTTTTTTTCTTGATCTGCTCAGTGCTTCTTTTAATATGAGGGCAAAATATGAGTTAGAATTTTAGTCTTACAAGTGAGAAAACCTATGCTCAGGGAGATGGTAATTTTGATTAAAGATAGTAATCAAAATTGTGAAGGACTGTAGAAAGGTATGGTTTTTCTAGGTATTCAGGTTGCTTTCTTTCCTTCACCCTGCTTCTCTCTTTTATTCTCCTTAATAAAACAATAAAGGCAACCTCAATAATTCAGAGAAAATGAGAATAATCCTGTCTATTGGACAGGGTCCCCAAACATCAGATGTTGTACAAATGTTGGTGTGATTCTTAATCTCAGACAGATCTCAATAAAACCCTCCAATGAGAACATGTGGTATAGATATTCCGCCTTGTTGGCTAAAGTGATAGGCATTTGTTGCCAGAAGAGTAAGGCTACAGGGAATGAAGTATGTGTATTTTTGTCCCAAGAAAAAGATTTAGCAGCCCTAGAGTGGTTGTGAGCAGAAGAGAAATACAGGTGAGCTTATCATTTTTCGAAGAAAATGTGCTTTGGATCATATAGAGGTTATATTCTTTAAGACAAGAAAGTTACGGCATTCTATGTTGGATGCTTTTTGAAAGATGGCATAGCACCCTGACAATCCAACACAGATCTCAGTGGCCTCTGGCAGCAGCTCATTTGAGGACATCTTCCTGATTGAATGGGCCAGCAAAGAAAGGTACCTCTACATAGAGTAAGTGCTGGACAACATATATAGTTTTAGGCTAACATTATTATTCAGTGGTCCTCCATATTTTCTTATCCCCTTGAGAATATGATGTAAAACCAAGGATGCTTTCTTTAAAAATGTACAGAGGCAAATACCTGCAAAATTTTAATATATTTTCAGAAAGTTCACAGACTACTTTGAGCCCTCCTAAACATACACACTATAGTGTCTATTTTTTATGAATAAAATGTTAAAAGCACATTTTAAAAATTTAGTTATGCACAATTAAGAGGCATTGGTCTATAAGCTTTCATATAAAAGAACAAGGACTTCATATTATCATGCCTACAGTGACTAGGTACAGAGTAGGAGTTCAATACACATTGATTGAATTCAACTAATCCATAATATAGTCCAGTGTTGTGTCAGTTAGCTTTTGCTGCATAACAAACACTCTAAAACATAATGATTTGGACAAAAGCTATTTATTTAGCTCATAATTCTGCAAGTAAACAATGTAGGCTGGGCTTAGCTGAATAGTTGTTTTGGTCTCAGTTGACCTTATTCATGCATCTGTGGCCAGCCGTGAGTCAGCTACAGATGTTTTGCTGATATTGACTGAGTTTTGTAACATATTTGGTGCCATGACATGGACATCAACATCCATTTGTCTCTAGGTCACAAGGACTATCATCTGTCACCAGGTGACATGAACTAGTTCAGATGTTAGAGACAATGAGAAATATATTTTCAGGCTCAAAGTAGTTTGACAATAAGTTTCAGGTGCCAGGGATATTCTGCAAGTCTTACCTAGATCTGTTTTAATCTGTCTTTTAAGAAAACACAATGCTAGTTGGCTTCTGTGTCTCATATTGTCTTTCCTTTGTCCTTAAATAAAAAAGAACTGAGTTATTAATTTACACAACTGTATTGACTCTTAATGCTTTAATGCTATGCCTTGCAGTCAGAGGTAATATCATCCATGAGTGGTGGGTAGATTAGCAGTTATCTGCTAGAACAAGAAAGAATCTAGAAATAGCAGTAGTACAGGAATGGAGGTTGGAAGGTCAGTAAATCAACAAAAGGGGCTATAGCACTGGTTATATGTGAGGTCACCAACAACCCACCTCTCCACTCTCATTCCTAGGTATAGCCAGGAGTGATAGAGCATGCCTATAATTCTGGTACTTGGGAGGCTAAGAAAAAGAGATTGCAGGTTCAAGGATAGCCTCAGCAATGTATCAAGTCTCTTAGCAATATAGTAAGACCCTGTTTCAAAACAAAACAAAAGAAAAAATTAAAGATTGAGGTGTAGCTCAGAGGTAAAATCCCCCCAGGTTTAATCCCCAGTATTTCCCCCCAAAATCCTGAGTGAAATCACTAGAGAACAAGCCATCTTGGAATTCCTGAAAGCCACAAAGATGAAGTCAAACATGGCTATTTAGGGTGTTACTATGAATATGATATCTATAAAAAAAAAGGGGGCACAGGGAGCCTTCTTACCACCCCTCCACAGGAACATCAGGAACTCCCATGACCCTTGCTTTTTTCCCAACTTCTGTATCTTGACTGCCTATTTAATTCACCATATTTCCCACAGAAAGTTCTGTGAGGAAAGAGACCTTATCTCTTCTACTGTTATTATCAGACTCCTGGCACATGCCAGATATCCAGTATGTCATTGTTGATTCAATTTACTTATGACTCCATATTTCTATTTTTTTTGAGGGTCTGGGGATGGAACCCAGGAGCTTTTGACCTCCAAGCTACACCCTCTGCCCTATTTTTTAATATTTATTTTAAAACAGGGTCTCACTAAGTTGAGGAGAGCCTCACTAAGTAGCTGAGGCAGGCTGTGAACCGTGATCCTCCAGTTTCAGCCTCTCGAATGCTGGAATTACAAGCAAGAGCCACCATGCCAGCTGACTCCATATTTCTAACACAAGAAATTGAGAAAAAAAAATAACACAGCCAGGCGTGTTGACACAAACTTGTAATCCCAGTATTTGGAAGGCTAGATGGGAGGGTTGTGGTTTGCTGACAGCCTCAGCTACTTAGTGAGGCTCTTTGCAACTCAGTGAGACTCTGTTTCAAAATAAAGAATAAGAAAGAGGGCTGGGGGTGTATCTCAGAAGTGGGATGCTCCTGGGTTCATCCCCAGTACCGAAAAAAAAAAAAAAAGAAAGAAAAAAGAATAACAATGACAGTAGGGCACAATGCAGTATTCACAACTGTGTTCTCAGTCCATAAGATACACTCATCTCTAAGAGGCTGTAAGTTCTCTGATTAAACTTCAAGCCCAGATGTTTTCAGGAGCAGTCATGTTACTTGTGATGGGTCTTTCAAAATGCAAGTCATTTTGATGTAGGTGGGAAAACAATGATGATTGCAATAATTATTATAAGAGAGACGTGTTGTTCTTTTCAACTCTTATTAACCTGGATTTTGTTTAAGAGGTTTCCAATTAGCTTCTTGTATCTGCACAGTTAACCTTTTCTGAGCTTTTCTTTGTAGGCGCGCTCTCTCTCCCCAAGCCCTCAGCCCTCATTTCTGCCCATGGAGTCTCGCAGGAATAGCTGGAATCCAGCCTCCTGAACAGCTCCTGAGCATGGGATAATTGCAATATAATTAATGAATTAAAAAGAATGAAATGTTTTAAGTGCTTTCAATATTCCCTTTCCTATAATTATCTACAGGAAACATGTTCATTAACAATCTTGTGCTGACAGCCCCCAGGCTCTGGATAAGCTAGCTAAGCTTCCAATAAGAAAATGAATTGATGACCTCCCTGTATCTGCCTCCAACTTCATTGGGAGGAGAGGCCAACCTGGACCATCCCCTGGAAAACTGCTCACCATATTAGACTCCTTCTTTTACCTTAAGTCTCAGGGCACCTTGGGTAGCCTCAAATGCCCAGGGCATTCTCTCTGCCTCTTTCCCAAAAGAAACACAATGCTAGTGAGGCCCTGTTAAGCCACTGGTGTCTCGTATTGTCTTCCCTTTGTCCTCAGCTAGAAAAGAGCTGAATCATTAATTCATACAAATATATTGATGACACAGATACTTTAGTGCTGTGACTTGCATTCAGAAGTAACATCATCTATGTTAGGAACCCTGAGGGTATTCCAGCCATAGAATATATCTGGCACAGATATATACTTGGGGTTTAATTTTATTTGACCATTTGAGGGAATGCTGATTGTGAACTAAATAATGATATATTATAAAATAGAATTCAAAATGCACATGGAATATATATATATATATATATATATATATATATATATATATATATATATATTTTGTGCTCATGGAGGTCTGCTTTAGGCTGGTTCTCTAACGAGGCATGCCTGGTCACTGGCCACATTGCTGGAGACTGTTATTAAGTATGATCTAATGGTTGGGCTCAGTAAGACATGCTTATAATCTCAGTACTTGGGAATCTGAAACAGGAGGATTCAAAGCTTCAAGCCAGCCTCAGCAACTTAGAGAAATCCTCAGCAATGTAGGAAGACCCTGCTTCAAAATAATAAGTAAAAGCCAGGTGTGTTGGTGCATGCCTATAATCCCCACATTTGGGAGGCTGGGACCGGAGGATCACAATTCACAGACAGCCTCAGTTTTGAGGCCTTTTGCAACTCAGTGAGACCCTGTTTCAAAACAAAAATAAAAAGACTAAAAAATAGGGCTGGTGGTGTTGCTTAGAGGTACAATGCCTCCAGATTCCATCCCCAGTACTGCAAAATAATAATAATTAATAATAATAATAATAATAATAATAATAATAATAATAAAAGGGCTAGCAATGTGGCTCAGAGGTAGAATGCTTCTGGGTTCAATTACCAGTATCAACAAAACAAAACAAAACAAAAATAAAACAAGAACCCACGACTAACTAGCAAACAAAAAATAAAATGAAAACATATATGGTCAAATGAGACATCTCTATCATGGGCTCTTGATGCCATTACAGAGCAGCTTTTCTTACACTGTATAAGTTCCATCAATATGGCAGACTAATAATAGAAACATGTTGGGGTAGAATATCATCCCAGTTCTCTTGGGTTTATTTACGTACTAGATAGGTGAGTTTCCAATATATAAAAGGTGCTAAGCCAGGTCCAATGTAAGATACGTTGAAGAATGACCCAGTGGTGGTTGCACTTAAAGATTTTATAGACTAGTGTAGGAGATACAATTTCTGTCTATAAATAACTCTAATAGAGATAGGGCTAGGAGGCTTAATATAGGAACAATAAAAGTTCTCTCTAAGTCCAAGAGGCAGATATTCTCTCCAGCCAAAGGGATCTGAAAATGTGTCATGCAGGAAGAATTTTGTCTGGGACTTGAAGGATGGGCAATTTTAGATCAGCCGTGATGCTAGAGGATGGTTCTTACCATCTAAGAGGAAGATTCCCAGCAGAGGTTACAGAGATTAAATCCAAGGAACAGGGACCCTGCCAGTATGGGCCAAAGCTGGTTTAGCTGAGGCTGAATATGTAACTGAAGTGTGACTACAAGGAAGAAGAACTGGAATTGCAGTTTAGGATGTGTGCAGGTATGCCTCTACCATCTTGTACTCCATTAAGATGTATGATTACAATGCACCAATAAGAACAGAAAAAAAATATGAAAAAACATGTACACATTACACTCCAGAGGCTGAGTCCATAGCTGTTTTTTAGCTAATGAGCTGATGGAATATCTATGTTTTGGAAAAAGCAGTACAGCCAGGTGGCAAGTCCTTCAGATATGTGAGATGAGTGTGGAGGTAGGCATTCAGGTTAGGAAGTTGCTGTAAGAGTTCTAGCAGGCAATAAAGACAGGCTGTTCAGACAGTGCCAGATCAAACCTCACCACCCACACTACATACACAAGAGGACATCAGCGTGACATTTTGCCTTCGAACAAATACAAATGAATAGAAATCAGAGTGGAGCAGTAGAGATGATGTGAAAGGAGCCACAAGACACACTGAAATGTCCTGAATACTGCAAAAAATTTTAAAAAAATTGTCTCTTTCTATAATTAACCCATCTGGTTACATATTTTTAAGGGGAAATGTAAAACCCATGAAATATTTATTGGCTATGTCTTTGCAGCACCTATAAAATTTTAGGCACAGCTTCTTGGATGTAAGCTCGCTGGAGATTTTGATTAGACATGATGGGTAGGCAATAAATTTGGAGAGCTGTCACAAAATCATTGGGATGAGTGGGGAGCTCAAAGGTCAGTTGAGGTTTAGGGAAGGGAAGGATTTGGGCAGCCCTGTTACTGGGTGCCCTGGTCAGGGGCTCATGGAGTTGCAAGTTATTGAAGGTAGGCAAAGGTAGTTAGCTACTTCCATAACCTCAAACGATACCACCAGGAGCTTTTCTTTTCCAGTCTGAAGCCAGCTGGAGACTTTTTCAATCCTCAGAGACAAGGCTGAGTTGTGTCTAAGATTTTTCATTTCACAAAGAAGTCACATCACTTTAATATTTCTTTGAACTAAGTATCATACTCATATCTTTGAGATAATGCTATCTCTGGATTAAAATGGAAGGATAAGTGTTCTGGTCTCACAAGGATGATGGATATAGCTTCTAAAGTCAGGCTGTCTGAATTAACTTTTTTGAAAAACTTACCTTTTTTTCTTATTGCCTTTTACCTGCTGAGTAGCCTGGGGCAAGTTCCTGAAAATCTCTGAGATTCCATATCCTCATCTGTTCACCTCCAAGGGTTGCTGTGTGGATTTAGTTAGATAATGCATATAAGTAATTAAGCAGAAAACCTTTTTTTGCATTAAATATTAAGAAAAGTTGCTGACTGTCCTTATTCTAATTATCACGCTTACTCTTGCTTGGTGCTCCATTCTTAAGTTGGCTGGCCAACCAATCCCTAAAGAAATTATATCGCCAATTAATTCATAAGTTTTCATTCTGATATCTTTGTCTCAAAATGAAAACTTCTTGGAAATTTGAAGAAAAAAATGAATAAGCCTAGATTCTGTTGTTGGGAAGTGTGTGTAAAGCTAAGTATTATTTGATTGCAAGTGACAGATAACCAAGTAGCTCAAGCCAAAAAAAAAAAAAAATAGCAATGGGTAGTCTCATCGAGCATGCTCCAAGGACAACTAGAGAAGATCAAAAAGATTTTCAGAAATCTCCATTTGTTTGCATCTCAGAGATGACTTTCTTTGTTAGTGTAATCAACAGGAAATGCAGTGGTTTCTACCTTATTTTACTTGCTGAGGAACCCAAGAAGGCAGAGGTATTCCAGATAACTTATTGAAGTGAATTCCATTGGTTTTATATGGGTCTCCCACCCTTTTCAGTAGTCCTCTATGGCCAAGTGATTGGAATAAACTAATTAGCTGGTCCTGGCTCATAGTCCCACTCTTGAAGCCAAGGGCTGAAATTAGCCTCTAAACCTCATGGGCTGAGGATCAGAGAGAAGTGGATTTCTAGTGCCATGGTTGTCAAAGTGTTATCCCCAGACCAATAATATCACAGCCCTCTGGGAAACAGTAGCTAGAAACATGAATTCTCAGGCCTTATCCCAGAACTACAAAATCAGAAACTCTGGGAGAAGGTTCCAGGAATCTGTTTTAACAAGCCCTCTACATAATTCTGACATATGTTACAGTTTGAGAATCATTATTCTAGAAAAGGATGAACTATTTCCAGAAAAAAAAAAGAAGGATGATGAATTAGCAGAAACAGCAGATGCCTACCATGGCCTACACCCTAATAAATCATCATGCCCGTTTATTGGTGGAGAATCTGAGTGTTGAAGATATCACAGGACTAGACCACTTCCTCATTTCTAACCAGCCCATAACCAGGTCTTGAATTCAGATATTCCAGTTCTAATCCACTTTTCCCTCCCCAGAGCATGGCAGAAGAAAATAAGAGCAAAAAAAAAAAAAAAAAAAAAAAAAGAAACTCTTTGCTGCAAGGCATTGTACCTGATCATGAAGACTGTTCATTTTTAAAATAGCTCTTCCATTTAAGTAACCACTGCCTAATATTGAGTTTCCCAAACACATTTTCAAGACATGAGTCCTTCTACTGCCCTAGAGGGAGTAAGACCTTGAGAAGTGATGGGGAGACGTCAGGTAGCAGTTTCCATTTCATATCTTCTCACATCCCTGAAAGCTTCCCCATGCCCGGAGGTTCTGCACGACCAGATGACATGATTATCTGCAGATGTTGCTGACTCCGAGGCCAAGCTATTCATATTTTACATTTGAAAATCATTTCCCAGCTTAGGCCAAATGAAATGACCTTTGCTGAATGAACTAGACTCAAGTCAACACAAATTTATTGAGTGGGGAGTATATGGCCAGGACCATTAGTAATGACAGGGCTTATGAGGGAGGAAGAAAGCACAGATACTTCCCAAGAGGATCCCAGCTAGTGAGAGAGATAAGATGAAGAGCCTTAAAACAATTAGAAAAATTCATCGGCAATCTAGTCCTGCCATCAAGTGCAGGACTTCTGAATCCTCTTTCTATTTTTGGAAAGCTTTCTACCTAAGCCAGGAATGGTGGTGCATGACTGTAATTCCAGTACTTGGGAGGCTGAGACAGGAGGATTGCAGCTTTGCAGTGAGCCATAACAATTTAGCAAGGCCCTCTGCAACTTAGTGAGTCACTTGTAATCCCCGCGCTTGGAAGGCAGAGACAGAAGGATCGTGCAGGTCCGAAGCCAGCCTCGCTGGCTTAAGAGACCCTATTTCCAAATTAAAAAAATATAAAAGACAGGTCTGGGAGTGTAGCCCAGAGGTAGAAGGGTTTCCAGAAACCCCAGTACCACCAAAAAATTAAAAATAAATAAATAAAAATAAAATAGGGCTGAGGGAGTAGATAAAAGTCATATATAGCTACCCAGGGAATGAATGAATGGTTTGTAACCAATCAGATAATTGCCTGAAATTGGTGGTATGGAGAGAGTGGGAAAATGTATCATGGTAAAAGCATTGACATTTACCTGTTTTCTAGGGCACTTGTGACACAGGTGCCAGAAGTGTTACCAGACTCCTTGTGCTGGGTTCTAGATGGTGCTAGTGTTCAAACAGGTAAGCCATCAATATCCTCATCAGATTCCTCACCACAATGTGCTTTTGTGGTATGCACCCCTTTGGCTTTTCAGCACTTCTTTGTGGTGCCATGACCATCTAAGAATTTTTCTAGTGGTTTCCTATGTGTCTTAAAATAACCAGAGCAGTTTCTGTTCCTTGCCTTCTATGTGTCCTGACTGATGAACATTGCCTCTTTCAGTTTTGAGTGCATTGTTCTCTCACAGATTTTAGCCTAGGTAGGGTGAACACTTAGCCTAGGACTCTTCTCTCCTAATCTCTGTTCTGTCCACTAATTAACCCCTTACTCACTCTCTAATTCTTTATATCCACATAAGGACAGAGCTAGAAAATACCAGGTATAAGGAAGAGAAGAAACCCTTGCCTGGCACTCAATCTGCCAGTCTCTTGATCCTAGACTTCCCAGCCTCGAGACCCAGTAACAACATATGTTTTATTATATATAAGTCACAAACAGAATACGATGTTTTGTTGTACCAGCTTGAATGGATGAAGACCAGGAGACAGAGACCAAGCAATAGCAGTTTTAAAAAGATTTTTTTTCCTGATGGTACTGAGCATGTTGACACATGCCTGTATTCCCAATACTTGGGAGGCTGAGAAAGGAGTATCACAGGTGGGAGGGAGGACAGCCTCAGCAAGTAATGAGGCTTTCATCAACCTAGTGAGACCCTGTTTCTGAATAAAAAGTAAAATCAAGCTGGGGCAGTAGTTTGAAGGTAGAATGTTCCTGGGTTCAATCACCAGTAACACGTGCATGCACACCACACATGTGCATGCACACACACACGCACACACACACATACACACACAAACACACTAATAAATAAATTGATTAATTAAAGTAGGAGTCTAAGGTGGTAAGAGTGTATAGGAAGTGAAGCACTCCAGGAGCTCTGGCATGGCAGCCCTTTGAGAAGATGATGTTGAAAGCTTCAACAGAAGGAAAAAGATGGTGAGGGAGAGCGAGTTCCCTCAGGTCTCTTTCATAAGGTCACCCATCCCAAGAGATCGAGTGAACCTTCTGGAAACCCTACCTCTTAGTGATATGACAACAGGGACTAGATTTCAATGGATGAATTTTGGAGAAAGGGATAAAGAACATTCAGATCACAACACTTTTTAAAACAAATTAAAGAAACCAGCATGCGTATAAAGTCAGTACTTGGGAGAAGCACAAATTCCAGTCCAGATTCATGATTTAGTGACACCCCCAGCAAATTAGTGAGACATTGCTTCAAAAGTAAACAAAAAATAAAAATAGGGCCAGAGGTATAGTTAGGATATAGAATGCCCCTGGGTTCAATCTCCAGTACTAAAAAAAAATTAAGTTAAACATATTGTATTTGAGGGTAAAAGCTATGTCGTTTACTCACAATTATCACCCATGCATAGCATGCTGCTGGGTGTGTGAAGTCTGCGCACCATTCAATGTGGTTGAATAGGACACAAAAGCAATGACCCTTGGGCTGTGTAGTACACACCATAAATGCTATAGTTTTTCTGAGAGGGCAGTGAAGACTGGTTATCAGGAAAAGTTCTTCAGAGAGCATGGAACTTGAGTTGAAATACTTGTGGGACTTATATTAGAGGAAGGAAGGGGTATCACATCTCAAATGAAAGGAACACTATGGGTGTAAGAGCAGGGAAGGGGTTTGTGGTCATGTGCTTAGAGATAGGTGAGTGGCTTTGGCTGGGACATGATTACAGGAATGAAAAGCTGACAATCACAATTCAAAAATGTTTTATACCCTAGCACCACCTCTGTACCCAGAATACAGGAGACACTCAGAAAACTAAGAAACATTAGTAAGCACCTACTATGTGCCAGTCCAGGCAGTGAGCAGCAGTAGTGGCTGTATTGGTGACTATCGGTGTTAACAGAACCAAAGATTCGTAAAATCCTACTGGTGGAAGGAATGTGTAAATCACAAAATCCAACTACCCTCATTGTCAGATAAGGCAACCGAGGCCCAGAGACAGCAAGAGCTTATTAAAGACCACAGAGCAAATAAAAAACCTACTTCTTATGACCACTAGTTCAGGAGTATATCCACATCACCTTTTCTTTTATGCCTGTTCTGATAATAATTATCCTACATCGTAGCCACACTAATTAACTGCTATTTTTATATTTAGCTAATGTTGTGAAAGATTAATATTAATTTTTCCAAACTTTATTATCACAATATATGGCTGCAACTAAGTCATAGCATATGTTATTTCTCATTTTTAAGGTGGGTATACAAAGAATGACTTCTTAATATCTGAAAAGTTCTTAAATTATACATTCAAATAACTCGCATTTCCACCCACCTCCTTTCCTACGGTCGCAATTCTGAAACCATTTCGTGGTTATTTGTAAAGTTTTGAACCTGTCACAGAAGAATGGATAATTCGAAGAGTCTAAAAGAAATAGTTTTCATCCTTTGGAACAATGAACCATTCTGTAATTGGATAGAAGGCTCGAGACAGCATGAATGAGATCATGTCTATAAAACGGTCTGAGCCCCTCGGAGGCAGCCACTCCATAAATACGAGACATTGTTGTTCCAGCATTTGTAACACCACATTATATGGGTACTGCTCACTCTGAGAGGGAAATGGTCTATATGGGGCTTCACAAATAAAACTATGTGTTTTATTCCTCCTCTCTCATTGCTCCCAGCTCTGCTCTGCCCTCAGAGTCAGTGTTTTAACCTGCTTTCAATTTTGTCATGTGTGAGAGACAAGCAGAGATCGAAAAGAAGTCAGCAAATATGCCATTCGTTCAGTAATTTACCAAGTGTTTACTGAGGGCCTACTATGTGTCAGTGGTATGCTAGGTCCTTGGTAGCTTGATGTGGTCTTTGTTCTCAAAATCTGATACCTAACCCTCTTTTTAGCCCCAAGAATCTCAGCATATTCTTTTCACTCAAAAAACTCTTTCCTTGTACGGAGAGTTCTCAGAGCTTGGATTTGCCCAGATTTTTGCAGTTGTTGGGTAAGATCCTCAAGGATAAAAAAGCATTTTTTTGTTGTTGTTTTGGTGTCATTTCTCAAGTGTGTTAGCTGATGAGAAACTGTTGATTTGGACATAAAGGAAGACTATTTACTCAATATTTTATTGAACAAAATATTCATGAAGTGCTTATAACTCATGGGCAGGCAATAAAGACAGGCATGAAGATAGATGAGTTCACAATGGGGCATGGTGGCACACACTTTGTAATTGTGAGGCCAGAACAGGAGGATTGCAGTTTCAAGGACAGCCTCAGCAACGTAGCAAGCCGGTCAGCAATGTAGCAAGATGCTGTTTTGAGATAAAATAAATAAACAAATAAATAAATGAGGCAGATGGGTATATTTCAGAGGTAGAATTTGTCTGGCATTTGTTCAATCACCAGTACCAGAAAAAAAAAGAAAGAGAAAAAGAGTTCTCTATCATCAAAAATATATATATACAGAATTAAGATATTAGCAAGTTAGAGCATGCAATAGAGAAAGGTAAGATAAATTTTGTGAATAAAATAAAAAAAGGCTAAGGAGATTACAAATGACTGAAGATCATTTCATACAAATTGGTGACATGTGGGTAAGGCCTAAGTGAAATAAGGAAAAGGACATGTGGGTGGCAGAGAGACAAGTGTGGACAGTCTCCAAGACATCATGGTTTGAGTTATGGTTTTAGGTCTTTATAATGATGCCACAGTGATATGCTTCAGTTATAGTTTTTTGGTCTTTACAATGAGGCCACAGTGATCTGCATTCAGATTTTGGATTTTGATCTATTCCCCAGCTAGTAATGGGTCTAGGGTAGATACTCTGTCCGGATGCTGGACAGTGGCAGGGAGCTCCAACTAGGAGTCAGCCTGGAGATCACAAGTTAAAAGATGGAGAGTTCACGGTATACTTAGTTTTGCTAAGTTATGATGTGTGGCATACTAGTATGTATATGAAGTGTATTACTGGTTTAAGGTACTTTTAACTTGCAATGGTTTATTGGGATGTAACCTAGCAAAAATATGTGTATTGCAGGCAATGTGATTGCAAGGGCCCTTTATTTAGTTGTAGTCTGGACAATGGCAGATAAGGTGGAAACGGTCCCTCTGGAGTGCAGTGAGAAAGGGGAGAGGAACTGGAAAGGAAGTGAGAAGGGGAGGTGGGGTGTTGTGGGTCAAGGTAATGGATGGTATTCTTTAAGGTGAATTGGATGCTACCTCTTGTTAATGCTATTGAGCAGCTTCTCACCACCCTTCTGCTTCCACTGTCTTTTCTTGCAAATTATTCCTCTTTATCTGACTTTGAATTCTCCATGTCATCTCAGAACAGCTCACACTGTATCCGTCCTCAAAACTTTACAATGGTTGCCCAACAAATATGGGCACGTGACATATGGTCTCTATCATCCAAAAAGAGTTTGAACTGGAGTAGAGAAGATTAAATATACATACAGAGAACCCGAATGTTGATCCATACATGATCCTCACCAACAGAGATCCTGACACCTAGAAAATGTTAAAGAAGTGTTTGTGGATGACCAAATAACTCAAGAAACACAGAATATGTTTTATTCATATATTTGTATCCTGCAATGAAACCTATTATTCTGTATAATTAAGATACACCAATCAAAAAACAAATGAAGTAATATAAAATTAAACCTTTATCAGGCATCACTAAGTTCTTGTCTTTGTATGCCATAAATATTGTGGAAAGATGGGCCATTTATACCTGGGTTCACTGAAAAGGCTCCACAGAGAAGGAAACATTTGACAAGAAACTGTAAAGTGCTGGTTTCATGAAAGCAGAAACTATTTCCTATTGTGTTCTTGCACCCAGGACAGTGTTGGCACACAGAGGTATTCTCTATGCTGTATCACAATGAATGAATGAATGAATAAATGAATGAAGGAATGAGAGAATTAATAAATATGATTTTAGTGGCCAGATGTGTAAGTGCCTGTGATGGGTGGGAGCTAAGCTAACTTTCCTGCAACATAACTACATATGCTATTTCAAGAAGCTCCACTCAGCTCCAGGAGTCACTGTTGCCTTCTGTGTTCCAGTTTCCTGATCAATAAGCTATTAATGCTAGCGGGGTAATTCTCAGGGGCCTCCCTTCTGTGTTCTCTGCTGTCTCCTGCATTGATTCCAGTCAGCAGTAGTCATCCCCATGACTAATGTGTTCTAGGGCTGGAATGGTACTGCTTAGCAAGGGCCTTCAGGCTCGAGTGGGTTTCTCTGTGAGCTCTTTTTGGCAATTAAAGCAGAATGCACCCTTGGGCTCTTAGAGACGGGCTTTAGTGTGGGTACCTCCCCATAGAAGGCATGGCAGTCCAGCTCCTGGACACTAGAGCTTATGAGTTTCATTGGCGGTGCCTGAAACTTGAGTTCTGGGCTGGACCCAAGTTCTAGGTGGGAGGATGTTGTCACTCACAAGGCAGTTTTACTCCGTCAATGGAAAATTCTACTTCATCAGAGCTAATTCCACAAGGACCCTTGGAATGAACCTATTTTAAATGATATCCAAAAGTCCTACAGATGAAAAAATATTTTACTACATATGATTTTGAAAATTTTCTTATTTTCCTTGATTTTTTCCTACCTTTCTAAGGAAAGATACCAAGAAATTACAAAGGATTTGAGATCCTCCCATGCACAATGAGCTTTATCATCAGTGGACTCTGCATCTTAGACTCATCTGTGTCTTCAAAATGGTTATGGAACAATGGGTTATCATTATTGTCTCTTTTAAAATGGACATAATGTCCCCTACTTCCCAAGGCTGTTTAAATAATAAGTTAGAAACAGAATGCGAAAAGACCAACAGGGGGACCTAGAGGAAGGATTTGTAAAGACTTCAGATACTCCAGGACCTGGGTTTTATTTTTTGTTCTGTTCCATCTAAACTGTATAATCATGGGCAAGTCACTTTCTCTCTTGAGAACTGATTATCTAATCTGAAAACTGGTCATATCTTGAGACACTATTGGAGGGGATTAAATGAGATGCTCTATGAGAAGCACCTTATGCGGTGCTACGTACTTGGTAGCCACGCAGCCAAGGGCATTTCTTGCCTCCATTTGTCTCCCTGAAAACATGAAATCACAAATGCACTTGTAAGATGGACTGTGCAATGTGAAGTGTATCTGCTTCTAACAGGCTGAGTGCACTCAAGCTTTACCGGAGGTTACAGGACTGGTAGTAAAAGAGGAAGCTATTCTAGTCCAAGGGAACATTTGAGACCTCTCAGCATTGTGGAGAAGGAAAAAGAAAACAGTATCTCAAACCTATATCTAAGAAGAACATATTTATTTGTATCCATTCGTTTATTTTAGGGTTATTTATTTATTTATTTATTTTTTATTTATTTATTATACCAGAGATTGAGCCCAAGGGTGCTTTAACACTGAGCCACATGCTTAGCCTCTTTTTTTATGTTGGGAGAGGGTCTCAGTAAATTGCCCACACTGGCCTTGAACCTTCAGTCCTCCTGTCTCAGCCTCTTAGGTCACTGGGATTACAATGTGCACCACGGCACCTAGCAGGTCTTTAATCTTCATAATTATTTATAAATGCAGAGTTTTGAGTCCTGTCCTAAAAGCAGCAACAGCCTCAACCTGCCTCCTTCAACTCCACCATCAGACTATGGAGCTCAGGAAGAAAAATGAAGCTTTTCATGTTTCATTGTGGGGTTTGCATCACAGACTCCTAGGATTCATGCATACTCGGTACATTTGACCCTTGCCAAGTAGCACCTTTAGATGAGAGGGTTGCCTTTGAAACCTTGGCATCAAAGATATCCTGATACCACATGCATTTTCCCCAACAAGTGACAATTGACATTAAGATCAGGAAATCAAAGTTCATAAATTCCAAGCAAGAACTCTAGTTTGCATGTATTTGTGATTACTCTCTGGCCAAACAATCAGCCTAGGCTACCTTTACTATTATCAAACCAATACGCTAAAGTAGGTCATTTTATTTCACTATTTTATAGATTATGACATAGCTAAAGAGGTCAAACCAATTATCCTAGCTCAACACACACTAGAAAAGGACACTGCAGGCATCCTTCCTGGGAATGCTCAGAAAGGCAATGCTGAGGTTTCTGAATTCATGTTTTCCATAGGTTGATATGAGTTTCTTTTACATACTGAGACTGAGGTTGCCTGACATGGATACTCTCTTACTGTCTGAACAAGTTTGTTAATTCTTTTTTTTTTTGTATGTGTGGGACTGGGGAACCCAGGGGAATTTTACTTCTGATCTGTACCCTTAGCCGTATTTTATGATTTTATGTTTTATTTTGAATCAAGGTCTTATTAAGTTGCTGAGGGCATTAACCAAGTTGCTGAGATTGGCCTCACTCCTGCAATCTTCCTGTCTCAACCTCCCAAGTACCAAGATTGCAGGCATGTACCACAATATCCAGCTAATCACTTCATTTTATAAGGACTTTGGATAAGAATTTCATGAATGAAAGCCATGGGGATCTGCAACACACCAGTATTGTATGTGGGGAGGGGTCAACACCCTAGCAGAGAAATGTATCTTATCATTGACATTGTCAGACAAATTTTAATTATCATACCATAGTTTTCTTCGTGTTGCTTATTGATTGTATTGCTATTTCTAAATTCTCTACCTAAGACATGATTTCTTGTTGCCTACATCCAACTGAGGCACTCCTATCACCCACCTTAGATGGATCACTAGGGTAGAGGAAAGAATCCAGGAATTCCTTTTCTTGTGCCTACAGTCCCCATGTTAACCAGATACCTTTGACTTTCTATGTCACATATTTCTATACCATGCATACACACATATGTGTATGCACACACACATACACATACACATATGTGTGTATGTGTATGTGTGTGTGTGTGTGCACGCATGGGTGCTTTTAATGGTACATTATAGTCTTAAATCATAATGTAAATCATGTTACAGTGATATAATGCACATAGACCTTGGTGCTCCCTGCCCTGCTGCCTCCCCATCTCCCCTCTTTCTCACATAGAGAACTGATTGACATTGGCATTTTTACATAAGTACACATAGCTGATGGTAGTAATTTCATTAATTAATCTTTCTCATCCCCATCTTCATTCACAAGACCATCTCCCTGGCTTCATTGAGGTTTCCTCTCCATTGTCTGGAGTTCCTCTGATATCCCCATTCCTCCCTAGCTTCTGCATATTAGAGAACATACATGTCCCTTCACTTCCTATAACTGGCTAATCTCACTTAACATAATTTTTCCAGGTCCTTTTATTTCTTGTAAATGACACAATTTTGTTCTTTATTGCTGAGTAGATTTCCATGGTGTGTATATTCCATAATTTTGTAATCCATTTATCTGTGGATAGACACCTAGGTTGGTTCCATAATTTGGCTGTTGTTAATTGTGCTGCTACGAACATAGGTATGCATATATTACTGTAGTTATCTGGTTTCAACCCCTTTGGAAAGATATTCAGGAATGTTATAGCTGCATCATACGATGGATCCAGTCCAAGTTTTCTGAGGAATCTCCACACTGATCTCCATAGCAGCTGAACTAATTTGCACTCCCACCAACAGTATAGAAGAGTTCCAATTTCCCCCATCTTTGCCAACATTTATTATTTTTTGACTTCTTAATGATTGCCATTCAGATTGGAGTTAGATGGAATCTCAGTATAGTTTTGAATTTCATTTCCCTGATTGCCAGTGATGTTGAACATTTTAATGTATTTATTGGCCATTTGTATTCTTATTTTGTAAGGCATCTATTCAATTCAATTGCCTATTTGTTGATTATGTTATTTTTTTTAGTGTGAAGTCTTTTAAGTTCTTTGTATATTCTATATATTAGTCCTGTATCAGAAGGATAACTGGCAAAGATCTTCTCCTATGTTGTAGACTTTCTCTTTAGACTTTGATGAGCAATTTTCTTTGATGAGCAGAAACTTTTTAATTTAATGCCATCCCATTTATTAATTTTTGTTTTAATTTCCTGGACTTTGGATGAAGCTTTGGCTAGGAAAGAGGACCACTGATAAAACAGTATTTGAAACCACTAGGTTAGATGCTCTTTCCATTGTTATACCAGTCTTGATCTTTTATAGTATTGGAGCAGTTCTTTCCTTGGAGGGGTGAGACCAAGTACTGATTTTTATAAATGCGCAAGTCTCCCTAAAGTCTCTTTGGAAAGAACTATGGATATTACTCTCTTTATAATGCTTGTTCCTGACTCAATAGTTATGCATGTCTTTTTTAAAACAAAGAAAGATCTTGTACTAATTTTTAATCTTTTCTGGGTATAGCATTAGAAATTGACACTGCAAAACTGAAAAGAATAAATGTGATTAATAAGTATATTTATTAACTAAATATTTTAATGTATATTGATATATTTTAAGTATTTTTTAATATTAATAAATATGAGTTTTACTTTTACAAGTCTTGGTAAGAGTAAGGAGTGGGAAAAAACAAGTCAGCCCAAACAAATATATAATTACAAATTGAGGTACGGGCTGGCAGGGAAAAGATGATTCTATCATAAGCAATAATATCAAAGGCAGTCATTATTGAGATTGAGGAAAGGTAGGAAGTATCTTTCTGATCATGTAAGGTTTGATCATACACTAGAAGGACGATTAGTGATAGGTGGGAGAGAATGGAGAGAGCAGCATTCCCCATTCCCCATATGAAAAGCCAGTGATAGGGGAAGACACTGTTTTTTTTTGTTTCTTCTTTTTTTTCAATACTGGAGATGGAATCCAGGAGCATTGTACCTCAAAGCTACATCCCCAGCCTTTTTTTTTTCCAGTTTTTTTTTTTTTTTAAACAGGGTCTCACTGAGTTTCAAAGGGCCTCACTAAGAAACTGAGGCTGTGCACGAACCTGATCCTCCAATTTCTGCCTCCTGAATGCTGGGATTACAAGTGTGTGCCACCACGCCCAGGACACTGGCTTTTTTGAGAGAGGACTAGACCCACTGTGGATAGAGTGTGGCATTGCTGGAGAGAGGAGGCTGCGAGGAAGCCAGCCAGATGGGCAGAATCACAGCCACTCAGACTCTGGAGGACACAGCAAGGACTGTGGAAGTCCCTGAAAGATTTTCAGCAAGAAAATACTGTGACCCAATTTTTATTTTTAGGAAGACCCCTCTGGCTGTGCCGTGGAGAACTGAGTCATTAAAACTTGCTGAGTAATTCTGAAATATTTTTATCTGAAAAAGGGTGTCCTCCTGGAATCTCAGCAAGAACATTGGGAATTCAAGTTGGTCGTTTTGCCTGAGTCATTTCGGGCTTTCTGTGCATGATGAAGGCCTGGAAACCAGGGGCTTGGAAGATCACAGAAGTCAGTCTCAGTTGTGGAGTCCCACGCTACTACAGAGAGGCCCTCCCCCTCCCCCCACCTCCTGAGTCACAGTTTTTATCCAAAGTGGGTGGATTCTCCTGCTGCTCCCACCCTCCCCATCTCCATCCAGAGAGGCAGCTCTGCCAATTACCCCTCCAGAGTCAGGGACACCACCTGCCATGATGTGTCCTCCTCCTACTCGGACATCTGACAGCCTTCAGGAAACTTGAGCTAAGGGAACACAGACCATCAGAGTTAAAGGGACCTTAGAAACAACCCGGATCAGCCACTCAACTTAAGAACTCAGGAGGAGGGGGCTTGCCTAAGGTTCCCCTGTTAGCTAGGGGCAGAATCAGGACAAAGGGAGGTGGGGTGATGAACACCTCTGTCACAATCTTAAATGTGCCCTGGGATGGGAGCTCAGTAACCTGTGGCTCTGGTCACAGCTCTGGAGCTAGTCTGCTGTGTGACCTTGGGCAAAATTCCTTCCTCTCTGAGCTGCATTGTTCTCTTCTGGGCCATGATAGGACTGGTCCTGCAGATGCTGCAGTCTTTTGAAGCTCTCGGGTTGCAGGACTGGAGAACTCTGTTGGGGACACAGACTGGAGCAACAATCTGATCTCTGCAGCCACCTTCCTTTAATCAAGCGTGAAGAGGATGAAGGGACTATTACTGTATCCCCAGAGCCACACACACGTGAGGCTTTGCTCTTCCATCATGTCCTCTCATGATCATCTCTGCTCTTCATGATGGGAATCTCCCTATCCTAGGCAGCTCTCCACTCCTCTCCCACATCCAGACATGCCTAACCCGTTCATTGCTCATCTTTCATGCTGCTCAACAGCAGAGCTGGTCAATCTACAGCCACAGGCTGCAAAGGAATGATTGGTGCTGCTGCTGCTGATGGCAGTGATGACCATTGCTGGTGAGATGGTCCTCCCCTCCATCCTATAGAACATATACTACACAAACACACACACACATACACACACATTTTAAAAATAACAACAAAAATAAAACCAAACAAACAGAAAAATCATTTTATTAATAGGGACATGGAAGCCCAGAGAAGTATGATAAGTTGCCCAAATCATTCCGAGAGTTGTGGTGCTAAGATTCAATGTCACCTCTAGGTTGAGGCTATAATTTATTGACCATACATATAAAGAGTTACAGAAGCTGGGCATGGTGCCATAGGCCTGCAATCTCAGTCCTTTGGATGCTAAGAGAAGAGGATCACAGGTTCAAAGCCAAGCCAGCCTCAGGAACTTAGTGAGAGGCTGTTTCAAAATCAAACTAACAAACAGGGCTGGGAGTGTAACTCAAAGGGGGAAGGCCCCTGGGTTCAATCCCCAGTAAACACACACACACACACACACACACACACACACACACACACACACACACACCATCTCTCTCAAAAAAATTTTAAAACAGAAAAGAAGAGATAATGTGTAAGCCTTTCCCCTTCTACCCCTGCCTGAACATAAGCACTTTCCCTAAACCGTAAGAGTGGCATGTGGGAGAAGATCCAGGGTGCTGAAGAATTGCTGAGGGGAGGCTTTTGGAGTGGAAGGGAGATTTCCAATATGTCAAGCAGCCATTTGCTCAGTCTGCCCATGCTCTTAGTTTGGCCTTGACATTGCTCATGGTAAAAGACATCCTGGCCCCTAATCGAGGAGGCTTCAGTTGCTGGTTATCCTCCTCCCACCCCTCTCTCCGTTTTCCATGCCATTCCATAATGTTCATTTGAGCCTTTTAAGAAGTCCATTAGTTTCATGTACAGCTTTAAGAGAATCACCCAGATGGTCCAAGACACCCCTGTCACTCAAATTAACATGCACACACACAGGTGGATACATCATGTACACATACATGCATGTGCATATGCATATGTGCACACATGCACACACACTTACATACAGGCATTCATGTGTAGCTACTAAAAAAGGAAAAAAGTTAATGACACAAATGCTACGTATAATCTTGAGTTCAAACCATTACTTATTTGTGTATAGGAGAGGATGGGTTTTATTTTATGGTTCATGATTTTTTCTGTGTAAATGTTTATGGAATATGCAAGTCTCTCCCTTCCACTACTGCCTTTCTAGTCCTGGAGAGTGGAGTAATGTTAGCTTTAGGAGAGGGTGCTGGTCCTCAGGTCATTGCGATGTGACCAATATTATTTGGTATCCCTCTGTCCTTTGGCTACAGGTGTTGATCCTGCTCTCCCTTTGTCAAGGCTCAGCTTCCACACAGGCCTTTGAGATCCCTTGCTGAGCAGTCTTCTTGACTGAACACAGATGCGGTTGTTCACTCTGGCTTCTCCACTCAGTGTGCCTGCTACCTGCCAGGCTCTGGTTGGGAATCTGGCTGCATAACTTCTACAGGGAGTGGTTCTTCCTCTTTCACTTCTGTGTAACTCTTTCCAGTCCCTTTCAATAAAAAAAGAAACTTCCCTCCTTCCTGTGTTCTTCTAGAATACAGGGTGCTACTTAAGTAATTCCTCTCAAAGGCCCAAGTCATGAATGTTGGCTCCCTTCTTAGGATCACGGTGGGGAAACGCTGTCAATGCAAAATAGGATCTTTTCTAAGTAACTTGCCCTTTTTCGTAAAAGTGTTAAAAGTCAGAAGAGAGTCTGGAAAAACACAGTGGAAGGTAAAGTGTAGAGGGCTTGGTATTTTCACTCTGCTGATAGGAAACTGTAATAATTAGGAAGTAACAATAAGAAGGTATTATAGAAATGAACTGAGATAAGATAATGCCAGAAAACATTCCTTGGTATTTCTGAAACTTAATGAGTGTTTGGTAAAGCATGTGTGCATGTGTATGTATGTGTGTGTGTTCATGTGTGGGGAGTGTGTGTGTGTACCTGTATGCGTGTGTGTGTGTGTGTGTGTGTGTGTGTGTGTGTGTGTGTGTGTCTAAAGGGCTGGAAGACTCTCATGAGTCTCTAATATGGAGCAGCATGGGTAACAGTACTCAGTACTCTCATTTTCTAAGATGAACAATTTTCAGAAGAAGCCCTTCTCACCACTCTTAGGTCTGAGCTGAGATCATAATTAATAGTTCTCCCTCACTCAATCCAGACTTCTTTCTTTCATGCTCCAAAATTCTGGCAGCCTGTGCACTTCACTTTTTGTCTGGCCAGAGAAGTCATTTCCAGAGCTTGTTTGATGCAGCCCTGTCCCAGGCAGGTGTTTCTGGAGACCTGAGTGCCCAGTGCTTGTGGAGTGGCCTTACTGGCCAAGTCTGGTAGATGGATGAGAGATCTGTCAGCTGAGAGTTTTGTCCTTGCTTTTTCAAGCACAATGGGTTTACTTTCAGCACAAAGCTTTTCCCACTGAACTATAATCATTGACTAATTTGCATCTCCACTAGACTATGAATTCTTTGAAGTGTGAGTCATATCTTATCTACCAATGTAGTCTCAAGGCCTAGCAAGATATTTTCATTGTGGATCCTTATTAAAATATTTGGTGGGTCCTGTCTGGGCATGGTGGCACATGCTTGTAATCCCAGTACTTAGAGGGCTAAGACAGTATTTCAGGTTTGTGGCCAGCCTCAGCTACTTAGGCCCTCCACAACTTAGTGAGATTCTGTTTCAAAATTTAAAAATAGGGCTGAGGGTATAGCTCAGAGGGATGGGATAATGCTCTTGGGTTCAATTCTCAGTTCTTAAAAAAATAGTGAATAAACAAATTAGCTGATGGGTGGGTGGATAGGTGGATAGATGGGTGGATGGATGGATGGACAGATGGATGGGACAGGTACATAGATAAATAAGTAGATGGATGGATGGGTATATGTGTGGATGGGTGAGTGGGTAGACATGTATGTTTACATGCATGATTGATTGTATGACTGAATGTAGAGATGAATCAATTTGTCTGAAGTATATATTCCCTAATCTGTTAGAGAACAAAATACTATTTGTTTCATAAAGATATTATAAATATTAAATGCTAAACTTTTGTCATGGTCCTTAGTATATTGTATAAAAGATGCTAAACAAAAACTGACTCCTTTCCTGTGATTACTAATACTTACCTACAAGGTGATAAATTAACTTCAACAGACCTTACTAGGTACTGATTATCCACTTATGAGCTTTCAGCTATCTAATTCTTTATATGTGACAGGGATAATCTTTAAAACTTGCAAATATGGTCATTTACTCTTTCATTGAAACCCATCAATGATACCCAAGAGCTAGTGATTACAGTGGGTGCTTCATTAAGCCAGAGTACCCAGTGTAGTCCACCAAGTCCTCCTGGGTTGATTCTTATTCACCTCTCCAGGCAAAGTTATGGATCTCCGCCCTACTGAAGCCACACCCTCTTTACTTTTTAGATTGGGTTTGGGGAATACTAAATTACTTTCTCCTCAAGACCTTCACATGTCTTACTCCTCCTTCCAACACTTGTTCTCTCCCCAAAAGGCAAAGTCAGAACCCCTTTATATACATGATCATAACTCCATGAATCCTTTTTCATTAAACACAGTTTATGATATGTGCATTTGTGTGTTGAATGAATGATCGTCTCTGACCTGGATTCTGTCTGCTTTGCTATATACCCATCAACTAGTACATTATCAAACACATAAAAAAAGTTAATATTTGTTAAACCTTAAACCTACTTCAAACACTACTCCTACACCATTTCCTACCCCTCATTCTACACAACACACTAACCAGCCAAGACATATTATACAAATTCCTTTCTAGTCTACATTTAGGGATAGGCCATTGTGTTTTGACTGATCAGCCTGGATTCTCCCTGGAAACCTGGACAAACATATATGATCTTATGGAAGCCTGGCATTCATATATCCTGGAGAACTTCTGGATATGCCTTCTTACTCGGATATGCCAGGCTAGTTATGTGCTCCCGTGCCTCTTCCTCCCTCCGTGCCGTGGTAATTCTATTCCAGGAATCTTTGGAAGTGGAAAAAGGCCATCAAATAGGAATTAAAGGGACACCAAAGATGGCCTTGCTGCATTCCAAAATATTCTCAAGTCTACTATGTGGCAAGTGCTGCAGGCCAATAGATGATGTCCTAACGTAGGAGAAGAACAAGGGCCCCTAAGTCAAGCTGTGAGTTAAGTCGAAACAAAAATCCCTTGGCATCAATCAAGGCAAGGGGCTCGAGGTGCATTCACTGAAGGAAGAAGGGAATAAAAGTGCTTGAGGAATATAAGTGCATGGAGCCTGGGGTTACAATTTATATAGCATTGTGTGGTGGTACATGCCTATACTAGGGAGGCTGAGATAGGAAGATCACATGTTTAAGATCAGCCTCAGCAATGTAGCAAGACCCTATTTCAAAATTTAAAAAGGCTGTGTTTTGGATGTAAAGGGACCCTGTTTTAACCCCAGTACTAAAAGAAAAGAAAAAGAAAGATGTACACATTTTTAATGATAGCCCTTAGAACAAAAGCCCTGTTTTAGATTTTATTTTGGATCAAATCATGCTAGAAAAAGAAGTCTTATCCCTGTAGGAAACTCCCTGGTCATATCTTTATTGTTCTTCTTTTATTTATAAAGTCCAGGGCTTGGGCACTTGAAAAGAGAGTTATTTACATCATGTCACTTTGATTAAAGAATAAAAATGTCCTAGGTTTGGAAGCGCAGTCCCTGTTCTCCCCCAACTCCTCCATACCCCCCCCCCAAACACATGGGTCCTCAAAAGAATCTTTACTTTGTCACAGACTAGGATGCCTTGGTATGTACTCTGGGGAGAATCTGTTCTTACCTCTAACTGTATCACAATGAAGCCAAATACCGGGGATAAAGTAAGTGTTTAATAAAGGTTGGTTAAATGAATAAAGAGAGATAGAGATAGAGATAGAGATAGAGATAGAGATAGAGATAGAGAGAGAGAGAGAGAGAAGCAAATCTCCTCCTATGTATCTGCAACAAAGCTGGGTGGCTTTGCCCATGTTTTACCTTCTTCATGCGGCTGCCTATTTACCATCAAATGTGAAGAGCTATGTGTAATATCACCAGGGTGGATATGAGATTTAATTGTAACAATGCACATAAGAGACCTACAGAGGCTCTCATGGAAGTCCATCCCTTTCCAAATTCTCTACTCACAACACTCTGATTTGATGGATTATTCGGGAAGCTTTAAGGTGACAGAGTCTCCCAATATGGAGGAAAGGCATCATGGACAACTTCTTAAAGGTTTTGTTGGACCCCTTGAAACTGACTGGAGCAAATCTTGCATAAGAAAGTCAGTCTTTTCATTCCTGCTGCTTTAGTCAGTCTCAAAGTGAAATCTAGTTTCAAAGTGGAATTATATACCATTTTTCTTAAGAAAATTACATAGGAAGTCATTTAAGGTACATGAGAACATACAGAGAGGGTTTTTTTTTTCTCTTCAAATTATTCACTCATATGTCTAATTTTTCATTAAGACTTGACATCTATTAATTTGAATTTTCTTTCCAAGTTGACATTTTACCTTTATTCTTGTAGCCATTTTCTCATACGTGCCTCAGACATTTGGTTAAGAGATATTATTTTGAACATCTAACAATGTGTTCTAGGCCTTGAATACTTCTGGCCATGTTTCTATAACAATCTTTAAGTCAATCCTCCAGTACAAATTTATCTTTCATGAGTCACAGAAATTATCTTGAAGCCCTATTCTCACACTGTCATTTCCCCTTCCTTTTTGCCTCTCAGTCCAAATCTTAATCCTGGATTCCAGGTAAGTCCAAACTTCACTGTCTGATTTGAAGGCCATTCACAGTCTAACATCTCTTGGCTCATCTAAATATTTCTCAATACTTTCTGCCCATCGGTCAAGTCAGAATTATCTTTCTCAGCCCTAGACAGCTAATATTGGGACCCAGTTCTGTTCCTTTGCTTATGGTAAAATAATACCATAAGGTTTTTGCCTATTGTTGGTATTTGCTTGTTGCTGAAATGTGTATATGAATGAGCATTATATCTTTCCCTCACAAGCTGCTGTATTTTCTAATGTCCCCTTCTATTCCTTAAGAACAATTCATATCCAGCCTCATTCAGTAGGTCTTTGCTTATCTCTCCAGCTCATTCAACACTTCTTCTCTGAACTCCAAATGTACTTATAATTAGTCAAAAGCAGACCACGACTTAATTATTCTCAGCTAATTCACATAGTACTTTGTTTAAGTTGTTGCTATTGTAGCTTTTTATTCTGTGCTTTCAAGTGAAAATGGAAATGACTGCTGAGTATTGTGCTCTTGTGCCAAGTTCTTAGGCAGTTATTTTCCGGATCTCTTTGAACTTTGGGATGTTTTGAAACTGATGGGTAAAGAGATAGCTGCTTTGACTTTCTATGTCTCTGCCCCTTTGCTCATTCCTTTCCTAGATCTGTCTGGAACATTTCATTGCAACACATTTTACTAGTGGACAGGGTCACTGTGGCAAAAACTCAGTATTGAAGCATGACATTCTCTTTTGCTCCATAGTCAGTCATATGCTTATCATAACAGACAGCTGATTTGGGAACTTATTTCTGCATAGATGAAGCTAGCATTATTTTTCTTTCATCTCCCTCCTCAGTGCAACTGGGTGGTCATGCTAGTGCATTCTCTGCAGATCTTTGGTTCTACAGCCAAGAAATAGGAAGAGCTGCTTTGACTCTTAGCACTTTCTAGAACAAAGGAGGTGACTTGAAGCAACTTCCTAATGTATTATTCTAACTCTGCCCCAACCCTCACCCTGTGATAGAATTATGTATTCTATAGACATCATAGTAATTTGTGACAGGATAGAGAATAAGGGTCCTCGTCTCTAATCTTCTCACCTGGCACAGAATAATATGATGATTCAAAGGAGAAATGATTTTTTTGGAGGTCTCAGAGCAAAGCAAAAACAGAGTCTGAATACAGATCTCCCCTGGTCTCTTTATCAAGCTCACTTAGAGGATACTCAAAATGGAGAGTTTAACTTCTTTTTAATTCCCATACTTGTATCTCACTAGACACCCAGGCTCTGGTGGAAAAAAAAAAGAGATAAATTAATTCACAAATACTACTTTATTTCAAAGGTCTTAGAGGATAGGAAAATCTCATATTTCATGGAAGTCAGAAGGATGGGTTGAACATGTGGACACACATGGCATGAATTGGTAGCCATGAAATACCATTCTAAAAAAGTTACAGAAGGCGATGGGTATGATGTCACATGCCTGTAATCCCACTACTTGGGAAGCTGAGGCAGGAGGATTGCACATTCAAGGACACCCTCAGCAACTTAGCAAGACTGCGTTTCAAAATTAAACAATTAAATAACACTGGAGGTGTAGATCAAACACTCCTGAGTTCAATCCCCAGTACCAAAATAAAAATAATGATAATTACAGACAGAATCTGGATAGTGTGTATGACATTAGCATCCTCAAATCTAATAATACTATAAAATGCAACATTCAAAATAAAATGCTGGATTTGCAAAATTAAAAAAAAATGATATAAAGCCAAATAGCCAGAATCCATTTATAGCTGTAACTTTCCCAGGGCTCACAGATTATTTAACTCCATTTAAAGTCCAGTTCTACAAGACTTTTCTCAATCCACACTGTCAAAATACATTTTTGTTCAAAATGTTACAATAGAACCTTGTTAATATTTCACCATTGGCTTGTGTGTCTTGTGGTTTAGGTATTTATGTATTTGTCTGTCTTTCCCATTAGATTGAGAGACTCTTTGGGATAAAAGTTCCCTTAATATGTATTTATACCTCCCACAGCTAGAATGGCAAGCATGTGGTGTGCTGATTCCCTCTCCCTCATTCCTGGCAGACAATGATGATCAATCACAGCATTCCTTACCATAATGCCTGGAAAAAGCCTCAGAATTCTTGATAAACAAAGACCCTTAGGCTGCCTCCTTCTTTCAGTTTTCATGCAAAAGGAATTTGTTTGCTGTTTCTGTTCACTTCAAGGAGCAAGGTGGTTTGCATGGTATTGGTGTTGTTAATATCTGTTGATTTGAACTAATTCCTAGCAAGCATCTCCCAAAAATAGCTTAATATGTTAGTGTGTGTGTTATCACATCAATCATTTAGACCTCGGATGTGGATTAGGGGCAAAACGTAGTCTAGAACACAATTTTAGGATAGTATAGGGACCTGCATTAGCTTCCTATAACAAAATATCCAAGATAATGAAATTCTTTCTTTCTTTTTTTTTTTTTTTGGTGGTACTGGGGTTCCTGGAAGCCCTTCTACCTCTGGGCTACACACCCAGACCTATTTTATACTTTTTTTTTTTTTTTAATTTGGAAACAGGGTCTCTGAAGCCAGTGCGGCTGGCTTCGAACCTGCGCTATCCTCTTGTCTCCGCCTCCCAAGCGTGGGGATTACAAGCCTTCACCACCACACCCAGCAAGATAATGAAATTATAAAGGGAAAATATTTATTTTGCATCACAGTGTTAGAGATTCCATTTATAATTAGTTGACTGCATTTCTGTGGACCTCTAATAAGGCAGTGTATTACAGTGGGATTATATAGTGGGTAAAATTTCATCTCCTGACCAGAAAGAAAATGGGAGGAAGAGGAAGCAACTAAGATCTCAGTATCATCTTGAAAGACACATCCCAATGACCCAAGGTCCTACCTCCCCAAATCCACTACTTTCCAATCACACCACTCTGGAGAACAAGCCTTTAATATATAGGCCTTTGGGAACATTCAAGATCCAAGCCACAGAAGGGCCTCAGGGCATAGTATCATTGCAGTGAGCTGTGTGAGGAAGAATTGAGTCCCAGGCAGCAACTGACCAAATTGGTCTGTTATGGCAGATCCACAGATTCGGTTGTGGTGGCAAAGCCAAAAGAAACTCTAGAAGCACTGCTTTAGGCTATTAAGGGCAATAGTATGCTGTGTGCTTACACAAATTGAATGAATGAATAATCTATACATGATTAGTCAATGAATGTTCACTCATGTTCAATCAATGAACAGTCCATGGGTGGCTCCATGGACTGTTCTCCAAGGCTCCCATGATCTCTTTATCACATTGTCTTTTCATCTTTAAACCTAATGCTTCCCTCTTCTTTTGTTTTGCATTAACTAGTCTCTTTGATGCTCTCATCCTATTTGCTTAGCTAATTGAAAGACTTCTACATAGAAGAAACTTACCTTCATAGAAAATCAGGCATCCTGGGTCATATATGAGGGCTACCTTTGGGACAGATTCACATACAACTGAAATTTTTATGCCTAAACAAGCCATTTACCACTTCCTTTAGTGGCCTTGTGAGAACTCAGGTTAATCTGAGCTCTAAACTGATAGGGGCATTTTCAGCTCTTATGCTAGACTTCTGCACAGCAAGGATGCCCCCAGGAGAGTTTGAGAACCATAGGAGTGATAATGTCAGCCCACAGGCCACAACAGAGGGAAGACATATTGTGGTACAAGGGGAAATTAGAATATCCGGTGATCATCTCTGGCACCTTAAAATTGGCTAGGATTATCTTCAACTTGTTTGAGTGTCAAAGATATTCTTAAATCTATAGTTGTTCTTTTTCATCAATTTTGGAAAATCCTTGGCTATTATCTCTTATAATATTTCTTCTGTTGTATTGTCTCCTCCTGGAACTCCAATTATATCATTTGTTATTGCACCACATGTGTCTTTTTCATTATTTTGTCTCTGTGTGCTTCAGGTTGGATAATTTCTATTGATTTGTCCTTGGATTCACTGTGCCTTTATTCGACTGTGTCAGGTTTGCTGTTAGGCCTATCCAATTAATTCTTGGTTTTAGATATTGTATGTTTCATTTTAAAAGCATACATTTGGATCTGTTTTAGAGATTCTTTTTTCTCCATTAAACTTCTGTATCTTTTTATCTATTTTTATTCTTCTAAATTCTTTTCATATTTATAATAGTTTTCTTTTAAAGGTCATTATCTGCTAACTCCAATATCTGGGTCATGTGTGGGCTTGCTATTTGGATTACTTTTTCTCTCTTATTTATGGATAATAGTTTCCTTTGCATAGCTTGACATTTTATTCCATACTAGATATTGTGATTGGAACAGCTTTAGAGCCAAAAGTAGGTGTTATTTTACTTCAGAAGGGGCAAATCTTTAAGTAAGTCAGTAAACTAGAGAAAAGGGATGATGATTTCAATTAAATTTAATAATCAGTTGAGTTCAGTTGCATGTAGCTTGCAGTTTTATTTACTTTTTGTTCACCTCTGCTTTCAAATGTCTAAAGTCAAGATCTGTCCTGCAGGTGTTACTGACCCCTCTCTAGCAGGACTTCGAACCCTGGGAATCACAAAGTGAAGAAGGATTGTTCTCTTTCAAACCCAGCCCCGAATCTTCTTGAATCTGACTATAAAACCCTGCAAATCCCGTAGGGGAAAATAAGATTTAGGGACAATCAGTGCTGTTGTTGGGTTTTAGGAGCCCAGAAATTTTAATTCAATCCATCATTCCAGGTGATAGGACAATAAAAATGTTTTTTGGGGCTAATCTTTGGCTCATAGAAGCCCCTCTATTAAAGAAGGTATACTTTTCTAACCTCTCATGAGTAGACATGATAGAATCTCTAGGAAAATCAAATCCACCACTCTTCTCTGCTCACATAGAAAAGGCTCACCTCTTTTTGTAATTTAATCTTTTTCTCTTCTTTGTGTCTATAATTGCCCAATGTTTTCAGATATTAATAAAGACATATGTCATTGTTTCTATTAGTTTTAGTTGTGGAAGCAATGGTCTAGCTTGAACTTTGTGTCTATAATTGTCCAGTGTTTTTAGATATTAATAAAGACACATGTGATATTTCCATTAGCTTTAGTTGTGGAAGCAATGGTCTAGCTTGAACTTCCACATTCTAAGAAGAAGCAGAATTCTTTCTGGTTATCATTACAATCATAGTCTATGAACTGTTTATGGAGGGGACTGGAGTGGCTTTCATTTATTTGTCATTTTTTATTAGGATTGGCTCATGGTAGATCCTTAGATAATCTCCATTTATTAGTTATTGATAATGATATACATCAAGAACTCAATTACTTACAACAAACATCTATGTTCTTGCTCATGAACCTTTGAGTTGGTACAATTTAGACCATCTGGGTTGAACTTTAGTCTACTGATTAGGTTTAGGGAAGATCTAAATGCCTCATGCATCATTTTGCCTGTCTTTAGCCTGTTATTCTTATAGTGGGTCTGGGAGAGTAATGGAGTTGTGATATATGCTATGGACAAGATCGGATATATGCTATGGCCGGGATCGGAGCCTGCCAAGGGGTTAGGCCGGTGTCGGGGCCAGCAAGGCTGGGATCGGAACCTGCCATGAAGTAAGGCCTATACTGGGGCCTCTGAGGAAGGGAATGGAGCCTGCCAAGGGGTTAGGCTGGTACCGAGGCCAACGAAGCTGGGATCGGAGCCTGCCATGAGGCAAGGCTGGTGCTGGGGCCTCCAAGGCTGGGATAGGAGCCTGCTGAGGTATTAGGCTGGTGCTGGGGCCAGTGAGGCTGGGACTGGAGCCTGCCCTGAGGCAAGGCCAGTGCTAGGGTATTAGAGGCCAGGATCAGAGCCTGCCGAGGGTTGAGGCCAAAGCTGGGGCCAGCGAGGCTGAGATTGGGGCCTGCCATGAGGCAAGGCCAGTGCTTGAGACAGCAAGGCCAGGATCAGAGTCTTCCAGGGGGCCAGGCCGGTGCCGGGACCTTTAGGACTGGGATCAGAACAGGCAATGTGGCATACATAGAGAAACATCATAGAAAATAGAAAATCAGATGTTTTCCCTAATATGCAAAAACTAGAAAGAAATGGGTAGTGGGAGATTTAATTGAAGAAAGGGCTCCATGGAAGAGCAATTAAGGTGACCAATCAGAAGGGATGAGATGGGGGAAGATGGAGTCTCTTTAAAATGCATGATATACGTAAACAAATGCATCAAAGTTAATCACCAAATCAAGCATAGGATTGAGGGAGGGGGAGGGAATGGGACAGGGAGGAGATAAGGGCTAATTGGATGATGTGTGCTTGTATACCCTCACAAGTCTTGTATTCCATTGTGATGTTTGACTACAATGCACCAATAAAAATAAATAAATAAATAAATAAATAAATAAATACTTGTATCCCCTAATATCCATATGCTGAAACTCTAATGCTAACATTATGGCATTTGGAGACAGGGATGTTGAGAGATAGCTAGGTCATAGGGTAGGGCTCATAATGAAATTGGTGTATTTAATTTTTAATATTTATGTATGTATGTATGTATGTATGTATTTATTTATTTATTTATTTATTTATTTTTGGTTCTGGGGCTTGAACCTAGAGGCATTCTATCTCTTAGCTATACCTCCAGCATGATTTATTTTTTATTTGTAAAAAGGATCTCTCTAAGTTGCTGAGTCTTGCCAAAGTGCTGTGGCTGTATTCTAAACTGGGATCCTCCTGTCTCTGCCTCCCAAATTCTGGGATTACCAGTGTGTGTCACCACACCTAGCTGAGATTAGTATCTTTTATGCTTTGTATCTGGAATGTCTCCTTGAGTTTCATATGTTGAAGGCATGGTCCTTAGTGCAAAAATGTCCAGAGGTCAGGCTTTGGGCAAGTGAGGGTTCTAACCTCATCAGTAGATTGATTCATTTGATGAATAATGATTTCAATGGACTGTTTGGAGACATATCCTAGTGGGAGGAAGTAGGTCAATGGGGACATCCCCTAAAGGGCATTTCTTGTGCCTGATTCCATCTCCATCCCCTCTTTCTGCTCCCTGGTTGCCATGAGAGGAGCAGCCTTCCTCTGCCACACCCTCTGCCTTGATGTTCTGCCTCATGTCACACCCAAAACAATGGGGTTGATAAACCATGGACTGCAAAGGAATGGGAACCTGTGATGATGAGCCAATGTAAATATTTCTTTCTTGAAATTATGTCAGGTGTTTGTCCACTACAATGGAAATCCAACTGATACAGTGCCCTTATAAGAAAAGGCACTGGAGAACTTGCTTCTCTGCTCTCTTTCTGCCACAAAATGAAAACCATCTACAAACCAGGAAAAGAGCCTACCGACACTGAGCTGCCAACACCTTGACTTTGAACTTTCCAGCTTCCAGAACTGTGAGAAATGTTATTTAAGCCACAAGTCTATGGCATTTTTGTTAAACTAGACTAAACAGACCAAGGATTGATATACCAGCCAGTTTAAAGCCTCCTGTCAATATTACATTGTTCGTACCAAGTGATCGTGACAAAACCAACATCAACAGGGCAGGGAAGTAGACTTCTGCAATTGAGAGAGGTAGTGCAGAAACAAAGACTGTAGATAAAGTCCTGTTAGAGGGAAATAAATAGTTGGAAAACATGCTTCAATCTACCACATGAGGGTAAGAAAACCAAGGCACAGCTGTATTCAAAAGAGCCTGGGGATTCTGTAAAGTTTCTGATCCCCATAAAAAGATTACCTTATTATTGCTTGCATTAACCTTTATATACTGAGAACCCATATGGCCAATTTCACCCCAGAGGGAGGAGAATAATAGATCTGGGGTGGCCAAAGCCAAGATGCTGACCCTGCTCCAGCTGGAAATACTCCTCTCACCCATTCCTCCCAATTCAGATGCTAATGGACAAGTGAGCCTATTAAGGAAAAGGAAAACCAGGTGCCTAATGAAACAAACAATGCCACTACTAGAATAGCCCATACAGCTCACAGCATTGTTGCCATTGGTAACATGCATCTCTATCCCTGCCTCAGAACTTGCCCTAGTACTGTAGTTCTCAAACTTTAGTAAGTAACATAATTACCTGGAAGGCTCATTAAGCAGAGTCCTGGGCTCCAAATCCCAGAATTATTCATGTAGTTGGTCTGGGATGAGACCTAGTAATTTACATTTGAAACAAGTTTTCAGTTGATGCGGATGTGCTGGTCTAGGATCCACAAATTGAAGATCTTTGCTATAGGTCATACATCTTCCCAAACAAAGATAGTTCATAGACTTTTCCAAGGACAATGGACAGTCTTCATCGTCCTCTAGTGGTCTTGATGTTGTGCAAGTGATTCGGATGGGCCGAGGATAGTCATGAGGTGAAAATGTATGAACTGTAGGCTGGCATACTTGAGGCACCCTGTGGTGGAATGGGCGGTTCTAATGCATCCCTGCTATTGGTTTGTCTGGTAACTGTGGGAAAGGCAATTTTTAATCCCTTTGTGCCTCAGTTTCCTCATATACAAAAGAAAAATTAAGTAAGCATTGCATGTCTGATTGAATTAATTGACCTTCAGGGAGTCTAAAAACACTGAGCTCAGAGAAACAGACATAAGAATGGTGGCTGCAAGCATCTGGTGCATAAAAAGCATGGGAGCTATGGTCACAGGGTACACACTTTCAGTTATATGGAAGTGAGATGAATAGGTGTGGCGAATGAGTGCTGAGCATCTGTTGTACATCTGGGTGACTTTACGTAATATATTGTTTATTTAAAATTTGGTAAGTTATATTTTAAGTGTCTGTACAGTACATAAACATAAAAGAAAAATGGAAACTATGAGTAGTGACGAATATGTTAATAATTTCATTTTGATAATTATTACACAGTGTATATAAACATCAAATCACCACACTGTTCACTTTGAATATACAATTTTCATTTGTCAAGAGAACAGAATTCAGCCTGTTGTGGTGGTGTACACCTATAACCCAATACTTGAAAGGCTGAGACAGGAGGATTTCAGGTTCAAGGACATCCTCAACCATGTAGTGATACTTTCAATAACCTAGAGATACCCTGTTCTCAACCCAAACAGTAAAAAATGGCTGAGGGTATAGCTCAGAACTAGAATGTTCCTGTCTTAATTCCCAGTACCACAGAACAAAAGGTAAGAAAACAGAATTCACTGAGTACAGTGGCACATGCCTATAATGTAAGTATTTGGAAGGCTGAGACAGGAGGATCACAGATTTGAGGCGAGCTTCATCAAATTAGCGAGACCCTCAGCAACTTAGTGTAACTGTTTCAAAATACAAAATAAAATAGGGCTGGGAATGTATCTCAGAGGTAAAATGGCCCTGCATTCAATCCTCAGTTTTACAAGAAGAAAGAAAGAAAGAAAGAAAGAAAGAAAGAAAGAAAGAAAGAAAGAAAGACAGAAATCCTCTATTCAGAAAATATGTAATTGTATCATATTATTAGTAACTCTAAGACCTTGAGTAATTTACCTAAATATGTCAAGCATCCATTTTTTCTAGCTCTTTTTTGTTGATACTGGAGTTGAACCCATTGGCATTCTACATTCTTGCTACACCTCAAGTTTTATTTTATTGCTAAATTGCTAAAGGCCTTGCTAGTTCCACATGGGATTACACATGTGGGACCCCACATCCAACTCAAACATCCATTTTTAAGATTAAAAATAGATATAACAATTATACCTACCTCAGAGGGCTATTGTTAAGATCCAGTGAAATGATATGTACACCAAACTTAGGGAAGTGCTCAATGCTGGCAAATGGCTACTAACGTCCTTACTGTTTTTATTATTACTAATTTCATAGCGTTTTCACACAGTGTTATGGAATTTAAGGAGAGAGAGATCACTTGTAAAAGAAAGTTAAAAATGTTTAAATAAAAAGTGAACACTAAGTGTCATAAATCTGGACAAAAAAACTGAAAAAATAAACTGAATCTGCTGATCAGAGAGACTCTAAATTTAGAAAGAAGTTCCCTGTGGAAGGCAATACAAACAATATAATTTCAGCACTAAAACAAGATAAGTGACTAGACTTTATGTAGGAGACAATGAGGAGCAAATAATGAGTTTAGCGCACAAAGAGACAATTGGATTTGGGATTAAGACGTGGCTGCACTGCTTTCTATATTTATGACTTCGATGGTCACTCTGATGTTCTGATTTGGTATTGTTTTCTTTTTCATTGTAGGACAGAGCTCATGTGTAGACACTGTTATGCTGCTATGAGGATTGAAGGAGAATTTATACATAAAGTTATGAATCTGTAGTTGTGATCTGCACATCCTAGACCTGGAACAAATGCTTAAAAGGGTGCTTGCTATTTTGAAATCATTTTGGATATACAAAAGTGTTACAAAACGGTACACAGAGTTTCTTCATACTTCCTCCTG
The DNA here is from genome assembly GCF_963383645.1 of Muscardinus avellanarius. NCBI lineage: Eukaryota > Metazoa > Chordata > Mammalia > Rodentia > Gliridae > Muscardinus > Muscardinus avellanarius. The sequence continues at coordinate 16,475,485 of NC_137799.1, forward strand.
GTTTTCTCTAATATGCACTTGACTTATTTATTTATTTATTTATTTATATACTGGGGATTGAACCCAGGAGTATTCAACCTCTAAGTTACACCCCCAGCCCTACTTGATACATTTATTAGAACTGAGATGAGATATAGCCAAGCATGTTGAGGGCATGGCTGTAATCCCAGAACTTGTGAGGCTGAGACAGTAGACTCATAGCTTTGAGGCCAGCCTCAACAACTTAGCAAGATACTAAATGGGTCATAGGAGGAACTCTAGGTGAAAAAGGAGATCCTATAGAGGATCAAACTAGGCAATCTAACTGATGGGATAGGAGGGGGAAAGAAGAAAACTGTCTAAAGCACATGATGTACTTAAACAAACATATAGATGTCAACCTCTAAGCCAAGCATGTGAAGGAGGGATAGGGAGGGAATGGGGTAGGGATTGGGTAGGGACTGGGTAGGATTGGGAGATGTGTACATGTATGGCTACAAAACTGTTTTTATCCCATTATGATATATGAATAAAACAGAAATTAGGGAAGAAATAAAGAAATTTATGGAAACAAATGAAAACAGGGACACAACCTACCAAACTCTATGGGACACTATGAAGGCAGTATTAAGAGGAAAGTTTATTGCATTGAGTGCCCACATAAAGAGGACAGAGAACTGCCAAGTAAAGAACCTAATAACACAACTCAAGGACCTAGAAAGTCTGCAACAGTCTATTCCCAAAGCCAGCAGAAGGCAAGAAATCATTAAAATTAGAGCAGAATTAAATGAAATAGAGAACAAAAAAAAAATTCAAAGAATCAATAAAAATTTAAAAATTTTTGAAAAACAAAAAGATAAAAAAGAAATTAAAAGAAACGATTAAATTAAAAGGGCAAGGGTTTGGCTTGAAGTTAAAATGCCCATGGTTCCAATTCCCAGTACCAAAAATACAAAACAATACAAGAAGAGCTAAAATGAATCCAACTTGCTGGGCATAGTGGCACACGCTTATAATCCCAGCACTTGGGAGGCTGAGACAGGAGGACTGCACAAGTTCGAAGTCAGCCTCAGCTACTTAGTGAGGCTCTCAGCAACTTAGTGAGACCCTGTTTCCAAATAAAATATAAAATAGGCCTGGGAGTATAGCCCGGAGGTAGAAAGTTCCACCCCCAGTACCATAAATAAATAAATAAATAAATAAATAAATAAATCCAACTTTATTAACTAAAAAAAGAGGCTTTATTTGGCTTTGATTTTTTTTTTTTACTAAGATCTATTTCTGTTTTAGAATGTCATCCAGGACACCCAGTTGCATCATGCCATTCATTTCTCCCTCATCTCTTCCAGGCTATGACAGTTGCTTGGTCTTTTCCTTGACTTTTGTGACCTTGAGGATTCAGAGCACTCTTCAGGTATTTTGAGAATATCCTTCAATTTGTATTTGTCTGATGCTATGTACCATTACATAGGAATTAAATATTTAGGGAAGTAATATCAAAAAGGTGATTACATGCAAAGCTGGTTACATAACTTGTGGGGACCTATGAAAATGAAAAGAAAAAATTCCTGATCAAAAATAAGAAAAAGTGTAGCCAGGCGTGGTGGCGCAGGCTTGTAATCCCAGCATTCCGGAGGCTGAGATTGGAGGATCATGGTTTGCGGACAGCCCCAGCTACATAGTGAGGCCCTTGGCAACTCAGTGAAACCCGGTTTCAAAATAAAGAATAAAAAATAGGCCAAGGCCTGTAGCTCGGAGGTCAAATGCCCCTGGGTTCCATCCCCAGACACACATACACACACACACACACACACACACACGCACACAAATGAAAAAGTGTAGCTAATCAAATATAAATCATTTAATTTTCTTCATCAATTTCTCAATTTGTAATGGTGTTTTCAAATGTCATTCTAAATAAGGAGAAATGATATTTTAAATTGTTAGCATAAATTTTATTATTTGCCTTTGCATTGTACAGTGACAGTTTTAAGAATTACCAAAATTTTGCCCACTTTGTATTTTGAAGTCCTCACTTCTATGTACTTTGTTCTTACCAAACCAGCAAAGATACCAAACTAAGTCAGCTGTCTTGATTTCACTGTTAAATAAATATAGAAATTACCAACACTCTCTACCTTTGCTATAGTGATAAATAAGAAAGGACCAGACGAGAATGAACATTGACTGGCCTATATTTCACTCTTGTTATTTTTAGCATAAGTAGTTACTTAAAACATGGAAGTAATCTGGGTAATAAAGGATAGGATAAGGTTACATGTGATCTGTGTTTCACATAACACCATTGATTTGCTTTGATCAAAGACAGTTCAAAAGAAAGTATGCTTCTGAGGGTTGCCAGTGTCCCTGCTTATCCAGTCCTAGATGTAAGTAAGCATGTTAACTTTTACCTTGTACTTTCTTTGGGTCTCCCTGAACTTCCATGTACCCTGGATCAACTGGAATCTTCTGCTCATAGGAAATCCCAGATGCTGTATGTAAATCAGAAAGTGTGTGATGGTAGACACGGGTATCGTGTATATCATCTCTGCTCAAAGACACTCTCTGTTTTCCAGCTGCATTCCTTTTACAAAGCACAAGCTCAAGGATAAAATTATTAAGAATTTCAAGACAGGGAAAGCTGAACCTTAAAACAAAAATGGAACTCTACTGAGCAGAGAAACATTTAGCTGTAGAGGTTGCAATGTAGGAAGCCACTTCTGGATCGTCTGAGTCTGCGATGTAATATTACCATTGCTGTTAACTTTCATTGTTTAATGAAGGTGATACCTGCCAGGTTTCTCCATTGCAAAGTTCCTACTTTTCCCTTGGCACATCCCAAATATTAGAAGACAATCAGTGATTCCTGCATACTTTCAAAGAAAGAGGAATCAAGCTCTATCTCCTGGAGGGAGGCATCTCAAAAAATTTGTGAACATATGTTAAAACTGTCATAGTAATTAATATGTGTGTTGGGGGGTAGCTGGTGCTTTCTGAACTCATAACTCAGGGGAAAAATTTGGACTCTCATGACCCACATCTTGCTTCCAGTTCTGTGTTACTGTCTGACAAAACGATTGCAAAAATATAAGGAATTATTAACATAAATACAAAGCCAAAAGCAAGAAAGTAAGACTCTAGGTCTTGAGGACTAGACTAGACAATAGAGAAACTGACCCTCTATCCAGGAACTGCACTGACCCACTTTCCTTAGAAAATCTTTTCTTTCGTGGGTTCTGGGCAGCACATGGTGAGGTGGAATTCTATTCATAGCATCCTCTCCAAGTGAATGACTGGGATTAAGTAATTATCTGCCCATGGTGCAGGGAGCTCCAAGCCCCTCATCACCCATGGAGCGCACAGCATCTCTGCCTGCCCGCAGTCCCCTCATTTGGCAGATGCTTTCGGGAGAAGACGCTGAGTGCAGGCAAATTATTTCCACTACTTCCTGCTAATTTCAGTACTGCATTCATCCAAGGCTCTCGAAACTCTTAATCAACAAGAATATGCGAACCTGAGGCTGGGTCACAGAGGGACAGCCTAGAGATCCGAGTAGATTGGTGACAGCTGCTGCCCTCTCTCTGAAGAGGATGTGTGTCGACATCATCTTGCTTGACGACAGGAGGAGGGATGAGACGGTCTTTTAAGGTCTTTTCCAATCTGGGAAGTCTATGAATATCACTACCAGCTGAGAGTGATTCTCCATGCTTTATTCATCATGAAAATGACGCAAATTCAGAGAGGCAGCTTTCTCAAAGGTAGGTGGCCACTAAACCAGGCATCCAGACACTTAGCGCTGAAAACATTTGCCGAGGAAAGTCCTTGAATTTTAAAACAGAACCTTTCAGGTGTAGAGGGGAGAATATTCCTGTACTTAGTAATTCACAGAAATAGGTAGAGCAGTTTAAAGTTCGATCACAGTGAGCTGTGGCTGCCTAGAAAAGTTATCATAATTCTAGGTTGTATTAATAGTAAAATCTCAGCTGGGAATGGTGGCACATGTCTGTAATCCCAATACTTAGGAGGCTGAGACAGAAGGATTGCAGGTATGAGGCCTGTCTCAGCAACTTAGCAAGACCCCTCTCTCAAAATTAAAAAGATAAATCCCAACACCTGGGAGGCTGAGCTAGGAGGATTGCAGTTTTGAGAATAGCCATAGCAACAGAGTAAGACTCTTAATGACTTAGTGAGACCTTGTCTCAAATATAAGATTCCTCTCTACTTTGTATGGATCAGGCATTACCTGGGCATACTATTCTATTCCTGTTATGTGTGGGAGTTTAGGAAAAGCTAAATATTTTGAAAGACTTAACCCAGATAGTGAAGGATCTCAGAATCATGCAAATGGAAAAATAGCTGAAAGAGTGAGCCATATAAAGCAGAAAAAGCTGGGGACTCATGGAAAACTCTTTACACAGGATGCAATGAAAAGGGAAAGAATTTCAGGAAGCTAAGAACAAGTCCTAGGGAGATAGTAACGGAGATTCGTGTCTCCATAATAGTACGTAAGAAAGATGTTTGCAACATCCAGAGCTATGCAGTGATGGGACAGTGGGTCTAATCAGAGGGAGCCTGTAATTATATACATTAAGGATGCCGAAAAGGTACTGAAGCAGCAGATGGTTTATTCCTAAACTGGGAAGACTCAATATTGTACAGATAACAGTTTTCTCCATATTATATCCAAACTTAAGAAAATTACAATCAAGATCTTATTAAGATTGTCTTGCTTTAAAAGTTTTCCAGTATACAGCAAAATTAAAGTAACTTTATAGTAAACAACAATATGCCCACCAGCTCAATGTTATCATTGACTACTTTTATACTAAACAGCTTTATTAAGATATAATTTGCTGTCCTGCAATTTACCTATTAAAGTGCACAATTCAATTTTTTAAAGTACATTCACAGAACGGTGCCATTATAGCTATTTTAGAACATCATTTTCTTCATAAAATACCACACCTATTATCAGTCACTCCCCATTCTTACCCCACATATATGTCTTTTCTGCCATCCCTGGATCTAGGAAACCAATAATCTACCATATGTCTATTCTGGACATTTCATAAAAACGGAATCATGTAATATGTGGCCTTTCATTACTTGATTGTCTTTCGCTTAACATAAGGACTTCAATATTCATCCAAGTTGCAGCAGGTATTTGAACTTCATCACTTTTTACAGTTGAAGAGTATTCCATTGTATGGATATACCACATTATACCTACACAGTTTTTGGTCATGTATACAAGTTGTTTACATGCCTCTGCTATTATACTCATTGTTGCTAAAAACATTTATATATATTTAGTTCCCTTGTCCATTTTTTGATTGGGCTATTTGTTTTCTTAGTGCTGAGATTTTTTAGTTTTTTGTATATTCTAGATATTAGTCCTCTTTTGAAGGAGTTATTGGCAAAATTCTTCTCCCATTCTTTTGGCTCTTGGTTGAGGTTCTTGATAGTTTCCTTTGCTGTACAGAAGTTTTGCAGTTTCATGCAATCCCACATATTGATCCGCCTTTTAGTTTTTTTCTGCCTTTGGAGTCTTGTTGAGAAAGTTTTGCCTGTGCCTATGTGGTGAAGTGTTGGACCTATGCCCTCTTGAAAGAGCCTCAATATCTCTTATCTAACTTTCAAGTCTTTGATCCATTTTGAATGGACTCTTGGGCAGGGTAAGAAAGTGGGGTTTATTTTCATTTTTCTGCATATGGTTAACCAGTTTTGCCAACACCATTTGTTAAACAGGCTATATTTTTTCCAATGTATGTTTTTGGCCCCTTTGTCAAAAATCAATTGGCTGTCAGTGTGAAGATTTGTTTCTGAGTCTTCTATTCTGCTTCATTGGTCATTGTATCTTTTTTTGTGCTGGTACCATGCTGTTTTTATTGCTATGGCTTTGCAGTATAGTTGAAAGTTAGGTATTGTGATTCTTCCTGCATGGCTTTTGTTGCAAAGCACTACTTTGGCTATTCTGGGTTTTTTTTGTTGTTGTTGTTGTTGTTCCAAATGAATTTAAGGATTGATTTATCTATGTCTCTGAGGAATGATGTTGGTAATTTAATGGGTATTGCATTGAATCTGTAGATCACTTTTGGAAATACAGCCATTTTGATGATATTTATTCTGCCTATCCATGAACATAGAAGATATTTCCATCTTCTAAGATCATCTTTGATTTCTTTTATCAATGGTTTATCATTTTCTTTGTAGAGGTCTCTTACATCCTTGGTTAAGTTTATTCTTAAAAAATGGTCAAGATAACTAAATAGGCAGTTCACAAAAGAAGAAATTCAAATGGCCAATAAATGCATGAAAAAAAAAACTCAGCATCATTAGCAATCAGAGAGATGCAAATAAAATTTATTCTGAGATTTCACGTAACTCCTACTAGAATGTCAATCATTCAAAACACAAAGAACAACAAATGCTAGTGAGGATGTAGAGAAGTGGGAACTCTAAAACATTGTTGGTGGGATTGCAAATTGGTGAAACCACTTTGGAAAACTGTATGGAGGATCCTCAGAAAAATGGGAATGGACTTACCATATAATCCAGCAATATCAATTCTGGGTATCTACCCCAAAAAATGCAAACCAAATTACCAAACTAATGCATGTGTCTATGTTCATACTACGGAACCAGTCAATCTGTCCATCAATAGATGAATTGATTACAAAACTATGGGATATGTACACAATGGAATTTTACTCAGCCATTAAGAAAAACACAATTACATCATTTACAGGGAAATTAATGGAATGGGAAAACATTATGCTAAGTGAGATTAGTCAGTCACAAAAAATAAGAAATCAGATGCTCTCCTTAATATGCAAAAGTTAGGGAGAAAATGGTCATACAAGAACTCTAAATGAAGAAGGAAATACTATAGATGAGCAAGTAAGGTGACCTGAGGGGATGGGAAGGGAGGAAGAAAGAATTTCTCTAAAATTCATGATGTACATTAATAAACATATCAAAGTCAATCACTAAGCCAAGCATGGAAAGGAGGGAGGGGAGGGAACGGGGTGGGAACTGGGTAAAGGCTAATTGGGTGATGTGTGGATGTATGCCTCCACCATCTTGCACTCCATTAAGATGTATGACTACAGTGTACCAATAAAAAGTAAAAAAAAAAACCCAAAAACTTTATGCATATATTTTTCATGAATATATGTTGTCAATTCTCTTGGTCATTTATCTAGAAGTGAAATTTCTGGATCACATGATAATACTATACTTAACTCTTTTTTTCTTGTGCAGTGATGAGGATCAAACCCACTGCCTCCTGGATGCTAAACAAGCACGATCCCACTGAAATACACTCCCAGTACCTATGTTAAATATTTTGAGGAACTTTTAGACTACTTTCCACAGTATCATTAACATTTTATTACACTTGTTTACAGCATGACTGTTAAATGATTTATTTATTATTATTTTTACTTTTTAGTTCAAAGGAACTGAAAACACTGTGAAAACACTTCTGAGAAAAATCTTTAGATTTTAAAGAAGAACCTTTCAGATATAGACGGAAGAAATGCCCTACATTAAATAATTCATGAAAACAGGCAAAGTGGTACATGTGTTAAAAAACTTCAACATTCATATCATTGATAGGTCCTAATACTCATTTATATGGTTGCCTTTTACTGCAAAATTTTTATACAATGCAAGACACAAATATTGAAGTACGTGCTAATATTAAACAAATACTTTTACTTATGCATCTCAAAGTCTTCTCAAGATACAACACAAGCCCGGATGTTTCCTCATACCCATTCCCTCTCAGTCTCCATACTTACCCTCTTCGTATGTGCACTCTCTGCTTCTTTTTCACTAAAAACTATTTTTGTCTATTCTAGAACATCATATAAAAATTAGTAAAATTTATACCTTTAAAGCATAAGGCTTTTCTTTACTAAGTCTTATAGGAATTATCCAAACTCCACTACTTTTATCCACTACATAGTATTCCATTGTGAGGATACACACCACTTTGTCTATCCTTTGATCACCTGATGGACATTCGGTTCAATTCCAGTTTTGTCCGATTAATAATAAGGTCACAGTGATCACAGTGAATGCATACTTTAGTTTCTCTGATGGTAATTGTTGGACCATAGGGTAAGTGTGTGATTATCTTTATCAGAATCTGTCAGAACTTCTGCGAACAGTAATTGTATCATTTTATATTCCTATCAAGAATGCAAGAGAGTTAGTGTTCCACATCCTTGAGGAATCTAAGACCACCAATGTAGTTAATTTTAGCCTTTTCTTAGATGTGTAGTGAGTTATATCTCACTGTGGGTATAGTTTGCATTTCCATGACGACTATGCATATCAAGCATTTTATCCCGTGTGTGTGTGTGTGTGTATGTGTGTGTGTGTGTGTGTATTAGAATTAAAATGAGAGATTATTTATTGGTCATGCCGCCAAATTAGTACATTTCTTTTATAAAGAACGTACAAATATTTTTACTTTATATTGAGTTGTTTGTCTTCTTGAGTTACAAGAACTATATACTCAGGTTGACAGTCCTTTATTGAAATTTCTGAATATTTCCTTACAGGCTATGACTTGTCTATTCATTTTTCAGTGGTCTCTTTTTATGATAATACTTTTTAAATGTTGAGGTCTTATTATATTTTTCTTTTGTGTTTGTGCTATAATAAATTGTTAAGGAAGCCTGTGCTTGACCTCAATCAGGAAAATAGTCTCTTATATTTACTTCTAATACACACACACACACACACACACACACACACACACACACACACACAGTTTGCTTTGATACATTTGTCAAAATATCCCCAAAAGTGTGGGTTTATTTCTGGACTTTGTCCTCAATAAGATGCTTGCCACCCATTTTTTTAGAAAAAAAATTGCTTAGTGCCCCTCTAAGAGCTCCTACCACTTCCTTGTTTTTATTCAATGCTCCCCAACTACTCTGAGGCTGCTAACAGCCCCCATGAGGGAGTGGTATGTCTGACTTTTGAATCCATATTCATGCTGATTTATTTATCAATCCCAACACTAGCATCAGAGTCTTGATAATTTCAGTGTTCTATATTTTTTTTCTCAGCAATGTTTTGTAGTTTTCAGGGTAAAGGTCTTGCGCTGTATTGGTAATTTTCCCCCTAAGTATTCTATGTATTGTTGTTATAGGGTAAATTGCTTGGATTTCATTTTCAAATGTTTTACATCATCGTGCACATAGCAATACAATTGATTTTTAAAATGAAGAATATAGCAGGCATACAGAAATAGCAGGAGTTGTAAATGTAAAGAATCATGAGTCTTCACAGCCCGTAAACTACTTTTAAAAATGTATGTATTTTTAGAGTAGTCTTAGGTTCACAGCAACGTGCACAGGTTCACAGCAACATAAAGAAGCAGGTGCAGAGCTTTCTCAGATAATCCCCCACCTGCACACGGGCAGAGCCTCTCTCATCTTCAGCGTCCCCACCAGAATGAAACGTATCGTGGCAATTGATGAACCCTGACTGCACAGTTGACGTTGGGATTCACCTTTGGTGTGGTGCCCTTTATGAGTTTGGAAAAACATATAATGGCATTCATCTACCTCTGTAGTATCATAGAGTTATTTCTGATGCTCTAGAAATCCTCTGTGCTCTGACTCTTCATCGCTTCTACTCCCGAGCCCTGTCGACCTCATCTTTTTATTGTTCCCAGGGTTTTGTCTTTTCCAGAACATCAGTAGGAACACAACACTATGTCGCGTTTGCATTTCCTTCTTTCACTTAGCAACATGCATCCAAGTCCCCTCTAGTTCTCTCCATGGCTTAGTAACTCATTTCGGTTCAGCACTGAATGATAATCCTTTGTGTAAATGTATCACAGTTTTTGTACCCATTCACCTACTGAAGGACATCCTGCTTGCTTCCAAGTTTTGAACGTTATGAATAAAGCTGCTATAAACATCCATGTATAGGTCTTTGAGTGGACAAACTCTATTTTTTCCCAACCCCTTTAATTGAATGCCAGAAGAATGGGATGGCTGCATTTTATGGTAAATCTTGTATGAAATATCTCAATTCTTCTTCAAAGTGACTATAATATTTTGCATCCCACCATCAGAGTATAAGAATTTCTAGGGCTGCTTATGCTTGACAGTATTTGATTTTGACCATTCTAACAGGTGTGTACTGGTGACAATTGTTTAAACAAAATCTTGTATTCTTCAATATTGCTAAATTTATACGATTTGAAGTACCATTTTAGATTCCTAATGATATTCTTTGTAGAGAATCATGTTTTTATGCAGGTAAATTGGCTTTCTTATTTTTATGTCATTTACATTACTTACTTATCATTGCAGATAGTTCCAATAACAGTGCTCAGTAGAAATGGTGAAAGTGGGTATCCTTGCCCTGTTCTGATTTTTAAGAGAGAAGTGTTGGTCAACCTGCCACCATTAAGGAAGATTTTATCTGGGAGATTTATAGATGACCTTCACTTGAAGAAGCCTCTTTGTATTCCTCAATCGTCTTATTATCATATTTTGGTGTTAGACTTTGTGTAAACACTTTTTCTGAATCTATTGAAATGATTGTATAGTTTTTATGCTTTATTTTAGTAGTACAGTGAATTACATGCATTATTATTATTATTATATTTACATAGTATAATATTAATGATTATAAAGTGTACAATTAAAGCCGGGCATGGTGGTGCACTCTTGTAATTCAAGTACTAGGGGGAATGGAGGACTGAGACAAGAGGATCACGGGTTCATGGCCAGTCTCAGCTATTTAGTGAGGCCTCCTTCAACTTAGTGAGACCCTGTTTCAAAGTAAAGAATAAAAAATAGGGATGGGGTTGTAGTTCAGAAGTTGAATGACCCTGAGTTCTCACCCCAGTACTGCAAAAAAAAAAAATTAAAATAAATTAAAAAACAAAGTGCACAGTTTAGAGAATATTAAATCAATTTTTCATTTCTGAGATAAGCCCTTCATGGTCATGATAAATTATTCTTTTTAGATACTATCCTTGTTTTGATAATCCTTTGTTACTTTTTTTTAAAATTTTATGTCCATGAAAGAAACTAGTCTATTTTTCTATTTTTTGTAATGTGTGAGTTTTTCATACAAGGGTGAAGTTTATTTATTTTACCAAGTTGGAGATATTTCTTGTCATTATGTCCTCAATTATTTTTTCATTTAATTATTTATTTTCCTTTTCTGAAATTACAATTACATACATGCTAGAACTTTTAATACCGCTTTACAGGTCTGTGAAACTTTTTTAATTGTTTTGCATTTTATTCTCTATCCTTCAAATTGATCATTTATTTTGCTCTAACTCCATGATCATCTTTCGTGTTCTGGTTTTAAGCTCATTAAATGATTTTTCAAAGTATAATATATTATAATTTCTATTTCTAGAATTTTAATTTGGATCTTTACAGTTTCTATTTTTCTGTTGAGAATTTGTAGTTTTCTTTCATTACAAGCCTATTAAACTTTGCCTCATTAAGCCTAGCAATGTTCTTTAAAGTAGTTCTCAGCTAATTCCAAGAGCCAGGTCATCCCAGGGCTGTCTTTTCATTGGTTTTCTTTCTTTTGAGGATGAGTAACTCCTGGATCTTTGAATGACAAATAATGTCATCTATCTTCTGAACACTGTGCACATTATATTGTGGAAACTAAGATTTTGTTATATTCATCTGTACAGTGCTGGCAATTTTCTAAGCAGGACATTAAGTTAGATGGTCTCAGATTGCAAACTGTTAGGTAGCAGCTCCGGTCCTTTTCTGGGCTGTTTGCCATTTGCACCTCTGCACCACTGTGCTTGGTTTAAGGTCAGGACGGACTTGGTTAGTTTTCAGGTACATATTTTTGGGCTTTTTTGCGTGCTTTTTCTCTCCCCAAACACACTTTCCTATACCTGTGGATGACTCACAATCAATCCTTTCCTTTAGACCACAAACATGGGAGTTTATTGGTCTTTTAGTTGCCCTCTGAGGCACCACAACTGGAAATTTCCCTCTCACTGAAAGCCATAAAGAGAAAATTACCCCATGTCTACCCATTCCTCTAAATTTTCACTCCTCTCCAGAATATATTTTTATTTTCTATTTTTATTTTTTACTCTTATTTTAATTCTCCTTTTTAATATCAATGTATCATAACTTTGATCTAAGGCTTAATTGGAAAATAAAAAGCATGAGAGTTTATAAAAATAATTTGAAACTGAATAAAAATGAGGAAAGATTTGCCCTACTAGATAGCAAGACATAATTCCATGCTAAATAAAACAATGTAGTATTTATACAATAGGATAGTATATCAGAGTGATATCAAGAAAGTATTGCAATCATATTGAAAATGCAGTACATTATAGAAATGGCACTTTCAGTCAATGTGAAAATGATGAATTATTCAATAAACCCTATGTAAAAGTTTTCCATGTGGGGAAAGTAGAATTGTATTTTCATTTATATTCAGAAATAAGTTTCACATGTATAAAGAGCAAAATATAGGCATAAAAATTGCATAATGGTAGAACAAAGTATGAGACAATTCATAAAAAAATCTAGTTTGGAACAGACACACATTTAGATTGTGCAAATACATATTTACATACATATATATCATATACATATGATAGTTTGAAGGACTGAGAAATATATTTGTAAAAGAAAAAATGAGATAAAAGTCTTCTAGGTGCTGTGTGCATGTATGTCTCCACCATCTTTTATCCTATTAAGATATGACCACATTGCACAAATAAAAAAAACAACAAAAATATCTTCTGTACAAAATATATAAAGCTTTTACAAATCATTTTCACAAAGCAAATGACCCAGTTGATTAATTAGTCAAAGCTACAGACCAGCAATTTAAATTGGATAATTAATATATGAAATATTATTGAACATCCTTCACAATTAAATAGGTGAAAATTGAAGCACAATTGAGATATTAGTTTTCATTATGTCAAACAGGTTTTATTTTTGCATCTGTACCTTCTAGGCTGCTGATACTGAAGTGATATATGCAGTTGACCTTCTATTAATACTTACAGTCAATATTGATAGATATTTTTTGATTTTTGTCATATCCTTCTGTTTGCTGGGTAAGTATAAGAACAGCCCATGTCTCATTAGGAAGAAACTAGACAAGATGAGCACTGGCCCCTGCCCCAAAACACAAATGCAAGGCTGCTTGTATTGGTTTTATATTGCAAAGGTAAAAACTTATCAAACTGAGTGGCATACCCAGCAGAAATGTCTTCTTACAATTTTGTCATTTAGAAGTCTGACTTGATCGCTTCTCGGTCTTTTGGCTCAGATCAAGTGTAGAAGACTGACTTGGCTCTCACTAGGCTAAGGGGCATTGGTAGGGTTGCGTGCCACTCTGAGGCTAGTAGATTCTCCATAACGCTCTCTGTTCTTTGGCTCACCACCTTCCTTTCCCATCTTCAGGGACAGACATGTGTGCCACCTGACCATATTCCTATAACCATAGCTTCCTTATATCACATCTTGGAGAAGTTCTCTGCTCTTAAGAATTCTTGTTTTCCAAAGTGGTTGCACTAATTTGCAAAACAGGAATTCTTAAGAGCAGAGAACTTTCCCAGTATGTGATATAAAGAAGCTACAAAGCTACCATTTGATTTAGCAATACCACTTCTGGGTATCTACCCAAATGATAGGAACCCAAACTACCAAACTAATGCATGTGTATCTATGTTCATAGCTGCACAATTCACCATAGCCAAACTATGGAACCAGCCAAGATGTCCATCAACAGATGAATGGATTAAAAAACTGTGAGATATGTACACAATGGAATTTTACTCAGCAATAAAGAGAAACACAATTACATCATTTTCAGGGAAATGGTTGGAACTGGAGGACATTATGCTAAGTGAGATTAGTCAGTCACAAAAAATAAGAAAGCAGATACTTTCCCTAATATGTGAGAGTTAGGGAGAAAAGGGTCATAGGAGGAACTCTAGATGAAAAAGGAAATCCTATAGAGGAGCAAACAAGGCAACCTAAAGGAGGAGAAAGGAGGGGGGAAGAGGAAAATCTCTAAAACACACAATGTACTTAAACATATCGAAGTCAACCACTAAGCCAAGCAAGGGAAGGAGGGGCGGGGAGTGAATGGGGTGGAAATTGGGTAGGGGTTAAATCAGTGATGTGTACATGTATGTACACACAAATTTTTTACCCCAATATGATGTATGAATATAATGCACCAATAAAAAATTAAAAAAAAGAAAATAGAAGAGAGACTGGTAGAGTAGTAACAGGGGTAGGAGAGGGAGGAGGCGAAGGAAAGGGGAGGTGCAGAGAAGGAAACTGACCAAATAATGTTATATGAATATACAACTATATTACTATGAATACCACTATTATGCACAATTGCAACGCACCAATAAAAAACTAAACTAAAAAAAAAAAGAATTCCTGTGATTAGACTGGGCTCACGGGAATAATGGAGCATAATCTTATCTCAGGATTATTAAACAGAATCACATTTGTATTCTCCAATTTGTCATAGAAGGCAACATATTCATAGAGATTAAGATGTGGATACATTCAGGGAACAGTCATTCTGCCTACTGATATTTAGTGTTTTTTATTTTGTCTTTAAAATTTTTGTGTGTGGAGTATTGGATGGAACTGAGGGCCTTGCACATGGTAGAAAAGTGCTCTATTGCTTAGTTATATCCCAGTCCTTTTTTTTTTTTTTGTGGTGGCACTGGGGTTCCTGAAAACCCTTCTACCTCCAGGCTATACTCCCAGACCTATTTTATACTTATTTATTTGGAAACAGGCTCTCTTAAGCCAGCGTGGCTGGCTTTGAACCTGCGCGATCCTCCTGTCTCCGCCTCCCAAGCACGGGGATTACAAGTGTGCGCCACCATGCCCGGCCCTTCCTCAGTTCTTTTTAAAATGTATTACGAGGCAGGGTCTCACTAAGTTGCTGAGGCTGGCCTTGAAATTGTGGTCCTCTTGCCTCAACTTCCAAACCACTGGAATTATAGACATGTGCCATTACAATCTAGCTTCTTGCAGGCTTGGTGGAATTTTTACTCTGGAGGCTATCTCTGGAAAAAGTTTCTTTGTATAGGCTAAGGCAAAAAAACATTCTTCTCCAGAAAGGAGAGCAACTCTTCCTGTAGCTGAGTTTTGTATTTGTTACTAATATTAAATAAGCATGTAGTCTGCATAAAAGTTCTCATAAAGGTCCTTATAAATTAACTACTTAATTGTTACTTAATAGCAGAATCAGAACCAGAAAAGCCACTCTCAGTTCATTTGTACCCTTATTTACTTATGGCATGCTGGTAAGTGGTAGAAGCAACCTTGTAGACATCATTCTGAGCCACTCTCTTATATTTGTGGCCTCAATTCTACACTCTATAGCACATTTCCATGTGCATATTTGCAAAAATGCTCACGAAAGGACGTATAGCTCTCTGTCTCTAGATTTTGAACTTGGCAATATGATTTGCTTTGTTCAGTAGGATGCTTATAAATATGATATAATCAAAAGTGTGAAATGTGCCTGGTTCAGGTGGGCTTATCCCCTTGGACTTCGATCATTGTCAGAAGCTGTTTCTCCCCCATAGCTATTATTGTCTCTACACAAATTGAATAGAATCATTCCAGATAACCAACAGATAGACCACATGAAGAAGAGTGTCCTCCACTGACCTTCAGATCTATGTGCTAATATAAATGGCTATTCTTTCATGCTCCTGAGTTTTGTCATTTAAAAAAAATATGTGTTTTAATTGGCCTTTTTATTGGTCAAGGTTCAAGCAGACAGCCAGAACTCCTGTATATACACACGCACACATCAGACACACAACTATAAGCTTATCACACATATTCATACTGTGTACATATATGGCCAAGTCTTCATTATGAGTTTTTGGCCCTAAGCAATTGAAAGAGCTGGGTCAGCATCTCTACAAGGTTGCTGTCTCTATATGCTGCTACTATGAGCTTAAAAGGCTGAAAATCAGGAAGAGAAGATGTATGTAAAATGGGGGAAATTGAAAACAGGCTTAACTCACTGGTATCAGTTGGAACTCCATAGGGATGTAGTGAAAGACTGAAGTTCATGTTGGTTCTGGTGGCCTCTGCCGTTGTTGGTGTAGGTATGTTTTGTCACAGAGCTAAGCATACATGCTTGGCCAGAAGGAGTTGGAACTGAAGGAGGACTGGGGAAAGCAGAGCAGTTGCAGACACTGTGAAGCGTGAGGCCAACGAGGAGAGTGGGTTTATCAGAACACACTTGTTAGCTGGCTGTTGGTCCACCCTCTGTAACTTCCAAGAATCTCCCTGGTGATGCAAACTAACTGCAAACATACAAGAAGGGGGATTCTGAGAAATGAAGTCCAGCCCAGCCAAGTGGACCCATAATAAAGCCATCATAGCCTCTGTTTGTCCCATTTAATAGATAATGAGATTCCCTAGAAAATATATGGGACACACATCATCTTGCTGGTAACTGTTACAATTGAAATTTAAGTTAAGCCTCCTAATTTCTGACCCCATGTGATTCCCATTGTATATATACACATATATGTCCCTTCATGTTATTTTAACCATGATAGCTTCTTATGAGCTGGAGAGCGCTACCATGAGTGGGAGCAGAACAGGATCACTGAGGGGCAAAGGGCACTTTCAGGAAGGCCAACCTAGGTAGAGTGCAGAAAAGTAGGTTTCTAGGGGCTGTCTAGGGCAGTGTGTCCTTGAGGAGTGAGCTATAGTATAGAAAGAACATACATGCCATTACTGATCCTTCATTTACCATTGCATGTGATTGCTTTGAAGTCTAATGAGCCTTAAGAAGCAGATGGACATGGACAAGTGAAATGCATCAGGGTGAAACAAGCAGGCAGCAGGCAGAGAAGGACCTGGAGACCTATCCATGGAAAGCATGGGAGAAGAAGATCAAGGGGGGACGATCCAGGGCAGGAAAGATGCATTGTACAGTGGAGCCATTGGGCAATCTATCTTAGGTCTGCACATTGTCTTCACAGGCTGTCAGCATGACTGAGGGTGTTTAGGATAATTTCCTAAGAGGGGGAGAGATGGATATGGCAAGAGGAAGAGAGTGACGGCACTCTGAACACATGATGAGGGTCCAGGTGGAGAAATCCTATCACCAAGTAGATAAGGAAAAGAAAAAACGTGCATTGACATCTCTGATGTGATGCAAGGGATGAGGAGCACTGCAGGCTGACGGTGTGTTCCAGGAGAGTGTGAGACTCTTCTGGTCCCTAGTGCAATATTAGTCTGGAACAATGCACAGATGCATAATAGTCACTCAAAGACACCTTTGAAACTGGGTGTTGTGATTATGTCTGTAATCCCAGCACTTAGAAGGCTGGGGCATGAGGATCACAGGTTCTAGGACAGCCACAGTAACTTAGAGCCTGTTTTTTTAAAAAATAGAAAGAGACGAGAGTATAACTTGAAGGTAGAATGTCCCTGGATCCAATCTTAAGAAAGAAAAATGATATATCTTCAAATGAATGAATAAACTATGTCAAAGCTTTGGTACAAAACAGCATCAGATGTAAACTTCCAGATCTCTCATTAAGTGATTAAAAGCTTAAGCACCTTATGTAATTTCTCTTGGCTTCATTCTCTTTATCAGTAATATAAGAATAACAGTATTATCCAACATGTAAAAATATAAGTACTGGAAGATACATACCATGCTTGGCTTATAAGAAAGGAGAGTTAAAGAACTATTATTTTTTCCTGCTGTGCTGATTAGAATTTCAAATCTGGAACATGAGTATAACCAAGTAATAGCTATCAAAGCTGGAGTATCTAGCAAGAAGTTCATTGCATGCAAAGCCCCAGGGCATGGTGAAGAAAGGCTCTGAAAGAGAAGTGAGGGGCTCTGGGGATTCCTTAGGGTTAATCACGGACTCACATAAGTGCCCATCAATTCACCCTGGGGACAGGCTGGCCCCAGCATCTGCAGTGAGTTAGGGAGCAGGCAGGCCTGTGCAGGCTCCATGCTCTGCTCCAGTGCTGTTTCCTAAGAGCCAAGGCCTGAGGGGAAGCAGAGGCAGGCTGAGAGTGGGATGATACAGTGAGGCTCTGAGCAGAGAGCAGCTAAGAGACTGCTGGGTGATTTACAGCCTTTAAATGGCTCTCCCCTCCTGCAAAACTCTTAATTCAATAGACAAACATCTCAGGATGAGGACTCACTAGAGACAGAACTGAATGGATGGATGATGGGAGATTAAAGACCTGCAGAGAGGGGTGGGGTTGGTAATTCTCCTATGAAAACAGGAAAGAACTTTTCCAGCAGGGAGCCTCCTGCCCTCTCCACAAATGCAAAACCTATGAAAATCCACTAGCTAGGGATGTGAGATATGAAACATTTCAGGAAAACAGACTCAGAAGTATAATGTTTAAAGGGGACCCTACTCCCATCTCTCAGTAAGGAGACGGGCTGTCTCACAAAAGTGAGTTGTTTGCTATGTTAGTACTGAGATTTTGGTGTCTAGGCATTCATTTTAGCCTCTTTTTCACAGTGGACAGTAAACTCCAGATTCCATCTTGCACACTGTTGTATTCTCCGTAAGTAGCAAAGTGTCAAGCAGATCCTCCATAAGTAATGGGTGAAGTAGCCATGAGGCTTCGGGGACATTCACCTGGAAACTCATCACTTTTTTCTCTTCTTTTGTTTTGTTTTTTTTTTGGTACCGGGGATAAAACCTAGGGACATTCTGCCCCTGAATTATACCCCCATCCCTTTTTATTTTGGTTTTGAAAGAGAGTTTAAAACAAGGTCTTGCTAAGATGTAGAGGGTCTCACTATTTTTCTGAGACTAGCCTCAAACTGGCGATCCTCCTGACTCAGGTTTCCAAGTACTGAATGTTGGCATTCCCCACTGCATCCAGCTCTCATCACCTGCTCTTCAGTGAGATGGATGATGTTAATGTCTGGATCTCATCGTTTCCTTGGTTTGCTTTTCAGTTTAAATACCCCCCACTGCCAACCAGTTCCCTGCTAGATTCAGTGATACTCTCCTAGTCCCAGCCATACTTCTGTAACACAGATATCAGACCTTGACCCGAATATTGCAGTAAGAGCCAAAGTAAAAGTGAGCTGGCTTCAGTAAGGAAAGGAGTGAGGTGGGAGTTCATAGGTCGATCATTTATGTTGATTTAAGGTATCAGGGATGAAGACCTGGAAGATGCTCCAGGCCATGAGCTTGATGCTGTCAACTTAGGTTTTACATCTAAAAATTGGTAAGTGTGCAAAATACAGATAAAATATCAGAATTGGCAGGTATGATACAAGAAACAATGTTAAGAAATAGAAATATTAAACATATGGAAAATGTAGCCCAGGCTTATTGGAAAGCACTGTGAGGGATCTAGACCCAGTCCTCTGTTTAGCCTCTGTTTAGCCTCTATACTGATCATTAAGAGATGGTGTTTTAAATCTTCATCAGCAACACTTTCTACTCATAACTAAGAATGGATTAAGTATAGTGGATCCAAATGTATAAAATTATTAGAGGAAGCCACTTTAAGTCTACATACAAATATTTGTGAACATGGTTAACAGTTACATACCAAGGTTCAAGTCCTATGCACATTTTATTGTGTGCAGAATTTAAAACAAGTTTTTATAACCTATATAAATGTTTGGTTTTTCTTTTATGTTCAAGAAATGATCGTAGCCAAGATTTTAATGAGACTTTACATAATGGTGGTGTGTGTGTGTGTGTGTGTGTGTGTGTGTGTGTGTGTACATGTCTTACTTTTGTCTACTGATTCCTCCTGCTCATCAAAGTGTTCTCAAATCACCATATATCACCCATCAGCTTATAGCTGTCTTTAGGGAAAGCACTTTTTGTAACTTCTCAGTCTTAAAGTGCTTATCCTCATTCTGAATACCATTTAAAAAATTCTGGCTTTTGATGTCCATTTAGAGTTTAATTTATCCTCACAACTTTTTGTTCTCTCTCGTCAACTATTGAATGGAAGCTTCTCTTATTTTTTTATCTGCATATTTTCTTTGATTTAAAAACATCAGGCTTGACAAATCTATTTCTTGGTTTTATTCACCTGAAAGGTATTTATTGAATCCTTATTATACGCTAGATGTGGTATCTTTTGTGTAACTTATAGTGTCTTATCATTTTTCCTTGTAGTAATTTTTGAAGATTAAATAAAGATAAAATCCAGGTATGGTGGTGCATAACTATGATCCCAATACTTGTAGAGGCAGAGACAAGAACATCACAGGTTCAAGGTTAGCTTAAGCAAGTTAACAAAACCTTTAGCAACCGAGTGAAAACCTGTTTCAAAATATAAAATAAATTAGGGATGTGATGTACCTTGGAGGTAGAATGCTCCCCGGGTTCAGACTAAAGTAACAAAAAAGGAAAACAAGTGAGAAAAATACCCAGGGTATAGTTAAAGTTTCTGTATATGTGTATGTATATGTATATATGTATATATGTATATATGATGTATATATGTATATGTATATATATATATACTTAATTTCTGCCTATAATTTTATTGTGTCAACAAACAGTTGTAGTAAGGAGAGACTTATTGATAAAAATATCCATGGCAAGAAGTTCAGAGGAACACTCAATACACTGAATAATAACTGTAATTCAACAACTGGCTGCCTAATGAGAATACTGAGTTGAGTACACAAAGATAAAATTGAATATGGACCAATATCAAGTGCTTATTTGTGTCCCAAATTCCAACTCTATAAACACAAGACAAGGGAGATACGGTTTATGAAAAAGGCAAGTTAAAAGTCACTTGAGTCTCAAACCACAATCTTTAAAAATAGGATGAGGGAGATAAGGTTTAAGGGAAAGGCAGGTTGAAAGTCAGAGGTTGAACTTCCATTTAATATGGCAGTGGCGTAGGTCAACATGGAGCTTTGATTGGAACCAAAATTTTGTTTTACAGGTTAAAAAATTTGTTTACAGGTCGAACTAAGAATAATTTTATGCTCAGTGGAGAAAAAAAATATAGCATCACTGTAGTTAACTCTGGTCCAACCACATCTGCAATCCTTGAGATTGGGGACAGAAGAAAGAAAGGAAAAGTAAACCAGATACATAGAATGATCAGGAGAACTTTGGATTCTTATCCCAGAGAAGAAAAATGTTAAGAGAAAGAGCTTGGTAGCTATCTGCAAACATCTGATCACTTGTGGAGAAAAACACTGAATTTTAGAACAGCACAATAGATGGAAATTGCAGGAAAACACAAATTAGCTGAACATGAAGAATAACTTCCTAAAAATTAAAGCAGCATCCTCATGAAATGAGCTGTCTCGTGGCTCACCTGCCTCTTTGATCAGTCATTCTCTGAGGATCCATCAGAACTACCAGGTGGCCATGACTATACAGGGTGTTGGAATGACAATGTATAAAGTCATAACTTAAATGTGTTGGGAACATGATAAATATTTGTCAATGAAGAATTAACAGCCACCCAGCATTGCTTTCTTGAATAATAAATATGATTCTCAGAAATAAGTCCCACAAATGTTTACTACATGAAGAGATATTTTTTGCATTTTTTGGTGGTACTGAGGTTCCTGGAAATCCTTCTACCTCCAGGCTACATTCCCAGACCTATTTTATATTTTTATTTGGAAACAGGGTGTCATAAGCCAGCAAAGCTGATTTCGAACCAGGGCAATCCTCCTTTCTCTGCCTCCCAAGTTGGGGGATTACAAGTATGCGCCACCATGCCCAGCATGAAGAGAGATTTTTAAATATTTTGGTGCATTGTAGTCGTATACCTTAATGGAGTACAAGATGGTGGAGGCATACACACACACATCACCCAGTTTTCCCTTTCCCAAATCCCACTCCATTCCCTCCTCCCCTTCCTTCTCATGTTTGATGTATTTGCTAATATATACCATGTGCATTAGTGTATTTTCCTCTTTCCCCTTCCTATCCCCCACATTTAGGTCACCTTATTTTCTCATCTATAGTATCTTTTTCATCTAGAGTTCCTCCTATAACACATTTTCTCCCTATCATCTGTATATTGGGAAGAACATCCATTTTTTTTTTTTTTTACTTTTTGTGACTAATTTCACTTAGCACAATATTTTCCAGTTTCATCCATTTCCCTGTAAATGAGAATTTTTTTCTTCTTTATGGCTGAGTAAAATTCCATTCTGTACATATTCCATAGTTCTCTAATCCATTCATCTGTTGATGGACATCTTGGCTGATTCTATAGTTTGGCAATGGTGAATTGCGCAGCTATGAACATAGATACACATGCATTAGTTTGGTAGTTAGAAGTATTATTTCAGGATCATATTTTAAGCTTGTTTCCATTCTTCTGAAGATCCTCCATACTGTTTTCCAAAGTGGTTGCAATAATCTGTAATCTCACTAACAATGTATTAGAGTTTCTACATCTCAAAAAAAAATCCTTGCCAGCATTTTTTGTTATTTGTGTTTTGAATGATCACCATCCTAGTTGGAGTTAGGTGAAATCTCAGGGTAGTTAGCCAGGCATGATGGCGCCCACTTGTAATCCCCATGCTTGGGAGGCAGAGACAGGAGGATCACACAGGTTGGAAGCCAGCCACGCAGGCTTAAGAGACCCTGTTTCCAAATTTAAAAAAGTATAAAAATGGGTCTGGGAGTGTAGCCCAGAGGTAGAAGGCTTTCCAGGAACCCCAGTACCACCAAAAAAAAAGAGGAAATCTCAGGGTAGTTTTGATTTGCATCTTTATGATTGCTTATGATACTGAGCATTTTTCATACATTTGTTGGTCATTTGAATTGCTTCTTTTGTGGAGTGTCTATTTAGTTAGCTTGACTATTACTTATTGGTTTATTTGTTTTTTTTTTTAGTGCTGAATTTCTTGAGTTCTCTATATATTCTAGATATTAGTATTATATTGAAGTACTAGATGGCAAAAATTTTCTCCCATTCTGTCAGGCTCAGAATTGGATAAAATACTATTCCATTCTGCTCCATTGGTGTATGTATCTGTTTTTGGGCCATTACCATGCTGTTTTTATTACTATGGTTTTCTAGTATAGATTAAAGTCAGGTATTGTGATTCCTCCTGCATGTTTTTTGTTGCTGAGAACTACTTTGGCTATTCTTGATGTTTTGTTGTTCTAGCTGAACTTAAAGACTTATTTTTCTATGTCTGTGAGGAATCACCTTGGTAATTTAATGAGCATTGCGTTAAATTTGTTGATAATTTTTTGCTGTACAGAAGAACTTTGGTTTCATGCAATCCTATGTATTGATTCACCTTTTAGTTTCTTGAGCCTTTGAGGGCTTGTTGAGAAAATTTTTACCTGTGTTACAGCGTTGGACCTATGCCCTCTTCAAGGACCCTCAAAGTCTCTGTTCTAATTTTCCACTCTTTGATCAATCTTGAATTGACTCTTGTGCAGGGAGACAAAGTGGGATTTACTTTAATTTTTCTGCAGATTGTTAAACAATTTTGCCAACACTATTTGTTACACAGGCTATCTTTTTTCCAGTGTGCATTTTTGGCCTTTTTTCAAAAATCAATGGGTTGTAAGTGTGTGGATTTGTTTCTGAGTCTTTTATTCTGCTACATTGTTCTATGTATCTGTTTTTGTGCCAGTACCATGCTGTTTTTATTACTATCGTTTTGTAGTACAGTTTAAAGTTAGGTATTGTGTTTCCTCCTGCATGGCTTTTGTTGCTGAGAACTACTTTGGCTATTTTGATTTTTTTGTTGTTGTTGTTCCAAATGAAGTTAAGTTTTGATTTTTCTATGTCTGTGAGAAATGACCTTGTTAATTTAATCAGGAAGCATTGAATTTGTAGATCACTTTTGGAAGTATGGCCATTTTGATGATATTTATTCTCCCTATCCATGAACCTGGAAGATCTTTACATCTTCTAAGATCTTCTTAGATCTTCATAGATCTTCTTAGTGTGGTGTTCAGTCTCAAAATGTTTATATTGTTTCTCTGGGTCTTTTTATAGTTAATTTCTAGTTTCATTCCACCAAGGTATGAAAAGTCACAAGAAACTATGTTATATTTCTTAAATTTGCTAGTGCTCATTTTGTGGCCCAGGATGTGATCTATTTTGGAGAAGGTTCTGTGAGCAGCTCAGAAAAATGTAAACTCTGCTGTAGTTGGGTGGAATATTCTATATGTGTCTAATAGGTCCATTTGTTTTATGGTGTTCTTTAGGTCTGAGTCATCTTTACTGACCTTTTGTCTAGAAGATTTGTCTAGAAGTGTGAGAGGAGTGTTGAAGTCTCCCAGTATTATTGCATTGAGACTTAATATGTGACTTAATGTCACAAAGAGTTTGTTTTTTGAAAGTAGCTTCACCTATGTTTGGGGCACAAATGTTAACTATCATTATTTTCTATTCCTGGATTATTCCTTTTATCAGTAAAAAGTGACCTGATTTGTCTCTTCTAATAATCTTGGGCTTCAAGTCTAATTTGTCTGATATCATAATAACTACTTCTGCTTGTCCTAAAGTTCCATTGGAATAGATTACCTTTTTCTAGCCCTTTATTTTGTTACTATCTTTACTTGAAAGGTGTTTTTCTTGCAGGCAGTAGATAAATGGATTTTGATTTTTAATCTCTTTTGACACTTTATATCTTTTTATTGGGGAGTTGAAGCCATTTGTGTTTAGTGCGATTATTTTGCGATTTTTAATTCCTAACATTCTAAGTTTTAACTTCTTTTTGGGTAGTGTTTGTTCTTCTTTGCTTAGTTGTTTGCTTGATAAAAATTCTTTCTTTGCTTCTGGCATATATTACTTATTTCTTCTTTGCAGTTAATCTATCCGAGTATTTTCTCTAGTGTTGGTTTAGAAGACATAAATTCTTTCAGCTTCTTCTTTTCATAGAAGATTTTTATTTCCCATTCAAATTTGAGAG
Source organism: Muscardinus avellanarius (assembly GCF_963383645.1). Classification (NCBI taxonomy): domain Eukaryota; kingdom Metazoa; phylum Chordata; class Mammalia; order Rodentia; family Gliridae; genus Muscardinus; species Muscardinus avellanarius. The sequence continues at coordinate 16,500,394 of NC_137799.1, forward strand.
ATAGTTTTGCTGGATAGAAAAATTTTTGTTGCAAGTTCTTTTCCTTCAGAGTTTGAAATACATTATTTCAGGCCCATCTTACTTTTATGACTTGGTTTGAGAAGTCTGGAGTGATTCTAATTGTTTTTTCTCTAAATGACATTTGGTTTTTTGCTTTTTTTGCCTTTAAGATTCTCTTCTTGGCTTCTATATTGGTCAGTTTGATAATTATGTGACAGAGTGAACATTTTCTCTGATCTTGTCTAAAGGGAGTTCTATAAGTTTCTAGTACTGTGTATCAGTCTCTTGTTCTGTTTGAAAATTTTTCCGTTATTACTTCATTGAAAAGATTGCTGATCCCTGTGGCTTCACCTTCTATTCCTTCTTATATGCCTATTATTCTTAGGTTAGCACTTTTAAGATGGGCCCATTTCTCTTCAAAGTCCAATTCATGCTGTTGAATTTTTTTCCCTAAATTATTTTTGGATTGAACACCTTCTAAAAGTGAGATTCTATTCTTCATGTGCTCTAATCTATTGTCTTTAGTTTGTATTGTTGCCTTCACTTCAATGATTCCATCTTTTATTTCTTTCAGATCTTCTTTAGATGTTTTTGAAAGTCCTGTATAATTTATATTGTTAAATTTCTGATTTGTCCTTCTGCTCATCTCTGCAATTCTGTTATCACCTTCCATTTTTGTGGGATTGTACTAGCTCATTTCTTCTTAGTTATTCCTCCTCATGATTCCAGAAGTTTGTATCTGTTGCTTTTGATAGTTTTCTCTGTTTCTAGGTGTCAGCTGGTATATAAAAGGGCAAGTTGTGTTGTATTCAATGGTAAAGTTTGGGTGAGGGGGGAAGTAAAGTTGTAACTGCAAGAATAGGGTAAAGCCACAGATAGATGAAAGTATGAGTTTGGTTATTTTCCTGTGGATCTCTGGCAGTTTGGCATGCGTGTTGAGCTCATCTGCCATTGCTGCGAGTCATCACTGGTGTTTTCACAGGAGCAACTGCAGGCTTACAATGTTGATGAGCTGCTGCTGCTTACTTCTACATATAAGGGGAAAACATATGACCTTCCACATTTGTAGTCTGGTTTATTTAATTCAGCATAATGCTCTCAAGTTCCATTCATTTACAAGAAAATGACATAATTTCATTCATCTTTATGGTTGAGTAGAAATACATTTGGTGTGTATACATACCAAGTCTTCTTATTCATTCATCTGTTGATGAATGTGTAGGTTAGTTCCCTATCTTGGCTATTGTGAATTGAGCTTCTATAAGCATAGGTATGCATATATCTGAATGTTAGTTCTTTATTCAGCCTTTTTAATGACACCACATTAATTTGGGACAACTGAATGAAATAATAAAAAAGGAATAGAGATGTAATTCATTTGAAGATGTGGATTTTAAGTCTTGTCTTTAATTTAAAAACTAATAATGATGAAAAAGATTATTACAAACAAGAAGATTTGAGAAACCATGACAAAGAAAAACGAAGGGGTTTAATAAAGATGTTCCAATGGCAGCTGTTCAAGACAGGCCGTAAAGGTATGAGGCAGGCAGAATTCTGGCATGCTTGCTCCTTCCAACATAATGAGGTTGGAAGGAAGGTAGGAGAGAGAACCATGCTTCCTTTGGGAGCCTGGCATTACTGCTTTGTAACAGTGAACAGGTAGTTTTGAAATTGTATACTGTGGCAGCAGGTAATTTATTTGTTATAAATTGTAAGTCTTGAGTAGAAATACAGGGGAAGGTGAGAGTATCCATAGTGATTAGGGAAGTGTTCTACAGCTTGCCTGCTTTTGGCCAGTGTGATTAGCATCAAATGTTACCTACAGGAGACAGTACTGATCCTGCTCTGATGAGCCACATGTGACTTTGGCCAAGAACTTAAATAGAAATGATTTTCCCTCCTAGTTTACCACTCTGTCCCTTTAGAGTTTTCTAATCTTATAATTGTTGCACATGTTACAATTAATTGTAATAAACCTAACTATGGTTTAGATATTGTTTGGGTGTCTCCCAAGTGTGCATGCATTAACGGCTTGGTTCCCAAGATAGTGATATTGGATGCTGTGGACTTTTTAAGAGGAGGGACCTAGACACCTAAGTCATTGAGGAAATTAGCCTGGAAAGGCATTTAGGTCGTTTCTTGTGGAGCCTTTGTTAGTTCACTTGAGAGTGTTGTTATCTAAAAAGGCAAGCCTGAGTCCCCCCTTCCCTGAGCTTTTGGTTAGGTGTCTTTATCTACTCCTGGTTATCGTTTCATTTGGATCACTCTCAGTTTGGAATTCTCTGTCTGCTGAGTGCTTAGCTCCTTGATTGTTCCCTCAGGTTGCACTTCTATGAGGCTGTGGTGAGGGCTGCATGTGGTAAATAGCCATTGTGCTGAAGATGGTGTCAGCAGCAGCACTGAAGGCCTGAGAAGAGCATATGTATGTTGATTAAAAAAAATTTCTTCTGTGTATATGAAAATCATTAATAGGCAGTCATAAAAATGTGCCTATTGTTCAGGAAAAGGCTAAGAAGAAGAAGAAGTCAATTTTACGAATGAGAGAAAATGACTCATGGTTTCAGTCATTATTTTCGGCACAGGAGAAAGTTTAGGTGAACGAAAACAAAGTGGAAGGGTAGAAAAAGAAACAAAAGGGGAAGGAAAAAAAAGGAAAGGGAGAGAAAAAAGGAAAGTAAGTGAAAGAAAAAGGCATAAAGTAAAAGAGGATCTTGAGGCACATTCATATTTAAAACATTGATAAAAGAATTTGTGTAGGAACCTATAAAGAATCCTAAAAAAATCCTAGAAAAGAATTCATTTTAAGAAAGAAATAAACCAAATTGTACCAATAGTAAAGAAAGAATGAATCAAAAAATCTTCACAGGCTTTTGAAATTAGAAAATCATTAGTGATTTTAGCATGAGGATTTTGTGTGAAGTTTTGGGTGAGGAGATCAAATTTTCTTGGATTGGAGAATGAATGAGAGGTAAGAGTGCAGGCTCAGTTGAGGGAGATAAAACCCTTCATGATGCTCATGTTTAAAGGACTGAAGGAGGATGCAGCATCCGGGGGGATTTCCTGGGTCAGGTAGGGAGGATGGCTATTAAAAGGAAGGGAAAGCTGGAAGAAAAATGGCGACTATGGGATGCAGTACATCTCAGTAGCTGAAAAAAATAAAGTTCAACTACTGAGAAGGCAGCATCTTAATATACAAAATAAATACAGCTAACGACTCAAAACAGATCCAAAAATCATGGTGGAAGAAATTCAGTAACACTGAGCTGTGAGAGCCACTGCAAAAAAGCCCGAGCTTGTGACAGACCTGCTGTGGATGTGGCTGGCTGCAGGGACCATCACAGGCCGCAGGCGCAAACCACAGGTCCCGGCGTGGCAAACCCAAGAAATTCAGAAAAAACAATCAAGAGTTTGAAAGTGGCAATAGAGCTCCAACATCTGAGGTGGCAAGCTGCACCTGAGCACCTAATTGACACTGTTTACTCACCAGAGGCGGCACTTTCAGTGTCACAGTGAGCCATCCAGAAACCTGGAAGGGGACCAGGTAACTGTGTGCACCCGGAAAAGCCATAAGATCCAGCAGTGCAGGGAGTTCTCAACACCCCAGACCAGGGCAGCCAGATAATAGTGTGCACCTAGATGAGCCACAGTACCCAGTGTGCACCCAGTATGTGTGGCAGGACCTGTATCTCCTTGCTTAATACTCAAGGTATTTCATCTCTCCTTACTTAAATATTCTAATAACTACAAGAGTCCTACTATCTAACCATCTCCCATTCTCAACCAGATACTAACCTATGATACTTAAATTCTTCCTCAACCTAAGCATGTCTTCTACCTTACCCAACTCCTGCACCCATCACCCCAGCTCCACCACCATCACCCAACCCTCATCATTAGAAAAAGTACTGCGTACCTGCTGACATTTCTGAATTTCTACTACTAAGTCTATATTAGACATAATAACCACAAAAGATGCCAAAATATCAGAAAACAAGAATGAGAATCTTGAAAACAGGAGAATTAGGAATAATTAAGAAAGAACAGAAATTATAAATACTGACCTACAAGAAATGCAAGAAGGAGAATTCTGAATCCTCATCTACAATATGGTGAAAGGCCTCACGGCATGCATACAGAAAATGAAAGAGAAAATGGAAACACTAAGAAAAAAATTAGAAAGATGTCTGGAATGAAATGGAAGAGTCAATAAATGAAATGAAGACAGCAATAGAGAGAAATTATGAAAGATTAAAGAAAATGGAAAATATAATATCATTTTTAGAAGACAGCTCATTCAAAACTGAAAGTACAGTCAACAGCATATAAAAGTCATTAAAGCAACAAAACCTAAACATCCAACAACTGTGGGATAATATGTCATCCTAATTTATGAATAAAAGACATTGATGATAGGATAGAGGTGCAGACCAAGGGCACTCGTAATCTTTTCAGAGAAATAATTTCAGAGAATTACCAAATATGAAAATAGACATGGACTTACGTGTTCAGGAGACATACAGACCTCCCCACGCCATGTAATAATCAAAATGACAAACTTAGAGGCAAAGGAAACAATCTTAAAAGAAGTGAGAACGAATCAACCAGTGAAATTTAGAAGCAAACCAATAAAAATTACCCCAGACTATACAACCCAAGTCATGAATGCCAGGAGAGACTGGTATGATGTGATCCAGACCATGGAAGTAAACAAATTCCAACCAAAATTGCTATATCCAGCAAAATTATTATTAAAAATTGATGGAGAACAAAAGGGTTTCAAGATAAGCAGAATTTCAAAAATTTCATGAATTCAGAGCCAACATTAAGAACATACTTAAAGAAATAAACCATAAAGAAAAAAAAGAAGTTACAGAATCAGAGAAGAAATGAAGTTGATCAGCAGGGCATCTAAGTAAAGAAGAAAGAACAAGCTATGAAGCAGAAGACAGAACACAAAATGACAGAAAACAAAAATCATATTTCAATAATAACTCTGAATGACAAAGGACTTAACTCACCAATCAAAAGACATAGACTGGCAATGTGGATTAATAAACATAATCCAAATATATGCTGTTTGCAAAAAACTCACCTTATAGCCAAAGACATTCACAGATTAAATGTGAAAGGATGGAAAAAGATATACAATGTCAATGGAGACCAAAAACGGGCAGGGGTAGTAATACTGATATCCAACAAAACAGACTTTAAGCTAAAACATATTTGAAGAGATGAAGCAGGGCACATTCTTTTACTAAAAGAAACAATCCTGCAAGAAGGTATAATGATAGTAAATGTTTATGCCCCAAATGTTGGTGCAGCCACATTTGTAAAACAAACCCTCCTGGACATCAGATCTCAAATAGACCCAAATACAATAATATTGAGAGACTTCAACACACCTCTCACACCACAGGATCAATCTTCAAGGCAAAAGATGAGTAAAGACTCTTCAGAACTAAAGAAAATTATAAACCAAATGAACCTAATAGACATACAGAATATTTCAACCAGGAACAAAAGAATAGACATTCTTCTCAGCAGCCCATGGAACCTACTCAAAGATATAATTCCCTGTATCTTTTCAAACCATAATGGAATGAAACTAGAAATCAACAACAGGAAATTCATAGGAAACTAAATACATGGAGATTGAATGATGCACTATTGAACAACGAGTGGGTAAGATCAGATATTAAGGGAGAAATAAAGAAATTTCTGGAAATAAATGAAAATGGAGAAGCAACTTACCAAAATATACAGGACACTTTGAAGGCAGTGTTAAGAGGAACATGTATAGCATTGAATGCCCACATAAGAAGAACAGAGAGTCACCAAGTAAACAACCTAATGACACAAATCAAGTAACTAAAAAGACTGCATCAGTCTAATCCCAGAGCCAAGAAATGGCAGAAGATTATTAAAATCAGAGCAGAAATAAATGAAATAGAGAACAAAATCAACTCAAAGAAACAACAATGAAAAAGCTAGGTTATTTTTAAAGATTAAAAGGATTGACAAACACCTGGCCAACCTAACCAAAAGAAAGAGAGAATCAATTCAAATGATTAAAATGAGAAATGAAAAAGGAGACATTACCACAAACAGTGGGAAAATTCAAATAATCATCAAAAACTACTTTCAAAATTTATACTTTAATAGAGCATAAAAGCCACACAACTATAGTCAATTAATCTTTGACAAAGGTGCCAAATGTATACACTAGCGAAAAGACATTTTCAACAAATGGTGCTGGGAGAACTGGCTCTCCGTTTGTAGAAAATGAATCTAAATCCTTACCTCTCACCATGCACAGGAATCAATGAGATGGATCAAAGACTTAGAAATTAGACCAGAGACTATGAAGTTATTAGAGGAGGGCATAGGCTCAACACTACAACATATAGGCATATGCAGTAACTTTCTCAACAAGACCTCCAAGGTGCAGGAAATTAAAGCAAAAATTAAAAAGGGATGCCATCAAATGAAAAAGTTTCTTCTCATCAAAAGTAGCCACGAAGAACATAAAGAGAAAGCCTACAGAATGGGAGAAGATCTTTACCACCCACCACTCTGATAGAGGGCTAATATCCAGAATATACAAAGAGCTCAAAAAACTCTACACTAGCAAAACAAAGAATCCAATCAAGAAATGGGTTACTGAACTGAATAGACACTCCGCAAAAGAAGACATACAAATGGCCAATAGATACATGAAAAGATATTCTACATCATTAACCATCAGGGAGATGCAAATCTAAACTATGCTGAGATTTCATCTAAACCCAATCAGAGTGGCAAGCATAAAGAAATAAAATAACAACAAATGCTGGTGAGGATGAGGAGAAAGAAGAACTCTTTTACACTGTTAGTGGAAGTGCAAAATAGTTCAGCTGCTATGGATACCAGTGTGGAGATTTCTTAGAAAACTGAGAACATATCCACCATATGATCCCGCTTTACCGCTCCTGGGTATTTTTCCAAAGGAATTGAAATCAGAGAACTACAGTAACATATGCATACCTATGTTCATAGCAGACAATTTGTAATAGCCAAAATATGGAACCAACCCAGGTATCCATTAACAGATGAATAGATTGCAAAATTATGGGAAATACACACAATGGAATTCTATTTAGCTATAAAGAAGAACAAAATCATGGCATTCACAAGAAGATGGAAAGATCTGGAGAACATTATGTTAAGTGAGATCAGCCAAGCATAGAAAGAGAAGGGACATATGTTTTCTCTAATATGCCCAAACTAGGGACCATTGTGGATACCAGAGGGACTGCATATAATGGAGGGGAAATCTCAATAAAGCTAGAATGGAAGAATAGGAAAGGAATAAGGCTGAGCTTGATTAATGAAGGTGCTATATCCAAATATGTGTAAAGTATGAATAATATGTCTAGTTAATCTGGACACTCATTGTTGGGAGAGGGAAAGGGGAACTGGGGGTGAGAGGGCACCAAGCACAGTCTAAATGTATACCATTTTAATATTTTCCAGTTATAAATAAAAGTAAAACAAATTTAAAAAGGGAAAGGTGGAAGGAGAGAGTTTTAAATATTAAAAATGGAGGACCTACTTGACGGAATAAAGTCTTAGAGGAGATGCACAGAGAAAGCTTTAAAGACCTGGATCAGAAGGGAAAACATCAGGTACTACAAAAAATGTAAAGTAGGAGATAAATATGTGTAGATGCTACTGAGTTTGTATGTATGTTCAGAGGGCAGTGTCTTGAAGAGCTGTAATGAAGATGCTCAGATCATCTGAATGGTTGGACGCCACCTTCCTCTCTCCTCATGTTCTCTTCCCTGTAGCCAGCTTCATCTGGGGCCCACCACTCCCTTCTGTGGTGGAGGCACATAAACTCACAGGGCTGGTTTTAAATAGCCCTGCAGTCTGTCTCTGAGTCACTGTCTCCCCATGAACTCAACCTTTTTAGAATACAACCTTTAAGGAAAGTTTAAACATTAGATAATCAAAAACAAGGGGAAAATGTTTTTTCCCTAATGCTATTTGCAAATGTCATTTTAGGGCTGAGGAGTCTGGTTGAGAAACTGTGAATCCTGTTTCACTCTCTGTGAACTACTCCAAATTTAAGAAAGAATATGCAGCCTTCTGGAACCTTCCTTCAGCCCTTGGTAGGACAGAAAGAGCTGTGATTTTTGGATCTGTGTTTGCTGTCACATCCTTTCCCGAGTCTCAGTCTCCTCATGTGAGCAAAGCATTTCTGTGGATGGTGAGATGTGAAGTCACTTTCAACCCTGAGAAAGCCTGAGACTTGGGAAAATTACTTGGAGTCCCAAGTTTTCATGAAGTGTCATATTTAGCTATAAATAATATTTCACAGAATAAAGAAAGGAAAGAGAAAGAAGGGATAAGACCTTTATTAAAAAAAGAAAAAATAGATATTTTATCCTAACCTTATCTGTGACAGGAAACTTCTTCAATCTTTTTTTCAAAAGCCTCAGCAGAGGTCTTTTGCCTCACGTCAGTCACTCACAGGGCAGACCAAAGCTATGTTTACATCTGTTCTTTTTTTCCACTTGACTTGATAAAAGAAAGAAAACTGAAGGCAACATGGGAAATACCCAGGAGATCAGGCAATGGTATTGAAACAAAATACAGTAGAGGCCATGCACTGAAATTTGCAGATAATTTTCTCATGTGCCACCATTCCAGGGAAGTTAGTAAAGAACCTCATATCTCACTGTTCTTCACAGAGTCCTCGGCCTTGGTGATTCCATTCCCTGCAGGAGGGGACAAGTTTATGAGGCTGTAAATTACTTGTTTGAGATTCTAATAGAACTCTAATATTCAATGTAAAAAGTTGACTGGCCTGAAGCCCCATAGTCTTAAAATTTCCATTTTGTTCATCTTTCAAGTTGATATAGTATATATTAATTTGTAGACTAACTTTAAAGCTGTATGTTATATAATGAATGTGTTAGTCAGCTTTCCATCACTGTAACAAAATACCTAAGAAAATCAACTTAAAGGAGAAAAAATGTATTTGGGTTCATGGTTTCAGAAGTTTCAGGTTATGTTTGGCTGGCTCCACTATTTCTGGGCCTATGTTGAAGAAGAACATCATGTGGAGAAGCACGACTATCATCTTGTGGTGTCCTGGAACAAGAGAGAGAAAGAGAGACAGAGAGAAGAGAGAAGAGAGAACACAGGGACAAAATATACCTTCTAGGGCACACTCACAATGACCTACTTTTTTCAATTAGACTCCACCTGCATAGTTTCTGCCACTTCCCAATCATCTATTCAAATATGAACCCATCCATTGATGAGTTCAGAGCCCTCACAATCTAGTCACTTACCCCCAAATTCACTATTGATCCATGCTGCATGGAGGATCAAACCTTTAACACTTATTCTTTGGGGGACCCCCAAGATGAAAACCATAAATTTATTGATGCTGAAAACTAGTGGACATGGGCTCAGAGTCTACTAATTTTCAGCACTCCATTCACCATGACCATCTAATTTCTTCTCTATTTCATACGTATCCATTGCTTCTCCCCTACCTCTTACTCTTTTCTCAGATGTACTTATTTCTTTCTATTTCACTAGAAAATCAGTCTATAAACCCATCACCACTACCAGATTTTTGGGATTTGGGCCTATACACCTTGCTTTCTCTCCTGCAACTTTAAATTGATTGCTTCTTTTTTAAAGTCAACCTGTCCACTTCTGCCTTTAGATGTCAATTCTACCTTTTTTCCTTCCAGCCCAGTCTCTACTCAAACATTCTGGAAATCTAGAAATCATTTAGACTTCTCTGAATCACAATTTCCCCTCTCTGGATAATCTTCCCAATTAGCATGAAAACATAATGCAATGTTTCTGTGGCTAAAAATGTCTTCAAGATGCCAGGCCCACAGAGATGTCCTCGTTTGCAGTAAATAGCAACTGTGTACTTCCGGTTCCTCAGACCAGAACTTTGGGCTCAGTCTTGACTCCTTTTTTCTCACACGCTATATCCAATGCATCAGAAAATCCTACTGATTCTACTTTAAAATACATCCAAGATGTGAACATTGCTCACGACTCCTGCTGCTCACCAGCACATCTCCAGGAGAACAGTGACATTATCATCCTTGTCCCTCAGTTTATTCTTCTTTCAGCACACAAGAGAAAATTTAGAACATGAACCATTATCAGAACCTTCCTACTCAAAACCTTCCTCCAACTGACAGCTTTGTATCCTGTTCATTGCAACAAGAATGATTTGGGAGTGACATGGACTGTCCTGGGCTGCCTAGAGCCCACTGGCCTTGTCATGACAAGGCAGTCTCCTACTCATACTCTGTTGTGAGCCAAATGTACTTTACTGCTGTTCTCTGATGCCATGAGCACATTGCCCCCTGCAAATCCTTGTCTGTGCCTTACCCTCTGCTTAGAGCACTCTATCCCAGAAGGCTTTATGCATATTGGTCTCTAACTTTAGAGAGTCCTGCATTAGTATTCTACATAAGAATAGCATAACAGATAGACACACACACACACACACACACACACACACACACAGATATGCACACATATCATTCTTAAATTCTTTTACATTTTTATGGTACTCATCCCCTTTTACATATTTCATGGAGTGTGTGCGTGTGTGTGTGTATGTGTGTGTATGTGTGTGTATGTGTGTGTGTGTATGTGTGTGTGTGTGTGTGTGTGTGAGAGAGAGAGAGAGAGAGAGAGAGAGAGAGAGAGAGAGAGAGAGAGAGATTGGGGATTGAACCCAGAAGCTTTCTACAAGAAATGCCCTCAGGCCCTTTTTATTATTATTATTATTTTGAAATAGGGTCTTTCTAGGTTGCTGAGAGTCTCAGTAAATTGCTGAAACTGGCCTAAATCCTGTCCTCCTCCTGTTTAAGCTTCCCAAATTCTGGGATTACAGGTGCATCCCACCAAGCTTGGCTATGTAATCCATTCTTTAATCTATTGATTATGTTATGATCTGTGTTTTTATACAAGGATAAGAACCCACTACAAGTTGCATTCCCAGCCCCTAGAACAATGCCTGCCATAGAGTAAAAGCTTAAAAATGATTGAGTCAATAACAAAGTAGCTTTAGGTTGTGCATTTAACTTTACTAAATCCTGGTTTCTCCACAGCTAGACATGGAGATAATATTGCCAGTTCTGTGCAATTGCTAAGGAGTGGAGATAACATACATGGAATGCATGACAGGTAGAAGAAGTATAATAAATATCATGAATTGTGATTAATGTGCAGATTACCAGGATAATTTATACAATTGTCCTGGCCTACCTCCTGACAATTAGTAGAAGCTCAGGAATTTGTAGCTCTTGGTGCTTAGAGAGAATATGTTTCAAGCTTTACAGATTTATGGCTAGCAAGAAGACAGATGGCAATGGCCCAGGTTTTACATCTGCACAACAAAGTTCAAATTTTGATTTTACACTTGGAAGGAGATGGACTTCAGATTTTTATCTGTAAAATGGGAATAATCTCAAAGTGCACAGTTAACAAAAACCCTCTGAACTATTCACAGATGTTTGATAAATAAAATTCCCCATATCCTTCAGTCTTTTCATATAGATACCATAGCAAAGAGGAAAGGAAAAATAAAGTTTTAAAAATAATTGTGAACAAGCTATTAATCTCCAGAGAAATTTCACAACATTCTCAGAAGGAAATTAGTATCTCAACTAGAATTTGCAAGAAATTCTTCTCTTTCTCTTCTCCTCCAGATATTTCTGCATGTGTTGGATTCTTCTCTGTATTAATTTCTCCTGTATTTCAGCCTCTGCTTACTGTTACCTGTTATTCTTTGCTATGAAAAAATCATCTTTAAAAAACGTAGTGGCTTAAATCAACAATCAATTGTTTTGTTCATAGTTCTGCTACTTGACTATTTGGGAAGATTTCAGTTGGATGGTTTTCCCCATCTTGGCTGGGATCAGTCATGTGTTTGTGGTTCTCAGCCATTCTAAGTTAAGATGACCTCAGTTGGGATGATTCATCTCTGCCTCTTGTGGTTTCCAATTCTATACCATTTACTACTTGTAGATAGATAGGTTTCCCAGTCCTTTCCTCTATCGGTGAAATCTAAGAGTTTTACTTGTTTACGCTATGGTTGCCTCAATGGGCCTATCTCAGTCAACACTGGCTGCTATAACAAAGTACTAAAACTGAATATATAAACAGAAGCTAATTTCTAATAGTTCTGAAGGCTAGAAGCCTGATATCACAATGCCAATATGGTAGGGTTCTGATGAAGGTCCTGTGCTGGTTGCCTGTGCTTATCTTCTTATTGTATCATTATATGGCAGAAAAGAGGACTAAAAAGCCCTCTGAGGCCTCATTTATAAGAACAATAACCTTATTTATGAGGGCTCCACCCTCATGGCTTAATCACGTCCCAAAGTGCCCCTTTCTACATTGATGGTTAGAATTTTCATCATATGAATTCTGGGGAAACAAGCATTTAGCCAATCACAATACCAAACACTGGATGTTTAATATTTATCCTCTCATTTAATTTTTACTAAGCTGCTTGGTGAGTAATTCATTTTATAATTACTATTCCCAATTTAGATATATGGGAAGCAAGGACTAGAAGTTTTCCAAGTTCACCTAACAATGCTGGGGTCAAACCTGGTGATGTCTGGCTGTAAATCATAGTTTCTCAATCTTGGTGTTTCTGGCATGTAGGATTAGGTAAGTCTTTGTTATGAGGTATTGTGTTGTGCAATGTAGGATGCTCTGCAATATCCCCAGCCTCTACTTCTAGGAGCCAGTAACCATCGCTCCAGTCCTGACAACCAAAAATGACTTTTGCCAAATGTTTCCATGGGGATGGGACCAACAATCACCTCTGGTTGAAAAATGCTGCTCTAAATCATGTTTGTAACCCTGCATCCCAATTCTGTCTCTCACTGAGCTGGAGAGCTGAATCTTAGTTAGAGCCAACACTCAGTATGGTTTTCATACTAACAAAGAGAAAAGAGTAGGTTTGAGGCAGAACTGGGCAGGGTGGAAGTGGGTACCACCATTTCAGGAGGCTTCACTCAGAACTTGCTGTTCAGCATTTAGTCTCCTTCTTTGCAAATGCTTTCAACCTCTCATTACAAACTCAGCATCCTCTACCAGGTCGCACTCTATGAAAATCAGTCAGTTTTCCCAGGATGTGAAAACATGGCCCCAGACCAGGCTAGAGAGAAAGGTCCAAGATTGAATGGCTTTGCCATTGGTGAAAGGGTGCTAAATATTTTATCTTTATAAAATAAACATAGATCATCTCCTCATGAAATATACATAAAAATGTTTAAACATGTTAATTATTAAACCAATATTGATTCATATTGGATGAGGCATTAAGGGAAAATTAGCTAATGTATTTAATATCTCCTCCACAGTTGACTAGGATCAGAATTCATCATCTCTAACCACCAATAATCATAAATGTGGCAGGCAATATTTATGATCAAGGGTGAGTGAGTACCAGGCAAGAAGTGATAGGGACAGAGGAAATATGAAGATCTGAAGAAGAAAGTCTCTCAGTTGTCACAGCACATCCTCAAGATTTCAGACATAAATCACTGGGTGCAGTCACATCATCAAAGTTTGATAAACCTTTCATATTGGGACAGTTATTGATATCATTTTGGACCTAGCTTCCTTCTTAAAACTGACATAAGACCACAGATGGAAAGTGGCAGTAAAAAAAAAAAAAAGTAAAGCATCTGAACATGGTTTTAAAATTCTTGGTTTGAACCAGGCATGATGGTGCATGCGTCTAACCCCAATACTTGGGAGGCTGATACGATAGGATCACAGGTTCTAGGCTAGCCTCAGCAACTTGGTGAGACTCTCAGCTACCTAGTGAGACCCTATTTAAAAATAATAATAATAATAATAAGTATAAAATAATTAACTAATAATAAATAAATAGAGTTAGGATTTTACCAAAATCATGATGTCCCTGGGTTCAATCCCCAGTGCTACAAAAAAAAAAAAAAAAATCCTGGGTTTGAATTCAATCTCACTGATTTTTATACTTCTAAGCTGTTTACTGATCTGGAAAATGGGGCAGTAATATTCACAGGGTATGCTTTCTTCCCCTCACTTAATATGTTTAATTTTAGCTCACAAAATATATTTCAAATTCCTTAAGCACAGAAATTTCCCCACTCACAGTTTTTTTCTTTTCTTCTTATGCCCTTAAAGTAGACTAGTCATTAAAACTCTGCTCTGGAATCAGAAAAGTCTGGATCTAAGTTCTGGGTCTGGAGAGCCTTAATTTTCTCAGAAAAGAATTCACCTGCCTCCTAGATCTGATGTGACTATAAACTGATGCCATGCATGTAAACTGTAAAACTGCAGAACATAGGTAGCATTAGATATTTGGTGGGTGTTGTTACTCTGTGATCTTAAAATAGTATCAAAGAGGTAAATGGTTTGCAAATATTCAATGACACCTCGGTACATTGTTTTTTATTAGTCACTCCCAAGTTTTTAAACTTTAATTACCAGCCACTGAAAAATACAGAATCATGCCAACCAGGAGCTAGTCCAGCCTCAGCTAACAGTATAGAAACAGACCTTCTTGGAACTCCATAGTGGTATCTTTTACCTCCCACAGGATCAGCTATGGGAAGGAAAATTTTCTCTTCTTAGTGTGAAGACATACATGGGAGGAACTAGTCTGAGTCTCATCTTTGCCACCAAGTCCTTAGACTCCGTTTTTTCATCTGTAAAAAGAGAAGAAAGAGAAAGAAAAAGAAAAAGAGAGAGTGTGCTAAGGAGATCTGACTCACATTCTCATTTTGAGAATAAATTTAAATGAGAAAAAAAACACAAGCACAATTTGCCAATTTAGATATGTCAGATATAATATTTATTCATTTTTGAGATATACTCTTATTTTAACATTCCTGAAACTGGGATTACTTACAATTGACATGTATATTAAAGTAGTGCTTCTCTCTCTTTCCCTAAGAAATCTGATTAAATCAGAGTTGTGTGTCTTATAATTTGAAATATCCTCAAGCCAAAGGGAAAATAGCATTATAACCCATCTTACCATCAGTGAATAAAATCTCCAAAGAAACAGTGCTGCTTGATTCTGAATTCATTATTATGGGATCAGGTAGCTGCTAATAAGTGAAAAAAAGGAAGGGGGAGACCTTTGGATATTTTTCCGACTTTCTTCTGCAGAGAGATATGCTAACCTCCCATAGGGCTATTCCTCAGCTAAGAGGCAGAGAATTGCCAGGCACATGGATATTTCCCAAAGACATTTTTCTCAGATGCCTTTTGGCATCTGGGAAAAGTCAATGAGAAATGGCTTACCATTCTGTATCAGGACCTATCAAACCCTGAGACTGAAAACCTCTCCAGCAGCACTTCTCAGTTACCAGATGTTAAACAGCTGCTTTGCAAATTGCTATCTGAGCTTAAAAGAGAAGAAAAGAAAGGATTGTTGAAGCCATGAAGGCATATGACACAGTAAACAGTGCATTTAATTTCATCTTAATGTGAGACATAGCAGGCATTAGATAAATATAATCTGATCATTAAAAACATATTTATGGAAGTTTAGCAACTTTTTCAGGGATGTGTGACTAATAATACAGAGCTGTAAGCCCTCCAAAACATATTTCCCTTAATAGACTGGTGTTTAGTTTGGATTATTGACTGCTAAATCAAAATAAAATTTTCACAGGAGATTTTACATTTCATTTGTGATAGATTTGTTTTATCTTGACACTCATATCAGATACCCTGTTTCCCCATAAAAAAGAATCCTCCTGCAATAGAATCACTGAATTTCCATGCTGGGAAAGTTCTTAGAAGACCATTTTCCTTCCAGCTCTGTTTTGGTGCAAGTGGAATCATCTGGTTTGAATTGGCAAATATATTTTCTGAATAAATGCAGTATTACTGTACCAGGGAAAATCTGAAAAAGAAAACAAGAAAAAAATGTCAGCTCTATCTCCTTCACCCTAACATTTCTTTCCATTTCATTTTCTGTGTAGCTGCCTGTTTTGTACACAGTGGTAATTGTGGTATACAGGCAAGCTTTTTTTTTTAAGTTCAGCTGCATTGTTGCCATATAGTTTTATGACTACTGTGTTTAATAACACAATACTGTTCTAAAGAATGTCTGTGTTATAATGTACTCAACTGTTTCAATTTTTTGAGGTATTTAGATTGTGTCTGGTGGAGCCAGGTGGCCTAATTTGAATCTTGTATCGACTCACTTATCAGCAATATGACCTTAGGTAAGTATCTTGATATTACTGTATCTTTTCTTCCTCATTGGTGAAATGGGAATAACATAAGAATCAGATCAGTGAGTAGTTGTGAGAGAAAACTAACCTAAACCATGTTAAGTGTTGAAGCTGGTATACAATAAGCATTCCATTAAGTGTTAGTTGATATGCTAATGAGAAAGTCATCCATGAATACTTTGCATTCTCTGTTCCAAATTGTTGAAACATGTCCTTCAGGAAGATTCCCATCCATTTTTACAAAAGCTCATCCGAACGGTAGCCTAGAATATTTCTGACATCAAATAATCTATTATCTCCTGAGACTATTTCACTGTAAGATAGCCTTAATTATTGTACTTTCTTCTTCATGTTTGATGCAAATGGGGCATGTAGTAAATCTCATGCAATGATTAGGGTCTATTCCTGTCACAAAGCAAACTATTTCAATACTACAATGAATATCAGAACTTAGTCTCTGGGAAACTATTCACCCTAAAATTCAAGCCATTCAAGTCATATTGATTCCAACTACAAAATATATCTTGAAACTATCCTTGTGCCTCTATTTTCCTCACCACCATCTAAGTCCAGCCACAATCACTTCTGGCCCTGGTTACAGCAATAACCTCCTAATTCTCCTCTACATTGGCATCTAGCACATGGCCACTAGGTTGGTCTCATACAAAATGCTAATTTGATCAAGGTGTCTACAGTAAACCCTTTTATAGCTTTGTGTTTTTAGACTAAAGTCTAAAGTCTCTTCAGTAATCTACAGAGGTTTAACCTGAATCTCCTTCCACCTCTCTCTCCACTGTCATTTTTATTTCTTCTCCCCCTTGCTGACTATATTCCATCCACACTAATCCTATTCTTGTATCTCAAGGTGTCAGATGCTACAGGGTGTCTGTAATGTTGTCCTCATTACCTGGAAATCCACCCCTTACTGGTAAGGTTACCGATCCCTTTACTTGTCTTTCATGATTCCCTATAAATGTTCCTTCCTTCAAGATCCTCTTTTGAACCTCATTTATATAAGATGTTCAAAGTGAACATGGTGGTGCGCGCTTGTAATCCCAGCATTTGGGAGGCCGAGACAGAAGGATCATGGTTCGCGGGCAGCCTCAGCTACTTAGTGAGGCCCTTTGCAACTCAGTGAGACCCTGTTTCAAAATAAAGAACAAAAAATAGGGCTGAGGGTGTAACTTGGAGGTAGAATGTCCCTGGGTTACATCCCCAGTGTATATATGTAGATAGATAGATAGATAGATAGATAGATAGATAGATATAGATAGCACATGTGTTTCACTATCTCAGAATACTTTGGTCATTTTTCTCAAAGTTTTAAATATAGTTTGTAATCAAATGCTTATCTGTGTATTTTCATACAGTCCCTCAATGGCTGAATAATTTTTCTGATAAATGTATTTTCAAAATGACTCTGTTGGTCATCCAGGAAAGCAAGTACCAGAAAATATTGGTTATAAATAATCTAAAATTACCTATATACCTAGAACTGGAAATAATCTCACTTATTAAATTTGAGGACCTAATCTAAGCTTGTACATGTTCACTCTTATTACCTGAAAAGTAAGTACTAATATTTTCTCATTTTACATCTAGAAATAAAACCTGCAAATACCGTGGATCTGCTGGGTAGATGTGTTGTGCTGGGTGGATCTGCTATGTGTCCACTTGTTCTTTTTTCATAGGGCATGTTGGAAGTCATGTAGAAAGAGTAGGACTTAGAATGAAGGTGCTCAATTTCAAGTCTCTGCTTTGGAATTTGCTGGCTCAGTGATCAGAGGCAAATCATCCTTTTGCTCCAGTTCCCTCTTTACTCATCCAGAGAATGAAAAGATCATGTGTGACATGGGCTAAGTCAGGATCAAAACCAAGTGCCCCTTGGAAAAGATGTTGGGTGTATTGTCCTCTTCCTCATGTGGTTTTATCAGAAGGGTTCCCCAGTTGGACTGACTCTGTGAATGCCCAGGTCCTTAGTCCTCTCTGGGCGGGAACAAAGTCCTTAACATCCGGGAACAAAGTCCTTAAGATCTCCTGCTCTCATTCTATCCCAGGAACCTGAGAAAATTGACAGGGCCTCTGATTTTAGATACTACCTGTGCAGGAAATCCAGATACAGCCCTGAAGACAAGGCTTCTATAAACTGCAGCTTTTGGCCACATCCTTCTAGTCATGGGGCAGGAGCTGAGGAGCTGCATAAACATGGAGGAAACCTTACTCAAGACCCCTGATGTGCCACCTGGCCAAACACATCCTGTCATGAGCATAGCAATAGTGACAAGCCAGAAGTAAAGTATGAGACCTAACCAGTGCCATTCATTCTAGACGGAGAACAGGGTAAAAAGACAAAATGGCAATGGTTGAGAGCACTGGCTTTGGAGTCAGAAGGATGAGTTTTGAGTCTTGGCTGTCTTACTTCTTAGTTATGTATCTTGGGCACAGTTTTTCACCTCTCTGATCATCAATTTCTCATCCTTTAAGGGGGACTGAAAATCCACCTACCTTTTAAATTTAATAAGATCACATGTTACTACCCATTAGTACTTAGCACCACTTGCATCTAAGATTAATGATTCATATCATTAATCTCAGTTAGTATCATTTGTCATATATAACTAAGAGATATACCTGCTGGATAGATCCTGAATACCAGTGCCTGAGCCAAGTCCTTTACCTGTATCATCCCTGTTATTTCTCATGACAACTTTTTGAGGCTGATTGTCATCAGCCCCATTTTACAGACAAGAAGTGAAGGGTAATTGAAGAGAAGTTCTATTATCTACCCAAGGTTATACAGGAGAGCTTCACCTTGGACTGATCTCTAAGCCTTGACTCTGAATTTTTAAGCCAAGTGTAATGGAAACATTTTTATGCATAAAGTGATAACACTAAACATTTACTGATGTTATTTCTACACATACAGTCCTGTACATAATCTCCATAATGATTTTTGGGCGGTATTTTCATCTCAATTTTTCATATGAAAAGAAAAGATCAGAAAAAGTAATCATAAAGGTTTCTTCCACATCTACAATTTACTTAATTAAATTGACATGTGTTCACTGGAACACTAATTTTGTAAATAAAATAATTTTTTCTATAATTTATTTTTCTCTGTAAAGTATTTTCTCTGTAAAATAAAGGCTTCCATGGTAAACATATTTTGAAAATTCTGCCCAGGAAATCCCCTTTTTGGAGTCTCATAGTGCATATTTCCATATCAAAGGAATGAAGGAGCCCTATAGGGAGGAAGCTTATTAAACTTTATTTAACCCAATGTTTCTCAAATGAATTTCACCTGAGAGAACTCCTGCCCCCTACCCTCCTTCCTCACACACCTGCACATCTGTCAACATTCAGCAAAGCCTTTTAGCAAAGTTCATTCTAATTCAACTCAACCTACACTCATTGAAGGTCAGGTCTGTGCCCATCCCTATTATTGTTTAATTTAAAGACATGCGAGAGAAGTCTGCCTCTCTGCATATTTGTAATCTTCTTAGTAGGAGAGAAACAACACACAATGGATGTGTAGAGAGACTATTCCAGTCATTAATTTAGAATGTTTGATGCCACAATTGTCTTCTCTAAGAGAGAAAAAAGTGATAGAGAAGAATAAAAGCTACTGAGATAGAGCAAGAATTTAAGCTAAATCATGCAGAATGAGAACTTCAGGATGATATGCAAAAACAAGGCAGTTAGACTCTGGAAAACCTCTTAGTATCAAATAAACACATATTTTTACGTGGTAGGAAGTCTCATTTCTAGGACTATATTCTTTCATGCTTATAATATCAGACATTTTTTTCTTTCAAACACTTTTATAATATAGATGGCTTACTGTTATTATTAGGAATCTTATTCTCATTAAATTAAATGATTGTATGGTTATAAAACATAAACAACTCTAAGGAAATTCTATGTTTGTTTGATTTCACTCATCTTTTTCTAGCACCATATTTAGGGCCATGATTCCTGCAGGTTTCTTATCCATTATTTTGGCTTTATCACCCACTGTTTTTATAAACAAAACAAACTCTAACAAAGGAGCCCTGTGAATCACCAATCACCAGCACCTTCCTCCCTTTCATGTCATGTTCCCATTACTTGCTCCTATTGTTTGTGAATTACCATCACTTCAGAACTGATGGTGGCTAAATAGAAGCCAAGTCCCCTAATTAATCCCTAAGGAACTAGATTTTCTTTTGAAAGATTTGTAAGACAAATGACTCTATGGGGTCAAGTGACCTGGAGAAGAAAGAACATACCAAGCATGAAATCCAGGAGAAAATAATGCTGGAAGGTAGGGACAGGCCACTTGTACCAGGGGCCAGACCCAATGGGAGTAGGGCTTGTGCTGACCCAGGCTGGGATCCCTGAGTGGGAGTGTATGTGTTTCCCCAGGTGGGCTCCCCATTTGCCTTGGATGAGCTGCGAAGTTGATGGCCTCACCTCACTCCCTTTTCCTGCCTCCTGTCATTACTCCCAGTCTCTGCCAAGTGGTCCTATTGCACTAGCTTCTTGGATTCGTGTTTGTGCCCCTGACTTGAGTGTGAGTGCTGACTACAGAATCAGGACCCAGTATAAAGCTCCTGCTATATCCTATCTTTTTCTTGTCAAGTGTATTGATGCAAGTATTCTTTCAAACTTTGAGACAAACTAGCCAAAAATTTGGATCAACCATGGAGTTTCTAAAATAGAGAGCCTAATATATACTTTAATGACCACTAGAGGTGTGAAATGAGTGTTTCATCCCAAAGAATCTACAATTAGGTAGGAAGGTAACCCATTTATGACATAATTCTGGCATTATAACATTAACAGACATGTGATTACATGGATTAGAATGATAGCAAAGGAAAGAATTCTGTCAGGGGCCAACATCGAAATCTATGTAGGAGATCACATTTTATTGGCCTTCAAGGGGTAGAGAGGGAAAGTGATTGGCAAGAGAACATATACAAAGAGCTCAAAATATTTTCTTGTTTAGGATGGAGGGTGGAGGATAGTGATTAAAACAGAGGTTAGGGCTGGGGATGTAATTCAGTGGGAGAGTGCTTGCTTGCCTAGCATGTAGGAAGGCTTGGGTTGGATTCTCAGCACCACATTAAAAAAAAAAAGGTCCTGTACTTTATGCATCTGACTGCCTATTTTTCAGAACTCTCCTCTACAAGTTAGCAACTTTATATTTTGTAACTGAGGGTGACTGAATTCATGGTTCTTGGGAAACTCCATTTCCTTAGGCCTTGGGTTCAATTTCTAGTACCAAAAATTATTTTTTTCAGCAGACCTGAGTAATGGACATATTTTTCCCATTATTAATTAGACTACTTTAGGTCAGAAAGCATCCTTTCTACTGCTTCCCATAATGGAACTCTTTGATCAATTAAATGAGAATATTAGTAACCAGAAATGTCAGTTTAGCCTTGATTTTATACCCTGGATTGGGGAGAAAAATGGAAATCATTGTTGAAACATAACCAACCTCTTCTTTATTCTGGAGCTATGGATGTTATTCCGTTGATTTACCTAGCCTGTGGTACAGTGGATATACCTGAGCTTGCAAGATGTTTCTTTTGTCCATCAGGCAGGGTCTTGGCCAGCAATAAATTCCACGCTTTTCAAGGAGTACTTGAAGATGATTTAATAGGACTGTTGAGAAATATGTGGGAGCTAAAGAGGTGGTAAAGAACCTTGGGGATAATGTCAAAAGGAAGTTGTTATCCTACGCCTGATGAAACAAAGGAAAGGATTGGGGCTTTAAGAAAATCATAATCATAGGAAAAGGCCACCTAAGAGAGCTGTCACTTTAGCACAGAGATATAGCCTCACAAAAAAATACACATCAATGAGAAGAAAAAAAGCAACATATGCCTGTACCTTTATCTCTTCTCCTGTGATCTCTTGCCACTGTTCCCATTGGCTGAATATGTTAGAAGGTAAGACACAGCAGAACAATGGTAGGCAGAACACTAGCTCCTCAAAGATGTCAATGTCCTAATCTGCATGGCAAAAGAAAAATTAATCTTGAACATGGAATTAAATTTGCTAATTAACTCACTTTAAAATAGGATATTATTATTTAGGTGGTCCCAAAGGACCCATAAAAAAAAAAAAACAGAAGAAGGCAGACAAAGTAAACTATAGAGATGGCATCAGGAGAAGACCCCATGTGCATCCTCAGGCCTAAAAGGGGGCCATGAACCAAGAACTGCAACTAGCTTTAGGAACTGAAAGAAGCAAAGAATTATATGTCTCCTAGGGCCTCTGCAATGGACACAGCTCTGCAGACACCTTGATTTTAGCCTAGTGACATCCATTTCAACATGATGACTTCAAGAATTATGTGACAGAAAAAAAATTTTGTCAGCTCCCAAGTTTATGATTCTTTGCTATAGCAGTCATAGAGACCTACTACAAGAGTCCAGATAATATAATGCATAAAAGGATGAAGTAGATGTGGAAGAGTATAAATAGTATTGGGGGCACTGTGGAGGCTGTTTATCTGGGTTCAAGTCCTGACCCTACCCTTCGTGTATGTCTTGGATCAAGTACTTGATCCGCCTGAGCCTCGAATTTATCACCTACAAAATGAGGACCATCCGACCATCCAGTTACTTCAGTGGGTAGTCATGGGGGCTGAGTAGCATAATGGATGTGAAAGTGTTTTATAAATAACATCACGTAGAAGGTAAGACATCTGCCATATAATAACCTCAGGATAAATGATTTGACGAAAAATCCCCAGTTTAGAAATTCCTGAATTCAAAGCCCTGGTATCTGTTGTCTACATGCTTTCTCCATTATCACTTTTTTCACTGTGAAAAATTAAGGCATGCCTCTAAAGCATACTTTCCTATGGGGCCCGGAGCCATGCTGGCTGGGCTATAAATCTTTCCCTTAAACGTTAAGATTTATGGTGCTTGTTGGAAAAGATAGGTTCCGACGTGCATATACAGAATCATGTATGCAGACACACTGCATGTTCTGGAAAAAGAGACTGCCTAGAAGAGACATAGTGAGGAGTTCATGACTTTTTAATAATTTATCCCCCTAGCAAGCATAACCTCTTTTGTCTATGCAGACATATTTTTATATTAATTTTTTACATTCTGCATAAAGGACACCAAAATAATTGAACTTCTCAGTTTCCTCTGAAGCACATGGATAATAAGGCCAGAAATACAAATATCCCTTATACCTCCTCACCTACTGAACCCACAATGATTTTTGAGGCCAAATAAACACTCAAGCTGGACTGAAATGTGTCTTCACTATGACAGTCATGAGGAAAAGTCAAATTACTTTTCATGACTTTCAGTATGGCTGGAGGAAGACAAGTTGGTTTATGTATTAAATTTATGTGGAATTTACATTTTGATTGGCCAACAGTCTGGGCAAATTCCACAGTAACCTATCGATCTGACGGAGACATCTGACAGCTCCGAACAATTGCTGAAATGGCTTTTAAGACCCAGCTGGCCGGTGAGAGCTAGGGAAATTTTCCCAGTGAGCCATCTCATTCATCTTCTAATGGCTCTCTGACTTCCCTCACTAGCCTTGAGGTGGCTTTCAATAAAGCCAATAGAGACATATTTCTAATGACACACAATGAAAACCCTCCTAGAGTCTTCTTCATTGCTTCTCCTTCCCTTGCCCACCCATTTTCTTCCTTTCAGTCTTGATCACACACTTGCAAGCTCTTTTCCTCTAAAATCTATAGTCAGTCCAGGTCTTGCCTGATCCATAATAATGGACATAAGAGGAATGTCTCTTCATGTTCCCAGCCTGGCATTTTTCTAAAATCCTTCCTCATCTCAGTGACCTCCAGCTCTAGATATTGAGTCAGGAACCATCCATCTATCACTTCTCCTGTCTGAATCAGAATTTATCACCTTAGATTTTATTTTATTGTTATTCCAAACCAGCATGACTTCTTAACACTGTAAGTGGGCACAAGTCATTTCTCACTTATCCTATGCCTTGAATTACTATCATTTAATTCAATAAAAATAAGCACTTATTATGTTTGCTAAGAGGAATGCATATAGATGAATTTATTTCATGTCACTCGGGTTTATAATGTAAAATAATTGTGGTTATCAAAGTATGGGTGCCTGGTCAGTGGCATTGACATTATCTGTGAACTTGAGAGAAATGCAATTCTCTAGTTCTTCCCTAAAACTACTGACTCAGAAACTCTAAATGTGGTTTTCACAAAACTCCCAGGTAAGCCGGGGATGGTGGCACACACTTGTAATCCCAGCATTTGGAGGCTGAGACGGGAGGATTGCAGTTGGTGGACAGCCTCAGATACTTAGTGAGGCACTCCGTAACTTAGTGAGACCCTGTTTAAAAATGTGTGCATTTATGTCTACACAAGTTTTTTACCCCATTATGACGATGTATAAATACAATGAACTAATAAAAAATTTTAAAAAGAATAAAAAATATGGCAGGGGGTATAGCTCAGAGGTCAAATGGCCCTGGGTTTCATCCCCAGACCCGCAAAACAAAACAAAACAAAACAAGACAAAAAAATCTTCCAGGTAATCTAATGCAAATTAAAGTTTGAGAACCTCATTATTAAAGTATTTCAGACATATACACAAAGGCTAATTTTTATTCCAATAAGGAAAGTGACAATAGAGTCCATTTCAGAAAAAGACTTTCTGAACTCTCAGACAAGGGAAGGAGAATTTGGAAAACAACAAAAAGGCTTTAAGAAAGAGCGGTCCCTGTACTGTGCTTCAAAGGCTTGTCTGAAGATATTCTTAGCCCAAGGACACAGGAAGAGCAAAGAAATTATGTCAGTGAGGCAACTGTTTAGTACTCAAATTCCCCTTTTCCATGCCCTATGATAAACATTACTAATAGATCAAGGCATGTTTACCTGTTGAGTATCCTAAAGGTCCCAGGTTCTTCAGAAACATAGTTCTTCAGGAGGTAGTCAGAACTGGCAGAGATCAGCCCAGTTCCTATTTCTGGAGTGGAGTGTACTTTCTACGGAGGAGTCTTAGAGGAATGAGGTACAGGAAAAGCCAGATTTTAAAGGGCCTTGAATGCCAAATAAGAGTTTGAAATAGTTTCATAGTCGATAAAGAAGCCATTAAGTATATGATCTAGGAAAGTGATGTCATTGGAGCTGTTTTATGACAAAGAATTTGTCTTCTACTCTTTTTAGATAGTAATTTCCAAATTTGGCTGCCTATTTTAATCATCCGGGGTGTTTTAAAACTCCTGATGCCTGCATCAATTAAACCAGCATCTCTCCGAGTGTAATATGAGCCTCAGTATTTTTAAAGCTCCCTTGATGATTATGTGGGCAACCAAGTTTTAGACCCCGGAGTTTAATTCATAGATTTATTGAAATGAGGATTCATTGTTATCCATCAATTCCTGTATTCTGCATCAATACAGCGTGATATCTTATACAAGGAAGAAAATTAGTACATGATTTCTAATTAATTAAGTTTGCATCTAACTGGGATGACCAATTTTTCAGTTACTTTTTATGTAACATTACCTTCTCTTCTCAGCTGGTAAGGTTTCAAAAAAAACACAAGCCAAACACCTTGAATCATGGCAGTGTTTCCACTTCAAAGTTAGTAGCTCCGCCAATAGAATAAGTGACCTCAGTGTTTACCAGAATAGAATGTGATTCTCTTTCTCTCCTGTTGGAGTGGCTTTTGGAGACTAAGAACCAGAGCAGAATTGGACAGAGGCTCAGACCAGGGGAATGCACAGTAAAACCTGGATCGGTCACATGGAGGCACAGGCCAGAGTCTGTGAAGAGAGTGCTCCACTAGGAGCTTATTGTGGTTTTCTCTGAGTCTTGTTTTGCTTAGTTTTTCCTGTACTCCAAATTTATCCCCCAAATCTCACGGTATACTATTTAAATACTCATGTCTCCCTTGGCATGAACTTTAAGCGATATATTTTTGCATGTTTTTAAATCATATTTGATTATTTATTTATTTATTTATTTGGTACTGGAGGTGGAACCCAGAGGCTTTCTACCTCCGGGCTATACTCCCAGACCAATTTTCTATTTTATTTGGAAACAGGGTCTCACTAAGTTGCTGAGAGCCTCACTAAGTAGCTGAAGCTG
Organism: Muscardinus avellanarius; assembly: GCF_963383645.1. Lineage (NCBI taxonomy): Eukaryota > Metazoa > Chordata > Mammalia > Rodentia > Gliridae > Muscardinus > Muscardinus avellanarius. Next base: position 16,526,788 of record NC_137799.1, read on the forward strand.
GCTTCGAACCTGTGTGATCCTCCTGTCTCAGCCTCCCAAGTGCAGGGATTACAAGCGTGTGCCACCACACCCGGCTTGATAATTTATTTCTATCTGTGTACCTCTGACAGCACTGTATAACTCTATAATTTTATATTTCTGTTAGCAAAGAAATAGATCCAACTTCTCTCTCTCTCTCTCTCTCTCTCTCTCTCTCTCTCTCTCTCTCTGTGTGTATGTGTGTGTGTGTGTGTGTGTGTGTGTGTGTGTGTGTGTGTGTGTGTGTTACTGGGGCTTGAACCCAGGGTATTCTATCTCTGAGCTAGACCCCAGCCCTTTCTAATGTTTTGCTTTTGAAACAGGGTCTCCCTAGGTTACTGAGAGTCTTGCTACATTGCTGAGGCTATTCTTGAGCCTGTGATCTTCCCGTGTCAGCCTCCCACATACTGGGGTTATAGGCATGAGCCACTATGTGGCGAGCCAACTTCTGTGAGTTCTGGTTAAAATGCTTCCTTCTTGACCCCCAAGGACTGACTTGGTGCTTTTACAGCAATGTCCTCCAAAAAATACAACACGTGAACCAGACCTTTTATACCCATCACCTCCATCTTGTTTACGTAATTCTGACGTAGTAAGTCCCTGTAAAGTTCCTCCCCTTAACCTGTATAAAATATGTAGTGTGTGTGTGTGTGTGTGTGTGTAATATATATATATATATATATATATATATATATATATATATATATATATATATATTTTGATGGTGGTGCTGGGGTTCTTGGAAACCCTTCTACCTCCAGGCTACACTCCCAGAACTATTTTATATTTTTATTTGGAAACAGGGCCTCTTAAGCCAGTGAGGCTGGCTTCGAACCTGTGCTATCCTTCTGTCTCTGCCTCCCAGGCTCGGGGATTACAAGCGAGTGCCATCATGCCTTCTTTGGTGGGGCATTTACTCGAACCAGCCCCCATGCCATTCAAGAATGCCATGGGGCTGTAACTATCTTCTGTATTTCTATCTTTTGAATAAACTTTTTTAAATCTTAAAAAAAAAATAAAAGCAACATCCTTTTGCAAAGTATTTGTTGCATTGTCGCAAGGTAATTGTTTTCACTTTTCTCTCTTGCTCCACATTATGAAAGTAATATGTATTTGTATGTGCATATATTCATATATGTGAATGTGTGTATATATATGTATATATACATATATATACACACAGAAATGGTGTTTTATTAAATGTTTTATTAAAATTTTGTTAATCCTGTCTCTCAAACAGTGGTTCAGCGTCTGAGCTATTTTTGGTGCCTACATTTACATAGTTGAGATCATAAACTATATGGAGGGGTGTGTGTGTATTTTGAGAATATTGATGCAATTTTTAAATTAAAAACCTTTCAAGATCATATATCGTATAATTCCATTTGTATAAAATGTCCAGAAAAGGCAACTCTATAGAGACTAGAAATAGATCAGTGGGTTTCTGGGGTTGGGAGTGCAAGCAGGATTAACTGCAAAAGGTAATAAGAAAATATTTGGTGTGATAAAATGTGATTAAGTTAGATTGTGTTGGTTGTTATACAACTCCATAAATTTACCAAAACTCATTGAATTTTATCCTTACAGTGGGTGGATTTCATGTTAGGAAAATTATACCTTAATAAAGCCATTAAAATAAAAACAATCCTTCTCAAACCTCATTTACAATGATGACACCAATTTCCATCATATGAATGTACTACAATTTTCATCCATCTTTTCTTTGTGAGTACCTTTTTGCTTCTAAGTATGCTATTGTTACAACATATGCACCCATACACACAAATCTCTATAATGTACATCTTTGTGTATTTTTTCCTCTGGGTTACAAGTTATTTTCTTTGGGTCTTATAAATTAGAATTCTGCTTTAAAATATGTGAATACATTCATCTCTAGATACTATTGTTAAATTCCTTTCTCAAAAGATGGAGAAATTTATATTCCCGGTAGCAGAGTGCTTATCTCACAGATCTCTATTTAGAGGAGATTTTTTCCCCTCTAGTTTTGCTAATTTGAGAGGTGAGGGTAATAGCTTTTTCTTTTAATTTGCATTCATTTAATTGCTAGTGAGGTTGCCTTTTATAAACATATGTTTAGTTAGCATTTGTATTTTCTCTTTTTGAATTGCCTTTGCATGACATTTTGTAGCTAGTTATCAATTGGAATCTAAATATTTTACATTGATTTTCTTTGTGTTCTAAGAATTTCTATTGTGCTGTGTTACCTATTTGCTTAAAAATTTTCAATTTTCCTCCCCCATATTTGAACTATGTCATTAGTATTTAATAGAAGATAATTTATATTTTATCTAGTAACACCTAATTTTTCTTTCTGTGTGTATGCTATTTCTGCTTTTGGTAAACAGAAAGTAATATCTTTCCCTTTATTTCTCATTTTTATCAGTTGTTAGTATTACATAGTTTTTTCTTTTAAGAATTACACTTAGCCAAGCGTGCTGGCACATGCTTATAATCCCAGTATTTGGGAATCTGAAACAGAAGGATCGCAGTTGCGACCATCCCCAGCTACTTAGTGAAAACCTTCGCAACTTAGACCCTGTTTTGAAATAAAGACTAAAAGACGGCTGGGGTGTAGTTCAGAGGCAGAATGGCTCTAAGTTCCAACCCCAGTACCACACACATACAAAAAAATTACATTTAATTATTTAATAAATCTGCAGGTTTTTTTTTTTTAAGCACACAGGACTGGGGAATCCTTCCTTTTGCAACAAAACATTGAACCCCATTGACGAAGGGGCTCATTACCATGTATTTAAAATAATACTTCACCCACACATTCATGATACCATTGAAATGATGTATGAAGGTTAGATGTGTATGAATAAACTAAAACTCTTCAGTATTTGTTCTGTCCATTGACAAGTCTTATACCAGAAACAGTTTTCATTCTTTTTGCTATATAATATGTAGTTCAACCTATCTGATAATTCTTATTATTCAAAAATGACTTGGCTATTTTTACCTACCATTAGTACAGATGAATTTCTATGTTGTTTTGCTAAGTTTCCAAAAATCCTGTCAAGATTGTGATTGGAAAATATCATAATCCCACAAGTTAAATTAGAAAAAAATAAAAGAACCGTTTCTTTACATTATTTAGGCTGCTGCCCAGAAACACTGTATATCTTCCCATTTAGTCAAGTATTTTTTATGCTACACTATAAAATTTTGTGGTTTTCTTCAGTAGCATCTCACATATTTCTTGTTAAAGCAACTCATAGGTATTTTATATTTTCTGTTGCTATTGTGAATATGATATCTTAAAATCTTATTTTCCAACTAGTTATTGCCTATAAAGAATAATGCCATTATTTTGGTGTATTTATACTATAACCAAATCTCCTTGCTGAGATTTCTTATTAATTTTAATAGTTGTTCAGTTGACTCCTTTCAGTATTCTAAGCATCAAAATATATCTTTTAAAAATAATAATAATGTTATCTTCTCATTTCCGGCCATTACCATTTGAGCAAAGCTATCTTTATTGCAGAAAATAGAAACCTATGAATATAGCCCAGGAAAAGTGCCTGTGTCTGGGGGCAAAGGTGGCTGAGGTGCTGTTACTTGAAAGGATGCAACCAGGTAGTATTGTGAAAGCAGGAGCCTGGTACAGCCTGGTCTCATAAGAGTTGAAGATAGAAAGAAACGGAATGCTAGAAACCAAACATTTGTTTGAGATCATCTATGTCTCTTAGAGATTAAGTATTTGTTTCCTTTCATCTCTTGAGTTTTTAATCCCTCCATGTCTCTGTCTCCTCTTTCTTAGAATTCTTTCTCTTTGGGCAAGTGGCAGCAAAATGTATACCTGTTCTCTGAGTGCCAACATCCAACAGGGATCTTTTCTCTTCTCTCTGACTTTATATCACGCTGCTCAAGAGAAGCCCTTTCGAGTATCTGGCCAGAAAATGGGTTAGCATTCCCTGATTCAGGAATTCATGTCTGGTTCATTTAGCACTGCTTAGGTTGGAGCTCTGATGGCAGAAATATAACTTCTTGTGTGTGGGGGTTGGGGACAGTTACTGGGAATTGAATTCAGGGGCATTCTACCTCTTAGTTACACCTCCAGCCCTATTTTATTTTGTATTAGGATATGGCTAAGTTACTTCAAACTGCTGGCCTTGAACCAACAGTCTTCCTGTCTCAGCCTTCCAAGTATCGGGATTATAGTTGTGTGCCACCACACCTGGTTGAAATATAACCTCTTAAATCTGTTTCTTTTTAGATCTCTGGGTGCTGTTTTTGCAAGTTTCACTGACTTCATACCATGAGTGAAATGCCATGAACTTTCTCACTTCTTCTCTGCTTGTGAAGCTGTTTATAAAGTATAACAATCATTGGTTCCTTGAAAATTGGAAAGAAATTACCTAGCAAAAGAAAAACACTACAATACAAAAAAATATTTTTCTGGGAAGTAATTCTTTGATAACTCTTTCAATTTCTTCCACGATTATTGCTCCAGTCTAGTCATGAATCTTTCTCTATCTGTTTAGTTCCTAAACCATGTTCTGCTGGGCTACAAGAACCATGTTTCATTTATCTGCTTGTGCCTAGTTTCAGGCCTTGGGCCTAGCTCCAAGTTGGTCCCAATTTGTTTTGAGTTGGAGTAATTCAGATCAGAGATGACACAATAATAAAAAGAGGGATTGATAGGAAGTCAAAGGAGAAAGTTCAATAATTATCTTTGTTATGTGCTAATTGGGTGATTCAGGTAAGTTGCTTGCTATGTCTTACTTCTCAAATGTGTAAGTTAAAATTTGGGGTGGCCAAGAGGGTGGAGAGAATCTTCTAAAAATTTTATCTCGCTTTAACATTATGACTTCAGCTTACCTGTAAAAAGTGAACTTCTACTCTATGAAATAAAAAGAATACTGTTCAGAATCCTCCATTAATCCTTGTCAAACTGGGGAGGTATTAATAAACAAGTAAATGAAGTAAATATATGAATTAGGCTTTATTTGCCTTCTTAACAGTGGAAAATATTTGTTAGTTCAAGCCTCAAGGCACTGCCTTCTTGACAGTTTGTAAGGTACGTGTGTGAAATTCAAAATCCTAACATACCATTGCATGTGCTTGCCGTTTCAGTATGAGTCAATAGCTTTGATCCTAGCAGTTTATTGTATTTGGAAATATGAATTAGACTCCTAATTTGTACATTTTCTGAAGATGTTTTTTTGAGGTTGACATTTCTTCGTGTCCTTGGTCAGTATCGATAAGTGTATTGGTACACATCCATATCATCTTCTGATTGAGATAATTTGGCAAGAAAGTCTTATGAACAGTGATGGATCTTTCATGTGCTTTTGATTTCATCAACTATATAAAATATTTTGATTAACTCCAGCCCATATGCAGGAAAGAAAAAGTAGGAAAATGGCCTTCCCACACTGGGGTGAGCGAGTGTCTTCCCCACCCCTTTGGCAATGATCAAGGGCCACTCTTATAAAAAACATCTATGTACAAAGAAGTTAGAAACAGGCTGAGTGGAGTCTTGGACCAGGTCACACCAACTCCAGCTTCTAACATGCACTTCAAATATGAAACACAAGCACTGATTGCAAATCTGAAGACATTTTCATTTTGCTCCAGGGCAGGATTTTTAATTTAAAAAAAATAAACCTGTCAAGGTCTGCAAGAAAGGCTCTTAGATATTCTGCTCAATGGTTTATTTAAAAATCCAATAATGCAATTTCCTCAGCAGCAGGAGGCAAGAGATGTTCTCCAAGCTCAATGTCCCCTAAATGGATGGTAGCCACATTCCCAGTCCTTGAAACAAAGGGAACTTTATAAAAGAAGTTCGAGCTTGTATGTCCAGGACTGAATGGCTATCCTGAATGCCATTCTGTATATGAGAACAAGAATCCTAGACAATCAAACTTCACTCACTATCCACAAAAACTTGGAAATGCACATAGCTAATTTAAATAAAAAATTAATCTTTAAACATAAAATTTGAAATTCTTAATAGACCTGGCAATCATCTTCCCACCCTGGCCATTCATAGTTTAAGGGTAGAGAGAGGGCTTCTCCAAGTAGCATAACCCCACTATTGATCATAAAATAAGGGCCTCAGAAAGCATTGAACTATTGGGCCAATCAGACCATCTTTCTCTATAACTTGAAAGCATAACCTAAAAGGGGTATTCAGTTAGATGTAAATATTGGAGCTGTAAATTCTAAGTATCTAAGTATCTCAAGGTCTAAAGCAATGTCATTTGTGAGTAGTCATGATAGGTTTAGGTTAAACTGAAACTCATCCTTGGGAAACTAGAGAGCACATGGGTAGACAGAAACAGAAATGGGAGGTCTTGTAGCCCAGGAAAAGGAAAGGAGGGAGAGAGAGATAATGATAATAATAATGTTTTATTTCCTGTGAGGCTTGGAAGGTAAGTGACATTAGAGTGCCTCACTTTCACTGTTTTGAGTGTCTGGCACTGAATTTTTGTTCCTAGAAACCAACTTTAAGAGAATTTCATAAACTTTTTTTTTTTTTTTTGCAATACTGGGGATGGAACCCAGGAGCATTTTACCTCCAAGCTACATCTCAGCCCCATTCTTTATTTTAAAACAGCATGTCACTAAGTTGTGGAGGCCTAAGTAGCTGAGACTGCCGCAAACCTGTGATCCTCCTGTCTCAGCCTCCCAAATGCTGAAATTACAAGCATGTGACACCATGCCAAGCTAGAATTTTATGACTTTGAAAGTGAACAAATTTTAAGTATATTTTGTTATATCAATTAATTTAACAAGGGAGGGAATGGGGAAGAAATTGGGTAAGGGCTAATTTGGTGATGTGTGCATGTATTTCTCCACCATCTTGTATCCCATTAAGATGTATGACTACAATGCAGCAACAAAAAAATTAAAAAATAATAACAAATGTTTATTGGATATGTTTAATGAACCAGGGTCTATGATCAAAGCTAAGGAAGAACAATGAACGAGATATTCATACAGGGGATACAGTTCAGTTGAGAGCTTGCCTCACATGCATTCCAGTGCTAGAAAACAGAAAGTAAAGACATGCACATCTTCTGACCTCATGAATCTTAAATTTTAATGTGAAAAGTAGACTGAAAAAAGATATGTAAACAAAGCCCATGAGTAAATGAATAAGTTAGCAACAGTATATTAACAAATGGACTAAGTGAAAAAAATACAATAGAATCTTGAAAAATAGGCCAGTGAGAGGGATCTCTTCTGATAAGGGCAGTTGGAGAAGCATTTCAGAAGAGATACAGGAATTAAAACCCAAAGATTGAGAAGGCACAGGCTCTGGAATGAATTTGGAAAACTGAGTTTCAGACAGGATCCATATTGGTGCCTTTAGTGGAAATGGACTTGGATGTGATGGTTCCCAATTTCACGCTCTTTCCTTGGTCCTTTTCTGTATAGGCAGAAACAGCACCAATTTTGAGCCAAATAGAACTACATAATTTCCCTAGATCTATCCTCTAGCCTTGGGTTATTCAATTTGTTTCTCTGGACCCCATTTTTTCACTTGTAAAATGAGCACAGTGATGCCTGCCTTGTCCCTTAAGATGTTTAGCAATGATATATGCAAATGTCTAACCCAGTAGATACTCGATAAATAGTGGCCATTATCACTATGACAGTTATCTATAAGACTATACTCCATCAAACTAAACTGTAGGTACAATAAATCATCCAGTTTTCCACATTAAGATACCAGCAAAAGAGAAATGGGCTAAATCTAAGGCGGCAGAGAAAAAGGAAATCACAAAGATTACAAAGGAAAATTTGAAATAAAGAACAGAGAGTAAGAAAAATCAACAAAAGCAAAACTTGGCTCTTTGAAAAGGTCAACAAAATTGGCAAACCTTTAGTTAGACTGACAAATAAAAAAGAGAACTCAACTAAAATCAGAAATAAAAGAAAGGCCATATTACTGACTTTACAGAAGTAAAAGTAGAATATTATGAAAAATTTCATGTCCAATTATATTAGGTACCCTCGAATAAAATAATAGACTCCTAGAAAGACACAATTTGCAATGAACAGAAACTACCTCAACAAGAAATAGAAAGTCTAAATAATGAGCAATGATAAACAATTAATTACAAAAAAAATCCCAAAATAAACCCAGGACCAGATTTACTGATGAATTTAATAAAAAAATATTAAAAATATTTAATACCAAAGTTTCACTAAGACTTCCAAAACACATAAAAGGATGAAGTACTTTGTAACTCATTCCATGAAACCAGTAATATTTTGATTCTAAAACCAGACAAAAGCCAAACACATTGGTACATAACTATAATTCCAGTATTTAGGAGTCTGAGACAGGAGGATGGCAATTTTGAGGCCAGGGCAACAATGACTTAGCAAGACCTTGTTTCAAAGTAAAAAAAAAGGGGGGGCTGAGGATATAACTTAAGGGGAGAATGCCCCTGGGTTCAATCTCTAAACACACACACACACACACACACACACACACACACACACACATACTATAAGAAAATTAAATTATATATCAGTACTGGTTATGAATACTGGTACAAAATGTTTTTTAAATACTAGCAAAGTAAACCATATAAACAACATATAAAACAAATAAGATTCATTATGTATAATATTCAAGTGAGAATTGTCTCAGAAATGTAAAGTTGGTTCAACATAGGAAGATCATTGTAGAATGCCAGATTAATAAATAAAAAGGATCAAATTCCTATAATGATTTCAGCAGAGACAGAAAAAATTTAACAAAAATGCAAAGTGAGTTTGTGATAGAAGCACTAAATAAATAAATAAATAAATAAACAGAAACAAATCAGAACTAATTTCTCAACTTGATAAAGGGCACAAAAATATCCACAGGTAAAAAGCACAGTAATATTCAACAATTAAATTCTCTCTAAGATCATGAATAAAACAAGAATGTTTGCTATCATCATTTTTATTCAGTGTATTAGAGGTTCTATCCAAGATGTTCAGGCAATAAAAAAGGGTGAAAGTTATCCAAATGATAGAGGAAGAGGTAACTTACCTCTATTTACAAAACACATAGTCTTGTTTGTAGAAAGTACATGAAAAACTATTATAGTCAATAAGCAAGTTGAAAAGTTTATAGATAATAAGATCAGTCTATCAAAATCAATTGCTTTCCTACATATTATCAATTAATAATATGAAAATAAAGTTGAGAAAAATAATTTATATATAATATACAAAATAAAATTATGAATAAATTGAATAAAGATGTCCAAATTTATATCTTGAAAACTATAAAATATTATTGAAATAAATTAAATACAAATAGATCAAAGATTTAACATTGTTAAGATTGATCTACAGAGTCAAGGCAACCCTTATCAACATGTCAACTTTTTTTAGAAATTAAAAAGCTGACTCTAAAATTCTTATAGAAATGTAAGGAACTCGGTAGAGTAGAACACCCTTTGAAGAAAAAATATGAAAATCCCATAGTTCCTGATTTCAAAACAACACAAAATTGCAACAATCAGGATAGTATAGTACTACAGTATGAGGATAGAAATACATACTGAGAGCTGGGCATGGTGGCACACACTTGAAATCCCAGTATTTGGGAGGCTGAGACAGGAGATGACAGGTTTGCAGCCAGCCTCAGATACTTAGTGAGGCCCTCTGCAACTTAATGAGAGTCTATTTTCAAAATAAAGAATAAAAAATAGGGGTAGAATGCCCCTAGGTTCAGAGGTAGAATGCCCCTAGGTTCAAACTGCAAAAAAAAAGAAACAAACAAACAAACAAATATTGAGAAAATAGAAAAGAACCTTGAAATAAACTCTCATACTTTTGTCAATTGATTTTTCATAAAGGTGTCAAAACAATTCAATGAGGCGATTTTTTAAATAAATCATGTTGAAAGAACTGGGTATCTATACTGAAAAAAAAAATGAAATTGGACCCTAACACCATACACAAAACCAAATTGGATCATAGATGTAAGAGCTAAAACAACTATAAGACTCTTAGAGGAAAACAGAATTAAATTTTTATGATCATAGTAACAAAAATTTAGTGAATAAACTACAATTCATCAAAACTAAAATATTTTATGTTTCAAAAGACATCAATACAAATATAAAAAGATGACTTACAGAATGGTATAAATATTTGCCAATCATATATTTGATAAGGGATTTATATCTAGAGTATATAAAGAACTTTTATAATTTAGTAATAAAAGCACAACACAAAAGGTAAAAGATAGTAATATACATTTCTCCAAAGAAGATATACAGATGACCAAGAAGTACAAGAAAGAGTGTTCAAGATAGAGATAATAAATAAGTGCATAGCAAAACCATGAGAAATGTCATTTCACAGACTCTAGAATGACTATCATATCAACTGTTGGCAAATATGAGGAGAAATTAGAATCTTCGCACAGTGCTATTGCAATGTAAAATGGTATAGTCACTTTGCAAAACAGTCTGGCAGTTTATCAAAAGGTTGGTGTAAATGAGGAAAGATAGATAATTGTCGGGGGATTTTGGGAAAAGATGGTAATGAATGTATTCTGAAATTGATTATTATAATGGTTGCACAGCCCTGTGGATAAAATAAAAACACTGACTTTTATACTTAAGATGAATTATGGAAACTATCTCAGTAATGTTGTTAAAAATAAAATATAAGGGTAACCATATTCCCCCTGCAGGCCCATTAGCAGAACTAGGTGACCAGCTATTTGTTTGAATTTGTATTGTTGTAAATCATCCTAAATGGTTTTTACTCAACCATGAATTCAAGGTGTCATAGCTATTTATTCTGAGGAAAAAGTGTACTGTCCTATGGAATGGGACATCTCTCACAAAATATTCAGGAATGGAGGATCATTCTTTGGTATTGATATCAGAAACTTCAGAATGCAAGGTGTAATTTTTTGTGATATTTTTCTGCTTGTCATACATCAGGGAAAGCTCTTAATTTTTTTATGATGATGATGGTGATTGTTAGTTATCATTTGCTAACTTCTTTTTGTGCATAAAGTCCATGCAAAATGTCACAGGACATTAGTTTTATCATCTTCCTAAAAAACTTAAGTGATCACTGGACATGGTGGCGTACACTTGTAATCCCAGGATTCAAAAGGCTGAGACTTGAGGTTCATGATTCCAGGACAGCCTCAGCTACTTAGGCCCTTTACAACTCAATGAGACCCTGTTTCAAAATAAAGAATAAAAAAATAGAGCTAGGGGTATAGCTTGGAGGTAGAATGATCCTGGGTTCCACCCCCAATGCCCCAAAGGGGGAAAAAAATCTTTAGTGATTTGTCTTTTCTCATTCTTAGATGGACAGTTGAAATTCAGATAGATTAGGTAACTTTCCCGTAGGCACTTTATCCATAGCAATTTGGAGATTTGAAATTTAAAACTCAACCTTGTTTTGTTTCAAGATCCATACTTTTAACCTCTAATTATGTCACTTTTAAACCAGTAGATGTTCATTCTGAGTTTGAGTTCCTGCTTTTCAAGATATAAAGTATATAATTAATACATTCGCAAAAACCTAAAACACATAGAAATGTGCTATAGGTAGTAACTGGGAATGACTGGGGATAGAATATGAAGAAATAAAATTGCTAACAAAATTATACATTTATATTTAATATTATTAAATGCTTCCTGTATATTAAGCAAACTATCAAATATAATATTATAAAATGTATTTTATATACCACATATAGAGATTATATAAGGGAAAGCATTTGAAAAGAGAAAGGTCTACAAGTATGTAGACTAATTGTTTCTGAGTGGATTTAGGCAGATATTTTACTTTGGGCTTTTCCATATTATTCAATTGTTTTAATATGGCCATCTTTGACTTTTGAACTTATCAATTTCTGGATGCTTTCCATTTTCTTTAAAAATATGTCTAATGTCCACTGTAAGTTAGACCCTCCTAGCTGGTAGACAGCTCTTCAATGCTCCAGCATACTTCTGCTTTAACTGACTTTCCATTAACCTGCAATTATAGACCTCGATCTCATCAGATAAGAGAGACTTTATAGTATTGGGGGCAGGAAGAGCTCTCAATGTCAAACAATTAGTAAACTCACTCCAGTCACACAGTTGAGCTGCTCCTCGGAGGGAAAGAACCTCACCCATGAAACTTAAGGATGACCACTCTTTGTCTTCTCAGGCAGTTACTACATTTTATTCGTCTTTGATATTCTTCTCTTTCCTTGTCATTTCTCTCAAATTTTTAACTGACAGTCTCTGCAGGGAAACTACAGCAACAAGCAACATATCAACCTCTAGTCTGTTAAGTCCTGTCTGTTTAGTCCTTTGGCTAAAGAAAGGGATTTTAGTGATGTGAAGCGCGAACCCCAGGAAGCACTTTTCTAAACAAAGAACACACTGACAATAGTTAGATATGTCCATCTCATTATTTAGAGTAACTTGGGAAACAGGGAAAAGCCAAGAAGTCTGATGGCAGATCCATCAGTTTTTCATTAATGATTACAAATTACATTTCTTAGAAATGACAGCAACATATGTACCCATCCTTCTCTAGGGAGTTCAGAGCAAGTCATTGCTTTTCCAAGGAAGGTTTATAGAATGAATTGTTCTGCTCATGATAGAAGATCTCAGAATAACTGAATAAAGTGACCTAACATATTGCATCTAATCTTTTTGTTTATTTTATTTTATGGTGTGTTATTTATTTTATTAAGTGGTAAGAATTGAACTCGAGCCTTCTACCTCCAAGCTACACCCCCAGCCCTATTTTATTCTTTATTTTGAAACAGAAAATTACTAAATTGCTAAGAACCTCCCTAAATTGCTCAAACTAGCCTGGAACCTATGATCCTACTATCTCAGCCTTTTAATATACTTGGATTACAGCCATGCGCTACCATGCCCAGTTTAATGCTTTTATGTTATAGATATGAGGCTAAGATAGGGTAGTTGTTGACCCAAAGTAACACAGTAAATTACTGGCAGAGAAAGGAAGCAAAACTGTGTCTCCTGGCTTCTGATTTGGGGTCCAGTAGATTCTTTGGGGATCAGTTAAAGTAAATAGGTCATATTTGCTAGGGTAAAGCCATAGAGAATGATGTGGAGACTGGGTGAACTGAAAAAAATACACTCTACAACTATTCAGGAAAACACATATGGACTGGATTTGGCCCCTGGATCAGAGAATGCTTTGATGGTTTGTCTGGACTGCCAACTTGACTAGATCATGAAACTCCTAAAATGATGTGACTCTGGGTGGGTTGATGCGATGATTGGTTTATGTAAGAACAGACTGAAGAGGAAGTCCTGCCCTGAAAGTAGGCATCATGGCTCAGAGAGGTGCAGGACCTGAATAAACGGAGGAAGCTGGATGAAGTCACGCATAGTGCGCTGAAGAAAGCACACTAGATCCTCACCATCATTTCTCTGGAGAGTTTTCTGGCCTTTTCATCTTGGACTAGGACTGAATTAATGGTCACTCTGATTCTGAGAGTCCTGCTCTTATGCCACTCGACCAGCTGCTAGTTCGTTTGGCACTCCACACAGTCAGAAACTTGGGACTCCATTGCTTTGGACTGTAAGCTTATTTAATCAACAATCTTTTTTTCTATATATATGCTCTGTGAGTTCTGTTTTTCTATGAACCCTGACCAGCATACATTTATATTAAGTCACTCATTTTAGAAAATCCAAGAGATTTATAGACACAGTCATGGTCTTAATATAATCATTTAGTTCAGACTCCAGTTAAAATACTTTTGCAATCACCGTTGTCATATCGAATCTTTTCAGTGAGGAGGAACTTGCTTTCATACAATTCAGCACATTTGATTCAGTTTGTCCCAACCATTTGGATTTTCTTTTATTTAAAGAAAACAAACTCTCCTATATGGCCAAACTTTTATCTTTGAAGCTAAACAGGAATTAAGTTTCATCCCTCTTAAAACTGACAGCTTTTGAAATACGTGAATCTGGCTTGCATGCCCTTCCAAATTTTCTCATCTCCCTTAACCATTCTTCATATGATAGATGATGCTCAACTGAGTGTGTGTTCAAAAAGGTGAGGGAAAGTCCCTCTTAACCAAAATAGCTTTTCTGATAGTCCATCATCGTGTCTAAAATTAATCCAAGGTGCTAAAGTATTCAAAGAGACGTCAAAAGAAGTAGAAGAAAGGTTCAGAAAGGAAACATGAGAAGGGTATTTGAAGTTAATATTAATAACAATGGCATCTAACATATATCAAAATCTCACAGTACGTCAAGAACTTTGCTGAAATCCTTACATTTATTATTACATTCAGCTCCCACAATTACTCTCTGAAAGACAGGCATTTCGTCCCCATTTTATAGATAAAGAAATTGAGCCTCAGAGAGGTTACTTAATCTATTCACTTAGCTTCAAAATGGCAAAGCCAGAATTTAAAACACATCTGTCTAGTTCTAAAATCTGGTTTCCTACCTGCCACCGCGGTAGAAAGTATCGGGAAAAGCATTGGAAACACTTGGCTACACAAATCTACCATGACCTCAAGGAGATTACTTAACCTCTTTTATCGTCTGTCTTCTAATGTCTTCTTTATAATTTGTTCATTTTTCTTTTTTTATTTAAAAACAATTCCAGATTAGAACTGGACATTCTTCTATTAAGGATATTTAATTTTCTCATTGGCCAAGGGATGGAGAATAACAATACACAAACTCCTTTGCAGGAAAGGTCCCCTTTCCTCTAAGCTCCTGCCCAGCTTCCCAGTCTTTGTTTAACGTTTCCTTCAAGCACCAATGTCCTAGGCACATTAGACTTGTCGTGCAGCAAATGTGCTATGTATTCTCTTAGCTTTGTGCTTTGCTTTCTGATTCAAATAGAATTTTCTACCTAGAGAAATTATGTACAATTTTCAAATCGCAGCTCAAATTACCTGCATTTCTTTCATTCCCTGGCCCATCAGGACTAGTCCATATTTCCTTTGGATCCTTGATTATTTGTTTCATATTTACTGTCACAGTACCCTGCTTAATGTGCTGTTTGTGGAAAATGAACTTCTTGAGAGGAAGGGCTATACTTTATTCATTAACTGCTTACCCACAGCATGTGACATAGTGCCTTGCCTTGCACATTTAAACAAATTAATATAAAGTTAGCACCTACTACACGCAAGATTCAATTTTTCCTAAAACATCATGTGGCTTGACTATTTCTATAATGAATGAACAAATGTACAGAACAAAAAAGACTGGGCTTCTTCCCTCCACATCAATTAGCATTTTATTAAATTCCATTTGCTGTAAAACTACAGCTCTTAAATGGCTTTCATTTGTATATAGAGATGTACTTTCACGTTCAGAGAGCAGAAGATAAAATCAGGTGTCCTGTCATTATTACAACGGCTGTCATTATGGTTATGATGATGAATATGAGATTATTATTATTTTTATTATCTTTAGCAAATGAGTTTTCTTTATTTCCCCTAGAGCTTCCAGGAACATTTTTAGTCTTCACATATTGTTTTGACACTTCTGCCAGGGAACTAGACAGAGAAGGGAGAAGGGGAAATCCAGAGGCTGACCTTGGACTTGGGCTGGCCTGCAGCGGACTGCCCCAGGCTGCTGCCGCCACCACTCTGTCTCTCCCTCTGCTGCTCTCAAGGCCACCATTGACCAGCTTTCTGAATGCTTTACAGCTGCAGCCTTGGACAGGCTGTTGGAAAAATTGATTGCAGTCAATTCCCAGCAGATTGAGCCACATCGACTTGTCTCCTGATCTCACCAATGAGTGCTTCAACCCCCCTTTTTAATTACCCCAACAGTCCTTCTGCATAGTGTCCAGTGTCTGGGTTGCTGAGAGGGAGAAAGAGAGAGAAAATGTGGTGGCTGAAATTAAAAGATCCTTCTCCAGAGTGGGGTGCTTTCTTAACTCATGCCAAGAAACTGGGTCGCATTTATTCATTATGAATTTAGCATGCGGATTATTAGGAATTTTGATTAGAGAATCAAGAATTGAGTTGAGTTCGTGACTCAACTCAGTCAACTAATTTTGTAGAATTTTCAAGTTATTTCACGTGGCTGGGATTTAGTTTTACATCTGTAAATGAGAAAATTGCTAAGGCAAGCTTAATAACTATAAGCATTTATAAATATAAATAAATATAAATAAAACTGTCACTGTTATCAGTCTGATGAGGACTAAGATGACGATGTACCCTAATATCAGTTCAGGCACTAAGCATCACAATAAATGCTTTATGAGGATAATTTCTTTCCTAATAATTTAAAAAATATCACCTTATGATAAGATATGAATGATAAGTTGGGTCCCTCCCCTGGAAGCCAGAAGCGGAGATATCATGAGAATCCAAGTGCCTTGAGACTCCAAACATTGCGAACTACAGATGTCTGTCACGAGAGAATCCGCATGCCTATAAAACATCGGTGCCTCCGATCCTTCATGTGACTCAGCCAGCCGATCAGGACTATGTGCAACTCTCTAGACGCGCGGCCCGTAGGTCCCTTTTCCCACGGCCGGCTGACTCTCTGGAGGGGCCGGGTCCGATTCAGCAATCTCTGATAATCCCGTTGGTGTTTTTTCCTCCCTCCTTAACCCCTTAACTCTATTTTCAACCTAACAATGAAGAAAATATTTCTCTTTATTTTTATATAAGTGAATATTGAGATTCAGAAGCTTAGACTGTTGTTCAAATTTATATTAAGATAAAATTCTACTTTCTCTGGATCCAGAGTCTGTTTATTTTTGTTGTTGTTGTTGTTGATTGTTGTTTGTTTTGGTTTGGTTTTCCCTTTTTTTGGTAGTACAGGGGAATGAACTCAGAGGCATTCTACCTAAGATATGTACTCAGACCCATTTTTAATTTTTTTAAATTTATTTTTTGAAGCAAGTTCTTTCTAGGTTGCTGAGAGTCTTAGTAAGTTGCTGAGGCTGATCTTGAGCTTGTGATCCTTCTGCCTTAGCCTCTCAAGTACTGAAATTACAGACATGTCCACCACACCTAGTTCAGAGTCTCTATTCATGTTGTCTGTGTGAAATATCACACAAGCTGAGAACAATGTTTACATTAATTCCCTTGATTTCTTGTGCACGTTTGCAGCTCTATATGTGCATCTAGGAGGTACACTTAGCACTGGCATCTGGCCTGATAATTGTGGGTTTTAACGGGTTCATGTATTAAGGCATTGTGGTGCAGGGTAGTAATTCCAGTACTTGGGAGGCTGAAACAGGGGAAACACGAGTTCAAGACCAGTCTCAGCAACTTAACAAGACCCTGTTTCAAAAAAATTAAAATAAAAATTCGGCTAGGGGTATAGGTCAGAGGTAGAATGTCCCTGAGTTCAAGCTACAGTACCACCACAATCATAACAACAACAACAAAATTTTTAAAAGGGCATACACCTATAATTCCAGTATTTGGTAAGCCCAGACAGGAGGATCATGTGTTTGAAGCCAGACTCGGCAATTTAGAGAGGCTCTTAGCAACTTAGTAAAACCCTATTTCAAAATTTAAAAAAACAAACTAAAATAATCCTGAGTGTGGAGCTTAGAGGTAGAAAAGCCTTGTGTTCAGCCCTGTATCAAAAAAAAAAAAAAAGAAAAAAGAAAAAGAAAGACATAACAAACAGGCTTTCTACTTTTATTCCTTTCTCAGCACGACGGGAAGCTCCGTGTTCCCAGTATTTACACATCTGATTTTTGCTTTCCTTTTCTTTCGCAGTACTGGGGATGGGACCCAGGGGCATTCTACCTCCAAGCTACTCCCCAGCCCTATTTTCTTTTATTCTTTATTTTGAAACAGGGTCTCACTGAGTTCGCCTCTTAGTGAGGCTAAGTAGTAGCTGAGGCTGTCCTCAAACTGTGATCCTACTGTCTCAGCCTCCCAAATGATGGGATCACAATCGTGCGCCACCATGCCCCAGCCTGCTTTGTTCTTTTGAGAGGAGCCTAAAATTTAAAATGGCAATTGTTTCTACCTTGCCCAAAACTTCGATCAAATCTTTGAAATCTTGCAGTGATTGATCTCATGGTGCGCGCAACAGATTGCCTTCATCTAAGTCTCTGGTGAACTTGTTCAAAAACATATGCTGTTCCTCCTGGCACTAAGTAATCAGAATGTCTAGCTAGGGCAGGGCCCAAGGCACTACATTTTATTTTATTTTATTATTTTATTTTTGGTGGTAGTGAGGTTCCTGGAAACCCTTCTACCTCCAGAATACATTCCCAGACCCCAGACCTTTTTTTTTTTTTTTTTTTTTTTTTGGTATTTTTATTTGGAAACAGGGTCTTTTTTTTTTTTTTTTTGGTGGGTCTGGGGATGGAACCCAGGAGCATTCATTCAACCCCCGAGCTATATCTCCTGCCCTATTTTTTTTTTTATTCTTTACTTTAGAAACTGAGTCTCACTGAGTTGCAGAGGGCCTCATTAAGTAGCTGAGGCTGTCCGTGAACCGTGATCCTCCGGTCTCAGCCTCCCAAATTCTGGGATTACAAGCCTGTGCCACCAGGCCCAGCTTCTAGAAACAGGGTCTCTTAAACCAGTGAGGCTGGCTTCAAACCTGCAGTGATCCTCCTGTCTCCGCCTCCCAAGCATGGGGATTATAAGCGTGCGCCACCATGCCAGCGTCCAAGGCACTACATTTTAATGAGAGCCTCTGGTGAATCTTAGAAACTGTGACTGACCATGTGTTATTCAGAGCTCCAATTCAAGGTGGCATCTCATCTTCCCCTCATTCAGCAGGCCCTGCATGCCACAGACCCTCACAGTGGGCTCTGGCGTCTTTGTGTGGTCTCAACTCTTGGTGGTCTTCCCGTCAGCCATCCTCATCCCTTCTCCCACCAATATTCAAGTTTCTCAGAGGAATAAATATAGTCCTAGAGGACAAATCAGGACTGTTCTGAGCCACTGGGCTATCCCCATTTCTTTTTATCATTGGCTGGCTAGAGTTGACAATGTGACTTCATTCTGGCTAATATGATGCAAAATGTTTTGGGACAATTCCTGAGAAAAAATTTTCATTTCTTATTAAAGGAAAATCTACATAAAGAGAAAGTCCTTTGCTATATTCTTTCCTGTAATACTTTGAACACAAAGGATGTGATTCTTGGAGGTATGACACTTTTGCCAGAACTACAGAAGTGACATGAGAAGCCAGTAAGACAAGGGTGCTGGAGTAGAAATACATAAAGGTCGTGTGTCCTTGAAGATGGGCTTGGAGCTACTCAACCAATCCTGAGGTCAACTGATGCTGGTCTAATTGTATGAATAATAAATGTCCTTTGGGTTAAGCCACTGTTAGTCAAGGTCTATTATTGCAGCCAAAAACATCTTAACCATCTCCTTACCCTGTCTTGGCCTTAAGCATTTCTTCCCTTCAAAATCGATGCAGAAAAGTCATGCTGAAGCTTTATCAACTCAGCAGGCTGTCTATCATGTGAGAAAGCTAGAGGAAGAAAAATTAACATGGCCATTTGACTCTGCTGTCAAATATCAGATGTCATAACTAATATTTGGCAAATTCTAGATTGCAATAAATTGATGGTAGGCTTCTCCAACCAGAATTGGTCCTATTGATCAGGGGTCTGAAAACCATGGCCCACAGGACAAATCTGGACTCGTGCCTGCTTTTGTAAATTGTATTGGAAGACAGCCAGACTTATTCTTTTGTATCTTGTGTATGGTTGCTTTTATGCTACAATGGCAGAGTCGAGGAGTTCTCACACATGCTAAATGGCCCTAACGCCTAAAATTATTGCTATATGAAACCTTTGCAAAAAAAAAAAAAAGAAATTCTATGTTGATCTTCCATGTATGTATATAATGCAGTTTTGGTTCAAATAAAAAACACTATGTTTTAGGTACCAAGTGGGAAGTAATCAGACTTGTACTCATATCCTAAGAGAAAAAAAGGACACCTTACTTTATCATAGCTGTAGACAGTGTAGGTAACTTTAAGTAGAATCAATATTTTCTCATGTAAAAGAGCCTTGAAAACTAGTCCTTATAGCACATGTCTGTAATCCTAGTACATAGGAAGCTAAAACTGGAGGATCACAGGTTTGAGAACAACTCAGCAATGTAGCCAGGCTTTCAGCAGCATAGTAAGACCCTATTTCCAAAGAAAAAAATACAAAGGGCTAGGAGTGCAGCTCAGAGGTAGAATGTTCCTGAGTTCAATCCCCAGTATCAGACACACACTCATACACACACACACACACACACACACACACACAGAGCCTTAAAGGTGGGCACAGTGGCACACATGCATGTAATCTTCATACTTGAGAGACTGAGTCAGGAAGAGTACAGGTTTGAGGTCAGCCTCAGCAACCCTATTTAAAAATTAAAGAAAAAGAAGACTTAAGATGTACTTTGAACTCCTGAGTTCAATCCCCAGTACAATCAATCAATCAATCAATCAATCAATAATAGCCTTGGCTCTTTTCCAGTTGTTGGAGAGACAGAAGGGTAGAGAAAAGCAAAGAACCCAGATGCACATCATAGAAGTAGAACAACCCATGGGACACATGGGCAAAACCAAGAATGAAGTTGAATCAATTGCTGAGATTCAGAAGAGAAAGACAGCTCACATTGAAAACTGTGGTTCCTAAAACAAGTCAGAAGTCATGGGGTCAGGGATGGGAGGGTTAGGTAGTCCAGGTAAATTCCGATAGAGCTTGTGGACATGGAGTGGGCCTTCCACTTGCTCTTACAGGGCTTCCTAGAGCCATACTGACATACAGATGAGTGCTGAGAGACAACTGAGTAGCTGATGGAGAAGCCACATGTCTGTGCATAATTAGAGTTGATATTTGAACACACCCCTCTATTGCTTTCTTTAGGGTATCATTAGATAATCTTCTTATCTGCAGAAGGATTATGTAGGCATCCAGGACAAAAATCTTGCTATAGGCAAAAACCACAAAATAAAGATCTTGTTTTAGACTTTAAAATGACATTTACCATAAAGGGCATTTACCATCAACAGAGCTGCACAGTATGGCTTGTATCCTTGGCCAACTTTGTTACCCAAGTCTTTTATCTGGTCTGCAAAATGTAGCATAGAGTATATTGATAAAAATGCACAAGGGAGTGCACATTACATTCAGAAACATGCAAAAAGTGCCTCCTAAATTATAAACTGCTCTGCAAATGTGAGGTGTCACTGTTATGATTGAATAAAACCACATACTGATAGGCCTGCAGTTGAGTTGGCTGTGAAAGGTCCCCTAAAATAGCTGTCTAAATTGACCTGTTGAGTGGGAATAATTCATGGTTCTCTTTAAGATTCTGGAGAATGCCTGCCAAGATGGCTCTCTCTGCTCAGTGTAATTGACACTGAGGACATGCTCGTGACAGTAACTAGCCACCAGATTCAACCTCTTCCAAAGACTATGCCTTGTCAGAGATAATAAAGCATTCTCATCTGCATGGAAATATGTGCCCATTTTGCTGCTTGTTGAAAGAAGAAGGCGCACACAGCTTGGTTATGTAACAGTTCTAACATAGAGGTCATATTTAATACAGAAGTATACATGGTATAAGACCGGAAATGCAGTCAAGGGTACTAGGATAGAAGAACTACCTGGAGAAGTAGAAATACACCGATGTCTCCTACACTGGAAAGAATAAACAAAGGTTCCTGAGCAGGATGTTCTTGGCAGAGGGTACCAGTTAAGAGATCCCTCTCTAGTGTGTCCAGGGATGTCAGCTTAGATAGAGGGAAACAGGCAGTGACCAGATCTTAGAGATGAGAGGGTAAGTGAGATGAGACTATTGAGCAGGGCTGGGTATCTTTGACTCCTGGGTAGAAATAATTGACGCAATGGGGGTTTATAGATTTCCATAGGCATTATTTGAGCTATTTCAAAATTCATCATCCTGTATGAGCTGGCAGGATCTAAAATAGGCATAGTCTTTAATATAGTACAATTATATGATGCATCTGAAACACTCAAATGCACAGAATCAAATAGTAAAATGATACTTTTTAGAGATTGGGGGAGGGGAGTGGGTAATTACCAATAGATGGACATAATATTTTAGTCAGAGAAGATGGATAAGTTCTAGAGATTTGCTATAGAACATTGTACCTATAATCAACAGTAATGTGTTGTACAGTTAAAATTGGCTAAAACTATCTCATGTCAAGTATTCTTACTACATAAAATTATAAAAAGTAACACATGAATTGAATGTTGAACTTAAAGGATATTGGGATATCTTGCCCCTTTTTGTTTTTAACACATCTCTATTCCACTTATATTCATAGTACCAACCATATCTTTCCAATTGTCAAGTGTTAACATGTTTATTCAGACTCATTGACTTTTACACAGCCAGGTCATTCAACATTGAATCTGTAGGTCACTCTATGCGAAATCTACTACAGGAGTGAGAATAGATGATCTGCGACTAAAGACAACAGCATAGAAGAGTTACTTATATGTATTGAGCTGGAAAAGGCAGGCACAAAGGAATGCCACATGCATGACTCATTTTATATAAAACATAAAAACAGCAAAACAACCCATGTTTCTGGACATAATGATAGTGGTAGTCTCAGGGAATTAGTGACTGGGAGGAACTATGAGGGTCTTGGGGGATTCTGTTCTTGTCCTCTTTTCAATTTCAGTGCACAGAGGTTTTCAATTTATAGAATTCATCAAGCTGTGCACTTATATTTCCAATCTCCTAGGAGCATGTCACAATTACATAAAAAGTTTTTTTAAATATAAATAAGAAGTCAAGGATATTAAACAAGTGAGATAAGGAACATCTCAGCTATGCACTCGTTATAGCATCTTGAGCTAGTCAGTGAACCTGATGAAACCTTAGATAGTTCATTTATAAAGGAATTAATGACTCCTACTTTCTTGGGTCACTGGGAATACTAAATTGGAAGGAACTGCTGCACCTAAGACACTAAGCACAGTGACTGGTACAACAGTCTCCAGTGCCTGGTGGCTGTTAGGATTCTATGCTCTTTATGTTTTTGATGTTTATGTCTTCTGACACCAGTTAAGATTACTCCCTCACTACATGCTGAATGGGTACCAGACTCTGCAGTGAAAGCAGAGAGGAGATGAGGAATAGTAAAGGCTGGAAATCAAGCTCAAAGAGCTCACTGAGGGAGAGTCGCAGAGGATGAAGAAGCCCAGAGGCAGGATCTTGTTCTTTAGATGGAAGGTATTGAGACTTTTCATCTGGATGGAGAAAATGGTGGAGCCATAGTTATTTTCTAGAAAGGTAGAAGAAAATAAAACTGAAGACCAAAAAATAAACTTTATTTTGTCGAAAGTAGATCAGCACAATTGAAGTCAGAATGTGATATTGTTTCTCTTGTTCCTATTAGAAGCTATGACAACTATTGTGGCCACTGTTATTTCATTGTGCATCTGTTGGGTACCATATGTTTAAAGGCATTATCTCATCTAATCCATACTCAATAAAAATGACAGGGCAATGTTGTCTTTTATCTGGTTCTTACTAAGTGCTAGGAACTCGTCCAAGCCTTTAATACATATTAATGCATTTAATATCCATAACAGACCTGTGAGATAGGCTCTATTGTTATCTTCCGTTTATAAATGAGGAACTGCAGCAAAGAAAGATTAATTTCTTGTCTAAGGCCATACTGCTATCAAGTAATGGAGTTGGGATTCAAACCCTGGCGGTCTGACTCTAGTGGCCATCCTCAAACACATTATGTTAGGTCAACATCCTGAATATTAACATGTCCATGTTCATATGAACTCACAGTCAAACAGTCAAAATCAATGCTCAGCAGACAGCAGTCAAATCAAGGCTCAATATCACAAAGAGGGAAAGGCCCTGTGTGAATAATGATAAGTCTTATGCTTTTTATTATTATTTTATCTGCTGTGACAAATAGTTTTTAATCATGGCTGAGGACAAATGAACCATCATACAAACTTTAGGGATGAAAAAGTTCAGCAGTGCTGGGTGTGATGGTGCATGCTTGTAATCCCAGTACTTGGGAGGCTGAGACAAGAGGATCATACAGGTTCAAAGTCAGTTAGTGAGGCTCTCAGGAACTTAGTGAGACCCTGTTTCCAAATAATATATAAAAATAGGTCTGGAAGTGTAGCCTGAAGGTAGAAAGCCTCTGGGTTCCATCCCCAGTAGGAAAAAAATAAACAAAGAAAACAGCGATGACAATAGTGTTCATTTTCTGAACACGTATGCTCCAGGAAATTTACATGTTATATGTGTTTACACTTGTTAGGTGTATTTTTGTGTGCTAATGAACTATTATAATAACCCTATAAGAAATTTTTGCTTTATCACTGTTTTTCTAAGGAGGAATCTGAGTCTCAGAGAAGTTACAGAACTAGCAAAGAGATTCAGGATGAAGTCTTAGGCAGCCTCACCTGAAGACAGGCTCTTACCACTTCACTCAAATGCTTCTTAGAAGAGCTGATTCCAGGGTCTTATCTCCACCCTTCTCCTTAGTGAATTCTCCTCTTATTGGTGTCCTGAGGCAATGTGAAAACATTCCAAGTCTTAACTCCTGCAAGGAATTCTCAGCTAACAGTTCTAGCATAAGTTTCAACAGCAAATTCCTTCCCAGGTTAGTAGAAAGCCTCAGGCCCCAGAGAGCAGGTGCTTGCCTGACCCAAGTGTCAACCGTGCCTGATATATCTCATTAGCCTTGGGGAGAAACTCGGTCTGGTCTGTGTCCCTCTCCCAGACACAGGCTGGTGCAGCAGGAGGAAGAGCCAAGGGCCAGAGTCAACTTTCCACCAGGATCACAGGGAAGGCATGGCTCCCCTAGTCACATGCTCCCATGAATTAACAGGGCTTCTTTAAGATTTAGGGCAGTCAACAACTCAGCAGTGGAGCGAGGGCAAGCCCTAGACTTAAACAACTTCCTCTATGACAGATAGTGACAGGAGTTCAGAGGCTTCTTTTTTAGAGATGTTTTCACACTCAGTTCTATCTTTGAGCCTGAAATTCTCCCTATATAATCAAGCCTTTGGATAAAGCTCCTAGCTCAGCTAGGGTTCAAGCAGAGATGTAGAAGCAGAAGAAGATAGAATCAAAGCCAGTAGAATACACATACACACATTCACAATAAATGCACACATACTTATGTGTCTATATGGTAGAATGTGTAATACATTAGTTGATTTTTTTTTATTCCTCAAGGAAACTTCAGTCTTGCCCTTAGGTCTTTAACATATTTTGTGAAGCCCAAATTATTGAAGATAAACTTGAAATCAATTGATTTTACCTGCTAGCTAACCATATCTACAAAATTCCTTCACTTGTATTAATGTTAAATTACATAATTGGGTGATATAGCCTAGCTACCTTAGCACAAAAAAAAATGTCCCATAAAATATGACACTCTTCTAATGGTATAAAGGAAAGGTCATCAGGTTATCATTCTGAATTTCTGGTATCTTGGTGTCTTGGTACATTTCTGCATCTATAGTAAGACAACTTAGATTAGAAATTTATTGCTCAGAGTTTTGGAGGCTGGGAAGTTAAAAAAATATGTCAACAGATGTAATGTCTGGTGAGGGCCTATTTCTCATGGATGGCACCCCACTTATTATAAGATGTCACGAGCATCAAGCGCCTGGGAGCTCACTCCAGATCCTTTTGTAAGGTATCTATCCCATCCATGAAGGTGAAGTCCTTATGACTGAATCACTTCACAGAGGCCCCACTTATTAATATTATTCCATTGGGTATCTGGTTCCAAGATATAAATTTGGGGAAATAATCCAACATTCAGGCCATAGGACTTGGAGATTTCTTTCCTTCTCTCTAAAACTCAGCTACTGCACCCAAAGAGGGACTGCCTGAGGAGACAGTGTTCTCAGTATTCCAGAAGAAGTATAACCAAAGATCATGATTGAAGGAGAACCGAACTTTGGGAAGAACAATATAGAAGGATTACATTTTGGACTAAATAAACTCAATGACATCTTTGAGCGTGATTATTCTTCATCTGTAGAAAAGCTTGTCTTCTCTCTTTTATTCTCCATGAACATTTCACTGTGCCCAAAGCTTATCAGTCTAATGTTCTAGGAAACATAACATGTCAACAAATGCCAGGAACAGTATTACTCATTGGCACTCATCAAATGAATTCTCTAGGTTTGTTCGTGAGATTAACTGTCTATTGCTAAAGAAATTTCTTAAATCGGCTTAAACTCTTTCACCCAGAAAGACACTGAAAGATGAAGGACAGTAATATTTTTTTTCATTGTGTGTACCCAATAAATCATATACTGATGACTGCTGCATGGAAAACATGGCTTTCCATAAAGATCCTGAGTGAATGAGGTATGGGCACTGGCCTCAGGCAGCATAGTTACAGAATGAAATACACTGGCAGCTGTTAATGGATATATTTTGAGAAGAGGAGCAGGATGAGACCATAGCATATGGAGAGATTCATTCTGATGAGTATAAGGAATTAAATGTTTGTGAGTGGGAACTTTTAGCTGAGGATGAAGATGGAATAGACTTGGACAGATGGAATTTTCAGAGGAAGGCAATAAGGAGTGGAGAGTACAAATTGGTAGAGTAGCGGGAGTATTATTGAACTGGAGACATTAAGAGACTAGATGCTATAGGGACCAGAGGAATAACAATAAGATCTTTCTCAGAGAAATGGCAAATAAGATTGGATCCAAAGCAAGAAAATGATTGAAAAAGAAATTTAAAAAAGGACAATATACACTTTTTCCCCCAAGGGAGAACTTTTGTTTTTAACTAAGATTTTCCTTACTACTTTTTTTCCCCCGTAGTGGGAATGGAACCCAGGGGCATTCTACATCTGAGCTACACCTCTAGTCCAATTTTTTATTCTTTATTTTTAAACAGGGTTTCACTGAGTTTCAAAGGGCCTTACTAAGTAGCTGAGGCTGTCCGTGAACCCTGAGCCTCCAGAATGCTGGGATTACAAGTGTGCGTCACCATGCCCGGCTCCTTACTACTCTTAAAGGTTTTTTATATGAAGGTATCACATGGAGTTTCCTTATGTCCAAAAGACCTCTGTCCTACTGGACATGGGGCTGCATGCCTAGAATCCCTGTACTTGGACTGCTGAGACAGGAGGATCACAGGGTTAGGCCAGCTTCAGCAACTTAGTGAGACCCTTAGCAACTTAGCAAGACTTTGTTTTAAAACCAGAAATTTTAAAAAGGGCTGGGGGATCTAGCTCAGGAATAGAATACCCCTGGGTTCATTTCCCAGTAACAATAAAAAAATTATAGGCCATTGATTATAGGTCATCTTTCCATGTGGGAGTGTGTTAAGCTCACCATGTGGCTTTGGCCACCTCTTAAACCCTTGGTTTTCCAACTTGCAAGACAGACATATATGCTATTTCCTGCTCTGCAGACTTGAACAGATGCTGCTGGTAAGCTGGAAACAGCTATGCACACACCCTTGTACTCGGGGACAGGTTGTGTTGGTCCTGGGGGAGTTTAGATCATCAAATCATCTAAATTTTGCCATCAAAACAGAGGTAGCAGAGTGGATGTGGAGCCTGGTGACAGAGACATCCACCTTGTGACCATCAAAGCCTTGTGACTGTTGTCTGTGGAGCACGTCAGCTGCTCGGATTGTTCAGTGTGAAATTTAATTTAGGCTCCTTGGGTGAGCAGGGAGGAGGGCGTGAAAAATACAACACCGGTTAATTTCATGTTTTACAGACCAAACAACCCCAAATGTACATTTCTCAGAGAAAACTGAGAATCTGCAGGCCACTGCATGCAATGATATGCAGTCCAGGGGGAAAACAAAGATAGGGAGAGGAGGGAAAAAGAATATATCATTTCCTGAAATCAAATAAGCTCAAAAAACTTCCATTTCAATGGGTTAGATTGACAGGCAGGGAGAAGTAAAAAAAGCAAAAGAGGATTTTTTTTTAACTCCTGCCAATGCCTTTGCATGTAACAGCAAACATTCACTCTGGCCTTCAAAGCCCTTTGCTTCTACCCTAATCCATCTTCCACAGTCAGATCTGGTCTCGTCTTGCTCTTGCTCAGAATCTTTCTGTGCCTCCCTCTAGATTAGAGCATAAACCCCAAACTCTGAAATGTAACACAAAATGTTCCCTGTGTGCTAGAACCCCAACCCTCATCTCTCACTTCTGTGCACATCAGCTCTGGACTCCAGCCAACCTCGGCACTCCGCGCTGAGTGATGCTCTCCCAAATGGGCTCTTCCACATGGCTCTGCCTTTGGATGCTAAGTTTCTTCTGTTCACGAGTCTCTGCTTTGAATCTCTCCCGCATTTCTTTCTTTTTTTATTTTTTGTGGTACTACTGGGGTTCCTGGAAGCCCTTCTACCTCCGGGCTACACTCCCAGACCTATTTTTACATTTTTCTTTGGAAACAGGGTCTCCTAAGCCAGTGCGCGTGACTGGCTTGGAACCTGCGTGATCCTCCCGTCTCTGTCTCCCAAGCGCGGGGATTACAAGCGTGCGCCACCACGCCCGGCTCTCCTGCATTTCTGATAGAAGCTACTTGATATACTGAGTCCTGGCTTTCCACATACGACCTGCAGACCTTAATAAGTCACTCTGCTTCTCTGTTGGATTGCACTTGCCCTCTCAGCCTGGAGATGAGACAGTTTCCTCCCTTTCCAGGTGGCTAGGGACATTCCATCACTTAATCAATGCTCACGATGGGGCACAATGCCTGGCATATATAAAGTACTCAGTAAATGGCTTGTTTTCATTTTGTATTTAGCTCAAATATTAGTTCCTCCATGAAGTCTCCCTCAGTTCTCAGACACAGACTCAGGCACTGTTTCCACAAGTGACACAATTGTTTGAATGTGCCTTGATTTCTGCCATCATTGTTTTGTGTCTTTTCTACCAGATAGTCACTTGTTTCACCCCATCCTCACCATCCCACTGTGCTTATAGTGCACGGATCAGGTTCTGTTATCTCTATGTGACAATTGCTTATCCAAAGGCCCAACACAGAACTATTTAATACATGGCTTAATTAATAAATGCAGAAAAAAATGAATGTTCACACTCATTGATCTCTCACGACCCAGATCCAGTTCTGCCTTTTTTATGTCTTCTCTGACTGCATCAGTAGTATAAAATACCATCTCTATGCAAGAACCCTCACTATACCATGATTGCATTGCAAACTCCAAACAGAAATTTCCATGACTTACTCGTTCTTGAAAGCCATTACTAGAGAACCTGAACCGACTAAGAACTTACCGTGTGGTCCTTCTCTCCATCATCACTCTCCTCCCTCTTCTTTGTTACTGTTATCACGAATCCTAGCACTTGTAATATCATAGGGTCAAGGTGGGAGATGGTCATGCCACAGGCAGGGGCAGCCACGTGACTAGGTTTAGTGTCCAAGCCGCACATTCAAAGTAGATCATGTCAGGATTCTATGGAACCCTTTCCATAGTTGCCACTGAAAACTAACATTCAGGAGAAGCTGGGTAAAATATCAAGAAACAAAAAGACCTTCATTCTTGTACAGCATGTCAGTTCATGAGCAATAATCTTGGGCCATTTGGGCTCTGCCTAGGAAGCTATCAATTGATTGAGACTTCTGGAACAAAGAAAAGCTTTGAAGCTATTCCAGATAAACAAAGCAAAAGGTAAAATAATTACTGAATTAGTGAATGTGTATTTGAAACTATTTGTAGAGAGAATATGTTTGTACTTGAGAAAATATAAACATAATACAAATTTAGCATGCATGCATGCATTATGTGGCAGGCACTGTTCCAAATACTTTGGCATGCATTAATTCATTTAATATATACCACAACCCTAGAAAATAGGTATTATTGTTTTCATTTTAAAAATGAGACTCAGGTAAAGGAAATAGCATGCTCAATGTCACATGGCTAGTCAGTGGAAGACTAGGATTTGGGCAACTGACAAAAAATGCCATTCTTTGGTCACACAGAGATTGTGAGCATTAGAAATGACAGAGTAGCGTGTGTGTGTGTGTGTGTGTGTGTGTGTGTGTGTGTGTGTGTGTGTATGACTTTTAAAAACACATTCAATGATTATGATTTTTTTTCTGGTGGTACTGGGGTTCCTGGAATCCTTCTACCTCTGGGCTATACTCTTAGACCTATTTTTATATTTTTACTTGGAAACAGGGTCTCCTAAGCCAGCGTGGCTGGCTTTGAACCTGCACAATTGTCCTGTCTCCACCTCCCAAGCATGGGGATTACAAGCGGGCACCACCATGCCTGGCTTAACGATTATAATTTTAATTCAAGCATGCTGGCATAGACCTACAATCCTTAACACTAAAACAAAACAACAACAAGCAACAGTTGATTATTAAGCACCCATTACTTCTTAAGGCAAAGGGAAGAAAGAAAAAGTGCCAGGCGGTTCCTAACAGTGGGAGGAACATGTCTGTTCTGACAGTAGCAGAGATGAGGTTCCAGCAATGATAGAAGAGAGGTCAGAAAAGAACTCAGACATCCCCTTGCAGAAGCTGCTTTTCCCAAACTCTACTGAGGGAGGCTGGATTATAAGCATGAAAGTGGCAGACAACCTTGGTGCTAATTGTGGAGCCTGGATCAGGGTGGAAACCTCACTGCAGGGATCTTGGCAAAGTTCTGTGGCTCTGCTGTGAGTTTAGAAAGAAGAGACTGACTTGCTCATAGATGGCATGTGTGTACTTCTTCCCAGGGAGGCAGAAGTGCTTGGAGACCAGCCAGACTTGGGTTCGAACCTCCACTCTGTCCTGGATGGCTTTGAGCAGTTCTTGTCAGTTCTTAGCACTTCTGTTTCCTCATCTGTAAATTGAAGAAAGGGCCTTGGAAAACTGTTAAAGGCCTAGCCTTCTCTATGTTGTCCATGATTTATAGGTTAATTGTAAATAGGTGAAGTGTCAGTGAGTGTGTGTTTAGATGGACAGAGTGAGGAAGCCCGAGAAATGGGACCCAGGTGTGGCTCAAAGGTGTAATGCTTTCTACCAAAAACACTGGATTCTAACTCCCCATACAACCACCTGCTCCCATGAAAAGAGCTTGTAGACAGACCAGCTGGGGCCAGCTCCCCCAGGTTATGTTCATCAGGTCAGAGCCTCAGGTGTAAGCAGGGTACAGTGCGTGATCTATTTATTTATTTATTTATTTATTATATATTTTGCATTTCTGTCCACCATACAATAATAAATTCATTCAGGGATAGAGATTTCTCAGGAAATCTGAGAAATTTTATTTGTAATGATGCCTAGAGAGCCACCACCTAATGCCCAGACCCCTGATCCACTTTCTGCTGCCAGATGCCCACAACACGGATCTCATACCCCCTTGAAAGGCTCATCTCATCTCTCCCCTTTCCAGCTCCTATTCACTCAGTCCTGCAGGGCTCCCCTGGCTTTTTGTTGGGTTTTGTTTTGAATGATGTGTTCCTTCCAGGCTCCAGCAGAGCCTGTCTTCTCTTACTCTTTTCTCTCTAGAATATTTGTTCTCATTCACTTCACCCAGCTGAGCCCTTTTCATCTTCCTTGCTCTAATTTTTCATCCCATCCTCCTAGAGGTCTTTCCTGTCTGTTTATCCCGACAGTCTGACCGGTTTACCCTAGCTATACACTCACATAGATTCCTACACTTCTCCCTCACAACACCTAGTTGCTTATGTAATCAATTTTGTAAATTTTTGTTGTTGTTATTGGATATCTACCTTTCCCCATAGACCAGTGGTTGCCAGCATATGCTAAATTTTGCTCCCAAGGGACACCTGGCACCTAAAGAAGACATTTTCACTTGTCACAATTGGGAGAGTCTATTCCTAGATGGAGACACTAACAATGTTGCTAAGTTTTCTAGAATGTGGAGGAAAATTCCCCTCTAATAAACTATTTTTTGTCCCCAAATGTCAGTGGTGCCACAGCCACATTTGAAAAAAAATTGCCATAAACTAGAAGTTGTTTTTTTTTTATGTTGATACTGGGGTTCCTGGAAACCCTTCTACCTCTGGGCTACACTCCCAGACCTACTGTATATTTTTATTTGGAAACAGGATCTCTTAAGCCAGAGAGGCTGGCTTTGAACCTGTGTGATCCTCCTGTCTCCACCTCCCAAACGCAGGGATTACAAGCGTGCGCCTCCACGCCCGGCTAAACTAGAAGTTTTGTGTGGGCACATATCTTGTTGATAACTTTATATAATGCAGTAAGCAAAAGTACATAGGCTGATTTCTTTCCTTCCTTTTTTCTTATTTTATTTTTTGGTACCATATATTTAACCCAGGGGTGTTCTTATTCTGAGATATACCCTCAGCCCTATTTTATTGTTTTATATTTGAAACAGGGTCTAAGTTGCAGAAGGCCTCACCAAGTTGCTGAGGCTCTCTGGGAATCTGAGATCCTGTCTCAGCCTCCCAAGTACTGAGATTACAAGGATGGAACACCATGCCCAGCCTAATTTCTAGGTGATATTCAATAAATATCTATGGACAACACACACACACACACACACACACACACACACACACACACACACACACTTTTGTGTTTACTCTTATACACAAGCCCAGTTCATCATGCCTTCTTCTCAATGACTACTCATATTCCTCCATATAGAACACCTCACATCCTGAAAAGTGGAGCCCAAACAGAGATACACCTTACAGGTACACACCTCCTACTACCTATGATTCATCCTTACCATCAGTTAAGTCTTCTAAACAATTTCAACATATGTCCATACTCCTCCACTGCTCCTCCATATATGTTTGCTCATGTAGGTACACCTGCAAGAGTACTTTGCTTAGTTATGCTTACCTACACATTTTCCCATCAAATACATCAACTTGGCAGCGTAGGCTTTCTGTATTATCTCAAGCAAAAGAGATAAAACAGGCACAGGCATACACACACACACACACACACACACACACACACACACATTCTAGTATAAAAGATAGTTGGGGGAGGAGGCCCAGTGTCTTAACAAAACCTCTCTGTGGCCCATCTAAACCCATGGGGCTGTGAAATGTAAGCCATTAAAATGAGATCTGAAGCCAGACATCAAGCAGAGGCATCAAACACAACCTCTATTAAAATCTTTTCTCATTCTTACATACACACAACACACACGCACACACACACACACACACACACACACACACACAGGCATGCATACATATGCATACACATGCCTTTACAAATTTTCCTAAAAAAAAAAAAAGTCAAACCGCAGAAAATAATTTTAATCAACGTCATGCTAGTGTGGACCGAGAGTGAACTAGGATATTAATGCTTTTATCTCTGCTGGGGACAGAGCTGACTTCACCATTGATTCCATTCGACGCTGCACCCCAGGTGTGTTCC
The DNA here is from genome assembly GCF_963383645.1 of Muscardinus avellanarius. NCBI lineage: Eukaryota > Metazoa > Chordata > Mammalia > Rodentia > Gliridae > Muscardinus > Muscardinus avellanarius. Next base: position 16,560,130 of record NC_137799.1, read on the forward strand.
CATAGCATTTCCACATTAAGCAGCTGCGAGACCAGGTCTAACATCTTTTATTATCTCGGCAAAGCTGTGCACACTGAGTGGTGGGGCCATAATAAAAAGATCCAATACCCCATTAGCACAGCTAAATATTTGACTTCTAAACTCAAGTGGAAAATGAAACTCAGTGCCTGGAGCGGAGCCGGTAAGGGGCTGTCATGTCTGGAAAGTGAACTAGAATCTGTTCTTGTTTTGTAGCACTTTAGAGTTTATGATGGCTTGGGAATGCATGCTCTTGCTTCCTTTTTACAATGGCCACCTGATGTAGGCATTATGATTCCTATTCATGGGTGAAAGAGCTGAAGCATGGTGAAGTGGGGTGACCTGCCCACATGGCTGGCCCGTAAACCCACATGATCTGACTACCAGGCAGATGTGGTCTGTAAATGGCACAGCATGGCAGCCTTTAACTATGATGTGTCCCTCTTCTTCCCCATCCTTTGGTTCAAACTCTCAGTTTTTATATTGAGAATCTACTAAACATACACTATGGTTTCAGTTCCACCCTGAGGAGGGCCTACCTTCCTTTCTCCCTTTTTGCCTGTTGCCTTTCTTCTTTTATCGAATCCTCACCACTTCCTCTGTGCCAGTCCTGTGCTGGGTGCTTGGGATGGAGGAGTGACTTAACACATATGATGTCTGTATCATCAGGAATCTTCCCATCCAACAGCAAAGAAGAACTGACATGTTTAAATCATAACAGCAAATAGAAGAACAGAGAAATATAAAGGACTAGAAGAATTGAGGACATTATGAGAGAAATAGGGTATAAAAATAATTCTAAGAAACTGGCATCAAATCTGAAATTCAAGCCGAACTGTCATGAGGAGGTGACAATGGGGATACCGATTAAAAGAATTCTTGGAAGGAACATGTATGAATATAAGACATGTAGGAATACCCGTTGAACTGACTCACTGAGAGCAGTTTGTGATGGTTGGAAGGCAAACTCATGGTGCAGTGCCCAGCAATGTAGACAATGGCCAGAACTCAAATGGTTAATGGACTGGGTTAAGGGATTGCTTGTTAATATAGGTAAGAGTTGGCAGCGGCTATGGGAACGGTAGGAACTTCTCAAGCTTTAACGTGTAAACATTCCACATAGGGATCTTGGTGAGGTGCAGGTGCTGCTTCATTAGGTCCGGGATGATGCAGTTTGAGAGTTTGCCTTTCTAACAAGCTCTCAGGTGATGAACAAGGCGAGGCCCATGCATCACACCTGCATAACAAGGCCTGAACCTTTATGCCCAACTTGGTCACCATTAGCCACGTGTGGCTGATGAGCAGTTGAAATGCGACTGGTTTCAACTAAAGTGCAGTGAGTATAATGTATGCACCTGATTCCAAGACCTAGAAAGAAAAAACAAAAAGGTCCGATTAGTCATTTGTGTGTTAAATGATAATATATTGGATTAAATAAAAATAGATCATTAAATTAATTTTACCTTATTATTGTTTTGAAAGTGGCTATGATTTCAAATCATATACATTGATCTATTGGTTTAAATAAAATATGTATTGTAATGAATTCTTCTTTCTTTTTGCTTTTTAAAATTGGGTGTTGGGAACTTTAAGATTACATATATGATTTTCATTATCTTTCTACCATACTGTACTGTCCTGGACTATGTCCTGCCATGGATAATTTGCTCACTCTCCCTTTAACACTGCACACATTCCTACTCTGAGACCTATGTCTATGGCTTCTGCTTCTTCAAATGACCTCCTAACTATTATTAATATACATCTAGCTCATCACAAAGTGTAGGTTCACCTAGAGCAGGGGTTTATAACCTTAGAACCACCAGAGGAAGTAGGAAACTGACCCTAATTGGGTCTGAGCTGGATATTTGACTTCAGGTGGTTCTGATGTGTATTGAAGATTGAATATATTAAAAATAAATTTAGACCTAATCCAGTGTGTGTGTGTGTGTGTGTGTGTGTGTGTGTGTGTATGTGTGTCCAGTGATTGAACTCAGGGGCATTCTACTTCCAAACTACACCCCAGGACTTTTTATTTATTTATGCATTTATTCATTTTTTATTTTAAAGCAGGGTCTCATTAGGTTGCTCAGAATTTTGCTAAATTGTTGAAGAAGTCTTTAAACCCTTCTTCTCATTCTCCCAAGTTCTAATCCAAATTTTTATCTTGCAAATGGTTAAACCAAGGATCAGAGACAGAGATTTAGTTAATGTCTCAAAATAATCAAGTTTTCTTTTTTTAATATTTAGAATTAGACCCAGTGCATTCTACCTCTGAGCTATACCTCCAGCCTTTTTTATTATTTTTTTAAATTTTGAAACAGGATCTTGTGAAGTTGCTGAGGGTCTAGCTAAGTTGTGGAGGCTTACCTTGAACCTGCAATCCTTCTGTCTCAGTCTCCCAAGTACTGAGATTACTTGTGTGTATTACTACACCTGGCTTTAAGCTTTTTCTCAGGATTTCTCTTTTATAACCTGGTGTGAATGTCATTAACATTAGCCCACTTATTGTGTTTCTGTGGTATTTGCATTTAAAATTCCTTGATCACACTTGGAAGAACATTATAGGTATGGGATATCCAGAGAGGACTAGCTTCTTTGACACTTAGGAGAGGGCCAAGACCAAATACCAAAGGCATAATATTCCAGTGTTAAAACAAAATGGCCTACTTAGTGTGTATAAACACTGGCTGGTGAAATTCATATTTTTCACACATACACAAATACACATACACACTCAAATAATTGTACATATCACTCAAATAATTGTACATATAAGTTCACTTGTAGATAATATCAGCCACCTGAGGACTCCTGTGAACAGAAAATCCATGCATAATGGCCCACTGGGCCCTAGGATGGTGCTACATGAGGCTTCTTACAAGATACACTGCAGGCCATCACCTGGTCTGCCAATGCCCTGTTCATACAAAAACCTAGTCTTTTATGACTGGGCAAGAGTTCCCCTAGGTTTCCTTCTGTGATCTCTGAGGAACTATCCTAATTATAATCTGCTAAAGAATTTCCGTAGATCACCAGCCAGCCTTGGTGGCAGCCCAACAAATATTATCTCCACTCAAGGAATGCATCCCTCTTTGTGAATACATAGTTTAGAGTTTGAAACAATATATTTAGAGGAGTTTCCATTACTCTAATTTTCTTTAAATGCCCTTCTGAGCAGGAGGATGAATTTTTAAAATTGTTGCCTAATGACTTTAATAAATCAGAGAGTAGTTTAAGCTGCCATTTGATGGGACACTTTGAGACTAAACTTCATTCCAGTGTGATAGAATTCCAGTCTCAGAGAGGGCCTTCGACATCATTGTATTTAACTGGCTTATCATATGCATAAGAGGACATGGCCCCAAATGGGTGTCTCAGTTAAATGTCACAAAAGCAGTTACTGGCTTAGATGGAATAAGAAACCAAGTTTCTGGACTGTCACCTCTTTTTTCTTTTTTTGCGGGTCAAGGGATGGAACTCAGGGGCATTCAACATCCGTGCTACACCTCCTGCCCTATTTTTTTATTCTTTATTTTGAAACTGGGTCTCACTGAGTTGCAGAGGGCCTCACTAAGTAGCTGAGGCTGTCTGTGAACCGCAATCCTCCCGTCTCAGCCTCCTGAATGCTGGGATTACAAGGGTGTGCCACTACGCCCGGCTTGACTGTCACCTCTTTTTATGACCATCAGATGGAGGTGAGTTGACTCTCTGTTGATCAGAGATGACTTCATGCTTCAGAGTTTCTCAGCCAGACAGACACCAAAGTGAGCAAAGCTCTGTTCTTATCCTCAAAGGGCTTAACTTCACTATGAATTCATAAACATAATTGGGGCCATGATTCCCAGTATTTCTTTCTCATTTGGTTATGTGAGCATTCATCATTAAGGGATTTCTGTCTTCTTTCTTTTTACTGCTGTATATCTCTCTTGCACCTTTGTTCAATAAAAAAATATATATATAGCATGAGCCACACATGGAGCTTTAAAATTTTTTAAAGTCACATTAAAAAGGTAAAAAAAAATCTGAATCTTTCCACCACCCTACCTGCAATTCTTCTTCCTCACTCTCCTTCTGAGTTACACCTCCAGCCCTATTTTAATTTTGAAACACTAAGAGTCTCACTATGTTGCTGAGGCTTGGCTATGAATCCTCTTGTCTCAGCCTCCCCAGCACTGGGATTGCAAGAGTGTGCTGTCATGCTCAGCACATGTGTGCAATTTAATAACATACCTTATTTGAACAAATATATTAAAAAGTTTATCATTTAATGTCCAGTCAATAAAAGATGAATACTCTGAGATTTCACCTAACTCCAACTAGAATGGCAATCATTAAAAACACAAACAACAAATACTGGTGAGAGTATGGAGAAGTGGTAATGCCACATTGTTGGTGGGATTACAAATTAGTACAACCACTTTGGAAAACAGTACGGATGATTCTCAGAAGAATGGGAATGAGCTTAACATAGATCCAGAAATACCACTTCTGAGTATGTACCCAAAAGAATGGAAACCAAACTACCCAACTAATGCATGCATATTTATGCTAATAGCTGCACAATTCATAATTGCCAAACTATGGAACCATTCAAGATGTCCATTCAACAGATTAATGTATTACAAAACTATGGGATTTTTACACAATAGAATTTTACTCAGCCATAAAGCAGAACAAAATTATGTTATTTGCAGGGAAGTGGATGGAAGTGGAGAACAATATACTAAGTGAAATTAGTCACAAAAAATAAAAAATCAGATGCTCTTCCTAATATGCAGAAGATAGGAAGAAAATGAGTCATGGGAGGAACTCTAGATGAAGAAGAAGAAACTATAGATGAAGAAATAAGGTGACCTAACTAAAGGGGATGAAAGTGGAAAAGAGGGAAATTCCCTAATGTATATGATGTACATTCACAAACTTATCAAAGTCAATCACTGAGCCAAACATGAGGAGGGAGGATGCTGGGGTCCAGCCCTAGCAGAGTTGGGGTTCGTGTGTTGATGAGGGGGAAAACCGAGGCCAATGAAAGAAGACGTCACATGATTCAGATTCAATCTTCTCCATTTTATTCAGGATTTGTTACAGTTTTTATACTTTATTTTTTGGCAGAAAAGCAAGATCATAGTCATGCAAGCAGGATTGCCAAGGACAGTAAAAATTATTATTATCTATAAAGTTTAGGGCAAGGGTGCTGGACATAGTATATTTTGTCTCACTTCACAAGGCTGTCTCAAACTTAATCGTATACAGTGGCTCTAACTAAGGTCAGTTTGAAATTAATATTTGGCCCAATATTTTTATCCTTGGGAAGATATCTTTGCCACCTGAGTCTCTCACAAGCCGCTCCCCATCAGTTTTAGTTATAATGTTTATACGTAAAATTCCAATTATACATATTAATCCAAATAATCCTAAAATAATTTTATGAAAGAAAGGAATGCCAGACATACTTCATGGGGGATCTCTGCTGTTGTGGATCCCCTGATTGAGCTTTCTCAAGATCTACATGAAATTGCTGTGGCAGGAGGAGAAAGAAATAAGGTGGGAATTGGAGAAGGGCTAAATAAATGATTTATACATATATGCCTCTAACATCTTGTAACCCACTAAGATGTATGACTACAATGCACCAATAAATAGTAAAAGGAGTAGAAAATAGCACTGAGATTTTTTAATACTCCTTTGTTCATATGAGGCTTTTGAAATCTGGTGTGCATTTTACACTCACAGTACAATCAGTTAGGGTAGCTCTATTTCAGTGCTATAACCACATGTAGCTTATTGGACAGTTCAGCACTGAAACTCAGAGAAGTGGTGACATATAGTAGGAACTCATAAAAGTATTTGTGCAGGAATGGATAGACTGAAATAACTCACTTCAGTGAATACCTAATCACAAGCAGCAAAACAAGGCTGGCGAGTGACAATGACTTGCTTTGAAGTAGTTCATTCTACTATCTTCCTCCCAGACTAGAAAGTGAGCCCAGAGCCCACTCAAGGAGCAGATCCAGTGCACCCTTGATCGTGGTTATTCTTTGGACCAGCACAACCTGAAACACATAGTATGTGCCTATTGAATGCTTGCTAGGGGAAATGTAGCCTTGACAATTGGTTAAGAACAGTGTAGAAGATCTGGGACTCCTGCATCCTGCCCAGAGCTCTTTATACTATACCCTGCTGTCTTGAAAATTGATTTCTTTTCAGGATCTGAAAGAGTCCATAACAATCACAAGGACGTGCTGGTGGGGTGCAGATGCTGAGGTACTGATTATTATTCAAATTTCCTCGAAGCGGGGCGTGGTGGCACATGCTTGTAATCCCAGCACTTGGGAGGCTAAGGCAGGGGAATCACACAGGTTCGAAGTCAGCTTCAGCTACTTAGTGAGGCTTTTAGCAACTTAGACCCTATTTCCAAATAAAATATAAAATAGGTCTGAGAGTGTAGCCTGGAGGTAGAAAAGCCCTTGGGTTTTACCTCCAGTACTACAAAATTAATAAATAAATTTCCTCGAGAGCAGTTGTCTAGTGGGCCCAGAAGACAGGCACCTGCTACCCTGGTTATTTTTAAACAAACATATGCTATGGGATATGCCTGGAGTTCACTGGATTCTGAACCTCCCTCATAAGCCACAGAGTATCAGACTTGGGAAAATATACCTCTGTAGTTCCTTTCCCCTTCATCTTTCTATGTCTGTGCTCAGCCCATTCTTCCTGGCCCAGCCAAGACTAACATTTGGGATACCATCCCAGATTTGCCCTGTACATGCAGGAACACCCTCTTCCTTTTCTGGGTGAGACAGGGTATAGTTCTCATCTTCCCACCTGTACTTATCACTTCCTACGTGTCTCATGGAAAGATTGCATTCCAGAAAAGAGTTGTCTTTCTGAGTTGAATAGCTATGCTATAGCTTAAGCTCAAACTACCCTTGTACAACTTCTAAAGGAGTCTCCCAAATGCTAGGCATCTGCATGACACCTTGCAATCCTTGCTGGATCTGTCAGTCATCCCACCCACTGGCCTTGTTTCCTTTCTATCTTTCTGCTTTCTAAAGTTAGGTGGTTTGTTTTTGAAGGAAAACAATGATATACTGGAAAACATGAACTTGATATGTGAATTCTGTATTTATTCTTCATATAAAATAAACATATGGCTGTGTGCTATAACTGTAAAATATTTCATAGATAGAGGTACAGTCTTTGTGCATCTCCAGGAAAACAGCTGTGTTTCTTTGAGGGGTGTACATATCTCACCTTTGTATATACTTTTATTTGGATTATTGTAATTATACATCATTCTGAGATATAGAATGATAAGGACATACATGCAGACAACTCTTGGAGCACTTCCCTCCAGGCCCAAACTCCCTCTCCATACATGCTTTTGAGGTTGGAATTGGTAATTTTCTAGACATATGTAGCAATTTTCAATTGTTATGTTCTTCATATTTTAAATTTTTTAGGGCATCACCCTCACTAGACAGCCCAAAACAGAGACAGGCAGAAATAGTCTCTGTGTCTACATAGGTTTAACAGAGATTAGATGGCAAAGCTGACTTGGTACTCATACTTACTAGTTCTAAGACTAGAACTCTGTGTGTGTGTGTGTGTGTGTGTGTGTGTGTGTGTGTGTGTGTGAAGATTAAATCTAGAGGCAGTCTATCTCCAAGCTACATAAACTCCAGCCTTATTTTACATTTTATTTGGAAACATGTTCTTAATAAATTGCTGAGAGCCTCCCTACATTACTGAGGCTAGCTTCAAACCTGAGATTCTCTTGTGTCACCCTCACAAGTACTGAGATTCCATGCATGCACCATCATGCTTGACAAATTAAAACTTCTATTTTCTCCAGTTGCACAGGCCAATGATGTGTGCTTCAAGCATCAATTTGATGTTACAAGGAAACAGGGGCTTTAAGGCCAAATGCAAAATAGGTTCAAATCCCAGTGCAACAGCTGTGGCTGTACCAGTTTTGGCCAAGTTTATGCTCAGTCCTCCATAGATTATCTTTTTTTTTTTTTTTTTTTTTTTTTTTTTTTTTTTTTTAGAAAATGGGGATGATGACTTTCTTGAAGTTGAGGGAACATTTCCATTTTTTAATCCAATTCACAAATGTCTGTGGCATATACTAGCTAAGAGCTTTCCTGTAGGAATATAAAGCCAGCCACATAGGTCATTTTAAATTGAACAATAGAACATTTAAAAGGGAGTAAGAGGAAACAGATAAAATCAATTTAAAAAATATATTTTATTTAACCCATGCTCAAATACTCTCATCTCAAAACACAATCAATATAAAATTATTAATGAAATCATTTCCTTTCTTTCATACCAAATTTTCAAAATCCAGTGTGTCTTATGCGTAAAGTGTATTTAAGTCCGCTCTCTAAATTCTCATTCAATAACTTGATCTGAATTTAGATTCCATAACATTTATATCATTGAAAAAGTAAATTAACATATCTAAATTTTCCAAACAGGCTTAAAATTGTTTCAATTAACAGCTTTTAATTATAAATTGAAATCATGTAATGTTACATACATAAAATGGAAAATTCAGTTCCTCATCACAGTGGCTGTATTTCAAGTTCTCAATAATCACCTGTATCCAGTGGGTACCAGAGTAGGCAGGCCAGGTCTAGCCAAGTACTCTTGTTTTTATACTTCTTTCATCGTAGAAGAGTCATTTTGTGTATGTTGAACATAAGCATCTTTAAAATACTTGCACCTGTGATGACTCATTTGCTCATCCCAACATCTACTAGACAGGTGAGATGATAATATCCCATTGTAGGGATGGCAGAAGACAATTATCAGTGAGAGCAGACGAGTCGAGGGTCACATAGGTAGGAAATGACAGGGCTTAGTCTAGAACTCAGGATTGCTGGTTTCCTGAATGGAGGTTTGCTCAGAATCCTTAATCAAAATTCTGAGCTTACCTACTCTTTTAAGGGTAGTCAGATTTGAAGACAGATTCACCAAATGTATTCTTTTAAAATACTTGTTTTATCACTTACTGGGTATTATGTGTTAATAGCCTAAACCCATCATTTTCCCCCTTAAATGAAAGTGAAAGGAGATGAGGTTATTGGCGAAATGCTGAACTAATTAGCTCTGCTGCAGGTTTACTTAGACGGTTCATTTTAGCAGCTGTATTATTTAAACATCAGATAACTGATTTGTTAATAACTCTTTTTCTTCCTCTAGTGAGTATAATTTTCTTCTCTGGGGTTCAAAAAGGTAAAACTTTCCCCACGTAGAGGCCTGATTGTAGTGTTCAGTCTTTGATAAGGTTTATTCTTTTGCCAGGTTTTCTGCTTCTCTTTCTCTTTTCTTTCTTCCCCCCAGGTTGCAAGGGTGTGTGGGAGTGCTAATCTATATAGGATCTTTTTTTTCCCCCTCCTCTGTTTGTCTTCCTTTGACTATTTTCTCATGTGAAGGCAAATACAATAATAACATCTTACTTTCTAAAGCTCTTTTTATCCTGATCGAGTTCTGAGGCCTGCGGAACACATTGCATTTCAAAACTTATGGAAATTCAGACTTACAGGTTACAAATTTAGACAGCATGAAAAGTCAGACACACAGGGCCCTTGAAGCACATTAATTCACTCACAACATGCCCCATCCTCTGAGCAGCTACAATTAATCGTCTCCAAGTAAAGCCAAACCTTTTGCTAAAGGTAGCACAGACCTTTTTAAAAGAAGGGGAATGATGTTTATTTATGTGTCTACATTTCCATGTGATTATTAAGTGTGCGCACAGGTCTGTTGGGTTCAAACCAACAATGTTAGAAGAAGATTTTGTGCTTTTGCTGAGGTTTTGCAGACAAACTAAGCACCTGCATCTTTTCTAATGCTTACTTCTCTGATACTTTCCATGGCTGAGGAGTTTTATTCCTTGATAACCTCTGCAAAGGTTAATTACAAAACTTAAAAAAATAAAACCCAAGGCTTTGCTATCCTGTGTGAGGCCCTACTTAACAATAGTCCTGCCTCATCCCAAATCATAAATGCTGTCTACCTGCACTGCCCAACCTAACTCTCTCAGTCTTTTCTCTCAGCCAGATTAGGATTCTTGTATGGATCAAGCTCCTTTCAGCCTCCAGCTATCTTCTTCTTATGCCAGGATAAGAAAGATTCTTCCAATCTATCAGGTCCTGGCTCAAACAGCATCTTCTCAAATGGGTCTGCTCTACCCACCTGCCAATTTCTGTCACAGTCCCGTATTAGTGTTTATTTTAGACTTCCTCACTGTCGGCCTTTGGTTTGGGGACTTTTTTTGAGTGGAGATGATTTATTTAGTCATCTTGTCTTCCCCATCTAAGTGAAGTTTTAGTCATAATATTGAATGGATAGGGTAGCTCCAGGAACATATTCCCATGTACATCACCCTTACGAAAAATAGAGAAGTTGTTTGACACTCTCAGTCGTCTTTAGTTGTGGCAAATATCAGTGTTTAGGACCCAAGAGTGATTTTTTTGTTCCATCATCCATGTTGGAAAGAAGTAACTTAAAACATAATCTATCTACCCAAATGTCTTCCATGGCTGGATGAAATCATTGCATAGCTAGTTGGATTGACAAGGGAATAGAGTCAGGGAGATTTTGGATTTCTAACTTTTCCATTTAACTACTTGTCATTAATTTGTTTACTAGTATTTTTTCTGGGAAAATTTTTGTCAACTACCATATTTATAGCTGATTTCTTTCAATGATTATCAAGGGAAAGGAAACCCCTAGACGAAAAAGAATCAAAATAAATCGCTTTCTCTATACCTCAGACCTACATCAACATTCAAGCTGATTCTTGGCAGAAAAAATTAGCTAATTTCACTACAATCTAGTTACATGAACTCTGTGGGAGAAAGGACGATGGAGGATAGGAAAGAGAAGAGAAAATTTACTGTTTATTAATGTCACAATTTCCAAAATCCTTTTACATATAGTGCCACACTTAATCCTTACATAAAGCTAGCAAAGAGTTTGCCATCTACACACTTCACTTGAAAAGTATGGATTGCTATATGTCTCATAATGTGTGTGTGTGTGTGTGTGTGTGTGTGTGTGTATGTGTGTGTTTCACATGGGTTTCACCTCAAGTATCTATTCTGATCTTTTGGTAATAACTGTGAGGTCAACATTAGGAAGGATTCTGAAACAGCATTAAGATTTAGACAGAAATTGTGGTGTTTGCATAATAATATCTTTCAGGGACATGGCAGTGGTGATAGTAGAGGGATAGCACATGTGACATATAATTTAAATCTTGAGTAAAGCTAAGGTTCCAAAGTACTAGTTTTCTCTGTAGCCTGGACATTGAGCCATTGAGATACCTGATGTTTTAGTCAGGATGTTCACTGCTGTGACCCCCAAAACCTGACAAAACAACTCAGATGAAGGAAGATGTATTTGATCACAGTTCTGAAGATTTCAAGGTTTCAGTCTGTTTTAGGATAGGTGAAGCCTGTGGAGATTATGGAATGGTGTGGGGAACAGGTACAGAGAACACAGGGCTTTACTCTCATATCAGAGAGGCTAAAAGCAAAGAAAGAACAAGAGAGAATGGATCATATATAATCCCAAAGTTAGGAACCCTTCCTCAGCAACCAAGCCCTACCTCCAATACGGCTGCCTTGTCTTTGTGAGGTCTAAAGGAACATTTAACTCCAAACCCTAATACCTGAATTCTATTTCTTTCTCCTTCAGTAATGAGTGGTGTGGTCTTCAAATGGTTACTTTCTTCTGAAAGGGTATTCTGGTCTGTAACATTAGAAAATCAGAGTAGATGATTGATAAGGCTTCACTCTGCAGAGATATCTGTGATTTTCAGAAAGTTTAGAGTAACTGTATTTTTAGAACAAATGTACCCTTTAAAATAATGGCACATTCCTTCCTGATATACCAGCATATTCTCTTCCTTCTCTTCTTTGTTCAAATAGAATACATAATGGGATATTTATTTTATAAATAACAAGACTATTTAAAATACCAATATTGACTCATTTGGTATAAAATTAGAAACATGTCATATGTTTGCTCTAACACATTAGGAAGCAGTCAGATTCTCATTTCTTCCTGGTGACAGCAGTTGACCTACACAGTCTACTATGTGTACTGAACATATGCTCATGATCATGAATGTAGAAGAGAATCACAGGAGCAAACTTATAAGAAAACAAGATTTAAAGACACTATGACTTATGAAGGCATGGGGATTTTCTTCTCCTCTTCTATTTTTCTTTTGTTTTTGTGTGGAACTGGGGATTGAACCCAGTGGTATTCTATCTCTGAGCTACGCCTCCAGTCCTGTTTTTAATTCTTTATTTTGCAACAAGTTCTCACTAAGTTACAGAGAAACTCACAAAATAGCTGAAGCTGGCCATGAACCTACAATCCTCTTGTCTCAGCTTCCCGAGTCCTGAAATTACCAGCCAGCGCCACCATGCCCAGCTATTTTTTCTACTTTCCATGGTAAAATAAAACATGCATTAAAGAAAGATTAGGAAATGAAGAGAAGAAAGCAGTTTGAGTATACAGTTCATAATAAGCAGAAACCATTATGGTTTTCAGAGTGTCAAAAACTAATTAACAAATTGAGTCTAAATTTATAGTGTTTTGGTCTGCTTTCCCATCATTGGGACTGAAATACCTAATAGACAAAGAAGAGGAAAGAATTATTTGGGCTCATAGTTTCGAGGGCTTAGTTCATAGTTAACTGACTTTAGGACAGAAACCACGGTGGCAAATCATGGCAGAGAAGGCAAAACTAAAGATACGAGGGACATACATATTATTCCCAAGGCCACGCCCCCAGGGACCCACCTCTATAGTCATGCCTCACCCCTGCATCTTGCTGCATCAGAACATGCTTTAACACATTAGCTTTTGGGGGACATTCCAAACCCAAGCCACATCATATGAATAAGTAAATAAATGTCAACAAGAGGTAAAAATTTTAAAAAGCCCAATCCTGAAAAACAAAGATAACTAGTTTTAACAAGTAGTATACTTCCATTTAGATTCTTCATTGGCAAACATAAATATACCCAATTTTTAAAACCATTTTTATTGAGGTATGACTTATATACAATAGTAGTCATCAATTTTTGTTGTTGTCATTTGTTGTACTAAGGATTGAATTTAGGGGCATTCTACCTCTGAGCTACACACCTAGCCCTTTTATTTATTTTTTAATTTTGAAACAGGATACTGCTAAGTTGTTGGGCATTTTGCTATACAACCTCCCAAGTATCACCACACCCAGCGAGAGTCATTAATTTTAACTATACAGTTCAATAGTGCCGGAGCCAGCCAGCAAAAGTACGCGTTCTGAAGAGAGGAGTAAAGATGAAATAATGTAACTTAAGAATTTAATTCCCAAATATTATTTATTCCTAATATGAAAGTATCGCCAGTACACTCCCGGGTTGATATCTCTACTGGCCGATTTTGGGGTTTAGTCTCTTGTGGTATTTATAGTTTTTAGCTTTAGGTTACCCTGGATGAGAAAAAGTCCAAAGTTCGGGCAGGTCAAACAATACCCTGTTGCAACACAAACAGCACATTAGCATCAGACAGAACAATAGCATCATTAGCATTAATTACTTTGAAGCCTCCTTGACCCCAAACCTTGTTGACTCTGGGCAGAAGGACAGTCAGAAGTATGCTTTTAGTAAGGATAAGGGGAAGACCTTAATGGCTCCCCACACAATAGTTTTGACAAATGTATATGTTCATGTAACAACCACCACAATCAAGTTAAAGACATTTTCTTCACCCCAGTATATGCCTTTTGAACCTTTGTAATGAATCTCCTCTTCTACCCCTGACTCCTTGCTATCTCTTATCTGATTTCTCTCAGGATAGTTTTGTAATTTTTTGAGTTTCATTTTGATAGAACCAAACAGTATGTCATTATATGAGTCTGGCTGATTTTGAGATTCATCCATGTCCATGTGTATCAGGAATTTCTTCCTGATTATTTATTTATTTATTTATTTATTTATTATTTTTTTACCATTCACCAGTTGAATGTTTCTAGCCATTTACCAATTTCCAATTCTAGCTATTGTTATGAAACTGTATTAACATTCTCATAAAAGTCTTGTGTGTACATTTTTGTTTGAGTAAATATTTAGGAATGGAAATGCAAGCTTAAATTTTACCTTATAAGAAACTACCACCTATTCTCCAAAGTGGCTCCATCATTTTGTGTTACTACTAACAATGTGTAAAAGTTCCACTTGCTCTGCATTCTTAACAAAACTTGCTGTTGTCATACTTATAATTTTAGTCACTTTAAATGGGTGAATAAAATTTCTCATTGCAAGAGAGGAGCAGCAGACAGCGAGCAGAGGTGAGCCGCTGTGGAACAGCCGGGCAGGATTTGGCAGATTTCTCGGCGCAGGTAGCATATAAAGCTCCCAGGGGCTGGGCTCAGCGCACCCTGCAGGGACCCAGAGTGGAGTTCAAAAACAGAAAAGAAATACGCCAGCCTCACGGCAGAGGGCGTGGCAGCGGCGCCATATTGCTACCGGTGGCAGCAGCAGTGAATTAACCGAGTCCATGACAGCTCCATCTGTGCAGTCAACAGTGAGTCAAATTGGGGCCCCTAGAGGAGAAATCCCAGTACTGTACTCCCAGGGACTTGACCCAGTGGGGGAGTGGTGGTGGCAGAGATATTACACCATAGGAGAATGTCCAACCTGGCACCCCCCATGGCCTAAAGCAGCCTCGATTGACTCCCAGGGTCTGAGACTCTGCGATACAACCCAGTAAAGGAGTAGTGGGAACTGAGATACCATAGACTTGAGATCCACAGCACCTTAAGTGAAGTCGTAGTGACCCAGGGAAGAACCCAGAGAAGGCACAAACTTCCAAAATCATGGGAAAGAGGAATAACAATGGAGCAATGAATGCCCACAACCCATCAGAACCTGATGAAACAGAAATTCAGAGATTTATAGAAGATCAAATCAGGAAAATAACTGTAGAAGTAATAGAGGTGTTTTGAAAAGAATTCAGAGAGAGCCAAAGAGAGATAAAGGATGCAATTAATGAAGTAAAGGCCTCAATTCAAAGTACAAACAACCGATTAGACCACATGGAGAATAGAATCTCGCTCCTAGAAGATGATCATTCAAAAAATGAACTCATAGTTTCTAATTTAGAATAAAAAAATCCGACAACAGGAATTTGACATTGAAGAAATATGGGCCCATTTTAAGAGAGCTAACCTAACAATAATTGGAATAGAGGAGAGAAAAGAAGGTGAAACCAAAGGGATCAACAGTCTCTTCAAGGAAATAATAGCAGAAAATTTTCCAAACATAGAGCAAGAGGTCGATACACAGGTCCAGGAAACTTATAGAACTCCAGTTAGAGAGGATCAGAGAAGAGGATCCCCATGCCACATAATTGTCAAAATGACCACTGTGGAAGCCAAGCAGAGAATCTTAAAGGCAACAAAAACAAAGGGCCAAGTGACATTCAGAGGCAAACCAATTAGAATCACTCCAGAATTCAAAACCAAGTCATGAGAGCCAGAAGGGCTTAGAGTAACATATTCCAAACTCTGAAAGAAAACAACCTCCAGCCAAAAATTTCCTACCCAGCAAAACTTTCTATCAAATTTGATGGGGAAATAAGAAGCTTCCACGACAAACAGCAACTGAAGGAATTTATGTCTTCAAAAATCAGCGCTAGAGAAAATACTCAAAGAGATTAACTACAAAGAAGAAATAGGTAACACAACCAGAACCAGAGAAACAAGATTTTCCATCCAAAAGACAACTAAGATTGGTTATCTGTGGAGATTCATAATTTATGTTAGTCTTTTACCTATCTTTAAATTGTATTGTTTGGTTTTATTGTTGCTAATTTTTTAGGATTTCTAGTTGGAATATTAATATACCTTCAGATATAGCATTTGGAAATATTTTATCCCATTCTATCAGTAACTTTTAACTCTTTACATTGTCTTTGGATATACAATATTTTTTGTATTTTTTAGGGAGTTTATTTACCCTTTTGTTGCCTGCGCCATTGAAATCATATCCAAGAAATCACTGCCAATTTCAGGGTTGTGAGGTTTTATGACCCAGATTTTCTTCTAAAAGTTTATAGTATTAAGATTTATACTTAGGTCTTTTATCTATTTTGAGTTAATATTTGTAAATATGTTAGGTAAGGGTCCAATTTTATTATTTTTCATGTAATAATTATGTTTCAACAATATTTAGTTAAAAGATTATTATTTCCTCCACCAAATGTTCGTGGAAACCTTGTCAAAAATAACTTGACAATATATGGAAGAATTTCTCTCTAGACTTTTAACTCCAATGGTTTATATATCTGCCGCTGGAACAGTACTACACTGTTTCAATTATTTTAGTTTTATATGGTTTGAAATCAGAAAATATACATCTTCTAGCTTTGTTCTTCTTTGAGATTGTTTTGGGTATTTAGAGTACATATTCCATATCAGAATAGATTTTTTTTTCTGAAAAATAAATAAATAAATGTATGATAGCTTCACCTAAAAAAAAAAGAAAAAAATTCTCTGGTAAGAAAGAAAGCAAAAAGAAATATCGAACTGTTATCTTTTAGTCATCAAAAGCTTGGTATCAGACAAATAAAATTGTTTTGTGAGATTATCATCGTTAATATTGGATAAGTTGCTATAAAACTAGATGTCAACCACTATGCCAAGCATGGAAAGGAGGGATGGGGAGGGAACGGGGTGGGGTCGGGTAGGGGTTAACTGGGCGATGTGTGCATGTATGTCTACACAAGTATTTTCTCTATACCATTATGATGTATTAATACATTGCACCAATAAAAAAATTCTCATTGCTGTTTTAATTTATATTTACCTAGTTACTAATAATATTGAACAGCTTTTCTGTGCTAATTTGCATTCTATAAATTCTTCTTTGGTGAAATGTCTATTTGGATACTTTCTAATTTTTTTTCCCTTTGATTAAATAAGTATTTAACTTTTTGCTTTTTTAGGGAGTTTATTTATTTATATGTGCTATTTACAAAATACTTATCAGAAACTATTTGTCATATATGATACACACACCCACACACACACACACATATATATATATATACATATATATACATATATATATGTATATATATATATGTATGTATATATTGGGACATATGTCATATATGAATATATATATTGGGAATATTTGTCATATATAATGTATAATATATAAGAATATATATTGAAAATATATATTATCTCTCTCTCTCTCCATATATATATATATATATATATATATATATATATATATACTCAGTCTATAATTTGTCTTTTAATCTGCATTAGAATGTCTTTAATAAGAGAAGAATTTTAATGTTAATAAGGTGTCCTGTGGATGAAATATTCTGTTAGCCAGTAACCACAAAGATTTTCTACTCTATTGTCTTCTACAGCTATTTGTTATCCTTTATATTTATTTCTACAATCTGTTTTGAGTTAATTTTTTGCTCTTCTATGATGTAAATGTTGACTTTTTCTTAACATAGGTGCATATTCAATTATTCAAAGATAACACATTTTTGCATTGAATTACCTTCTATTCTTTACCAAAACCCAACGCGAATTATGCTTGCATTTACTTCTGATATTGTATTCCATTTCATTGATTTATATGTTATCCTTATGCCAAAACAACCATGTCTCATTTTCATATCTTTTTATGTCTTCTAAACAGGTTGTTTAAATCTTTCAGTTTGTTCTTGTACAAATTTGTTTTGATTACTATTGTTTTTTTATATTTTCAAATACATGTTACAATGTCTTCTCAATTTCTACAAAAAATAAAATTGTAATAACGTTAATTGGGATTTAAATGAATCTATAGGTCATTTTGGGAAAATTTGGCCACTTAAAATATTGTCTTCTGATTCCTGAATATGATACACATCTCCATTTACTCTCATCTTTTAAAATTTATTTCAGAAATAGTTGCCAGTATTCAGTGTATAGATATTTCCATTTTAATTAAATTTATCTCTAAGTACTTCATGCATTTCAATTCTATTATAAATGGTATTTTAATTTCAACTTATAATTATTCATTGCTGATGCATAAAACCTACTTTCTTGCATTGATCTAGTATCCCACGAACTTGCTAAACTTACATATCAGTTCTAGTAGTATTGTAATAGTTCATTTTGGGGGGGGTGTGATATTTTGCACATTGATAAACATGTTATTGCAAATAAAAACAGCTTTACTTTTTATTTTCTTATCTTTATACCTTTTTTCTTTGGCCTGGTGGTTTTGTCTTGTTGCATTCTCTCAGATCTCTAGTACACTAATAAAGGGAGTTAATGAGAACAAATATCCTCACCTCACTTCTGGCATTATGGAGTATAAATTGTCAGTCTTTTACCATTTTACCTAAGGTGAAAACAGTGGACTTTGTTTTTGTTTTTGCTTTGTAAATGCCCATTGTCAGATTGAGAAACACTCATCCTCAGTTTGCTGAACATTTCTATCATGAATAGGTGTTGACGTTTTCAAGTGTTTGTTCTGCATTGATTGAGATAATTATATGAGCTTTCTTGCTACTCTATTAATGTGGTGGATTATATTGATAGATTTTTTTAAATGTTATGAATAATTTTTATCTTTCCTGCTGGCTCCTGGGACGGATTTTAACGACTTTAATACATTCCATGTGAATTGTCAAATTCTCTATTACAAAAACTGCTTATGATGTGATATTCTCTTATTATTCATTAAATGGCTATCAGTTATGTAATGAAACCCCCTTTTCCACTACTGATATTTGTAATGTGTATCTTTTTCTCCCTTTAAATATGGCTACAGTTTTGTCTAACTTTATCAATTATTTCTAAGAATTGAATTTTTATTTAATTAAATATTTTCAATTAGTTGCTTGTTTACTGTTTCTTTGAGCTCTATTTTTGTCATTTGTCTTTTTCCTACTTGAATTAGATGTTACTTACTTTTATTTTTGTAGCTTTATAGAAAAATTAAATCATAGACCAAGACCTTTATCCTTTTCTAGTGAAAGTATATAATGCTATAAATTTCTTTCTCAGCAGTGATTTACCTACCCTACACAATTTTGTCATATTGTGCTTTAATCTTCATTCAATTAAAAATATTTATGATTTCTGCTTCTACCTACCAGTTATTTAGCAGTATGCTGTTAAGTTTCAATATTTGAAGTTTTTAAAAAATACTTATTTCCTGAATTTTAATTCAATTGCATTTTGGTCAGAAAATGAACTCTGTAACTCTTCCATCATTTAAGTTTATGTAGTTTGGGGGACTTGAAATTTTATCTTACTTGGTAAGTACTACATTTTCACTTGAAAAGAATATGTTTTCTACTGTCATTATTCTGTGCCCTAAAAGTATGGATTAGTTTAAGTTTGCTGATAATAGTCAATCTTTTAAAATTCTTTGTAATATATATATATATATATATATATATATATATATATATATATATACACACACACACATACATATTGAAGGAGGAATATAGGTAAATCCTAGTTATCATTAGAACTATTTTCTTTAATTTATATCAGGTTTGTATCCTGTTTTTCATAGGTCTTTTATTAATGTAGAGCTATCAATAGTTTTTCAATGAATTGACACCTTTAATATTATAAAATATCTTTTTTGTAATATACTGTTACTGAAGTATACTTTATGAGATTATTAATTCAGACACTTTATTTTTTGTTAGTGTGGTGCGTATTTTTACATTCTTTTATTTTAACTTTGGCTTCATATTTAGGTGGTTATAGGTATCATATAGTTAAGTCTTGCTGTTTTTTCAATCCAGTTTATTATGTCTTTTGTTTGTAGTTTGATTAGATTTAATTTAATTATAAATATAGGAGAATTTATAGATGCTATTATGCTATCTTTTATATTTGTACCATCTGCTTGTTGTTTACTTTTCCTGTTAATTTCCTAATTCCTTATTATTAATTTCATATTTTCTGGGGTTACATTTAATATGCTTATGGATTAATTTTTTTTAAGTTTTAGTGGTTGATTACTTTAAGGTTTACAATGATCATCCTTAACTTACTGTAGTCTACCTTCACATAATGCACTAAATTGTATACTGCATAGAAGCCTTACAAATTTATCCTTCCATTTCCATTTTCTGGCCTTTATCCTATTATTTACATATATTTTATATGTTTTATTCTAAGCAGACAATTGCATTTTAGCAATAATTTAAAAAGCTGAAAAGATACGTAGGTCTTGGTGCACACTTGTGTGTGCATACACAAACACACACAAACAAACACCAAAACATTAGAGAAAGATATCTTTGTTGCCTAAATTCTTAGTTTCTGGGGACTCTTCATTCCTTTATGTAGATTCAGATTTTTATTTGGTATTGTGTTCCTCACCTCTGAAAAACTTCTTTTAACATTTCTTACAATACAAGTTGGCTGGCATCAAATTTTCTCAGTTCTCCTTGGCTTGCAGATCTTAAAGTTTTGAAAAGTATATTGCTATAAAGTAAATAAGTCTGACTTGATTGTGGTTTGTTTTCAGCACTTTAAAAAACTGTTGTTCCATTGTCTTCAGAATCAAAGTTTCTGGAAAGCTCTTCATTGTATTTCTTATCTATTTCTTTTTGGATGTGTCTTTTTATCTGATGGCTTTTAATACTTTCCTTTCATCATTGCTTTTCAGCAACTGGATTAGGATATGCCTAGCTGTGGTCTAATTAGGTTGTTTCTACTTTGGATTTGTTGTTGTACAATTTGTAAGTGTACAGTTTTCTATTAATTTTGAAAACATAATGACTATTTAACAAAATGTTGTTTGGGGGCCATTACTTTGCCCTTTGCATTCTGATTATATACATTACTGCTTGATATTGTCCTAACACTCAGTGAAGGCTGTTTCTTTTGTCCTGTGCTTTACTTTGGAAACTCTTCTTTAATGTGACTCAAGTCATTAATTTATTCTTTGGCAGTGGCTAATACTGTTTTCTACTTTACATATTTTTTCAATACAAGTTTTGCATTCTCAGATGCAAAACTTCCAATTTTTATCTTTTTCAATCTTCCATTTATCTTCTGATATCTTCATGTTGTCTTTTATTTTCTTGAACTCATTGGTAGATTTATAATGGTAGTTTTAGCTTCCTTGTGTTCAAATCTTAGTATCCACAAGATAGATCTGATTCTATTAATTTACTTTTCTTCCAGTCATTTCATCATTTCTGTTTGCTTTTTTATGGCTGGTAATTCTTCATTAGATGCTACATATTGTGGGTGTTTATCTTTATATGCTGAGTCTTATGTATAACTTGTATTAGATTTATATCACATGTTCCTTTTTACTAGCATCCATGCCTGCATTTGATTATCAGATTATTTAGACTAATTTTTAGAAAGTTTTGTTATCACCAGCCCAGAGCATTATTTATTCTAAGACCAATTTAACCCCACTCTTAAGTCTCTATCATTTCCTGAAGCTGACCTGCAGCCTCACAGATGGCAGTTAGGGTCTAGTTGGTATGAACAGACATTATTTCTTATCCTCTGTGAGCTCCAGAAATGTTGCAGACCATTGTACCTAGAAGCTTTTTCCTTCGTCTCAATTAATGTCATCTCACATATATACAGGTCATACTTGGTTACAAACATAAGAAGATGTCAATGTAGATCTCTGTGTCATGCCTTTATCTCTGGTACTGTGACCTGAAAAGTGTAGTTCTCTTGTCTTTCCTCAGCTACAATTTTACCTCCTCAATATGATGAAAGTTCCAGGTACCAATTCTGTCCCTCTTCTTGTTCCAAAACCTGTAAAGTGTCTCTAGTGGCAACCAGCAGGAGTCTGTTGATCTTCAAGTTCTATACTACTTATTGTGCAAAGTTTTATCTTCAATTTGCTATCTATTCTATCTATTTTGTTTACGTTTCTAGGTGTACAAGCTAATTCTCTTTGCCACTAATCCTTAATGGGTGGATGTGAAAGTTTTATACACACATTTTGAAAGGGATTATATCTTTTGTCTTACAGCTTTTTTAAAATTTCACTTATTGTGAACTTTTTTCTAGGACATTAAATCTTCTTTTAGTTTAAATGCTTTGTAGTTGTGTATGTTTTTATTTAATCCATGCATTATGGTTATATACATGACCTATTTCATTAACATAAATGATGTCACTGATATTTTTACACTTTAATTCTTAAAAAATAAAAACAACCAAATTACTACAGTCTATAATGAGAGTGTAGAACTAGCAAGAAGTAGCAATGGAGTCAGTGGTACTCTTTCTTTACGACCAGATAATTGAGTGGATTTGACCAAGAGATCTGGAACAGAGACACATAATACACATCTGCAGAAATTACCAAAGTTGGAATACTGCCTACTGTTCATTGAGCAAAATCCAAAGCAGACTACATACTCTTCTTTGATATTATAATAAGAGAAAAATACATAAAAACTGTGAGATTCTTTATTTAAAAATAAATTTTCTAAAGTTTGTAGCCTCAACTCCCCAATAAAAAGATATAAGGTGACAAAATGGATTAAAAACTAGAATCCATTTATCTTCTGCCTACAAGAAACACACCTTACAAGTAAAGATAATAACAAACTAAAGGTTAATGGCTGGAGCAAGGTAATTCATGCCAATAAAACTCAAAGAAAAGCATAGTAGCAACTATGATATCAGGCAAATTAAACTTCTATCTCAAGCTTATTAGAAGAGTCAAAGCAGGCCATTTTTACTGATAAAAGGAACAATCTAGCAAGAAGGAATAATGATAGTCAACATTTATGCCCCAAATATAGATGCAGCTACTTCCATAAAATAAACATTGTGACATTAAGTCACACATTAGTCCCAATACAAAAACTTCAACATCCCTCTCACACCACTAGACAGATCTTCTAAACAAAAGGTCAGTAAGATGCCTCAGACCTAAAGAACACCCAAAACCAGATGAACCTATTAGACACATATATAATATTACACTAAACTACAGCAGTGTTCACAGTTTTCTCAGTTGTTCATAGAACCTTCTCCAAAATAGATCACCTCCTGGGCTACAAAGTGAGCACTAGCAAATTCAAAAAATGTAAAACATATCTTTCTGTGTCTTTTCAGACCATAATGGAATGAAACTAGAAATCAGCTACAAGAAGACCCAGAAAAACTATATAAACATATGGCGACTGAACCCCACACTGCTGAATGAAGAATAGATCATTGAAGAAGTAAGGGATAAAATCAAGAAATTCCTAGAAACAAACAAACAAAAAATATAGCATATCAAACATCTGAGACACCTTGAAGGCAGGATTAAGAGGGAAATTCATAGCATTGAGTCTCCACATAAGAATAATATAAAATTGTGGAATAAATAACCTAATGGCATACCTCAAAGCCCTTGAAAAACAGGAAGAGTCTAACTTCAAAGCCAGTAGAAAGCAGGAAATTACTAAAATCAAAGCTGAAATCAATGAAGTAGAGAATAAAAAATATAGAAAATCAATAAAACCAAAAGTTTGTTTCTCAAAAAACAAACAAACAACAACAAAAAAAAACAGACAGATAAACCACTAGCCAACTTAACCAAAAGAAAGAGAGGATCAACCCAAATTACAAAGAGATGAAAAAGGAGATATTACTACTTATAATTTAGGTCAAATTTTTTCACCTGCCTCATCTTCAACTACCATAACTTATAAAAATTTTGAAGAGCTTTCCAAAAATAGTTGTTTTAATGCTACTTTTGATAATACTTCTCTAGCAACAAAAACACTCTAAGCAGGTAGTCCCTATATATGTAATTTATTTATTCATAGTTTTATACATTATTACATCTATATATTATGCTTGCTACTGCTTACACACATATTATAAATAAACACTGGGGGATGAAAATATATAGAAACAGAATTACAATATTTCCTTCTCAATGTTCATAATGGATATTTTTTATAGTATTGCGGATAGAGCCCAGGGACATCCTACTTCTGAACAACAACTTAAGCCACTTTTATTTTTTATTTTGACATAGTGTCTCACTAAGTTCTTAAGGGTCTCACTAATCTCAAGCTTCCCAAGTACAAGCATTACAGACATGCATCACCAAGCCTGGCTTGAATTATATTTTGATTTATAAGATTCATTTTTCTCACCTTGTTGACCACTATTATTAAATAAAAAATAACAAAATTAATGAAGTACAGGCAAAATGGCTTATTAAGTTGACATATGACAACAGACTAAGACACAAGTTTATTTTTCACATTTTACATGTAAGAAAATTGAGGACCATATAGGTACAAGGCACCTACAATTGCATGTTATAAATGGAAAACTGCAATACAAATGCAAGTCTCCTCTTTCTGGATGCAATTAACTTTCCTTTGCACCATTATTTCCTCCCTTTGAAAAATAATACTTCATGTCTAATATATAAAGAAAGTATATTCAAGCAGCTACCACCAACAACCAAAAAATCCTTATGCTATGATTGAAATCTTAGTTCTAAAATAAACCCCTTAAAAAGTGTTATTCATTTATTGTAACCTAATGATGAAAAAAGTGGCCATGTTAAAACTTTGAGTAGTTAACACTTGATCCCATGCATCTACATCGGTTGGTCTTTATGTTTACTTCCATTTCAGGTATAGTAGAAGATGAGGTCAGAGGGAATTAACTTTGCATTCACAGTTAATGGGAGGAGGTTTTGGAGAAAAGTAGGTCTAAATGAATGACATGTAAATGGGATGGAAGGGGGAAAGGCAAGTTCTTGGAAAATAGAATCTTAAGGCAAATTCCAAATCTCTGATGCTATCCACCAAGCAATCACATGAAGCTCACACTGAAAGACTAGATTCAGTCACAGACCTGGAGATGAAATTCTCCATTTTCCATTATCAACTCAGCCAGAAACCTACTCCCCCTGGAGCCATACTTAGCCAACTCGCTATCTCCCGCCTCCCTGCCTGACTCATAAACACAGATACAGACACAGAGGTGCACAGACCCAGCTTCTCTACCCAAAGGGCAAACTATTTCTGTACTGTATCAAACAGAGTGCAGGGGCCAGGAACGGTTGTAGTAAATACACTAACAATATTAAATTCTGTTCTCAGTTCTGCAAGCGATGGGTAAAAAGAGATAAGGAGAGGAGACGCAGAATCAGAACTGGAAATCTTTAGCCTCCTGGCTCTAGTAAAGTAAATACATCTCAGAGAATGCACTTTGGTGTAGGAGGAAGCATGGATCTGACAGCAGAGAGGCCTGTGTTTGTGCTCTCCACTCTACTATTTCCCATGGCTGGACTTTTAGCACACCAACTTAACTTCACTAACCTCAGTTAAATGAAATTTCCAATGGGAATGCAGTTTTTGGTGACACCACAGAGAAGCTTGAGATACTAACCTGAGAGTAAACATTTAGTTAGCACTCACCATTTTTCTTCCACTCATTCTCCAGGGTCATGCTCAGTCCACTCTTCCCTTCCAGTTGCCACTTTGACCTCCCGTTGCAGTTGACATTCTCTTTGTCCAAACCCTTGGGAACGGCTGGTAGCCTCATTAACATAGTCTAATGACATGGATGAAATTAAGTACAATAGCATCTTATTAATATCATTTCTACATGTAATCAACATAGAAATTAGTATAGATATTTTACATCCCTTTTCTATACTTCATGTTTAATAACGTATGTATTTCACACATCACATCTTAATTCAGATAAGCTATAACTCAATTGTTCCACAGATACATATACCCAGCTCCTGCCCCCATCCAATAGTTGGTCCAATGGAAGACAACTTTCTTTATTTATGCAGAATATTTACTTTCCTATTATCCTTGGGTAGCAGAAACCATTGGGTGGCTAGGTGAACTCTGCATAATACCAGTAGAGTTTTAATCTGTTTAACCATTTTAACTGATATTGAAGATTCAAACATTAGATGAAAATGTGATTTGCAGGACATCAGCTTTTAAGATCATTTTAGCCCTGATTCAAGGCCCCATGCATACTGATTTTAAAAAATTGAGAAGACAGTAGGCCAGACAAGAATAGAACCCCTGTGCTCTTTGATTTCCATCCAACAATGTTCACAAGTTAGAATGCTGTCAGAGTCCAAGGGATTCTGTTTATACAGCATGAATGCAGATGTGCCCAAGAGTATAAGACCCTTGCTCAGTCTACCATAACCTAAATTTGGCAGGCTCACTTAGGCATAGAGGATTATGCAGTTTAAATTGGATGAGAACGGTGATGGTTGTTAAAAAAAATAACATCCACAACAGTACAAAATCAAAAACAAAAATAAAACAGAGATTCCACTCTCTGCTAATGAAATAACATTTTCTCCCAAGTGTGTTGACAAAGCCAAAGTTCTCCTAGAACAAGACAGTCTTAACTGAGTCTGTTAATCCTGAGATTTTGTAGCTATTCATGTGTGGAAAGGTGCCCTTGAATTTCTAAAAGCATAAAAGCTCTTGGAAGGGTCTGAAGTTCCCTGTGTTTCTGCACAGGCCTTTGGGAGGGGTCCAAACCTATGATCACTTAGTGTACAGGTGATTGAGGTCCTCTGATCTTATCTAAGGTAGATACCACCGTCCCAGTAGACAGATGCTTATGTAATGAAGTCTGGGCACAGTCAAGTAGGATCACCACTTAGATGGGGTATTTGTTTACAAAGGAGAAACACAGTTCACATTCCACCAGAGACTGGAATAGCAGCAAAATATCAACTCAGCTCTCCAGGAACACATTCAATCGGAGTTCAAGCTTGTGATGAACAGGCATAACTGCTCTGGCTTGAAAATAATGAATGCTGTGAGCACTTGAAAATGCTTAGGAAAAAACACCTCCCCTGCTCTCCCCAGCCCACAGGCTATGTTTTGTGATCGCAGTGAGAGGAGCAAGGAACCAGGTCTGATTCTAGCTCATTGATCAAGGAACTTTGCAGTAAGTCTTGTCTACAGAATATCGATGGCATGTGAAGAGTCCCTTGCTCAGGGAACCCCTTGACGCTCTTCAAAGGAGTTTTGAAAAGCAGACAGGACATATGTTGGCCCATGCTGGGTGGTCTCTCTGAGACTCAAGGAACCAGCCAAAGTTGGGACATTTATTTAGTGTTTTTCCATCTCTCAGCTGCATTTCAGCTTACAGGTATTTTTTGAGAATAAAATTAATAACAATAATAATAATAATAATAATAATAATAAAACATGACTGACTCCTCTCATATCTATGACCTTCTTAATTATACACTGTAAAAAAGTTAATTTGTATGTAATAGTGGAGTATTTCAATCATTTAACTGTTATAATCCATGCTAATGCACCAAGCAGGAAATGTATCTGCTTGATCACTATAAGGTGAGTTTCTAATAGCATTTCATGCAGAAAAAAAGAGAAAAAATGAGACTGCTAGTGAAGCTAGGTGTGTAAATTATCCTCATTCACTCACTCAATGGACAAACTAAGTATATCCTCTGAGTCAGAAGTTGCCTGGGGTTCTGAGTTTTAATCCTGAGTGTACCACTTATAAACTATGAGGACTGGGACATTTTTTTTTTAATTTTTGACACTGAGATAACACACAATCTCATTTAGTCATAGACTGGATTGAGAATTAAATAGGTTGAGCACTGTATGGTGAGCAGTAATATTTTTAACCTTACTATATTCTCTAAATTGGGCAAGTTTTGCATATAAGAAAAGTGAAGCCAATAGAGGTGAAGCAACCTGGATCAAACAAACTAGTGGTAGAGGTGGGATTTAAACCCAAGTTTATCCTGTTGGAAAGATCATGCTAACTGCTACGTAAAAGCCTTTATAACACACAGCCATTGTTCCATAATGTTATAGAGTGATGTATTTAATTTCATGAACTAACTTTATTTCTATAGCACTTTAGGAGCTTCAAGACTACTTTTGCTAGTTATCTTTCAGAAAGCTAGTGATTTATGTTTTGTATATATATATATATTATAATTATAATTTATAATACATATAGTTGGCTTATATGATTTTGGAGACTGACTAGTTCTCAAATCTTACAACATCTTCCAGCAAGTCCGAAGCCGAAACAGTACACAGGAGAGCTGACACTGTAGTTATAGTCTGATTCCAAAGGCTGAGATGAAAGAGAGCTGATGGTTCAGTTCAAGTCCAAAGGCAGTTCAAGTCCATAGACAACATCTGCATTAGCATGCAATGAGGCAGAAGAGAAATTTCTTTCTTACTAGGAGGAATTAGGGGCAAGTAAGGCCAGTCTTCTTGTTCTCTTTGGATCCTTAACTGGTTGGTTGAAGTCTACCCACATGAGAGGAGACAATCTGCTTTAATCTGAATGATAATCTCTCGAAACACCTGTTAAAATACTCAAAATTATGTGTGGCCAAATATCTGAGAACCTCAGTTAAGTTGGTGTTTATAATTAATTTTCACAAGGCCACACTAGTGAATGAGTAAAAGAACCATAAGGAAAACATGAGCCTCTGGGTTCAATTTATTCATTCTTTCCTTTGACACACTGATTCATAGATATCTTAATATATTGATCATAAATAGCCATGTCTGCACATTAAAATGACCATTATGTTAAAGTTTTTGATAGGGATCAAGAAATAGGAAAATGTCATATACAGATTGTTGGTGTTTATGGGCATTTTTATTATACAGAAGCCTGAATTATGGTCTTGAACCATGAAGAAGAGTCAATTAAAAATAATGTTTTTAGGTTCCACTTCTTAATCACATTCACTTTCTCCCGATCTTTTTGATGCTTGTGAGTTTGGGCATGAAAAGGTAGAAAAATAGAATCAAACTTTTAATATTTATGGTAATGTTTAGTAACATGATTAAAATATTTTGAGATTAGCTATGACCACTGAATTGTAAAATGTGTAAGGTTCAGCAGTATTTAATAATCTTTCTGAAAAAAATATCCTGGGATTTTGAAACAAACCTGAGAAAGATATAAGAAAAATATTATCTCGATATTAAAGTTGAAGACACTAATTTCTAAGAAATTTCCGAGGGTTGAGAAACTAGTGATAAAGTTGACTATTTCTAGCTTTACCCAGTACCTTTTAGGTGACAATTTAAAAATGTATTTAAAATTTTAAATTATTTAGTTTTAAGTTTTCCTGAGTGTGACTAATGGAAATATTTGATTAGTGTCAAAAGGCCAGTGATTAGACATTGCTGTTTTGTCATTTCTTTATGGTTTATCTCTTCTTATTTATTGTTCATAGATTTGGTAATATCATTCCAATTTTTGTTCAGAGGAGTTACATTTTCTTCTTAATCAATCTGGTCAAGATAAAATTGGATCTCCCCTGTGGACTTAGAGCATCAGAGAACCATGATGGAGATTCAGAAAGAGGATAGCAATTCTGTTACGGCAAAATGGACACACTCTTAGGACTAGTTTTAGCTGATATTCATGTTATGTGTGGAGGAAATCTGATTGAGATCCTAACCGACACAGACAGAAAGAGCTGAAAGAAGAAGAACGGGTACTGGTGATATGGAGTTGAACCTGAAGCTTGTTCAACTTTTGAGTCTTTTAGTTACATGAACCAACAAATTTGTTGTTGATGGTACTGCTGTGATTGTGGTTATTTTCTTCTCCTCCTCCTCCTCCTCTTCCTTTTTCTCTTCTTTTTTCTTCTAGTTTCATGTGTGTTTCCTGTCATTTACAGGTAATTATAGCTAATTGATACAGCAGGTTTAATTAATTACTTCCTTCAAAGTCTGTCTGAAGTTGTAGTAGCCTCTGGAATGTGTAGTGATCCCGTGAAATAATTAGTGTGGAAAAGTATATGGCGTGTTCACATCATGGTCTGATTATTTAATAGTGTTGTTATCAGCAAGATCTAATATAGGCAAATGCCCTAGCACAGAGGAACAATGACCAAATTCATTAACCATGGCTTTGTTTACCCTCTCATTGTTAAATCAAACAGACATTAATTTATTCCTAGTGATACCTGTTGCAGTAAAGGCTTCATTGCCCACATATTAATGAAAAGGGGTTTGATAGCCACAAATATGTTTGCTTTTAATAAACATTGTATTTTACAAAAGTAGCAATAGGGATTCAGGCTCTGTAAACAATTTTCTGTACTGACATGTAATAAAACAAAATGATATAAGGTATTTGGCTCTTAACTTTCAGGATAGAAATTAAAGATACAATTTTTTCTCAATTTATTTAATTCTATTTTATTTCACATTGGATAAGCATTCTTCTATCTCTACAATCTGCAGAGAGATTTCACCAGGGTAGAAACATGAACGGCTGTCACTTTGGTTTCACCTCCTGTGCCAGATCTAATTGATTGGTAATCTTAGCTTGAGGGTTGTGCTAAGAAGTGTTTTGGGTTTTGCAGGAGAGAGTTCCATGATCGATTAGTAATGGCTACCCCAGGCAAGAGATGGACAAATGTTGACACAGAGGAGACATTAAGAGATTTTGGACATCTAAAACTGTGTGATGGTATGAAACAAAGATTAGCCAGCTGAACTTAAATTAATTGCAATACAAGTCAATTGTAATCAGTGACAAAAAGATATATTTATGTCATAAAATAACATGCCAACCATACCTTCTCAAAATGGTGAACTTGAGTCTGCAATGAAAATGTGTTTATATGCCAGTGTGTTGGAACATTAGACTCCAGCAGATGAGGCTTGGCCTGTCACCGTGTTACACAGCATAGTTATGAAAAGTGCAACCTTGCTGAGCACAAAAGAGCACAACAATTAAGAACACAGATTGCAGGGCTGGGTTTCCAGCACAGCCCCAGTTCTTCCTGCTAGAGGTATTCCCTTAAGAAAATGATTTTACCTCTCTATTTCTTCATTTATGGGAATAATTTTTGACTCATCACTTTTTGAAGTTTATTTTAATTTCCTTAATTTATTAAATTAAACATTATTTGTGAAGCACTTAGCAAGTTTTCTGAAGCATTAAAGCATGAAACAAATGGCAGCTAAAAGCAACAAAGAATGACAGCAGTTGCAGTGATGCCATTTTGTCTAATTCTTCTTGATCAGTCCTGCTGACTTAGTCAGAACTCGTCATGTGTGGATACTCATGCTATGGAGGTGGCATAAGCAATTGAATGTGGAGAAAATGTCACTGTTCAAAAGACAACCAAACAAGCAAACAAAAAGGCCTCTACTGTCTCATGTCTTGTTTTACAGGCATCTGGGAGATAGTTGGTAGCATAGGAGGAGTAAGTTTATTAACTTGTGAGCACAACTATGTGAATATTAACCTATGTTTGTTTCTCACTAATTCTTTCCTCCCTGAGAATAATAATCATTGCATCTATGATTTGTTGTTTTTGTGACTATTATCTGAATTAATATAAACACTTAGAGAAATGTTTGATGCAGTTGTTAATAAATATATAATTCCTGTTGGGAAGCACAACACTTTTAAACATGGCTCCCTTTGAGCTAATGATTATCTCACTTAATTATTGTAACAACCTTATTGGAATAAGTATTAGTTCCGAAAGAGACTACACGTCTCAGAAGGGAGTGGTCTGTTCAGTGCTATAGACTAGATATTTGCCTCAGACAAGGCACTCAAAATATACATTCTAGGTATATTATTGGGTCCCCATTTTCCAGTTCACATTGACATTGCGGCTTGGCAGGATTAAAGTTATGTATGGAAGGCTCCTGGTAAGGCTTATTGTGTGTCTTTTTGTGCTATTTATCCAAATGGAATTAACTTCAAAATTACACATCAACAGAGCAATAAAACAATGCTTAATATAGAAAAGAAATTCCTGAATAGATCAGCTTTGTTAGCTGACTGCGTACTGTGGGGTGATAATTGTTCCATCTCTATTTTGGGAGAATTTTATGAGTGAACATGAAGGTGAGTTATCAAGAATTGTGACATATTATAGGAAACCTCAGATAATTTAGCACCAGCACATGTTACAATGGCAGAGCTAAAAGGGGAGACTGCAGAGATGATTTAATTCTACTAGTTTATATTAAGTTTCTATTATTGTGCAAGTTTTTCAAAAATTTGGTGGTTTAAAACACATATAAATATTATTTCACAGTTTTTGTAGGTTAGAAGTCCAGAAATGGAGTGACTGGTTTCTTTGAATAGGATCTCATCATACTGAAATTAAAGACACAGAAGACTGTGGTTGTCTTCTGGAGCTTGGTGTCCTCTACTAAGTTCATTGGCTGTTAGTAGAATTAATTCCTTGTGGTTGCAGGAATGAAGTTCTTGTTTTCCTTCTGGTTGTCACTTGGAACACTTGTCAGCATGGACAAGCCACACACAGTACCTTGTAATCTAACCATCATAGGCAGTTCACAACCTGGGTGGTCGCTTTCTTATAGACTAGCTAGAATGCATCATGGATTTCCTCCTCTTAGCCAGAGGAAACATTCTGCTTTGAAAAGTGAACATAATTTAGTTGGCCCACCCAAGGTAGTCTTTCTTTTATAATATAAAATAACATTATTGCATTATTATCTCACTATACATAAAACCTCCACCCTCACTGAAAGGAAAGAGAATTACTCAAGGCCAGGACTCACTGGTCATCTCAGAATTCTGACTACAAGATATGTTCTGCGGCCCAGAAGGTACAGTTAGACTTCACTTTCATGGGCTCTAGGTTTACTGGAGATAGAACCAGGCAAAGCAATTCACTCAGCTCGAAGTTTATTTCTTATTGGCTTACTACTGGTAGAAGTACTCATGGCCTTTTTTAAGTCAAATCCTTCAAAATTATCTGTCTAAAATTCATTCGTCCTGGTTTATAATACTCTATTAGGCTGCATTTGATAGAAAGTGGCAAAATCCCAAATCAAAATGGTTTAGATATAAACGTCTGTATCTATTCTATGTTTAAGTCTTCTTCTATTTATTCCCGGTCAGGTTATTCCATTTGGGTGGTAAAAGTAATCATCAGAGCCTCATCACCAGATCCTAGCAGCTAAGCATGTCCAGATCACTATTTTGTCTTTATCAGTACTTTTTAGTAAAATTTCCAGCAATTTTGTGGCTGACTTGGATTGGATTAATCTATATCAATACCCATCTCTACACCAATCACAGTGGTTTAGAACACTCTGACTAGCCAACCTTGTTCCTATGCCCTAGACCCAGAAGTAAGGTCCACATCTCCAGAACCATATGGACTGAGTAACTCAGAATGGTGGTGCCCAAAGCAAAATAAAGGTGCTGTTGCCAAAGAAAATGGGTGTCCAGCGGGCAAGGGTTAAAAGTAGCCTATGTAGGGCTCCCCCTAGTGGGCTCTAGCAGAAAGTAAGAGTTGACTGGAAAAGGGAGGGGCTTAGAAGGGAGAGAGAGTAGTAAGATTGATTACTAATCCTCCCAAAACAGTGTTTAATGAGAAATGAAGAAAGAACCAGTACACCAGCCTTGATGTTTAAATAGCCCATGCAAGTCGTTGGTCTCTTATTACAAAGTGTTATCTTCATGCAAGGAGGATAACACTTTGGCCCTGAGCTGGTGTTTCTGTTCTGTAATGTGGGGCTGCCTGCTGTGCATACCTCATCTTTAAGTCATTGCAGAAAAATCCAGGTCACAAAAATCAGAGAAAAATAAGGGATAAATGATGTAAGATTTCAAAAAACCTTATATACACTCAATTATTAATTCAAGTAGGATATGGAAGGAGTTTACAATAAGGGGTTCCATTGAATCTCAGTAAATATAATAATATTTTTTTCATATTGCTTACCTAACACTCTTTTAGAATCATATGTCTCCAGGGAAGAGGTCTCAACAGGATTAGGGGTAGGGAAGCTAGAACTTTAGCAACATGGAATAAAGAGGGAAGAGAGAGAGAGAAAGCTGAGCATGCCTTGTAAAACCAGTTTGCTCATGTCCAAACACTTCAATTCTTATGGCTGGTGAGCCACATGGGAGACAAAAACCAGTACAGGTTCTAGTCAAGGAGTCAGTTTTTGATAGTATGGCTGCCATATATCAATACATTTGCTTAAAGGCCACAACTCATTACCAGAGATACCAAGGATGACATATGCAAATAGCCATCATTAAAGAAAAAAAATACAGACTCAGAAGAAACAGAATGTATTTAAGGACTGGAGGGACTAGAAAGAACTTCTGTTGATTAAATAAATATGCACTAGGCTCCTCCCATGTATAGCGAGTATAGTGGCCAACTGTTTGGCTTCTGTTTCTCAGAAACTGAAAATCCTGGATTTGAACTTTAGTTCCGATACATAGTAGTGGACAATTTTTATAACCTTTCTGTGCTTCATCTGAAAATAAGAATGTGAACATAATAGTAATAGTGATATCTCAGAGGCATCTATAGAATTAAATAAATTAATATTGGTGGAGAACAGGAATAGCTACAGAGACATAGGAATTAATGGATACATGTTCACTGTATCTTTATATACCAAGTTCTTTCATTGTGAATATATATTTTATGTACTTGAGTTTTAGTTCTAGATAAGGAAACATATATTAATCCAAAAATATCACCAATAAATATTTAATTAAAATGACAATGCAGTTTATGAAAGATATTAAGGGTTGTGAAAGAGTGTATACCTGTCTTTGGGGATCAGGGGAGTGATATTCTTATTGACATGTGAAGGGTATGGAGGACTTGGCTAGGAGTGGAAAGATAATATGAAGACCCAGAGGCAGGAAGGAACCTGGTAAGCTTCGCTAAGTGGAAGAGGACCAGTGTGGCTGGCGTATAAAAGGAGCACTCCTGCAGAGAACATGTTAGGGTCAGATAATGAACAACCTTGTACACTTTGTGTTTAAAATGTGCTTTTTTAAATTAAAGTGGTAGAGAAGATGCATTTAATAAAAGATGTTGAAGGAGAGGTCAGACTTAATTATGTAGACATAAAGGGTTGCTGAGGAAAAGAAATGTCACTAGAGCAACCAGGAAGCTGAATACAATGATCCAGTGAGCAATCAGGTTGTCACTGACAGTGAAGTCACCAGGTGATAAGAAGACATAAACATGAGTGGGAACAACATAGGAGCCAGAGGATGGAGGGCAATGTATTCTGGGAAGAAAACTTGTGACTCTGTTACATAGTAAAAAGTCCTCGAGGTTTTGGGTAAGTAGAATGATGGATGAGAATTTCATTTTAAGCATACAGCCACAACAGAATTTGAATGGGTTGAGATTGAGAATGGGAGAGAGGAAGGAGAAGAGAAAGAGAGGAGGCATTACACTATTTTACTCCATGTGGAGATTCTATATCAATCCAACTGAGAGGCCTGGAAGGCTTGAATGCTTCTGGTGATCACTCACTATATATTAGCTCCTATTAATTTGACTGCTTTAAGCCTAAGTAAAATAACTCTTGATGAGCGCAAAATGTTATAACTTATCTAGAAGCAGTTCTTTTTTCTTTTAGTTTTCCCCAGTAATTTCTAAACTGCAATTATTTGGGTATACACATAACTTTGCAATTGACTGCTGGCTGCCAGAAGACAGATCAGCAAGTTATTCATCTCTGAGTCTTTTCCACTGCCTCACATTCAGCAGACAGTTACGTAATATAGGCTTCTTTGAGCAGTTGCTCAGCCTGTTCACAACCCAAAGAATCTCAGATTGAGGGATTTTTAACTCCTTTGGGATTTGATGGGAAAATAAACTTAGGCCCTTGAGGCAACATCAGGTTGCTCAGAGTCCTGCACAAACAGGACAAAATCTTATCTTTATTTAGGGAGGGAGAATTAGAAGCCCAGTTTCATCACTGAATATTTATCTGTATTTAGCTGATTTACTT
Organism: Muscardinus avellanarius; assembly: GCF_963383645.1. NCBI lineage: Eukaryota > Metazoa > Chordata > Mammalia > Rodentia > Gliridae > Muscardinus > Muscardinus avellanarius. The sequence continues at coordinate 16,595,998 of NC_137799.1, forward strand.
TAAGGATAAAAGTCTGTTTACCTCCTTATTTATTTCCCTGTTGACTTCTCCTTTCTCAATTCTTCAGGTAAAATTTAAATGAAGCAACTTATACACTCTAAGGTCAGGTGGGAGACCAGAAAGTCATTTGCTCTGGAGGCTCAAAAGCTGGAATCCAGGAATGGACATTCATGAGTGACACTAGCAAGAAGGCATTTAGTAAAATTGGATGCGACATTTTGAGATTATTCTTATAAAATTATTTTCTTCACAATGGAGAGGATTCATAGAAACTGAAGATTTAGACTTTAAAAATATTGTTCATTGTTTATCTAATTCCTGCATATGTGAATGTAATGCTGTGAAAAAACTTGATTCTTTTTAGTGCCCTTGAAAAAATGATTCCGCATGAGAATCATCTCAGCACTTTCAAATAGGAAGTTCTTTCTTAAGTCTACCCTAATCTGTTGACAACTCCTTCCCATGCAAGCCCTTGGTAAATTCAGTGGAAATAGCAACAGCTGCTCACCAACACCCACCCCAAAGAAAGAACAAGACATTTCTCACATATCTCAAGCTGCTTTAAATGTTCTTTCTTTGGCAAAGAAGAAAAAAAAAAGAAATGTATTTTTGGCCTCTAAACCTTTTCCCACCCGTGTGTATTTCTGCAGAAATGTTATCCATATGGTCCTGATTGCTTCCTCCATAAGTCATTAGGAATGCTTTGCACTAGGAGCTTTTCTGATGACCAAGGAGCCTTTGGAGACAGTTTTAAATGGCCCTCTTAGCTTTTCTTCATAGAAACAGGAAAGCTAAACAGAGCCAAATGCAAATGAACTAAGACCTGGAAAGGCTGGAGTTTTATTCAAAACTCAGAAACCTTAAGGCTCCGGGGAGCCTTAAATCTGTCCATGAAAAGCCTTCACCTCCTCCTCTGGGGGCAACAGCTACTAAATCCTCCATTGGCACAGATTATGCAATGGTCCCAGCCTTTTACATTTATATTTAGTGTTGGGTACAAGGACTTCTTTAAATTTCAAAATCTTCCAGTCACCACAGGGATCCGCTATTATTTCCTGAAGATACAATAAAGATTTAGGATTTGGATAATGGTGTAGATTTCCAGGCTTCATCACCTACTGCCTAAGTTACACCTCAGCATATTATTCAAGTTTTCCAGTCACCAACATCCTATTATATAAAAACAGGATAGTATTGTCTATCTCATATCTTATAGTATCTTGAGAATTATAAGCAACACTACAGGGAACATTCCAAATGAAATGTTTGGTACATTGTAAAAGTTCAACAATGCTTTCTTCTTCTCTTTCTTACTAACAGCAACAGAACAAAAAAGGAGCCATGTTTCCTGGGGAAAATATTGACTTTTTGGAGTAGGGGCAGAAATACAGGAAAGTATTCTACAGTATTAAGTCCCTTTCTTCCAGGACAATCAGACCACAAAACATCTCTTGAAAGAGTGTTTAGTAGGGACAAGCTAAGAAGTACCGTGGTCCTCTAAAGCTTCCTGGATAGGTTGGCTCCGTCTGACTTTAGAACTGTATCACCAGCAAGGCTGCTGTTTCCTGATAATGTTCAAGGAGGCAGCTCTGAACTGGGGAGGGGGCTGTGAAGGAGAAACAGAGATGATGGGAAGGAGAAGTAAAGGAATGGGTGGAGATATGGACAGGCAGAGAAACAGAGGGAAAGAGAAGAAAGAGAGGAAGGGATAGGCGATAAAAACCTGGGCTTCATAATCACTCGAATGCTTGGATGGGAGAAAAAGGTGCATAAGGAAAGTGTATTTTATGTTCTAAATCAAAGTCAGAACTGCTTCAAGAGCCACTGGCCTGGATCTGAACCTGGACTAGGAGCCCATGAAACCTAAACAACAACACTAGGCTGGTCAGTGGCCGGAGCGCTGTCCGTGGTGCTGACTACTTCATTAAAGCAAGAAACAGAGGAGCTTTGAACTGGCTGCTGAGGTCTCTCTCTCTCTCTCTCTCTCTCTCTCTCTCTCTCTCTCTCTCTCTCTCTCTCTCTCTCTGCACTCCATAAACCCGGCTTAATCTGGATAGCTCTGTCTCTTTCCCCTCTCTTTCCTCCTCCCCCCCTTCTTCAATTACAGACATTTTTTCTCACTTCAGACCATTACTCCAACATCTCTCTTTCATTTTGCTTCAAGACGCTTCTTCCTCTAATCAATTCACTGGCTCCTAGGCCCTTCTCTGCCTTCCTAGAGGCCACATTTTTATCTTATTACCCTTTATATAATAAAAACATTAATTACAATAGGCATCATAAACATGCACCGCGCATATGCTAGGTGGGAGGGATATTCTAAGTGCTTTTACATACATTAACTCACTTAAAATTCCACTCCAACCCTATTAGGCAAGTAGTGATATTATCCTTTTAAACAGAAGAGAAATTGAGGCTTAAGGAGTAAATACTCTGGCCAAGATCACGTAGCTCCAAGATTCCGGCCCCTCTGGAGTCTGTACTTCTTACTGAATCTGGGCTCCTTTAAATTCCCAACACTTTTTCCTTGCAGCTTTCTGCCTTTCCACTCCTTGGCTGAAATGATGCGTCCTACCCTTGCCTCATCTGCCAGGGACTCGGAATCGGCATTACTGACGTGGGTTAAATCACAAGGGAAGCTAAGTAAGCAAGCGTACGGAATGTGCCCCGCGTGGGAACTGAGAACTGAGATCCTGTAAGGGCCTTTTCTGCTTGGGGAGAGGACCAGCCTCTCTCTCTCTCTCTCTCTCTCTCTCTCTCTCTCTCTCTCTCTCTCTCTCTCTTCTCTTCTCTTCTCTTCTCTTTCTCTCTCTCCCCTGTTCCCCGCCTCGTCCCTGCCTCTGGTGGTCCCCAGAGAACTTCGCGTTCCTCCTGCCCACGTAGAGAGAAGCACTTGCTTAATTCCGGGAGGTTACTTGGGCTCTCGCCTACGCACGCAGAGGAAGCGTATCAAATACTCACAGACAGACACACAGACACAACCGGACCCACACGGGCACCTCCCCGGGAAAAATGCACATTCGGACAGATCGGCGCAGCCCCGCAAGCGCACGCACACCCGGGTAGACTCGGATACCCGCGAAGCACGCACGCAGCAGACTGGCTTAGGAGCCGCGCGATTCGGGATGTGGGCACACCCGCAGCGCCTTAGGATGCTCCGACCCCGAGACGCGCCGCCCAGTCCCCAGCCCGCGAGCCTCCCCCGTGGCGCAGGCTCGGCCCACCCGGGCCGCCCCTCCCTCCGGGGCCCCCCTGCTCTCCTGCGCTGCCTTCTCTTCCTCCTCCGCCTAAAGATGTACAAAACACTCTCAGAATAAACCCGGGCGCTGGCTCCTCCCTGCCCGCCCCCCGGCAGCCGTTCCCCCATTCATTTTCGCCCGTCGCCGGCTAAGTCCCGCCCCGCGCCTGGCCCGGCCTCCGCTGCTCCCCGCCCGGAGACCGCGGCGCACTCGGACTTCGCTCTCCATTCGCCAGCCGCCTCGCTCTCGGGCCCCACGGCGGCGAACTGAGCTGGCGCGGGGGGAGGACGCGAGCTCCGGCGAGCGGGCGGCCAGAGCCCGAGCCCCAGAGCCGGGAGGCGCCGGGAGTAGTGACCGCCTGCCCGAGCCGGGATTCATGCCTGTCCTCGGGACCAGCGAAGGGGACTCTACGGCTGAGTATGAGCCAGGCTGCTAGGAGCCAGGTACCCCCGCGCCTGCAGTCCCCGCGCCGTTCCCGGTATGCGAGCTGGACGCAGAGCTCTCCCAAGTTCCCACCGAGCCGAATAAAAAGCGTCCGCCCTCAGCTCTCCGCCAGAGACGGACATTGACTCCAGGTAAGGCGGCGCAGGGCGCAGCGCCCCGCAGCCCCACTGCCCTTGGAGCGGGCCCCGGGCCGCATTCGGGGTGCCCCCGCCCCTCCCCCCTGCAGCACCCTGGTGCTCGCTCCCCTTCGCCTCCGCCAAATCCTCTAGGGTCCTGGTGTGTGTGTGTGTGTGTGTGTGTGTGTGTGTGTGTGTGTGTGTGTCTGTGGGTGGGTGGGTGGGGGTGTACATGGGGCTCCAAGGGTTAAATGCGGCTTTTAGTAAGTAGCTGGCGTGTGTGTGCCCGGCGCGCTCACGATGTGTGTACCATGGTGGCAACTTGATGTGGTGGTAGTGTGTGTCTGCGGCGTCGTTTGCATTTGATGCGTGTTTTGTGGGGTGTGTGTGTGTGTGTGTGTGTGTGTGTGTGTGTGTGTAAATGTGTGGTAGGGGAGGGGGGGAGAGATCCTATAACCTACTTATGGTGCGCTCTGTGTGTGCATGTTTGTACGTATGTGTTTTGCATGTGTGCGCTTGTGTGTCTTTTAAATTAGGTCTCTCCAGCTTACACGGAATGGGATGCTTACTATAGGATCACGTAGCCATCAGGAAACCCGCTGTGGACTTCCTCTTGGGGCTCTGGGCTTGGGTTTGGGAGAGATGGTGGGGGATATAGATGGCACTTTATTTAGTCCAGTATGGGTACCCTTGAAGGAAAATTCCTCCAAACCGCGGAGTCCAGCTACACACTTGGACCACCGTTTAATACGAAAGAGAAATGACCGAACCCGGAGGCAAATGAGATACTGTCACTTTAAATCCCACACTGAGCCGACTCCAGAATTCTGATGAAAATTCGGAGATGCCGGGTAGCCAGTGACAGAAAGGGGGAAGTAGGCTGTGGGCTCCTTAGCTGGGGCTTGGCAGGTCTGACTTAGAGATCGCCCCTTCTCTCCGTTTGTAGCCATCTCAGCATAGGGGTGCCTCCTGCTTCTGGTGCTTCTTAGGGAAAAGATCTGGGCAAGTTTGCGTGGATCTCCTTCAGGGGGAAGGAGAAAGTATCCTCTGGGGTCTTGCTCGTTGTCACCCTTTGCATTAGGGTCTCAGGAAATTTCATTTGGGGGCCACTGAGGGTGATACAGAAGGAAATAGAATGGGCCCTTCCCAGAGACAGATTCTTCTCTCTCCCCACTCTCAGGCTAGCTTGGGAAGCTCCCCAAGAGAATCTCTTTCAAAATTGGAGTTAGGAGGATCTTAGGAAAAGGTAGAGAGGTGTTGTGTGTGTGTGTGTGGGGGGGGTTGCTTCAATGTTCAATGTAGAGAGAGACCTATACAATTTGGGAAGGGACTGTGGGTGGAAAACCCTTGGCAGAAGGTGTCGGTAATTGACTTAAACTGCTGTCTGATACGTACCTCACATCTCTTGCTTGGATCCAAAATGCTGCTAAGGGCAGGGTGGGGCGTGGGAAGAATCTTGGGAACACAGTTTGGGTCCAGGCCCTCTTTCCTCCACCTTTGAGGAATCTCTCTAGGTAAGTCCCTTGGCTACCATGGCTAAGGACTGTTGGGCTCGAGTGCTGGGGCCAGCCGTTGATTTGATTCTCGGCTGCCTCTTCCAGGCTTGCCCTGCTCAGCAAAAATGCTGAGTTTTACTGCTGTTAGCATGGCTTCCAGACTCGGCAGCTGTTACTTTTTTTCAAGGTAAGCGGCAGCCGTTCTGCACCCAGACAGCGAATCTAGTAGAAGACAAGGCTGAAATGGTGGGACACCGCTTCTTGGCAACCTCAGCTTGACAGGACCATGAAAAAGACCTCTTAAGGGGAAAAATAGGTCGAAATATACTTGACTGGGAAAAAAAAAAACTGATATATGTATATACTGGGGAGAGAGAAAAGCAAACATATGTTTGCAGGAGCCTGCCCTGGCGGGTGGGTGGCTGTTCTACCCGTAAGCACATGTACACAATCCATTCTCTGGCCAGAGGCTGATATCCCAGGCTGAAGCTGTCACACTGCCTCTGAGAATCTACTTCAAGACACGCAGGTTAGAGCAGAGCGCATTTCAGGTAGGGGGGTGTGAAGGCAGAGGAGGAGACATCATGTTAGGAATGGCTCTCATTTCTTTTCTTCCAATTCATAGATGATCAAAGCTACAAGAAATAATAAAGAGCAGATAGGCAGGACTTTGGCCTGGAGAGGAGATGAGACTCTCTCTACATTCTCTAACCAATTGGTGGCATGTCTAGGACCAGAACGCACATTGCCTGTCTGCCAGTCAACTGTCCTTTTCATTCTATCACGCTGTCTAGTGATTATATATTGTCCTCAGCCCTGCTCTCCCACTGTTCTCCCACCCCAAGAAAACCACTTGTCTTCCCTCATCAAATGTCTAATTTCAGAGTTGCATTTTTAAACCTTCTCCACCTGGAAACTTGACCCAAAACAGAAAAGGTCCAATGCCTCAATCACTCCTACCGCTAGTGGTGTATATACAATATCACGCGTGTGTGTGCACGCGTGCACACACACTCACACACACGGGCATGCATGTGCACACATTCATGTATACACAACATACTTTCTCAAAGTCTTCAAATAATTATACTCAAGCAGGGATATAATACTGACTATAACTAGTAGCCAGAACCCAACAAAGTATCTGGACTATACCCGAGCTCCTTATTGGAAAAAGCTTTGCTTTCTAGGTAGTAAAATGTACACCCATCCATCAGTGCAAATAGTTGAGTCCAATTAATTTCTTCATACTAGTTAGAATCTCACCCCTGTACATTTATTCATATGGCAGGCACAGGAACATTTGCACACTCACATGCATGCTTACATGCACACATGTATACACAACAGATTCAGAAGCCCTCTGCATTCCCCCTTCACACAAAAAGAATTGTAACTTACTAAATTTAAATCCCCTTAAAAACAGCATCTCTAATAGGAGACCTGGGACTTAGTCCCAGGGAAAGGGCCGTATAAAACCCCACAAACCAGAGGCCCTTGGGAAATCAGAATCAGGCTTTCTCCAAAAGTGTGCTTCCGAGCTTCTAGATGCTCTCTTTGGGATTCAGGCAAGTATGGGGATGCTCGAAGCTTTTAGGCCCATCTGCAATAAAGTCCTTTCCACACAGGCTTTTCTGGAACTGGATCTTGTCTTAGCTCCCAGAAGGGGGAGCTGTGACTCCATTTCAACCATGGAGAAACAGCTCCTGCTTCCAAATCAGCCTTTGGGCCCCTTCTGAGTTTAGAAGGCCCAGCTCAGGCCACAAGGCTGCAAGGAACAGGTTTGTAGAAGGATAGGTGGGAATGGTCAAAGCGCTTCCTCCCTCCTCTGTTCAGTTCAAATATGACATCTCTTTCTTAGTGCATTCGGGGCTTTATATTATTGACCCAAAATTCCTCTATTTCTCTAAAAAGGTCTTTGCCTCCAGGCTCTTTAGTGGCACAAGAAGGCACTTTGTGATTTGCACCCTCTCTCTTCCCTCCTCTCAGTTCTTCTGCTAAAATCACTAGTACATATCACCTAGGCAGGACACCAAGGTTAGACCTACCGTTCCCTTCTTTCTCTGTTTCCCCTTTGCTAAAATCCAAAGCTTAACCAAATCAGCTACTGACCTTCTGGGGACTATATTCATGATAAGATGTGAGTACATGAAAGGATAAATCTTTAAATGTCATTCTTCAAATAATTCTCCTCCTCATTGTTTTTCATTGTGATTCTTCATTATTAAAAACAATATCTTTATCATTATTTCCACCATTTTCTGCCTACAGAATTTATTTTGTAAAAATACTACCCATATTTTAACATTCAACTCAAATAACCCTTCCTCAAAGATTTCCCAAGGCGTTGTTTTAGACTTAATCCCTTCCTTGTATTTGTCTATAATTTAGTCTGAAGCTCTATTTAGCTTGTGTCTCTCTTTGCCCCATTTTAGTGCTTCATGGGTATAGGCTCTTTACTATGTTCCTCTTGGAAGCATCTTTGCATCCCCAGGGACTGACACAGAGTAGTTGTTCTGTAAATGTTTGTTTCTGCATTTTATGTCCAGTCTCCACAGCAGCTGTCATCTCTCTCTTCTTCTGTCTCTCACTCTTGCTCTTGAACAATTGTTTCATATTTACTTAAAGCAATGCTATTTTGGCTTCAAAACTACACTGCTTACAGCAACGGTATAGCGTTGCTGATGATGACCCAGACAGGTAAAGTCATATCCTTCTTGGAAGCCAACACTGCCCCCTACTGTGCTCCAGGGTCTTTAGTTTTCTTCTTTCCTTTAATCTCCCTTCCCACTCAGGAAAGCAGGCATAGCCCTGTTACAGAAAAGTAAAGCCCATGCTGGGTAAGTCCCTTGCTCAAGGTCATATAACAAGCTGAGCAAGCATTTGAACCAAAGTCCTCCTCCTTGAGCATCTCTGCTCTTTCCACTGTACAGTCGAGTTAATGGATGGCCCAGGAGATCAGGTTGTTCACTAGATACCACAAATAGTTGGGGCATATTATTAACTCTTTGAAATAGGTAGTATGAAGGAATCATAGAGTCACTGGCAAAACAAACAAACAAACAAACAAAAAAACTCAGTGTTTTCTTTGAGAAGTTTCTCTGAAGAAGCTTCTGAAGGTGTTTCAATCACAGAACCTTTCTCCTTGTTCAGGAATCAAAATTCTTTCGGTAATATACTCTGTTTCATTTTGGGTACTTTGGTGACACTGAGTTCATTACCACACCAAACAGCCTATGCTGTATTTAGAGAGAGCTTAGTTGGGATAGTTTTTAACTTTGACCCTAAATCTGCCCTTTTTTCATAAATCTCAGGAATCACACAAATGTGATTTTCTTCCAGTTACCAGTTTTTCATGCCATATGAAAGCGCCATTGTATCACCCTGATACTATCTTTCTGAGCAGAAGGGCTCATCCTCTCAGCTCTGGCTCCAGAAACATTTATCTGGGAGTATCCTTCCCCTGCTAGATATTGTTCTATGTGCATTCTCTATTTCATCTCATTTTTAGGGCTTAGAAGCCACCCACAGAAAAGGAAGAAAGATACTACCTGAAATTGAGTGAGAATTAAAAGTGAACATTCAATAAGTTAATCAAAAATTATTTATTGGGTACCTACTATTTGGCAAACATCATTCTAGGCCAGTGCTGTTAAATGGAACTTTCTGGAATGATGAAATTGTTTTCTGTGTTGTCTAATGTGGTAGCCAGTAGCTACATGTGACTACCTAGTACTTGAAACATGGTTAGGGCTGCTGATGAACTGAGTTTTTAGTTTTATTTGATTTGTATTGATTTTCCTTTAATTTACATGGCTATATGTGGCTAGTGGTTACTCTATTGAACCGTGTATGTCTAGACTTTAGAAAGCTAGCATGAACATGTTTTTATTTTCGATGGATCTCATCCATGGTAGGGAGAGGCGGATAATAAATGAGTAAGCACATAGATAACACAATAATGCCACACAAATAATTGGGGTGACAGGCTAGAAAGAAATGTGGATGGTAAAATTTAGGTAGGTTAGTTAGAGAGAGACTTTTTTGAGGAATGTGGTATTGGAGCTGAGATTTAATTAATTGACTAGTTAATTAATGCATTTATTTTGTAGTACTTGGTATTGTGGTATTGAATTTAGGTACATTCTACTTCCAAGCCACTTCCCACCCCCAAGTTTTTTTTTTTTTTTTTTTTAAACAGGGTCTTGCTAAGTTCTGAGGATCTCACTAGTTTGTTAAGGCTGGCTTTGAACCTGTCTCAACCTCCCAATACCGGAATTATAGGCATGCAACATCATGCCTGGCTGGAGTTGAGATTTAAATGAGAAGGAACCAGCTGTATGGTTATGTGGGTTGGGGGATAACTTTAAAGCAGAGAGAAAGATTAAACTGTATTCATAGGCAGGGGGAGGGCTAGGGCCTCTCTGGAAGGGATTAAAGTCTACAGTGGCTGAAGATCTGAATGAGAAGGGAGTGGCTTGAGATGGAGACCTTGTAAGAGGGTGTGAAAGGCCTTTTCATCTCTCTCTTGACATTCCTTTAGGTGAGAAGCAGGTAGGCAGAGGACCAAAGAGAGTTGGAAGTTGACAGAATTCATTCTCAACATCTCTAAATGGGGTTTTATGTTTATTCACCTATTTATGTATTTTTATGGTGTTGGGGATTGAGCCAAGGGGCATTCTACCTCTGATTTATACCCCCACCTCTATTTTATCTTTTTTTTCAATTTTGAAACAGAGTCTCACTAAGTTCCAGAGGGCCTCACTACGTTGCTGAGGCTGGCGGTAAAATTGTGATTCTCCTGTCTCAACCTCCCAAGTGCTAGGATTACAAATGTGTGCCACCACACCAACATTGGTGGGTTTTAATCATGTCCATTTTTTTTTTTTTTTTTGGTGGTATTGGGATTCCTGGAAACCCCTCTACCTCTGGGCTACACTCCCAGACCTATTTTATACATTTTTAAACTTGGAAACAGGGTCTCTTAAGCCAGTGCAGCTGGCTTCTAACCTGTGCTATCCTCCTGTCTCTGCATCCCAACCAAGGGGATTACAAGCCTGTGCCACCACGCCCAGCTAATCATGTCCATTTTTTTTTTTTTTTTTTTTTTTTTGGTGGTACTGGGGTTCCTGGAAGCCCTTCTACCTCCGGTCCACACTCCCAGAATATTTTATATCTTTTTATTTGGAAACAGGGTCTCCTAAGTCAGCGTGGCTGACTTCGAACCTGCGCGATCCTCCTGTCTCTGCCTCCCAAGCGCGGGGATTACAAGCGTGCGCCACCACGCCCGGCAGTCATATCCATTTTTAATCAGTCATTCAGCAAGTTTCTTTTCTGGGCTGTATTTCTAGTCTTGCTTTGAGTGTCATACCCTGGTAATACCCAAGTCTAAGGGGAAGGTAAGGAACAGGAGTTACTGGAAAGAGAAGGAGGGCGAGCATGAATACCTGGGTAGAAGGTAACTGAGGTGACTTTTGTGAAAACGGGTGAAAGCTGGAATAAGTTTTGATCAGCAAATATTTAATGCATATTGGGTCCATGAAAAGGACTTGAGCAGTGATTTAGGGACTGTGCCAATGGATCTTACTAGGTGGTGGTGAACTAAGAGATGAGATCTGCAATAGCTGTGATTCATAAGACTGATAGTTGTCATTTCAGAATCTCTATGAGAATTTGGGAAGATAAAAGGAAGACAGGACACAGCAGTAGAGATAGTAATGATGAGGAGGGTAGTCACAGTGCCTATAAAAACTTGGAGGTCAAACATTCCATTTTTCCATTTAATATCTCCTTTAATTCCATGTTTCAGCAATAAGACCTCTGATTCTAGTCTTAGCTCTAACCACTGCTTATCTACAGCCCCTTAAGAGCTTATCTTTAGCTGAGTGTGGTGACGTTTGTAATCCCAGTATTTGGGAGGTTGAGACAAGAGAATCACAGATTTGAGGGCACCCTCAGCAAGTAGTAAGACTCTCATCAACGTAGTGAGACCCTGTTTCAAAATAAAAAGAAAATAGGGCTGGAGGTGTAGCTTGGAAGCAGAATGCCCCTGAGTTTAGCCCCACAGTACCATTTTTAAAAAGCCTATATTTTCCTCTCTTGGCTTGTTTTATATAAGTGAGAAAGATCAACTTTAATTGCCTACAGGAGAGATATTGCCCAGCTCTATGGAAATCAAATTCCATATAAAAGCAAAAAGACACACACATGGTAGCCATGTTTCATTTTAAGATATAGACGTCCTCTTACAATTAAGCAAATCTAAAATAAGTCATACCTCAGACCTTGGATTAGGACTCCAGGCAGGTGATGAGTGGGATAGATGATGGTTCTGAGCTGCTAGCAGAACTCTTAATACCAAAGTCATTAAGTGTTAACATGAAACTCACTGTTGTCCAGGAGCACTGCAATCCAAAAAGGCTGTCTGGAAATCCACAGACAATCCTGGCAACTGAGGGGCCAAGAAGACAATTAAGAAGATAATGAAGCTGAGGAAAAGTAAAATTAATTTTTTTTTCTTATGAGAGTGAAGGGGATCTTTGTCTCCCAAGGGAATGATCTCTTGGAAATGTCAGGTGGCCTTAAGGAGAATAGACAGAATCAGACAGAGTGTGAGAAAGTTAAGAGTGGTAAATTATCAGACCTACATGGCATCCGAAGGAGTCCATAAGCTGTATCTTTCTGAACAAATTCTGCTCCCAGGGTGCAGAGCTGTGCACGAAGTATGTTGGGCCATCTTAGGCATTGCTAAGTGACTGTATCCTCCCCCTCCACCCAGGGTGGGAGATAGATTCATAAGGCAATTAACAAAAGCAAGATGCGGTCATTTGTGTATAAACTGAAAAGGTCAGAACAGCAGGACTCCAAGCAAATGGCCCATTTGAACAGCTAGAACCCTTTGTAAGGGTTAATCCAATACTGGCCCCAAAGGGTTTCTGAAAGATAATTTATCTAGCTTCTCACAGCCCTGAAAATGAGCCAGTGGGCACCTCTATGAAAAAAGAATGGGTCCTGGGGATAATAAAGAACAGCTGAGTTATAGTGCAAGCTGATTCAGGTGGAGGAAGGGCAAATATCTAGGATATGATTGCATTTTAGAGGACCCTCCCTATTAAATGGTGCATTTTCCAGTTTCCACTCTGAGGGTTAGCAATCGGCAAAAATAGATGAAACTCTACTGGGCTGTGGAATTCCTAGAATATTAAGAAGCCCCCAGAGATAAATCCAGAAGATCATTCTGAGAACTGGGACAGAGACAACTGCCTTTAGTAAGAACGTTTCTGTTTACGCTGTACTGAATAAGCCAACTTTCTCTTGGATTTGATGGGTTCTGAGTTTATAGGCACATCATAGGGGAAAGACCTACAAGGAGCCTTGCTGGTACTATAAAAAACATCTGCCACAAGCACAGTGGCCATTAAAAAAAGAAAATCAGCACTTTGGTATGTTTAGGAGTGTCGGGGAAAGATTGAAAAATAGATTACCCGGCAAGGCTTAGTAATATGGTTCTGCTGCTGGGACACATTTTGGAGACAGGATTCTTTTAGATGAAGTGGTCCTCGTCAAATTCCATTTCCAGAGGTGGTCAAGGCTGAGGAAGGCTGGAGAGGGGTCATAAAAATTTTATTCTGAGTTCATATCAACAAAATTGCATCATTCAAAGTCCAGTGAAGCCTTACAAATGATCCCTGAAAATATTTCCAGGTCAGCCCCAGTTTTGCTCGTCTTTTTTTCTGTTTCCTGACAGTGAAATTGACACATTTATGTGGAGCACAGGATTACATTACATGCCCCTCATTGTCTTTATCATCTTTTATTTTACCAAAGGCTTGCATGTCTTGGCATGTTCTTTATTTCATTTGACCTTTATAACAACACTCTAAAGTTGAAATTATTCTTCCCATTTACCTGGTGAAAGGATTTGCCCTAAGATATATACAAAGTGACAGCACTGGATTTCAAGCCTAAGTGTGTGCCTTTGAACATTGCATCCATGGCATTTAGAGAGGGCTGATATGTGATAAACATGTCATGTGTTCCTTGTGCTCTGTAGTGGGTACCCAATATAGATTACTTGTTGAATATTCTCAAGAGGCATGTAGATAGTTAACTCTGTGTCCCATTCTACAGATGAGGACATAGAGGAGCAGTACTGCTGCCTGTCTAAGGCATACACTGAGTCAGTGGTATGTCAACTGAGGGTTTGAATCTATTTTTCTCTGACTGGAAAGTAGGGTGGTTGAAAGCTCTAGTGCTGGAGCTGAATTCCTGGCCACTTACTCGCAATCTGGCCTTGGCCAGCTTACCTGATGTCCCCATGCCAGTTTCCTCACCTGCAAAATGACGGTAATGAGAGCAAGTCTGCAGCAAGGTAATGTGTGGACTTAATGCGTTTAGATGACAGGTGCTTCAAACAGTGCCTTGCTTGATCATCAGAATTATATAAGCATTAACTATTATTGCTTTTGATTGTTGAAACACCCTGTTATATCAGGTTAATCATTGTCTCAGTGTCTAGGTATGTTCTTACCTGGGGAATATTGTGTATGAGAGAGATTATTATTAGGTTCCAGGCACTACCTTGCAAAGGAGCTCACTCAATCATTTATACCAACCATCTCCCTCTCCCCATCCCCAAATGTAGAAGTGTGATGCTGATGATTACAGGAGATATTCAGAAAGTAGGGAAAGGCAGGGGGTAGGCAAAATTATTAAGGCAGGGTTTTGAATTTTTATATTGCATAAGTCAGAAACCAGATAGAGACATAAGGTTCTTTGCCATCAAAGCTGAAAGTTATTTTCCACATAGTTTGACTTTCTATCTTTTGGTTTTGTTTTGTTTTACATACAAACATTGTTCTTTAAGATCAAACAATATCTGAGTTGGTTTGAAAACCCTAACCCCCTGGCACTCTTCTATCCTCCCTGTACCTCTTTTACTTGGTTTCCCAACCTCTAAGGGCAGTGCGCTCACTGGGTGAGCCGGAGAAAGTGGCTGATTGACAACTTGCTGCATGTTCTTGTCTGCCCTGTTTATCCCTCCTCCTCATAATCCCCCTCTTTATCATTATCATTGTTTTAAATAAAGGCTTTCTTTCATGTCTTGGCACATTACTTATTTCATTTAACATTATAACAACATTCTGAAGTTGAGATTATTCTCCCCATTTTTCTGGTGAGGACAACGTGTTTCAGATGAAAGGATTTGTTCTGAGTGATATAGGAGGTGCCAGCATCAGATCTCAAGCTGTATGTGTGTTATTGGCAGTAAATGTAATATTCTCTCCTTGACTTGCCTTCCTCCTTCCATTAGTCTAAGGTATTGTCCTGCTCCTATGAGCAGATGGGTGCCTTCACAAAGTCAAGGGTGATGGTTGCTGCTTGATCTCTGTTGTCTTGGGCCAGGTCAGTCACTGCAAATTTTGAACATTGTGTCTGGCGGGCTTTGCCCTCAATTCAGATCTTATGCACCCCTAAAAGAGAAAAGCATCTATTTCACATGTTCCCAGAGAAGTTATAAATGGTGCCACTGGAGGGAGGCTTCTTAAATCTCCTTAAAAATCTGCGTTTTACTTTCTTTCCTTCTTTATCTGTCAGCATCATGAATATCTCCCACTCTCCCAGTGCTTTCTGACTGCCAACTTCATAGCCTCTTAAAATAGTAATTTAACTGCACAATGCCTCTGCAAGAAACCTTAGCTGGGCCTGTTTATTTGCATCCATAAGTTGTGGAAGTTCAAATGTTGCTGAGATCACTCACAGAATAAGCTACTTTTCAACTTGGAACCAGAGCCAGGTGCCAAGATCATACTTTTCTTGGGAAGAAAACCACCAAAGTCACCTCTGATAACAGTAATCCTTTTAAAAGCAGCTAAGGAAATAGCAAGGGTGGAGGTGTTATGAATACTGACAGCCAGATGTTGCAAGATGACATATAATTCTATGTGTGTTTCTCTGTGACTCTCCTCTCTTCATTTATATACATATGTGTGTATATAAAGAAAGAACTGTTGAACAAGGTCGAGCATAGGTGGAAGGAGAAGAGCCACAGATACAGGAAAACATGTTTAAGGAAATTAACCCTTGCTTAGTAATGGGACATGAACTTAGAAATGGTCTGAAGATCACCTAGTGTTAGAAGATTATCTGACAGTAGAATTTCCAAGTAGAAATGGGAGAGGAATACATGTAGCCAATAAACGTATAAAAACCCTAAATATTTTAGTTCTCTAAAAACTAATAGCAATGTGATGCCAAACAGCTGCATTGAAAAGAGAAATATTTTGAATGTCACCTTGAATTTGGACATCAATGGGGGAGAGAGGACACAGCATGCAGCCTTGGTGGAAACACATATTGAACACTGAGCCATTTTTGAAATGTGACTTTTATTTATTTTTGTTTAATAACACAAGAGAATAAAATTTTGTTTATTGAGCACTTATTTTGTGCCAAATTCTGTTCTAAGAGCTGTGAATACAGCATTAAACAAAACAAAGACCCCCCTCCTACCTCCATCTTGGAGCTAGCATCCTAATTGAGGGAGGAGATAACATATAAATAAACAAGTAAAAATATATTATGTGTCAGATGGTGATAAATGTAATCGGGAAAAATAGAAGATGGTTAGAGAAGGAAGGCGTACGGGACAGATGGCATGGTGGAGAGGGCTCGCTGTTTTGTGCAGATGGGAAAGAGAAGCCCTCACTGAGATGCTGACATGGACCAGAGATCTGTGTGCAGCAGGATAAGAAGAGAGCCAGGTGGACACCTGGGGGAAGAGCAGGCCAGGTGGAGGCTGCAAGAAAGAAGCTCCTGGTTGGGCTTGCTCAGGAGGGACTGTGCTGAGGTGGACCCAGTATGAGAAGACCATTGCCACAATGTTGGAGTGAATGATAAGAAGTAGATGGGGGGGAGGATGTATTGTCAAGACAGAAGGGGGTAGCCAGGCCTAGTGGCACACACCATACATTCCAGTACTCATTTGTTTCTATTTCTGGCTATCTCTATCCCTATTTTTTTTTAAGTGCAAATGTTTCTATTTGAAGAGATTCCCCATTCCAAGAAATCAGTGAATTAGATGTGCAAGATTCTGTGAAGAAGGAATTTTATCAGAATGTTTGGGGGATAAAGAAAAACAGAACAAAGAATAGCATCTCATGGAATACTATATAGACCTTAAGAATGACTCTAGAGAAGTACAAGTAAATGTCTGAAGGCAGAATGAAGATGGGGAGTATTTTCTGTAAACTGGGCCCATAAGACCTCCCTTTAATTTTGCTGTGGGAATGAATAGTACATGTGTGAAGCACTCAACCACCTGCTTCATGTATACTAAGTCCTCCATAGAGGGCACTTAGGACATTTATTGATACCAACTATGAAGTTAAAAAACGATAAGATATAAGCCAGGCAAGGTGGTGTACTCCAGTAATCTTAGTACTTGGGAGGTTAAGACAGTAGGATTGCAGGTTTGAGACCCGCCTCAGCAACTTAAGTAGACCTTGTTTCTAAACAGAAAATAAAAAGGGCTAAAATATTCCTGGGCTCAGTCCCCAGCACTAAAAAAAGGCTATATTTAATCTTTATTTTATGTTTACCTGTATTTCCTAACATCCTGTAATGGATGTACATTACTTGCACATCTATTAGTGGGATGTGGAGGAGCAGCAGCAGTTCGTTGTAGGAAAAAGAACCAGAGTAGAACCGTATGTTTCAATGGGGCAGTTTCAGCGGGGCGTAGTGGCGCACGCTTGTAATCCTAGCATTCGGGAGGCTGAGACCTGAGGATCATGGTTTGCCAACAGCCTTAGCTACTTAGTGAGGCCCTCCACAACTGAGTGAGACACTGTTTCAAAATAAATAATAAAAAATAAGGGGTGTAACTCAGAGGTCAAATGCTGCTGGGTTCCATCCCCAGACCCACAAAAAAATAAATCAATGCAGCATTTTTCTGCATTTTTAAAAAAAAGTCATGCATCCTAAATCAAATGCAAATGGACCCAATTTTTTTCTTTTCCACTTGACCTTGGGCTGATCAATAATATTTCTAAAAAGTGAAGATTTTTAAAGTAATTTGTACTTTCTAATAAAGAGTAAAATAGCCATCCCACTCTTAACAGAAAGCTGTGCCGCCGCTGTGTCGCCTGGATTCAGGTCACGTCTTGTTGGAGATTTTCACGGTGGGTTGAAAAGTTAGGATGGTGGCTGAAACTTTGGGTAAGGAGACTTTGACTCTCATGTTCTCTCCCTTTTGAATTTTAGGTAAATTGCATGCCTTCTCTAGACCATAGTTTCCTTCCTTGTAATATGAAGGTTTGCAATTCAAGAGAGGTTCTGAAGTGTTCTGAAGCCGTGCATGGGAGCAGGAGGAATCCATTGGGTGAGGCTGCAACTGGAGCCATCCCTAATTGTACGCCACATCTGGGACACACTTACCTGCTCTGCTCTATTGTGCTTTTGTATGAATACCTTTCTTCCTGCCTGCCTTCCTGCCTTCCTTCCTCCCCCCCTACCTTCGTTCCTTGGTACTGAGATGGAACCCAGGTACCTCCAAGCTACACCTCCAGCACTATTTATTTATTTATTACTTTGAAACAGGGTCTTGCTAAATTGCTGAGGCTGTCCTTGAACCAGCAATCTTCCTGTCTCAGTCTCCCAATGCTTTGTATGATTTGAAAAAAAGACTCTAATTTTTTTTTTAACTTCTTGAAATCATTGGTTAATGCTTTATGTTTTTCTCAGAAGTGGACTTGGAGTGACAGAGTTTATCCTAGTGAAGCCACCATGCTAAGAAAGTCTTTGCTGTGACCAAATGTGACTTGGGTACATCCCTGAGGGCTTTGTAGAAACCGAAGGTATAGTAGGACTGCCTTCATCACCTCTGCCATCGCACAGTGCAGGACAGATAATTACTGTCAACCAATGAAACGGGTTTGGAAAAATTTGTGCTGTATTTAAGAGAGCATCTCAGAGGAATGGGATGCTTGTGTAGGAAACCACTGGATGGTTTGTCTCCTGAAAGTTGAAGAAGGGCATTCTAAAATAGTGAACCTGAGGCCAGGCATGGTGGTGCATGCTTTTAATCCCAGCATTTGGGAGGCAGAGACTGGAGGATCACAGTTCTTGGACAGCCTCAGCTACTTAGTGAGGCCCTCCACTACTCAGTGAGATCCAGTTTCAAAAAAAATAAAGTAGACTAAATAATAAGGCTGGGGGTGTAGCTCAGAGGTACAATGCCCCTGAGTTCCATCCCCAGTATCGTAAATAAATGAATGAATGAATGAATGAATGAATAAATAAATAAATAAATAAATAAATAGTGAACCCAGAGACATGACCCCAGGCTTGTGTTGTCTTTTATCACAGAACCATACAATGTGAGAGCTGAGCTAGGTGGTGTCTTAGGATTTGTCATATCTCATTCATTTGACAGAAAAAAATTTGGACTATGACAAGGGGGACCATCTCAGCCAAGATTACATTCTTCTTTAGTGAAGACAAGATATATCAAACCCCAGACTTCTGACTCTGAGTCAGTAATTATACTCTTGGCAAAACAGTTTTATATCTTTTTCCCTGGTGTGCCAGATCTTCAAAAAGTATAAAGAAAAACTATTTTATGGTAAAATAAATTTGAAGAGTCTTTATAATTGACATTCTTGGAGATCATAATTTATATAAATATATTCAAGGTTCTGAGAAGTCCTGTACTAAAAAGATATTTTATAATATTCAATTCAAACATTCTCATAGTTATTTTACCTCATTATTTCAACTTTCTACATATTTTGTATTCATTTTATATTTATATCCTGTATAACATACTTCAGGATGTTGTAATACTAGGTTAAGTCTCTCTTCCATTGAAAATTAGAATATTATATATATGAAAAATTTCATATAAGCAATCCCGATGATTCATATTATTTTAGAAGTGAAGATAGTATTAAGAAAATTACCAAAACATAGTAAAAAGGAAAACTCTCCAGGTTTAATATAAAGTTCACTTATCTTCCTCCTTCCTTCCCTCTCTTCCTGCTTCCTTCTCTTCCTTCATTCCTTCTGCATTTACCATCCATGCTTCCTGACATTTCTTTCTCTCCTCTATCCTTTCTTAGGTTTATTTTATTTATGCTCTCTAACCATCCTTTATCTTTTTTAAAAAGAATATTTGTTTTGAGGAGTCTTCCATGAATAGGGCATTTTCCTGTTCTGAAACTCCTGCCAGCCTGATAAGGAGACAGATGTGCAACCTGGGATAATACAGAGTAGCTGGTGCTGAACTTGTACAAACAGAGCATGCCAAGGGGCACAGGAAGGTTGAGCAGCCTGTTGGATAGAAGGGAAAGGCCATTCCAGATAGTGGGAGAGGAGGTGGTTTGGTGTATCCAGAGCACATCCTGGGGTGTAGGCCAGAGAAATAATCTAGATGTGAAATGTATAAAGAAGTCTTTGTTTAGAAAATTGTTGATAACTTTTTTGTGTGTGGTACTAGGAATTGGACAAGAGACATTCTATCTCTGAGCTACATCCCAATTTTATCTTTTATTTTGAAATAGGGTCCCCATAGGTTGCTGAGATCTCACTCAGTTTCTAAAGTTGGCCTTGAACCTCTAATCCTCCTTCTTAGTTTAGCCTCCCAAGTACTGGGATTACAGGTGTGGGACACCAAGCCCTTGGCCCAGCTTGTTGATAGTGTTTAAGATGAGAATAGAGTGGATCACATTTGGGTTGAGAGATTAAAAAAATAGGTGGGGAAAGAGAGTATGGTGACCCTTTATTAACTTGATAGCCTCTGGATGCCAGAAGGAAGATGTCCTTCTAGATTAGGGCATGGCAGGTAATCACAAGGACTCAGGAAAAATTTTGATGGTGGGAGGAGAAAAAGGGAGGGTCAGGGTATCCTCCTCCAAGGTGGTGCCAGATCCAGGCCTGCTCTCTCTAAATAGCGCTTCCAGAAACAGCAGGGTCTCAATTATCTCACCGTGGGCTGTGAAATTAAAAAAAAAATTCTTAAAACAAAATTAAGTTTAATTTGCTTTAATTGAAAGATAAACACATGCCACGTACAGCACTCTCAAGAGGAAGAAAAGAGGCTAGAAAATGAACAGTTGGGTGTGGAACACGTGATCATTAGAAGTCCTGAAATGAGGGTGAATATTGACTGAGAAAATGAATTTGAAATTCAGGTCAGAGATGGACGACAGGACTCCTCTCCAAGCTTTTGGTTTTCTTAGTATTTTTGTGATGTCATTGCTTTTATTGTTATTAACGACATCATAAGGCAGCCGTGGCATGAAAGAAAGCTCTGACCTTGGTGTCTGACAATTTGAGTTTGATCATTTTTCTGTCCCTTAAATTATGTGACCTCTGGTAAGTAATTATATTACTCCTCAACCTCAGAGTCCTCATCTGTAAAATGGAAGTAATAATTCATACATCGTTGGATTTCTAAGAGAAGTGAATAATTCATATACAAGGAAGTTCTAAACTGCTAAGATATCGATGGAGAAAGACAATGAGGAGGAGAAAGATAATGTGCAGGAGGATCAGAAGGAGATGGTGGCCAACAGGGAGGAGGAGGTGTGCTAGGATGAGTCCAGTTGGCTCATTTGAGTACAGAGTTCTTCTGGAGGGACTTCTATGTTCAGGATTTGTTCTGGACCATGAGGTAAAATGGCAAGAAGTAGCTGATGTCCGTGTCCCTGCACCTATCTTCTAGCAATAAATATTCTCAATTGTTAGGCCACAGCATGGAGTCAAGGAGGAAGTCTGGGTGGAAGGAGGTGTTTGGGAAGCCAGGAGGTCTGCTTTGAGACCTCTCCTATCTCTCAGACATCCTTTATTTTCATGGCCCTACTGCCTTCTCCATCAAAGTGCCTCCACTCTGACCCTGATTCAGGATCTCCTAGAGAGTGGCATGACAGCCACATTGATAACTGAGGTTGTGGCCACTTAGAATTATAAGCAATGAGGGTTTGTTTCTTATTGTATCAGCATCTTAGAACAAAATTGTAGAATTTTATAACTTACTAAACCTTGGAATAAGAGCATCTTAGAATAAGAAGTTGGGTAGGGTGGCACACACCTGTAATCCATATAACTTGGAAAGTTGAGACAGGAGAGAGAGAGAGAGAGAGAGAGAGAGAGAGAGAGAGAGAGAGAGAGAGAGTCGAAATCTCATGAACTCATAATGGAATATAATAACCCAACTTCAGTACCACCAAATCTTTTAAAAAATACAGAATTATAAAAGTAAAGTCTATCAAAGAACTGTGATAGATATTTTCTGGTTGTCTTGCTCTCTTTATTTGTCAATTCAGGGGAAATAATAATGTAGCATTAAAAATTTGAAAATTCTTGAGAATAAGTATACAGATAAAATGCCCATGAAGGAAAATAATGCTTAATAACAAAAATGGTAAACATATTTTCCAAGGGGCACCAATGGTAGAGACAAATGGTGCTTCTGAATATTGTAACGTTTCTTGGCAGGGAGATCGTTGACTTCATTGACACCTAAGACAAACACTTATCTTGAGTAATAGTGAGCTTGAAGCAAAATAGGATTAATGGCTTAGCACATTGACTATCCATGCTATAATTTTCGTGTGGGCTAACACTCACCATGCTGTCATCTTAGAAAATGTTTCCTTAAATACCGGTCTTCTTCCTTTAGGACTTTAAACTCCCAAAGGCTAGCAAAGATGCCTATTCAGTATGATTTCTGTAGGGATTCTGGAAAAGGGCTTTGGCTAGCTGTGAACTTGAGGCATCTAGTCCTGTTATCTTTTCCCTCAGAGCTTCCTCTCGTGTACACATGATAAACCATTGTTCATCTGTGTCCTTGCTTATGGTTCCTCTGAAGCATTAGCTTGTAGTGTCAATTATTTTGTTGTTGTTGTTGTTGTTATTGTTGTTGTTGTTGTTTAAGAGTTTGGAATTCATTCCTTCTTGGTAGGTTTTTCTTCCAAATTCTACAGTCTCTCATAGGACCTCAGATGTAGTTTGACAGGTACAGAAAGAACCTGGCTTACAGGAGTGTGTAGAGCAAGCAAAGCTCTTTGTTTTGTGTCATGGAAGGTCTGTGAGTGTGTGTGCTATAAGTACATGTGTGCTGCCCACATAAATTGTGAGTCTGGAAGTTTTGTGAGTATACAATTTGTGTTGGCATATAGTCACCGATTCCTAAGTGAATTTATATGTGAATACACTTGTGTGAAAATGAATGTGCTAGCCAGGAGTGGTGGCACATGCTTGTAATCCTAGCATTTGGAGACTGGAGGATCGCTGTTTACAGTCAGCCTCAGCTACTTAGTGAGGCCCTTCTCAACTCAGTGAGACTTTGTTTCAAAAACTTAAAAAAAAAAAAGACTAAGAAAAATAGGACTGGGAGTATACTTTGGAAGTAGAATGCCCCTGGGTTCCATCCCCAAAGTTGAGATATGTAAGCACCTATGTGGTTCTCCATACACACTGGTTGAACATCTACCATATTTCTCACAATTAAGTAGCTGTTTAAGCTGGGTTTGGTGGTACATGGTACATGATTGTAATACCAGCACTTGGGAAGGTGAGACCGGAGGACGGTGGTTTGAGGACAGCCTCAGCGAGTGGTGAGACTCTCATCAACTAATGAGTACCTGTTTCAAAACCAAAGTAAAAAATACAGATGAGATGTAGCCTGAAGGTAGAGTTCCCCTGACTTCAATTCCTGGTAACACACACACACACACACACACACACACACACACACACAAAAGGTGCATACACGAATGTTAATATCATTGATTTTACAAGTATGAAGTAGGTGTTGCAAAAGTTCAGAGGCTTTTTATAACTGAAGTAATCAGGACTATATTTAAAATTATGTTTATATGTTTGAGTGCAGTGGTTTGTGAGTTAGAGAACATACATATTTATTTGTGCATATGTGGGACATGTATTTCTTTTTTCTCTTTTTAGTAGTAGAGATTGAACCCATGGACATTCTACCTCTGAGCCCATTTTATTTTTTTATTTTTAAATAGGGTCTCCCAAAGGTGCTCAAGACCTTACTAAGTTGTGGAGGCTGATCTTAAACCTGTATCCTCCTATTTCAATGTCCCAAGTACTAGAATTATAGGCATTAGCTGCCACACTCATTTTATATACATTTCTTAATACATAGTAAATATATATGCATCAGCTAAAACACCAATCATTCAACATTAAGTGGTGGTTGGTCTTGGAAACTAAAGTGGACTCTGAGTTGTACAAGCAAAGCATCCAAGAGACAGAGGAAGCCAGTTTAGTAAAAATGTATCTACATTACTGACATGACTATGTGCTTTTTAGAAATTCAATACTATCAGTTATAACTCCCAAGATCTTTATTTTCAAAGTATGTATATCCAGGCCTGGCCAAGCCCACTGAGTCAGGTGTTCCTGAGTAGGGCTGTGGCTTGAGGATTTTGTGAAATTCCCCCTGGCACTTCTGAAGAGCATCTCCTACCAAGTGCCTCTGCTCTGACAGCTTTTCTCCAGAGCACTGGATTTCAGCGCTGATGGGGACAGTGACTGACAGGCAGGATCCTAGCCTCCAAGGTCCTCAAAGCCTTGCCCAGCAAGTTCCTGCCTGGTCAGACCCCAAATCATTGAACTAGCATGTGGGTGTGGCTATTCCAGGTTATTCTGAGACTGCAGTGTGTGAATCACTCATCTAGGTATTGAAGTAGATCCTGTAGTAGGAAGCAGCAGCAGCAAAATGAAGCCAACACTGGAGAATTTTCAAGGTGCAGAAGGAGGAGAAGGAGATCAAGAATTGGAGATAACATTTCAATATTTCTTTTTGCTTTCTTTCTTACCAGAGAATATTTTTTTCTATTTTTTAGGTGAAACTATCATATATTTATTTATTTTTCAGAAAAAAAATCTATCCTAATATGGAATATGGACTCTAGATACCCAAAACGATCTTGAAAAAGAACAAATCTAGAAGATATATATTTTCTGATTTCAAACCATATAAAGCTACAATAATTGAAACAGTGTAGTACTGTTCTAAAGGCAGATATATAAACCATTGGAGTTAAATAAAAGCCTAGAGTTAAATTCTTCCCTATATTGTCAAGTCAAAAGCTTGGTATCAGACAAATGAAACTGTTATGTGAAATTATCATTTTTAATTTTGGATAAATTGCTATAATACTAGATGTCAACCACTAAGCCAAGCATGGGAAGGAGGGATGGGGAGGGAATGGGGTAGGAATCGGGTGGGGGCTGACTGGGCGATGTGTGCATGTATGTCTACAAAAGTTTGTATCCCACTATGATGTATGAATACAATGCACCAATAAAAAAAATAGAGGTTAAAAAAAAAGAATTGAAAGGAAAGAAGTGGGGACATGGGGGGCACAGGAGCTTTTGGTAGAATCACTTTGGGTAGTGCAGCCCAAGCAAAATCCCACCTGGATCGTTTTACCAGTTATCCACTGACATTTTTCCCCCTGGGATCTGCAGGAAGCTCTGAGGCAGACACTGTTTTTCTGATTTGCAAGTAATGCGATCGAGGGTCGGGGTTCTGTGATTTTCTTGAAATGATGTACAGGTTAAGGGCTGGGATCTGAATCCAGATTTTCCTGCCCATGTTTTTCTCTCACCCCCCTTGACAGTTTCCTGTGCTGGGGCTTTTCTGTGGCTGAACCCCTAACCCACATAAATCTAGTGCAGTCTCATGCCTGGCCAACCCACAGAAGTATTCCGCATTCATCGCACTGACGCTTGGAGGGGCTGAAATAGAAGTTTAAAATTCTACTTCACTTTTAATTAAAAAGAGATTTAGGCCAACCCTGGGTTCCCAGTTCTATTTAACTGCGACTGCTTTTAACCGTTGCTGTATTTTTATTGTTGCAAGTGTGACGCACCAATCCATCTTCCTCGTAACGCTTCTCGGTTTCTGCTCCATCTGTCGAAGAGAAAACATTTGCTGAAATATCCCGGCTCCTCTCCAAGGCCAAAGCTTCAGTTCTAACAGGGAATGCAGTACAGGAAGTGGCATTGGACATTGGCAAAACCAGGAAATTGCTAAAATATGTTTCCAGTATTGCTGTATCATGTTTCCCCAAACTAATAGTGCCCCATGTATTCAACCAGTGCATCTACATTCACTGGGGTGTATGTGGGAGTTCACTGGGAAGGCGCGTATGGCTGTTTCCATTTTCTCTTACAGTAGAACTAATATTGGTTCTGTTGTAATTCCTCCCCGTACCCTAGTTTTTGGCAAATTTCTACTAGAGTTTTAATCCAGGGACATCCTCCCTCTGGAATACATCCCCAAATATATAGTTATTTTAAAACAGGCTGTCACCAAGTGGCTGAGGACCTAAGTTCCTAAGGCTGGCAGTGAATTTGTGACCTTCCTATCTCCACCTCCCAAGTACTGTGATCACAGGCATGATCAATTTCTAATAAACCATTAATAATTCTTAATAATAAGAACTATTATTTGGTATGGAAAAGTTATTGAAGGACTCAGGTTCAAGTTTGGGATTTTCTATTTTTCTATTTATTGTACTGAAAATTGAACCCAGGGACATTCTTTCTCCAAAGCTACATTCCCCAGACCTATTTTATTTTATTTTTTAAATTCTGAAATAGAAACTTGCTAGGTTGATGAGGCTGGCCTTGAACCTGCAATCCTCTAGTCCCAGTCTCCCAAGAACTGGGATAACAGGTGTAAGCTACCACACCCTGCTGGGCTGTGCAAGGCTTTAATCTGGCAAATCCCTCAACTTCCATGACTCTAGATTTCCTCTGGAAAGTGAAAAGGCCCAGGAAAGTTCTGAGGATCAAATGATTTAATGGAAGCATGCACATTTTCCAAATGGTGAGATGCCATGCCCGCACTATGGATACAAAACCAATCCATTCATTTCTCAGTTTGTTTTATTTGCTTATGTATGTATGTATTTATTTATAATCATTTGCTGGATGAATACTATTTACCAGGCCCTAAATAAAGTCCATATACTCAAAAAGCATGGATAATGGCAGCATAATGTATTGCTATGGAGTTGCAAATAGGCTGCTGTTTTCTCTTCCTGTGGTATCAGAGGATTTATCAAATAGGGAATGACCTTGGACTGAGTGTTAAAGAGTAAAGGTGCAAGCAGAGTGTGATAGTGCACCTCTGTGATCACAGTACTCAGGAGGCTGAGACAAGGGTCACAAATTCACCATCAGCTTGAGTAACGTAGGTCCTCAGCCACTTAGTGACAGCCTATTTAAAAAAAAAAAATATATATATATATATATATATATATATATATATATATATATATACAGAATATTGACAATTCCAAATGCTAATAAGGATGTTGAGTAAAAGGTACTCTTTCATTTTCATTACTGGTTGGTATGCAAAGTGGTATCACCATAGTTATACAATTAAACATACTCTTACCATAGGATGTAGCAGTCATGCTCTTTGGTATTTACCCAAAGACATTGAAAACTTACATCCACATGAAAAACCTTGACATTTATAATAGCTTTATTTATGATTGTCCAAACTTGGAAGCAACCACTATACTCTTTTCTAGTTAAATGGACAGATAAACTGTGTTGCATCCTAAAGGTGGAATATGACAAAGAGCTAAAATATAATCTATCAGGCAATAAAAAAACATGGAGAAATTTTACTTCATATGACTGATAGAAATAAAATGAAGAGGATACATACTATATGATTATAACTATATGACATTCTGGAAAAGGCAAAATTCTGCAGAGAGTAAAAATCTTGGTGGTTATAAGGAGTTAAAAGGGAGGGAGAAGCCAGGTGTGGTAGTGCGTGCTAGTAATCCCAGCATTCAGGAGGCAAGACAGGAGGATTGCAGTTCACAAACATCCTCAGCTCCATGACAAGGCCCTTCACAATTCATTGAGACCCTATTTAAAAATAAAAAGACTAAAAATTAGGGCTAGAAGTGTAGCTCGGAGGTACAGTGCTCCTGGGTTCCATCCCTTGTACTAAAAAAAAAAAAAAAAAAAAAAAAAAAACAAAAAAAAACAAACCCCCCCAAAAAACAAAACAAACAAACAAACAAACAAACAAACAAAAAAACAGAGAAGGAGGATAAATAGATTTGATGCAGAAAAATTTTAGGTTGATGAAACCATTCTGTATAATATTGGGTACATGTCATAGTTGTTGAAACTCATAAATGTAAGATACCAACAGTGGACCCCTGTGTAAACTTTAGACTTTGTGTGACAATCATATGTTAATGTAAGTTCATCAGTTGTAACAAAAGTACTGCCCTGTTGCAGGATAATGATAATGCAGCGGCTATGCAGGTGTTGGGGAGAGAGTTATTTATGGGATGCCTCTATATCTTCCTTTTAGTTTTGTTGTGAATCTAAAACAAATCATTAAAATGAAGAATTCTAACAAAACAAAAAATAAATAAGTGAAAAAATAATACTATGTTTATTAGCTTTTGGATGGGGATAAAGTAGGAAGGATATTTTAGGAGAAGGATTAACTTGGGGAAAAATGACAGAGGGGCAAAGCAGAGTGGGGCTTGCTGAAAATATCTGCAAATATCTAGGAAGTAAAGACAGAAATACTGGGAAGTTAGTGGAGAGTGAAATGTGGGAATTCATGAGATAAAGTGAAAAAAGACAGTAGTTGGCACTTAAAGGTGGGGGAAGCAAAGTATAATCTAGGAAGCAGCCCAGTGATAATGGTGTCTGCCTTTTACAGTACACTTTCTATGTGCTGAATGCTGTGTTCATGGTTTACAGTCATCATCTCATACCTCTCTCTCTCTCTCTCTCTCTCTCTCTCTCTCTCTCTCTCTCTCTCTCTCTGCCATACAATTTGATTGATATATAATCAGAGGATAAAAGTTACCAAGACATGTCCACATTGACATTAGGCCCCATGGTTTGAGCCAAAGCCATGTCTGTCTGTTATAGCCTCAGCTTTCGGTCTCCTCCGCATCAGATTGTTATTGAGGAATTCACTGTACAGCTCTGAGAATGCGCTGGTAAGAGGGAAGATGTTGAACAAAGAATCCACACTTGGGGAGGAGCAAGGTCCCTGTGAGGGAGTTGGACCCTCTGGCTCCTGCTAATTAACATCCATCACATTGAGTCCAGTGGGTTCTGAGGAGATATCTAACATTTCTCGATAATGTCATGGAAGCCTTCCTTGGCAATTCACCAGAGACAGACCCTAAAGTGAAAAAACCATAAAACAACTCATAACCTTTATTTTCCCCTTTTATAATTAGATTTTTATAGCATTTAAGTTCCTTGAAGGGGAATCCATAGAATCACAGGTACTGAGTTCTGAAATATCTGTGAGATTTTGCGGCTCTTTCATACTCTGAATAGCAGCTCTGGCACCCCTTAGTTCAATCTCTTTCTATTGTTGCAGGCTCTACCTGTTGGACTTCTGTTTCGTGTGTGTGCCGTTTTGTGCCAGCTTCTTTTGGCCAACACTTGTAGATTGAAGCTCTAAAATGTGGTCTAAAATCCAGCATTAAAATTTGAAGGATGACTTTTTATTTTGAAATTTTGCCCTCCCTAATAGATGTTGGTGGTTAACATGCATATTCTCTTACAAAATGCTGATAATGGTAATTGTAGTTTTGTTTAGTGAAACACTCTGTTCTGGACTGTGAAAATGTTAACAATTTTATGTTGATCTGAAAAAATAAACTGGTTTTACAAATTAAAGTTGTTCGTGGAGTGCAGAAAGCTGATGTTGATGCTCTAGGTCACACAGAGGAAGTCTCTCATTCCACATATGACTAGAGAATGCTATTGTCATATTTTTGTATGGTATTTATCTTTTATAATATTTTGGTATTGTCGATAACAAATCATCATTACATGTGTGATAAGCAAGTGAATTTCGAGGCAATGAGAAATGTATTAAGTTCCGTTGCTATATTCGGTCCTGCTAGATGGTGTACAACATACAGATAAATTTCAGTCTGGTATGCAGTTTATACTGAGTAAATTTAGAATTGAGTACATTTAGTTATTAAGAGCTCAACTTCTAGAACCAGTCTTCCTGGATGTGAGTCAGGCTTTTCCTTTAGATAGCTGAATATCCTCAGGCAGGTTACTTAACTATGTGAAGTCTTACTTAGCCTGTGTGTAGTGTGAGTGTAACAGAAAGCTCCTAGAGTTTGTGAGGAGCATGCAAATTTAATGAGGCAAAGGCCTTAGAGCATCATTTGACCTGGCCCATAGGAAGTGCTGGTTAGAGGTAACATCTCATCGTTCATTGTGCATCGGAAATGGTGGAGTAAAGAGTCCTGGTTGACTTGGGCCTGAGGATCTGGGTGCAAATTTCTGCTCTGCCACTTAATAGTTGAATAAACCTGGAAGAGTCAGTTAACCTCCTAAAAATGTAAAACTTTAAACAAGGATTTTAAATAAAGCTAACATGTATAGAATGGAGATGCTAGAAAAGTCTCCATGCAGAGGGACATTAAAGGACTAGTATGGTGTTGCTCAATGTAAGGAGTAAAATGGGCAACAAGAGAGGTGAAGTCACCTGTGGAAAAAATCTGGGAGCACCTACCTTCCTCTTTCCTGAAAGTTCTTTGAGAAATTAGTAAGGTCATTCATTTTTCTTTGAAACAAGGGACATTAAAACTATTATAGCTGATGGAGTACTCTGTTTTTATTTTTAATAGAGACACCCAGTAAGAGTTTCCATTTTTCCCCAGGAATTTATAACTATGATAAAGACCCTTCTTATCACTGGGCGTGATGAAAAGGTGAAACCAAGTTAGGAAACAGAAATGGTGACTTGAGTTGTTAGAATGAAGTTGCCCAGAGTCTGGAATTGTCATCAAATATACTTAAGCTGTGATCAATCTGTGAAGGGTTTGTGCATGATGCACGTAGACTCAGATGTGTGTGCTTGTGAATATTTAATGAGGCAGGGGTGGTGGGTGCTTCTGGCTCTCTGGGTTTTGCTTGTTGCCAGAGATTATGCTGCCATCTGGATAGTACCTGCTTCCAAGATGTTGCATAGGTTTTTGCTGATTTTCTGAAGGTTTTCAACAATGCCTTTTATTTATCTTTGTTCAGAGAGGAAATAAGGCCTGGAACCTTTAAAGTTATGAGAGGAAGATGATCCTGGGGTGGGGAAAAGTATATGAGGCTCGGATTTTTTATGCACTTGAAGAATCTTAGTAAGGCATTATAGGGGCTGAGTTAAAAAATATATATATATATATATATCTATATTTATATCTATATCTAATCAGGCTTGAGCACAGGATGCTCAATGGATAAGCTGGTTGAGTAGTTCTTTCAGCAAAATGAAAATATTTGAGCAATTGGATGGTGGCTGTGGCATTTCATATTGAATGTGTGGTCTTGGAAGGTGGAGGTAGGTTTATAACCTTAGTATTATTAAGTAGCAATTACTCTAAAGCATCTTGGAAATACAGGTATCAACCCACATGTTTATCTATTAATGAGCATGCCTGGAAGGACTTCTCTTTGTGCTAAAGACTGCAACTAAAGTGAGAAAGTAGATGTGCCTCTTTTCTGGAGGGCATCAATCAACTGATAAATGTAAACTGTGTATCTATCATGTGCTGATGCTGGTGGTACAGGTGTAAATGAGATAGTATGGCTTTGACTCTTAAGGAGGTAACAATGGAGGAGAAAGACACAGGTAGTACAACAAAGACAAAGGTAGAACAACAAAGCTAGAAGAATATGAGTTGGAAGTACCCAAATATGCATTTCTGTGTATATATGTATTTCAAATAAAAAGAATAATATATATTTATTGGGTATTCATTATAGGCAAGACACTCTACCAAAACATTTTATATATACTGTCTCAAAAAATATCCCAGCCAGCCGGGCGTGGCGGCGCACGCTTGTAATCCCCGCGCTTGGGAGGCGGAGACAGGAGGATCGCGCAGGTTCGAAATCAGCCGTGCTGGCGTAAGAGACCCTGTTTCAAAAATATAAAATAGGTCTGGGAGTGTAGCCCGGAGGAAGAAGGGCTTCCAGGAACCCCAGTACCACCAAAAAAAAAAAAAAAAAAAAAAAAAAAAAAATCCCAGCCACACTTTGCTATAAGAAGACTACTGTTATCATCCAAATATTAAAACTGGGAAATTGCCGGGCATGGTGGCGCACGCTTGTAATCCCCGCACTTGGGAGGCAGAGACAGGAGGATCATGCAGGTTCAAAGCCAGCCGCGCACGCTGGTTTAGGAGACGCTATTTCCAAATAAAAATG
Source organism: Muscardinus avellanarius (assembly GCF_963383645.1). Lineage (NCBI taxonomy): Eukaryota > Metazoa > Chordata > Mammalia > Rodentia > Gliridae > Muscardinus > Muscardinus avellanarius. The sequence goes on from NC_137799.1 coordinate 16,627,567, forward strand.
TTAAAATAGGTCTGGGAGTGTAGCCCGGAGATAGAAGGGCTTCCAGGAACCCCAGTACCACAAAAATAAATAAATAAATAAATAAATAAATAAATAAATAAATAAATAAATAAATAAAACTGGGAAATTGATTCAGGAATGTTAAGTAGGTTACTTAAGAAGTCAGATGTCATGGCATGAGCCTGTAACCCCAGTACTTGGAGATCTAAGACAGAAGAATCACAGGTTCCAGGACAGTCTTAACAAGATTGTCAGCAACCTAGTGAGACTGCATTTTGAAATAAACCCATAAAGAAAGGCTGAAAGTGTAGCTTGGAGACAGAATGCTCTAGAGTCCAATCCCCAGAACCCCCCTCCTGCCTGCATTGATTATTTAAGAAAACCAGAAAAATCACAGCAAAGCAGGAACACACCGAGGTCCTCTCACTTCAGCTCCTCTCCTTTCATCTTCTTTCCTTTCCTCCTTTGATATCGTCTCTGTAGCATACACATATTCTGCAGGAATGAGCAACTGACATGGTTGTAATCGGGAATGGAGCTGAGGCCGAAAAACAGCTGCAGCTGAGTGCCACAGGCCTAGCAAATTCATTAGGAGGACACATTGGGGAAAATCATTTCAGGCCATGAGAACAGCATGTACAAATGCACAGAGGTCCAAACAGTCATATACTTGAAAGAAGAATAATTAGCTGGGAGTAGGTGAGTTGGGGACAGCCAGGGAGTTGGGGACATCTTAATCCCTCCTGTAGCACAGCTTCAGGCAGATAACAGCATCTCCATTTCAGTATCTGCCAAGGATCACTTCTCAGGGACCAAGTGAGCGAGGACTGATTCACTGACCTGATTAGGAAACACCCTACAGAAATGGAGATAAAGAAGGAGGAAGCAGGTACTAACTGTAGAAAGATGGGCTTCCAGATTGAAAGATTCCTTTGGGGTGCAGTGGAGGCTTTCAGACAGGGTGTTGGTGCTGTGCGGGGAGGGGTTGAGAAGGAGCAGACATATTGGATGAGAAGCTAGACCCATAAAGTGAAATGTAATGCAGGAGCCTGATAACTTATGCGGGTGAGTGGGGAGATGCGCACGCTGCAAGTGCTGGGCAGGAACGAAGCAGTTGTTAAGTTCAGGGTTTATGACTTGAAGAATGTGACCCATATAGCCAGCTTTCTCTTCCTGATGTGTTTTTAATCGGATGTTCTTCTAAAATTCACCCTTCACCGACTCCATATCTCATTCCCCGGAGGCAGCATGGGGCAATCTGTGTGCATCTGCTCTTGATATAGCTGTGGGTGCCTCTCCTGTCACACCTGGCAGGTCTCATCTTGGACACAGCACAGTAGCCAAAGTGCCAGTGTGCTGAAAGACTTGGAGAAAGCTGGGCCCGACACCATCTCAGTAGAGATGCATTTAGCACATCCTTTCTCTGTTCTGGGCTCTCTGCTAGCTGTTTTACAAGTGCTAATTGATTTGATCCAAGCAACAGCCCAGTATATTATAGTAATTTCTGTTTTATGGATATGTAAACCAAAAAGAAATAAAGCAACTTGCCAAGATTGAGTAGTTTCTAATTAATGACAAATTTGAGATTATTTTGTGCTGGAGATCCAACTCAGGGTTTGGCACATGCTAGGCAAGTATTCTACCACCAAACTACATGCTCAGCCCCCAAATATGGGATTTGGACTAGGAGATGTGATGTCTCAGTTACAAATCCCTGGGCTTGACCTTTCTAGCATATTGCTTGCTCGATGCTATGAGTGGATTCTTAAGCACAAGTGTAGGCAGGGGCCAGCTAGGGCAGTGTTTTAATAGTGGTTATATCTTAGGAACAGGGATGAAAGTAATATCTGGCTATCACAAATACCATGGAGTTAATTTGCTCATAAATCACTGGTTGTCCACGGGGGAGTCTGACTGGTCTCATGTCCAGAGGCGTCCCAGGGGCTGGATGTATTAACTCTGGGTCTAGTTCCAGGCTACGAAGCAAATACATGTAAGTTTTCCATTTTGTGGAGACATTAATGGAGGTGTAGGCACATGATGTAATACTTCTGATGTCATTGTTGTAATTGCCAGATTTGAGGTTCAAACTGAGGCTGATCTGGCTCCCAAGTCTTTGCTCATTCATGAGACTGTAGAACCATTTCTTCTCTCCCTTTATCTCTGTTTCTTTATTGGTTAAATGAACATTTCTGGTATCAGCCTTTCAGGTACTCACCTTAACAATTTCTGCTGTCTTTTCATTTCATCTGTACTTATTTAAACACACACATTGCCATAGGAAATTTTGTAATTGTCACTTTAAAAATAATAATAACTATAAAAAATGAAAAAAAAAACAGAATGGTGATATTTCAGTTTATATACTGGCTTACATATTCAGCTATACCCTTGCTAAGACAAGTCTCTAATCGTCAGGCTTGCCCCTTCTGTGTTAAAAGACTAATATTTACCCATGTTAGAGATATACTAAAGATATACTAGCAACAGATTTGTCTTCCTCCTTGTTATAATGAGAATTGGGAGAAAAATGAAAAAATGATTTTTTAATTATTTGAGTTAAAATTATTTTATAAAATTGCCTCTCTAATTTTTAGAAATAATTTCAGCCAGGTGTGGTGATGCACACCTGTAATCCCAGTACATGGAAGGCTGAGACAGGAGAATCACAGGTTCAAAGCTGGTCTCAGCAATTTGGCAAGACCCTTGGCAGCTTAGTGAGATCCTATTACAAAATATAAAATATAAAGGGCTGGGGGCATAGCTCAGAAATAGAATGCCTCCAGGTTCAATCCTGAGCACCACACATAAACAAGTAAATAGAATTATTATTTTTAATATAATTCTTTTCAGTTTTGCTTTTATTTCTTTTTGTGACACTGGGGATGGAACCCAGGGCTATTCTACCTCCGAGATATACCTCCGTCCCTATTTTCTATTCTTTATTTTGAAATAGGGTCCCACTGAGTTGCAAAGGGCCTCACTAAGTAGCTGAGGCTGACCTTGAACAGTGATCCTCCTGTCTCAGCCTTCCAAATGCTGAGATTACAAGTGTGCGCCAGCACACCCAGATTTTTAAAAATATATACTTTTATTGGTATCACACATCATAATGAAGTACAGAGTGGTAGGGCATACATGCACACAGCACTTGGTGAGCTGCCCCCAGCCCTTCCCTGTACGCTGATGTTGGCATTGTAGTTTCCAGTTTGTACATACCATTCATGGCAGTGTTTCGTTTATCCAGTCTCTCTTTTAAAAGCCCTATCTCCTCTAACTAAAATGGGAAGCTCTCCTTTCATGAAATGTTGGATGTGGGGATATTTTGCATCTATCACTTTTTGCATTCTGTACCTCTGAGATCTTTTAAAGGGGCTCTATATACTGAGAGATCCAATTTGAGGTAAATAGTCTTGATCGGATGATACAGTGAAAAAAATGTACAAGTCTAGCATGGGATACAGAAGAAGGAAGCAAAGACTGGGCAATCCTTTTACTCTGGTCACTCTAGAACATCTACAAGGGAGGTGGTCATTGGAGCCTATAAAATACCCAGGCTGGAAATTTGCTAGCTCAATCACATCCTGTGGAAACAGTCTTTTCTTTTTTTATCATTTTGCCTCCAATGCCCATTGGCTGCTTGCCCTGTGAGTCCTTACCTGGTTTTAACCTCTTTTCCCCCCACTCCTTGTCTATCAAGGATGGCCAGTGTCTTAAAAAGCAATGTACAGTGAGGACTGGCCTTTCCACAATTCCATGGGAGGAATGGGTGTGAGTCACATGTTTACTCTGCCCCCATCTTTGGCTGGGAGGCTGGCACATCTTAATTCACTTTCCTCCATAGATCAATGGAATAAGCCAGGGTTTGTTTCTCCTTTAGCACAACAGAAAATGAGGTTCAGAGAGTATCATTCACTCAGTGGAAGTCCCACAGCTTCTAAGTTCCAAATAACTCAACCATCTCTGAATCCAGTACTTTCATTCCATTGTCTTGGTATGCTGAAGATTTTCCTGGGTGGAAAAGACTAAGTTCTTGGGTTCCAGGGAGTTCCCGCACCATGGGACTGGGGCACACTGTCACACCTCTCAGCTCAGCCTTTCTTTGTTCAGTGGTTGGAGAATGATGCTAATGAAACCCTACTCATGGATTTTAGCCCCTTGGGGGCCAATTAACTTCACTTTACTTCAGCTGCCAGGAACCTCAGAACTAAATCCAGATCAATTAGCTCATCCCAGGTGCCTGGTAACATCTCTTCCTTCACTTGTTTTAACTCTTCTTTGTTCCATTTTTATTTTTAATTGTCCTGATTTATATCTTATTTAACTTTGTAATACCACTTTAGCTACATCTTGGGGGTAGTTAGGCTATGAATTCCAAATAAATAAGTAAAATCAGTTTAGGTATTATCGCTGAAGAAGAGCAGCTCATGAGTCCTCTTTGGGGTCGCTCCTGACTAAGTGGCCTTGGGCAGAGAAATTCTTCTTAGGAAACAAGGGCACTGGGGAGGGACAGGAAGGGAAAATGAGTGTGAGAAGCTGGACAGAGAAACTAGGTCCATCTTGGAATGACAGTGAGTACAATTGAAAAGTTGAATGAGACAGTTTATGAGAACTCATGGGAGAACCAGATCTCAGCCAGGATTCTGGGGCCACAGAGGGTGTAAACCTGAAGGAGGATATTGCAGAGCAAAGCAATATTTGCTAAGACATGGCGGGAGTAGCCTTGGATTTGAAACTCCACTCTTTAACTAACACTGGGTTGTGTGGCTGTGGGTAAGTCACTTAACTTTTTGAGCATGCTTTCTCCTCTATAAAGTGAAAGAGATAATTCCTCTAGAAAAAAAAAAAAAAAAAAAACAACAAGGTCTAGTACCTTGTTGGTCCCTGGCATTTGCTAGGGGATACCTGATAACATTCATTCAAGCATACATTTATTCATTTTTTCACTTCAAAGACATGAACTGAGCTCAAACTGTGTGCTAGGCACTGAGTCTATGAACCGAGTAGACAGGGTTGAGTCAGATGCAGCTTCTATGCTTTCGGTCTTATATTCTAGTGAAGCAGGCTAACAATAAATATCAAAATTACATAATGTGAGTGAGGTGGTTTTAAGTTATAAGAGGGGCAAAAAAAAGCAAATTCATGTCTAGCTCAGCATATGGGATGACAGCATATGTTTCAAAGGGCAAAGAACAACTCTATTCCCCCTGAGTTATAGGATTTGAGGGAAAAAAAAAAAAAAAAAACAACTTATAGAGCCAGGAAAAGCTTTCTAGAAGAGGTGGGGTTTAGGTGGAACTTGACCAGTTAGTTCAAGATGGGGAAATTGGCAGAGAATATTCTGCATTGTAAACATGGCAGTTAGTGTCTCCTGGTGTGTTGAAATTGGAGTGCTTTGGGCCATAGTACTGGTTTTGGATAGAAAACAAAAAGGCAGGGCTGGGGAAGTAGGTTAGATTTAGTTAAAAGGGAAGCTTGAGTGTTTTTTTAATGCATTATTTTATTTTATTTTATTTTTATCTTCTTTATTTGCAATTATGTTGAAAAATGTTTCATAAATTTATTGGCCATTTGTATTTTTCTTTTATAAAGTGGCTCTTTAGTTCATTTATCCGTTTTTATTTGATTTTTTATTGTTAACTTTTTTTAATTTAATTTTTATTTTTTTTATAAGTGGAACATATTGAGACTGGTGTACATTAAGCTTGACTTTTTAATTAAAACATGTGTTTGATCCTCTGACCCTGGGGTCACAAACATATGTACCTATAAGAAAGTGGATAAGTTGAATCTGACCCTCACCAGGCAGAGATAGTGGAGAGATCATTCATCAGTGATGAAACACAAGGAAGTTATTTCATATACAGATTCCTAGGAATTCCTTCCTAGGTTCTTCTGAGGAACAGATGATGTGGCAGCATAGAGATTTCATTGCTACCTGGAAGTATTCTGCTGTCCTTCCATACCTGGTGTGTGCCTATCATTCATTGCCAGACTTTCCAAGTCATCCCTTCCTGTTTACTCTTTGGACCCTGGATGATACTGAGTGTGTATTCTCTGCAGACATGGTGATGCACTAAAAATTCGTCATCACTGACTTGATGAAATCAATGTTTGAGACTGATTATTTGTTTATCAAACATTCACTGAGCATTTGTTCCCTACAAGGCTTTAGAAAGGAGGGAGGGGGATTGGGTCTAGAAGGTGAATTGGAAGGCTGGTCTGTTAGGATAAGAAAGGATGAAGTCTGCTTAGGAATGGAGCCTGGAAGCAGAATAGAGATGGTTTCTTTCTTTCTTGAGCCCCTGACTCCTCCTTTTAAAGAGACGGCTTACCTTTTTCATTTCCATAGAAGCAAAGAACTGTCCTTTTAAACTTTTTCACCTGGTTTCTTTATATTCTCATAAAATATTGATACATTATTGTATTATATTTGCCTAAGAAAGATCCATTATCTTTTATTTTCATATGATCTCTTTCTTTCTTTTTCTGTTTCTCATCCTGTCAAGTGAACACATCCCATCTGCCACCCATCTCCCAAAATTCATCCCCTGCATATTTGATAGAGGTGTCCTGAACTTCCAAAGGTAGGCATATGCCTTCACAGCCCTTCCTGGAGCTGACCAGAAAGGGCCAGGCTGGCTCACTGAGCTGCCTTTTCAAATCAATACAAGTACTTTGCTTTGGTTTCTGCATTGGGCTGCAGTGATCTTGTTCTGTCTGCTCTCCAGCTCAGTCTCCCTCTCCAGCATTTCACTCCCACCCTTGTGACCCACCCTTTCCATCACTTCCCCAGTGCATCCTTCACAGGCTCAAATGTCTCTGCCTCCCTCACAGGCATTACAGTATGATTGCTCTCAGAATAATGAGAAGCTGAATTGGGGAAGTTGACTTCCCTGAAAATGGTGTTTACGCTAAAACAAAGCAAAACAAAACCTTACCAAAAAAAAAAAAAAAATCAATGTCTGTAAGAACATGAGAGAATGGTTAGAATAGTAAAAATAGTATGCAGGAGGGGACATGAATGTTCAGCCTATATTCTTGATTTTCTGCCATTAACTAGCACTGGGACCTTAGTAAACATCGGTTTCCATTTTTATAAAATGAAGCAGATGTATAAGATTCTCTTCAAGGACCTCTCATCCTAAAATATTGCAGAGCACTAGGACAAAATGTCACCCTGACATTTGTGATGGGTTTTCTTTTCAGTCTATACCCGATGTATGTATAGGGATGCCTATAAGCTGTGATTATATATATATATATATATATATATATATATATATATATATATATATGTAAACCAAAACACTGTTTCCTGTATGTATCATCTGTAGCTAGAACCTCCTCCATGAAGAACAAGCAAGGCTCAGGTGAGACCTGCAAGAACTTCCTAACTGTATGAGTCACAGTTTTTCTTTGGGAAAGCACTTTTCCATTTTATGGATCATCATGAAGAAGACCACCGAGCTATGGAGTATTAGGATTCTCTATTTCCTGGACCTAGACACCTAGGCCCAATAAACTTGGACCATTCCTCAGTTAGGAGAGTGTTGATAGTCTCACAGAAGGACTTTAGGTATGAGACGTCAATGACTTCCATCATTATCATATTATCTGACACAAGAGAGATGTCCTTACTGGTACATACTGAGTGATTCACCGATATGTGCAAAGTGTCCAATGAGGACCTGTTTAATGGAAGGCACTAATATTTGGTCACGGTGGTATGTTATAGGATGCCCAAGTCAGAAGGCCAGATATCACTTAGAATTTCCATCTGCTTTCTGCTCAAACTGATGAGGATAAAGCTCAACCCAGCTCACATGATAAATTAGTGACCAAGCTAAGACTTAAGCCAGATCCCTTGACTTTCAGACCACTGTGTTTTTGTGGCTGTTTTGTTTTGCACTGGCTGACTCTATGTTGCTGGGGCAGGCTTTGAACCTTTGATCATCCTCCTGTCTTAACCTTTCAAGAACTGGGATTACAGGCATGCTCTACCACACTCAGCTTGGCTGACTCTGGTCATATTCAGCAATGTAAATGGGTTCAAGCAGCTGTGGGTCAACCCTTTCAGGAGGCACTTTGGGGGTTTGTGTAAATTTTCTGAGCTTCTGGGGGCAAACTCAGCTGGTGTCTTCTCTCTCACTCTCTGGGGCTGGCACTTTCTGCTAGTTTCAGTCTGAAGAACAAGATAATCTCTCTCTCTGCTTTCCAGCAGTGCAGGGCCACCCCATCACTCACTCTAACAGACCTGCTGAGCACCCACAGTATATCTGGAAGCCATTTTTCGTTTGGAAGTCAGTGGCGGTCAGCCAACATTTCAGTAATATTTGCTTTCCTAAGGCTTAGACAAATCAAATCTATTCACTTCCTCAGATTCGATCTCTCTTGGCTGGCACGGTGTCCCCTTGTCCAAGGCGAGCCAAGATATTATCTCTCTCTCTTTCTCTCTCTCTCTCTCTCTCTCTCTCTCTCTCTCTCTCTCTCTCTCTCTCTCTCTCTCCAAGTTTCTTCTTCTATTTTTTTTTTACTAGTATAGAGTCATAGTCTGAGATAGGGTTAAACATGGAAAAAACCCTAAAGAACCACCCAAATCAACTTTCCTGGTTATACAGGTGCAGAGACCAACTTCCAGAGATGTGGGGAAATCAGTTTCCCCTAGTCTTGCCACTATGGTGGTAGTAGGGACAGGGCTAGAATTTGAACATCCTAACTTAGTTTAGTGACAGCTAAGCCTTATGGTATATTCCAGTTCATTTTCCACAAATAACTCTGCTTTAGACATCATCTCATCCTTGCTGACCACTGTGCAGCTAGTGTCAGATCTAGGGCAAAGCATGAGAGCATATTCAGGTAATCTTAGAAACCATGCATTAACTCTCTGAAACTTAGTTCTCTTGCCTGTGAGGTAAGGGCTCAGTTTACACATTGTGCTGATGATGACGTAGTGTGCTGTGGGAACTGGATGAGGTAATGTGCCCCCTCCATTTTCAAGGTGCTAGAAGTGTGCATGCTCCTGCTGCTAGGTATTATTAGACTTCTTCCTTGAGCAGGAACTTTAAATATTTCAAAGTTGTGTTTATTCTATAATGAGCATTTGGGACATCCTGGCTAGGAAGCAGGTATGATATTTTGGGGCAAAGGATCTCTTTCAGGAGCCCTTCCATTCATCTAACTGCCTACTGTGTGACAGTCCCAGTAGGGAAGCTGCCACATCCTCAGATGCATTCAGAGCAGCCTCTGTCAGGGAGTATATGGCTAGAAATAGACCAGGCATTTTCTTTGGAGTTTCACAAAAAATGAATCTTCTGGGTCAAAGGCCCCTTAATCTGCAAAACACAAGCCTTTTGCCTGACTAGAGGCCCCAGCAGACTTCCTATACTTGAAGGGGCTTTGGTATGGAAAATGGATTGTGTTTTGAAGATTAAGGGGCCTTTCATCCAAAAGATGCAATATTTTTTTTTCTTTCCTCGAGCTCCCAATGAAACACCTTGTTCCTTTCTGACTTAAAACCCACAAGCAGGCTTCCTTTCTAATGCACAGATGGATTAGGTTGGACTGCATATTCACAGCCTATGAGGTGGAGAAAACCCCTGTGAATGCTCAGTGCCCCCCTCCTTTAGAGCTTATTCTTCTCTCCTCCTCCATGTATGGGCCAATCATTTCCACTTAGGCATTAAAATCATCTGCCCATAATTTAAGACTAGAGGGTCTGGAACTGCACTTCCAGAATTTCTGAGGAAGATTGGAAGGGATAGTGCATTAAAATAAATAAAAGACTGCTTAGGACTTACATGCCGCACTAGGCAAAGGCATCTGAGCCTAGAAGCCTCAGCTCAGACAGCAGACAGTAGATTGTGAGTTTAGATCCAAGGCTATTGAAAGTCCTAACATCAAATTTCAAGTTTGACTTACTACCCATGAGCTTACTTTGAACAAGTGATTTAACTTTGCTATTCTCAGTTCCCGTATCTCCAAAATGAAAACAATAGCATTATATGACCTAGTGTGTCTCTGATCTATCTCCACAAACTTTCTGTATAGCATCCTCTCCTCCCATTCCACCCAGTTTAGTGGCCCCAGTGGCTGAGCAGTCCAGCTCATTGATCAGTGGGTGACTAGGGGCCAGCAGATCTCACCCAACCTTACTGAACAAGGCTGCCTGCTATTGTTCCTGCAGTTGGGGTAGAGAAGGTCTGCTCCCAGCTCAGCTTGAGGTATGCCATCTGGATAGCCGGTTCCACATGTCCATCATCCTCTCTCTCTCTCTGAAACAAGATACATCCTTGTCTCTCTGGCAATTGCAGAAGTCTGAGTTAAGTGGAAGCTCACAAGATGTTTGGGGTTTGGACTCAGAACTACCACACCATCACTTCTGCTTCATTCTAATGACAATAAATAAATAAACAAATAAGTAAAGAGGATAAGCCCAAGTTCCAGGGAAGGGGACTAGACTGCCTCTGTAGTGGGAGTACTATAAAATGACATGACAAGGTTACTGAGCATAGGGAAAAGGCCATTAATATAATCCACCACAGCCATCCCATAGTGGAGATCAATTGAAATAAAGTGTGTAAACTGGGTATGGTGGTGCACACCTAATTTTTAGTGATTGAGAGGGTGAAACAGGAGCATCAAAGGTTCAAGGCCAGTCTCAGCAATTTAGCAATATCCCCAGGAACTTAGTGAAACCTTGATTCAAAATAAAATAGGGCTTGGGGTGTAGCTCAGAGTTAGAATGCCCCTGTGTTCAATACCAAGTACCAACATGAAAAAAAAAAAGAGAGGACTTTGTAAATATCTTGACACAACTCCTCTTGTACACTAAATGTTCATCAGTTATTTTCATCACTATCATGATAGCGAGAATGGTTAAGCCCAGAGTTTCCAAATCCAGTAACATGGGTGCTCAGAGAGGTGATACAGCTTTCTCAAAATTATATTGCTCAGATTGTTGGGCTCTTACAAATCAGGCAATTCTATGTGTTTTTAAATTTGGGATTTGAAAAGTAAAAGATCCTGGTTTGATCATCATAATATATGTATTTCTTAGAGTTAAGCAATAACCTTTATTGTTCCTACACTTCTCCTAAGTAGGACAGAGGAGTATGCATGACATTCACCTGGAGCTTTTACTAATAATTTATGTCCCTGTGTCCATGTTGTTAGAGATTGAGTTTCAGCAATTCTGGTATATGTTCAAGAAGTTTTACATGTATTGGGCATTTTCTTGTGATCTTGAACTACACTTTGTGAAAGGTGTGATAGTTCCAAAGAAAGTGAAATAGTGAACTCATATATCTTGGTTTAATTCTATGTGTATAGTATTGGTGATCTAGGAAGAATGGACACTCTGCAATCTGTGAGGGCTTAGAGGGAGCTGGAAAGAGACAGTGTGGGTATAAAAAAACAGAGGTTAGGTATGCACATTATCTACCAAGGAAGACTCAGCAGCAGGGGCATCCCAAACCAGAACTATAGGGAAAGTCAATCAAATGTCATTCAACTCCAACATTCTTTATATATGTATGTAGCTGTGTGTTGAGAAAATGTTATTATACTTGGGGTTTGTGTATTTCTTGCAAAAGAAAAAACTAACATTATTTTAGGTAAGAAAAATAATAAAAAAACAAGACTTGTTGGGCATGGTGGCATTTGCCTATAATATCGGTACTTGGGAGGCTGTACACAAGGGAGTCACAGGTTTGAAGCCAGCTTCAACAATTTAGCAAGATGTTCATGAACTTAATTGAAACCCTGTTTCAAAGCAAAAAAAAAAAAAAAAATGGAAAGCTCAAGGAATGTGGATAGTAGGTAAATTACCCCTGGGTTTAATCCCCAATACTAAACAAACAAAAAACAAGCAAATAAGTGACAAAGCCAATTGTATCCAACAGCATTCTTGCAGCTATAACCATGTAACTTAGAGAAAAAAAAAGATTTATTTTCTTGTGGTTTCGGGTTCAATCCGTATGAGGCCAGGGACCGTGGAACTCATGGCATGGAAATAGGAAGTGGAGAAGAGGAGAGCACATGGACTGTGCTCACATCATGGGGGTTAGAACAATAGAGAAAGCTGGGGAAGGAGGAGCCATATATATAACCCCCAAGGCCACACACCCAAGGACCATCTCTTCCAGCCACATCCTATTGGCTCACGTGGTATCAGGTAAATCCATTACAATGGGTTTGTCCACTTCTGTGATTATAACCCTGATGACTCCACTATATCAACCTTAAAGATTAATAAATGAGCTCTTTAGGGGACATTTTATATCTGACTATAATACCAACCACTCAAATAAAACTATTTGATTAGCTTACATCACTAAGCTCATGAGGGGCAGCTTGCTGTAGGTTCTAGGTTCCTTTGGTCTCAACATTTTATCATCTCAGAATAGTTCCTGATCCCACCTTTCCACTGACAACACTCTAGATTCTCATCCTTTTATATTCAAGTCTGGCACTAAAGCCTGCCTTTTTTGGTCTCAGGATCCCCATCAGTCTTTTATATCTTTCTTCCCCAATTCAAGTTATAAAATGATTTCTTAAGCTCTCTCTTAAACCACAAAAAACTGGAAATGTGAAGGAAATAGAACTTCAAATAAAAATGATGACTGTTTAAAACAGGGAATGGACACCTGAGAGGCAAATTTGAAATGTCTATTATACTTTTTGTATGTCAGATTTCATATTAAACCTAAGGATACAGAGATGAATTAGAACCTCGACTCTGCCCTTAGGATGCTCACCATGCAATGGCCAAAACAGAAATGTCAACCAAGGAATGAGGTAGAAACACAGGAAGTATTATGAACTAGTTTTAAGTAAGACACAAACATAGGAATGTATACTCTTATTAACATTTATTCTCTTCAAGACAGACCTTAAGAGAAGAAGGCACTGAAGATAAATTTTCAAGGGATGTAAGAGTTTCTTCTTTATTTACAGATATAAAGATATTTCAGGGAGTTTGTGAAAATATCAGAGTAACTATAACATGTTTAGTCTGCTGGAGGGAAGAGCATGGGAGGAGGATCAGCAAGATGTATTTGAGATGTAAGCAGGGTACAAGTAGAATACTTATTAAAATTTTGAATTCCATCCTGTAGGTAACAGGGAGAAGAGATAAAGACTATTGTGAACAGGGAAGTAAAGTAGCTCTGGTGTAGCTAAAGACAAAAAAGGAAAACCATGACTACCTCTAGTTCTTTTCAGATCCTGAGATTTGTTCTTTGTCAATGCTCAGGTTGGATGGGAAAATATAAGACTGGACTACCAGTTGGAGGCCTACTACAGGAGTTTAGATCTAGATTATCTTCTAATCAAGATATCACTCTCTAGTGGTTTGCTGTATAGGTACTAGAACAAGACTTCTGAGATTTAGAGTCTTTTACTATCCCCCACTGTTTTCCTATTTAATTTCTAAATATTCCCAGCTTCTGGTTTCTTATCTTTTAAAAATAAGTAACACTCTAACACTCATTCCTTCTTTAGAGGTTTGTTTTGAGGACAAAGTGAATTGTGTATATTTTATTTAAACAATATACTGCTGTTATCTCTGTTAATTTTATCATCTTAGAAATGAGAGGTATAAATCTCTGCCCTTAACATGTTATCTATGGTTCTGAGATTAAACGGAAACTCAATCCTTTTTCAGCATAAAGTTTTCCTGGAATGCAAGGATAGTGTGAGATGTGCCTTGAAGAAGTGTGAAGAGGCAGAAAACATTCACATCTTCAAACTAGCCTCATTTTAAAAAATCTATGATTGATGATTCAAGCATATACAGTGCTTGTTTAAGATATACCTCCTGACTTTCTTGGATTATATGATTGCCATAGGTAAGCATCAGCTGTAGCTATTCTTTTAGTTAGTGTAAAATGAACACTATAAAACGCTTAGAACATTGTGCAAGAAGTTGCAGAACCAGGGGGCTTTTGTCCAAATGGAATCACCAAAACATATTTAAGCTCTTTTCATTAGTGATCTGCTGGAAACATCTGGTCAAGGGGCACCATTTTTTGATGGGTAAATGTTGGCATTTAAATTCAAATAAAAATGTGTTTCGTTTACGTTTTTCACTGAATATTAGAGATAGATGAACCACGGGCAATAACTCAGAGCCATTAACTCACCAGAACACTCTTATTCTTTATTGAGCAATTATATTTTGAGGGCCTGTGTAATGCTAGTTCCCATCTTTGGCATGCTTTACTGCCTGTAAGCTCCTTGGTATGCAATGGTGGGGAGATTTTTTATTTTATTTTTTTTTATGTATCTCTGTATTCCATGCAGCACCTAGTTCACTTGTTATCACATGGTAGGTGGATTTTCATGATTCCAAGCTTTTCCCCCATAATCTGAAATGTTTTCTCTGAAATTCTTTTCTTTTCCTATTTGTTTGGAGGGAGTACTGAGTACTGGAAATTTGACCTAGAGGCATCCTACCCTAAAGCTACACCTCCAGCCCAGTTTTATTTATTTGGAAACAGTATCTCACTAGATTGCTGAGACCCTCACTAAGTTGTTTAGGCTGGCTTTGAACCTATCATTTTCTGTCTCAGCCCTTAAGTATTATGATTACAGGCATGAACCACCATGCCTGGCCTTTTTCTGCTTTTAAGTTAACAGATCCCTACTTGTATCAGTAGAGCCCAAACTGAAGTTTTCTTGAACTCATTCTGAGTTATTTTTATTCAGGTACCTGATGAAACTCAGTCAATTCTTCTGCAATTTGAATTCCACAGGTTTTTCTTCCTGTGACTCCTCAAAGCCATGAACAATTTTTATTTCTCTTTGATTACTCAGTATCTAGCCCAGAATTTGACATTCTACCCTCAACTCCAGACCTCATGTGACTCTTTCAATTAGTAGTAATTAATTTCCTTTTTCTCGCATTATTTTATTTTTTCTTCTTTAATTCTGGGTCTGTCCTGTGAGTTTATAAATCTACTAAAACCTTCCTATAATGACCTTTTTCCCACATAAACTATTGGCTTCCCTCTCTGGTAAGGAGAAAGGAGAAGCACTGGTTGCTACCCTTTTGCATTTTCCTTTTTAGCTGAGTACTCTACACTCTCTGTTTCCATTTACTTACATCCCATTCATACCTCAGCCCTTTTGATGGATCTTCAGTTCCTATAATGCTGTTGAAAACTGTCCACTGCCTCTTTCTTCTTAAGTGCAGTAAGCATCTTGAATTGTTATCTTGTACCTCTCTGTAGCTTTTGAAACATGAGATCCTTCTCTTCTTAAACATCTTTGTTCCTCCTTCCTTTCTTACAGTATCTTCTTGGTCTACTTCATGGGACTGTTGTCCTCTTCACAATACCTACAGGAGAGCCTCACTTATTGTTTGTTTCTATTATTCTTGACTTACATTTGTTTGCTGGGTGATCTCATCCACTCTGAGAAGTCTCACCAACACTTACTCCTTAGTAATTTATACAGATCTCTACCTTTAGCCTTGGCCTTTCTTTTAGTTTGGTCTCAAGGACTCTATTACCTCCTGGAAATCCTGCCTTGAATATTCTACACACACCACAAACTCAGAAA
Source organism: Muscardinus avellanarius (assembly GCF_963383645.1). NCBI lineage: Eukaryota > Metazoa > Chordata > Mammalia > Rodentia > Gliridae > Muscardinus > Muscardinus avellanarius. The sequence goes on from NC_137799.1 coordinate 16,643,131, forward strand.
ATCAAAGAGAATACTTGTCATTATTTATTTCAAATCAATTTTTCATTATTATTGTCATGAATGGCATTGTCATGACTCAAGGCACCAAACCAGACCTAGGATTCAACACAGATGCCCTCCTTCCATTACTCAACCACCAAATCTTGTTAATTCTGTTCTTCACTTTTATCCTTTTTTTCAGATGTAAGATAGCTCAGGCAGACCACATTTAATCTAGTCTGTTGTAGTACCTTATTATTTTTATCCTTATTCTTCCTTAAATTTATCTACTACTCCTTGAAGGAGTAAACCATCTTGCACACAATTATGACATAGAACTCTTCGTTTAAAGTCCTTCTGTTGCTCCCAGTGACCATCATGGGGCTGATCCAAACTCTTGATTTGTAAAGTGCATTCATTAAATAAATACTAATTTAGCCGGGTGTGGTGGCTCACGCTTGTAATCCCCGCGTTTGGGAGGCAGAGACAGGAGGATCGCGCAGGTTCGAAGCCAGCCGCGCGTGCTGGCTTAGGAGACCCTGTTTCCAAATAAAAATGTAAAAATAGGTCTGGGAGTGTAGCCCGGTGGTAGAAGGGCTTCCAGGAACCCCAGTACCACCAAAAAATAAAAAATAAAAAATAAAAATAAAAATAAAAATAAATAAATACTAATTTAGCATCTCCTTTATGCTTGGTTCCAGATAACTAGATATATCCAGGGGGGAAAGAAAGCATCTCTGTGTTCAAGAAAATATCAGTTGTATGTAAAGATACAACAAAACAAGTGATCCCATTTAGCTCTTGACAATCCCTGCTTCAAAATCCTTACCACAGTTATTGTGAAATATTTGTAGGTCCTATGTTCATACCACATTGCCTTCATTCTTTTTCACATGCTCTTTGTCTGGGCTGGGATTTAAGCCCAACGTTTTGTTATCTATAAAATGCCTCTTTTTCTTCTAAAGCCTCACCTGGATGTCACCTCCAAGAAATATTACTAGAGATCCTGGCTTGGTAGTCCAGGCTCTACAGAACCTTGGACACACTCTGTCTGTGCCCTGCTAGTCCATTATATTGAAGTCACCTGTTTCTGTATCCATCTTGTATCCTAGACTATGAGAACCAATTAAAATAATACAGACTCAATAGATGAGTGTTGAATTTTTTTCAATCTGGCCCAGAATAAACACTCCAAAATGTTTATTTCACTTTCTTCTTTGAAAGAGCTCCTGCTGAGACTGCTGATAACCTGGGGAGAAAGCTCAAAAGGCAGGAATTTAGGTTTTCACATTTCTAAATGTGGCTCAAATGAAATATTTATGAAGAAAAAGATGCTACACAATTTATGCTCATAGTGTTAATTTAAAAAAACTAATACTTAGGATCACAAAATTAAGTGTTCTTCACATTTCAGTTTTTATTTGGGCTTCCACAGCCCTCTCTAGATGCAGCATTTTTCAGAAGTTTCACACCTCAAATTGACTTATCAGCCATTCTCTTTATTAACATAGATATAGCAGATTTGTGATCATTCATGATTGTCAAAATAAGAAAACTGCAATTAGTGATGATGTGGTCTGGTAGCTTAGTGCACTAAATCCCTGAGTCATGGAACTTAGAATTGGCATAGGTAGAAGCTAAATTGTCAGTTTTAGATAATGTGACATTGGAAAAATAACTGTAGTTTTAAAGAGATATTTTGTTTTATCATCTGTAAAATAGAAATAATGTCACTCATCTTATAGGATTCTCTCTTGGATTTAGTATCATGGGGCATGAGATTCTGGCATATGATCTACCAAGTAGTATGTACTCAGCAGTCTTACTTACCCTTACTAATTAATTTAAATACAATTCAGTTGGTGAAGAGACTATTATAGAGTTGGGAATGTGGACGGACCTTGCAAGAGGGGTAGCTTAAATAAAACCACTGAGGCAAGGAAGTTTTTAGTGTGTTCTATCAGTGTAACTGGAGAGAGAATTTGGATAATCAAGTGATTTGAGGGTAGGGTGTATTAGAATGAAAGTAGAGAAAGGGTCTACCTCTTTGTTGAATACAAGACTGAGGGGTAAGGCAATCAGGAGGGAAGGATTAGGGAATGTCATAATATATCTGCATTTTGAAAGATGACTGGCAGCAAATGAAAGGCTGGAGGTAGTAGAGGTGCATGAATTAGGTAGACAAAGACAAAGATAATCATGATAGCCCAAGTGGTAGTCATATTCCAAAACAAGGACAGATGTCAAAAGAGAATAGACTTAGAAAAAAAAGTTTCCTTTTTAAATTTATTATTTTCAAATCGACTTTTATTGGTGCATGATGTAGCAGAGTGATAGTGACTTTTCTAAGGTACAGTATGTAAATGGAAGGAAGGGTATGCATAAGTTCACTCCAAGGTTTCCAGAAAAGATAGGAGAAGGATGTTATTGGTAAAGGAAGCATATGATAGGAAAACCAAGTTAATCGATGGGGTGTGGCAACAGTGATGGTGGTGGAGGGAATGGAGGGGAGAGTGAGGAAAAGTCCCCAGCATCTCATAGACATGATACATAAGATTTTGTAGTGCATTTGGATGGAGACTCCTGGGAGTCTAACAAATGAGCTTAGTTTGGGATATCTTGCATTTGAGAAGCCTGTGGGAGTTCCTAGAAATGTCAATTTTGTGGTTAAAAATTATAATCCAAGATAAACAAATTATAATGATCACTCATTCTAGTGGTTTTATAGTGTCCTGCTGCATTTTGTAATAAGTATAGAAAACAACCAGTTAAAAATTTTGGATATATATCTTCTTATGCATGCAGGTATATTAATCATTTATAAATATTACTTTTTAGCTAATCTGTGAATTTCTAGTGCTCAAGGTCTACTTACAACAGTGGTCAGAATTGATAATAGTAAGTGTAAATCTATATTTTAAAGGATCTTCTGGATTATTCTGAATCATATTAACCAATTATTGACACACCTGATTAAATCTCACTATTTCAACTGAGCCTTGCAGTGTGTGGCTGGTCTTCTATTGTGTCTCCTATTATGTCTTCTCTTATGTTCTTGTTCAGGTTCCTGTGAAGTATTATCACTATCATCAGTTCCTTTGTTTATGAAATTTCTTTGAAGCTGCTTGCCCATTTTGTAAAAGTCAGCTAAGTTATAGTTATATGACATAATCCTAAACTACACAGACTCTCACAAGCAAGGATCAATTCATCACAACATCCTGGAAACGAAGGACAGATGGGTTGGGCCTCTGCATGCCCAGGGGACTCTGCCCTCCTCTGTCGTTGCTGACTTGTGACTGCCTGATTTTTCTGCTGAGTCTTATAAATAGGTAGTAAGGAAGTATGTTGGAAACTCTAACATTTTTTCTTGCCTTGGATAGCAAATCATAATTGGACTTAATTGGGCTTATACACTGAGTTGGACTGTGAGTTTAGTGTTTTAGGTAAAATATTTTCTTTTGTAAATGAGATTCATTGGGTAATACTGGAAAATAAGAATAAAAGTAAAATCTTCCATTTGATCATTGTCTCCCACTGCTTCATCCTATTCTTAGATCAGGTTTCTCATGATATCTGGATGGAAGTTAAGACAAGGCCATAATTAAGGCTATTTTCAATTTTTTTTTTCTGTTCACCCTACTTTCTATACATAATTTCTATTCATCTATTGATGTTCAGATCAGTATAACAAATAAATCATTTTATTTATTTGTTTATTTAAACTCTTTTGATAATTATTTTTAAATATTTTTACTGGTGCATTGTATTCATACATCATAATGGGGTAAAAACTTGTGTAGACATACATGCACACATCACCCAGCCCTCCCCAGCCCTCCCTCCCATTCTTGGCCTAATGGCTGACTCTGATATGAATACATCTTGTGCTTTAGAGTTTCCTTCTTCCTCCTTCCCATCTTCACAGTTAGGTTATCTCCTCTATAGGATTTCCCTTTTCAGCTAGAGTTTTTCCTATGACCTATTTCTCCTTGGCTTTTGCATTATGCTAAGTGAGATTAGTCAATCACAAAAATTATGAAATCATTTTACTTAAAGTAGAAATTTTATCTCTCCAGATTCTCCTCTATCCCCCAATTTATGGTAATAGCTCATCTTTTCCATCTTGCTAACCTTGATCTCTGACTTCATTGCACAGTCTGATCAGGAATGAGAGATGACCAGACCTGGTATTGCATACCTGTAATCCCAGTACTTGGGAAATTGAGACAGGAAGATTGCAGATTTGAGGCTAGCCTTTGCAATTTAGTAAGATCCTTAGAAACTTAGACTCAGTTTCATAATTTAAAAAGATAGGGCTGGGGTATAACTCAGAGGTAGAATGCCCCTGTGTTCAGTTCTTACTCTCATAAAAAAATTAAAAATTAAAATTAAAAAAGAATGGAGAAGTAAGGAAGTAGGAAAAGTCTTCCTTGACTAGTCCTTTCTGAAGATCTGGTATCTGTGCTGTATAGATTTGGCAGGTCTTTAGTGTAAATCTTTTCTTAGAGCATTTTTGAAGTATCTTTGAACTTCTGTTCTCTGAATCTCTGCTTAGTAATTTTTCTAATGCAGGAAGATATATCCCAGCTGCTTTCTTACCCCTCATTTCTTAGACCCTTGGTAAATGGCAAGGCTATTCCAACTTTCTTATGCTGAGACTTCTCTTCTTAGGTTCAGGTCTTAGGTAACCTACCTGACTTTCGATGTGGCCTACCTCTGATCAATGAAGGGGGAGGGCACATTCATTTACTAAGGAGTTGACCAGTTATTTCCCAAATGTCAGGCTGTGATCTGATGACTTCAATCTGATTCTCTTAGGTTTCTCTCTTGTGCATTCTTTTCATAAATTTCTCCAGTGTCCACTAGTCAGTGACCTACCATGTTTCCCTGAGCTCCAGGGGACAAAACCATGCTCTTTGAACAGCACTGTTGGAACTTGAAATGGGGCACTTTTGCCTTCTCCTCACCTGATGAGGAACCTGGGAGGTACAGAAGATGGGTCAGCACTGTCAGTTTCTATGTGAATTCCACTTTGGTAGCAAAGTCTTACTTTTTATGCTGTGATGTGGTTTTTAAGAACCCCCCAGAGTGTATCTTGTAATGGTGGTCATATCCCTCTCTTTGGAATATGGTTGCAATCTGTAGTTTGGGATTTGAGTTAAAGGTAACTATTAAACACTATTCAGTTTTTATCTGAATCCTAAGAGGTGCTCATTCTCTCTCTTTTTTTTTTTTTTTTTTTTTTTTACCCAGGTGTTAAAAACTGAGGTACAGAAGCATTAAATGACATGCATTTAACATCTCTTAGTTTCATACATCTGCATCTTGATAAAAAGTGCTATCTGAAGATCCAGGTTTGAAAGAGGAAGCCTGGGCGATTCCACTGGTTAGTCCAGGTTCAGGAGGCAGGCGTTGTGAGCTGTCTCTGGATCTAGTTATCAGCCCAGTTCCTTGGGGTCCCTGGAAGAGTGGAGAGAGAAGGCATTCCTTTTTACCCTTTGGCCCAGTAATCCATGCAGAAACCTCCAGAGGCTGAGCTTGGTAACGGGGCTGCCAGGTCATTTTCTCTCATCTCTTCCTACTGAGTATGGCTTCAAATGTAAATAATTGACAGTGGCAGCAGTTAGGGGATGCACGCTGTGTGGGATAAACCCAGTTCCCACACAGGCTTATATCTAGCACGGTTCAGCCACGGGCCTCAGGTGTTCTCTTTGCCACGGCCTGTGAAGCACCATCATGTCTGCCAGAGACCACTCAGCAGCATGCCTATGACTAACCAAAGATCACAGGGTCAAGGGAAGCACTAGAAATAGAATGACCGTGTGTTCCCAGGCTTTAAACCCCAGCTGCAGGAAATTCCTTTTATAACTCTTTTTTTTAATTTTTTATTTTTTAGAGACATAGACAGAGGTTTATTTGGGGAAAAGGGGAAGAAATGCACATTCAAGAGAGAATGCGGGCCACCTCAAGATGAGGAAGGCATTTTGGGGAGTTCAGGGTTCTCTTCTTATAGGGGACTTTCGTGAGGGGTGGGCTAGAGAAGGTAAGTGAGGATGCGCTCAGTCCGATAGTCCCAAGGCAGCTTATGGTGGGCAGGTGGTCTGGCAGCCTTAGGGTGGATGAGCTCAGTTGAGTAGTGCTGAGGCGCTTCCTGATGGTCTGTGGTCTGGTCAGCCTTAGGGTGGATGATCTTGTGTTGATTGGGGTCCTCATTGGTTGATTGATGGATAAGGTAGGATATCCTAAATTATAGGTTTTCTCGGATATATTGTTAACTCTAGGATCTACAGGTTTCCCAAGAATTTATGGGAGAGTCAGGCCTGGGAAAGAGAACCGGTTTGTGGACTAGAGGCTGAAGCATTTCAGCTCTAGGTTCTTATATTAAAGTTATATTTTTACTTTTCCTTCCTGTCTGTCTCCTTTCTTTTTTTTTTAGTTTTTTTTTCCTTTTAAATTTTTTTATTGGTGCATTATATTCATACAAGATATTGGGGTAAAAAACTTGTGTGTACAAACATGTACTCATCGCTGATTTAACCCCTACCCAATTCCCACCCCATTCCATCCCCATCCCTCCCTCCCTTGCTTGGCTTAGTGATTGACTTTGATATGTTTAAGTACATTGTGTGTTTTAGAGATTTTCCTCTTTTCCCCCCTCCTTTCTCCTCCTTTAGGTTGTGTTGTTTGCTCCTCTATAGGATTTCCTCTTTCAAGAGTTCCTCCTATGACCCATTTCTCCCTAACTCTCACATATTAGGGAGAGCATCTGATTTCTTATTCTTTGTGACTGACTAATCTCTCTTAGCATAATGTCCTCCAGTTCCATCCATTTCCCTGTAGATGCTGCAATTATGTTTTTTTTTTTAAATGGGTGAGTAAAATTCCATTGTGTACATATCCCACAGTTTTCTAATCCATTCATCTGTTGATGGACATCTTGGCTGGTTCAATAGTTTGGCTATGGTGAATTGTGCAGCTATGAACATAGATACACATGCATTAGTTTGGTAGTTTGGTTTCTTTTCTTTTGGGTAGATACCCAACAGTGGTATTGCTGGATCAAATGGTAGATTTGTTCCCTTTATTCTGAGGATTCTCCATACTGTTTTCCAAAGTTGTTGCACTAATTTGCAATACCAGCAACAATGTCTTAGAGTTCCCACTTCTCCACATCCTCACCAGCATCTGTTGTTGTTTGTGTTTTGAATGATTGCCACTCTAGTTGGAGTTAGGTGGAATCTCAGGGTAGTTTTGATTTGCATCCCTCTGATTGCCAGTGATGTTGAGCATTTTTTCATGCATTTATTGGCCATTTGAATTTCTTCTTTTGTGAAGTGTCTATTTAGTTCATTTTCATTTTCCCATTTTGTTATTGGATGCTTTGTTTTCTTAGTGTTGAGTTTCTTGAGTTCTCTGTATACTCTAGATATTAGTCCTCTATCGGTGGTGTAGGTGGCAAAAATCTTCTCCCATTCTGCTGGCTCTCGATTGAGGTTCTGGATAGTTTCATTTGCTGAACAGAAGCTCTTCAGTTTCATGCAATCCCATGTATTGATTCTCCTTTTAATTTGTTGTGCCTTTGGGGTCTTATTGAGGAAATGTTTGTCTGTGCCTATGTGTTGTATTGTTGGACCTATGCCCTCTTCAAGGAGCTTCAAAGTCTCTGGTTTAATTTCCAAGTCTTTGATCCATCGTGAGTTGACTTTTGTACAGGGTGAAAAAGTGGGATTAATATCCATTTTTCTGCATATGGTTAACCAGTTTTGCCCACACCATTTATTGAAGAGGCTATCTTTTTTCTAGTGTATGTTTTTGGCCCCTTTGTTAAAAATCAATTGGCTGAAAGTGTGTGGACTTGTTTCTGGGTCTTCTATTCTGCTCCATTGGTCTATATATCTGTTCTTTTGCCAGTACCATAATGTTTTTATTACAATGGCTTTGTAGTATAGTTTAAAGTCAGGTATTGTGATTCCTCCTGCGTGGTTTTTGTTGCTGAGAACTACCTTGGCTATTCTGGGCTTTTTGTTATTCCAGATAAATTTAAGGACTGATTTTTCTATGTCTGTGAGGAATGATCTTGGTAGTTTAATGGGTATTGCATTAAATCTGTAGATCACTTTTGAGAGGATGGCCATTTTAATGATATTTATTCTGCCAATCCATGACCATGGAAGGTCTTTCCATCTTCTAAGATCTTCTTCAATTTCTTTTTTCAGTGTTTTATAATTTTCTTTATAGAGATCTTTTACCTCCTTGGTCAAGTTTATTCCTAGGTATTTTATTTTCTTGTGGGAGATTCTGAGTGGAAGTGTTTGCTGAATTTCTTTTTCAGTGGATTTATGGTTGGTGTTCAGGAAAGCTTCTGATTTTTTAAGATTAATTTTGTATCCAGATACTTTGCTGAATTTGTTGATCAGTTCTATAAGCCTTTTGGTTGAGTTTGTTGGGTTTTCTAAATATAGTGTCATGTCATCTGCAAATAGTGAAAGCTTGAGTTATTCTTTTCCTATTTGTACTCCTTTGATTTCCTTTTCTTGCCTTATTGCTCTGGCTAGAGTATCTAGTACTATATTGAAGAGAAGTGGTGATAAGGGACATCCTTGTCTCTTTCCAGTTTTTAGGGGAAATTCTTGAAGTTTTTCCCCATTTAATATGATGTTGGCAGTGGGCTTATTGCAGATTGCCTTAATGATGTTGAGATATGTTCCTTCTATTCCAATTCTCTGCAGTGTTTTTTTTATCATAAATGGATGTTGAATTTTATCAAATGCTTTTTCAGCATCTATTGAGATGATTATGTGGTTTTTGTCTTTGATTCTGTTTATATGATGAATTACATGGATTCATTTTTGTATATTGAACCAGCCTTGCATCCCTGGGATGAACCCTACCTCGTCATGGTGTATGATTTTCTTGATGTGGTTTTGAATGCGTGTTGCTAGTATTTTGTTTAATAGTTTTGCATCCAAGTTCATCAGAGATAAAGGCCTGTAGTTTTCCTTCCTTGAACTGTCTTTATTAGGTTTGGGTATTAGTGTGATGTTGGCTTCACAGAATGTATTTGGGAGAGTCCCTTTTTTTCTATTTTCCGAAATAGTTTGAGTAGTATTGGGATTAGCTCTTCTATAAAGGTTTTATAGAATTCACTTGGGAAACCATATGGTCCTGGGCTTTTCTTTGATGGTAAGCACTTTATTGCTGTTTCAATCTCTTTGATTGTTATTGGTTAGTTTAAGTGTTCTATATCTTCTTGACTCAGTTTAGGAAGGTTGTATTTATCTAGGAAGTCGATTTCCTCCAGATTTTCAATTTTGTTGGAGTATAGTTTTTCAAAGTAGTTTCTGATAATCTTCTGAATTTCTATGCTGTCAGTAGTAATGTCTCCTTTTTCATCCCTTATCTTCATAATTTGGGTTGATTCTCTCTTTTTCTTAGTTAAGTTGGCTAGTGGTTTATCAATCTTGTTAATTTTTTCAAGAAACCAGCTTTTGGTTGTGTTGATTTTCTGTATTGTTTTTTTACTCTCTATTTCATTAATTTCTGCTCTAATTTTAATAATTTCCCATCTTCTGCTGGCTTTGGGGTTCAATTGTTCCTGCTTTTTAAGAGCTTTGAGGTGTGTCGTTAGGCAATTTATTTGAAGATTTTCTGTTTTTCTTATGTGAGCACTCAGTGCTATAAATTTTCCTCTTAATACTGCCTTCAAAGTGTCCCAGAGGTTTTGATATGTTGTATCTTTATTTTCATTTGTTTCTAGAAATTTCTTCATTTCACCTCTTACATCTTCTATAACCCATTCTTCATTCAGAAGTGTGGTGTTCAGTCTCCACATGTATATGTTGTTTCTCTGGGTCTTCTTATAGTTGATTTCTAGTTTCATTCCATTATGGTCTGAAATGACACAGGGAAGTCTGTAACATTTTTTAAATTTGCTAGTGCTCATTTTGTGTCCCAGAATGTGATCTATTTTGAAGAAGGTTCCGTGAGCAGCTGAGAAAAATGTAAACTTCGCTGTAATTGGGTGAAATATTCTATATGTGTCCAACAGGTCCATTTGGTTAATGGTGTTCTTTAGTTCTGAGTCATCTTTACAGACCCTCTGTCTGGAAGATCGGTCTAGTATTGTGAGAGGTGTTTTGAACTCTCCCAGTATTATTATGTTGGGATTTATGTGTGACTTCATGACACAAAGCGTTTGATTTATGAAAGTAGCTGCCCCTATGTTTGGGGCATAGATGTTGATTATTGTTATTTCCTCTTGCTGGACTATTCTTTTTACCAGTAAAATGTGACCTTCTTTGTCTCTTCTAATAAGTTTGGGTTTGAAGTCTAACTTGTCTGATATCATAGTTGCTACTCCTGCTTGTCTTCAAGTACCATTAGCATGGATTACCTTGCTCCAGCCCTTTACCTTGAATTTGTTCCTATCTTTACTTGTAAGGTGTGTTTCTTGTAACAGCAGATGGATGGATTCTGGTTTTTAATCCATTTTGCCACTTTATGTCTTTTTATTGGGGAGTTGAGGCCATTTACATTCAGTGTGATTATAGAGAGATAATTTTTAATTCCCAACATTCTCTTATTTCTGTTTGAGATACTGTTTATTCTTCTTTGCTTAGTTGTCTGCTGGATGGAAATTCTTGTTTCTTTGGTTCTGGCGTGTATTACCCATTTCCTCTTTGCAGTTAATCTCCTTGAATATTTTTTCTAGCGCTGGTTTTGAAGACATAAATTCCTTCAGTTCCTGTATGTTATGGAAGCTTCTTATTTCCCCATCTAATTTGATAGAAAGTTTTGCTGGGTAGGAAATTTTTGGCTGGAAGTTGTTTTCTTTCAGAGTTTGGAATATGTTACTCCAAGCCCTTCTGGCTTTCATAACTTGGTTTGGGAAGTCTGGAGTGATTCTAATTGGTTTGCCTCTGAATGTCACGTGGCCTTTTGTTTTTGTTGCCTTTAAGATTCTCTCCTTGGCTTCCACATTAGTCATTTTGACAATTATGTGGCGTGGGGATCCTCTTCTCTGATCCTGTCTAAAGGGAGTTCTATAAGTTTCCTGGACCTGTGTATCGACCTCTTACTCTATGTTTGGAAAATTTTCTGCTATTACTTCCTTGAAGAGATTATTGATCCCTTTGGTTTTACCTTCTTTTCCCTCCTCTATTCCAATTATTCTTAGGTTAGCTCTCTTAAAATGGGCCCATATTTCTTCAATGTCAGATTCCTGCTGTCGGGTTTTTTTTTTTTCTAAATTAGAAACTATGCGTTCATTTTTGGAATTATCATCTTCAAGAAGTGAGATTCTATTCTCCATGTGGTCTAATCTGTTGTTTATACTTTGAATTTAGGCCTTTATTTCAATGATTGCATCCTTTTTTTCTTTGACTCTCTGTGAATTCTTTTCGAAAGTCCTCTATTATTTCTAAAGTTATTTTTCTGATTTGATCTTCTAGAGATCTTTGGATTTTTTTTTGTTATCAGATTCTGATGTTGTGGAGTTGTGGGCATTCACTGCTCCATTGTTATTTCTCTTTCCCATGATTTTGGAAGTTTGTGTCTTCTTTGGTTCTTCCCTGGGTCACTACAAGTTCACTTAAGATGCTCTGGATCTAGAGTCTGTGGTATCTCAGTCACCACTACTCCTTTACTGGGTTGTATCACAAAGTCTCAGACCCAGGGAGTCAATCGAGGCAGCCCAGACTGTGGGGGGTGCCAAGTTGGGCGTTCTTCAGTGGGGAGTTGTGACTATGGTGTGATATCTCTGTCACCGCTACTCCCCCACTGGGTTGCACTGCTAAAATCTCCGACCCAGGGAGACTATCTGCGCAAGTCCCTGGGAGTGCAGTACTAGGATTTCTCCCCTAAGGGATGCAATTTGACTCACGGTTGTTGAGTGTGCTGATGGAGCTGTAGTAAACTCAGTGGATTGGCTGCTGCCGCCACTGGCAATATGGCACCACTGCCACGCCCTCGGCCATGATGCAGAGTATTTCTTCTCAGGTTTTGAGCTCCGCTCTGAGTCTCTGCCAGGTGTGCTGTGCTCGGCCCTTGGGAGCTTTATATGTTTCCTGCGCCGACAAAACTGCTGACTGCCGCCATGCTGTTGAGCACCTGCTCACCTCGGCTCACTGTTTACCCCTCCTCTCTGGAGCCTGGTGGCTGGTTGAGTGCGTTGGTCTTTAGCCGTCTCGTGAACTTGCTGCTGCTGCTGGCAGTAAGGCGCTGCTGTCGCATCCTCGGCCGTGAGGTTGGCATAGTTCTTCTCTGGTTTTGAGCTCCACTGAGTCCCTGCGGGGTGTGCTGATCCTGGCCCTTGGGAGCTTTAGACGCTCCTTGCGCCGAAAAAACTGCTGACTCTATAACTCTTTTAAAAGAACAAAATTCTTAAATATATATTGGGAGATATTCAGGGCTGACTTTAAGGTATGGACCTATGAAGCCACAGCTCTGAAGTACAGGAGTTCTTACTTGTAGTTTGTTGTTTGTTATTTGTTTGTTGATTTTGGAAGCAGGAGGCAAGTGGACAGTAGCTCAGACCAAACGTTGTAAGGGAGAATGAGTTGGGTGTTGTTTTTCCTGTCATTGATAGAAATGTGGAGATATATGAGCGACCTTCCCCACCCCAAGCATCTGTCACAGCCCCCTGTTGCCAAGAAAAATAGAATAGCAGCCATGGTGCCATTTTAAAGTTTCTGCCACCTTAACATAATAAGTAAAGAAATTAGTGAAATTCATTTTAATACCTTTTATTTATCTCAATACATCCCAAATCATATTGGAACATACCATCAATAACAAATATCAGTGAGATATTTTACTTACTGTTATTCTCACTGAGTCTTTGAAATTCTGGAGGGTGTGTGTTTCAGACTTGTAGCCCATCTCCATTTGTTCGTACCAGCCACATTTCAAGCTCTGGCTAGCTGCATGCAGCCTGCTGCTCCGGAATCGGACATCAGAGCCTTTAGTCCTGACTGCCATTTATTAGCTTTATGGGTCAGATCCTTACCTTCTTGACCCTCAGTTTTCCCTTTCCTCCATCTGTAAACTGGGAGCCATAATCTGTACCTCACATGGTATTGCCACAAGGTCACATAAGCGACCAATGTGATTCTTGGTACATGGTGGATACTATTTCATGAATACTGTTGTTCTCAAAATGACTTTCACAGCAACTAACCTGTGAGATCTCGGTGGAGGGCAGCGTATACCTGGCCTCTGAATGCATCTGAGCACAAACTGACCCTGAACTTCTCTCTTTCCCTTCCCTCCATGGAAAGTTCTTTGTCACCAAGGCATCTGAACTTCATTTCCTTCAAGTGTTTCTTGCTCAGAAGCTCCTTCATCAGAGATGTTTTTCCCCAAACAACCTATATGGAAAACAACACCCTTATTTTCAACTCCCCTTATCTGCTTTTCTTTTCTTTAGTGCACTCTTCACGCAGCACAAAATGACCTCTTCCCTCATTTGGAAGCTGGTTCCTCCAAGAGCTCTTGCTTCACAAGTTTCCCCAGACCCTGTTCCTCTACTGGACTTTTTCTTAGTGGCAGTAATGATGGCACATACCTGATGTTAGAATCACTCATGCATAGGTGTGGCTCCCCCATTAGAAGTTGAATCTTGGGAGGGAAACATCTGATTTCACTTTGAAGTGAGTGATACAAGTGATATCTTTTAAAAAGATATGATACAGGTTAAAATCCTGAATCTAACATATAAGAATTCTGAACATGGGGAAATTATTCATTTCTTATCAGTTAGGGATAGCTATATCCACTTTGTGGAATATACCTTGGATAATATCTATTCTAGACTAGATGCTTTGGCTACTACCAAGGGAACAGATAATTTTAAAGCCAAGAACATAATAGGTGATTAACAAATACCAGTCAAGTAACCTTTATATTATCTCAAGTCTTTAGCGCAGTTAGAACTAATGTGGCCTTGTTTTCAGAATAAGGGTAACAGTGCCTGTCATCCTATCTTCTCTGTCAACACTTAGGTAGGTATTAGATGTACTTGTCTTTGATCTAGCCTAACAAAATATTTCTTTATAATAAAAATGCACTTTGTAGAAACTTTCACTTTTATTTTTAATGTGCTGGGAATTATGTTGATTCTAAGTTAACAGAGATATAGTCTGACTTCTTCTAAAAATCACTCACCTCTACTTGCTGAAATTCTGATATATCATACATCCTCCACACAAAGCAGGTTCATACATAGCCACATACACCCACTGTCAAGACAGCCTTGGAGAATGAGAATTCTTAACCAGGAACCAGAAGACAGGCATCCCAATTTGTCTCCCAGGTTATCATCTGTGAAAAGGAACTGGACTAGAGTGGGTTTTCTCAACTTTTCTGTCACTGACACATTGGATTCAACATGTTTTGTTCCAGGGGGCCATCCTGTCAAATGTAAGATGTTCAGCAGCCCTAGCCTGCATTCACCAAGTGATGGTAGCATCCTCTTTGTTGTGACAATCAAAGATGTCAAAGGGGGAGACAAATGGCCCTCAGTTGGGAAACACTGGGGTAGAGCTTCCAAATTCTATCTAATTTTAGGACTTTGCACCCACATATCAGTCTCTTGTGTACAGACACACACACACACACACACACACACACACACACACACACACACATCCATGCCACTGTTCCATTATCACCTCATCTGGTTTCATTTCTGACAGCTCCATGCTCTCAATTTTGCTTCCTTGCAGTCACAGTTAAGTATTCTGTCCCCAGCTTCCACCCACACCCACTTCCAACAGAAATGTGTGGAAGGACTATATGGCTGATTGCTGGTTTTGTCAGTGGGTTGGAGCTGACCTCGTGGGTCTCTGAACCATAGCCCCCAACCCTGCTAACTATGCTGGTGGCCCTGGCAGACAGCCTTGGCAGCTGAAGCTGTTAAGGTCCTGGGCTCAATGTGCATGACTTTGTTTTAGGCTCTGCAAAAAACTTCAGGCCATTGCTGTGCCCAGCCTGCTCCTCTGCACACGTGCCTCTCTCCTCTGCCCTGACAGCTGGGGCTCACAGTGACAAGGGGGATTTTGTTGCAACTCAGGATAAAATAGTACAGTTGGGCAACAGAAAAAAAATTCAGTTGGCCAGAAAATCTACATCTCTTTCTTTCTGATTTTTTCTCTTTTTTAGCTTTACTTCCCTCCCATGTTCAGCTAGAAGAGTCAACAAACAAGACATGATATTTAATCATGTGCATAGATGGTTTTGCAGTTGACAGATTGTATCCTCATCATATTTTTAAATGGTAGCCATTAAAAAAATCCAAGGTCTAGAGAAGAGACATTATTTTTCAGTCACATGGCAAGCCAGGAGGAAAAACAGTTTTGAAAGGTTCTTGCCAGTTCAAAACTGACAGCCCCCTATGAACAAGAGAGACATAGAAACAAAGAAGTATAATATGAGCTAATGAGTGCTGACATTACAGTTAGAAGAAATGAGCAGCCGGAGCTGGGTGGAAGGGACAACACTGCTTTAATGGAATAGCAAAAGGAAATGATTCAGCAGAGTGTGGTGGCACATGCACGTAATCCCTGTACTTGGGAGGTTGAGACAGGAGGATCATAGGTTCAGGTTCAAAGCCAGCTTCAGCAACTTAGTGAGACTCAGCAACCTAGTGAGACATGGCTACAAAAACAAATTAAAATAAAATTGAGTGTGTAGCTCAGAGGCAGAATGCCCCTGGGTTCAATTCAAAGGAAGGAAGGAAGGAAGGAAGGGAGGAAGGAAGGAAGGAAGGAAGGAAAAAGAAAAGTTTTGGTGGCACATTTCTGTAATCCTAGTAATTTGAGTTTGAGACAAGAAGATTGCAGGTTCAGATTCAAGGCTACTTAGTGAGACTTTCAGCAACCTAATGAGACCCTGTTGCAAAAGATTATATTTAAAATAGGATTGGGGCTATAGCCTGAGTTTAATGAATGTGACCTCAGCTGGCTACTGGACAAACAGGACTTACTCCAGCCTAAGAACAAGGTGATCAAAAGTCACTGGTAGCCGAGAATAGGATGACAGCTTCAGTCTCAACCTTCAGGATCATGATCATCCTCCTTGTTATCCATGCCCTTTATTGGGCAGGTACTGTATGACACTAGAGGGAGCACTTTGCATAAATAAGTCATTTAAGTGTCATACTAGTTCCAGGTACAAGTGTTATTATTAGTCACATTTTACAAAGAAGGAACCAGAAATTAACACTCAGAAAAGTTAAATAGCTTTTCTGAAACTCTCTTGTTAGAGTTGACACAACCTAGATTCAAAGTTTCATTTCAATATGGAGTAAGATAAGCTCTTTTAGAAGAGGCAGGGTAAGAGGTACAAACTTATGTGTTAAGCTAGTAAATAGACTAAAGATGAGATAATAAAAATAAAACTTGTAAACTGCCAAAAGGTTAGGCTTGACCTTGTGTTTTCTCTTCTACACTTCCCAGGAGAATCTTCTCCCTAAGCTATCCCTTAGGTACCAGCATTTCTCCAATGCAGCATCACTGTGCTGACACCCCCTCCCCCCAAAAAAAGAGGTGTGCAAGATTCCACCCAAGCCCCTGGCCTTTAATTTCCCCTTTGAATGCCAGTGAACCTGCAGGCTCATAGATAGGTGATTCAGAAATATATTTCTTTGGAATTTGGGAGACATGTGCTGAGCTTGGTAGACACATACTTCAAGCTCTAAAGAATACTTCATTTCCAATGTATATGGCCCAGGTAATCATGATGGTAATCCGTGTGAGACTGTATATTCATCAGGGCATGCAAAATCAACATGTGTGCTCCATGGAGGAGACATATTTGTGTGAGAAGGAACCCTTGTTACTGAGTCCCCATTATGAGAGGCAGGTTGTATGGACAGTAGTTGGGGCAGACTCTTGAGTTCTATCTTCATATCCTTAACTGGCCCTCTGAAATATTTTTGAGCCTTATTTTATTAAAGAACTCATTTCATTCACTCTTCCAACACTTCTTCAGTGAGACAAAGGAGGAAGGTACCATCCTAAGAGATTAAGTACTATGCCCATGCTCACACAGCATATGGGCCCCAAGCAAAGAAAAAGTGTGAGCCCAGATCTCCATGGAGTCTGTGCTTTAACCCACAAATTGTATTGACTTTTGTAAACCTTAACCTCTTCTACTGATAGAAGATGTTATTGGAAAGATATGTTAACATTTTTCCCTCTCCACTGTCTTCCTCCCCTTTCTTCTCTCTTTCTTTCTCCTTTCTCTCTTTTTGGTTCTTTTCTCTACAGGACTCCACAGAATGGAGCAAGAATGAGAGGAAAAAGGCCGGCAGAAAAGCATGAACTGGAGGTTTGTTGAGCTCCTCTACTTCCTGTTTGTATGGGGCCGTATCTCAGTGCAGCCCTCCCACCAGGAGCCAGCTGGGACAGACCAACATGTCTCCAAGGAATTTGATTGGCTTATTTCAGACAGGGGGCCTTTCCACCACTCCAGGAGCTACCTATCCTTTGTGGAAAGACACCGTCAAGGATTTACAACCAGATATAAAATATACAGGTATGACCTAGGCTAACATAGCCCTTACCTTTCATTCCTATCATGCTTTATGGGGCCAGGCATCGTTATGGTCCTTGATGTATGAGAAGTGTCTGGGACAAGAGACTGTCTCTACTACAGGCTTTTTTTATTTTTTAACTTTACATAAGACATTAATAATGATGAGAAGATCAAATAACTAATATTTGGGCATGGGGCTTAACATTTTTATATATATTATCTCTTATAAAGCTTCAAATAATCATCCCATATAGATTTTGGATGCTTTTTCCACTTTGCAATTTAGATCTCATCTAGGTCAAATAATGTGCCTAAAGGCACACCTCAGTATTTCTGTATGCATAGTCCTGGTAATTATCATCAGCCACATGAAAGCAACCACATGAGATATATATAGTATTGTTTTGCAAATGCTGCTAATGTACCCAAGATCCTACCCAAATTTATTCTTGCATTTGGAAAAAAATGTAGAGACACCCACCCAATAAACAAGCTTATTTTGTGCAGGTCTGAACTGGTTCTTGGCTTATTATAATCCTACCCAACTAAAAAAAGATAGCCCTGTACAGGAGAGAAAACTTTTCCTCTCCCCTCTGAAGGTTTAATAAGTGAATCTATCTAATAAACTGACATTAGACAGATTAAGAGGAGGGAAACCATTTTAATTATGTGCATGCACCTGGGAGTCCTATAAAATATGAGATTTGATGAAGGGCCAGATAATTTACATTCCTATGGCATCTTGAGCTACAGAAAAGAATAGGGGCTTTGGGTTTCTGTGGGATTGTGGCAATTCAAGTTGTGGGAAAGAAATGCATGGTAAAAAACAGTTGTCTTGTTATACAAATGAAGCCTCTCTGGTAATACAAGTTGTCTCTCCAAGCAGCTCATTAGAACAATAGGTGATAGTTTGTGTTAAAATCTGTCTGCACTAGTATAGCCTATCTTGGGGGTTGATCTTCTCTGGTTGATGAAATTCCTAAGGGAGGCCTGCATGACAATTGAGTTCCTTTCTGGAGGATGTATCTGTAGGAACTTAAAGAAACTTTAGCAGAAATTCCACCTTGTGGTTTGAGGGAGAAAGAAGGACCAAAGGCAGGAGAGCAGGAGAAGGTCAGAGAGAACTTGGTTCTACTTCATTTCAAAGAAAGAACCCAGTATAAATAAGTGCTAAACTTAGAGGTAGTTTTTTTTTTTTCTTCTGAGTTCTAATAGCCCAAAGTTCTTTGTTCTTTGAAACTAAGATTTTTCACATTTTACTTAATCATGATCTCCTTGATATATCCAAAGCTTTCTATATTCATTCCTCTTTAATTATAAACTATTTGAGATTAAAGGGTAGTCTTGTATTTCTTTTTCACCTAAATTTGAGTGAACACACACACACACACACACACACACACACACTTCTTTATTCATTTTTGGACATCCAGGGTGAATTTTTTCTCTACCATCGCTATCGTAAGCACACAATAAATATTATGCACTTGCACTGGAGAATGCAGAAACTCTCTGGAGCTTTTGTTTAATGTCAAGTAAGAAAGGGCAAACCCTAACATTTCTGGGCCAATTAGAATAAAAGAGCAAAAAAACATGGTGCAAGAGAGAGCCCTGGCTGACAGCAAGGAAGACATGAATTTGAGTCTTAAGTCATCTAAGGGGTTGATATAAAAAGTAGGCAAATCTTCTTTGCACAATCTGTGTTATTATGTACTGGAAATAAGTGACTCATAAAATATCTACGGCCAGTCTCTTCATCTCCACTGAACATTCATATCCTAGTTTGAACCCTTTAAGACCTCATGATGGAGGTCTTAAAGGGTTCAAGAGTTCACAGATGAACTTTTGGGGGGGCATTCTTGAAGAGTAGCAAATAATCAAGAGCTATTTGGGAAAGGCATTTTGGTAATCAAAAGTATGCTCAGATATCACAAAAACACCAGGATTTGGAAGGAAGTTTATTGTATGCATGGGGGAAACCTGACAGGCTGCCTCTGGCAAGCTAGATAAGAGCAGCCCAGTCCTTTGGTGATACAGGTCTAATAGAGCACCCCAGGGGTGAGGGGGTTGAGATTTACAGAGCTATTTTATGCTTAGTCATGGTCACCTGATTTCTGAGAAGCTGATATGGAGGAAGAATCTTAAAATGGCTACACTTATGCCAAGAGGAATAACTGTAAGATTGTAGAAAGCGGGGTGTGCCCCATTAGCATAGAGACATGCTGAGATCCATAATAAGTTACAAGAGGCTTTATTCGTGGGGGGTCAACCCCCAGCCCCCTGCGTGGCCGCGGGGGCCGGTGGCCGGCGGGAGAGTGTCTCCCTCCCTCTCCCAGTCCTCTCTGAACTCTGCTCCCCTTCTTCCGGGGCGGGAGGCCTGGTCCCCCCGGAATCGCAGGCTCCACCTCCTAGCTCTCGGCCCTGCCCCCACTTTACAATAACAAAGGAAAATAAATGTAGAGTAAGTAAGAGCAGGATGAAAGTACAAGAATGAGAAATGAAGGGGCTTTCATTGCTCAAAAGAGAAGAGTATCAGATTTTTTTTAAAGGTATAGTGACTGATTCAAAGAGCTATTTCTTGTAGTTAATAGAGAAACCTCAGCAAAGCTGGAAAAAATGTGTAGGAGAGGAAAATGTCTGAGGTTGATTAATGGAGGAGCTACATGCAAATATGTGTATAAGTATGAATGTAGCCTGGATTCTCATTGATGAGAAAGGGGAGCTGGGGTGAAGGGGAGGGCACCGAGCACTGTGTGAATATATGCCATTGTCAATAATATCCACATAAAAATAAAAATAAAAAATAAAAATAAGCTATCTCTGCGGATAACTCTTCCTAAGTCATCCAAGAGAGTACTTAACTCTTTAGTTTCAAATTTGGTTCTTTAAAATGTCTTCTGGAAGAATGTAGTCACTGATTTTTTTATCATGCATATATAAGCATGGGTGTTCTTGACTGTCTAAAAATGGATGCCACTCTCTGCAATCCTGGTCCTGGAGATAATGTAGCTTTCTGATGTTGGTTTTGAGACATGATGGACATCCAGATAATCTTACGCTGTGTTTTGCGAATTAATAATAATTTCTTGATTTTATGCATGACTTCTTCTTTTGAGGCCTTTAAGGACATGCACACCTGTAACCCCAGTCCTTGGGAGGCTGAGACAGAAGGGTTGTAGGTTCAATAACAGCTTCAGCAAGTAGTGAGACTCTCATTAACCTCATGAGATCCTGTTTCAAAATAAAAATAAAATAGGATTTGGGGTATAGTTGAGAAGTAGAATGTCCTGGATTCAATTTCCACTGTCACCACAAATAAATACACAAATAAATAAAACTTAAGATTGTGATCACTGGAATTCATATTTTTGTCTTAAAGATGATTGGATGAGTGACTTGAACAACATGGTTATGCCAGCAGGAAAAGTTGGAGTTTAGACTAGAAATTAAGTATAAGTCTATAACTATGCTAATGAGTAGACTAGAACTATAGACATCATTTCTTATTTATTGATGTTTTTAACACAAATGGTATTCTTGATGCTATTCTAGACTGTGAAGGTAATGCAGGTCTCAGGGTAAGTAGTCATGATATGTCATGGTGGTGGTTATGTTGAAGTGTTATAAGGGATGTATGGTCCAATAATAGATAATCAAACTGTGTTTGTTATTGCTGTCAAGATAACATATGCTGAAATAGGTACCTTAGATGGAGCCATACGTACAGAATGCTCAAGAGTAGCATTCTTTTATTGAGCACTTTTAATGTTCCAGGAAAGAAATATATTTAGTTTTTACATAATTGGTGAGGTTATTTTAGTCAGAATTCTCACTGTTGTGACCCCAAATACTTGATGACCATAACTTAAGAGTAAGGAAGAATGATTTATTTGTTCACAATTCTGGAGGCATCAGTCCATGTTAGGCCCAGTGACAGGTGATTATCTATCTATCTATCTATCTATCTATCTATCTTTCTATCTATCTATCTATCATCTGTCTCTACATCTATTTCCCAAAGCCACACCCTAGTGACATACTATTCAAGCCATACTGTCACCTACCTTACCACCAAATAAATTCATTTGTACATCAAAATATTTATCTACTGATAAGATTAAAATAACAGTCCTGACTCAAGGTTATCACCTTTGTCCTTTAATACATGAGTTCTTCCAGGCGACATGCTATATCTAAACCATAACAGAGATGAGATGGAAAACCAGGACTTGGGGAGGTTGTGTATATTGCTATGGATCATCCATTCAGGAAGGAGTGGAGCCACAGTCAAAGTGCTGATCTATGTGATTCCAAAACCCTCCTTTCAAACACTGCTAGATGCTCAGCTCCCTACTTCTCCCCAACACTATTATTATTCCAAATCCAGAATGTTTCCAAGCTCTGAAAGGGTTGCTTAAAATATTCTTCATTCCATAGCCGGGCATGGTGGTGCATGCTTGTAATCCCCACACTTGGGAGGCAGAGGCAGGAAGATTGTGCAGGTTCGAAGCCAGCCATGCTGGCTTAAGAGACCCTGTTTTCAAAAGTATAAAATACGTCTGGGAGTGTAGCCTGGAGGTAGAAGGGCTTCCAGGAACCTCAGTACTACCAAAAAAAAATATATTCTTCATTACAATCCGTGAGTAAACCTTTTGGAGGTAATTTGACAGATGTTGAGGGGTACAAGGTAGCTAATGAGGTTGGGAGTCAAGACATCTGAAAACTAATTTCATTTCTCAGGCCATTCTCTTGTGCCATTATGTAAGCTCCCTCCTTTCCTAAGTCTTACTTCCCTCATTTACCAAATAACAGGGTTGACTTAGATCAGTGGTTTTCAACCTGAAATGCTGAGGATGGATTAAAGTAGCCATAGAAACCACTGTAGTGTGGGGAGAAGCCAGAGGGCTGATCAGTTGGGTTCCCTGCCCTTCACTTCCCACATAAAGAAAAGATTTGCATCTGCTTTTGTGCATAGTTTCCACAAATGCTTTATTTTGGATTCTATGGCTTAAAGTTTGCAATCATCCAATAGGCTGATTTCTAATATCCTTTTAGCTCCAAAATTAAATATAAGATTTAACCAAGCTTACTTTGTTAATTAACTGATGCAGTTCAACCAGAAGCAAGGCCCATGGTCATCTACTTATTCCTTCCTTCCTTTATTTAATCTTTAAAAAATTATCAAACACCAGTTAGAAGCTCAGCAATACATTTAGGGCAGATGCTACAATGATGAGTAAAATAAACATGGTCCTTCCTTTCATAGGAGTGGCTGAAATTAATTAAGCATATGCATACACAAATTTGTGTTAATCAGCTTTTCAATCAGACAAAAATGCCCAAGAAAAGCAACTTAAAAGAGGTTCATGGCTCATAGTTTCAGAGGATTGTCTGTTGTCTGCCTACTCCATTTCTCTGGTTCTATGATAAGGCAAGACATCATGTTATAAAGACATGGCACAGGAAAGCTTCTCAGCTCATGACAGCTGGACAGGGGAGATATAGAGATGAGAGGGAGATGAGATAGAGAGAGAGAGTGGGAGAGAGAGAGGGAGAGAGGGAGGGAGGGGGAGAGAGAGAGGGAGAGAGTGGGAGAGAGAGAGGGAGAGAGAGAGGGAGAGAGGGAGGGAGGGGGAGAGAGAGAGAGGGAGAGAGTGGGAGAGAGAGAGGGAGAGAGGGAGGGAGGAGGGAGGGAGAGAGAGAGAAGAGAGAGAGGGAGAGAGAGAGGGAGGGGGAGGGAGGGAGAGAGAGAGAGAGGGAGAGAGGGAGGGAGAGAGAGAGAGGGAGGGAGAGAGAGAGGGAGAGAGAGAGAGAGAGAGAGAGAGAGAGAGAAGAGAGAGAGAGAGAGAAGAGAAGAAAAGAGAGAGAGAAAGAAGAGAAGAGAGAGAAGAGAGAGAAGAGAGAGAGAGGGAGAAGAAAATAAGGTGTAGGAAAAAGTCTTCAAGACCACACTGCCAGTGACCCACCTCCTCCTGTCATGCTTCCCTGCCTACAGTTGATACATAGTAGTCAATTCAAATTATTAACTATTTAAGAGATGTTAATTCATCCATGAGCTTAGATCCTGTATGATACAGTCATTTCCTAAAAGCTTCAACTCCGGAACATTGCTACATTACCTAACACATAAGCTTTTGGAGGTTACACCAGATATAAGGAATGCCACATTTATATACTAATAAGTGCTGCAAAGGAAAAAATGCAGGGCTGCATAACTGAGAAATCATAAACACCACCAACATTTATTAGCACTTTCAATGTGCAAGGTCCTTCTTAATCTAAACGTAGAAACACATGCATCCAGGCTGGAGCCCAGGGTGATTTGAAAGCTTCAAAAAGAAACTGGAGGGAAGACTCCTCTTCTTTCTTAAATAGGTGAGGCCATTTCTTTCTCTTGCATATGCAAACCGAGGTTGGCTTCAGCTCACAGAGTCCTGGTGAGGGGTTACTATCAGTGGTAATGACCTTGTAAGCTGAATCTCAGCAGAGGCTCCCTTCCTTGGTGCTCCACAAGCCAAGAAATAACAAACAGTGGTTTAGACGCATGAGGTACACACATTGCCACTTGAGATGGCTTGAGCTGAGACAGGCTTGAACTAATGTTGACTAAGTCATGCTTGAGGTGGGAAAGGCCAAGGGAAGTCAAGCAAAGTGTGTGTGTGTGTGTGTGTGTGTGTGTGTGTGTGTGTGTGTGTTGATTTACTGGAAATTGAATCTAAGGTACTTCTACCACTGAGCTACACTCCAGCCTTATTATATTTTTATTTTGATAAAGGGTCTCTCTACGTCTCTCAGACTAGCCTCAAACATCATGGATTCTCCTGTCTCAGCCTTCTTATCCCTGGAATTACAGGTATGCATGCTCCATCATCCCTAGCTATGTTTTTCTCTTTAATCTGCCAGCATGCGGTGGTAGCACTATTGACCTCGGAGTCAGGGAACTTGTATGCTAGCTAGTTCGCCTGCCTTCTTTCTGCATGATTTTGAAGTAGAACTTTTTCTAGTCTCTGTAACCTCATTTGTAAACTGTGAGAGCTAGCTGAGTTGATCTCTAAAGTTTGTCATATATAAAAGCCCGTGGTTCTTTGAGATAGTGTGATTTTAAAATGAAGCATATCCTATTGGGGTGGACTTTGGGTTTGGAGTAAGGAGACTCAGGTTTTGTTGGATTTAATTCTCTTTTCAGCTATCTGTCTGTCTGTCTGTCTCTCTCTCTCGGTAGTTCATTCATATAGCATTCAGTAATTTACAAATTTATCAGTTTAGTATTTAACAGACAGTTATAGTCTGTAAACTGTACTATTATTTATTGATACAGAGATTATGACAAAATAATAAAGCAGACACACATATACAAATACACAAATATTCCCACCCACAAATCACAACCCCTCTTTAAGAGGGGAGCCTGGAGTTGGAGGTGAAGCATAGAGAGAAACAAAGTAAATAAACAATCAGTCATCAGTAACCCCTCCGATACTCTCTAGAAAGAGACAGTTGTATCTGTCATACCAATAAGTCTAAATGCCATACAGCTTGTGTGAGAATGTTTTCTGTAATGTAAATTATATTTTGTTTCAATTATTTTACTAGAGTTCTAAATTATCATTTTAATTTAACAAATCTAGTAATTTATTTTTACTTTCTGTTAGGCCATTTAGATATTAGTCTTTAACTACTACCAGCCATACTATGAGGGAAATACTGTTATTTTTCCTTTTATAAGTGAAAAACCTAAAGCACTTTACGGCCAAGTAAGTTGCCCACATTAGACAGCTGGAAAATGGCAGAGCTGAGAATCAAATGTAAGCACTTAGCTGGTTGTGGTGCTGTGTGCCTGCAATCCTAATACTTGGGAGGCTGAGACAAGAGCATCACGGGTTTGAGGCCAAGGTGTGTGATAACATAGGAAAACCTTGTTTCAAAATTAAAAAAAAAATAATAACTAGGGCTTAAGTTCAGAGTTAGAACACCCTTGGGGTCAATCTCTACTACCACCAAAAGAAAAGAAAAGAAAGAAAAACATAAGCACCTAAGACTACAGCATGAGCCTTTACATGCTGTTGTTATTGCCTAGTTCTTGAGTGACTTGAATTATCACTGAATTCTGAGACTTCCCTTGACTATGAGCAAGTAGCAACCTCTCTAAGACTCACTCAGTTTTCTCATTGGTATAGTGGATATGACATGAAATATCTGTGATGGTTTGGTGTAAAAATAGCTTGCGTCTCAAGGATCTAGAGCTTGGAATTTTTTCAGACCTTCATATATATGAGCTCCCTTCTCCATTCTAGACACTGGGTGTATTACTAAAAATTACTTATCATGATGAATTTTTTAAACTTTTATTGCTGCACTGTAATTATACATCATAGTGTGGTTCAAAGTGGTACATAAATACATGCGTACATTGTTCAGCATATTTTCCTCTGTATCCTACCCTGCTCTTTCTTTCTCCACCTTATTTAACTGGTCCTTTCCTCAAACTTTTCATTTCTTATGAAAACTTAAAAGCCAGTTTGGACTGAAGGTGTTTTCTTTATTCCTATTGCCTTTTGTGTTTTATTTCCTATTAATATTTTCTTGACTTTAAGATAATCAGTAGTTGCCACGTATTTTGAAATTATTTCAAAAGTAGAGTTAATATGAGAATTATGGTTGTTAGTGTAAATGGGGTCAAAGAAAACACAGCCCAACAGAATGAATCCTTCAAGGAGGCAACTGACCTGGGAGTAGAGGCTATGAGAGTCAGGAGCCCACCTCCTTACAGGCTAGGGTCTTTTTATGGGCAAAGAGGGGGACAGTGGTACAGGAGTAGTCTTATGAGCACTGGTTGGTGTGCTATTGGCCAGGTCATCTCGGGGCAGGGCAGTGATCAGGGGGCATTTTTCTTTCTTTGTCCCTTTGTTCTCAGCTCTTCTTCAGCAAGGCCCCATGGTTAGACCTCACAGTGGCCACAGTAAAAGCATTGTGGGCTTTGGTTCTGGAGAGTCAGAGTAGAGGAGAGGTAAAGATGGTTACTATGCCACATGAGGTGAATTTGCATTGGGTGGTTTCCCTGTGGGTTGCAAAGCAAGCAGTTTGTGGGTTATATGGCATCTTACTTTGAGCTTGAAATATATACCTGAAAGTTGAGTATAAATCAAACGTTGGTAAACCAAGTATAATTACTTGCCTGTATTGTTTTTGTATTTCAGAATTGTATGAATCTCTGTACTGATGTTCTTTATTCTGTTTCACAAAAATATCTGTGGTAGATTTTGTGGTGAAGATATTTGGATAAATGAATGAGCCTAGGATAGGTGTATGATTCCACTAAGAGGAATGAGATGTGGTTCCAACTTTCCCTGTGTACAATAGAAACCATGATGTACTAGGTAAGCATGGTGTTGGCCGGAAGAGAATGTACAGAAGTGAGGGTGAGAGAGAAGGATACCAAAGCCCTACTCAGAAGACCTCCTGATGATCTGGA
Organism: Muscardinus avellanarius; assembly: GCF_963383645.1. Lineage (NCBI taxonomy): Eukaryota > Metazoa > Chordata > Mammalia > Rodentia > Gliridae > Muscardinus > Muscardinus avellanarius. The sequence goes on from NC_137799.1 coordinate 16,670,120, forward strand.
AACAGATCTGTGCCCTCTTGATTCCATATAAAATCCTGACATCATGTGAAATGAGGGCTCTATTTCTATGAATGTGGCTGAAATTATTCTAGCTCAGTATTCCTTAATGTATATTACACAGATTTTTAACTCAGAGTGATTTTTTTTTTACATTTTAATTTTCCTTTATTTTTGGTTCATTTGAACATCCATGATGGGTGAAGCTAGTGGCCACTGTGCTGAATGGTGTCGCTGTAGAAATTCAGTCAAGTGAGAAAACAGCGTAGGCCCATGGTTCACAGTGTGGTGTGTATTCTCATACAAGATGCTCTAGAAGCTGAATTGAGCACCTGCGGCAGAGCCAGCAGGGAGATACCCCGGGAAAACAGGTAGCAGGGAAGTGAGCTTTCTTCTCTGGAGCCTGGTGCTATGAGGAAAGATGTCGCCGGCGTGGCTCTGCTGCAGCATTGTGGGCTGGTTTATTTTCTGGTCTCTTGTTGTTCTTCTAGACTTCTTTTTCTCTGTCTCTTGGGTTTACATTCTTTATTTCTCGCTTATAGTGTTTTCTGGCTATGAAAAGTGATGATTTTGTGGCAAAAGAGATCGAATGTTAGCAGGACTCGTAAACGCTGCTTTTCTCAGTGGCCATCTTCCCGGAAGTCCTGAGAGTGATATCAAAAGGTGTTCTCTGCGGGTGTGATGGCACATACTTATAATCCAGTGCTTGGGAGGTGGAGACAGGAGGATCGCGCAGGTTTGAAGCCAGACGCGCTGGTTTAAGAGACCCTGTTTCCAAATAAAATTATAAAAATAGGTCTGGGAGTGTAACCTGGAGGTAGAAGGGTTTCCAGGATCCCCAGTACCACACAAAAAAAGGTATTCACTTGGTGGTGGAAGGACCCTGTAATTAAATGAGGAATAATAACAACCAATGCTAATACTGGAATCTTAAGGGCCAAGCATTGTACTGTAGAAATTGTTATAGAAATTATTACATCTGATGTTTGCAATAGCCCTGTGCATGAGATATTGATGCTACCTCCATTTACAAAGTCTGTCTAAAGTAAGAGTTCATTTATGGGGGAGACTTTGCCACAGATATGTGTGATTGCAGGTCCTGCATCCTTCGTCATGCCATACTGCTCCCCAAATGATTTAAGTATTTATGTGGGAAACCTGACAGTTATCAAGGCCTCATTTCTATAGGGATCTTATCAATATCAGACTGTGTAATGGTATGTGACCAAACCTCATAGATCCAGCCACCTTCCAGTTAGGCAGCCTGGGAAATGGCTGGTGCTACCTGGCTTTGACGATATGTTATCTCTATGCATTTCTAGCCAATCAAGGCACCCTAAAAGCGGTGCTTCAGCTTGAGTGCCTGGCACCTGTTTGAGGAAGCCAGTGTCCTGTGAAGTTTTGGCTTTGAGTTCTTTAGTCTAAGTATATGTTCTGATTTTCTGATTTATGATTTAAAGACATGAAATCAGAAGCTTCAGTTTTCCTATCATGAACAATATGTATTTTTTCTTTTCCTTTTCAAGTTTCCCTTTTTCCTTTTTCTTTTCTTTTTTCTGTTTTTAAATATTTTTATTGGTGTATTGTAATCATACATCACATTGGAATACAAGATTTGAGAGGATATACAAGCAGACATCATCCAATTATCCCTCATCCAATCCCCATCCCATTCCCTTCCCTTCCCTCAATCCCATGCTTGATTGGTGATTATCTTTGATACATTTGTTTACATACCTCCTGAGTTTTAAAGAGGCTCCATCCTCCTCCATCCCATCCCCTCTGATTGGTCACCTTAATTGCTTCGCTATAGGGCCCTTTCTATAACTCAACCTCCTCCTAGTTTTTGCGAATTAGGGGAAGCATCTGATTTTTATTTTCTGTGATATTTCTCTGTGCATGCCGCATTGCAAATTCCGATCCCACTCTTGACGGCCCAACTGGAGGACTCTGATCCCGACTTCACTGGCTCTAGCACCGGCCTTGCCTCATGGGAGGCCCTGATTCTGGCCTTGCTGGCACCCACACTGGCTTAACCCCTCAGCAGGATCCTATCCCGGCCTCGCTGTCCCAGTCACTGGCCTCACCCCTCAGCAGGCTCCGATCTGATCACCCTCTTCACCCAGCAGGTTGTCCCACGTTCCTGAGGGTGCATGGTGGTAGCATTCTGCCTCTGGGGCTATTTATTCAAAAGTTCCAGGTGTAATGCATCAGATCTCTGACTCCCCTGAGTGCTGGCTGCTGCCATTGCCACTGCCTCCACCATTTCAAATCTTTCCCAAGCTCTTTTTCCACTCTGCATGTTGTCCAGTGTTCCTAAGCATGCGTGACAGTAGTATTCGACCTTTGGGGTCATTTCTCCAGAAGATAAGGTTGGTAGGATCAGATTTCTGCCTCTCCTGAATACAAGTCTCCACCGCCATCGTGGCGACCACTTCCAACACCGCCTTCCTCCTAGGTCTCCGCTAAACTCTCTCCTTACAGGTGATGTCCAGGATTCTTATGGATGTAGAGAAGAAATAGTCCTCCTTCGTGGGGAATTTTTACAAAAGTTCCAGTTCAGTTGAATAAGTTTTGTCTGCATCTCCAGTATCCTGGCAGCTGCCACAGCCCTTGCAACCTGGGCCCCGGTTTTTCCAGGGGTCCAGCGTGCCCCACGTGACCCCCACCTGGGCCCAGGGCCTTGTGACCCGGGCCCTGGTTTTTCAAGGGGTGCAGTGTGCCCCGCGTGACCCCACACCTCCCTTTTTCCTTTTTCATTCAGTAATCCTAATTTGGAATTCTGCCCTTGGTATAAGTATTTTGTGTGTGTGTGTGTGTGTGTGTGTGTGTGTGTGTGTGTGTGTGTAGTACCTAGGAGTGTTCTACTTCTGAGCTATTGTTCCAGCCCTATTTTATTTCTTATTTTGAAACAGGGTCTCACTAAGTTGCTAAAATCCTTGTTAAATTGCAGAGGCTAGACTTGAACTGACAATCCCCCTGTTTTAGCCTTCTAATTCCTGAGATTACAGGTATATGCCACTAGCTCAGCAGCATAGGAATGCCAACAGAGGCCAGGGCCACAGTGGAGGAGTTAGGTAAGATTTTTGACTTTGTATGCAAAAAGGATGGATAACTTCAGAACTCAAGAAATGCTAATTCCTGGATCCCTCCCCAGATATTCAAATATAATTGGTCTAGGAGAGACATGAGAAAGAACAAACCCTGCTGTCAGAGTTGATTTTGCTACTAAATGTAGCATTTGGCAATGTGTGTGGGTACTCTTGGTATCCAGCTGGTGGTAGTTGTATAGATGCTACTGGTATAAAAGCTAGAAATTAGAGATGATGCTGAAAATGTCTCAATATACAAGATGGCCTGCTACAAAGAACTGTCTGGCACACAGTGTCAGTTGTACAGAAGGTGAGAGTCTATGATCTATTGCTTTTGGAAAAAGAAAAAAAAAAGAAGTGGTGAGAATAGTAGAATAAATGATAATAGATTTTCTTCTTCATGAATTTAAGTTAGAGGGGCCTAAATACCTACTACTGCAATGGCTAGATCCCCCCAAAGTGCTTTGCTGGAGGATTAAATGAGGAAGAGATTTTCCTTGGAAACTTTTAGATGTGGCTTCACACCAGGGTGGCAGCTGATTCATAGGTGAAGCTTAAGCCATTTTTGTTTTCTGCTGCTGAGAAGGAATAAAGGAAGCTGGCCCTTCATTCCATTCCTCTAGGAACTACGGCAGGTTTCTACTCTTTAAAGGTATAGTACTCTTTAGGAAACAAGATGTTTAGGCTCTAGCATCAGATCAGGATACATATTTCCCATGTCATTAAGTACCTGCTTAGACCAAGTTTATTTGCAGACACTGTCTCTCCCTTTTGAAGCAGGTCAACATGGGTCAAAAGAAGATAAGAGTAGGACAAATGTCCCACATTCATATCTGTCAATTTCAGCCACTTTGAGGTTGGCAGCAACGACTATGCCTCCCCACCTATCTCCCACTTAATCCAAATTTCTGATCAAGGGCTCCCTGAATAGGTGGGAGTAAAGAAGGATAACAGGCAAACTTCTCCTAGGCCATTTGGTGTCAATTTAAAGATAATCTTCACTGAAGACTATTTAAAATTGATCTTCAAATTCCAAGAATGATAGCTTTATCGCTGTTAAATTGGTACCTTCACAGTATTGTGCCTCTTTGCTCCCAGGGTGTTGTAGAGCCAACTTCCATTGAGTTGTGCACCATAAATTGCTGCAATCTCTGCAGAACAATTGTCCAGCTTTCCTCAGGAGCAGCGTCTAAAAATGGCCTTGTTTGCTCACCTCTCACAATGACAGCCTGACACGGTGTCTTTAAACTGACACCAAAAATGGCCACTGCTATGCTGGGGAGATTTGGAGGAGAGGCAGAGACAGGCCCTGAGGGCTTCAGACTCTCTGCTCCAGATCTTGGTTAGGGAAGGAAGAGCAGGGCTGGATCTGCCATCTGGAGCACCTGCAATTTTAGTCGTTCATTTGAAAAATATTCCCTGAGGGTCAGGCTCTGCACTATTTCTTGGGTATGGGGATGGAAAAGCCTTGATTCCTGCTTCCAATGAGCTGATTGTATCTTGGGGAAAAATTCACTTAAAGGCAGATAACTACCATGTCATGTGCTAACTTCTCTGATTGAGTAAGGCCATGAGTGCTATGTTTATGTAGGAGAATGGGTCTTCCCTAGCATTGGAGTGGTGATGACTGAGAGGAAACAACCAATCCAGAGAATGGACAGATATTAGAGGAAGGGGAACTAAACACAGTGTTCAAGGATTAGGATTCCATGAGAAGGAAGAGAGTTTATAAACTTGTACCAGCAAAGGCAGGAGGAGAGCGTCTAAAAATGCAAGTCTCCCTGTACTGAATGTGGATTTTGGATGGTACCAACAGCACGGCCGGACATATTAGGCTGGACAGCATCTTGAAGCCAGCAATGCAATGCATTTGAGATAGAAGGTTGGCTTCAGCCAATCTTCAAACAATAGTTAATTAGCAGGATATTTTTAGATAGTTATTCCTAGTTTTGTTGTTCTTGCATTTTTTGACCTTAATCCATGCAAAGAAACACATGTTACATTGGTTTTTAATAAACCTGGTCAGAGAAAAATGAAAAACATGTGCCTGAATTGAAAATTTATTAAAACCCAACTTTACCACTTATGATGATTGTGATATTTTCTATTTTATTTAATTCCTATAATAACCTATTCCTTTCTGATTCATCCATTTCATTAGCATGCTGATGCTTACGAACAAAATAGATTTCAACTATGTTTAATATATGAAGGCCTTGCGATTCTTAAAACACTGAATTTCAGTTCATGCTGTGTTCACTTTTAGACTCAGAGTAACATGGTGTGTGTTTGGTTACTGATTTGACACTCAATGTAAGCATGTTAAATCCTCTGCTCTTTCAGTTGTAGGCAATAGGAAATCAGTGAAAAGATGAAATGTGAGGCTGACATGGATTGACATATACCTAGAAATATCCCCTGGTTTCAGCATAAGGAACTAGTAGAAGAGAGAGAGAGAGAGAGAGAGAGAGAGAGAGAGAGAGAGAGAGAGAGAGAGAGAGAGAGAGAGAGAGATGTGTGTGTGTTAGCTTTGCAGTAATTCAGGGAGAGAGAGGGACCTCTAAGATACAGGCAATGAAGAAGGTCATTAACTTCCAAGTATCATTCAGACCTCCTGCTCACCATTCTTCTCTGCAGCATCCAGTCTTTCCTACCAGGTTCCATGCTGGCCACCCTTGGCAGGATGCATTCTTTTATGCTGAGTTCTGCAGCTGATGGATACCTTTGTATTTCTAATGAAAGGAATACCCAGGCTTCTGCCTCCAGGCAATTTCTATATCTCTCAAGTCTTTCCTTCTGGGCACAAAAATGACTAGGTCTCATTAGGAGTGGTTTCTCAGACTCTTTTGGAGAAACATTTTGAATTACATTCTTTATCTCTACCTGATTCTTCCCTGCTCACCTTGATGGTAACTTCCAGCTGCAAGTCAGTATCTAAGCTTACATGAAACCTGAAACTGTCACCATGGATTAGCAAGTTCTGAGACTCAGGTGAACCTTGATTTGAATCCTGACTCTACCATTTCCTACCCATGAAATTTTAAACACATGATTTAAATTCTCTGAACCTTGATTTCTTCACCTGCAAAATGGGGGAAAAAATCCAAGGCTGTTGTGAAGCTTTGAGAATATACTCTTCTTAAATAATATATTTGAAAATACATTATTAGCACAGCGTCAGTGCTTCAAGATCTGAAGTACCCATCTCCAGAAAGTCAGCAACAGGGGCTCTGAGGAGTCATGATAGTTGCCCTGGGTGTTCTGTAGCACAGATACCCTATGAAGGTGACATTTGCCTTATTCTTAAACCAAGAGGGTTCTTATTAGGAAGGAGTTAGAGAATGACGAAGAGGGAAAGGAAGGTTTCTGATGCCCCGGGGCACAAAAGGAAGGAATTCCAAGGCCAGCTCACTGGCAAGATATCTTTAAGGTGCCAGCATGCATTGACTTTAAGTATACAGTACACGTCTCAGGATTTGCTAACTTCTAATTTATTAATCAGCACAGGTGATGGGAGCAGTCTGCAACATCTCATCTTCCAATTCCTGCCGCACAGTGCAATGCTTGCCAGGTTGTCTTTGATGTGTAGTGCTCAGGGGACACTGGTCCCCCAGGGATGGCTTCTCATCCAGGTACCTTCATAGCAATCAGCAACATTTCAGGTGTGTGTGTGTGTGTGTGTGTGTGTGTGTGTGTGTGTGTAAGAGGTAACTTTGCTTTTCTGCAAGTTGCAGGTCTGTTATTCAGAGGCCAGGAAGGTACAGCTGCCTTCATCTCTAAGTGCTTATGATAACCTCTTTGTGACAGCCATTTTAGTTTACATCAGTAGGGAAGTGTGGTGTGTAGTACAGAAAAGAAAGTGATTACCAGTGGTACAAAAAATCTCTGTGACATTTGTTGGATGGCATGGGATTGTCTGAGTTTATGGCAAGAAAGGCCTGTGCAGCTATTCAACATATATTTATGGAGTCCCTACTATGTGCAGACACTTGTTAGCCTTTGATAATCTCAAAGCATCGAAGCATTACTGTTCTTTGCCCATCATGAGCACTGTTGCGTAGCTGAGAAGAGATAAGAAATAGTCCAGTAAACACTGAGCATGAGAAGTGCTGGAAAAATAACATAAGATGAAGCAGTAATGCAAAAAGGGGCAGTAAAGTTGGTCATGCAAAATTAAGAAAAGCTTTCAAGAGATTTAAGTAGGTGTGTGTGTGTGTGTGTGTGTGTGTGTGTGTGTGTGTGTGTTGAGGAAATATCCGAGAGAAAGATATGTTCTGAAACCTGTAAGCAATTCCACGTGACAGGAAAAAAAAAATTAGCATGCATGCCATAGAAGTCAGTAGTAGAAGGGTCAAGTCCTGAAACCTTATGAATGTCATATAAAGGACTTTGGATCTTATCTTAAGGCAGTAGGCCCCGCTTATTTAAAAATGTTCTTAATGTATCGGTGTTTTTTCTTCTTTCTAATGGTTCTTCTAGGCCAAGGAAAACATAATAATTTCCTTTATTAAGTAGTTAGTTCTAAATAATTTAATGAAATATTTATGTCCTAACAAGCTTACTGGTCTTTTTAAAAATAATACATATGAATCTAAAGAGATGCTATTTTAATTTTATTCTTAAATAACCAGAGTTACCTACTTCTCAAACTTTGCAATTGGTTACTATTGCCCTCATTTTCTCTTCTTTATTAACTTCCAAATACCACTTGAGCATAGTTAAATGTCTCTCTTATTTCCTAACATTCCTATACCCTAGAAAGTGCTATTTTCTTTTCATCTCTGTAATTTTTAAGAATGTTACATAAATAGAATCATAACTTGAGATATATTAAGGAGGCAGAAGTTTCAGTATTTGGTCAATGTTTGAATATTTAAGTGGTGTAAGAGGAAAAACTCAAGAAGCAAAGACATTGGCAATCCATCTTCAGCGATGGATTCCTGAAATCTGTGTTAAGTAGGAAAAGGGAAGGCAAACATTTTTTATGTGGACTGTGGTGTTTTTCATCAAGTGGAGGACTCTGGAAGGCAAGGGGACTTTTTGAGTTTGAAGATGGTAAGGCAGTTTTAGAAATGCTGAATTTCTATCACTTAGATATTCACATAGGGACGAGGTAGGCAGTTGTATAAATTATTCTGACTCTTAATAGAGAGCTGGGATAAGAAGTTAAATATTCAGAGTCATCAGGATACCAGTGGTAAACCTTGGGGCTATGCTTACTCATGAAATAACTTGTTTAGCATATGCAAAGAAAAATCAATAGGTACAGAAACTTCCAGTGGTACAGATAAAAATCATGGATATTTGTAATCATAGAGGCTGATGATATAAATGAAAGTTTGAAGAAGTAAGGTCTAGGAATCAAGGACAATATCTTGATTTGTGATACAGAACTTGTGGTAAGAACTAAAAGTACATTTTTATGCCAAAAATCTTGATCTTGGCAAGAACTATATAAATAGAATATTAGAGACAGAAGCTTGATTGCAGTGGGTTTGGAAGTGAAAACAAAGGTAGTAGATATGTTTTGAAAGAGGCATAGCTACAGTTATGAAAGAAAAAGATATGTGAAATGAAGATAAGGTTTTTGCTTGTTGATTGGTTGGTTGGTCTACTGGTCAATTTTTAAGAGGGACGAAAAAATTAAGAGAAAGAGACTGATGCTGTGGTTTTGGACAGGGTTATTTTTTGATGAAGCAGTTACTGAAGAAGCAGAAAGGATAAGAGTAAGAGTACAAGTGGCAAAAGAAGGAATGCCTTTGACTTGGAAGAGGAGGAAAGAAGAAAGAGAGATGCAGGTGCAGCCAAGTCTGTTGATTTTATTTTAGAAATTTGAAGAGACTTCTGATGGCTTCTTTCCTCTTTGTGAAGTAGAGTATGAAACCAGTCACTGAGAAAAGGAGTCCTGGAGTGTGCCAAAAATGTTTAAAGTTTGGACATACTTAGAAAATGTTATCTACATGATGGCTGAAGGTTCTGATTAAGAAAACATAAAAGAATCACCAGGAAGCAGGGCTTTGGTAAATTTGTCAACCAATCATTAGCTGTTGTCTATGTTTTTATCATAATGCTAAAAAGTAACTGGAAAGTTTTGGTAACAGCATGGATGATGAAAATGTTGGGGTCAACAAGATGGAGGCTCGCCAAGTAGATGAGATGAAATAACAATTGATCCAGTGGAAACTCCACTAGTTACTATACTCATATATGCAAAGGATATAAAATCCATGTGCCTAAAAGCAGTATTATTCATAATGGCCAGCATATGGAATCTACATGTATCCATCAACCGATTAATAGATAAATAAAATGTGATGTATATATACAATGAAATACTATTCAGCCTTTAAAAATAATAAAATTCTGTTATTTCTGATGACAATATGGATTAACCTGGAGGACATTCTCTTAAGTGTAATAAGCCAGGCTCAGGGAGAGAAATATTATACATTCTCACACATAGAATCTGAAAGTGTCAAACTTTTAGCAGAAAGTAAAATGATAGTTAACCAGGGACTTAGAGAATGGAGGAGTTGGGGAGATGTTGGTCAAAGAATATAAAACCTTGTCTGGGCATCGTGGTACATGCTTATAATCCCAGTATTTGGAAGGCTTTAAAAGGAGGATCACAAGTTTAAAGACAGCCTCAGCAATGTAGAGAGATGATCAGCAACCTAGTGAGACCCTCTTTCAAAAAAAAAAAAATTAAAAGGGATGGGGGTATAGATCAAAAGGTAGAATGTCTCTTGGTTCTTCAATCCTCAGCAACACACACATGCATGCAAACACACACATACACACACACACATATACACACGCAGAGCTTAGAAGGAATAAATTCAGAGATTTATCATTTCAGCATTATGACTATAGTTAACAACAATTTTTTTTTGGGGGGTACTGGGGATGGAACCTAGGGAGATTCTACCTCCAAGCTATCCTTCTATTCCTATCTTTTTATTCTTTAGTTTGAAACCTGGTCTCACTGAGTTGCAAATGGCCTCACTAAGTAGCTGAGGCTATCCTTGAACCAGGATCCACCGGTCTCAGCCTCCCAAATGCTGGAATTACAAGTGTGTGCCACCACACCTGACTAACAACAATGTATTTTACACTTGAAAGTCACTGGAGTAGTTTTTAAGTGTTCTTGACACAAAAGTAAGGATGTTAGGTAATGTGTTAACTTGTTTAATATATATATATATATATATATATATATATATATATATATATATATGTCAAATCATCAGGTTGTAGGTCATAAATACATACAGTTTTTATTTGTCAGTTAAAATTAATTAATTGAGCAAGAGTGCTAATCAAAAGTAAGTATATGGGTAGATCATTAGATCTAAGTTGAGTATAAAAGAAAGTGAAGACAGTGGATAGTAGATAAAGGGAAAGGAAAAAGTCACAGACTTAGAGATATTAGAGAGATAGGAGAGCAGGTGTGATGATAGACAAAATAGAGAGTGGAATGCTTTGATGTAATATGTCAGGATTAGATAGCCTCTGGGGATGTCAAATTCTAGAGTAACAGAAAATGGAAGTAGGAGATTGGAAGAGGATGGGGTTGAAGATCATTCCTGGGAGTAGGTCAAGGGCTCCAGATGCTAGAGGTCATTTGATATGATACACTTAGAACAAAGCAGGACTAGGAATAAAGACACTATGAAAGTCATGGGCTCAGGTGCTCAATTAATGTGAGTGAATTCTCTGGAAGTGGGTTATTGTATTAGTCTGCTTTCTGTTGCTGTATTAAACTACTTGAAGCTTTATACAAAAAAGGGTTACTTACCTCCCACTTTTTGAGGTACAACAGCATCATGCCCCAAGTATCAGGGCTATTACTTTAGAAAGGGCCTTTGGGCAACATCACCATATGATGAAAGGCATCATAATGGGAGCATGTGGAAGGGCAAGCTAAACAAACTTGGCCTATTACCCCTACTCTTAATCCGAACTAATCCACTCCTCTAGATCAGTATCAGTTTCTTAGGAGTATAGATTCCAGTGGCCTACTTACATTCCAGTAGGCTCCACCTCTTGAAGGCTCGATCTCATCACCCCCATAACCACCAAGGACCATACCTCCAGCATATTAACTTTTGGGGACAAGTCATATTCAAACGATAGTAGCTGATGCATACAAGAAAGACATGAAAGAAGAGGGTAGAGCAAAGCAACCTGTAAAACACATTTGTATTTGGGTCTTGTTCTATTCTCCCTTAGATCTTTGAGTGGTGATTTATCCTCTCTGAGCCTTAATTTTCGGTTCTTAAAGAGAACTGTATAATCTTTTCCTCCCCCACAGAGCTATAGAATGATGTTCTAAAAAGAAAGTGAAAGTAAATGTGCTTAGCAGAGCCTGTACAGTTATGTATACATGGGCCCTATTGTACTTGTTTACTGGTCCTGGGGACTGACTTTGAATTCTTTCCAGGGCACAGTGGAAAATAGTGCTTTGGTACCTAATAATTGCATTTGAATGCCCTGATTTCAAAATGCCATTTTAGGATAAAAAAAATGAACAGCAGCTGTAATATTGGAGATGGACTGTTAGATGTCCTCTTTTTTTAGATGTCCAGAATAAATGTGTGAGAATAGTTGACCCAGACAAGTTGACCAATGAAAGGATAACTTGTGCTCCAACATAATGAGATCAGTATTCTGATTTACAAAAAGGCACTGGGGCACCCTGGACTGGGATAGATGCCAGGATAAGAACTATGGAGATTGCATTGTACTTTCTGTAGACAACAGCACCCTTACACTACTCAACTGGCTTTTTATTGTTGCTGTTGTTGTTGTTGTTGTTGTGATTATTATTAATAAAGGCAAGGAAAGGGGCCACTAGAAGTTAGAGGTGTCCAAAGGGAGATTATTCATGCAGTGGAATCTCTTCACCATGAACTCAATCATTGATGTTACAAACTGAACAGAAATAAACAAAATAATGGGGGGGGGGATCCAGATGAAATTCATTAGGCAGGAAAAAAGTTAGAAAAAAATCAAACACATCACAAAAGGAATGCAGCTAATGAACTAGTTTTATATGATACTAAATATATTAGTAGTGAAAGCTTTATATAGCTCCATTAAATTATTTAATGCTCACAGTCACCCTTTATGACAGCTACTACCTTGAACTCCATTTTACAGATGAGGAAAATGAAGGTTCAGGGAAGTGATGTGCCAAAAATTACACAGTTAAAATATTGTATTACTGTGATTCAGACCTAGGCAGTGTGCTTCCAGAATCTGAACAATGCAGAGAAAGTGAAGGGACAACAAAGCCAAGAATCCTGCAGCCTGCCTTGCCCTATGACCTCAGTGCATTCCCATAGAGCCTAGGTCCCTTCAACTATAACACTACAGATTAGGAAAAAAAATATTACTAAAAGACTCCCCTCCCTCCTTCCATCCCTCCCTCCCTCCCTTTTGTCTTTTCTTCCTTCCCTTCTTCTGTTTTTCTTCTTTCTACAGCTGAATTTAGATGTAATGAACAATTTGAAATTGTATATATTTAAGATATACAACTTGTGTTTTGATATTTGTATGCATCATGGATTGATCATCATAATCTTGCTAATTAACATATCCATTACCTCACATAGTGACCATCTGTCTTTTTTCCTCCCATTCCCTATCCCCCATTCTGATAGCACTTAAGATCTACTCTTTTGGTAAATTTCAAATTTCAAGTATAGCATATAATATTGTTCACTACAGTCACCATGTTGAACCTTAACTCTCCAGAACTCATTCATCTTGCATGACCACAATCTTGTACTTTTTACCAGCACTTCTCTTTTTCAACCCCTCCAATCTCCCTCTGCCAGATGCCATTCTACTCTCTGCTTCAATGAGTTTGAACTCTCTTATAGTCCACATAAGATCATGCACTATTTGTTTTTCTGTTTTATTTCATTCGGGATAATGTCCCTCAGATGCAGCCATGTTTCCCAAATGACAGCATGTCTTTTTTTTTTTTTTTTATAAGGATGACTCATATTGCACTGTGTGTGGATTGCATTTTCTCTCTCATCTGTAGATGAACATATGCACATTTAGATTGTTTCCGTATCATGGCTGTTGTATAGAATGCTGCAGTGAACATATGAGTGTAGATGTCTCCTCAACATGCTGACTTTCTTTCCTGTGGATATATAGCCAGGAGTGGATATCCTGGATCATATGATAATTCTAGTTTCAATTTGGGGAGGAACCTCCATGTTGTTTTACTGAATGGCTGTATAAATTCACGTTCCCATTGACAGTTCACAGGGGTTCACTTTTCTCCACATTTTCACTGACATTTTTTTTTCTTCTCCTCTTTGAAGTAGCCATTCTAATAGATGGGAGGTAATATATATCTCACTGTGATTTTGATTTGCATTGACTTTCTCTGATGATTAATGGTGTTAAGCATCTTTTTATGGATCTACTAGCCTTTTGTTTGTTTTCTTGGGGGAAAACATGTCTATTCCAATCTATGGCCCACTTTTGAATAGCTTTTTGTTTGGCTATTGAGGCTTGAATTTTTTAGGTATTTGGTTATTTTGGACATTAATCCTTTATCAAGTATGTGGTTTGAAAATATTGTCTCCCATTTCATAGGTTGCCTTATCACTCTGTCAATTTGTTTCCTTTGTTGGACCTTTTAGCTTGATGCAATCCTTTGTCTTTTTTTTTTTTTTTTTTTTTTGCTGTAGCTGCCTACACTTTTAGCATCATATAGAAAAATATTATGTTATCTGCTTAAATGCTACATTCATTAGCTCTTTTGTCGTTGTAACCAAAATATCTGACAAGCACAACTTAGAGGATGAAAAGTTTATTTTGGCTCAAGGGTTCAGACGTTCAGTACTTGGTTGGCATTAAGGCAGAAACATAACTGTGCCAGAGCATGGTGGAAGAAAACTCCCCCAACCTGTGATATCTAGAAACAGAGGTGGAGGAGACCAAGGACATATCTAGCCACTCTTCCAGTGACCTACCTTCTTGAGCCATACACTACCTACCTACAGTTACTATCTACTAATTTCAATGGAATTTTTAATCTGTCAATGGACTTACCAAGTGATGAGGTTAGAGAACTGATTGAGTTAATTTCAGCTCTAAACATGTCTGTAAACATGTCTAAACATGCCTATAACATGAGCTTTTGGGGGGGAGAGTCCATAGCCAAACTATAAAAAATATACGTAGTATTTGTCTTATGGTTTCTTCTAGTAGTTTTAGAGGTTCAGATATTATCTTAAGTTCTTTATGCATTTCAAATAGATTTTGTATATGGTGTGAGAGAAGAGTCTAAAATAATTTGTTTACATGTAGATATAGTTTTTCTACCACTGTTTATTGAAGAGACCACCCTTTTTCTGTAACATGTTTTTAGCAACATATTATACTGGGATATATCAACCATATTTGCATAGATCAATTAACCATATTTACACAGATTTGTTTCTGGCCTCTCCTCTGTTCTGTTGCATTGATCTATTTGTGTTTATACCAGTACCATATTGTTTTAATTACTACTCCTTCACAAGATATCTTAAAATCATGAAATACTATGCCTCCAGACTCATTTATTATTTTTTTTTGGTCTAAGATTGTTTAGATCACTTGAGACCTATTGTGATTCCCTACAAATTCTAGAATTGTTTTCTATGCTTTCAAAAAGAATACCACTGAAATATTGAGAGGAAATACATTTGATCTGCTGATAACTCAGGGTGATACAGACATTTTGACAGCATTAAGTCTTGAAATTCATGAGTGTGGGTTGTCTTTCCATTTATCTGTGTCTTTCTTAATTAACATCATCAACATTTTATAATTTTAATGTATCAGTCTTTTAGCTTTTTGATAGATATATTTTTAAGTATTTTATTTTTTTTTGCTTACTCATGGATTATTTTCTTAATTTTTTGATAGGCCATTGTTAGTGTATAGAAATTGTACTGATTTGTGTATGTTGATTTTGTATTTTGAAATTTCATTAAATTAAATTTATTTATGAGATAAAACAGAATTATTGTTGTTGTTACTATTGTCGGGTCTTTAGGATTTTCTACCTATATGCAAACTCAGATAGTTTTACTTTTTTCTGATTTAAATTATTTTTAAACATTTTTCTAGTGTTCTTGTTATAACTAGGACAATGGCAAAAAGAAATGAGGAGAATAGACATCGATGCCTATTACCAGATCTTAGAGGGGAATCTCAGTTTCCATTTATGGTATCCATAATTCTTATACTTTTTATTCTCCATTTTCCTCTTTTTTTTCCTCTTTCCATCCTTTTTTTTTTCTTATTTAGATATGCAATCTCTATGTAAAGCTTTAAAATACATAAGACTCTTTTCTATGTAAGGTAGTCAACAAATCATTTTATGGATGAGGTAGCCAAGACTCTGAGCAGCTAAGTGATATTCTCAATATAACATGTTTAGGGAATGATGGAGCACTGACTTCTACTCATGTCTTCTGACATGAATTTCACTTCTTGTTTTAACTGTTCTACAGGTGCCTTTGTGTTTGATAGGCTCTTTCTTAATCACTAGAATTCGATCATTACTGCCACTGCTTTTTCAAAGAGGAATCTTGGAGAAGAGTTTTGCAAACTGCAGTAGGGAGAATGAGACATATATAGCTTCCAGGGGTGAAAAAAAATCTAGAAGATTTTCCTTTTCCTTAATTCTTGGAGCAGAATATAATCCCAAGAAGATTTATATTTTAACACTCTTTTCCCCCTAAGTATTCTTATAACATTTCATACTCCAGGGGGGTGATTTAATTTCAATTTGCAGGTTATTCATACCCTACAGTAGGGATTTTCATAACATGCTGCATCATTTTTTAGAAAATTTTGATCCAGAATGCAAGCTCCACAACAGGGTCATGGATTTTTGTCTGCTGTGACCACTTTTATCTCCTCAGAACTAAGAAGAGTGCCTGGTATGCAGGGACCATTTAACAGGACTTTATATAATCAAGGACTGAACCAATGAATATACCACAATACTTTTAAAGAAAAATTTCTGTTAGTAACCCAGGTTCTGAATTCTGAATCCTCTGTTCTTTACCTCAGCTAAACTTCTGATCTAGTCCCTGTCCTAAAAGGCAATTATATCAACCTAGGTGTGGTAGTACACACCTGCAATCCTTGTACTTGGGAAGCTAATACAGGAGAAATGCAGGTTCAAGAGAAGACTCAACAACTTAGCTAGACTCTCAGTAACCTCGCAAGACTCTGTTTCAAATCAGATCAGGGACTGGGGGTGTAGTTCAGAGGCAGAATATCCCTGGATTCACTTGCCAGGAAACACACACACACACACACACACACACACACACACACACACACACAGAAATGTTAAAACAAAAACAAAAACCACTCCCCAAAAGTCCATTGTCATTGATTGTACACTCATCTTACATACCTTTGGGTACAAGTCTTTTACTCATCTGCCTATGACACAGATCTGGGACATTTCTTATTTGATGAAAGATGTCAGTTAACATAATTTTTCAAGCTTTTTCTGCATTAGCAGAGTCTCTGAACTGCTGAACCACAGTGAGCCATAGAGTAGCATCTTAGTTGTTCGTTTGTTCCTTGTGTCTATCACCATTTCAACCATTCACACATCCTTTCACCATGTGGGTACTCAGCCTTTATTTTGTGGCAAGCTTTCTGCTGGTTCCTATGGATAAGAATAATCTTACAGCCTCCTAGCTAAAGAAACTAATTCTTTAGGGGTAATGGCAGGTGAGTCAGCAGTTATAAAATAACACTATAAAGGTCTGATTAAAGCATGCACAGCTTAATCCTTTATTTTATTTATTTATTTTCATTTCTCTTCTATGTCCATTAGATTTTACATGCCTCATCTGCTAGTCATCTTGAGCAGTATGATAGCATTAGGTAAAAAAATATATATATATACGATAAAATAACATTTTAGGAAAAACCCACTGTGGTGCTAATTCTAACTTTATATACAGTTTTTATTTTTTTGGAACTAGGGATTGAACCCAGGGGCATTCTGCTTCCAAGTAACTTCCATATCCCTTTATATCTTTTATTTTGAAACAGGGTCTCACTAACTTGCTATGGGCTTTCAAACCTATGATTCTTCTGTCTCAGACTCCCAAGTAATGGAATTGCAAATGTGTAGCAACATGCCTGGCTACTTCTGATTTTTTTTTTAATGGGCTCAATTTCTGAACCTTTCTAGGGACTCAGTTAACCCATAACCAAAATGAAATATTAGAACTAAATATTTTCTGAGACCCTTTCCAGGCCTTTCATGCTATGGTTCAATGGGTCACTTTTCTCAAAAATTTCAGAAAATTAGCTCTAATTGACTATGATCCCTTGATTTGGGCTTTTTTCCCCTAAGACTCTTTTCTTGAATTTAGCAGAATGACGTTCTATCATTAAAAACACCAACTCACCATGCTTCAGGATAGAGATTCTTTTGTCTCTTCCTGAGGGAGGCTGGTAAGGAGAAGGTCATGGCTGTACCTATTATGCAGTTCTATTTCAGCCTGCTCTATAATTCTTTCCCTTTTTTGGATCCTATTCTCTTACTGAGTACCACCCACTTACTTCTGGGAGACAAGGCCAGGTGAAAGACATACTCAGACGTCTCAGCTGCATCCTCATCCACCTGCCACAGGGTGCTGGAATCTCAGCAGTAATGTGGAAGCTGTTTTCTGGAAAAAAAAAAAAAAACCCTAGAGAATGTCACCAGTGACATTGGGCCAATATCTGTTATTCACAGCAAGCTAAAGAATGTATACATGCAGAATTTTTACTGGGGAGAAAGAGTTTCTCATGGGCTAGCTCCAGACAGCATTGGTGGTGGTTTCTGGAAAATAGTCTTAAGAAAGAAAAATGGTCAGAGTTTTCAAAAGATAGAAAAGAAAACCTTGATAAAATTGAGGGAACAATAACTGATCACCAGGGAGATTCTAATTTACATGGTCTGATCAAGAAAGGATGTAAACACGAGGGGGAAACTGCCTTCAGTGGCCTTAAACACCCTTAACAACCTGAAGCTGGTTTGTTGGGTAGCCATATAAGGTTGCAAAGTTTGTTTATTGTACTAAGGGATCTTGATGAAGAAGGTCAATGGAGGCTGCATTTTGGGAAAGAGCTGTATAACTATGCCTGAATGTGACATTTTTGTTTTATTGCCATTTGTCTATCTTGAGCCTGCCTGCCTGCCTGCCCGCCCACCTTCCTTCCTTCCTTCCTTCCTTCCTTCCTTCCTTCCTTCCTTCCTTCCTTCCTTCCTTCCTTCCTTCCTTTGCGTGATACTGGGGATTAAAACCCAGGAGCATTCTACCTCTGAGCTACACCCTCATCTATTTTTTATTTTTATCTTTATTTTGAGGTATTGGGAATGGAACCCAGGGACATTCTATGTCTGAGATACACCCCAGCCCTATTTTTTGGTCTTTTATTTTTGAAACAGGGTCTCACTGAGTTGTGAAGGGGCTTAATAAGTACCTGAGGCTGTCTGTGAACTGCAATCCTCTGGTCTCTGCCTCCTGAATACTGGGATTACAAGTGTGCACCACCACGTCAGGCTCCTTATTTTTACTTTGAAACTGAGTCTTATTAAGTTGTTGAGTCTGTCCTCGAACCTGTGATACTCCTGTCTCAACCTCCCAAGTACATTAGGATTGCAGACATATATCAGCACTCCCAGTGGCAACATCCTTTTCTATTTCCACATGGCATCTGTTATATGAATGGATACCCTGAGAGTATGCGTGACAATCCAGGGACATTTCAACTGCTTCTCAATGTCTTAGCTGTCTTCCCTCTGGACCTTTCCTCTTCCAAACATCCAACTCTGCTCTTTCCACCCCTTTCCCTGGGCAGTCACCCACCCTCTCTCTGCACTGTCATGGGCACTCCCCAAACTCCCACATTTTTACCTTCAGCTTTCATCCCTCCTCTAAACTCCAAAATTTTTGCATCGGACTGCCAAATGCACATTTTCACTATACTTTTCCAGAAAGTCTCAGAATCCTCATTGTTCTGTCCCACTAATCTGCTTCCTGGGTTTTCTGTCCCTAACAATGGACCATCACTGGTCCAAGGTTAAACCCAGAAAGTTAATAACAATTCTCAAGCCATTCTCCTTCCTCATCCAATAATGGATGATGATGATGATAATGATGATGATGATGATGATAACACCAATGTAATTTTTAGCAACTGATAATATTTTTGAGTGTTTATCATGTTTCAGATTCCATGCCCATTCCTGACCCTTGCTCTCTGCTGCTGTGAGCCTGCAAATTTTCACATTTCCATCATATTTATTGCCTTGATGGCAAGCACTCTCAGTTCAGGATGCCATAGGTGTGAAATTCTTATCTTTCCTAGGGGCAGTTTTTCAAGAGTAACTATTTGGTTCTATGACTTCTGTCTGCTTTCAGGCACCTTCCATAGTTTTTACATAGTTGTGATTGTTTTAAAACTAATCTAGCCAGCCATGGTGGTACATGCCTGTAATCTCAGGAACTCTGAATGTCAAGGCAAGAGGATCACAATTTTGAGGCCAGCCTAGTAATTATCAAGATCCTGTCCCAAAATAAAATTTAAAAAGGGGATGGGAATAGCTCAATGCTACAGCACTGTTGGGTTCAATCCCTAGTACTGAAAAGTAAAAGATAAAATAAAATAAAACTAATCTGTTTCTACAATTGTTATCTTTAGGAGGTTTTGCTTGACCACTCGATTACTTTTACTATAAGTTTCCAACATACTTGTGAGCCAGATCTAGTGGCCCAGTCCTGTAGTTCTAGTACTTGGAAGGCCAAGGCAGGAGAATTGCAGGTTAGAGGCCAGCCTCAGCAATTCAGCGAGGCCCTCAACAACTTAACAAGGAGGAGAAACCATAGATGAGCAAATGAGGTGAAGTAACTGAGAAGGATGGGAGGGAAAAGAGGGAAGGGAGGGAAAAGAGGGAAATCCCCTAATGTACATTCACAAACATATCAAAGTCAATCACTAAGCCAAATATGAGAAGGAGGGAGGGGGAGGTAATGAAGTGGGAATTGGTGAAAGGCTAAATGAGTGATGTGTGCATGTATGCCTCTAACCCCATTATGATGTCTGACTACAATTCATAAATAAATAAATAAATAAATAAATAAATAAATAAATAAAGCTGGAGATGTTGCTGGGAGATACAATGCTGTTGAATTGAATTCCCAGGAAAGACAGAAGGCAGGTGGGAGACAGAGATAGAGATAGAGATAGAGATAGAGAGAGAGAGAGAGAGAGAGAGAGAGAGAGAGAAGAGAAGAGAGAGGGGAGAGGGGAGAGGGGAGAGGGGAAAGAGGAGAGAAGAGACCTATTCCTGTAGATAAATCAGTCATAAGGGGGAACTAGAGAGTAAACAGAGACCAATGAAATGGCTATCAGAATTGTCCAAGAAAGATATAATAATGGTGTTGACTCCCTAGTCCAGTTGTAGTGGAGCTTGTGAGAAATTATCAAACTCATAGTCTTACTATGACAAGGCTATACAATCCATATGCTTGATTAAGAATGAAAAGGATGATGGTCTTCCAACTTTTATAAATGAGTTGCTTATGAATGCATGGGTTTGTTCAGATTTCTGAGGCCATGAGAACTTAGAATAAGTAACTGCTGGAACACTTAGCACTCTTAAGACATCATTTGCTATAGTTGGAGTTCTGTGATCTGAAGTTGGCACTTAGGAAATATCTTAGACAGACTAATAGAACATCTTAGTCATGTGTTTTCTCATCTTCTACCTATCAAACCAGTCATGCAACTATTTTCTGAGTTACTCTTTCTACCTTCTCCTTTTTATTTCATAGCCCAAGTCATGCCATCAACTTCTCTAATTCCTTTAAAGGTGATTGCACTGAAATTGCCTTCATCTTACATGGCACATCTACAGTTAATTTACTCCTTAAAATGAAGATCAGACCACAATTTGTTCTTCCCTCTTTTGAGTGTGTGCTAATATTTAGAGGTATAGAATTCATACTACCTAGCTTAGTGTTCCAGTCATTTCTCTCCTATTGTATTTCTTTCCATGGGCAAGGCCACATGCCCAGTGACCTTTGATCCCAGAATTCCATGCACACGCTTTACCCCCCTGCCTTTCCTCACGTTCCTTTGCTGTGGAATATTCTTTGTCCTCACCTTCTGTTCTCTGTCTTTCAAAATTGTACTAAAAATTGTGATTTTTAGAAATCACTAAAAAAGTGATTTCTCTTGTTTAAAATTTCACCCCTTTTTATGTGCTTACTGGACAGGTCATATGTGCCAGACACTGAATTATACTCTAAGGCTATGAGTTTGAGTACAGAACATTTCCCATCCCTCACTGAATATCTCACCATAAAATGGTGTGATGTTATTTAAGGCTGACCACTTTTTCTCCCCAAAGAACATGGCTCCTAGCCTTTGTTTTACCTTTGATTCATAATGCATAGTAGGTACTTCATGGTAGCTTATTAATTAAATCACTTCTGAAAGAAATATTTTTTCTCTATTTTATATTTAGTTACTCTTTCACTCCTTACCACAAAGTATCTGCTGGCCAGTGAAGTCAAGGTCCCTGTAATATAGATACTCCTAGATCTATATTTTTTTTATATTTTATTTGGAAACAGGGTCTCACTAAGTTGCTGAGAGCCTCTCTAAGTAGTTTAGGCTGGCTTTGAACTTGTGCAATCCTCCTGTCTCAGCCTTCCAAGCGCGGGGATTACAAGCATGTGCCACCACGCCCGGCCTATATTTGTCCTTCTTAAATGAGGTTAAAACAAAAAGGGATGATGGAGCCGGAGCCAGGCGTGGTGGCGCACGCTTGTAATCCCTGCACTTGGGAGGTGGAGACAGGAGGATCACGCAGGTTCAAAGCCAGCCTCACTGGCTTAAGAGACCCTGTTTCCAAATAAAAATATAAAATAGGTCTGGGAGTGTAGCCCTGAGGTGAAGGGTTTCCAGGAACCCTGGTACCACAAAAAAAAAAAAAAAAAAAAAAAGGATGATGGTAAAGAGCTCTTGTGTGCAAATAAAACACATTCCTCCCACCTGCAAGTTCTTATTTCACAATATAGCATCGATACCTTGCCCCAAAGCCATGTTTTCACTTGTCCCATGATGATTTTTTAAAAACATAACAATGAACCTTTTATTTAAAATAAAAAGACCTTCAGATATAGCTAATCCTTGGGCTTTATGACAAGATGGTGTCACTGGTACATTGAGCATCGCTTGCTGGCTTTGGAAACCTTTGGCATTTTGATTCCCTAGGTTCTATTTGTCTGTTTGCTTATCTGTTCATCAGGGGTCAAGTCCAGTGTCAGGCTCTGTGTTCTAAAATATCTCACCAATTGAATGCTTCTAGCTACTCTGCCATAGAAATGTGGTTATACCATTTATACCAGTAAGATATTTGCGGTTCAGGGTTCAGAGAAGTTAATAAACTTGTCCCAGGTAATACAGACAGTGATGAGAAGGGCTAAGATCAAACCTAGAGCTGTTTATTCCCAGAAGTCTGTGAAATCAAGTTAATACATATGAACCATCTCTGAGCAAGGATAATGAAGGAATTTCATCCTGTTATGATATATTTATTATGTTATTCAAGTGTTCCTCGGAACCAGGTACCTTCTAGGTTGAAACACATTCAAATGGGGAAGCTTAAAGCACTGTGTGAATTATTTAAAACAGAAGTTCACTCTAATGTAAACTGAGTATTTGGAGTAATCCGGGATTGGGTCCCTGGAGAGGAGAGATAAATCAGATGAGATTTGGAAGGTGTTTTATTTTTCTCTGCTCTTATCTCAAAGCTCTCTCGACTTTTGATTCATCAAGATGAAATCAGCAAGACTATTTGGTGATTAGGAGGGGAAAAAGCAGCCAACCTCACGTCTGTGCATTTCAAGTCTTCCAAGAATCTTTAGGTTGCAAATCTGTCTTGCTCTTTCTTCTTTTCCAGTCAATAACTAAAACTAAAATGGTTAGATGACTTCTTCAAAATCACGGATGAGTTCATGATGGATTCAAGGCAGAACTCTGTCCACCGAGTCCCCTCCAGCAAGTTATCTTGCACATGGCATTTATAGGAGGTCTGACTGTCTCTGAACTTTCAAAATATCAAACAACACTCTTCTGGCATTTAAAATCTGAGCCTTATATTGTCAATTATCTTGTCTATCAGCTACATCCCAATTTCGTACATGCAAAGACTGCATTCTTTTTCTTCATATTTCCAGTTCCTTGTGGGCCTACATTAAATCAGTTGCACTTAAAAAAAAATAATCGTGATAACCCTCTTGATATCCTTAGCTCTGCAGAGAATGCATTATTCATGGTGGGGAAAAGTGCTTGTAATATTGATGTGGACAATGATAAAAATGAATGATGACAATTTTATTTTTGCAGTACTGGGGATGGAAACCAGAGGAATCCTACCTCTGAGGTACACCCTAGCCCTATTTTTTATTCTTTGCTTTTGAAGCAGCATCTCACAGAGTTGCAGACGGCCTCACTAAGTGGTAAATGGCCTCACTAAGTAGTAGCTGAGGCTGTCCTCAAACCATGATCCTCCTGTCTCAGCCTCCCAAGTGCTAGGATTATAAGTGTGCTCCACCATGCCCGGCTGAATGATGACAATTTTGAGGGTGATAACAATAATTATATATCCAACTAGTGCCAATGTGGATGGTCACATTTACATAATGGTCTTAGTAAATTTGAAGGTACTGATGATCAGAAGAGGATGATACCTTTGACTCTCTTCCCAGGTAATCATCCTTTTGTCCAGCCATGTTCAGAGGACTGCTTGAACCCATTTGGTTCTCCTTCCTAGTATAAGTTGGATCCTACGTCTCCTAAAAGAAAAAAAAAAAATTGAGTTCACTGGGTACTGCCAGTGAAAATCAGAGTCTCCTGGAAGCTCTGGTGAAGTTGTATTTCTTACATTTCTGATGCTACTGTAACTTATTTCATCAGGGAACAAGTCCTGTGTAGTAGGCTCTTTGTTCTGACATGTCTCACCCAATGAATGATCCTAATTACCACAGAGATGAGATTATACGATTTCTATCAATAAGGTATTGGCAAATAAGGAATTGGTAGAAATTAACCTTGAGAACCTCGCTATGCATTTTTCAATGGTAAGAAGAATGAAAGAAAGCGCAGGATATACATTGCTTGTTTCAAAAATTCTGTATAAATTAACATAAAGTTGTTCTTTTTTCCTCACCAGAAGTCCCTTAAATCTGTTAAGGACAGAAGAAAGCCTCATTGAGACAGTCAGAAGAGGCAGAAGAGAGAGAGAGAGGGAGAGGGAGGGGGAGGAGGGAGGGAGGGAGGGAGGGAGAGAGAGAGAGAAAGAAAGAAAGAAAGAAAGAAAGAAAGAAAGAAAGAAAGGAAATAGAATGAAATAATGAAGATGATAAACTGGGTTTAGTGGCCCATACTTGTAAACTTGTAATCCCAGCATTTGGGAGGCTGAGACAGGAGGATCATGGTTCAAGGACAGCCTCAGCTACTTAGTGAGGCCCTTTGCACCTCAGTGAGACCCTGTTTACAAATAAAGAATAAAAATTAAGGCCAGGGGTGTCGCTCAGAGGTAGAATTTCCCTGGGTTCCATCCCTAGGACTGAAAAAAAAATTAGGATGATAAAGAATTTTAGCACCCCAAAGCCTAAACTTGAAGTTCTTTATGGTAATAATCCCTAAATGCAAAACGTTAACAACCAGAAAAGTAATTAGATAAAAGGTTACCAGGATGTACGCTTGAGAAGAAACATCAAAATTGAAATTATACCTCCACCAGTTATATGTGTATGTGGACCTTGGGTAAGTCAACTGACTGTTCTCAGCTTTAGTGCAACCTTATCTGCATGATGAGGACATTCATATCTAATTTTCTTATGGGGGTTAAAAGTGTATAAGGGTTAGCCGGGCGTGGTGGCGCATACTTGTAGGATCATGCAGGTTCAAAGCCAGCCATGCTGGTGTCAGAGACCCTGTTTCAAAAATATAAAATAGGTCTCCGAGTGTAGCCCGGAGGCTTCCAGGAACCCCAGAACCAATAAAAAAAAAAAAAAAAAGTGTATAAGGGCTGGTGGTCAGATTCCTCAGTGTTAACACACATGCGCAATCCCCTGATTCCTCTCTCCCATCCCTGTTCTGTTGTGAACAGGCAAACTCATTCTTGGACCAGCTTCACGAGAGTTCAGACAGCCTTCCTCCAGGGTTTGTTTCTAGTCCTGATTGCAGTGATTTTCTACAGCTGTTTTTTTTTTTTTTTTTCCCATGCCTGGAAGAACTCAATTAGTATGCGAAGGAGTGGTCCATCCACACCACACTGCGGCAGGAGCCCAGAGGCAGCAGAAGGCCTTGGGACCCTTGCTACAGCAGTTCTCAATGGTAGAAAAAATGAACCCCAGACAGGCTAAGCTTTGCTTGTTCAAAAACTCCATCATAAATTAACGTAAGGATGCTCTTTTTCCTCACCAGCCAGAGGACAGGCACATTTCAGTAGGCAATTAATCTTGGCTGATCTATATTAAATATTTATCTGCTGAAATGAGCCCAGTATTGTAGTGGTATTTTTCATTATAGGACTTTATCATTTCCAAAGAGATTTCCATGTGCTGGCTCCCTTGTATATATTAAACCTGAATTTCCTGTGGAATGACACATCTTTCTTGGCGGCGACCTTTTCTCTCTGTAACAAGCTACTGATATGTTGAAATTTACAGGGTGATAAACACATTTATTGAGAAGAAGGGCATAGAGTAATCTAAGTATTTGCTTCTCTAGTAAAAACTCTGAAGACAGGCTGAGAAATATGAAAATTGTTCTCCATTTTCCTCAGCAAAGAGTAAGGGAGCAAATGGTTGGGATCAGTTCCTAAAAAAGCCCAAGGGCAGGGGAAGAGAAAGGCTTACTTTGAAATTAACCATTATAACTCTGTACCGTTTTAATCGGGGCCTTTACATTTATTTCTATTATTTAATTCAAGACTTACAACCACCCAAAAAGAAAGAGTGTCTCCATTTAAAAATAATGCTCTGAGAATTCCAAGGTCTTGTCCAATATAGAAATGGGTCCTTAATGGAATTTGAACTCTGGTTTGATGATGGCCAAAGCCAGGATTCTTATCTGATCCACACTGCCTCCTACAGGGCAAAGAGAGAAATGCAGCTTCATTGGCTTTTGGTTCCATGAAATTTGATATTCAAGTCTCTTAGTAGTGTGTACAGTATTAAGTTTGAGATTCAGCCTAGGTTTAAGCCATGCCTTTAGAAAACATGTGTATGCCCATGGATAACTGAAGTAAAAAAGCAAAAAGAAAGTGATGCAAAATCCAAAGACAAAAAAGGAAATGCAAAAAAAGGGGGGGGGGAGAATAGGTATGGTGGGTTGAGTTAATATGCATTTGAAAGCCAGACAGGATGGCCTATCCCTGTAGTCATAGTACTTGGGAAGCTGAGACTGGAGAATCACAAGTTCAAGGCCAGCCTAGGCAATTTAGGGAGACCTTTCTCAAAATAAAAATAAAAGTAAAAACAAACAAACAAAAAAATTAAAGCAAGGGCTGTCGCTCAGTGTTCAAATTCCCCTACGTTCAATCCTTGGTATCCAAAAAAAGTTACTCTTTATTCAAATTGGCTTAGTGTCTTATTAAAGATCATTTTCATTTAGTCTCATGTGGGACCTGGGTTGCTAAATTTCTCTAGATGATTCTAAAGCTCACCAATGGATGCCCATGGTACCTGACCCAAGTTCACAGGTGAAGTTCCTGGAGAGGGAAACCTCAAATCAGGACAAATGGGATATTTGTCATAAGACATAGAAAAGAATTTCAACATGCACCCGGGACACAGTCTTATTTAGAAATGTAGATAAACATTTAATGGAGAATGCCATTGTCTCCAGAGAGAGAGGAATAGCAGCCTGCTGGTCTGAGTGTTGACATTTAGAGAGGAACAGGGCTGGATTAGAGGCAGAGTCAGGGCAGAGTTACACACTTTTGTTCCTGTGTCTCTATCACATGAATCTTTTTCTCAGGTTACTTTTGCAGGCTAATGCTGGGGTTGAGTCCTTTCCTCTAATATGCTCAAACCAGGGAGTATTGGAGATGCCAGAGGGACTCCAGAGAATGGAAGGGAAACCTCAGCAAAGCTAGAATGGAAGGGAAGGAGAGGAAGCAGGCCGAGGTTGATTAATGGAGGGGCTACATTTTAATATGTGTAAAAGTATGAAAGTAGCCTGATCAACCTAGACACTCATTGTTGGGAGGGGAGGAAAGGGGAAGTGGGGAGGGGGAGAGGGCACCAAGCACTGTCTGAATGTATGCCATTTTCAAATTGATCCACATGAAAACAAAAACATTTAAAAAGTAACAAAACATTCAGCATAAAGTTTAAATTTGTTATCTCTGGGAGAAGGAGATGATGGAGGGGATATGGAAGACCAAACAAAACAAAACTAAATGAAACAAAACAAAAGAAAAAAATTAACAACAAAAAAGGTCAGCTGTTAAAGACCTGGGCTGGGTTGCTTAGGAATTATTTGTTTTACATTTCAAAGGTTCATGGCTGTTAACACATTTAAATAGTTATATAGAGACTTTGAATATCTTTTTGCTTTGTTTTGTTTTTGTTTACTTTTATTACCAAAGTACTATCTCACAAGGATACTTCAAGCAGGAAGGTGGTAAGGAACAGCTTTAGGAGGAAGTAAAGGAGCTAATCACATCAGGTGCCCATGTGACTCTTGGCCTCAGAGATCTGAGACTGAGAAAGAACTGTTTAACCCATTGTGTCCCAAAATACTATATCAAATTGAAAATTTGGGACTTAATGGGTTAATGCTGTGTCATTCCACTCATTTGCACTCAGCCCTTTTTAATCCTTAGGGCAAGTCTCTGTTTTGTGAGAGTGGCCAGTACTTTAGTGATCTTTTGGTTCACTGACTCAAACAGTAGCCTGCTTCATAATCACCTAGGGGCTTAGCCTGCCCACAGAGTTTCTGAGTTGCTGCTGGGTTTGGGACAGGGCCAGAGATCCTGCAATTTTAACAAATTCTTAGATAATGATGATGATGATGATGATGATGATGATGATGATCCAGATGTGGCTGTTCTAGATACTTTGAGGACCACCATTTTGTTTCAAATGTTTTATCATGAAGCAAAATAGAAGGGGGGCCAGACATGGTCCGTGGTTTCCTTGATAGCTACAGAACCAGTGAGGGGCAGAATCAGGCTTCAAATGCCATTAATTCCCAGCCCGGTTCTCTTTGCACTTCTCCATATTTTTGGACAAGTCTTATCATCAATTCGTGTTGTGGAAAGGTGTATGAGAAATCTAAGAAGTGGTAGCCAGCGAGGATGATGATTTTGGCAGCTTTGATTAATATCACACTGAAGAAAAAGAACCCGCCTTCCTCCCAGGGGCCCAGAGCTTTTGTGTTTGCGGTACACAGGGAAATGCGCCACCGTGAGCGGTAATCTATCACCACACTCTCCCCTGTGACCAGCTGTTACTCTCCCTTCGGTTTCACTCAACATGAAAAAACATTATTTCTGGGCAAAATTAAATTTGGGGTTTTTGAAAATAAAACAACATTCTGTTCCCCAGTCCTTTCTCAGAATCCTTTTTCTTTTATTCCAAAGGTTATAGCTCCCGGCATTGCTGCTGCATATTGAATTCTTAAAAGGCTTTTCTGTAACAATAACTGGAGAGGTGGGCTTATTTTTCATTGCATTCTTTATTTGATTTTCTTCTTTGCCTTTAGCTCCCCTTTTGCTTCTTCTTCCTCTTTCCTCTTCTCTTTTATGTCCTTCCCTCTCTGCTTGGCTCCTTCCTTCTCCTCAGTCCTCCTTGGAAGTCATTACCAGCTATCTGAGCCTAACGAAACCCTCATTCATCAAGTTTGATTTTCTTGTTTTCTATAAGGGAAATAGGGGTCCAGAAGCCTCACCCTACACTGCCAAATTTTACAGAAGGGACATGGCCGAGGTCTCAGTACTGCAGGATCAGGGTTGCAACCCAAGTAAGTGTCTTGTTCCTTCCTATCATTACTCTCAAGTGTTCTTCATTGGAGCATCATCCTCAAGTTCAGCACAGCACCCAACACTGACACCTGGAGTGAGAGGGCTGACCAAGGGATGAAGGGCTCTGTCAAAATTACCCAAACCCTTGGAGGGCATAGAAAAACCAATATTTTCAGATCTTGTTGATAGAAACATAAATCTGTGTTTTTGAAAATTCAAGCTTTCTGAGCTATGGTTCTATAAGTCCACTTTAGCAACCATCTTTCAGAAATATACAGCATACAAAGATGCACTTTACAATATTTATTACAATACCCTACTAGCCAAAAAAGAGCAAAAAAAAAAAAATGGAAGCACACTGGATATCTATCAATAAATGTTTGCTCAAAGAGATTACGGCGCATCCTTATAATAGCACAAAGCCACTAAATAAAATGAAAAACACTTGTGTGTACTGATCTGAAGAAAATATAGTCAACGTGACAAATAATGCAAGTTGTACACACCCACATACCCACCCACCCATACATCATCGTGGCCTGGTTTTTACTAAACAATCAAAACAGTTTATGTGTCTGCGCATAAATTTATACAAGCAAAAGTGAAAGTGTGAAGATGTATTATAAACTTAAAGAAGAATTATCAATTTTCAACTTTTCAAAAAAGAACACCTTCCCACATGTTCATATTCCTTCAGAAGACTGATTTATTCTCACTTGTCCATTGAGAATTCCTCAGTGCCCTAAAATACCTCCAAGATGACCTCTCTTATTGCCCTCTCTATCTCTCCTACCTTCTCCCAAAAGACAAATGAAGAGCTCTTAAAAACAGAATAAAATATTCTATATGTGGAGAAGTATCTCCGCCAGGCCAGGCATGAATGGCAGTGACCATTGTGTGTAATTCCTGACTCATCCAGTCTCATTTCTACACTCCGGGGACCACGCTAATATTGTTGACTTGGCTGGGCTCCTTTGGTTAGTTAGCCCTCAAGATCCCTCCCATCTATACCCAAATAAGTCATCTCTCTCACCTTCCTTTCCTGCATCTTCCTGCTGGTGGCGCTGTTTACATCCTCCCCAACTTAGACACACACAGACCTTGGACCTTACTCAGATCTTGGACATCACTCACCTATTTCCTCCGTTTCTCAAAATCCTAAACACTCTCTCAGGCCTGACTGAATGCTTCCTTTTCTCAGAAGCCTTCTTCCTTGCATCCATGGTCTTTGAGAATTAAACAGATTGATTCCTAGAGCAATTATTTCATGTCGTATTGTACAGAAGTGAGTCGGGGATGGTTCTTGACACAGGGTTATTCCTGAAGGCAGGGATCATGTCTTTTTCTTGTATATTGATTGCCTCCTTCATGGGGGATGCCCATTGAATGAAATAAAGGACAAACTAGAGGACAAAACGGTTAGATGATAAATTGAGTAGTGAGATTCCTGGTTCATTGAGGCCTACTAAATAATTACTATTAAATCTCAAATGCCCTTAATTCAACAGCATTTAAAGCTACTCGACATTCTTGCCATACACACACTCTCTGAAACCTCTGCCTGCCTTCTCTTTATATGTCTCCATGCATCTATAGCTCTAGCATTAACATTCTGCATTTTTTTGGTAAAACTTCAATTTGTAAACACTTACTTGTGCCCGGAAATGTCTCTTCTGAGATCATCTCTCTATCTATCCTTACGCTGAACATTTTACTTTTACAGCTACTTTTCAAAATCATAACCAAGGCTGCTGTTCTCTTCTTTGTGCACATAGCTTTTTTCTCCTTTTGAATTATTTCCTTAGGATAGATTCCCAGCAGCAAGATTATTAGGTTGAAGCATATGAACATTCTTATAAGCCTCATTAATTTTGACCCCACTAATTCAGAATTTGTGCTGATTTGGGCATGTAGTGAGCTTCCTTTTGCTCTCTCTCTTCGAAAGGAAAATTGCTAAATAATAAATTGGCGTGAACACAATTTCCAGGGTGCCATTGACAGTATTTCATGCGAACATTTTTAAGTGTTTTCCAGTAAGCTCCTTTGTCTCACATACAGAATTGATATGCTAATTATAATTTATTCTCATCAGTTCATTAGTTCAGGCCTTCAATGATCAACACTTGTTTAACTAATTTCCACCTTTTTCTACACGGCGGATGTGAATGGGACATGGGCTATCTCTGAAAGGCTTCCCACAGGTTTCATTTGAGATACCTGTGTTAAGCACATGTTACTTGCTGGGTATTATTTTGGTGCTAAAGACACAGGGGTGAATAGCCTTTTTTCTCAAGAGGTTCAACTCAAATAGCAGAGCCTGGTCTGAAAATAAATGATGGGTCGGCAAAATGGATAAGTGGACAAGACAATCTGGCCAGGGGAATTTCATATAGGAAGGCACCAGTGCAGAATCCCTGGGGTCAATCACATCAACAAGTTGAATTCTAAAGGATTGGGAATTAACTAACCCAACTTTACAGGGGGTACATTTTCTAGCTACTGAATGCATTAGATTATGTTTGTTTGTTTCTAAGTATTAAATTACCCAGCCTTTTCACTAATTCAAACAGAAGTACCCCCAAATAGCCTGAGTTCATAATGCTTCATTTCTCTCTTTTGCAAAGAATCCTGGGATGTACCTGAGGTGGTAGGAGTTCTCAGCTCAGCTCTGCTACAGATTTGCTATGAGCATTGACAAGTCATTGTTAAAACTCTGAACCTCAGATTTTGCATCAATAAAATGGATGAAAACTATTATATCTGCTTCCTATATTGGGATAGTATGAATGTAAAAAAATCAATTGACAGAAAACACCTTAAATCAAATTTTAAAAAGAGGCAAGGTAGATGAATTCATCTTATTTACTCAGTTATTACAGGGCCTCCCTTGGCTTCTCAGGTGCCTCTCATTCATCTCTCTGTTTGAAGCTCCCCACTGGAGCAGAGTCACAAATACAATCTATGGAACATGAAAATGGTTCCCTAATAAGCTCTATATGAAGCCAGAAAAAAAGTGCCAAACAAAATCAGCAAACAATCAGTCAGGGAGGCTGCACTGCCTCTGACTGTGTAGGGAATGGTTCATTGCTTGCAAAGATGAAGGTTCTAAATACAACCAGCACTCTAGTGCAGCCGGGCTGCCTGGGACGGGGTGGGGCGGGGGGATGCAGGGAGGCAGAGAGAGGACCAGAGACAGGGTAGGAATCTGAGAAGGAATCTGAAAGATTATCCAGAATCATCCCTGAGTAGTAAATACAGAAGAGCACCAGAGAAGGAGAGAAACAAGAACAAGATTTATGTACCTCACCCAAGCATTGCAGCATGCAAACAACATGTGGTGTGGCTTGATGTCATAGAGATGAGCACCAATCCAAGAAGCTAGCAGATGCCAGTCACTGGAAAAGGTAGGGTGACTTTTTTTTTTTTTTACAATGGATCAGGCAGGGGTTCTGGAGATGTCAGTGAGCACTGGGAGGTGTGTGGACCCTGCTCCATCTTCTGCAATGTCTTTGTCATAGATGATACACTCCCTGCCTATAGAGGTGCCTAGATAGGTTTAAATCTCAGGGATTTCCCTCCCCTTTCCTGAAATATTATGGCAGGTTTGTCCTCATTCAAGACATGGGGAACCTCCCTCTGATCTCAGGCTCTTCTTCCCTCAGTGTTTCCCTGAACTGATCTGTGTATCTCAATCGGGACCTCAAAATCTGGCTTTGAGTTTTGTCTCTAGTTCTATCATGGTAAGCTCTTCAGGTTGGGATCCCTGGTATATTATTAGTATATGTTTCACAACTGTTTGCAATGTTTCATATTTGTTAGCAATGCTTCCACTTCTCCATCACCTCCAGAAAGGCCCTGATTATTAGTGTATGCCAGCTTCTGTAGTACAAATATTCCCACCATCATGGTAGAAATCTGATGTCCCTAAGGGGAATAAGGGGTATGATCTGTTTGTAGTGGGGTCCCATTTCAGTACAACAATGCCTGGAACAGTGTCCTTTATGGTGGTTTCATATTATCTAGTGAATTACAGAACTTGATGATTGTACCAAAAAGGGAAAAGTATGGATAGAAGGGAAAAGTAAAGACAGGGAACAATCTGAATGTCTTTCAGCAGGTGAATAGATAAGCAAATGCTGACATGTCTTTACATAGACTATTGGAAGAGAAATGAATAACATATGCACAGTAACTTGGATAAATCTCAAAAGGACTGGGCTTAGTGAAATAAGCCATATTCAAAAGGCAGCAGAACTCTGTGATTCCTTCTTTGTAGCCTTCTGGGAAATGCTTATAAAGATGGAGAGCAGAATGTAGATGTCCAGGTCTGAAGGGGTAGTAGGAAGGTTTGACCACACAGACTGATTTTGTAGTGGTGAAACTATGCTTTGATGATGGTTGATAACACCATACATTTGTCAAATATCATAGAACTGTACATGATGTTGCAACTCTACTAATGATGAACTTAATAACAAATAATAATGATAGACATAAAGGGTAATAAGAGATAAAAGAAGGCAATGAAGAAACCCAAAGGGAGTTTACATTTGTATAGTTCCTTTGGAGGGAAATGGATTGTCATCTATATCCTTTAAAATGGGCAAATTCTCTTACCCAATAATACTATCTCTCATAATTCACCCAGGAGAAGATATGCACCTTTGTACGGGGAGGCTTGGATGAAGATTTTCATTGCCAGATAATCTGCATCATAATGATGAAAATATCAGCACAGGTTTAAGGCCAGCCTCAGAAACTCATCAAGACCCTGTTTCAAAAGACAAGATTAAAAGGGCTAGGTGTATGGCTCAGATGTAGAATATACCTGGATTCAATTCCCAGTAACCCCTCCCCCACCTCTATACTCACAGTGAAAATATCTAGTGATCAGTAAATACAAGTTAAGTTTAGCTGGGTGTGGTGGCGCATGCTTGTAATCCCTATGCTTGAGAAAAGGAGACAGGAGGATGGCACAGGTTCAAAGCCAGCCTCGCTAGCTTAAGAGACCCTTTTTCCAAATAAAAATATAAAAATTGTTCTGGGAGTATAGCCCGGAGGTAGAAGGGTTTCCAGAAACCCCAGTACCACCAAAAAAAAAAAAAAAAAAAGTTAAGTTTAGGTTTACTGATAATGTGGGAAACTCTGCAATCATCACTAACACAAAATAAAGCTATTTTAACAACATAAAAAGTGCTGCAGTGGATTTTGTTTAAAAAATGTCACACAATTATCCATAAAGTAGTATTCCCAATATTTATTAAGCCAACATAAACACGCACACACACACACGCACATGCAGTAAGAGTTTACATTTTGGCAGAGTATATTTATATATATGCAATCATAAAAAGAAAAGCCATGAAGGTTTTACCATGATAATGGCGATTATCTATAATTAAAACTTTCTTTTTAAACAAAGAAACCATATCCACGTATCGCTTGGATAATTAAACATAAATGAACTGTCATTAGGAAATGTTATGATGAAAAGTTATAGACCTTATTGGGGATGTATTTAGGAAGGAACTCAATTAAGATGACTGCTGTAGATATTTCAGGAAAATGTATTCTCCAGTAAAGATGTTTTGTCTGGCTGCCATGAGGGGGAAACTTGAAAGAGAAGGGAAGGAAAAGGGAGTAAAGAAGAAAAGATAGCTGATAAGGAAATAGGAGACAACGAGAAAAAAAAATGTAAAAGGGATTAGAAATTGGAGGGGAGAGGGAGAAATGAGGACAGAAAGAAATAAAGGGCAGAGATCGGTGAGTGGTCTGGTGGGGAGGATGGGGAGAAGTCACAGCCATGTTCTCCGTGATTCTCTTCCTAGGGAACCAGAGTTACTCCTTTCCTTTCTTGGGTAATAGGTTTGGACTTCAAATGCCTCAATGAGTGTACCATATAGGACATGAACCTATGGAACAGTAAAGCATGCTCACTAAGGTGATGTGTGCCTAGACACTTGTAGCACATGGCTTAGAAAAATGTGGCCAGCAAAATGTAGTGAGACTAGCCCTGAAAGCATATAACATGTTTCAGATCTAGCCAATGGGTCAGCCATTTCAGGATTAGTCTTGGAAGGTCCATCGTATTAAAACCATGCAAGAAACTTCAGCATTTCTCTTAGCACCTTAAGAACATTTAAAGGAATCATTCAGCACAGAATACCTAACGGACTCAGCAAATATTTCATATCAGTCAGCTTTTCATTTTTATAAGAAAATACCTGTCAAGGCTATCTATGAAGAGTAGAAAGGTTATTTCATGCATCGTTTGGGAGGTTTAGTGCCCAAGATCAGGAAGTCTTATTGGTCTGAACTCTGGTGGAGGTGTTGAGTGGCACCAGAACCTGGTAGGAACATGTGCAGAAGCAAGCGTCACCTTGAACAGGAGCATAGATAAAGAGGATAGGGATCCAGCCTTGCTCCTTTGATAATAACCCTTTCTTGAGAATTACCAAAAGGGTCACATAGAAATCCCTCTTTCTAGTGACCTCTCACTAGACTCGGCCTCCCAGAGGTTTTACCACCTCCCAACAGTGCCAACCTGGGGTCGAAACTTTTATTCATAGTGAACTCCTGAGAGACACAAACTGTACTCAGACCTTAGCAATGAGCCACTACTGTGTGTTGGCCACTGCTGAACAGTCAAAGGAGAAAAACACAATGATATTAGGACCATGAAGATGTAACCTCAGAGTCTGGTGCAAGTTAGGAATTTATACATAAATCAAGGAAAAGTTAAATAGTAAAGAATTTAGAAATGCTTTGATCTTAACAAATTGCAGTGTTTCCTCATTGGTTAAAAGAGGTCCTATTCATTTGAAAGCAGACTGCCATAAGCAGTAAATATTTATTAAAATAGTAGGCTTTCTTTTTAGACAACCTTATTAACTTCAAATATCTATCATCAGGAATCAAGTAATAATGATTCAGTTACCCAAAATTTAAATTTAGACAAAACTGGCAAAGACCTTGGAAAAGTCATAGTTCGAAGCTTTAATTCTAATTTATGGATGGGGATGTAATTTAGCCCATGTGGTTATTATAAATATTAAACAATGTAATTATAAAATCATATAGAACAGTGTATGTGTGTTTGTATACACACATATATTCTCTGTAGTATCTATTGAATATTACTCTATCTATTGTAAATATATGCATTTGTATACTTATACTTGCATATGTGTCTGTACAGTTTAACTAGAAAATCCTCCAAATTAAGAGTTGTATTTATTCCCTGTGATTTGGAACTTCTCCTTCATATTTTATGATTCTGACAAGAATGACTTCTGTCCCCAAGCTTGTTTTCTAATTTGCAAAATGAACATGACATTGATTCTTTGCATATTTGGTTCCTGGGCCGGCGCTTACCTGTGAAGCATGTAGAGCTGATACAATCTTTCCCACCTTGTAGAGAACCCTGATGAACAGCAAGTTGGAGAGACCTTCCCAGAGTTTTCTAGCAAAAGAAAGGGTATTCCTCCAGCTCTGTCCATGATGTGTCCTAAGTGGGACCAGCTGGTGTTCAGCCCAGCAAAACAGAGCCGAATCCATTGGCAGAAGCACAGGGGCTCTCAAAGGTTCTCTGTAAATCCCCACCAAATCCGTCTTAGTCACCCTGGTTTAACTATTTACCTCTATTTACTCTTCAGTTTGCTTCTCTACTGGAGTTTGTTTTACTCTCAAGTGCCCTCACATCCTAGGGGCCTGCGTTCCAGGGCTGGCTCACTCAAGGCCAGGAGATGGAAGCTGGCTCTTCTTTCTGCTCTCATACCCTGTGATGTTTGCTCTGTTTTCTAGAGCAGAGTGCGCATTGAGGTGGGAAGTGGGAAGGAGGGCAGAGGTTCCATTGGCTGGCAGTCTGGGGGATGACTCCGGATAAAGAAAAAACAGGTTTTAGTTAGTAGGGTTAGGTTGCAATTGCATTCATTCTCTGCTTTTATTGACTTAACCTGCTACAATCTATACCCCAGCCTAGACGCACAATGTCAGCTCATTTGAGGTTGTATTTTTATAATCAGCTTCAACCTTATGTCAGCCTCTGAGAATGCATACGTAGAGAAGACTTTTCCTAGGGAGACTTGCCATTCTATACAAAAAGGAGGCCACAGGACAAACAGAATAACATGGTCATCAAGGGATATGCATTAGATGGGTTCCCATGTACAAGTAACACAACCTTTCTGAGCCTGGCATTTTTGCCTTATCTTGGCTTTTCCTTTCTCTTTCAGTTGAAACAATTGAGTGAGATAATGTTTAAAATCCGGGACTCATTGTTGATGCTTGATGATTTATTTCTTCAAAGGTGCACTAATAAGATCATTGTTAAGGGGGAATTCAGGCTGAAGAGGCAGTTGGAAATCTTGGAAATCTAGACAGTTTCCTGTAGGAAGCAGCACTGTGCTAGGCCTTGCTGTTTGACTGAGCCAGTCTGGTTCTCATGTCCTTTGGCCCCCTTTTTTATTTTTTATTTTTTTTTAATTTTTATTGGTGCATTGTATTTATACATTTTAGTGAAGCAAAAAACTTGTGTAGACATAAATGCACACTTCAGCCAGCCAGCCCCCACCCAGTTCCCACCTTACTCCCTCTCCACCCCTCCCTCTCATGCTTGGTTTCGTGGTTGACTATGGTATGAATAAGTACATTGTGCGCTTTAAAGACCTTCCTTCTCCCCTCTTCCCATCCCCACAGTTAGGCTGCCTTATTTGCTCCTCTATAGGATTTCCTTTTTCATCTAGAATTCCTCCTATGACCCCTTTCACCTTAGCTTTCACATATTAGGGAAAGCATCAGATTCCTTACTTTTTGTGACTGACTAATCTCGCTTAGCATGATGTGCTCAAGATCCATCTATTTCCCTGTAAATGCTGCAATTATGGTTTTTTTTTAATGGCTGAGTAAAATTCCATTGTGTACATATCCCACGGTTTTGTAATCCATTCATCTGTTGATGGACACCTTGGCTGGTTCCATAGTTTGGCAATGGTGAATTGTGCAGCTATGAACATAGATACACATGCATTAGTTTGGTCGTTTGATTTCCTTTCTTTTGGGTAGATACCCAGAAGTGGTATTGCTGGATCAAATGGTAGATTTGTTCCCATTCTTCTGATGATTCTCCACACTGTTTTCCAAAGTGGTTGCACTAATTTGCAATCCCACCAACAATGTTTTAGAGTTCCTACTTCTCCACATCCTCGTCAGCATTTGTTGTTCTTTGTCTTTTGAATGGTTGCCATTCTAGTTGGGGTAAGGTGAAATCTCAGGGTAATTTTGATTTTCATCTCTCTGATTGCCAATGATGTTGAGCATTTTTTCATGCACTTATTAGCCATTTTAATTTCTTCTTTTATGAAGAAATTTATGAAGTGTCTATTTATTTCACTTGCCCATTTTGTATTGGATTATTTGTTTTTTTAGTGTTGAGTTTCTTGAGCTCTCTATATTCTAGATATTAGTCCTCTATCGGAGGGCTAGGTGGTGAAAATCTTCTCCCATTCTGTTGGCTCTCGGTTGAGGTTCTTGACAGTTTCCTTTGCTGAACAGAAGCTCTGTAGTTTCATGCAATCCTACGTATCGATTATCATTTTAGTTTGTTGTGCCTTTGGGGTCTTGTTGAGAACATTTTCATCTGTGCCTGTGTGTTGCAGTGTTGGACCTATGCCCTCTTCAAGGAGTCTCAAGTTTTTGCTCCTTTTCACCGGTCCCTCCATTCTGTTCTTTTTTATTTTATTTTATTCATTTCATTTTGAGCTGGAGATTGAACCCAGAGGTGTTCTGCTTCCACGCTGCACCAGCCCTTTTTATTTCTTGTTTTTAAATAGAGTTTTACTAGGTTGCTGAGAATCTTGCTAAGTTTCTGAGGTTGATCTTGAACCTGCAGTCCTCCTGTCTCAGCCTCCAAGTGCTGGGATCATAAGTATGCAAACCACACCTAGTTCCATGCTGTTCTTTTTAATTTTTTTTATTTTCTTGTGGTAGTGAGGATGAAATACAGGGTCCTTCTACCTCAGGGCTACACCCTTAAACCTATTTTGTTTTTATTTGGAAACAGGGTCTCACTAAGTTGTTGAGAGACTCATTAAACTGCTGAGGCTGGCTCTGAACCGGCGATCCTCCTGTCTCAGCCTCCCAAGTACTGGGTTTAGAAGTGTGTGCCACCACACCTGGCCTTCCATGCTCTTCTTAATCAAGCCTTGTTCACATTGCTCCTTCTGCTGAAATTATTTTATGCCTTTAATCTGCTCACTTAAGTCCTTACTGCTACTAAAGTCCAGCAGAATCTCTCTCTTCCATTTGAACTCCTCTGGTCTCGTTTTGGACTCATGGTTCACATTCATCATATTTCAAAGAATTGTGGTGTGCACTGCAAAGACTTTTACGGAAATATTATTTAAAACTCCTCTTTTAGAGATGGGGAAACTGAGGGATGAAAAGTAGAAACAATTTGCTTGAATTCACAAAATACCTTGGAGATGGAGCTGGAAAAAAGATCCTAGGTTTTTCTGTTTGCCAGACTCCTTTAGGTTTTATCTACCAAGGTTCTGGAGTTGCAAGCTTTTGTTTCCTTTTTGCTGTACAGCGGGTGCTGTCAGCTGTGCTGAGGAATCTACACGGCCTTCAAGCTGTGACTGCTGGTCGGATTTCAACACCTGCTTGTTAAAGGAGACCAGGATCCTTTCCACCCACATTCATTGATGCAGATGGTGGATGGAACCTGAACGCAGACCCTGGATATCATCGATGGGAGCGTGAGCTAGTGCAGCAACAGTCTCCATGGAGAAGCTTAGACTTCTTTGCTTCTGCTGCTGGGGTCAGCTTGGCCATCAGGGAAGCATGTCTTCTGTTGAGAGAGCAGGAAATAGTGTGGAACAAAAATGCCTGGAAGTCACAAGCTCAACACATACACAAGCCCTCACTGGCCTGTTTCAGTCTGGGTGGCTGGTTTCCTTCTCTTGGGAGCCTGAGGCATTCCGCTAGCAGGCTAGATGATAACCTCTCATCTGTTCCTGTGGGTTCAGCCTGGATCTTTCTCCTTTTAGCAAGGATGTCCTAATACACTCACGCTATCATCATCTATCTATGTACATACACAGTTTTGGTGTGTGTATGTGTGTTGCTGGGTATTAAACCCAGGGGCATTCTACCTCTGAGCTGTACCCGCAGCCCTGTTTTATTTTTTAAATTTGAAACAGGGTCTCACTAAGTTGTAGAGGGTTTCACTAAGTTGTGGAGGGCCTCACAACTTAGTGAAACCCTCTACAACTCACATAAGTTGCTGATGCTAGCTGTGAACCAGTGATCCTCCTGTCTCAGCTTCCCATGTGCTAGGATTAAAGGTGTGTGCCATACACCCAGCTCTCACAGTTATTTGTTAAAAATGTACTTCCCCCAACTTTTTATTTTGAAAGTAATATTCAAAATATTTCTAATTTTTAAATTAAAAACTGCATGGAAAGAAAGAATTGGAAAATTAAAAATTGCATTATATCTAGATAGGCCAACAATTAATATTTTAATTCTATTTCTTTTATATACACACACAAATGGAAAATAAGTTGCCAACATTATGGCATTCCTCTTAGAATATTTTGCTATGCTTTTTTCCAGAAATGAGAGCATGCACAAACAATAAAAAATGGATTTTTAATATTAGTAATACATTGTAAATAATGAATAAATTTTATATTAAATAAACAACTATGCCATTAAAACTTCTAAGAAAATTAATAATAGTTGCATAGCAATTTAATAATTAGAATATATTTATTCACCTATTCTCGATGATTCTTTCTGTGTTCCTTTTCCTTTCTTGGATACAATCAAAGGTCACGCATTGCATTTTTAAAATCTCTCCCGGCTCTTCTGCCCTGAGTTTTCTCCACCATTTCTACACAGCCCTCCACTCTGCAGCCACTGCAAGGGCTTCTAGCTTTTTGTATACCCCCCTTTATCCATCATGTTCTGTCTCACCTCTAGGCTCTTCCATTTTCCTGACATATCCCTCTTCCTTCTCTGCCCCTGGCAAACTATTTTATCAGGGATCATCTTAAATCTTACTTTCTCCAGGAAGCTTTTAACAAAAATCCCTAGATTAGTTCAAATGCTATAGCCATGCACTACCATGATCCATGGCACTCCTACCACCAGAGGGGCCTTACCTTATCATATTGTAATATAATTTAGTTTTATTCATGTTTTGTAATTTACTTTATATAGTTATTTATTTATTATAGTTCATATGTCTTCCTGATAGACTGTACACATTCTGAGGCAGGAAAAGTGTCCATTTTCTCCTCACCCATATCAATACCAGTCTCTGGCATAGCTGCTGGTGAATAGTAACCATATAATATTGTTTTCATGAAAAATATTCACTCAGATTATTTTTGAAAATGAATGGAAACCAGGCATGGTGACACATGCCTGTTATCACACTACTTATGAGGCTGAGACAATAGGATCACAGGTTTAAGACCAGCCTCAGGTCTTTAGTGAGACTCTCAGGAACCTAGAGCAACCCTATTTCAAAAATAAAAATAAAATTTTTAAAAAAAGGCCTGGGGTGTAGCTTGGAGATAGAATGTTCCTGGGCTCAATTCCCAGTACCATAAATAAGGAAGCAAATAAGTAAATAAGTAAGTGAATTGGAGATACTGATCATTTTTCCAGCTCAAAACTTTCTTCACAGATTCAGATTTGCATACCAACTGCCCATTTGATGTCTCCACGTGGATATCCAGTAGGCTTCTCAAATATATCATGCCTGCACCCGTTTTTCTGACTGTTCCTCCCAAAACCATTTACTCTTTTTTGATTCTTTGTTCTCTCATACCCCCATAGAATCCATTAGGATATCTTGGTTTTACCTCCTTGAAAAATGGAAATCCACTGGGAATGATGGTTCATACATGTAATCCCGGTACTTGGGACGCTAAGACAGGACTATCGCAGGTTTGAGACCAACCTCAGAAATTTAGCAAAACCCTTGACAACTTAGTGAGATCTTATTTTCAAATAAATAAAACAATAAAAAGGTGCCAGGGGTGTAGCTCAAAGGCAGCACACACCCTGGTTTAATTCCTATTGCCAAAGAATAAAATCAGTCAATCAATCCATAGTCTGATCTCTCCTATTATTACTTTTATGGCAATCTACTGGTTTCTCTCTCCCAGATTATGGCAATAGCCTCGTGTGTAGTCTCATTGCCTCTAAATTTGTTCTTCCACATACTATCTCAACACAGAGTGATCTTTAAAACCCCATGTCAGGTTGTGGCAATCACTTAGCTCAGTTCCCTTCAATGTCTTCTCATTTATTTCATAGTAAAAACCAAGCTCTTTTCAGCAGCGGAGGAATCCAGCTGGACCCAGTTCTCTTTCTCCCTTGCATTACTTTCTATTTCTCTCTGCTCCTCTGTCTTGACTCTCCTCACTGAGGCTCCTGGTTTCCCCAGGAAGCTCATCCCCTAGATGTCAGCAGAGCTCCTCCACCTCCTTCTGGGATGTGCTCAGATGTCACTTTTTCTCTGAATGCACCTTGACTGTCACACCCTTCTTTGCCTTCTTCCAGTGTCCCTTACCTTATTCCATTTCTTTCATAATATTTTTTTTAATTTTAGAATTACCTATTTAAAACATGTATTATTTTGTGCCTCAAGTGCTTAGAATAGTACCAAGTCCCTAATAAATATTTGCTGAATGAATATATACGTGGATGGATGAATAGAAGATTGATTGATGGAATACATGAATGAATGGATGGTGTGGCCAAGTCAAGAGGCCAAGAATTTTATACTTCACATATACCTACAGTCTCCTCCTAGTCATTTAGCTTTCTGGCACTGTGATCTTGACAAGTCAGATCATCTACGGACCTTCAATTTCTACATTTGAAAAAATGGGGTAAATAAAAATCGCCACCACATCTGGCAACCCTGGGGATTAAACTGAGGTGTTTGAGATGTGCTTTGTAAACTGGAAGGCACTATATAAATGTTAGCTCAGAAGGTGGGGGGTAATAAAAGAAGAGAAAGAAACCATGGCGTAAGAGTGACCAGCAGGGATTAGATGGGCAAACTCCCATGATCCCTGTGCAAGCACTGGAGGGGATAAGAGTTTAGGCAAAATGAAGTGCAAGAAATGCAGGCTAAAAATGGTCCTCTGAGGGGAAAGAGGAGTGTGAAACATTTTACCAGTGTTTACAAGGAATTGAGAAATCACAAGTTGCCATACTCAGACAGAGTTGAAATGGTATTGATAATTGCAAAGTGTTGGATGGGAGCACAGCCCATATGTAAAAGAACTTTAATTGTGGGTCACAAAAAGTTGAGAAACCTGCCTTGGGAGGGTTGGAAATGGAGGAATAATGTTTTTGAGGCAGTGAGACAGTGTTCATCATTTGAAAGCACCTTTATATGGCCAGCCCTTCCTCTACCTTCTCGCTCACAAGAAACCTATGTATGGAAAAAGGATCTTCATCATCCTCCCTGTAAAAACGAAGCCCCCAAAATATGTAAGTGTGCAAACCTAGTACATTTTAGTGCCTCTCATGTTTTGTGTTGAGGTACATGTTTTACTGTAGTTTTCATTAATGAAGTAGGTGAAGAGGATTCTTATTTGGTCTTAATGGATGGAAGTTGCACAGGTGAATTATTTTGTATGAATATTTGAGGAACACCTAAGAAGCGCTGGGCACCATTAGCAGCCTCATACTGTGAACCATGCAATGGGTAAGACAATATAATTATCTCCTTGGAGTTTATGTTAGAGTAGAGAAAAGGGCTGAAGCTTAGAAAACATCACAAGAAAGACAATAAAATATAAGCACATGAATAAAATAATTGCAGATAGTGAATGATTCCCATAAATAATGAAAACTGAGAAGTGTAGGACAGGATTTATTTAGTTTTGGAGGCCAACGACTTCCTCCAACCAGGCTTTGCTGGTGACCTTGATCTCTTAATGATGTGGGGCAGGTATTACATGAACACATGTAGCCGAAACACGCCCCTGTGT
Organism: Muscardinus avellanarius; assembly: GCF_963383645.1. Classification (NCBI taxonomy): domain Eukaryota; kingdom Metazoa; phylum Chordata; class Mammalia; order Rodentia; family Gliridae; genus Muscardinus; species Muscardinus avellanarius. The sequence continues at coordinate 16,714,321 of NC_137799.1, forward strand.
GTTTGAGGACTGCAAGAAGTGACTTTAGTTAGAGAGCATTCACAGGGGAAATAGAAGAGGATGAAGTTGGATAGGCAAATCGAGGCCAGTCCACTGAAGCTAAAGTCCAGAATCTTGGTGTTTTGCTAATTAGAACATTTCCTGGGTTTTGTTTCTTTCTTTCTTTCTTTTTTTTTTTTTTTTTTTTCTGTTTTGGTACTAGAGGTCGAATCCATGGACAGACATTCTACCTCCCAGCTACACTCCCGGCCCTATTTTACTTTCTAATTTGAGACAGGATTGTGCTAAGTTGCTGAAGGTCTTACAGAGTTGTTGAGGCTGGGCTGGAACCTGTGCTCCTGCTGTCTCAGCCTTCCAAGTACTGGGATTATGAGTGAGTCTATGCCACCACACCCAGCTAGAACACTTTTGTCATTCAACTTCTCTCTCACTGAGCTTTGATTCATTGGGCTAGCCTTCTCACTGCCTTTGCTGGATTCTGATCTTTTTCTGTGTTTGGTTATTTTATCAGTTGTCACTTATTTTCATGACCTTCTAGATTCTATTTTTTTTTTTTTTTTTGGTGGTGGTACTGGGGTTCCTGGAAAGCCGTCTACCTCTGGAATACACTCTCAGACACCTATTTGTTTATATTTTTATTTGGAAACAGGGTCTCTTAAGCCAGTGAGGCTGGCTTCGAACCTCCATGATCCTCCTTTCTCTGCCTCCCAAGCGCAGGGATTACAAGCGTGCGCCACCACGCCCAGCTAAAATCTATCTTGATAGTTCATTTTTATATTTCTAACCTCGACAGATCCCCTGAGCTTCAGATTTATAAGCCTAACAATTTAATAACCTTCTTCTATGTGTCACATCAAATTCTGGATTCTCATTTCTTTATTCAAATATTTTTACTAGTGTTTTTATTTTCATCTAATGGTATCATTATTGATTCAGTTATTTATTCATTTTTTGTGTCTGCATGTGTGTATGTGTGTGTGTTACTGAGGATCAAACCCAAGGGCATTTTACTGCTGAGCTACATCCCCACCTTACACACACACACTATTTTGAAACAAGGTCTTTCAAAGTTATTTAGGCTGGCCTCCAACCTATGATCCTTCTGTCTCAGTTTCTCAAATTCTGGGATTATTAGTGTTCCACCAACCCTGCTGACCCAGTTATTGGAACCCCAAGTCAGGAAGCATCCATGATTCTTCTTCTTTTTTTTTTAAACCTCACAACAGCAAATTCTGTAGACTGTGCTTATAAAAGATACTTCTAGCACATCCACTTGCCTCCTCCTACTTCCCTCCTCTAGCCCTCTAACAGTTTTCTTCTGGACCACTGCAGTCTGGCCTGTGTAGTGGCATTCCTTTTTACAAGGTTGTCTCCCCTGCCTGCAGCTCACCTCTATACACCAGCCAGAGTGATCTCACTGCCACCTGATTCCTATTACCTTTCTTAGATCTATCTAATGGCTTTCCAGCTCAATTCAGTAGGTGCTCAAAAATATTAGTTGCATGAATGAATAGGTGGAAAGTCAGGGAGTCAGCTGAGCATGAGCAGGACAAGGTCATTTTTCCCCACAGTTATCTGATAATTCATTATATGCTAAGTCCTGATATAGGTGCAAAAAATACCCTGAGAAAACTACCTGCCCCTTTCCCATTTTTATGCAGAATGCATCATGTAGTAGGGATAAAAAGAAAAGTGAACAGACAATCTTAGTATAGATTGGTTCCGTCTTTGGGAATGTAAAGAGCGCTATTGGCAAGTGTGGGCTAGATAATGTAGGAGAAGAGTTTTTCTAGTGAAGACAATTATGCGTAATTTTTTTACCTGAAGGTAAGAGTGGATTTGTGTACTTGATGGAGTTTGAGAACAAAACAGAGCAAACAAAAAGCCATGTAACTGCAGAGAGGAAGAAAAGATCAAACATAAGCCAGAGAAAAAAAGTAGGCGGGACAGGGCACAGAAGGGAGGGACCCCACTCACTGTTCAGATGTCTGGGCTCTATTTTAAGTAATGGGTGGTCTCTGAAAGTTCATACATAATTAAGAAAAAGGTGGATGTTGGCGAAATTAGTTATGATGGCTCCAAAGAGCAGCCATTTGGTTTGAGTGAAATGAGGACAAGGTAATAGAGGAAGAAGCTGGGAATGTGAAGTTTACTCCTTGACGTGGGAAATCTTGAATGTAAATTGAGAGTTTCTATTTAGTTTCTAGACTATAGGACTCATGATTGCTTCTCGATAAGCTGGTGGAGGTGGCATGAGACAACCCACACTTTAGAAAGATAATTCTGGCTATGATATTTAAGAAGAATTGTAAGCTTGTCAAGGTGGAAGCAGGGACTAGGTGGGCGGCATCTGTATCACTGTATGTCTTGGCTAAGAACCTTGCTTTATTTAATCCCCCAAGCCTTTTTTACTCCAGGTTACTGGACTTACTAGACATGCTACTGATTGGAAAAAGGAAAAAAAAAGAAAGTGCTAAGGTGTTAAGGATTAATTCCAAAATTTCTCACTTCTGAGGGTTTAATTGCCACCTCTGCCTACGCATGGAGGAGGGTGCAGTAATAAATAGAAACAGGAAGTCACTCAAGACTTAGGCAGCTTGGAAGCAGAGTCCCAAGGTAACTTGCCAGACTCCAAGGGCTCAGTGTTGGCAGTTAAACACTCTAGTAGGTTGTGAGGAGTGCCTGAAGAACAGGAGGTTCTTCTTGCTGGAAATGAGAGAAAAATCCATTCATAAACTCACTGGCATCGCTGTCATTTATTCAAGGATTATTTATTGTGTATTTTTATAAATTACAGGAATGCACTAAGAGCTGAGCAAAAACAGGTACAGTCCCTGCTCTATAGAATTTGAAATGTCATGGAAAGAGCTGACAAAACAATCATCACATGGTCAATAATCATTAGCTGTGCCCAGTGATCTGGGGGGACCTGGGCTGACTGTAGGAGTTGGGGCAAGTGGCCTGTAGGAGTGACCTCCAGGCCTAGGCTCAGAAGATTGAGAAACAGATTGCAAAGTGGAAATGAAGGAATGGTTGCCCCAAACAGAGGAGAGCTCAGAAGTACTTCAGTCCTGATGCTCCCAATTTTACTCTACAAAAGAATCTCCTGGGACCTTGGTAGAAAGGCAGAGGCAAGGACTGTGTTGCTAAGTTTTGAGTGAGCTCTTCTTTCTTAATTTTAACATGGATTTTGACCAAATTTCAATGTGGATGTTCTAAGACACTGGCTTCACAAAAAAGCAGAGATGTCATATATGAATATATCATTATAAATTTCACCATCATGTGCAATTGCAATTCTTTAATTAAAAAAAATAGCAGACAGAATCCAGGTCTCATGGTGCACAAATTATGGTCCTTCACCCAAATTTTGTTTTACCCAAAGGGTGAAGGGAGAGACGAGGTTCTACAACTCTATGGATCCAGAAATATATTCTACTTATACCTCACTAACCCATTTTTCTTTTTTTAAATTTTTTATTGGTAGATTATATTCATACATCATATTGGGGTAAAAAACTAATGTGTACATACATATACACATCACTGATTTTACCCCTACCCAATTCCCACCTCATTCCTTCCCCATCCCTTACTCCCTTGCTTGGCTTAGTGGTTGACTTCGATATGTTTAAGTGCATTGTGTGTTTTAGAGATTTTCCTTCTTGCCCCCTCCTTTCTCCTCCTTTAGGTTGTCTTGTTTGCTCCTCTATAGGATTTCCTTTTTCATCTAAAGTTCCTCCTATGACCCATTTCTCCCTAGCCCATTTTTCAAAATATTTATTAGGATTCTATCTCCTTTATTTTTTCCAGAAATATGCAATTTTTCAAAATCTATATTGTTTGCTTTTGTAGCCCAGCATCCAAAGTAGAATTGTGGCTGATGCCCTCTGTCCAATTATTTGAGAGAATAAATTAATTCATTAAATGTTTTATGTCTAAACAGAGGTTTGCAGGCCATTAATCCAATCAAACTGTCTATTTTCCATGTGGTAAAAGTCAAACTAAAAGAGGAATTATTACTTGTTTTTAGCAGTCCATGTTATTTAGATTAGAGTAGGTGGCAGATTTATAATGTCTTTGTGTGTGGTCTTAGTGCTGATTCCCTTAGATTAATTTTCAGCATTTAAGAATGTCAAAATATTGATAGCATCTTCCAGAAAGGTAAGTAGAATGTATGAAGTATCTTAAGAATAATTCATACAGATACATGGACTTGATGTTCAAAATGGGCAATTAGCTTACTCTATGAAATCTTGGGCTGGAAATAACCCTAAATTTCATCTGATGTGTACATGGTGTCATAAAAAAAAGAGTTAAGTCTGAGTAGGGGTCTTGGCATCTGAGTTTGTTCTGGAAAATGGGACTTATGATAAACAGCACCTGAGGTGCTTATGAGTATTAATGCAAAGTACTTGGATCATATCAGGTTACAGATAATAAAGCATATGCAATATTTGACAATAAATATTTGCATTGGAAATAAAGGAACAATGAGAAAGAACACACACACACACACACACACACACACACACACACACACACACACAGAGACAGAGAGACAGACAGAAAAAGAGGAAGAGAAAGAGTAAGAGAAGGAGAGGGAGAAGAAAGACTTATTATACTTTCTTTTTTAAATCTTTTTTTTATTTTTATTTGTACATTGTACTTTTGACTGAGAAGTACCATGTGAGTTTGCAAAAGAATAGTTGCTAGGCAGTGGCTTTCATAGGATATGGTCATCAAAATGACTTTATGTCCAAGAAGAATGCCATTTGATGGTTTTGAATAGAGACATATTAGCCGGGCATGGTAGCTCACACTTGTCATCTTAGCATTTGGGAGGCTGACTGGAGGATCATGGTTGATGAACAGCCTCAGCTACTTAGTGAGGCCCTCCTTAAGTCAGTGAAACTCTGTTTCAAAATAAAGAATAAAAAATTAGGCAGGGGGTGTAGCTCGGAGGTCAAATGCCCCTGGGTTCCATCCCCAGACCCACACACACACACACAAAAAAAAAAAAACAAAAAGAAAGAAAAAGAAGATAGATTAATTGAAGAATAGTTTGATGAGAGGCTTCCATTTTTTTGTGCTCTAGTAAAAAGAATGGAGTTGAAATTCACACTGTGAGGGTAGTTTTATGATATAGCTAGAGATTGGCATCTCTCTGTGTTTTGTAATATCACAGCCAACTCAGAGCTGGAAAAACTCTAAATATATGATTCCTTCTGTAACTGTTATCCATCATCCTAAGGTTTATATGAGACTAACACACATGTCAGTGCCCATAACTATTAATAGTCCCTGATTAAAAACATTTCCAATTCTCCTGGACATTCAGAAGACAGTTCCTAATGTTCTCTACACTTTTTTTCTTTTTTGAAACTCAGTATCTCCTAGCCAGTAAGGACAGGAGCAGTGACACTTTCCAACCACCTTTTAGATTTTGAATTCCTCCCCAAAGCTTCTCTATCAGTCAGTTATGCAAATTTTGCTTCCAGATCTTCAAAGACAGGGGCGTCCCTGTTTCCTAGGACAGCTGGTTTTATTCTGCTTAGCCCTGACAGTCAGAAAGACCTTGCTCTTTACTGAACAGAGGATTTGCCTTGCTGTCAGTTACTTCTGCTCATTCTGCTTCTAGCACTTGGAGCCATATTTTCATGTCAATACAACTCATCAGATCCTACCAGCCGGAAAAACTGGTGGAATCTTCCATCTTCTGTGGTGTTCAAGTGATCAGATCAAATACTTCTAAGAATACATTAGGTACCCACCCATAGTGTTTTTGTTATTGTCAGTGTGTCTACTAAATCGATTTTCTTATTTAATCATCAAACCATAATTCCACATGCAATGGTCTTTTTCTCTTTCTTTCTTTCTTTCTTTCTTCCTTTCTTAACTCATGTACAATCTGGGCATTTTAAAATCAATTTCTCCTCATCTGCATTTTAATAATGACTTTATTATGATATGTACTTAATTAATGACTTTGTTAGTTAGGCTTAAAGTGGTTCCCAAAAGGCTTTGTGAGAAAATGTCCTTGTTCTCTAATTTGTTTTAGCCCAGAAATTTTCAAATATTTTTTAGGAGAAAGAAATTTCTTTTTGTCAAAAACCAAAACAAACAGAGAAAGCATACACAATCTACTGATCTCTCTCTGTAGCTCCATCTATAAACCTTTAATCTGTTCTTGATTATTTCCTTCAAATGCAATGTTAGACTGGGTAGGTCAATAAATTAAGTCAGGATCAGCAGAAATTTCTTAAAACAGGTCAGACAGTAAGTATTTTAGATTTTGTGGGCCTCCTGTGTCTGCTACAGGTACTCAACTCCCCATTGCAGTTCAAAAGCGGACAAAGACGGTAGAGCATCTAGACAAATGTATGTGACTATTTTTCCAATAAACATATCCTTATAAAACAAGCAGTGGTTAGAGGCTGAGAGAGGAGGAGAGCAGTTTCAAGGCTAGCTTCAGCAACTAGTGACATCCTGTTTCAAAATAAAATAAAATAAAATAATAAAATAAAATAAAATAAAATAAAATAAAATGGGGCTAGAAGGGGGAGTAGCTTGGAGGTAGGATGATCCTGGCTTCAATCCCCAGTACCAAACAACAAAAACCAAACCAAACCAACAACAGCAACAAAAATAAATCTTTGTTTCATGAGCCATAAGTTTGCTGGAGTTTTGAAATAAATAATTTTAAAACACTGGTGCAGTTAGGTTAAGTAAAGGATGATTTTACAAATTCAGTTCCCAACGTCGGGCCAGAAATTTGGCAAGTATATATAGAATGAGCTTAATAAAATATATATCCCTTAATTAGTTTAAAGCAAGGAAAGAGTAGCTTTTTATATAAGAAAATAAAAAATGAATTTGCCTGAGAATATGGAGTTGGAGAAAGTTCTGAAATAGCAGTGTGCTCACTCATCTTAAAATATTTTACCGAGAAAGAAATTGGTAATTAAATGCAGTATTATTTGCTGGGGGAAAAAAATAAGTTGTTCGTTTTTTTTTTGTTTTTTTTTTTTTTTTTTTTTTTTTTTTTGCCTAAAAAGGATGTGCGGTAGCAGAGGGAAAGGAGCAGAAGACCTGGATTTTAAATTAGCTCTACTGTGTGTCTCTGGGAAAATTATCTCCCCTCTCAGAGTCTCCGTGTTTCCATCTGAAGATTGAAAGATATGATGAAGACATTCTCTGTGGTCCCTCAGCACTCTCAAATTTTGTGATCTGAAAGAAAATTCATATAATTGTGATGCTTAATGGGATTTATGATAATTGGAAAATAATTGCTGCTCCAAACTTTTATTAATCTATATTTAGTTATGAGTCATGCTCTCACAATAGATGCTTTGGAAATAAGCAGAGAGACAAATCGAGTAAACAGAATCTTAAATATTTTATTTATATGCAGCTCATGTAATCCCTGGAGCCCATAGGCATATTAAGATCATTTAAAATACCCATTAAAAAGTTATGTGTTTTACGACAAACTCCCCTTTTAGAATGCCTAGCCAAAGGATAAATAGCTAACATTTATTGAGTAGCTACTACTGCCAGATTAATTGGATTCATTATGTTTAATCCTTCCAGCAACCCTGCAAGGTAAGTACTGAGATTTCTATCGCACTGATGAAGAAGCTCAGAGATGCTGAGAGAACTGCAAATAATCACTCAGCTAACGAGTGTCTCCATGTTGAGAGCCAGAGCCAGGCCTGTCCGGCTATAAAGTTTGTGCTCATTCCATGGTGCCACAGTGTCTTCAGAAAAGAGCATGACCTCCGTTCTAATGCCCAGTAGAATAACTATTGGCTAGCTGGGCGTGGTGGTGCTTGCTTGTCATCCGGTACCTGGGAGGCTGAGACAGGAGGATAGCGCACGTTTGAGGCCAACCTTAGCTTCTTAGCAAGGCTCTCAGCAACTTAGTGTGCTTTGTGTGACTCTGTTTCCAAATAAAATATAAAAGTAGGTTTGGGAGTGTAGCCTGGAGGTAGGAAGCCCCTGGGTTTCATCCCCAGTATCCCCCCTCCCCCCTCCACACACACACAGTGTTGGCTTTTTATATATATATATCTGGGATTTAATATATATATATATCTGGGATTTAATATATATATATATACATATATATATGTGTGTGTGTGTGTATATATATATATATATATATATATATATATATATATATATACACACATACATACTGGGATTTAACTCAGGGGCTCTCTACCTCTGAGAAAACCCACCACCTCAGCTTTTTTTGTTGTTGTTCTTGTTGTTAACACCAGGTCTTGCTAAGTTGCTCATAATCTTGCTATTTACTGAGGCTGGCCTCAAACCTGTGATCCTCCCAAGTAGTCGGATTACAGGTGCACAACACCACGCCCAGCACACCCAACCAACTTTGGCTTGTGTGTGTGTGTGTGTGTGTGTGTGTGTGTGTGTGTGTGTGTTCTATTTTTCTTCAGAGTAGTACAGGGACTCCTGGCAAGGTAGTTAGGAGTCTCTATTTGTAGAATAGGCATGAGGAAAAAAGTAGGAAGAAACAAGGAAATGACTAGATAGAGAACCATGAATCTGAATTTTAATATGCCAGTTCTGGCACAGGTTTGCCACAATGGCCTTCACCACCTGGAGACCCGATTTCCTGTGCTTGTGATGCTGGATGACACTTCTTCCATCATCCAGGCTGTAGGGAGTATGATGGGTAGTGTGATAGAGACTTATAGGAAGCCAAGGTCATTGCGGAAATCATGGAGTCTTGGAAATGGAATGAGACAGTGGATCAGTGGAAAACACTGAGTCTGGAATCAGGACCCTGGGTTCTGTCCCCCTATCCCCAGACAACAGTGGTGCTATGGCCCCAAGGGAGCCCCTTTCTCTCTATGGGCCTCAATGTCTTCATCTGTGAAATGACAGTGAGCACCATGGGTGATCTCTCCTGAAGCCAGTCTGTCCTGACGTTTGGGGTTCTGTATGACAGAGCAGTCACTCAGAGGAAAGAGGGCTTTTGGGTATCAGTGCCCTATGAAGCCTCCACCTGCACTTTGAATAATGTCATGCCGTCCCAAGTGCCTCTGTTTTGTTTCTGTTTTTCTTCCTTAAGTTTCTACTCAACAGGGGCTAACTGGGGCGATGTGTGCATGTATGTTTACAAAAGTATTTTTTATCCCATTATGATGTATGAATACAGTGCACCAGTAAAAAATAAATAAAAAAAATTAAAATTAAAAAAGGAAAAGAAAGCACAAAGCTGTCCTCCCGTGTGCTTTTCCTGGAGTGCATGCCCCCGTTCTCTGAACCTATTCCTCTTTGGGCCTGCTATGGGCAGGCACTGCTATGGGCTTGTTATAAGAGTAGCATGCCAGTTGGATGTGGTGGCGCACACCTGTAATCCTAGTACTTGGGAAGCTGAGATAGGAGATTGCAGGATCCAGACCAGACTCAGAAACTTAGTGAGACCCTCAACAACTTGGTAAGACTCTGTTAAAAAAAAAAAAAAAAAGCTGGCAGTGTATCTCAGAGCTAGAATGTCTCTAAATTTAATCTCCAGTACCTTACAGACACATACACCTGTGGGTGCGTGCATGCACACATGTGCGCGTGCGCACACACACACACACACACACACACACACACACAGACACAGACAGAATAAAATGTCATTACTTAAGTCAATAGACTTTGGAAAATAGACTTACATGCAAATTATAAGTAAAGGTTATTTTAGTCTCTAAAGTTAAGTCAGTGTCTTTACTTGTAATTAACATAATACTATTCATAATCACGTTTTCAAAGCTATCTTTTCCTTCTTTTCCTTTTCTTTCCTTCCCTCTCTTGGCCCGAGTGCTTGGAGAGATTGGAGAGATCTGCATGGATGCTGCAGCCCTCAGTTGCCCTCCCACTTACGTTCTTGTGGTTCTGGGTTGTGGAGGCAGGCAGGGGGATTGGCACTGCTTAAAATGCAGTTTCTACCTCGCCTGTGCCCTTGGGTTCACCTTTCCCTGAGCTGGCTGAGCATCCTGGGGAGCAGCTGGGAACAGCAGGCAAGAGAGATGCCCTGGCTTCTTCTCTCAGCTCGATGATTTCATCTCCTTCTCCTCCTCCTCTGTGATCCCCCTTGTTCATCTTGGGAATAATTTGCTGCTAACAATAACAGGAGCAGCCCCGGAGTTCTCTTCCATCACCCTGATACTCGCAGGCTTCTTTTTGTTCCATTTTCAAATGATTAGTTAATGCAACCAAAGGGATAGGCAGCCCAGGAATAAACAAATGCAAACACCCATAACTCGAATCAATCATTCTCTCAACAAACATTTATTGGGATAGAGTGTCTATAAAATATTCTAAAATGCATCTTCGGAGGAAGTCAGTCTAGCAGAGAGGTACGTATTTAAATTTCAATGTTTAACCCTTGTGGAATTGCTTCACTGAGGAGTGTTTTCATGGTTGCTTTAGGCTACCTTGAGCCCATCATTATCACTGGAGGGACTATTAAGAACATCACTCCACTAGCATCCTATCCAAGGAATATTTCTTCAACAACCTTGAACAACTATCACTCTGCTGTCTTCTTGGCTGTATAATTCTTTCAGCTTTGATTTTGCATTGTCTTTTGAATACAGAGAAGCTCAGAGACATTTGTATTACATGTCCATCAGGTATTTATGACTTTGCAGAATTAAATTTGTATGTAATTTTAACCCCAACTTCATTTTTGATTTCTCCCTTTGTTTTTCCATTTTTAAATATTATCAAATCTCAATCACTTACAAAACAATGGAAAAATAAACCTCATATTTGTCCAGTACTTCCCCTCGGATTCCAAAGTGCAGGAAGTGCCTCCTCACCCCCACTTCGCAAACACAAAAATCAATATGCAACGTTGCAAGCAGTAGAAACATCAGAATCATAAATGTTTCCGGTGCAAACAATAAAAATAACGATAATACCTAAAGCAGCTAACCATTTTTCACACCCTGTTGCAATTTTCAAAGAAATCTTTCAACTATTATTTGATTAAACTCTCAAAGGGTGATTTTTAGAGATATATGGTTTTAGTCCCTATCATATATATGAGGAAGTAGACCTGGAGGAAGTGTATATACTATGGGTCTATTTCTTAAATTGAGCCTTACTGCTTTTAATCTATTTGGTGAGAAGGAAATCTCACCTTTCCCCGCAATTTTTATCTTCTGGCAAATTTTTTAAAAAGCAGGACTATTTCCTCTTCCTTTCCGCCCCACCATCCATCCAGCTTCCCATTGGAGCTGCTCATATAATCCTAACCGCAATGGTAATATGGAAAATAGCTTTACATTAACATTTTATTGAGAGCTAGTAATGTTCTAGGAACTGTGCTTCATGATTCAACATAATTCTAAACCCATCCCTCTAAGGCAGATGCCATTTGCATTTTATGGCCAGTAAGCAATAGGTGGTGGAGTCCAGCAATAACCGAGACCTCCACCTCCAAACCTGAGGCTGAGGGAGACAGGGCTGCAGGTGGACTGATACTGTCAGCTTGTTTTACAGATGGAGGCATGGCTGTGCAGGAGAGCAAAGACCTTCTCAAAGGCACAGAGGCAGTGGGCCTGTGCCTGCCTAGTCTTTTCTGACTCTTCATTGCAACTATATGTGTCATTGACTCTGTGTGTGTGTGTGTGTGTGTGTGTGTGTGTGTGTGTGTGTACAAACAGATGGCAAATACAGAGGATAAAGGAGGATTCCTGTAATGACAATGTTCAGCTCCCAAAAGAAAACCTCAACCTTATGCTTTTTCTCTCCAGCCTCATCTTACACCCTGCAACTCTGACTCCTATCTCCTCTGTCCCCTGCCCTGCCATCACTCACCCTCCTGCCTTCAGCTCTCCACCAGAGTGGGTCTTGCTGTAGATGCCCCATGCCTTCTATCCAGGATCCTTTTTTAATCTCAGTCTAATTGGTTCACCCACCCTGCTGGGATGCTTAATTGGGCATAAGTATATTCTGCAGATCCTATGCCATTGTGAGTTCTGCCTTCTCCTCCAAAGGGAATTTGCTTGCTCACTGGGCTCAGAAGGAAAGATATGTTTTATGTTGCTCCCAGTTCACTGAAAACTTACATGAAATTGTTCCTGGGCCAGCAGAGAAAGAAAAGCTTGCTTGCTTTCCTTTATTTTCTTTATTTTAGGTTTTAGGATGTCCTGTAGCACGAAGAAGGTTTTGCACTTGGAGTCATGAGCTCCAAACTCTGCTTAAATCCTGCCAAGCTTTTACTGTCTAGTTTTGTGGCAAATAGGTTAATCTCTTTGACATTCATTTTTCCTATCTGTGAATTGGGTGAGTTAGATGTGATGACTTCCATGGATGTAGTAGGTATGGAGCTTTTAGAATACTACCTGTGATTCAAAGGTGGCCTGCCACTTGCTTCTGTAAATAAAATTGTATTAGAAAACAGTCACAATTTCATGTGTAGACATTTTCTAGGGCTGATTCCTAGCATACCGATAGAATTGTGTGGTCAATGAAAGCCTAAAATATTTATGATCTATTTTTATGGAAACATCTTGCCTATTCTTTTTTTAAACATAATTGGAGTGTGTCATCTCAAAACCTTCTTCTGACCTTTAATGTTACTTATAATTTAGAAATGAAAAGTATTTGTCAAGGATAACGGCTTTCTGAGATCTATGCACACCCTCCTCCATACATTGATGTTACTTCTTAATCATTCTTCCTTTCACCTCACTCCTCCATTCCTCTACTCATCCAATCTTCCTCCTTGATGCTCCCACATCTGCCAATCACATCTCTACCTCAAACCTTTGCATTTGCTATTCCTTCTTTCTAGAACATGCTTCCACCACCAGATAGCCCTATGAACTCTTCTTTATTTGTTTCAGGTATCTCCGTAAATGTTCTCAAATAAGATAGACCTTCAGAAAGACCTTTTCTGATCAGTATATGAAATCAGACCTTCTACTACCTCTTGAGGTCTCATTCTCTTCTTTTATTTGTCTGGCTAACATTTATCGTCTCCTGTATGTGACACATTAGTTTCCTTGTGATTTCTCTACTCTCACCAGAACATATGCTTCTTGAAAATATGACTTTTATTAGTTTTCTTGATTGCTCAAACTCCAAGGCAAGAAAAATGGTAGTGCTAAATATTTGAATATGAAAATCAATGTTTTCAGTCTATTTTAGGTGAAGTACACACCTCTAATCCCAGCACTTGGGGTACAGGGACAGGATCATCACAGATTCAAGAATAGCACATGGTAACTTAAATCTTGTTTCAAAATGAACAATTTAAAATAATTTAGAAAGGGCTGTGGTATAGCTCAGAGGTAGAATGCCTCTAGGTTCAATTCCCCAGTGCTACACACACACACACACACACACACACACACACACACACACACGTGCACACGCACACATGTACACACGCATGCATGTGCGCATGTGCAATAGATTCACGTGCTTTGGAATTCTTTTACTGAAGTGTATTTTGGTAAATAATGTAAACCCATAGATTTTTGTGATTATTGCAGTTTTTCCTCTTTCCTCTGATGTCCTTATAAGGTGACATCAACAATAAAGCCATCCCAGAACATTTTATTCTGCATTTTTGATCAATTAGAACAAACTTTATACACTGAACTTTAAAACTAGAGTTTGGTATATAGTCGTTTAGTCTATAATTCTGGACCAACTGTCTGCCTTCAACATTTATATCAAACTCTTTCTCTATCCTAGCAGTAAGTACCTTGAACTTGAACTAGGAAGCAGATGCTCCCTAACCTAGCCTTAGATGATTGAAGCCTGGTGTGAGACCAGGGACAAGGCACTCAGATTCCCTACTCACAGAAATTCTGAGATAATATGCTACTCTCTCACTCTCTCTCTCTTTTTTTGGGGGGTGTGTGCTGGGGTTTCTGGAAGCTCTTCTACCTCCAGGCTACACTCCCAGTCCTATTTTATACTTTTTCTTATTTTTGGAAACAGGATCTCTTAAGCCAGCACAGCTGGCTTCGAACCTGCGGGATCCTCCTGTCTCCACCTCCCAAGCTCAGGGATTACAGCGTGTGCCACCACGCCCGGATGGTCCTCTCTTTTGCCTTTTATCATCTGTATGCACGCACATACACATCCTGATCTTGCCAGCTGTCTTAATCCTTCTCATCCGCCTTCACTTTTGTACATGTAGTTCATTGCTCCTGAAATAACCTTCCTCTATTTTTTCCTTGCCAAAGCCACTGTTTCCTTCAGAATTCAGTTTGCACAAGAGAATTCTATGATACCACCACTCCCACCTTCTTCTTTTCCAGACAATGTTGAGGATCCTTCCTTTTGATCCTTCCATGGCTAAAGCTGCCATTCAAATAGCAGAGCAGAGTTTGAAAACTTCTCTAAGCAACCATTTTGGTATTCCTGGGATTAGACAGTCTCTCCAGGTTGGTGAGCTGGAGATACCTGGCATGTTGCTGCAGCTGCAGGATTTTAACAGTACCCCTTAATGCCCAGCTCTTCCCAAGGTCCTGGCCCCATACACACATGCCTAATGCTTTTTCTCATGTAGGTCTTGAATCCAACCAGGAGGGAGGACCTGGGCTCCCTGCACTGGCTTCTTTCCTATTTTTTTCCCCAGAAGCAACACAGATGGTGGGCCCTGGGTCTGTAGCTGGTGAGCTTCATGATGTCTGTGAATGTTGCTTAAAAATAAAGAAATTGAGTCATGACCATAATGGACTGGGGTGGCATTATTCCCCTGTTTCAGTGTTGGTTCTACTATATTTTTATATCCTCTCAATATTTACATTAAAAGTGTGACTTAAAAGACTGGGTATTTAAGATACCGCTTTTGTCTATCCAGCTATATCACTAACAATTTAAGTGACCTTTAGCAAGTTACCAAACCCTCAGTGTATAAATAAAAGTTTGAGAAATATAGCTTTATTAATATAGAAAAGAAATCCAAAAGAGTTTATTATAAATAAATGTGACACATATATTATATATACACACACCAAAGTCTTTTAGGTATATATCCATTCATATATATATGATGTGAATATATAATTATTTTATAAATTTCAGGAATAAGCTGGTGAGGACTCTTCCTTATATTCATTTGGAGATTCTCACTGCCTCGCATTGGTCACCAATGGTTAAGGAACAAATCACTCTGCATTTGGTGACTTAATATAACAGCATTATCTTAACAGTTTCTGAGGGTCAGAAATTTGAGTGTCTCATTTCTGGCATCCTATTCTAGGCTGTAGTCATAAATGGCTGGGTGGGGAAAGATCTGAGCCCAGTGCTGTTCACATGGTCATTGTTAAGATCCTCAGAAACCACTGGCAGGAGGCGCTCTTGGGTGCTTGCTATGTGGACCTCTCAGTGGACTATCTTACAACATGGCATGAATCAGGGAGGAAGGAAGGGAGGTAGAGGAGGAGGAGGAGGAGGAGGAGGAGGAGGAGGAGGAGGAGGAGGAAGAAGAAGAGAGAGAGAGAGAGAGAGAGAGAGAGAGAGAGAGAGAGAGAGAGAAGAGAGAGAGAAGTGACAGTGACATGTTTGATGCTAATCATCCTGCCACTTTCATATTCTATTCCTTGAAAGCACATTTCTGGGTCCAGGGTTAATTGAGACCCCTGTCCCAGGCTACCTCCCCAATATAGGATAGCCTGTTGGCAGCCAAAGCCCCTAGCAGCCTGATCAGCACTCTAGGGGCATCTGGTGCCCTCCCACACCCTCTTCCTTATAGCCTTCTCCTTCTGTGCTGCTCTTACCAAAACACATTCTGGATGCCTTTCTCATTCTGTCCTTCCTTTTGTGTGTCTAGATTTCCTCCCCCCTTTTTTTTTCTTAAAAAGTCTTGTATTTATCTAAATCCTATGCAAACTTCCAAACGGGAATTCAAACATGGCCTCTCTGAAACTTTCCCTAGAGGCCTGAGTCATCCATGTTCCTCCTTCCTTATCCTGCATCTCTTAATTTACAATAAACTGGAAGTTGTCTATCTTTTCTGACAGACCCAGGGCTTCTTGATAAGAAGGCCAGGGTTTTGTGCACCCACAGGTGAGCTTCAGGGGCTCGGTGAGCTCAGCCTACTGACTCACTTGTGATGTGCAACTGCTTTGCCTGAGAACCGGAACTGTGTTAAGACTTATGGGTGGAGATTTCTTCTGCAGACACATATCAGAAGCTCTGAGGCTTGGAAATGTATTTTAATGTTAAATTATTTTTTCAGACCCAGTTTCTGTGAGAGTTAGAGGTCAGACTCCACCACTGAATTACTGGGGTATATTCTAGCTGATTCCCACCCTGTTCAGCTTTTTCTTGCCCCGGGACCCTTTCTTTATTCATCTCTCCCATACTGTGGCAGAAAAGAGAGACCTTTTCATTAAACTCTGCTTCCTATCATTTATCTAAGCTGACCTGCAACCCTCTTGGCTTGACTGTTTTTCCCAGGGGACGGAGAGTAGGTAACTCAGGCAGGTCGGAGAGCGGGTCGCTCCAGGGCAGTGCATCTTCTCTAGGAAGAGTGACTGCTACTTAAGCAAAACCAACCTGAACTGAGTTCCATTAAATTCCTGCTTGTCTTCAGTTTGCAGTCTCTGTGCTCACCATTTATGCACCTTTAATGATTTACATGTACATACTTGGGAATTGGTGAAGAAATCAAGTTATAAAACAATATTTCACATTAGATTAGTGCCTTGCAGTTTCCAAAGGTATTTTCACACCCTATCGTTCATGTAATCCCTGCACCAGTGGTAGAAAATAGATAATATTAATTGAATTTTGTAGATGAAGAAATGTAAGGTCCAGAGAAAGGACACACTTTGCCCAACATTGTCCCACATGAATCACAAGAGACAGAGCAAGGCTTGGATTCCCAAGTTCAGTGCTTCTCCATTTTGATCTTCTCTATTATTAGTGAAGGAAAAATCAAGCTGCTCTCTCCATGGTCTTCAGAATATAGCTTGGTTCTTTCACATAATTAAGTGTTCTGGGCTCAATAATGAATTTTTGAAATGTCTTAGGATGATCTCAGGTTACTTTGTGCACTAGGTCCCATCCTTTGTTTTTTTTGTTTTTTTTTTTTTTTTTGGTGGTGGTACTGGGGTTCCTGGAAGCCCTTCTACCTCCGGGCTACACTCCCAGACCTTTTTTATTTGGAAACAGGGTCTCTTAAGCCAGCGTGGCTGACTTCAAACCTGCGCAATCCTCCTGTCTCAGCCTCCCAAGTGCGGGGATTACAAGCGTGTGCCACCACACACAGCTAGGTCCCATCCATTTTTAAACAGACCACTTGTCCACCCTTCCTTCATCCATCCTTCCTTCCTTCCTTCCTTCCTTCCTTCCTTCCGTCCATCCTTTCTTCCTTCTTTCCTTCCATACATTATTTTATCTATCAAATCTTATTATGGATCCTGAAACATGATAGTCACTGAGCTCCTTACAGGGTTGGAGCCCTCAGGAAGATTCTGTTTCTATTATCATCATTCACAATCTAGTGAGAGAAATGGCAAAACAAGGAGAGGATATTGGAAAACTAGTCCTTGTGAGATTAACTAAAACCAGGTAATAGTTTTCTGTCACGGGGCTAGTGTGATAATATGAGTTAAAATGAGACATGCCATTTTGGTAGACTATAAAATACTGTGAACATTTTCACTTGATGATGATGGTGATGATGGTGATGGTGATGATGGGGATGATGATTAATTACCATCTCCAAACTATTTCTTTTTGTCCCAGTCTCTTCCCCCATAACTGAGTAAAAGTGATCCCTGAGTTTTGTTTCCATGATACTCTGTAAGCAACTTGAGGGCATTGCTGTGTCTGGTTGGTTCAGCACCTTAGTGATGAGTAGTACTCAATAAATATTGTTGACTAAAGAGGACTGAAAATTCTAGATCCAAGAGTCACTTGATGAATATTGAACATCACTGTCAGATGAAAAGTGATGCCTGATGGGGTGCTGCTGGTTGGGCTGTGGCTTGAAGACAGAAACGGTAAGCTGAGGAGTGTTGCTCATCTCTCCCAGGGAGTTTGCCCGTTGGAAGGTGAGGAACACAGCCATCGAGAGGAGAGACCTGGTCCGTCACCCAGTACCCCTCATGCCAGAGTTTCAAAGGAGCATCCGTCTGCTTGGCAGGAGACCCACTACTCAGCAGTTCATCGATACTATCATCAAAAAGTACGGCACCCACCTCCTCATCTCTGCCACGTTGGGAGGTAGGTCAACTGCCCTTGGCTGTAGCCCTGTCATAACTGTGGGTCTGGGATGGAAGAGACAGGGGAGAACCCTGAGAGCAAAGACTTCATAGTCACTGTACCATTGCACAACACCCAGAAGCATATATTGCCAAAGAAACTGAATCCTCTAGTGGTGGTTATATCTAAGCAGAGAATTCATCTATAAAAAAAACTACTATGAGGGTTTACTAATTTGTTTGAAAATATGGTGTTACCTTGAAATTGGCTTAGTTTGTTAGAAATGCTTAATATGAGCTAGACATGGTGATGCACACCTATAATCCTAACACTAGGGAGGCTGAGACAGGAAGATCACAGGTTCATAACCAGCATCAGCAACTTAGTGAAGCCTTCTGGAACTTAGTAAGATTCTGTTTCAAAATGAAGAATAAAAATAGAGCTGGAGGTATAGGTCAGAGGTAGAATGTCCCTGGGATCAATCACCAGTGACCCCCCAAAAAAATAAATGCTTAACCTGATAATTGTAGTTTCTTTGGGATAGAATCTAATCTGGGAATAAAATTACATTTCAGATATTGTTGAATGAAGTCCTTTTGTTTATTTAAGTACATTAAGGACTGATAAGTTGAGGTTATCTTTTTTTTCCCCACAAATGAGCTATCTTTTGTATCTCATATGAACTTGGAATGGGTTAACAAGAAAGTAGGCTAATTGTTTTACCCAGCTCAGCCTTACCCATCTCTCTGCACCAGGTCCAATCCATCTTCAAGGGAGTGAGGAAAGGAAGCTGAATAAAAGGGAGGAAATTAGTGCAAGGACCATGGGAAATGGTACAGACGAGGGCATTTAGATGCATATGGGTCTTGCCTGCATGCATCATTTGATCTTATGAGCTACAATCCCGTAGGCATCCATTTTTTTCACAGTGACTGGGCCCACTGAACTTTCAGAAAACCCTTTTGGTAGTAGAACACCATGCTACCTGCTCACAGAGATGATAAGGTGCATTTTGTCATGGTCCATGCCAGGTAAAAGAGATTGATATATTGACAGAGACAGGGGAACTGAAGTCTAATTATAGCAGGGAATTTTCTTTAGAGGAGGATTGCACAGTACAGGCTAAAGTGCACAGGACAAGCTTCATGGAAATAGTAGTCACAGTAGTCTTAGTTTCTCAGGAGCTGCCTGGGTAGAAGTTGCAGCTTCTAGACAGTGTGTGTGTGTGTGTGTGTGTGTGTGTGTGCGCGCGCGCGCGTGCTTGTGTGTGTTACCAGAGATTGAACCTAGGGACAATCTACCTCTGAGATACACCCGGACACTATTTTATTTTATTTTGAAACAGGGTCTCAATAAGTTGCAAAGGGCCTCGATATGTTGCTGAGGCTGGCTTGTAAATCTGTGATCCTCCGGTCTCAGCCTCTTAAAGCCTGGGATGACAAGTGTGAGCCACCAAGCCCTATTTACAGTGTACATTTTGAGAAAGACAAGATGGGAAAATTGATGATGAGGGGAATGTAGGTAAAGATATTGGCTGGGAAAGTTTATTCATTCTTACAATAGTGTTAGCCACTCCTTGAGTGCACAGCAGGAATTGTATAGTGTCTGCATTCCTCAAAAGTGCAAGTCAAGTCATGTCATCTTTATTTAATAAATCAGAACACCAAGACTCAGAAGAAGCAAGCTAGTAAGTGGCAAATCTAAGTATACATTGTAGAGATTTTCAAACACAAAGCCCACGTTATATTTTTCTACCCACTATCAATTATCTCTTTAACCAACTTGCTCACCAACAAACCACCTCCCCACCCTCTCCAACCACCACCCAATCAGCATGCATTTGTTGTCTGTTGATAGAAATTAAAATAAGTAAAATTTTTGGATGTGAAATAATTAGTATAACTTTTACGCTCCTGTAGATTGAAAATAAGTTAATTTTTACATTGAGGATGGTGTCAACCTGTGTCCTTTCTTTTAAATGTTTCCTACCTCCCATTTCATTAGTCATTGCTACTAATTCAGTTCAATTCTTCTATTAAAAGCTGTGCTCTGGTCAGAGTCCCTGGAAAGACTTTTTTTTTTTTCTCAGTGAAATATATTTTTAATTTCTCCAAGGCGAGGTGGTAAATTATTTACAGAGCCTTGTTCCTCTACTGTTTTTACAACACATTTTAAAATATGCAGAGCTTTGGATTGAAATCCAGTGTTGGACAGCAGGTCCTAAATGTTCCCTCAGCCCTCAGCATGGAGGACTGGAGAGAGGGGAGAGGTTCACGGTTGAGTGGATATTAGGTGCCTAGAATGGTGTGAGCCCTTCACAAAGCCTTACTTCGTTCTTTCATTCATGGAAGGATATTTCTTACAGACCTCCTTGTGCAGTGAGAGAGAGCATGATGGGAAGTTGGAGGGAATGAAGGACAGGCTCTGTACTTCAGTCACCCAGGTGCCAGCCCAGCTCCTGATGCTCGCCAGCCTGGTGTCACCACCACCAGTAACTCAGTTCTCTAAGACTCAGTTTCTTCTTTTATAAGTCATCCTAATTCACAATATGCATCCTTATTGCATATTGTGAAGATTAAGTAATATGATTTATTAAAAGTATTTAGCATATTATCTGGCACCTAACAAATTATTATTATTGTTCTTGTTATCATTATTCTTACGATGACTGTTATTATTAACTAACGGGGCTAAGGAACTTGGAAACTCCGAATTAAAGCCCAGTCCTGCCACTCATCAAATGAGTGAGAGACATTCAGAATTTTACTTTCCTGCCTCAATATTAGTTTACCCCACCTATATTCAAGGAAGTATAGAAAATATTATTCATTAAAGATTTTTTTCAGAACAGTATTAATTGAAAAGAAAGCTTTGAAAAACTTTGAGGGCATAATTGAACAACAAAGGATGTTCCTAAACTATCATATGCAGTACGGTGGGTGTATTTGTTTAGCTCTTCAGGAAGAAAAGGGGGAAATGAAGAAGTAGATCCAGAAAGAGGATCCGACTTAGACTTTTCCTTGGTTTCTCCCGACTTTTGGTGCCATTCAGTTAAACTCAAAAATACTTGGTATGACTGATTTTCTTATGGAGGAAAGTAAAGAAACAAATTCTGTATCTGAAATAATGTGGAGGAAAATAGGGATAGTAACATTATTCTGAGGCCACAAGGTGGCTCCAAGGCCACCTTAGAGACTGAGTATGTGTGACACACACAATTCAGTGTGCATACATGTGTGGGAGTACATATTTACCTGCCCAGAAAGATGTGACATAGCTATGTATACTTGGTTCTGAGTTAATCTATATGTAGACCTACATACAATTCATGTACACACACATACATGCACAAAAGTGGACATCGTATATACACATCAGATGCAATGTATACATGTATATATATATATATATATATGTATATATATATATGAGCTTTACATGTATATATTGATTGTGTAGATGCTGTGTGTATGTGTGTGTGTATTTGTGTTTGTGTGTGTGTGTGTGTGTGTGTGTGTGTTACTAGGTATTGATTCCAGAGGTATGCTACTTCTGAACAGCACCCTTAGCCATTTTTTAATATTTTGTTTTGACACAGGGTCTTTCTAGGTTACTGAGGATCTGCTAAGTTGCTGTGCTGGTCTTGAGCCTGTAATCATCCTGTCTCAGGCTCCCAAGTACTGGGATTACAGGTGTGTGTCGTCATACTCAGCCTGCATGGATGCCTTTTTATACATATAGATTCATGATTTTTGCCCATTTGTGTATATTTGGGTGTGCTTATTATTCACTACATTGCAGTTTGAGAGATTTCCCCCTGGCTGAGAGAAAAGCTAAGAATAAAATCAGAAGGAAAGGAAAAGGGATATGCTAGAGGCCTAAAACCAAGACCCTCCCCCCCCCAACAGCAACATCCCTAATGGTAAAGGGATCATTCCTACCTGTTCCCCCTTCCACTGGGTATCTGAGTCCTTTTCTGCTCCCTTCCGAGAGAAGGCTCTGCAGAGTGAGCCTGAGCCCCCTGGAGGACAAGAAGACTGGGGAAAGGCCTTTGTAGGGCGAAGAGGCAATTTGCGGGAATGCCCAAGTGGGAAGGCAACTCTAAACCGAATATTCTCTTAATAAACAAGAAATTAAGTCTTAATAATGCAGCAAGAAGTCCATTAACCCCTGTTGATCTAAGGTTTGCTTCTGCCAGTTCTCAGTCCAGAGGGAACTGGGCTTCCTTCACCTCTGGTTTCATGGGCCCCTAGGTGAGCCCGTGCTGGTACTTGGAATATTTATTTCCTCTGCATGTGGCTCTGATTCCTAAGCTTATTACTTCATCATGTACTTCTTCACTCATCTATCTATGCACCTATGTATTCAATCATCTATCAACCCATCCATCCATCCATTTATTTATTAAATGATAACTGAGCATCAGCACTTTATCAAATCCTGGGAAAAACATTGAGGGCATTAGAAAAATGAACTGATGGTCTTTGTTGCCCCTACCATGCCACCACTGTCCCTGGAGCTCAAAATATAATTTGATACAAAACCATGTCTAAGCTAGGTCTATCTATTCAGGTTTCTGTGGGGTCCAGAGAGTGGAACTTCATGTTCTACTATGGAGCAATGATACTTTTCTAAGACAATGCACACTTGGGCATCTTACTTTGAATTCTAGCCTAGCCATGCAGAGCTTAGAGGTGACTTGGATGATGATAGGTCTTCTTGCTAAAAGATTTCAGCCTCATTGTTGAGGCAGATATTTCAATCCATTAGCACTTGAATCAGGACCACTTCTCTATTTATTTATTCACCTATTAGCCCCAATAATTTGTTAACCATGTAACACATGCCCCTCTGTTATTCAATGGCCAGAGATTGATAGACTCTAATGTACAGCCTGACCTCCCAGTGATTCTGCTTTACTGGAGGAGGCAGGCCATTAGACCAGAAATCTCCAGGGCCTATGATAGTGCTATATTGGGGAAGATTAGGGAACTGGGGACATGCATGGAAAGATTTATTATACCAGTTCCTGAAAAGAGTGGGGGTGGAGATGAGGAGGTTTCTTAGGTGACACCTGAAGGTAGGAGAAGTTGGGCAGGACAGAAAAGCAGAAAAACAGAATGCCAACAATGAGAGGCCATGGGATACATGTGTACGGGCAGAGCATCACCACAGTGAGGTGAAGAACACAGCCAGCAAGGCAGATGATTAGTTTCTTCTGACCCACATTATCTGAAGAGATGTGGGCAGCCCGCATTCCTCTGGCCAGTAATCTATTCTATGCTCCCCTCTACTTGGGCTATTTGCCTTGGGTATTGAAATGATCACTTTAGGCCTGTTTCTCCCTCAGCCATCACTGGGCAACAGACACAGAATGTGACTCCAAGTCGGAGCCATTATAACTTTTCTTGCAATCACATTTTAAAAAGGAAGGGGAGAAATCGATTTAAGGATAGAGTTTTGTGTAACATGACATATCAAAAATGTTACTGTTTCAGCATGTAATCAATAGAACAAATTATGAAAGAGAGATGTTACATTTTTTAAACTGGATATTAGTGTGGGTAACATGTATGGCTCATCTCAGTGTCTTTGCCATTTGTCACCCGAGGTCTTGCACAGCACCCAACTCACAATAAAATTGCTCTGTGGATGTATTGGCTGCACCGAGTAGACAGGCCAAAGGGTGAGAGGAACAGTAGTTCCTTCCTTTTGAGGTCAGGGTGTGTCTGGAGAAAGCTCACCAGGAAAGGAGGCCCAGCAGGTTTTGGAATGTATGAGGCACCAGGGCAAAGTAGGAAGTGATCTTAGAATTGGGCCAGAAATTTGGATAGGAATTCAAAAGTAAGTCAGACATTGACGGGAGGGACAGGATGGAATTCCTTCTCATAGTAAGCTGCTTTTCTTTTTCATTTCTCAGAACTGATAGTTCTTCTTTGCTAAATATTTTATTTTGCATATTATCATGTAAGTATAGATACCACACAACTGATAACTTGCAATTATCAAGTAGCGGTAGCTGACAGTTCCATAATGCTTACGATGGGCCAGGCAGGGTTCAAGTACTTTTTGTAATTAACTAATGCGATCCTTGAGACAACCATCAGAAGTAAGTATAGTTAGTATTCCCATTTTACACATGAGGATGCATATGCATAGGTGAAGAAGAGAAAGATGAGAAAGGAATGAATACCTATGGCCAATCCAACATTTTATGGAATAGAGCCAGATTTCTTGAAGAGCAGAAGTGGTTTATGTGGTACTATGACAGGGCTGGACTTGGAGGCCTGTGATTGTCCAGTGAATATTGTTCTAATGGAGCTTGGCCTTTATAGCCACCTCTGGACTCTTGCTTTTTCATTTTCCCCTTGACCTGGAACCACGAGTTGGCTGTTTAAGGCTCTTTGAGCATCCAGATCCTGGTCACCCTCCTCCCACACTGAGACTCCATTAGGCTTCCTTGTGTTCTTTTCTCTCCCATGCAGGAGAAGAGGCTTTGACCATGTACATGGACAAGAGTCGCCTGGATAGGAAGTCAGGGAATGCCACTCAAAGCGTGGAAGCTCTTCACCAGCTCGCATCCTCCTACTTTGTGGACCGGGACGGCACGATGAGGAGGCTCCATGAGATCCAGATATCAACTGGAGCAATCAAGGTATAGCTACAGCAAAATGGCACTGCCTCACAGATGTTTTGGGAATATTGGGACAGGTGCTGCTTCTGGCTTCAAAACTGAGTAGCCCCTGGTATCCCTGGTCAAAAGTGCCGAGTGACGTTGTCACATGCCCCTTGTCCCTTTGTTGTGAGAGGAGCCATGTGTGCTGATTCACTGGAGTACCCTGGCTATGGCCATGGTGTGCTTATCTAAAACCCTCTCATTCATCCTTAAATAGTTTTACTAGATGGGTGATTATCATTCAGATCCCCTTGCTAGTTGAAGCTAAAGCTTTGTAGGGGCAAATGAATTTCTCAAGATCACATAGATGGCACGAGTCAGCTCAGTGATGCCCACATCAGTGATTTTCTTAAACACATGCGTCCTCTGCTCTTTCCCCCCACTTTCTGTTTTACATCTGATAAAACTTATAAGCATAGTTGGAGTCCGTTCGATCAGAGATGGAACAGCTAGAAAATACCTTAGCAGGGACTAGAACACTACATGCTAGACCAGGGATCAGCGAACATTTTCTGCGAAGTGCCAGATGACAAATATTTAGGCTTTTCACAATATGTACATAAACGGGCAAGGCTGTGTTTTAATAAAACTTTATTCACAAAGGTGCACTCAGAAGAACACCGTTTTTTGAGCCACACTCTTTTTTCACTAACACTATCCAATTGAATCTCTCAGATGAAGCAAATGCCCATATCCATGTTGGTGAAGATATATATGAACTATTCTCTGAACCCACAGGAACTCTACCTCCAAGCCACCACCTCCCCCCAGCTTCCTTTTTTTTTTTTTCATTTGGAAATTGGATCTCAATAGCTTGCTAAGAGTCTCCCTATATTGCTGAGGCTGTTCTTGAACCTGTGATCCTCTTCTCTCAGCTTCCCAAGTACTGGGATTTTACAGGCATGTATCAACATGCCTGGCTAAAAATATTATTGAATAGCTAACATGTGGTGACAGAAGAAGTAGATTTGTAAGTTTATTTAATTTTAATTAATTCCAAATTAAGTAGTCATGTTGGGTAGAGCAGTGCCTTAGAGCACAGGAACTTTACAAAGATCCAGTTTTAAATAGAGTGAGCTCAGAGCTTACCTCTATAAAGAGAATCCTGGGAGGGGGGATTTTTTTCTCTAAAAGTTAGTTCTGAGGGTTTCAATGCAGGTGTTTTTTCTAGCTCATCCCCCTTCCTCCTTCTCTCCCTCCTGCCTCCCTGGCTCCCTTCCTGCCTGCCTAGATTTCTTTCTTTCTCATTTTTTTCTTTTTGCTAGGGATTGAACCCAGGAGCATTCTACCTCAGCTATACGCCAAGCTCTGTTTTATTTTTATTTTAAAACAGGATCTCCTTAAGTTGCTGAAAGCCTCCTCCTGAAGTTTCTGCGGCTGGCCCCGAACCTGTCATCCTCCTGTCTCAGCCTCCTAAGTGTTGGGATTGTAGGCATGTGCCACCACATCTGCCTTCCATCTCACATCTATTTAAACTAGATTATTCCTGGGTTTGGTTTACAGTCACCACTCTAACTTCTAAATAAAACGCAGACCTAGCTTTATATTAAGCCTCTTTGAGATACCTCTTGAGGATAAAGAGAAGACCCTCAGGGGGACGGTTAAGGGAAACTCTGGCAATAAGTCAGAAATTGACCATAGGAAGGGAAACATGTAGGAGAAAGAGAGTCCCTGACAAGGGAAGTATTAAGAGAAGAAATAAATCAGATCCACAAACAGAGGGCCAGCTTATCTGAGCTTATTATGTTGTTAGGGAACTCAGAGCTGAGAGAAATCTTTATGAAGCCATCAGAGTCAGGGAACCACAGAGGCCTGGTTTTCATTATCACCAAATGGTCCTCTGCCCCCTGGATGGGATACAGAATTGAGATATTGAAGCTCTGTCAGAAGATAATCCTCGTTTGCACATCCTGCAAGTGTGGTCAGCCTCTGTAGGAGGAATTTCTCAGACAAATTGCCTAGAGGCCTCTCAAGAAACTACTCTTACACTAGCACTGGCGTCCATACTCCATGTGGCCTGTGGATTTTTCTTGTCATTTCTGACCACTATCCAAAGACTCAGCCGATTAGAACTTGTCTTAGGACTAGACTCCTTGAAGAAATGGGGGAATTTTGCCTGTTTTCCTTCCCACCATGGATATCTTTTGTATAATTAATTGATAGTATAAATCCTTAATCAGTAATAGTTATTCTATTATTCTGTGCAAAAAATTATTTATAAAATGATATAATTTTCCAGGCATTGTGGCACACGATTGTAACCCCAGAGCTTGGGAGGCTGAGACAGGAGGACCGCATAGGTTCAAAGCCAGCCTCAGCTACTTAGTGAGGCTCTCTGCAACTTAGTGAGACCCTGTTTTAAAATAAAATATAAAATAGGTCTGGGAGTATAGCCCGGAAGTAGAAAAGACCCTAGGTTCCATCCCCAGTACCATCAAAAATAAAATAACATAAAACCTGATTACCTTCCATTTATTTTTCGAATCCTATGTGCTAAATACACCAAAGACATGATCTCTTTACCTCTTTAGGTAACTGAGAGCATGCAAACATTGTACAGATGGTAAGTGAGGCTTAGAAAGGTGAAGTTATTGCTGTGCATGGTGAGGCATTCCTCTTATCCCAGTACTTGAGAGACAGAGACAGGAGGATCACAGGTTTGAGGCCAGCCTCAGCAACATAAGCAATCGACTCAGAAACCTAGAGAGACTCTGTTTAGAAATACAAAAATAAAATTAGGGCTGAGCTACAAGCTCAGAGGTAGAACACCCCAGGGTTCAATCCCTAGTACCACACAACAACAACAACAACAACAACAACAACAACAACAACCCAAAATAAAGGGGGTTATTAATTTATGGTTCCACATCAGCAAAAGAGAAAAGGGGGTCCTTGTTTCCCCAAGCTCTCCTTTCTTATCGTGGAGGATGTGTCTTTAAATAATTCTTAATGGTAGAAAGTAGAGAGCTGAAGAGGCCTTCCTTTATACTCAGCCATTCTTATTTCAAGGTTATTTTTTGAATAACTGTTTCTCTCGTGTCCACCACACCGAGTCTTTGAAAACAATGTCTTGGAAATGTGTGGCTGTAGGACCTGGATTTGTTTTGAAAAAATGGGGATAATTTCATTGTTCTTACCTGATCATAATGCATATATACCATTTATAGAGTGATTTTGTAATCAGATGTAATCACATGCACATTTCTCAATACACTCCCTGTGCCAGGCATTGACCCTTGTCCTGGCCCGTCTCACATCGTCCCCAGAAGACATTTACTAGCTTGAGTTTGCAGAGGCTTGGCGAATTTAAGTGACTTTCTTTTGTTATACAGTCAATAAATGGCCGAGGTGTAACTTAACTCTGATTTTCCATGTTTCAAAGCCCAGGCTTTTGAAATATGCACTGTACTTCCACTTATTATGTCATAAAACATTTCCAGTGACCTTGCAAAGTGAGAATCAAGAAGGGGCAGCAGGGACTGCGGTTGCTGTCTGTGTGCTTTGCCACCTTGCTGCTCTTGGACAGACAAGTGTGGTCCTAGCATGCAAGGTGTTGAAGACACACCCAGGGCTTAGGCTGGGAGACCTGTCTGCTGAAGTCTCACTTTTCAGGGGCTGACCTAGATCTAGACACGTGTCTCACACTTGTCTCACTTGATGTCCACTCCAGGTCACAGAGACACGCACTGGGCCTCTGGGCTGTAACAGCTATGACAATCTGGACTCTGTGAGTTCCGTCCTTCTGCAAAGCACGGAGAGCAAACTGCACCTTCAAGGTAAGACACTGACGGGGAACGTGTGGCTGGAGGTATGGGGAGGGTGGCACTGCACAGGTGTGATGTAGAAGAAGAGAGGGGATGAAGGGAGAACGAACAAGAAGAGTAGTATAAACAATGGAATTCTACCAATATGGAAATTAGTTATGATACAATTTATTTTTTTACAATTTTAACATACACAGGACATGGAATTCATGGTTATTAATTAGTTTTCAGATAGAATGTATGGAGATGTGAACTTTACCTGATTACTTTGATGAAAATGTCTGAACGGTATTATTTATAGATGCTCCAGACCTAATATATATTAAATTTTCATATCATATCATCTGAATCTCCTGCATTATTGTTTTTGATTTCCAATGTGTTTTGACAGGTATTATCTGAATCCCAAGAAATATATGACATTTTTTAGAATTTTTCATTCTCTATCATTTTTCTTTTTCCTTTTTGGCTAATCATTTGTAGTTTTAAATAAGCATGCACACTTTTGGCCGAGTTTACAAATGATAGCGCTCAACGCTGGCTGGTGTGTATAGAGAAAAATACTCTCAGACATGACTATTAAGAATGCAATCCTTGTAGGGATTGATTTGTTGATATTTATAAATGCTTATTTTATTGTGTTATTAAAGTGTGTTTATTTGACTTCTGTTATATGGAGGGTTCACGTATGGAGTGTGCTCCATAAGAATGTATTACTCTAAGAGAAATAGACCCTTTAAAATGGTAAGTTACCCCTATTTAATTCAATGCATAATGAGAAGCGATTGCAAGGGGAAATTTTTAAAAAGGATTTAAGTACATATGGTGCTTTTCATACAAAACATACTTTATGATATTTTAAAAAAAACAATGTAGAGCCGGGTGTGGTGGCGCACCCTTGTAATCCCTGCACTTCGGAGGTGGAGGCAGGAGGATCGCGCAAGTTCGAAGCCAGCTGTGCTGTCTTAGGAGACCCTGTTCCCAAAAATAAAATAGGTCTGGGAGTGTAGCCCGGAGGTAGAAGGGCTTCCAGGAACCCCGGTACCACCAAAAAATATAAAAAATTAAAAAAAAAAACATGTAAACCTCTAATTTATCCACATGAAAAGACAAAACAAATTGTGTTGCATCTATACAATATAATAGTCAGATATCGAGATGTTATTTATCAATTAAAATTTTTCA
The DNA here is from genome assembly GCF_963383645.1 of Muscardinus avellanarius. Lineage (NCBI taxonomy): Eukaryota > Metazoa > Chordata > Mammalia > Rodentia > Gliridae > Muscardinus > Muscardinus avellanarius. Next base: position 16,744,153 of record NC_137799.1, read on the forward strand.
GCTGGTGTGGTAGCTTGTGCTTATAATCCCAGAACTTGGGAACATGAGATCGAAGGATTGCATGTTCAAAGCCAGCTTCAGTTACCCAAGGTCTCAGAAATTTAGTGTTTCAAACTAAAAATTAAAAATATAGCTGGAGTGTAGCTCAGAGGCAGGTTGTCCCTGGATTCAATCTCCCCGATAGATAGATGGTAGATAGATAGATAGATAGATAGATAGATAGATAGATAGAAGATATAGATAGATAAAATATTTTTTTTCTGGCTATGGTGACATACACCTGTAATCTGAGTACATGGGAGGCTGAGATTGGAGGATAGTATGTTCAAGGCCAGCTTCAGCAATTTGGGGAGAAACTCAGGAACTTATTGTCACCTTATTTAAAAATTAAAAAGGGGAACTGGGGTTATAACACAGAGGTAGAATACTCCTAGAATCAATCTCCAGTACCAAAAAATAAATACTAGCATATATAAAAATGATTTGAGATTAATTAACAAATGGAATGCCTGATCTTAACAATTCAGAGAATTCAGAAGAAAAACAATATTTCGAGGAATTATGCAAGATACTGAAAGAGGATAGTTGGATTATAAATGATTTACTTTAGGCTTCTAGTTTCTTCCCTAACTTTCCTACAATGATCATGTATTAACTTTATAGTCAGAAAAAAATGACATGCTTTAACTTTGAGCAGACTAAAAATGTGACCTTCCCTAAAGGTATATGATGAAAAGGGGATTCTGAATGTCAGTGGGAGGAAGTGAGGTTGAGATTGGCAGGCAGAGCTGAACAGAGCCTGAAATGACTTTTATATTTGGGTTCCTTGGCAACTCTTTGATTCATGCTCCTGTTATAGAAGATAGGTGGGGAATGGTGCAGGGCGAGCTTGATAGTGTCATTTGGGAACCTTGAGTAAAAATATCTTAGCGAAATCCAGGCCAAGAGAGTGGAAATGTGTTAAAACACAACACAAGAAAATCTCAAATATGTGAGGAGGGTTAAAACTGCCTCCTTTAATAGAGGAAAGAAGGGACATGCCAACCTTGTTTGTGCCAGGATTTTTAACATGGTGGTTCTTGGCATACCTGCAGCCACTTTGTGACATGAGCCCAGGGTGTGAAATCCGACTGCTTGGCACATTACTTTGCTGTGTGTGTCCAGGGTAGAGGGACCCATGAAATGTAATTGGAACAAGATTAATAGGAATTAATAGGATATTACTACCAAAAAATGCATTGATATTAGAGAGACATTTAGAGTCTGATTTAGCCCAAAGGTCATGCAGATTGAGGTCCAAGGATCCCTCACCACTTTATATTGAACTTCATATTTAATTTTTAATCTATTTCTTCCAAAATCAACTGTGGGATCATAGTACATCCTCAGAACCCCATTTTGGATGTGCCATTGGTTTTACTACTAGAAGTATGCTGTCTGAAAAGAAGAAAACAAAAGTTGGCAGCCCTTTTTTTATTCCAAGCTGTTCAGAGCACAATTGGAGGACTGAGTTCATGTCTATACTCAAGCATCACACTTTACAAAGGTCTCAGCATGTGTGGAGGAGGGGGTCCTGTAATAAATAGTGGAAGCGAGATAACTTGAAAAACAAATGACTTGTCTATACTTAACTAAAATTTTGCCTTGCAGAAAAGACTGCGTAATTAATATGAATAAAATAGCTTACCTCAATGTAGTGTGCAGGAGGGATTAGAAGGCTGTCAGATTTTAAGTCTAACATAAAAAAAGAAAATGGATCTATGTTGCTTCTTCTCCTCTTCCTTCCTTTTCTACTCCTTATTCAGAGCGATGGGATTAAACCCAAGGCCTTATGCATGCCTGGCATTGAACTAGATTTCCATCCCTAAAATAGACCATTCTAATGCACATTCATGCCAAACCTGGACTGATCTACTGAAGGATGCCATGACTTTCTATTTTCTGCAAGTTATAAGTAGACAACATTTGGTAGAAATGTTAAAGAGATTATTTAGGCATTATTCATTTGGGTTGGGTGATTGAAAAAAGTGGTTTTATTTCCTTCCCAGGATGATTCTAGGACTTTATGAGTATGATGAATCATCAAATGTTTATTGAGACTAAGTACCAAATCCAATACTAGACCCTGTGTGTATGAGCACAGATGAGTTCAACAAATCACTTATATATATAAATAGAAATGCATATACATATGCATAAATATATATAAACAATTTTAAAGAATACATCTGAATCATAAAATATGTTGATAAAGTGGTGCACAAGAGGGTCATGATTTTTTTCTTAAGGAAACACACATCCTATCATAGAAGATGGGCTTCAGACAAATGATAAATGCAATAAATATTAATTAAAAATATGAGCATTGTATGGTACCAGTCTGTATGATAACTTAACCTACTGAGGAGTCAGGAAAGTTTTCTATAACAAAGATATATAGGCTAAGATGTGAAGGGTGGGTAGGAAGACAGGGACACAGATACAGAAGACTTTAAAGATACAAGACACTTTATGAAGAGGCATTTGAAGAAATGTAAAAGGTCTTATGAGATTAAAAGAGAGTCATCAGTGGTGAGACAGACAGGATAATCCTTCAAATCCTGGGAGGCCTGTGTAACACGCTAATGAGGTGAACATTAACTTGGGAGCAGTGGAAATCATGGGAGGGTTTTTAAAGAGGAAGTCACATGAACACTGTTTTGGAAGAGTGCCTCGGCTCTGTGTGGAAAGTTATTTAGCGGGGGGTGGGGTGGTGGAGTAGAGGCTGGTGAGAGTCAAAAGGCCGTTGAGTCCTCAAGTTGATGTGCCACAGTTTGGGACCATGAAAGTAACAGTTCGAGTGGAAAGAAATAGGCCAAGTCTAGAGATATTTAGAAAGTAGTACATCAGGATCCAGTAAAAAGGCCACAAAACATTCAGGTAATTGAGTGAATGGGAAGCAGGGATGTGATAGAGAATGGACAGGCAAACATCTATGATTCAAGGTAATGTGTAGTATAATAGAGAAAATGAAAGTAATACATAGTATTATGGGAATTCAGGAAAGGGAGTAATTCATTCTGTCTATCCAGGTGAAGGAGTCAGAAAAAAAAAACAGGTATTTGAGGAAGAATAATATTCTTTTGGTGGGAGGTAAAACAAAGAAGCTTCTTAAATATAAGAAAGGATAATATCTCATAACTTTTGTGTAGGCTGATGTTTATTCAGTAGAATCTAAAAATGCTAAGTGTAAAAAAAGACTAAAAATTGGACTTCATTAAAATTTCTTTTCATCAAAATATGAAATGAAATTAATAGGATGAATACAATAGAATGAAAAGGCAAGCCACACAGAAGAAGAAAATATTTATAATGCTGTACCTGACAAAGAACTCATCTGCAGAATATAAATAGAACTCTGAAAATCAAGAAAAAAAGGCAGTCAATCGGGTAAGAAAATGGATAATAGACATGAACAGGTACTTCAGAAACAAGACTATCAAAATGGCAAATAAACATTTTAGAGGCTCTCAATGCCTCCAGCCTCCATAAAAATGTAAACTAAAGTCACAATCTAATATTATAGCATAGTAATCAGGATGGCAAACGAAGAAGACTGAAAATATTAAGGAGTGCTACTACAAATCAGCAAGAACCTACACTTGCCTACCAGAACATAAATTAATCACAACCATTTTGGAAAACTCTTGGCACTATCTACTAAAACTGTGTGTGTTCTTACCTATGACCCAGCAATTCTAGCTTCTAAAGATATGCTAGAAGAGAGTGTCCAAATTTATCAGAAGACATGAATGTTCATAGCAGCTTCATTCAAAACAGCCCAAGCAACCAAAATGTCTGTCCATGGACAAAAGTAGATAAATAAATTGTCACACATTATCTAAGCCTGTAAGATACCTGTAATTTCAGTACTTGGGAGACTGAGACAGGAAGATCACAGTTCAAGGCCAGCCTCAGGTACTTAGGAAGACTCAACAACTTAGTGAGACCTGTTTCAAAAAATAAAATATAAGTAAATAATAAGGGCTGCAGTGTAGCTCAGAAGTAGAATTCCCATGGTTCAATCCCCAGTATCATGCACAAAAATGTATATATTCACACTATGAGTTATCATATAGAAAAGAAAAGAATAAACCTCTTTCTTTCAACAATACAGAAGAATTTCACAAATGTAATACTGAAAGTAAGCAAGCCAGGCATAGAAAGAGTAAATGTCATATGAATCTATTCAGGTCTATACAAGTCAGTAATTATGAAAACAAATAATTGTTTTAGAAGTCTAGCAATGGTGTTAGCTTCAAGGGAAAGAAATGGGGCAGTGACTTAAAAGGTGTGTGCTACTCAGCTTCCCATTGCTGTATAAGTATCTGAGAAAGCCAAGGTCATCTGGCTCTATCAGTCGGCTGGCTCCATTACTCTGGGCTGAGGTGAAGCAGAACATAATGGTAGAAAGGACATGATAGACAGCTGCTCACCTCATGGTGGCAGAAAAGCAGAAAGAGAGAGCGAGAGAGAGGGAGAGAGAGAGGAGAGAGAGGAGAGAGAGGAAAGAGAGGAGATAGAGGAGAGAGAGGAGAGAGGAGAGAGGAGAGGGGAGAGGGGAGAGGGGAGAGGGGAGAGAGAAGAGAGGAGAGGAGAAGGGAGTGGTGTTAGGGACTAGATATAGTCCCCAAAGCCATGCCCCCAAGGAACCACTCTCTTCAACTATGTACCACCTACTATTGTTTCTACCATTTTCCAGTACTGCCATCAAATTACATAGCCATGAATGATTTCAGAGCCATTCTGATCTAACCAGTCCCTAAAGGCCCCACCTCTGAAAACAGCTGCTCTACAGGGGGACCAAGTTTTGGACACCAGATCCTTCAGGGGCATCTAAATTCAAACCAGAGCAGGGATGAGAAAGGATTCTGGTGATATTGGTAATCTTTTGATTTTTTTTTTTTTTTGGTGGTACTGGGGTTCCTGGAAGCCCTTCTACCTCCGGGCTACACTCCCAGACCTATTTTTACATTTTTATTTGGAAACAGGGTCTCATAAGCCAGCGCGCGCGGCTGGCTTTGAACCTGCGCGATCCTCCTGTCTCTGCCTTCCAAGCGCGGGGATTACAAGCGTGCGCCACCACGCCCGGCTTAATCTTTTGATTTTTAATCTAGACAGAAGCATAGGGATGTGTTTGTTTTGTAAAAATGTATAGAGCTATACATGCATCATTTATATATACATATGCATATTTATATGGTATGCATCTATTAACTATTTATTTGATAATATTCTCTATCTTGGCATCCTCTGCAAAGAAAAAACAAACATGTTTCCAGAAGAGAATTATAGAAAAGCAAAAGGTAGGCCAGCCTGGTTAAAGAACAGGCCACATGGACTGAGAGTAGAGGAGACAAAATTAACAAAGAATACCATTCATTCAGTATTTCCCTATGTAACTGGGACTGTCAATTTATTTTTTAGGTTTATTCTTGCTTATTTATTTATATTTATATTTTGGTGCTGGGAATTGGACCCAAGGGCATTCTATCTCTGAGCTACACTGACAGCCTTTCTTATATTTTGAAACAGGGTCTTGATAAGTCGCGGAGGGTCTTGCTGAGTTGCTGAGGCTATCCTCAAATGTGTGATCCTCCTGTCTCAGTTTCCGAAGAACTGTGATTATAGGCATGTGCTACCACACTTGGTCATTTTATTTGTTTTAGCATATTTATTTTATTATTTTGTTGATTTATTACATTGGAAGCATAACTTTTTTATATTTTAATGTAACAAACCATTTTTTTGAAGAAATAATAAATAACATCTCTATTTTGGAGGTGAGGGAACTAGGTCTGAGAGAGGTTACTCAGTGAATAATTGAGCTAGAATTTTAACTCAGGTGGCCTGAGTTTTAAACTTCTCCTTCTCAAAATGGTGTTCCTCTATATTCCTGAATTCTTCTCCTTATTCATTTGAACAAGACTGGGAGGAGAGATTCCCAAGATATTTATCTCGGTAGATTCAGGATGATTTGAATGATGCCTAATAACCTTTACCTTGTGGTGTTTCATAAAATGGTCATTTATGGAGGGCAAAGGCACAGTGAAACAGAAAAAAAAAAAAAGAACGAGGAAGGAGATTACAAATGAGAAAGAGGGGACCACGGAAATGATCAGAGGCCATTAGTAGTCATAGCAGCAACAACCAAACTAGTAGTAATAACACTAATGGCATAATGATAACTTCTTATTTTCATATTTCTGTCTCTAAGAAGCCCATTGTGTGTTTTACCGACATTGTCATGTAATTTAATCTACTTTCCATCTGGTGAAGTATGAAGAGAGCAGAGCTCTGCCTCAGTAGTTCGCTGATGTGGAAAAAAGATGTAAAGAGAATATTTTGCAGGAATCTATGGATAACTTAGAGATTTAATCTTTTATATGTTCACTGTTTTGTCTAGTAATATTAATTGCACACCAACTATACATCAAATATTGTTTTAAGAACTAAGCAGACAGCAGTGAATAAACTAATTTAGGAGTTTATATTTAGAGAGGATGTAAGGGGAACTGGCAAGACACAAGTAAACAAAAAATATATTTTCTTTACAGTCAGAGAGATACTGAGGGAATGGATTGTGTAGAAATTTGTAGACCATGGAAAATAATTTAGATTAGGTTTTACTTTAGATGCAATGAGAAGCCATTGAAAAATTTTGGCAGAGGAATAACTTGACCTGACTTATATTTTAAATGGATGGCTCTGGCTGCTGAGAAGAAGAGTCCATTAAGGATAGGAATGCGCACAAGGACCCCAGTTAGAAAGCTATTGTGTTTATCAAGGTGAGAGAAAATGAAGGTAGTGAGAAATGATTGAATTTATGGATATATGTATTTAAGACACTGCTATTTGGCAATGGAATAGAAAACGCTGTGAGGAGAGGAGACAAGGGTGACCTCACAGTTTAGCCTGAGCAATTGTGATGGTGGACCTGCTGCTTATTGATACAACATAACTGTGGAGAGACCAGTTTTAATGGGATATGAGGAATTGGGTTGGAAACTAAAGTTGAGAATTCTGTTCAATGCCTGCACATAGATGTTGAGTGAGCATTTGGAAGGTCAGAGAAGGGAACTAAAATATCAATTAGTAAAAAAGTACAATTTAATGATATGATATAGGACAAGAAGACTACCTTGGGAGAGGGTGTAGGTAGAAATATTAAGGAATCCATTTTTTGAACCACAAAGAAGTTAATATAGAAAGATTGAGATGAGGATTATAATGAAGAACACAAAAAGGAAGTTGAGGAGTGGCTGAGAGACAGGAAAAAAGCTAAGGGAGTATCATGCTCTGGAAGTCAAGGAAAGGTTGATTTTTTTTTTTTTTTGGTGGTACTGGGGTTCCTAGAAGCCCTTCTACCTCCGGGATACACTCCCAGACCTATTTTATATTTTTATTTGGAAACAAGGTCTCTTGAGCCAGCACGGCTGGCTTTGGACCTGCGTGATCCCCCTGTATCCATTTCCCAAGGGCAGGGATTACAAGCCTGTGCCACCACACCCAGCGGAAAGGTTGATTTTTGAAATAAAGGTAATATAGTGCATGTCTTATATGAGTGAGGGCCAAGATTTTTTTTTTAATCCCAAACACGTCAAAGAAATAAATGGTAGTGTTCCATTCTATCAAATAGTCCAAGTAATAAGATAATTAGGCTGAGTACTGAGAACTGGGTAGTGCATCAAACAACATGGAAGTCACTGGTGACCTTGAAGATTTTCTATATAATTTTTGGGGTGAATAGGAGAATGAGTTCAGGGGCAAATTCTACAGTGGAACCATGCAGTTCACATCACAATAGCATATGGTGCTATGGACTCAGGTGATTTTTTCCCCCCTTTTACGCATAAAAACAGAAGATATTTGTATGACTATGGGATGATTCTGTTGAGAGGAAAACATTACCATTGTAAGCCAGGGAGGGTGATTTTAGGATTAAAGGTAAATGTCAAGAATGAGCAGGATCTTGGGAGTAATTGGATTCATTTGCCTTCCAGAGTAGTGCCTTTCCACTGTGAAGAGAAGGAATGGAGAAAAGACAGAAGCAGAATGGCACAGTACATATAAATATATTTATTTTATTGAAAGTAAATGTTATACATTTAATCTGTGTTTGGTGCCCTCCCCCCACATAGAAATATTAATGGGGTATTTTGTTCAACTTTTCTCTATAGATTTTATTTCTTTATTTATTTATGGTGGTACCAGAGGTGGAACTCAAAAGCTTTCTACTTCCGGGCTATACTCCCAGACCTATTTTATACTTTATTTGGAAACAGGGTCTCACTAAGTAGCTGAGGCTGACTTCGAACCTGCGCAATCCTCCTGTCTCAGCCTCCCAAGCATGGGGATTACAAGCGTGCATCACCATGCCTGGCTTCTCCATAGATTTTAAGCTGCATGATTTCAATATTTTTGAAATCAGAATGTTTTTGTAAGCAGTGGTGTGACATAGTTTAACTGTCAAGGTGTTATCTTCTTAGTGTACATAAAACAGCAATGATTTTACAAAAAGTGGCATCTTTGAAAGGTATATTTTATTTTTCTTAGTGGAAAAAAAAAAGACAGGGTTTATTAGATCATCCCCCTTTTGAAAAAGAGAGGGATGGGCAGAGGGTGAAGATTGGCATGAAATGGGTACTATGCCCGTGAGAGGAGATGGGTTCAAAGATGGCTAACTCAAGTTACCTTTTCTCCTCCACTCAAACCTCCAGGCAAGGTTGCCTAAGACTAATGTGTTTTGAGAGACTCCACCTCATCTTCATATTCAGAGGGTCCACTTTCTGTCTTGGTTTCAAGCCCCTTCTCTTCATCTTCCTCTTCTCCTCCCTCTCTATTCCTTCTTTCTTCTTTCTCGTCTTCTTTGGCCCTGGCCTTTCTTTACCCCTGCTTTACGTTCTCAGTTTCTTCGAGACTGGGCTCCATTTCATCATTTATGCACTGATATTCTCTTCACACATTAAATACCATACCCTTTCTCTCTTACTGAGCTGGTTCCACCTTTCCATGTCCCACACAAATACATCCTTCCTCATCAGAATCTCCCCTTGTCTACCCACTGCCTTAGTGTATCCATTTCCTCATTTCTCCTTTCCCTGGGTTCTTGTACTTCTTGACAAACTAGCCTCCTTGATTCCTGTCTCACTTCCACTGGCCCAATCCATCCCACCAGCCACTGTGGTCTTCTTAAAGCCAAATCAAATGCTGTCACTTCCCTCCATAAAACTCATAGCTTTTGTGGAGACTTTGGTATAAAGTTTAGAATAAACACATCCCCAGGCTGCTATTTATACTATAACCCTTGCCTGTCTTGTTGGTTTTGTCTTATTCTGTGATCCAACACACACACACACACACACACACACACGCACACACACACACACACACACACGCACACACTTAACTGTACTCTCTGGCCCATGGAATTTCTTTTGTCTGTAGTCATTTTTATTAAATTCCAACTTTGTGTTGCTCTGTGCCTCTATACATCTTCTCTGCAAGTCCTAATTTCTATCTCTCCCAAGAAAATTTCTGTGGCCCCCTCTTCCCCGGGCTGTTAGATGTCCTTCCCATCTTCTTTCCTAGGATTTATCCCACAAGAGTATAATCATCTCGTTACTAATCTGACTTCCCCATTGGAGTATATATTCCTACTGGATAAGCACTATCTCTCTTTTAAGCACAATACATAGAGCCTGGTTCATATACAGGGGTCAGAAAACATTTGCAGACTGAATTTAAGGATGAATGAATGAACAAACTCATCTGCCCAATTGAGGTCTATTTTCTCTCCCTTTCGAAGTTTCCTATCCCACATGGCACTGATTACACAGGCTGATGACTATTTGCTGAGGACCTGCACTATGCTGAGCATCGAGGTGCCTTGCCTGCATGGAGAGCATCCTTCGAATGGGCTGCACTCTTTCTAATGCTTTAGATGATGCACCATCCAGGCAGGAGATGTACGACCAAAGCCTCTAACTGCTGCCTCTTCAGAGGAGCCACTTAGCTTCTTCTGCTTCTTTTACCTTCTACATTATAGTCTTTTTAATTGATTTTCCTTAAACAAAAATATCTAGTGTAGAATAGAAGTCTCAAGAAAAGGCTCTGGACCCAGAAAAACTTTACTCAAGTACCAATTCTGTCCTTAGCTCACCGACTGATCTCAGACAAGTGAATCCTGTTTCTAAGACTATTTCTCATTTCCTGGCTCAAATTTAGCATTAAAAAAGCTTGGTATTATTTTTCCCACCTCTATCAATGTCTTGTTTGCAAAACATTTGTTTTATTTTCTATGGTGTATGTGCTTGACTGATATCAAGTGCTTTTAAATATATGCTGAATGAAAAAGCTCAGGGTTTCTTACTGAGTAGAAATTCAGCAAATCAATCCACAAGAGCTCAGCAGTTATTAACAGTACACCAAATATTAAGAACTATCACTGTGCTGGTCACAGTGGAGAAATACAGTCTAGAGGGTTAACCAAATATATATATATATATATATATATATATATATATATATATATATATTGCATACTCGGCCATTGGCCATTTAAATGATAAACATTAGTTTGGTCATTATTTCTTTATGGATTGGTGTTCAGTGTACTTTAATTCATCTATTTGTATTAAACTTTCTAAAAAGGTAGACAATTAGTCTGACCATTTTCTAACATCTTTCAATGGCTCTTCGAGGCCCCTGGATGAGCTAGGAAGAACTATCTTCCCTGCTGGCATTTGAGGCCCTCCATGTTGAGATATCAAACTTCCTTGCTTCCAGCTATGAAGTCTTTTGGAGGAGTATAGATGGGCATTTTTTGGAAAGACATAAGTAACAAATAATTGAAGCCAATAATAGCGAATGAACCATGCAGCCATGTAGATCAGCTTCCTTCCAATTCATCTTTTTTCCAACCCATCTGACTTTGTTCCACTTTATCCTCTACCAAAGGTGACTGGTATCTCCATCCCATCTCAATCTCCTTGGCATCTGCTTTATCTTCAGGAGCTACTAGAAATTGTATCTCCCATTCACACATGCACAAAAATAGGACTAGATAGAAGATTTCTTCTTTTGGCTCCTGTATAGCTCTTCAGTTACACTTTTACACATGATTACTTCTTAACTTGCTTTGCAGTATATTTATTATATATCTGTTGCTTGTGTTTTTATCTTTTATATTACATTAGATTATAGTCATCTTTTAAAAAAGTGATTTTCTTCTTGCCCATTTTTGTTTCCTAGTATTGATGCAGTGCCATAGACATAGGCATCAGAATATATGTGTGTGTGTGTATATATATACTGAGTTGGATTTTTGTATGATTGTGGTTAGTTACCAATGCAAAGAAGATGTTTATGGGGCTGGAGAATAGGAAGGAAGAGAGAGAGGGGAAGAGAAGAAAAGGGATAGAGGGAGAAGAGGAGGAGGAGAGAGCAGGAGGAAATTAAGGAAGACTGGTATTAGTAATCCTTTTTCTCAATAGTTAGAGATCACAAATGGAGTAAAAATGATCGAAATGATTTCAAAATCGTTTTGTAGTTAGTAGAAGAAAATGTAAGAGAGGAGTTAAAAATAATATTTCTGAACTATTAATCCTTTGTGAGCATCATGCTTCTGTACATTAGCCCAGTTATTTGCCCACCAACTAAGAATTAGGGATCATGTCTCTATGCTACAAATGAATAAATCAAGGAAGAAACTCTCTTTTCCAAGGTCCCCCAGGAACCTGAACTCCAAAGCTACTTTGTTTCTACAGGGAGCTCAGTTAGCTGAAAGTGTTGTGAGTATAAGGTAATGGATCCCTGCTTAACTGTAGGGGTTGAAGAGCAGAAGAGAGGACATGAAAAGGTCGTTTTTTTATATAAATTCCCATCTTATCCCACGCCTTCATTACTCCATACTGCATTGTGACTTAACAGTGGCACAGTAAGTGATCATTGCTAGTAATCACATTAAGTGATCATTGATTTTAGGGAGGTTCCTCATTAAGAATGAGCCTAACTGGGCATGGTGCACTACTTGTAATCCCAGTACTTGGCAAGCTGAGGCAGGAGGATCACAGGCTCAAGGACAGCTTGAATGACTTAGTGAGACCCTCAGAAACTTAATGAGACCCTGTTTCAAAATTAAAAAACATGGTATGGGGATAGAGCTCAGAAGTAAAATGTCCCTAAGTTTAACCAACAGTACCAAAATAATTGTCTAGGGTCACAGGCAATGGTTTCTGACCAGTTGTCTCATTAGCAATGGCCTGGAAGGTACTGGTGAGAATCTATTTTTCTACTTTCCTGTGGCTCTATGAGGCCTGTTCAATAAAAAAAAAGCCTCATGGAAAATGGGATTGCTGATTTCCACCCAGATGGAAACATACACATATTCCTTTTCTTTCCTCTGTCAAGAAGCACCTTGTTCTCTGCCATGTCCAGGGGGAAGGAGGTTTCTTTTCAGGAAAAGTACAAAAGAGATGAGAAAATGGAGAGGACTAGTGGAGAGGAGTTGAGAGATTATGTCCTTAAACTAATGAATTGCATCTCTGAGCTTTCCTAGATATCTCAGTCTGCAAAATAAAAAGAAGAGCATATCTGCCTCCAGGAATCCTTTAGCATTTAATTGGAAAAAAATCTGTATCTAAAATCCTGATTTTACAATCATCATAGCTATTTTCTATAGATAATTATGTACCTAGTGGAGGGCTCATTTCTTTTTACAATATTCTATGTGAACCTCAAAACAACCCCATTTATCAGATTTTTTTAAACATTGAGGTGTACAGAAGTTAATCATATTTGGAGTGGCAGAGCAGGAATTTGAGCCCAGATCCACACAGTGCTAGTAATATTAAACTTTATACCACACTGATTCTCAGCTTGGGAAACACAAATAATATTCATGGTTTTTATTAAAGCAAATATTTTTATATTTCTTTCTGCATACCAGCACCACATATCCTATTACTTTAAAAAGTCTGATTTTTCTCCCCTTTTCAACTCTTCCACCAGAAGTATTGGGGATTGAATTTAAGTTCTCACATATGGTAGACAAGTACTCTCACACTGAGTTATATCCTTAGCCAATAAGAGAATCTGTGAATTTTATAAAATTACTTATTAATGTGTATATGTTTGCATTGAGTTGATTTTCATAGCTCCTCTAATTTTCTTAAAAGGATCTATAGCAAAAAAAAAAAAAAAAAAAAAAAAAAAAAAAGCTGTGTATAGTGGAGCACACTATAGCAATTCCAGCATTTGGGAGACTGAGACAGGAGGATCTAGGTTCTTGGACAGCCAAAGCTACTTATTGAGGCCCTTTGCAACTCAGTGAGACCATGTTTCAGAATAAAGAAATTAGGGTTGGGGGTGTAGCTTGGAGGTAAAATGTTCCTAGTACTGCAAAAAAAAAAAAAAAAAAAAAACTAAAATAGAGGATCACTTGGCATTAGAACCTTCCAGGTCCTTCATATTATAAAAGTGCTAACTCTGACTGAAGAATCCTGAAATCCGGAGGGACACAGAACCCACACTTAGAGGTGGGAATTGTGAGTATGTGCACACAGAGGCCTGTGAGCTGATGTTTAGAGATGGCATAACGGGGAGTTACCCTGGTATGTGGTCATCTGGGGCTGTTCCTTTCTAATAAACTCATGTCCAGGTATGCAGAATGGAAATCCTGATAGACGAATGGTCGATATGATCATTCGGTGTACTTAAAAACTCATGTCCCATTAGATTCTTTGTCGATATCATTGATTGTGCAGAAATCAGGCATCAGGATAGCCAGCATCTAAACAAGACACCCAAGATAATTAGTTTATTGACTGCATAGAGATATGGTACCTGTTTGTTTTTAAAAACGATCGAGTCAACCCTTATTGCTTCCCTCATAATTCACCTTAGAATTAAACTTTCCTTTTGTGCTGCAGACGCAGCACTTTTGATATGCCTTGATTATACTTCGAAACGTTCAGTCTAATATCATGGGCACAATCATATATAACTGCCACTGAATTGTAGGTTAAATCCCTAACAGTGGAAAACCACATGCATTTTTATTTGCTCACAGTTCAATTCTCCTTCATATAGTGATTGGCTCATAGTAGGTGCTCAATAATTGTTTACTGATTTACATTCACTTGAACTGTCAACTTCATTTTCTTTTAAACTAATTTTTTATTGTGGTAAAATATAGACAGCATAACATTTAACATTTTAAACACTTTAAGATGTACAACTCAATGGCTTGAATCACATTTGAAATGTTGTACAACTATCATCACTATTTCTAGAACTCTTTCAATGTCAAAGAATACAGTTGGTGCCCATGAGGCAGTCATTCTCTACCCGCCGCCCCTGCCAGCCACTGGCATCTATTTTTCTATTTCCAGCTTTTCCTATTCTGAATATTTCAAATAAACAAAATCACAAAATATGTGATTTCTTTCTTTTTGCATGTGGCTTTTTTTTTACTTAATATGTTCAAGATTCCTTTATGTCGCATGTATCGGTTCCCCTTTTTGTGGCTTAGTTAGTGTTCTGTATATAGATATGCCATGTAATCCAAAGACCACATAAATTTAGAGGAAGGAAGATTTATTAGCTCATTGTTTCTGGGTTTAGTCCATATGAGGCCAAGAAACTAAAGAACACCAGGGATGGTGAAAGGTGGAGAGAAGGATAGCTCAAGGCTTCGCTTTCACATCATGGAGGCTGGAATCAGGAGGCATCTCAGGGCGAGGAAGAACCACATATAGCCCCCAAGGCCGCAGACCCAGGGACCCACCTTCTCTAGCCAAATCCAACCAGTAAACAGCAATAGATTTTTCCATTGCTGAGATTACAACTCTCATGTCTTAGCCATATCAACCCTGAATATTAATAAAAGAGTTCTCTAGGGGAGATTTCACATCTAACTATATCACCAATGTGTTTATCCATTCATCAGCAGATGGACGTTTAGGTCATTTCCACCTTTTGACCATGTGAGTGGAGTTCTATGAGCCTTCATATCCAGGTTTTTGTTTTAATACCTGTCAGTGATTCTTTTCTACTTATGCCAAGCATTAAAATGGCTAGATCATATGGTAATTAAAAATTTAAAAGGTTTGATGTGAACAACAGCATGTCCTACAATAGATTTCACAATTGTGTTATAGTTTTGAGTCATCTAAGAATATTTTGCAGGTTTCTGTGAATTGCTACATGATTATATATCTGTACTGTGGGGAACTTTACTACCTGTCCACTTCCTATAGGCCTTGGCCATGTGATTTGCCTTAGCCAATGGAATAAGAGAGAACATAGTACACCACCTCTAAGTAGATCCTCTAGGAGACATTGTCATGCTGTGATTTTCTTTCTTTCCCTAACCTTGGGAATAGCGTATTCTTGATAAAGGCTACACTTTCAGTCTAAATACAAAATGAAGAATGCATCTGGAACAGAGCCAAAACATAGTCAACATTATACGAGAGCAAAAAATAAACCTTTGTGGTCAGAAGCCACTTGGATTTTGAGGTTATCCACTTACCACAAAGTAATTTAGCCAAAGCTCACAAATACCAAAACACTGGATTAAATAACATCAAACACATTTATTTACTATGGACCATCTCAGTGCCTTAACTGTGCATTAGGTGTTATGAATCCCAAGAGGAGGATTAAGTGCTTAGTTTCCTGAAAGAGTTTGAACTTGGGGGACATTTGAAAACCTAAAATTCTGGGACAAGCAACTTGGCAAATGTTGGAATACCCATATCCCTTGGCTTCAATCCTGTCCAAAATAATGTGTGGAAACTCTTCCATTACAAAAGTAGTAAGCTGCCAGGTGAGGTGGTGCACACTTGTAATCCCAGCACTTGAGAGGCTGAGACAGAAGTATTGTGGTTTGAGGACAGTCTCAGTTTTTAGTGAGACACTTTTCAACTCAGAGAGACCCTGTTTCAAAATAAGGAATAAAAATTAGGGGTCGGGTGTAGCTTGGAGTTAGAATGGCCCTGGGTTCAATACCCAGTACCACACAAAAAAGTAGTGAGCTCTTGTTTTTATACTCATACTGAAATGTTGAAATCTGTGCATATTTTAAAGTCATTGCACATTTATTAGTCTTATTTTGCCACCCAAATGGAGCCCCTTATGTCAGACACTGTGTCTTTAGCATTTAGTGAAACACTTGGCTGAATAAAGTAGTGATGAGCAGATATTCTTAATAGATGCTGAATCGAATATTTTCATTTTTGAACACCTACTATGATTTTGTACTGTGTGTTGTATCTTAGAAAAATGCAACAAAATACGTTTTATAGTTATCCTTGAACATTATAACTTATAGTAATGCATCTCAACCTAAATTTGTGCTAGAGTTAATGGTCAAATCCTGTAGATTCCTTTTTCTCTTATAATGTGTGTGTGTGTGTGTGTGTGTGTGTGTGTGTGTGTACATGTATGTATATATATATATGTATATATATTCCATTTTTTTTCTGAATACTTGTCTCTGTGACTACTGTGATAGAGACAAAATAGCTTCAGGTTTCAAGCTATAATACTGGGAATGATTCAGCTTATAGTGAAAGGCAGAACATTTCTTATAAGAGGCAGAGCATGCTAGGCATAGAACAGAGAACCACAGTCCTCACTAAAAAATATTTTGTCTAAATTCACCTTCACTTAAATACTTTTTCTAGTTACCTACTAATGTGATAGATGACAAGAAAATGGATGATAAATGCCTCTTGCATTCAAGGAGCTGCCAAACTACAGGGACTGTGAACTTAAGCACATATAATGCAATGCAATCAATAAGAGTTCCTATTAGAATTTGAGATATGTTCAAGGTGTTTTGGAGTTGTCAGCAGAGGAGTGACCCGAGACTCCTAAGGCCTCCAGAGAAAGCAACAAGAAACAGGGCAAGGACAAGAAATGACATCCAGTGAATGTGTATCCTGCACATCCGTTTAACACATATCCTGTAGCTTTGTGTGTATTATTTACTTGATTTTATTTTAGGTTCCCTGATGTATAATTTATTTGGCATCAAATTGACTGCTTTGAATTGGATATTTTTATGAATTTGACAAACATGTCCAGTCACGTAACCTCTATCACAATCAAGATATAAAATAGCTTACTTAATTTTTTACATCAGCCCTACCAAGGAAACTTGCCTGATGAACTTGAGGGTCAGAGAAATTAAGCCTCTTTGATTTTCCTAAGGTCATACAGTAAGACAGAAAGGCAAAGTCTGGACAGGAGAGAACTTGGCATGTTTGGAGGACGAACATGTTTGTTGTAGGAAGATGTAGTAATAAAGAGGAAATAGGGAAGAGGTTATTTGAAGACATTGGTTAATTCAAAAATAGCACCAACTCTTATAGATATCAAGTTTGTTTTTTAACATGAATTCTGTTAATATACTTATATTTAAATTGAATCAACCTTTTCACAAAGCTTCTAGTATTTTCATGTTGAAATTTTATGAAATTGAATAAAAAAATAAGTTGCTCCCCCTTATCCTTGGCAAGTCCATAGCTTGTACCATATTATATTTTTCAAAGTTGAAATGGCCATTTAGAAGTCTGCCTGTTCCCAATGCCTCTTATCAGTATAAACCTTTCTCTATTATTATTTATTCATTGTCCTCTATTTTCTTCCTAAAGGTAAATCCCCTAATAGCAAAGTCAGTGTTTCTAGTTCTTTGAACTTTCTTCAGAGCCAAGAATAGTGCCCAGGACATATTAGATGCTGCATCCATCTTGGCTTAACCAATGAAAGAATGACGGCACTGAGAGAAAATCATAATAAAATGAAAGTTGGAATGAATCTTAATGGCCACCCAATACAGTGGTTGGCAAACTTCTTCCTTAAAGAGCCAGATGGTAACTACTTTAGGCTACGTGAGCCACCTGGTTTTCACGGCAGCTACTCAACTCTTCATGTGCATGACTGTGTCCCAGTCACATTTATTTAAAGAATAGGTTGCAGATCAGTTCGGCCCATTGTCTGCAGTTTGCCAGCTCCCATATCTGTCAGAACAGGCTAAACCATGTTCGGCTGGCAGGCAATGCCTCAACCTCACTGGCTTGCAAAGGTGAACCCTTGTTTCTTACTTATGCTGCTTGGTGGTCACTGTGTGTTATGGTTCTGCTCTTCCAGGGGCTTCTCTCTAGAACACTGTGGTCTTGTAAAAAAAAAAAAAAAATGAGGAACTCATGTGTTGGTCTTTATCGTTTCTGTAAGTGATGCATCAGCTGTTCTCACATTTCACTGGCCAAAACATGTCATAGGAACATATCTGAGTTCAGAGTTTGGGGGTATGTTATTATCTTCATGGGAGAAGGTTTCAGAAAAGGGCACTGAACATGAAGTTACATGTAGTCTTCCACATGACATTTGCATCTTGGCATTAGACAAAGCATTCCTTTCATCTAAATTTTCAAACTGCTAGTATACTTCCCATGATTGGGGGTCTTCTCCCTACAAAAGCAGCTGTCTCGTGCTTCAAAACTTTAGATAGTTAAAAGATTTTGGTTTTTCCGTCTTCACTTTCCTTCTCCTACCTTTGTAGTAACCTAAGTATTCCAGCTCTATTCCTCAAAATCCTGCAGAATAGATGATTGAGAGTTACACATACAACCTACTAGGGGGTGTTTTCCAAATTCTTACCTTGAGGGAGCCAAAACCCACCCTTTTCTCACCCAGGTAGCTGCCTTTCTTCATTTCCCAGAGTGTAAATGACCCATCACAGAGACAGGGCTGAACTTCTGAATGAGATCATAGCCTTTTTGCCCTTTCTGCACAGTTTCACCCGGTGAATTATTGTCTTATTTTCATTCCACTCCAATGAGCTGTCAGCGATGGATACTGTAATTCACAGCAATAGAAACACAAACAGATGGGTAATTGACCTGCATGCCTTCATTACACTGGAGTTCAGCCTGGCTGTGTGAGCCATAAAGTCCTTTATCTGCCAGTCTGAAATCCCTGGGCTTTCACCAGGAAGGGGATCAGGTCTGCCTTTTGCAGGAGGTGCAGTCCTTGTTGTTCTTCCCACCTTGCGCATTTCAGAAACGGACAGATTTTGACAGGCAGAATTTAGCAGGTCCAAGACAACAGCTGGGACTCCTATAGGGCTTGGAGATATCTACGGGGGGCTGCATTCTGATTCAAGAGCATACAAGGAAAATATTTACACTCTACCAAAATAGAACCTGTATTTTTTCCACTTCCTTTTGGCACTGTAAGAGATCGTGCACTTAATATCTAATGATACAGATCAGAGAAGAGAAAATCTATTAAGAATACTACTCTATTCTGTAATTAGGATGTAAAACAAAGCAAAGCTTAGAAGAAACAGCCCATGATGACCTTTGCCTTGAAGAGGATTTAGATCAATTCGCACACTGACCTATATTTGCTCAAGTTATGGCCCCCACTATTGTATCTAGAGCTGCCTTTCTTTATCTGTTTTGACTCTGCTGAAGTTTCAAAATTCAACCCATCTTATTCTGAAGTCTCCCATTAGTGTTATTTACAAGCTCATTTTCATTTGTTTTTATAATAAATCATTGACATACTAGATATCTGAAGTAGATTTTAAAAACATCTCATGTCTCCAGTATAGTGCAACTTTAATGTTTTAATCACCAAGCAAGGTCTTTTTCTCTTGTTCTTGAATTTTGTGCTTTGGTATTAAGTCTTCAAATAGCCCCTCTGTTTCCTTAGAGGGTACAAAGCACATAAGAAATATATCAAATTTTCTCTTTATCTCCTCTAACAATTATTGAAGAAAGAAGGGAGAAGCTAAGAATTCCTACCAGCAAGTGGAGCAACAGGGTTAAAGATGGTAATTAGGCCTTGGTCTTATGTCTTTGGCAAACCTGCTGCTTCCTTTAATGGAGACTTCTTTCCATACATCAGACATCCCCAGCTTCACACAACATGGCCAAGTGAATCAGCTGCCCACTGTAGACAGCAGTATCAGCAGTGCTATTGAATGTCTCCAAGAATCCAGTGTAGAGTCCCTCTGAAAATGCTTCTGTTTTTGAATGTTCTGTAATGGCTGATACTTAGTAATGCAGAGAACCTCATTTCTTTTTCTGAATGTCAGAATCTCTGCTTCTAATGGACCAGGACCCTTAACCTTTTTCATAATAAGAAATGTTTTTCTTCTAATGAGCTCACAGATTTCTGCTCTGTGCCACACTTTCTTTCATAGTTTTGATCTTCTCTAAGGCACAAGGACTATTATATAACTTGGAAGCAAGTAAACAAATAAAAGGAGCTGGATCTTAACTAGACAGAAAAGTGATGGCCATGTTGGTTCTAACTGGAAGGAGTTTGTTGCTGAGGCCTCTTCATATGCCATTTCTACTTTCTAGACAATTCGTGGCATGGACCTATATCCCCTAAAGCCTGTCTATCCCTCAGGAGAGCTTTCCCTAGAAGTGTACATACTTGGTTCAGTAATGGATCATGATCTGATGTGTGGCAACTGGGAGAAACTTAGCATGTATTGCACATTTAATTATGCTATTGTCTAAGCCTGCTTGGACTACTATAACAAACACCATAGACTGGGTAGTTTTTACAAAAGATATTTATTTGTCACAGTTCTGGGGAATGAGACACCTAAAATCATGGTATGAGCAGGTAAGGTGTCAGGTGAGTACTTCCTGGTCTGTGAACAGTTTGCTATCTCAATGTGTGCTTTCAGGGTCTTTCCTTGGTCTGTGCTCTTGGAGTATGAAAAGAACTCTTCTATTTCTTCTTCCTATAAAAGCACTAATCCCACCACTTTTATAACCTCATCTAAACCTAATCAACTCCCAGTGGCCCCGCCTCCTAAGAGTATCATGTTAAAGGTTCATGATTCAACATAAGAATTTGGAGGTGGGTGGGAAACTTTTAGTACATAATAGATAGTGCTGTTCTATATTTTCCTTCCCTTATTAGTAAGGGAATATTTATTTCAACTTCACAGGCTAGAGAAACTTGAGTTTTAGTAAGGCTATGACATTGCCAGGTTGCTCAGTGCTGGAAGCTACAATGGGGTCCTGAGCCCTAGATCTTCTTTTAGACCTTGCTACTTCCCACTGGAGATGTGGGAGGATCTTTAAGTGTTTCTGAACTCAGTCCAAATTAATAATTTTGAAGCTTTGGACAGATTACTTAATCTTTTAATTCTAACACTCCCAAAGCCTAAAAGGGTGTCTTTCTTTTCAGTTGGAATGAGAAAGAGAAATAAGGAGTGTCCTTAGTTCTCTGGCCTCAGCCTTATTTTACACTCCAGGATTTGTAGTGGAGAGACAGGCTTTTCTTCCCCAAACCCACTCTTTAATGGGGACAATGAAAAAAAAATTAACAGGATAATATAAACCAGTATTGGTTCTATTGAAAAATAAAACAGAAAAGACAGTTCAATGTGGGTACCCTGGGAAGATCTGCTTTCAGGACAAAGGAGCCATGCACAAAACAAGAAAAAGAAAATTCTGGGCACAGGAAAGGGCAAGCACAGAGACTGTAGGAGGAGAAATGCCAACATGTTTTAGGGACTGAAAAATGGCAAAGTGTTTAGTATGTTCTGAGTAGAGAATATTAGAAAATAAGAAGGAGGGAAATGAAGACCTAGAGATATACCATCACATACCAGGGAGAAGAAGAAATAAGACTCCAGCACACAGAAGATGCAGTGAGAGAAGTATATTGGAGATATGTGAGGTGGGGAAAAGACTGGGGACCCCTGAATAGGAATCAGGAAAAGAGAAGGAGTTGGCTCCAGGACTTCTACCAAGCCATTGCCAGCTCACTCTGCGGAACCAGGAAACATTCAACTTCAAAGTAGAACAAGATTTTCTAAAAAGTTAAAGAGATTGGAAGGAAAATATTCCATATGTTCTGCGTGGGTGAGCTGGTGTTCAAATGAAACTCTCAACCATTGCTTTCCTGGGTTTTGGGAGGCAAAATTTATATGCTTGGCAACAATAATGGTGGCCTTTTTCTCTCTCCGCTTGCTCAGTTGCTCAGTTTTCGTGTGTGTGTGTGTGTGTGTGTGTGTGTGTGTGTGTGTGTGTGTGTCTTTGGGAACCAAGGGGACTGAATCTTCCACCCCAGCCGGCAGCTGTATATCTTTCAAACAGTGGTTTCTTAGGCCAAATCCCCCTCCAAATTATTTATGACTCCCATTGAAGCCAGCGGGATTCAGGCGCCAATCTAGGAGGTCAGCAATGGGCCTCTTTGTTGGACACAGGTCATCGGGAGACGATGCTAGCTGTGACTGCTGTGTGAACCTCCGCTGCCGTAGAAATGGTTATGTAACTTTAAACAGTAATGACATTTTGCAGAAAAGTGCTTTTTAATTGCTACGTCTTCATTATTCTCTTTTGAAATCGCCCAGGAGATTCTGCCTCAGAGACAGCTCGGCATGTTCTGAGTTTCCATTTTTAAAGAGCAGCTAGTTTTGTGTCTCAGCTGCTCCCAGAAAACCCCCCAACCCCAAACTTTATCTGTTTTCAGTTGCATTAAATGGGGTAGGTAATACTGCCTTTTGTATCCTTGCCAAACACAGAGAAGTGATTTGACGCAGTTTTCTAAAAATGCTCTCCCCAAATTCCTTTTGGGCTGGGACCAAGAATAGAATATTTTATCCCCCTACAAAAGAGAGAGGAAAAATGATGAGCACACTCAAAGAATGGGGCTGAGAATATAGTCTGTAGAGTTCCTTTAAGCAGTGGAAACTTAACCCCAATCCATAGGCTCAGTTGCCTACAGGGGATTGGAACTGGCTAAAAATAAATTTTGCTTTGGAAGGGAAAATTGTGATACAGATAAAATGACTCAATAATGCCTACTCGGAAAGAATCAGAGGCTCAGTTTAAAAGGGACTTTACGATTTGATTTGTTTTGTCCGACCTTTTGGCATCTGTTTCACACCCATGTTAAGTAGCCTTCCCAAGCAATCTCTCATGGACCCCTCACTCATTGGTATGGAGCTCAGGCAGTTTTGCAGTAGACCATTGTCTGGCTGAATATCTCTTTCTATTAGAATGCCTTCTGTGGAGATGCATCTTACCGAAACAGTCTGTTTCGACAGGCACAAAATTCTAGACACTCCTTCCTCTGAAAGCTCACCAAATTACTATAGACTCCATCTCCTGAAAATGATCCTCTTCTAATTAAATACTTGCAGCTTCTGCTCCTTCATGTACCTGGAAGGACCTTCATTATCCTTTTGATCTGTCAAACCTTTAATCAGAAGCGTAACATAATCACCACTATCATCATCATTGTCTGCTTCATCACATCAAAAACTGGATTACATAGCATTTGTCCTTTGCTTGCTGTGTGCCCAGAAGCCTTCCAGACAACTTTCTGGGATCATTCATTTAGTCTTCATTTTTGGTACCTACCTGATGTAAATATTAAAACCATCTCCATTTGAGCCGAAGAGAGAGTGTACCCTTAAGAAGAGGCTGAGCAATTTGCTTGAGATGACGTAGGGAGTAATGAGAAGGGCACCACAGTAGTGATGACCAACTCTTACCGATGACACTGTGACTTCCTGCAATAGGCATTCTGGAGGCATCTTCATTGTTTTTTACAATGACCACCCAAAATAATCGTTTTTAGTTGTTATATAAAACCAGCATCAAGCTGGGTTATATATATATATATATATATATATATATATATATATATATATATATAGTGAAGGAGGGAAGATAAAATCTAGAAACACTATTGAGAAGTAGGAAGTACCAGAAAATCCCGGATGAGTAGGATTATGGGTATTCCTGAAGAATGAAAAACAAAAATAGCAACCCAAATAAAAATACAATTCCCACGCTTGGGAGGCGGAGACAGGAGGATCGTGCAGGTTCGAAGCCAGCCGCACTGGCTTAAGAGACCCTGTTTCCAAATAAAAATATAAAAAAATAGGTCTGGTTGTGTAGCCCGGAGGTAGAAGGGCTTCCAGGAACCCCAGTACCACCAAAAAAAAAAAAATTCTTTGTTTACACAGTAGGTAGAGAAACCATTACCCCCATATGTACCAAAGGATGCAACTCTCAGCAGGTCTGAAGCATAGTGTCTGTAGAAAAACCATTAAACCAATATGTATTGGAGGATACATACTTATAGCTGTCATCAAGTCTGAAGAGGTGGAGAGAACTCTTCCCGGTGAATGTGCCTCATTGAATGAAGCTAGCTAGAGTTGCCCTTCTGGCTGGACTCCATAGGGAATGAAGAGCTTACTGTGTGACATTTCAAGGCACCAGAGTTCTCTTCTTACCTGGATAGACCCTTCTCCATCACTGACTCTCAGAAATAAAAATTTGATGATTCAGCCAGGCATGCTTATAATTCTAGGACTTTAGAGCCTGAGACAAGAGGATCACAAGTTCAAGGACAGCCTCAACAAGTAAGGAGACTATCAACAACCTAGCAAGAGACCCTATTTAAAAACAAAAATTAAAAAGGGCCAGGAGTATAGCTTGGAGGTAGAGTACCCCTGGGTTTAATTCCCAGTACAACAACAACAAAGAAATAGATGTCTCAAATATGGAGAACATATTATTCAATATGTTCAAGATTCTTTATTCTGAAATCATTAGCTAGCCACTTCCCCTTTGTGTCCTGTATTTCTTTATTTTAAGAGCAAAGAAGAGAAAACTAATCATCTCTCATGTCCTTCTCCCTTGACATTTTAGTTTCTATGATACATGGTCTTATTAAATTACATCATTCTAATTATATCACTTTTAATTTTAAAATCTATGAACATATACTCATGATCCACAAGATAAAACCCAAATCCTTTAGTTGATAAAAAGCCTTTTGCACTCTGGCCTCTGCCCCTCTGTATAATCTGTTTTCCTACCACAGCACACCTGCATCCATCCAAGTTCATTTCATATATTTGGAACTCTCAGACTCATTTATTAAGTCTTTGCTCTGTACATTCTTCTTTTAAGAATTTCATTCCTATTCTTTTTTTTAAAAAATGTACTTTGATTGGCACATTGTATTTATATACCACAATGTGGTTCTGAGTAATAGAAACACACATTCATGGCTGGTGTATTTCTCTTTGGATCCCACTCGGCTCCTCCCATTCCCTGTATATGTTACTGAGATTAGTGATAATTATGTTGTAAATGCACAGAGCATTATTTGAGTTGTTTTCCTCCTCAAATGCCCTCACCTCTTTCCTTGAATTCTCTTCCACTACTTTGTTGGAGTCTCTCTTCATTTACCTAAAATCTCTTTGGAGAAATAGGAACTATTATATGCTGTTGGTGGGAATGCAAATCAATGCAGCTACTGTCCAGATCAGTGTGGAGGTTCCTCAGAAACCTGGGAATGGAACTACCATATGACCTAGCTATGCCTTTCCTGGGTATCTTCCCAGAGGAAGTAAAGTCTGAATATTATAGTGATAAATGCATATTTATGTTTATGGCAGCACAATTCACAAATTATGGAACCAACCTAGGTATCCATGAACCAACGAATGAATAATAAAGATGTGGCATGTCAACATAATAAAATTTTATTCAACCATAAAGAAGAACAAAATTACATAATTTTCTGTTCTTTTCTCACATGATATACTCTTCTTCGTTTTCAACCATCCCAAATTCATCCTCCTATACTAAGGTTTCCCTACTGCCCAAGCTGTGTTGTTTGCAGTCTTCTGCAGTCTTATGGCTTCCTATGGCTGTCTCTGCTATAGGCCTGTAAAGCTGTGCTATAAGGATGCGTGTCTACATCTATCCCTGCTGATTACATTGTAAACACCTCTAGGGCAAGGTGTAGGTTTTTTTCTTCTTCCTCCTTTTTTATTTCTATAGCTCTAGTGCCTATCTTAGAACTTGTTCTTCATAAATACAGTTCATAAATATTTTAAAAAGGGAAAGGGCATAAATGAAGGAAATAAAGAAAAATAAACAATAGTGTGGTGCTGTCAAGAGAGATTTTCTCCCCAAATAGAAAAAGGTACATACCCACTCTGCTGTAGTCTCAGTACTAATATAACAGAATAGAGTATACATTTCAGAGATAGCCAAGGTCATGACCCAAAATGTGGGAGCAGAATTGATGTTGCTGAAAGCTTGGCTGATCATGTCCTGTCTGTACCTGGGTAGACCCAGAAATAGCTTGGTTTCACTACACAGAAAGAAATCTAGCGGTTCGAGATTCCTATGTATCACCTTTGGAAACTGTTAATGAAACACCTTTTTTTAACCTTTCTATTTTCCCTTCTTGTTATTCTCAAACAGGTCTTCAGATAATCTTTCCTCAGTATCTGCAAGAGAAGTTTGTCCAGTCAGCTTTGAGTTATATCATGTGCAATGGCGAAGGGGAGTACGTGTGTCAGAACAGCCAGTGTCGATGCCAGTGTGCCGAGGAGTTCCCACAGTGCAACTGCCCCATTACTGACATCCAGATCATGGAGTACACGCTGGCCAACATGGCCAAGTCTTGGGCTGAAGCTTACAAGGACCTGGAGAATTCAGGTAGAGAGCCTGACTTAGTACTGTGGCACCAATTGGACATCAAATAAAATAAAAACTGTGGATTCCTTGATGGCTCCAGAGTGTGGCTAGCCAAACAGGATGTAGGTGCTAGGCATAAGAGCAAAATCTAAACGAGAGATTAATCTAACTGAAAGTAAGAATGAGGTAAAAAAAATTCAGTGATCCCCCCAATTTTGTCACTTTAGAAGGTCCAGGACTGGGTACAGTAGCTGACATACAGTAGGTTCTCAATAAATCCCCATTAATGAAATAATGCGCAGCATAATCTAGTTTGGGGTCATGTGATATACTGTCTGTTTTCTTCAGAAGACAGAGTAAGACCACTCAGGTAGCTTCTGCAGAGTGGAGAGTTCAAGATTTTTCGTGTGTGTGTGTGTGTGTGTGTGTGTGTGTGTGTGTGTGTGTGAATGAACATGTATATATATATATATATATGTATGTATATGTGGATGTATATATGCATAGTTATATATAGACATATGTTTAAAGAATTCACATATTGTGATTCCATCTAACTCCAGTTGGAATTACAATCATCAATAATACAAAAATAATAAATGATGGCAAGGATGTGGGTAAATACTATGGAGATCAGTCTGAACATTCTTCAGAAGACTGGCTATGAAACCTCCATATGACCCAGCTATATCAGTCCTGGATATCTTTCTGAAGAAATTGAAGTTAGAATATTATAAGGATACATGCAACTCTATGTTTATAGCAGCACAATGCACAAGAGCCAAACTGTAGAACTGGTCGAAATGTCTATGAATAAATAAAACTGTGGTATCAACACACAATGGAATTTTTCTCAGCCATAAAAAGAAAAAAAGTTAGGTAATTTGCAGGAAAATTAATGGAACTAAAGAATATTCTTCTAAATGACATTAGCTAATCTCAGAAAGTAAATGTTCATGTTTTTTTTCCGCTCATATGTGGATTCTAGAAAGAAAGTGGGAAACAAAAAATACTTCAAACAAAGAAGGAAAGATACCAGTGGAAGAATGAAAGTGGATTTGGAGAGTAAAGTACAGTGGGGAAGGGGAAGACTTGTAGGATTGAACAACCCTATGTGCAATGGTGAAAGTATTAGTACTGATTTTGATGTGTGTTAGAACACATTGAAACATATGATGAATGAAAAGGGGGAGGGAGCAAGGCAGGATCTGGAGAGAAAGGCAACAGGTGCTGTATGCTCACATGTTCCCATCACAGTGAACTTCAACATGATATAGGGTTACAAAATATCAACACAAGTATATTAAAAATGATTCACATTTTATTGTCAAAACTCTAAGTCTCTTCTACGGTGATTTAGCTATTTCCTGTTCTTCATGGCTCAGAAAAATTAGTTGCAGTAGAGGAAAGTCAGCATCCCCAGAATATAATATAAGTAAGGCCTAAAGTTGGATTTCTGCCTTCATGGAGCTTTGGGTTTGGCCACAAGGTCAGGCATTAACTGTGTATCATGTAAATGAACATGACATTTCAAGTGTCCTATGTAAAGGAGGAGCTGCCATGAGCAAATGACGTAAGGTTGAAAAACAATGTTATCAGAAAAGTCAGGAAGGGCTACATTGAAGAAGATAAGACGTGCCTGACTGGGCAGAAATATCAGGGCGAGTGCAGGTGGAGGAATTGGAGGCTCAAGGAGCCTAGGAAAGAGATGACCCATGATGTGGGTTAAGAAAATGGTACTGATTGTAAAATAGGAAAATGAACAGAGATACTCAGAATAAAAGGGGGGGGGGACTAAAAGGGTTTGGTGTTGGAACAACTCTTAGAGTTGAAGAACAAAGGTACTGAGATGAGGTTCAGGAACATTATTTAGATATGCATGTTAGGCAGCTTGATAGATATTGGTACCATTCATGGAGCTGGAACACCCTGGGAGACTTGATAAGAAAAGAACATGCTCGGTATTAGACACAATTATTTTGAGAATCACCAAGATTTTTAAGAAGAGATGCCAAATTGTAGTTAGCATTTAATACTGTTCAAACTTCTGTTAAATAAATGAGTCTAAGTGAAGACATTACTGGGTATTGTTGTTGTTTGGCACTAGGGATCTAACCCAGGTTCATTGTATCTCTGAGTTACACCATCAGCCCCTTTTGCATATTATTATTTTTTATTTTGAAATAAGGTCTTACTAAGTTGCCAAGGCTCTCACTGAATTGCTGAGGCTGGTCTCAAACTTGTGATCTTCCTGTTTCAGCCTCAAGTACTAAGGCTACAGGTGCTTGCCTCTGCACTTGGCTGAGCATTATTCTTTTTAATTTTATATTCCTTAAATCTCTTAAAACAGCCGTGTTAAAGAACACACTGATATTTCTGCCTCATGGAGTCGGGAGGACACCGAGACTCAGAATCTTCCCCAAGGTTACACAGTTAGCAAATGATAGCATTGGTTATGCAATCCCTGATTCCAAATCCAATGCTTGAAGCAGCTTTTGCAACTTATTAATTCTACTTTAACCCCCCTTCCTCCTGAGGCCTTTCATCTGATAAATAAGAGGACATATTTGTGTTTTTAGTATTTGAATTTATTTAAGTCTTTAGCCAAAAAAAACCCTTTGATCAAACAAAATCTTACCTTGCAGCCACTGTGTACTATAGATAAAAGCAGAGCTTCATGGAGCAGTATTTGAAAATGACTGGTTTACATGAACTCTACGCTCCCATCCAGCTCTGGGGGCACAGGAGGCATCCGGGACTCTGCTTTCATGGGGTCAGGCATCTGGAATGGAGCTGGAGAGGCCTTATGAACCAACACCCATTAGTCTGTTAAAAATCCTGAGAATCCATAAAAGAGAGATGATCGTGATGGAAAAGTATTATGGTTATTATTTGCCCTCAAACATAAAAAACATTTGATAAAATGCTCTTGCAAAAAGAAAAAAAATTCTACTGATTGCTAAAAAGCAGAGGGGAATGTAGAATTTATGCATAAGTAGCGGGGAATTTCAGCATTGGATCCTACTTCCCAAGGAAGAGAAATCAGTTTGAGTAGATGGATGAGGAACCAGAAAGCAGAGAACCTGCAGAATAGGGAAATGACTTATGTCACACTTTCTCTCCATAAATTTTGTGTGTTTCCTCCAGATACACTGAACTTATCCATCTGAAATGGGTTTACCAATTAAAACAAATGCACCCATTCAAAGGTACGTCTAGGGTTCATGCTTGTAGGTATGCCTTCTGCTCATTTTTAGCCCTTAGCCTTAATGTCCTAGTTTCTCTGCACACGGGTGTATGCCTCCTTCCTTTGGGAGGTGCACTTCACCTTTTAGTCAAGAAAATTAAAACATCAAATTTTCAAATTCTATCTTCTTTTCAAGTTCAAATTTGAGTTGATTGGAAGCACTGTTATCCCCTTTGAGATTAAGAGAGCTGTTTACGAGGTGAGCTGTTTGTCTCTCTTGGGAGGACAGGCAGAATGATCAAGATAGCATTGGCAAATAGGGGCAGTCTCCTGCCTTCAGCTCACTAAATAAATCAACCGGCACAAAATTCTGAGTTCTCTTGTCCCTCCAGTCAGTTTTCCCTTATTGTAACAACATATCTGAGATAATCAACTTAAAGAAGGAAAGGTCATTTTTGGCTTATGGATCCAGAGGTTTTTGTTTCTTTTTTTTTCAATCCTGTTGCTTTGGGACCAAGTACATCATGGTGAGAATATGGAGCAATGGGGCTTGTTCACCTTGTGGCAAAAATGACATAAAATAAGAAAAACAGGAAGGGGCCAGAACCCTAATATCTCTTTCACAGGCACACATTCAATTACCTAACCCTTCCCACCTCCAATTACCAAACTTCTTCCCACTAGGCCCTACCTACCAAAAGTTCCAACACTTTTCTCAGCACCAAGCTAATACCAAGCCTTCAACACATAGATACCTTTGGAAGACATATCAATACAAACTATATATCACTTGTCAAACTTATACTGCCATCCACTGAGAACTTTGCCTGTATCAGTAACTAAGCAGAAACTGTCATATTTCACTCTCTCAACATTTGAATGAGATAATATTATATTATACCTATTTGACAAATGGGGAATCTGAGTCCTTGAATACATAAGATCCTGAGCTGTTCAGTAGTCAAGATATGATCTGAACGTTTCCATATGTGACTATCTATAACAGAGTCAAGGACTTCTGTTTGAAGTACCATTTATTTATTTTTTTCTCTCAATAAACTGAGTCTCAGAATTGCCCTGTTTATTGCATTAAGAGTTAAGTATAATATAAAAAGTAAGAAAATATGATTGGGAGTCCAGCTAGGGTCATAATTTTACCATCCATTGTCCATTTGACCCTCTGCATGCTAGCTAACTTTACTGTGCCCTACTTCTTTAAAATGGGGGCACTAAAACTACCTACCACACAGGTTTTCTGTAAAAATAAGTGCTAACCCTTATGTGTTCAGGATTGTACCTCATGCCTATTGAGAGCCCTGTAAGCATTTTTAAAAATAAAATGAATGCATAATATGCCTAGAATTTCCTTGTAGGTTTTATAATATGAAGTAAAAGTATTAGGCTGCAGATATATTTTGAATACAAATATTGGCCTTTTTCCCCTTGCAAAATGAAAAACCCTTTAACTATTTAACTTTCCAGTAGTTGGAAAAGGAGACTGGAATTGGTATGTCAGGATGAGTTAGACTAGAACATAGGAACTTGGGTTTTGGATATGCCTCTTCTTGTTGCTTATCAGCTGGGGTTACCTTAAAAAAAAAAAAAAAAAAAAAAAAAAACATTTCCCACAGTGAGCTTCGGTTTTCTCTTCCCATTCATAGAAAAGAAGGTTGAACTAGATAACTTATAAGGCTTTGTAAAATTTTAGCTCATAATTATGTTCTGAAACTCAACATCACAAACTGAGACAGAAACTCTCACCAAAACAATCCAAGAGCTTGTCACCATCTTGTAAACTTGAGTTTCCCAAAATATGAGATTATGTTAAAAACAACTTCAAACAGCACGGGGATGACTGAGGCGGTCCATCTATTTTCCTTCTTTGTCAAACCTGCAGATTACATCAAAGAAAAACTTTCAGTTGGGTGCTAATATGTCTTTAACACCTCTCTAACACGCGCTAATTTATTATACTTCAAAATGAAAGAAGGCGTAGGGGTTTGATCACTTAGCAGGCAACAGTATCTGAGTAGAATTTATTAAGGTTGTTGTCTTCATGTTTATTTTCACAGCTATGATTCTATTGAAGGCACACAATAGTGATTTTCTTGCAAAACTGGATGAGAACATTATTTTCAGTTTTTAACTAAAAATTGTGATTTAAATCAAAGATAAGCATAAGCCCAAATAAGAAGTAGATATTTTCCTGAAGTTGGCATCCCAATGGCAGAAGCCTGGGAAGCCTTGTCTTAAACAAGGATGCAATATGAGGATTCATTTGACTAAAAAAGCATGGTGGCTCTTGCCCTATCTCATAGGAGGCAGGAAGGCTAGTGCAATGTTCTCTGGGCCTCACACAAGTTGGTTTTATTTGCAGGATTTCTGAATTGGTGGGGTTGAGTCTGAGAAAAGGATGCTATGGGATATGTCATACTTAGCCTTCTTTCTTGGCCTTTGTCTCTTGGTAGATGAGTTTAAATCCTTTATGAAGCGTCTCCCCAGCAACCACTTCTTGACCATTGGTAGCATCCACCAGCACTGGGGAAATGACTGGGACCTGCAGAACCGCTACAAGCTCCTACAGAGCGCCACAGAGGCACAGAGGCAAAAGATCCAGCGCACTGCCCGCAAGCTCTTTGGCCTCAGCGTACGCTGCCGCCACAATCCCAACCACCAGCTGCCTAGAGAGAGGTACGTGCTGCCACCACCTTCCATTCTACAGGCACCAGTGGGCTCCTGAGCTTACTCACTTACTACAGAGGAAAATGCAATGCTGACGAGTGTTTGGGCTGGTCAGCAAGGTCATGCATAGTTAGAAAACAATGCTCTTCACTGCCTCTGATTTCTCACCACTGGCTCTGGCCACATTGGAGTTCACACTGCTTCTTGAATATACAATTGGCCCTCCCTGTCTACAGGTTCTGCAACCACACATTCAACCAACTTCCAGTTGAAAATATTTGGAAGAATGTTGTGTCTGGACTGAACACGTTCAGGCTTCTATTCTTGTCATTATTCCCTAAACAATACAGTGCAAAAACGATTTACATAGCATTTACATTGTATTAGGAATTACAAGCAATCTAGAGATGATTTAAAGGATGCGGAAAAATGCGCGTCAGTTATATGCAAATAGGACACCATTGTATGTAAGTCATTCATACATCCATAGATGCTGATGTCTGTGGGCAGTCCAGGAACCAATTCCTTGGGGATGCCGAAGGAGACTATACCAAGAGCTTCCCAGCCTCTGTGTCCTTTCTGATCCATCAGACCAGGGAAGGAAATTAGCACTAGTTCTAATAGATACGTGACATTATTCTGGTTGCTAAAATGTATTATCTACTTAACTTTAAATTTTATGGCGAAGTAGATTTTAGCATCCCCATCATAATGGTTAAAAAATGGCTAACTATTTTATTATTATTATTATCATATTTATTGAGGGTTTTGATCAGAGCCTGGAATAGAGGGAAACAAATGGGCATCTACAGTGAAAGTATTAAGGAGACATTTTTTTGTCATGTCCTAGAGTATAAGATCCTCCTCTTGAGAGTGTGTGTCTCCTTAAATGCCTTTTGCCTTGCTGGTCACTTCTCCTCAGCCCTGGCCTGGATGTACCAGGTATCCTTATAGCTGGTGGGGAGTACAGGGATTCACTAGAGAGACAGGGAACATGACTTCACAGAATCGAGATTTACTGCTCTCTCAGAGACGTGCAGGGAGGGAGACAGGGTTCAAAGTTAGGGTTAGACTCCATCCTGCCAGAGCATTTCTGGTCCACTGCTGGGAATTGTTTGCAATGGTGTCTCCTGGGTTTCTGTGAGTGTTCTACAGGCCACTAAGAGGATAGTTTTCAGGCTCACCCACCCTGCTTCATCCAGAGCAAGCAGTTCTACTTTTAT
Source organism: Muscardinus avellanarius (assembly GCF_963383645.1). Lineage (NCBI taxonomy): Eukaryota > Metazoa > Chordata > Mammalia > Rodentia > Gliridae > Muscardinus > Muscardinus avellanarius. Next base: position 16,777,782 of record NC_137799.1, read on the forward strand.
TCATTTTGTACTTGAAAGTTTTGTTTCAATGTCATTGAAAGGAGAGTAATCCATTCTTTAAAAGAAGGGGCCAGGTCAAATTTTCCACGTAATATCTATGTCAGCTACATGCTATGTACATTCACATACTCCTGTGTGTGTGTGTGTGTGTGTGTGTGTGTGTGTGTGTGTGTGTGTGTTACACATGTACTTGCTGCTCTGTTCTTTTGTACTGTCCAGGAGCTTTAGCCAGTAGCTCAAAATATAAAATAATTGGTACAAAGGCACATTGTAAATGAGTGGTTTTCAAATGCGGGTGACTTTGTCCCCTTGGGGACATTTAGAAATGTCTAAAGACATTTTGATTTCATAGCAGGGGAGAGAGTATAGAGAAGTCTCCTAAAGAAATAATTATCTGATTCAGAAAGACACTGGTGTGCTGAGATTTCACAAACCTGATATAAAGGGAAAAGATAAGATGTCACCTAAACCTTATCCTTTAATCAACCTGCTCTGTTGACACTCAAGCTGTAAAACCCACACTATTTTTCTAGGCAGTCCCTCCCCTGATCCATCCCATCCATGTACCTTTTCCTCTCATCTCTATATTTAGAGCTACTTCTGCCTCCTCCATGAAGTCTTCTATTATTATATTAACCAATAAGAAGGCCCTTTTTCTACATTCCCACTTTTTAAAATTTTGTTATTGGTGCATTGTATTTATACATCATAATGGGGTAAAAAACTTATGTAGACATAAATGCACTTAGCCTGTGTATTTTCCTCTTTGTCCCCATGAAATTGCCTTCTCATACACTTGTGTGTATTCAAATCTGTTTTCTTCATTTCCATTCGTTCTGAGTTCCAATTTGCACCTACTTTGTGATAATTATTTTGTGAATCAAACAGAATTGTGTCTACCATTTGCTTATGTGGGACTTCAATGCTACGGAATCAGGGACTGGGAATGGAGTCCAGTGATAGAATTTCTTTGTTGCACGCAAAAAAAAAAGTCTACATCACCACCATGAGTGAGTCTCAGGAGTAGCTTCCATTTAGATCTATCAGGAATCTGATGATGATGTGAGTGTTATTGCCCTGGTGGGAGACTCAGAAATGTACGTAACAACCAGTGTTGTGGAAGATGTCTTGTTAACAGGAGTAGGGAAGGGTTCTGTTTACAATCATGAGAAACTCTCCTCATGTATTAGTTTGTAAGGGTTTCCATAGTTAAATATAGTAGACTTAGTGGTTTAACCAACAGAAATGTGTCTTTTCACAACTCCTGTTGCCAAGACTGAGGTGTCAACAGTGTTGGTTTCTTCTGAGGATTCTCTGTTTGTGGTATAGGTGGCCTTCTTCCTATGGTTCACATGTCTTTCCCCTGTGGATATATGGGTCCTAACCTCTTCTTAAAAGGATACCAGTCATATTGGATTAGGGCTCCCCACTAATAACCATCTTTTAACTTAATTACTACTTTAAAAACTCTGTCTTCAAAAACAGTCAAATTATTAAATACTAGGAGGTTAGGACTTCAACACAGGAATTGTACAGTGGAGGGTTTTAATTCAATACAGAGTACACATTTAAAATATGGATTTAGGTCAGATCATTAGAGGAAAAATTATGCATCTCAGAGAATGACCATACTGGGTGAAAATCTGATTGAGAAGGACAATGTTTAGCTGATACCAGATTTCAGATTGATACATCCATCAAGTTTGTTCAAGTCCAAAGATACTGAGCAGGCATGTTTCTTAAAGATAAGAAACATTTCCAGAGCACAGGATGTGACTGGGATGCCAGGTTTGGGGAAGACTGAGGACTCCAAAGAGTTCCTGGATAAGCATTAAAAGGGAGGAAGAAGGGCCAGGAGGGGGGGATGTGATGGACACTGGACAGAGTCAGGGAACCTGAGTTTGAGATCATACCGTACCCTGTAGGAAGATGTGTGTTCTTAGACAGGTCTCTCAACTCTTCTGAGCACAGGTGTTCCCTTCTGTGCATAAGCCTTCATTCATCCTGTGAAATGGTCAGCTGGAAATGTGCTACCACCACATGGGGCTTTCAAGAAAGAACTCTCCATATTTCCCCTTCTTCTAAAATGAAAAAGCTGTCCTAACCCTGTCATTTCTACTGAATTCCCCTGAAGAGGATCTCTGGAAATCTACCGTGGGCCAGTCACTCAACTTTCTTCATTTAAGGAGTACTAAATACTAATAGGAGAGTTGGGGGCACACAGGAAATAGGCTGAGAGGCCTCCCCAGGGGAGCTGAACTTCCTTTCTTGGCTGTGGACTTCTTTTGACATGAAAACCCAAGGCTTTTATGAACATTTATCATACAGGCAGGGCACTTGTCTACCACGGAGTGGTGTCAGACAGAGGTGCTAACATTGAGGACCTCAGGCTACTTCTAGCTGAGCAACTTTGTGTTTGCAAATGAATGAATTGTTCAGCTTTGCTCTGCCAGCTTGTTAAACACTATAGGAGAGAATACTCTAAACAGGTGCCATTCATGCAAAAGGTGCCACTGAGATTTGTACCTGTTTCACAGAGGGATGTTTCTGGGGCAGGATGGGAGAGAAAAGAGCATTTCCTGTGCACAGATGGGTGGAATCCTGGCTCTGTGCTGTCACTTACCAAGCCATGGGGCTTGATGTAAGTACCTGTATCTCGTTTGAAAAAGTGGAAAATGACGCTTGCCTTCAGGTTAAGTTAGAGTATTAAGATGATTAAAATTTTAAACATTAAAGAGTATAGTAATGTACTTGACTCAGTTAAAAGGAAAGGGGGGAGAGAGAGAGAGGGAGAGAGAGAGAGAGAGAGAGAGAGAGAGAGAGAGAGAGAGAGAACGAACTCATTTGGTCAGTTAGTCTATATGTTCTAAAGATCATTCCTCTTATATGCATTAAGTAATTATCTTCTTACTACCGCCTTATGAATTAGGTATTCTTACTATTCTTCCACTGTGGCCAAAAGCCTAGACCAGATTTAAATATCTAAATACTGAGTGGTATGGTTTAATATGGGGGCTGGGGACTTCTTTTTTATTTTTATTTTTTGAGATTGGGTACTACAGGAGAAATTGTGTATAATTAGAGGTGAAGTGACAATACCAGGTATAGAGCAAATAAGACTAATAATAACAGTAACAGCATAATAACCACAAAGCATTAACAATGATTTAGTGAGCAGCTATTAAAAAGGTTAATAGAGCTGGCCATGTGTACAGATTCTGGAATCAGACTGCCTGTATTCAAACGCCTGCTTTAGTACCTTACATTGTTATCTGGGGGAAGTTACCAATATCTTTGAGCCTAAATTTTTTTATCTTTAAAGCAGAACTAGCTGGGCGTGGTGGTGCATGCTTGTAATCCCCGCGCTTGGGAGGCTGAGACAGGAGGATCACACAGGTACGAAGCCAGCCTCAGCTACTTAGTGAGGCTCTCAGCAACTTAGTGAGACCCTGTTTCCAAATAAAATATAAAAATAGGTCTGGGAGTATAGCCCGGAGGTAGAAAGCCTCTGAGTTCTACTCCCAGTACCACCAAAAATAAAATAAAATAAAATAAAATAAAATAAAATAAAACAAAACAAAACAGAACTAATTATAGTGCCTATGTCACAGGATTGTTTTGAAGAGTAAATGTTTTAGCTAACATCAAGTATTTAGAACATAGAAAACAGTCAGTACATGATAGCTAGTTTTGTTCTTATTGCTTTTTTTGTTCAAACACTGATATTTTGCATATGAAAATCTTATCACATGGTGACCATTCAATGAGACTGAGGGTTGATGATTGTGACATATATATTTTCATCTGCTCCTCATGTTTTCTCTGAAGAAGTGTTGGTCCATTTATAGATGGAGGAAATGATGAGGCAGAGATGTAATTAATTCATTCAAGGTCACTTTGGACACAAGAGACAGTTCTTGCTGATTTTGCTGGTGGCCTTGGTTGTGAAGACCGCTGTGTAAAGCAATGAGAGCCAATGTTTGTTATTTTCTTTTCTGTTTTTCCATTTTTTTCTCTTCTCTTTTTTTTCATTTGCAGTACTGGAAATTGAACCCAGAGGTGCTCTGCCATTGAGTTACATCCCCGGCCCTTTTCTTTCTCTCTTCCTTCCTTTCTTTCTTTCTTTCTTTCTTTCTTTCTTTCTTTCTTTCTTTCTTCCTTTCTTTTGTTCTTTCTTCCTTTCCTCTCTTCCTTCCTTTCTCCTCCCTTTCTTTCTTGCTCTCTTTCTTCCTTTCTCTCTCTTTTTTCTGACTTATTTGTTTATATTTTGAGATATGGTTTTATTACATTCCCCACATCAAACCCACAATCCTTCTGTTGCAGCTGCCAGAGTAGCTAAGATTTTAGCTACATACTATGGTGCTAGGTGGAAAGCCCATATTTTCTAAACAGGATACAGTAACAAAAAGAGGTTCTTTCTTGTGCTTGGGGCACCTGGTTTGAGTGTGTGATAGTACCATAGGCAAAATTGGCTCCCTATTGTTAAAAAAGAAAAAAAAAAACTGTTAGAAATGGAGCTTATGGGCTCTAGTCTGGTCTACTGAGATTTCAGGAAATAGATCTTCAGTGAGCCTGAGAATAACCTTCCAGTCGTGGAGTCCTGAATAAACTCTGGAGCCCAAGCAGAGCCCCAGGGAGGCACATGTTCTCAAGGTAATAAGAATAGGGTCAGTTCTGTGCAGGCCAGCTGAACACACATTTCCTGAGAGCTGACCATGTGCCAAGCTTTGAAGACATTAAGATAAATAAGACTCATCCTTCCCCCTCTGTAAGACCTCATGCTTGTTGAGAGAATTAAAACTAATTACAGACCATGTGTGCTGATGAGGGATTAAATACCAAATCAAATATTTATGGGTAAGGTTATATTTGAGATTCTGAGGATACTGTGATAGATTTCTATTACCTTATAGGCAAGCTAGCCAGGGTGTCAGACCACTGCACATGCTTCACTTTTCAAGGGACATGTCAATACATGTTAAGAGTCCTATAAGGAAGTCTCTTGCAAGTTGTCTCACCATCAGGAGATCCTTGAGTTGTGCAGAGTTAAAAAGAGAGAAAGATCTTAGATTTACTTAGAGTTTGGTCCCTGCTATTACTGAATACTGAGAATGTTTAAAACCTTGGCTTTTTTTATTTGTAAAATGGGCATAATCATGTCTGCCTGCCTTCCTGTCTCAGATCACTATTGGTCTAACTAGAGATGGTATTTAAACTTGTGAATTCTGAGTGCTTTAGGAAAACTTGGTAGTTAGGTCTCCCAAAGCATTCATTGTGTACCAAGTACCATCCTGACACCTCATTTAATCCTTGTAGCAATCCTATGAGGTATCACTAATTCATCAGTAGTGAATTAAGGCACAAAATAGGAGTTAAATGATTTTCTTAAGATTATGCATCAGGTAGGAGGTAGGATTCAAACTCAGGTAGAATCGGTTCTCATGATCTTTAAGCTATTGTACCTGTCCTGGGGTGAAATTATTTAAGATATTTAGATGACATGCCAAGACTAAAATCTGCATCATGGTGGTAGAAGTCACATATCATTGCAAAAGGTAAAAGGAGGGAGGTATAAAATAAGGATGGAGATAAATGAGTAAGATGAAAAAAAAAAAAAAGCAGGAGGGGAGAAAGAGGAAAGTAAAATGAGGGAGAAAGAAAAGAAAAATGCACAAAATCATCAATGCAAATGCTGGCTTCCGCTATCTTCTGTGCAATGTCATAAATGTTTCCTGACCACCTGATCTCCCATTCCTGCACCAGCCACTCAAAGGCATTCAGTTTACCAAAAACCAAAAATAAAATAAAAAAAGAAACAAGCAACTATGCCTTTGTCCTCAAAGCATCATTGTCTAGCTTTAGGGCTGGCCACGAATAATACTGTTTGGATAGCTGGGGACCTAGTTCAAGTCACCCCTTGCAGGGCTAGGGTGCAGGTTGGGTAGTAAACAGTTGTAGTTGACTTCTCACTAGACTAGCTTTTTAGCTGTTTTCTCTATGGGAAACTCTGAATCAAAACTTATTTGGAAAAGTCATGTGATTTTTTTTTCCTCTTAGAATAATTTGAAAACAATGGAGCTTAATTATCTCTGAGGTCATTTCCAACTCGAGAAGAAATAACATTCACAGAGAAGGCAATAGTAATAGTTCAATTGAAAAATATTGGTAGAAGGTCAGTAATTGAATCTTTGAGCAGCACTGCTTTCAGATGATGCTAATTAGTTAATTTAATGAGTAGCCTATAGTTCAAACTACTATTTTATTTTTGTCTAAAATTACAATGTCTTCTTAAGTTGCCAGATTGTACTCTGATCACTTCCACTTTATGTTCCACAAGGCTCTCAGAGTTATTACTTAAGAAACAAATGCAATCTTGCCCCATCCTTGATTAAAACCTTCTGATGACTCACTGCTTTGGGGAGAAAGAGAAGAATTTTAAGGTGAAACTAAAGATGCACTAAGAACTGGCTCTTCCTACCTTCTACAGCATGTTTCATATCTTTTCTTGGCTTCTGCAGCTGCAGCCCCACTAATTTGCTTTGCATTCCCTAAATGTGTATTGTGCATACCCAGTCTATAAGCACCACACAGGCTATTTCTTCTGCCTGGAGTGTGCCTCAGGAATGTGTTCTCTGCATGGAAAGACTGTGTTAGAACCTGTTTCATATGTTTTCTTGACATTGCAACTCCAACTTCAAAGTTGAATGGCAAATTTCATTTTCCATTGCACCTTTTATTATCTGTGTTTTTGTATTTTTATCTACTCTTGTTGGTGCATTGTAGTCTCACATCATAATGTAGTTCAGAGTCATAGGAACATACATGCACACAGCACTCAGTGACCTTTCGGTGCCTGTTTTTCCCTAGAGACTTTCAGGTCCGTGCATGCATCTATTTCCTTGCTTATCATCACTTTATTCTCATCTCTTTCTAGCACAGTTTCTGACATAGCGTTGGTATTCAGAAACTATGTTCAATGAATAGAGAAAGAGGAAAGAGATTGTTTTTCCACTGTAATTGTTCTCCAAAGGAATGTTAACATAATATTCTAAAAAACAGTCTCATTGCCATATAATCTGTGGGTGTTCCACATATGTTGAGTATATTTGGATTGTCTTCATCATTCACAATTGAAAAAGCTAAGACCAGAAAGAGTTCAGTGATTTGTCTAAGATCACTGAAGGATTTTGAGAAAATACCATGACTAAAATTCAGGTCCTCAGGCTTACAGTTTAGACATGTGGTAAAATGAAAACAGCAAACGGATATTGTCTTCCTCTGATCTGGGTCCAAATCTCACAGTTGTCTCTTACTAAGTCTATCAAAAGGGAAATATTTCTATTGCGAAAATAAAAATAATAATAATAAAAAGAGGACCAAGAAGATACTTTTCAGATATTATTAAATTCAGTAAAACAAAATAAAATTCTTAGTAGGTGTTTAATTTTGATGTGGTTTGAAGTTTCTTCCCGACAGGTTGCTATCACCTGAGGTTTAATATATTATAGTGTCATGAGGCAAAACAGATCCATGGAAGATTAACTGGAGGGCATTCAGTATAATTATTCACATTTTCCAATGATTCTTGTTCGTCGGTTTATTTTTACTTCTCCAATTCACATGGCCTTGACCTAGTCATCCAGGCTGTAGCCAAGCACAGTGTAATTATCTACTGTTGAGAGAAAAAAAATTTGGAGGCATCAGCCTTGGGCTTCAGTCCTGGGGCCATAGCTTCTGAACCCATGTCAGCTGTTAACATATTTCCTGCTCCATTCAGTGTTTAATTGGTTTCTATAGAGAGACTCTGGGTACCAGGATGATCATTATCTCTATTTGGATGACCCTCAATATCCACATATTCTTCTCCCTAAACCCTGTACTTCTTGCCTCTCGATTGAATCTCTGTAGATATCTGCAGGGAGAAGGGATGTGGCTTCTTCTACTTTTGTGCACTCAAGTCAGTTGCAGTTTGTTAGATTGACAGTCTTGACTTAACCACTTGTTTGATATGTCTCCTTCCAAACTCTCTAAACCAACCTGAACCCTCTGTTTCTACACAGAGGGATAATAAGAAAAACCACACTATAGAGCTGATGTCCTAGTCAGTTATTTTAGTCAGCTACTCCATCACTTCGACAAAAATACTCCATGAAAACAACTTAGACCACAAGTTTATTGGGGCTTACCATTTCAGAAGTTTTAGTCCAAAAAACTGGCTTCAAGGCATAAAATAAAATGGTTTGCCAGGGTGTGTGGCCCAGGATCTTGGCTCTCACATCATGGTGACCGAGAGCAGATAGATATAGAGGAGGTAGCCGAAGACATATATTGTCCTCAAGACTGTACCTCAAATGACCACCTTCTCTAGCCATGCTCCACTTCTGAAAATTACTGTTAGGGACATGCTTTCAACCCTTGAGCTTCAGAGGACACTTATAATATCAGTTTTTGTGATTTAGGCAATAAGTCTTCATAAACTATAAAGAAATGCACAGATGTAATAGGAATGTAATCAAGGAGAGTAGTAGACATTCTCTATTTTATGATGCTGTTTCTGCTTCCAAAAGTGTGCATTTATGTTGTACAAGATAAAGCATGGTCCTATGAAAATATAATCATGGAGTGAAAAGACAATAGAAGGCTGAATCTAAATGTAGACATATACCAAAGTGGTATATGTCTATATTTACATAGCAAAGTAAACTTGGCTTGATATTGAGGTGTCCAAACTTCAAGTTCCTAACTGATGTGATGGAAATAAAGGGCAGAGATTCGAGTCTAGTTTTGTGTTCTATTTTTGCTAACCAGTGCACCACCAGTGTCAAGTCAGATGCCCATCCCTTAATGATAAAGCTTGTGGAAACCTCAAGTGAGAGGGTATGGGGGATGGGAGGTAAGGAATAATGAAATTGTGAACCTGCACAGAAGAGAGTGATATTCTATTCAGAAAATCAGCATATATAATGAAGAATTGAATTTCAGGTTAATTTTATTCAGGAATAGGACATCAGAAGTTAGGGAGAGCATATAATTCACAGCTAATTAAGTATATGGGTTTTACCAAACAGTCTGGTTTTAAGTCCTGGTGAGCTGTGTGCTTTGTGTCCTCATCTGTAAAAGGAGGATAAGGCAGTACTTTCTTCATGGGGTCATGGTGAGAATTATCCAAGGCAGGTGTGTGCTATTCCTGGTTTATAATAAGTAGTCAATAAATAGTGCTTCATGTAAGTATCCTTATATTTATTTAAGAAGGCTAGACTGGCTATGTTGGGATGAAATTATAGTGGATTGAATACCTACCTTTTGAGTCTTAGTTCCTTCATTTAGGTTATAGGGAGCCACTGGTAAAGAGAAATAAAAGGGTCACTGTGGTTGAGTGTTGTCTGCAAGTCATTTGGAATATGAAGTAAAGAGTCTGTGGAATCTGCCTTATGGGTGTAAAAGGACTTGGTATTACTTCCATGTGTTGACATGGGCAATACCACTGATTAAACCCTAAACTGTATGAGGCACTTGGAAGACTTTTGAACAGAGGTGACTGAGCCTCGTGCCCAAGGGTACTGATTCAGAACGTCTGGGATGGACCTAGGTGATAGTGATGTTGCTGGTCTGGGGACCAACTGATCTTAGATTTGAAGACACATCTCACTTCCACAAATACAGTCTCACCTCAGGGTACATACTTGGTAGAATCTGAATAAAAATGAGTTTTCCTAAGTAAGTTCTGTAGGATGTTGGGAAAGAGAGAAACAAAGGAAATGGTGCCTGTGTTTTATTACATTTAATAAATGTTGAATTGAAAAAACAATTTTGCACAGTGGTGCACACCTGCAATACCAGTGCTTTGGAGACTGAGACAGGAAGGCGGAAGGTTTAAGGCCAGCCTCAGCAATTTAGTGACACCCTGTTTCAATAAATAAATAAATAAATAAATAAATAAGGGATGGAGGTATAGCTTGAAAGTAAAATGCCTCTGAGTTAAATCCCCTGTACTCTACAAAATAAAACAACTAGAGAAGGGATCATCAAGTTTGCATTGCATTCTTACTTCACTACAGAATCCTTCCTAAACCTTTTCCAGAGGCTGTATACCTCACCTTATAAGCTTGGAAAAGAATGATTTACACCAGGTGAAGAGGCAATAACCCAGATTGTTTGGTGTGATGTCACAGCTGGTGATCTTCTTTCTTGCCAGTAGATATCCTCTTCCTCCAGATAGAGTTCCTCCAGTGGAGTTGCACACACCTTCTGCTTAAGCAGATGCTAATGGCTCCCCAACCCTGCAGGTAGTGGCCCTGCAGAGAAGGGTTTGCTAACTGGCAGCTGCCAAAGTAGCAGCAGGAAGGTGCTCCATTTCAGGTATAATTAAGGAATAAATTTGCCCCATTTGGCTAAAGGGAATTCCTGATCTTGGAAAGTAAATTATTCCCAAGACTAACACCACAGGTACAGGTTATTTTAAAATAAACAAAAGAGCCTGACTTGGTGGCGCACACCTATAATCCCAGTACTTCAGAGGGTAAGGCAGGAAAAATCACAAGTTCAAGACCATCCTCAGCAATTTAGTGAGAGACTGTCAGCAACCTAGCAAAATCTTATTTCAAAGCAAAAAATAAAATGGATGAGGATGTAGCTCAGAGGTAGAATGTCCCTGGGTTCAATCCATAGTACCACTAAATAAAAATAAATAAATAAATAAATAAATAAATAAAATACAAAGGATGATTTACACCAGTGATCTTAGCTGATCTTTGTTATAACATGTGGTAGAACAAGAGCAAATTTTTCTTTCCCTGTTTAAAGGTGATGGAACTAAAATTCACAGAAATTAATGATTTGCCTGAGATTATGGAATAATATTTTCTGTTCTTCTGCTTTCCTACCTGGACACTGTGATTTTTTTCTTGTCAGAGAATACTTACATTAATATTCATTCGTTTATTTCTTAATCCAGCAAATATTTCATGGGTACCTACTAAGCAGCAGACATTATAGGCATTAGATAAAGAGTAGTGCAAGGGTGAAGGTCAGGAAAAGGGGTGCCTGGTTCACAGAGAGCTTGAAATCTGGCAGGTGCTGTAAAACTGGCCTAAGCCTGAACAGGGACTGTTTCAGTCAACATTCTCACTGCAGTTCTCCAAAATAACTGACCACAATATTTAGAGAAATAGAGGACTTATTTGCTTATAGCTCTGGAGATTTCAGAGTTTTAGTCCATGTCAGGGTAGGTCTGCAGAGCTCAGGACATGGTGGCAGGAAGCAGAGAGAGGGAAAAAACAAGTGACATGCTCTCATGTCATAGAGGCCATAACCGAGAGAGAGAGAGAGAGAGAGAGAGAGAGAGAGAGAGAGAGAGAGAGAGGCACGCAAGGGAAGAAAAAAAGAAAAAAACATATATAATTCCCAAAGCCATATACCTAGAGACCTATTCTCAGCAACCAAGCCTTGCTTTCACTATGGTTGTCTACATAGTTGTCTATTCTCTGTAAGTTCTCAGGGGATGTTATATATCTAAACCATTAGAGACAAACACATTTTATCATAGGAATCTCAGGCTCCAAAAGGCTAAATCAGCAAAAGTTATGAAATAATATGTCATACCTGGAAGAGAATTTAAAAGATCATCTAATCTTATTACCATCAGTTTTATTAAAGAGTAAAACAACATAAATGCCCTGGTTAGAGTACCTATATTAGTTTTATATTGTGATATAATAAGTTATCACACATTAAGAGGCTAAAACAACATAAATTGATTATCTCAGTGTTTCCATGGACACTATCTCTGAACTGAGTCTGGGTTTGATGTAGCTGAACCTTCTGCTTGTGGCTCACAGGCTGAAGTCAAGGTGTGGGTCAGACCAGCCTCTAACTGCAGACTCTAGGGAATAATGAACATCTAAGATCATTCTGGCTGTTGGTAGAATTCAGTTCTTTGTGGGTGTAGGACGGAGGTCTTCATGTTTGTGTTGTTTGTTAATGAGAATTCACTCTAAGCTCTTTGAGGTCACTCTCTACTCCTTGCACACAGTACACAGCCCCTCTGTCTTTGAGTGAATGAAGGTATAGCATGTCCTTCTCAAGCTTTGGATGTCTCCGAGTTCCTCTACCAAGAGCCAGAGATAAATCTCAGCTTCTTAAAAGACACACCTGATTAGATTGGGTCCATCAAGATAGTTTCCCTATTCTTAGATCAACTGTGTTATATAAAAGAACACAATCACTGATGTGGCATCTTGTCATAGTCACAGGTCCTGGGGATTCAATCTTGAAATTTTGAGAAGGGATAAGGCATTATTAGAATCTTCCCTACTATGAGCATAGCTTGGTCATTATAGAATGTAAATTTTTCTGTAGTTTTCTTTGGAGCTCCTTATACATACACAGTGTTCTAAATGTTTAGTCTCTATAAAAATTGGCCCACATTTAGGAATTTACAAAGCTATCACTGTATATTCTCATAGTAAATGGATTAGAGATGCATGCTAGGGTTGACTGGGCAATTTTGTCCCATATGTAGTGGACTAGAGTTGCTCATTGGTGTTCACTGGAAGCTGTGCTAGGCTGGAGATCCAAGAAGGCTTTTCTCACATGGCAGCCATTTTAACAGAGATGGACAGCTGGCTAGGCTTCACCGCATGGCACTCCCTTTCTAGGGTGTCTCTGTGGGATCCTTCAGCCTAGTGGCCAGATTTCTTAGAAGGAGTCTGAGAGTTCCAAGAGGTAGTTTTTCAAGAGATAGGAGGTGAAAAACTGATGGTCATTTCAGGCATTGGTCCATAAACTGCTCAGATCCCTTCTGATTTATTGGATTGGTTAAAGCAATAGTAGAATCTGTTCAAATTCAAGGTGCAGGTTCATAGATAACGTGTTTCTATGGAAGAAATATCAAAAGATCTAACACAGGTTCATTTGCTTATTTTTCTAGGGTAACACATTTTAGTACAGAAGGGAGTACACTTTTCAGAGATCTGATGAGAAATCATTTTGTAATGCAAAACTGCCCTTTAAAGCCTTTGTCAACCAAAATTGATTTTTAGTTTATCTAAAAAAATTTATCTGAAGATTTAAAACCCTTGCTACATGCTTCTCCCCAGGCGCATGTTTTATTGTTGGTTGTCATTATCATTGCTGTTGGTTTGTTTTCTTTGAAGCAAGTTAAAGGGGGCATTTCCCATAAGCTACCATCATTTCATTAGTTGGATGGGTATATGTATAGTATGGATACCAGAAGAGAAAGGGAAGAATATTCTGTTGGTGCTGAGTATCCCAATTACGGAATAATCCCCATGTGCTTTTAAAACTGAAGAAATGCTAAAGAATATAACCACTAGGTCCCCTGTGAGATGAACTTAAGCTAAAACTCCATTGGCCACCTGCCCTCCATAATAAACTCCCATTTATAACTGGTAAACCACAGGCAAATTTCTCATCTCCTGGAATTAGTGTCACCTCAGATCCAGTGTCCAGTAATTTTCTGTAAGTGAAAATTTTCTTTAACTAATGGAGAGTGAAGCCAGGTGTGTTGGTGCTCACCTGTGATCTCAGTACTGGAGAGGCCAAAAAAAGAGAATTGCAGGTTCAAGTCCTCAGCAACATAGCAACAGCCTTACCAATTCAGAGAGAACTTGTTTCAAGATAAAAAATTTAGAAAAGACTGCATGTGTAATTCAGAGATAGAATATTCCTAAGTTCAATTCCCAGTATAACTAAAAGAAAAAAAAAAAAAAGAAAGCCATCCATGCATAGTCATCCACTTAAAATATTGTAGATTTAATTTTTGGAGAAGACTGAGAAAAAGGTTAAATGTAACTTTTCACCATGTACAGGGTCATCTTTTCTTAGGGAAAGATTTTGGTTCTGGGCTTCCAGGTACAACATGTACAACATTAAGCCAGTCATTTATTGTAGTTCCTGGACTCAGTTTCCAATATGCTGCATGGACCAGGACTTGCCTAAGCATCATTTGGCTTTGGGATTTTGAAAATTCTATCACTATAACCCCGTAGTTTCTAGATACTAGTATGTGTGTGTGTGTGTGTCTCTGTGTGTATGTGTGCATATGTGCATACGCACACATTCACGTGCATTAGTGTACACAAGTACATCTATTGGGAATGACAGTTTGGATGACAACGGCTCGTTCTAAGTGTGTATTAAACTGTCTTATTAAATAAGAGGTACATGTCCACAACCAGGGCAGCCCAGGACAGCTGTCAGTCATAGTAACCAAGTTCTTCCTAATCATGTAGCAATGAAGCTTTTAGCTAAAAACATCTTTGACATCTATTAATGGAGCAAAAAAGAAGACAATGTGGCCCAACACGATGACAACTAAAAGTGTTACATTCTGGAAAAGGGGCAGGGAGCTTCTTTTCGAGTGTTCCAGATTTATATAATCAGCACTGATAGGGATGTCTCCAGTTTTATCTAGGTTTGTCATTCTGCATCTGTAGCAAGTATAGCAATTGACTCAATTTGTTGACATAAGGCAAGAAAATAAGTATTTCTAGTTCTTTCTTATCGTTAATCTATATCACATACATATATTTTTCCTAAGGCTCAGAAGTAGCTTTCTATTTGGAATAGAATCTGGAAGTTCAGGGGACTGTGTTAGAAATAGAACTAAGTTCTTATAGTGTTTGTGGATAGCTCTTTTTTTAATCCAACTTTAGTGGTACCTCACAATTTCCCTTCCCACTGCCACCATCCATATCCAGCCAACCAACTCCGGCATGGATGAGTTATAATCCAAGTTGATGTGGAAAGTCACTAGTGACCATCAATACATTACTTCTCTTCCCTGAGCCTCAATTTTTTACAATGTTAAAATGAGATTCATAATACCTTGTTTATGCAGCCTAGGACTCAGAGAAATTGTGAGGATCAGAGTTAGGCAACAAAGAAAAGAGCCTCAGGAACTTTGAAAGTGACTTAAAAATGCCACGTGTTGTTCTTTTCATAGTATTGTTCTGATTGCTTTGAAAATTTTAAATTTGTAAATACCTTGCAATACAGAAAATATCGCATGTGGAGAGAGAGTATGGTCATTATAAGTGTATAGCAAGGTGAATTTTTACCTACTGAATTCATACATACACCACACCTCTCTGTACTGGGGCCCCTCTCAGCCCAAAGTACTATCACCTTTTTCCTGAGAGAATTACATATTTTTCTTACTGTTGCATCAAGTGGTCAAGTTTGCTTTTTAAAAACCCAGAAATGAGTTCCTTATGTCTGGCATCTTGAACATTTTCATTCTTCAGCGTGACCCTTCCATGATGTTTGTGTAGCTGTGGTTCACTCACCCTCAAGAGTATCCCACTGCATGTGTGGAATTCTAGTCTCCTGCTAATGGCCCTTTTCCTAGTCTCCAGTTGGGGCTATCATTAAGGTGGCTGCAATCATACACATGTTTCTTGGTAGACTTATATAGGATTTTGCTGAGTACATATACAGGTAGAATTGTTGGGATATGGTGTATTTATATGTTCAGCTTGTTAGATATTTTAGTAAGAACTTCCACTTTTCTAATTTTGCCAAACCAAGTTTTGTTCCCACCGGTAGCATAGGAGAATTTTGATGGCACCACCATTATTTAGCACTTTTCGCCACTGTGATTTTAAATTGTAATTTTATTTTGGCCATCCTGTTGCGGTAGTAAATCATTTCAATTTTAATTTGCATTGTCCTGAGGATAAATAAAGTGGAGTTTCATGTGGTTATTGGCTTTTCGAACATCCATTTTCTTTGAAGTACCTGTTACTGTCATTTGCTTATTTCCATTTTTTGCTAATTAGTTTTTCTTACTGATTTGTAGTACTTTGTGTATTATCTTAATGGATTTAGCATTTTATTACAAAATACCATGGGTGGGATGTCTTTTATAGGCAATAGAAATGTGTTTCTAACTGGTCTAGCTGTTGGGAAGGCCAAGCTCAAGATACTGGCAAATTTGGTGTTTGGTGAGGGCTTTCTGGTTCTCCTATGTCCCCACATGCTAAAAGGGATGAAGGGTCACTCATGGGCATCATGTAGAAGGCACTCATCCCGTTCATGGGGGTTCCATCCTCAAGACCAAACAACCCATCAAAGGCCCCACTCCATAACACCGCCACCTTGGGGTTTAGGATTTTAAATTATGAATTTCATGAGAAAACATAAACATTCTAACCATAGCATGTATTAAGAATCCAATATTCTGTTGGCTAGAAATATTATAGATATATAGAGAGTTGCCTCTTTGCTCTTTTAGTGATATTTTGATGAATAAAATTTAATCTTAATCTACTTCGGTTATTTAAGTTTTCTTCTGTGGTGAGTAGTTTAAGGAAATATTTCCCTCCTCCAGTGTCACAAACCATTTGCCTGTGTTTTCTCTGAGTTATTTTGTTGTTGTCATTTTTATTTTTTCTCCTTTGGATCTGCAATCCATCTGTTTTGATTCTGGGGGTGAAGAGGATGTTAAATGTCAAAATTCCTTTTTATTATTATTGATAATTCAACTGATCCAGCAGTGTTTGCTGAATTCATTCTTTTTTGGCTTGTTAAGTCTCTAATTACTGGTTTCAGAGGCACCATTAACCCTGTGAGCTCAAGAGCAACACAGTAATCTTGTTTTCATGAGAGAGAGTGTACACCTATTAGACTTCAGCTTTATAGAATTTTCTTATCCCAGCCTCCCTTGCAAGAATAACCTTGCAAGGTGTGAGTTTTTATTACATCCTGTAGTTGAGACAACAGAAGCTTAGATAAGCAATTAGTTCAAGTTTAAATAATGAGTAGCAGAGCTCAGATTCAATCCATTTTTTCCTGACATGAAAGCCCATATCCAGCTCTTTCTTGTGAAAGCATCATGGTGACAATATTCATTAGAATTATGGAGAGGGAACAACCCATAAGTTGAGAATATTAGGCTATAATCAACAAGGATTTGTGTAGTAACCCAGAGGAATATATTTAACTGAGTTATTTATAAAATGCAGGCTATTCTTTACCGCCAGGAATAAAAATGGCTAATAATCTTCCTTGCCCTGGAAACCTCCCAGGGGCTTTGCAAACACCATTCTAGTTCTTAAGATAAAGTGCCAAGAAGGTATTGCCTTGCCCATTTTACAGATGAGAAAACAGAGACAAGAAAGGTCACATAAATCATTCAAGGTCAAATAGCAAGGTCAAATCTCCAAGGTGAAAGAGTGACAGCTCAGGGTCCAGCACCTATATTCCTTACTGCCTACAATGTGCTTGCCTGGTCGTTGATCTAGGTGGCCATTCTTGTCCTGGTTAAGCCGTCAGTCCCTTATTGGCCCCTTTGTACGTTTGGACTGAGCCTTTCCATTTGCAGCCCTCCAG
The DNA here is from genome assembly GCF_963383645.1 of Muscardinus avellanarius. Lineage (NCBI taxonomy): Eukaryota > Metazoa > Chordata > Mammalia > Rodentia > Gliridae > Muscardinus > Muscardinus avellanarius. The sequence goes on from NC_137799.1 coordinate 16,795,134, forward strand.
CTGAGAGCAGCCTGCTACCATCAGCTCTTCTGTCATCTCAGAGGATCTGGCTCTCCTCGTCACTTGTCTTTATAACTTCCCTGCCCCAGAGCGAAACGTTGGATTTGAATATGCAGCTGATGTCGCCTGTCACCTCCTTGCAGACACAGAACTGTGTAATTGCAAAAACTGTTCCATAATCCTCCCCAATTAAGCTCCTGACAACCTAATTTTAAAGACCCCTCTGGATCTTTACATCACCGCTCTCTGTGTTCCTCCTTTTTCTCTTCACCCCTGCCCTCCACAGCAAGGCCTCCTGCCTTAGCTCTACCGTTCCAGGCTAGGAAATATCCTCAGCAAAGCGTGGGCCTATCAGGTCGCCTCTTGGTCTATTTTTTTTTCCTAATTGTTAGGAGCTACTTGGTGAGGCTTTTATAGCATGGGAAAAACCAAGAGAAGAAGGAAAACAGAGTATTAAGGTCGTGATAGAAACTCAAATGTAGGGGGGATGGGATTTAAAGCTAAATATTTGCCGGTGAAAAGTGATGAACAGACTGGGTCTGAAGGCCACTTATATTTCATAGGAGCACATCCATAAACCAAGGCTCCTTTCAGCTAAGCCCCAAGCATGCTGACACCATTGACATATTCATTTTTTATCAGCACTATCCCTTTAAAAGACATGCACACACACACACACACACACACACACACACACACACACACACACGACTCAACAGAGCACAACAAAAGAACACTGTATCCTCAGATCTCTAAAAACAACAATTTGTCTCCCTAGTTTAGTCTGTGGTCTACAGCGTATACATTTTGTGGAGCCATGCAGAATTACTCAGACACCCATTATAATGTCAAAGAAACGCCAAGGAAGAAACACAGGACATAAATAAAAGAATAATTTGGAACTCCCATTTCATTTTTTTTTCTATTTCCTCTCCACTTTTAAAAACACACTCCTGATAGGAAAATAAGAGTTATGGATTATAGTTTTCTATTTTAACCTAAAACTGCTCCCCCCTGCCCCGTCTTTGGCACTCGATTTGTATGATCTTTCCTAAAATGCCACAGGCCACCACCGCATTCCCATCTTAGGCAAAACCTCCAATTAAAATCAGCAGGGAGGTTGCTTGAATTAGGCAACCCAGCCAGGGCTCCCCAGCTGGATGGTTCTGAAAGGGAGATGTGAGCCTTGGAGAGCACTGCTGGGAAGCCCTGGGTGGCTGAGCCTCGGTCCTCTGAGTGGCAAGCAGCGCCTTGCTGTGTCACAAGCTAGAGACCTGTCAGGCTGCCAGAAAATCCTGGCGGAGGCAAAGAAAGTCCATAGGGGAACAGCGGAGGTGTCCCCATGGCTCTGTGCCTAGTTTATCGTCTTGATTGGGGTTTAGAGGATAAGGGATGGATAGCAGGGAATTGAGGGAACACTGGGTTTGGATCCAGACATAAGAGCCCCAGCCTATTATGCCCATGCTGTGTGTCCATGGGCGAGTTGGTCCCTCTCTGGCCTTTGTCCATGGAATGGAAATCACAAAGGAGGCCCCCTGTGTCATGGGGCTGATTTGACGATAAAGAGATAAGGGCAATGAGGAAGAAAGCACTGGAAAAATATTGGTCTTCTCTCTCAGTGACCAAGTCTTGGTGTTTGGGGCTAAATATGAGGGAGATGGTTTGAAGGTTTAAGTTCTCTGCCTCTGCTCTCTAAGCTGCTGGTTTGAGGCCACTGTGGGTGCTTATCAACTAGGGTTTTCCAGTTGAGAAATGCAAGCCAGGTGTGGTGGCACATGCTTGTAATCCCAGCATTTGGGATGCAGAGACAGGAGGATTTTGGTTCTCAGATAGCCTTGGCTACTTAGTGAGGCCTTTTGCAACTCAGTGAGACCCTGTTTCAGTTTAAAAAATTGGGCTGGGGATGTAGCTTGGAGGTAAAATGCCCCTGGATTCCACCCCCAGTACTGCAAAAAATTTTAAAAAAATGCAAATGCAGCTTCCTGTTCCTCACCTTCTTCCTCCTTTCTTTCCTTCCCTCCTCTGAGCAACCTTCCCACCCCACGACCCAGTCAAAAGGAATAGAAATCTCATCCAACAGAAAGATGCTGATTTAGATGTATTGGAACTCAGCTTTGGATGCAAATGGAAGAGGCCTTGGATCCCCAGGGACCCTGAAAAGCATTTTAAAACCTGGTCCTTGCTGCCCAGCATTGACAGCCTTATAGCAGGCTGTGAGAGCTTTGTAAGACCCTCCCCTCCGTAGCTGGCCTATTAAGCAGCTTCTGTGTTGCCAGGGCTAAGGCAGGCTGTCACCAGCTAACCTGGGAAGTGGTATTTATAGATCACAGTCCCTCCTATCCTTGGTCCCAAGCCTCTCCCCATGTCCTTGTCTGTGAGCCCCAATTATCTCTGAATGGAGGAGAGGGACTCTGGCAGGTCCAGAGGAAGCAAGGAATGTGATAATAGGCCCTTCACACGCTCCAACTTGCTGTATTCTTCCACTGTTTCCCTTTATTTCTCTTCTTGTGGCCTGATTCCTTTTTACTTGCCTTATGGAAATAATTGTTCCATAATGGCAGAGAGCAGAAAGTGCAGTTGTGACAGAGGTAGAGAGTCTGGCATTTGGATATGGAGTAACTTGGTGACCTCAGCCAAGTTTGTCACCCTTCTCGAGGACTTGCTATCTTCATCTGCAGCACTGGCACGGTTACACAGGTTGCTCAGGGAGATGATAGGTGCAAAGAGCCTTCTGCATACAGGTGCCCTGCCTGGTACACAGTGAGTGTCCAGTAGTCACAAGCCTCAGGTTAGCTCAGCTGGTTTAAGGTGCTCCCTGCTTCGGAAACCTCACCGTTTTGACTAGCAGTGATCATCACTCACAGCGCCAGCTGGAGATGGAGAAGGTAGAGTAGATTATTCTTATTGAGGCTAATTACTTATTATTGGAATTGGCTTATTTTAAGGACATCACACCAATAAATAAATAAATAAATAAATAAATAAATGGAATAATCTTAGTTTTCTGGCTTTAATCTTCATAAAATGAATAATAAAATGCAATGAACTACTGACTTTGGGAATCAGAGACCCACTGCACTGAACGACAAGTGAAAGGCAGTCTAAGGTTTCCCATGGTGAATTATCCCCACTACTTCAGACAACTGAACGACCTTATGAACCTGGAACCACAAAAACCCAGAATGGAATGAACAATACTATGTAATAGAGGACTTATTGCACTGAGACTGTAAGAACACCTCTCCCTCTTGTTGAAATATACTCTAGAAAAATGGGTGGGGCTGGTTAACAGGAGACCATGTAGAGCTTGTAAGCCTAGCGCCATTTTGTATAGAAGAGGTGAACCAGTCTGTGATAAACTGAAACGCAATATGATTTTCCAAGAACTATGTCAGAATGTTACTCAGTTACTGGATACCAACTGATGGTAGAATAGGCAAGGCTAACAGGCACCAAGCCCACTCATTTCCTCCCAGGTGGCTATCTCTGGGTTTGAAGATATTATGGCTGGCTGTGCCTTTCTGCCCATTGCACAGGAAGGTGTATACAGGGGACAAATAGTTCCTACTCTTTCCCATAAGCCAAATAATTGGGACCCATATACCACATCTTGCACTGTGTGCACTGGGACACATGGTGGATTTACCCTTCAGCCTTGTTTATTTCAAGGGATGGTACTTTAGATGTAGAGCTACAGGCAGAAGTCTTAGCCTGATATGTTGCTGCAGCTCTAAACATATCCTGTTGGGCTCTTCCCTTTTAATGAATGAAACCACCCACATGTGAAAGGTGGTTTTGCAAATAAAATAGCGTTGGATATATATGACCCACTGGTAACATCGTCTCCAGTCTGGTCCTCACCTTCCCAGGTGGCCTATCCATCCAATCCATCCAATGTCCACATTGCTACATCTGTGAGCTATGACCAAAGAGCCAATGGAACATCTTCATGTCTGCCCTATTCTCCTTACTGCCCTCAACACTTTCTGCCTTCTACCGGCTCCTGCACGACTCCTGACTCCTGTCTGCTCATCTGTTCCTCTTTTATACCATCCTCTCTAACATGGAGTCTTCTCTTGTCTACCACCCTTCCTCATTCTCGACCTGTCCCTTCTGCTTGCTTTTGCCCCTGTCCCGCAGTCTGCAGCTCCCTGCTCCCCCCTGCACACCTCCTCCTTGCTAAGTCCTCCTGCTGTGTCATTAATGCCTTCTTTGATACAGCCCACAACCTCACGATTATTCTCAGGTCAGGAGATGCAGGTGCCACGCTGCTCGCTGGTGCCTCTCAGAGGGCCTCTGTCCCCAATCCCTCCTGCTGCACAGGGCCAGAATCCTAATTTGCCACTAGCCCGTTCACCGGTTGCTGCATCACCAGGAACGTTCATCTTTGTATTTCCCCCGGCCGAGGATTCTGAGAGTTCAGCCACAATGAAGCATTGATTCGAGGAGTGGGGGCTGTAGACCCCACAAAGGGTCCCAATGATGAGACACGACACGAGAAAGGGGGCGCTCTACGGGGTTATAGAATGCCTCGCAGATGGGAACAGAGGAGATCTAAATGGGGTACTGTCCTGTCTCTTGGAGAGGGAGTGACAGGAGCAAGTGTGGGGCATTTGAAAGAAGCATTTTGAAATGACACTCTCGTCAGATGCAATCACGTAACCAGAGCGGCATGGAGGGCCCCTGCAGCTCACAGAAATATCGGATGACTCATCCCCAATATTCAGTCAACGCTCTGGTGCGGGCGGTGGGAGCCACACAGCTCATTAGCATTCGAGCTCCGTGTTCCTGAAGGCTGGCCCGGCTGCTGTTCTCCAGGCTGTAATAGGATTGGTCTCACGAAGAAGAGACCAGGGAGGCCTGGAGCCGTGTGGGCGGATGGTATCGAAAACTAATACTGCAATCCTGAGGGGAGAGGCAGAGAAGTTTGTTTTTCTCATTTTAATGAAAAATATTAATATTCTTTGTTCATTCTGCAAACATTCGTTCGTTCAGCATTTACTGGGCTAGGTTCTGTGCTTGGGGAAGGAGAGACTCCTCCTGTGATGCCCAAGAACCTGGAAGGAAACTGAGGGAGAGACAGGTGCCCTGATACAATGTCTGAGATGTTTTGAGGGAGTTTTGTTGCCAGGAGCAGGGATGGTTTTGTGGATTGAAAAGGCAGAGTTTCAAAAAGCTAATTATTCCACCATTTTCTTTCAGCTGATAAGCAACTCATTTAAAGCAGAGTGTGCCAGGAAGCCATTTCAACAGTATCCATTTTCAAATGGATATAAGAAAATGGCTTCCCTGAAAGTACAGAGAGATAGAGAAAGCCTTGAGAGGGTCTCAGTTTCTTCAAAGGAAGAGCTTATGCTCTGAAAAAAAGAATACTTTTTATAACTACCTTTCTCATAATTGCTCTATGCCAGGCTTTTCTAAGCTCTTTAAATATATGATCTCCTGAATCTTCTCAACATCTGCACGAGATGGGCTTTATTATCCTCGTTTTAGCTATGGGTACTGAAGCTGAGAGAGAAGAGGTCACACAATGGAGTTTTGAATTCGCTTCTGCTTGAGCTAATTTCCATCCTTCTCAACCTTAGGTTATCCCATCTACCTTCTGGTTCTTGGTGTCTGCGGTTTAGAGATTGTGGCTCATCTGTGGAAATGATATATAAAATGGACTCCTAACAGTTCCTACTCCAGGGAGCATGATGCAAGTTGGCTTCTGTGTCCAGCTTCAGGAAATAGAGATTGTAAAGTACCAATACCATCATCACCATCCCTATCCACATCACCGCAGAACATGAATCCTTCAGAAAGGTCTCCAGTGCCACAATAAATAAATAAATAAATAAATAAATAAATAAATAAATAAATAAAAGAAAGCAAGACAGATTTTCTTGACTCTTGCAGAATAGATCATGCAAAATGTGATAGCTCTGAACCAGGACACTTTTCTACTAACTGGACATATTCTTTGAGTCCATCATTTTACCTTTGACCTTCTGTTGTCATGTCTATAAAATAGACCTGACAGTCCCTTTGCAGACATAACAAGATCTAAGTTTTATCAAGCTCTTAATACGTAGCAAGTCTGGAGCTAAGCTTTCACATAAAAATTCATGCAATCCTCCCTGCAGCCCCATGGGGTGAGGATGATTGGAAAGGTAAAGAAAACTGCGCAGCGTTTCCTCTGTTCCTATGTGGAAGAGCCAGGTTTTAGGCAATCTCAGACTGATCTGCAGTCTCAAGCTGTTGGGGGAGAAGGGTGTTGTTGTGAGACTCGAGTGAGAAAATGAGAGTGAATATACCCTGCACAGGGTAAAAAGTGCTAGACACGCGGAAGGGTTTGTTTGTGACATGGAAAAGAGCCAAGAGCTGACTTGCACAGAAATAAGGAAAGATGAGAGGCCTCTGTGCCGGCTGCCTTATGTATTTTTTACCTGTTCTTCTGTTGCTTCTTATCTGAACACATATCCATCTTCATTGGGATGCTTTAGTGGGTAGAATCTAAGGAAAGACACTGGTATCATTTATAGTGTCAAAGGGCAGTGGGAAGGGAGCCTCAGAGATACATGTTACAATGGAAATTCTACTGAATTGAGAGCTTGGGGACTCTGGCAGTACAGGGGAAATGACAGCTTTCTTACATGTTTTGAAAAGTCACCATGAGAATCACATTAAGGTCATCAATAGAAAAGTACTGCATAATTTCTAGAATAGGATAGTCTTGTTGCTTTTGTTGAACACTATATAACCTTGTTGGGGCAATGTGTTGAAGAAGGTTGAGTCATCTGGTGGAGCTTTAAAAAATAACCCCACAGCCTATCCCATTGCTGATGTTTTACAATTCCCTGCCATCCACAAAGAGCATCTGTGGTTAGACACTGTTCATTCCCTAAACCCAACTTCTTTGGGGCTGTTGTATGACAGAGTCATATAGGTAGAAGGACCCTACAAAACTTGTATTCCAATTCCTTCTTCTTAAAAATGAAGATATTGTACATTAGAAAGGTAAAGTACATACCAGGTATGATGGTGCAACCCTGTAATCCTAGTATGTGAGAGGCTGACACAGGGGGATCACAGGTTTAAGGCCAACTTCAGCAACTTGGCAAGACCCTATTTCTAAATAAAAATAATAAAAAATGGCAGGATGTATAGCTTAGAGGGAAAATACCCCTGGTTTCTATCCCCAGTACCAAGAAAAAAGCAAGAGGTTAAGTAAGATGTCATACAGGTGTCTTGTGGCATTACAAGGACCCGGAAGGTAGTAATTACAACGTGTACACATTGCCTTTCCTTTGTGACTGATCATAACTCTTCCTTCCAGTTCTTTCCTCCTTTGGAGTCTCATATTGACTTGATGAGTTGTATCCTGCAACTCACAGCTCTTTGGCTGTGGTTAATGTTCTCCGTTTTCCCTCTGTCCTCTAGGACCATTCAGCAGTGGCTTGCGAGGGTCCAGTCGCTTCTCTACTGCAATGAGAATGGGTTTTGGGGAACCTTCCTGGAGAGCCAGAGGAGCTGCGTGTGTCACGGCAGCACCACGCTGTGCCAGCGCCCCATCCCCTGCGTCATCGGAGGGAACAACAGTTGTGCCATGTGTAGCCTGGCCAACATCTCGCTCTGCGGCTCCTGCAACAAGGGCTACAAGCTGTACCGCGGCCGCTGCGAGCCACAGAATGTGGACTCGGAGCGGAGCGAGCAGTTTATCAGCTTCGAGACCGACCTGGATTTCCAGGACCTGGAGCTCAAGTACCTGCTGCAGAAGATGGACTCGCGTCTCTACGTCCACACCACCTTCATCAGCAATGAGATCCGCCTCGACACCTTCTTCGACCCTCGGTGGCGCAAGCGCATGTCCCTCACGCTGAAGAGCAACAAGAACCGCATGGACTTCATCCACATGGTGATCGGCATGTCCATGCGCATCTGCCAGATGCGCAACAGCAGCCTGGATCCCATGTTTTTTGTCTACGTCAACCCCTTCAGCGGGAGCCACTCGGAAGGCTGGAACATGCCCTTTGGGGAATTCGGCTACCCACGCTGGGAGAAGGTCCGTTTGCAGAACAGCCAGTGCTACAACTGGACCCTCTTGCTGGGCAATCGGTGGAAGACGTTTTTTGAGACGGTGCACATCTACCTGCGAAGTCGGACTCGGCTACCTACCCTTCTGCGTAATGAGACTGGCCAGGGCCCCGTGGACCTGTCCGATCCGTCGAAGAGGCAGTTCTATATCAAGATCTCAGATGTGCAGGTGTTCGGGTACAGCCTGAGGTTCAACGCCGACCTGCTTCGCAGCGCGGTGCAGCAGGTCAACCAGTCCTACACGCAGGGTGGCCAGTTCTATTCCTCTTCGTCCGTGATGCTCCTCTTGTTGGATATTCGGGACCGAATCAATCGCCTGGCTCCCCCTGTGGCCCCGGGTAAGCCCCAGCTGGACTTGTTCTCCTGTATGCTGAAGCACCGCCTGAAATTGACCAACAGCGAGATCATCAGAGTGAACCACGCCTTGGACCTCTACAACACGGAGATCCTCAAACAGTCAGACCAGATGACAGCCAAACTCTGCTAACCCGGGACTCCTTGCCACGGACTTCCCCTTTTGTTGTATACACACAACAGAACAAAACAAAGAAAATTGCAACAAAACACACACACACACACACAAAATTAAAAAAAAATTTGTAAAATGTAATTAATATTCAAAGGAAAGGAGGAAAATCTCTTTGTCGGAAAACTAAAACGTTCTAGCAACTGTATAAAACCGTCGGGCATGTTTGTTACTTCTAATCTCTGTCATAAAGAAGGGTCTCAGCCTTTGTGGCGTTTGGAGGGAGGTGCCTTCTAGGCCTTGGATGCTGTGCGGAGGGGGGAGAAGGGGAGAGAATATGCAATGAATTGTAAAGATCTCTGCTGTGCAGGTGCTAAGATTAAACACTAAAGAGAAAGAGAGATATATGTAATGTACAACTGACACTGCCATTTTTCCTTGTGGGAGGAAATGGACGTAGATAAAGAAGATATTTCTTCGGTTAAGATTTCTTTCCTCTTTATGCTTAATTCCTTGTGGTTCTTTCTGACTCATTCTCCAGCGGGTTTGGGGGAACCGTGACACTGCTATCTTACCCACGTGGCTCCTTTTATTCTCAGTGAACTAAAATGAATGGAAGTTGGCCAATAGGCAGGATTGGAAGGAGGCACATTCACATGGTCAGAGGACAATATGTAGCTTTAGATATTAGCTCATCAGACTCCTTACTTTGGGAAATAGACTCAGAGATGAATGGCATGCCCATCGTTATGCCTGTAGTAACTTCCCAAGGAGAAATTTGATTCCTGCCTTCTGACCCCCTTGACAAATCACCCTCTCGTGGTTTCTCCTCCACCAAATCTCTTAAGGGATGAAATACTTTTCTTTCTAAGGTTATTTTGATTGTCATTTTACATGTGTGAATTTTTATTTATTCCACTACTTTTTCCAGAAACATAGGGTAGTGTCTGATTTCCTAGATTGACTTTCCATATTAAAGATAAAGCATTAGTTTGAATAAAATCAATTACCCCAATAAAAAATAAGTAAGGTAAGTTTTAGTATTCCCTTTGTCTACCATATATCTACAAGACAAGCTTCCCTGAGTAAGTATCTAAAACACTGTTGTTTTATGAACTTAAAATACACATGTGCAAAGACACACATAACCCTAACCACTCACCTACCCACCCAGACAACACAGCAATATAAACACAGTAAGATGCCTAGTGAAAAACTTGCAGTTAAACATGGATGAGAGACTCGAGAAAGAAAGCCGATTGCAAAATACTTCTGGGGAGGATTTGGGAAGACAGTGCTTCTTAGTCTCTAGGAATTGGCCATTTGTCCCTTTTCTAGGTGATACCTACAGGAGGTGCTTTCTACCCATCTAGATCTTCATTTCTACAATGACAGTGAAATCACAAAATTTAGAATTGAAGGAGAAAACATGACTACTTTGGTTTAAACTTCTGCCCAGTACAAATCTCTTCTTCATCATCACTGAAAAGTCACCACTGTTCACAGATTGGACCATTGTGCAGATAGGAAGCTAATTAGTTCTGTTTCTCACTTTTCTTGAATTAATCCATCACAGAAGGAAAACAATAACTTCTATCCCAGCCTATATTATAAAACATATATGATGATTAAAAATAGCTTGTCGTAATATGACCAGCTCTGCATACCTAAACCACTGGCTCCAGTTCTGAGTGTGCAAGCATGTCTCTTTCATAGTATATTATAAAATACAAAGACTTCACAGATGTCATCAAAGTCTATGATAGTATGACACAAAGTGAACACCATCTCTGGACCTGTTTTAATTTAAAATGAAAAGGGAAAGTTTCAGTGGATAAGTGGTGAAGAATTACCTAGTTTGTTGAAATGTGGGTGGAAGATTTTTTTTTCCTTTGGATGGTAAATTCCAACTTTACTAGTCTTGTTTTAGTGTAAATTAGCCTATATTTTATGCCAACTTTAATAATGAACATGCACTGTACACTTACATATGTTTTGGGCCTCAGTTTTCAAGAGAGTTCCATGTTCATTTATTGTTGCAATCCTTCATGCCAGAGGTCACACGACAGCTTATCCATCAAGCACAAGGTTTGGCAAAAGTCCAGGAAATCATCAAACATTTCTTAAGAGCCTAATTGATAGAGAAAGTCAGAAATGTAAATATTTATAAGGAAATGGCCTGTGCTTTTGCACAACTCACAAATTAATGAAAAGGACAGACATATAAACCAATTTAAAAAAAATAATTACACTACACCCTGATGAGTGCTCTCACGCATTCAGCTACACAGAAAGGAGCCCCGGAGAAGTTATTAACTCTGCTCATGAGGTTGGAAAAACCTTTAGAGAAGAGATGTGTTCATTCTGAGCATCAAAGAATGATAAGGAATTGTACACTAGCTAGGAAAAGAGTAATCAAAGAAACCATGCATGTGAAAATATGTAGGCCTTTTCAGACATGAAAAGCCAGTAATAACTTATGAAAATATTATCTATAATAGTAAATATATCAAGGAGAGTGAGCATTTTGATTCTCTATGAGAAGTAAAAGCCACCATCCATAGTCTCTATGACCTGAAGCCTGACTGTTTCTCAGTTGCCACTCCTCTGTTTCTCCTTCATTTCTACCTTCCCAGCACTTCCATAGATTCCTAATGTAATGATCCTTGTATTTGCACAGCACTTTACAGATTGCTAGGCAATCTTTATCTGCACTGTGCCACCTAATCTTCACCACAATTCAGCTGAGACCTTCAATCTGAATTCTTTGCCTGTCTTCACTATCTACACTTGTGGGAAAGACCTATGCCCTTCACCTTGAAAACATTAACTCAATAATTTTATCTCGTGGGAGATTACAGCCATGTCTAGTGATTGGAAAGATGATGGACATGAAAGGATTTTCAAGGATAAAGATTCAGACTCCCTAAATTTCTTAAAGGTGGGAGGAAACTACTTTGACATGAAGGGACATAGTCTGTGAATTTCCAAATATCTCTTCCTTGAGTATGGCTAGCCCTTTGAATTAACAAGGTTGCCCCTCTATCTGGGAGGAAGAAAAGCCTGAAGCCTTCAAGTGAAATTTTAATTCAATTAGTGTCTTACCAATTGATGCAGCAACTAAGGACCCGCACTCTCTGATTAATATGCTGATGCTAAGACACAAGAGTGAACAGAATGCCCATTTGGATAAGGCCTGGCAGCAAAGCATGTCATTGCCATGGAAACCACAGAAAACCATTAATTAGCTATCAGATAAAATCATTGGAAAATTCCATACCCTGATATATCTTCTCTCTTAAAAGAGAAGGGCAAGAAGAGGGTCACACTAAAATAAGGCTCTCTTTGGTGCCTGAAATCATAGTTAAACAGAGACTACATGATGTGAAGTGGGTAGGGGGAGACTGGTATATAAAACAAATGGACAAAATAGGAATGAATCTTTGGAATTATTCAAGGCCAAGAATATAATATAGACCATGAAGTGATTTATTGGGTTGTCTATATTAATATAATAATCTCAAAGGAAATAATTTATCCTTTTATCTGTTATGTAGAAAAGAGGGATAAGATGGATCCACTAGATGGTGATAAATAACAGGGGAAGGGATGAGGGTGAGGAGTGATTAACCCCTAATAAACATGCAAGTCATATAACTTTCAAACTCATAAAGGGATAAGTAAAACTTAAGAAAGCAGAAAAGGATAAAACTTTTAAAAAGCCTGACATGTAAAAAGAGACACAACAATACAACTTACTACATAGAAAATCACAATAAATATAATTGGATAAAACTAATTAGATAAAAAGCAGAGGTCAGATTACAAATTGCAGATTAAAAATAAAAGTTGAAATTAAAAGATAGACAAAGATGTTAAACACGAACTAGTAAAATAAAACTGATGTAATAATAATGACAGTCAAAATATACTTTAAGGTAAAATACATGTTTAAGACTAAAAGGCCAATGTATCAGGAAGAATGGACAGAGGATGGAAGAATATACATATAGGATCCAAGACTCTTAGAAGTAAAAGAATATTTAAAGATATTTAAAACTTCAACTTCAGTGGTAAGCAATTATAGCCAAAGTTATTCTTCCAGTTACGAATATTGACTATAAATTTAATGTTTCATTATCTTAAAGTAAAAAAATAGTCCATGCCAATCACCTAATCAAGACAAAAAAATTCAGCTCTTCAGGATGTTTCAACTAATAAGATACCAAACTTGTCTCTCTTTCTCTCTCTCTCCCACTCTCCCTCTCTCTCATATTCTTTTTCTCTCTCATTTTCTTTCTCTCTCTTTCTCCACAATCATAAACATAGGCAATTTTCCAATTGAGGATCAACCAACTTCTTAGATGGTTATAATAGTCTCTGATTGTGTGTAGGCCACACTCCTGCTGAAACCTGCACAATATTAGTGACCCCAGCCTTGCCAAACTGAAATACCTAGATGGCAGATGTTGCTTAAATGTACTCTCCTAACCCAATGACTCTTCACTTACCAAACTACCATAACAGCCTGCAGTTACAAGCATAAGGTCATTTTCTCTTCAGCATCTGGTCTATTAGCATTTGAATCAAGGCATGTGGTATATTCTCTAACTTTCTTGGCTTGAAATTCTCCTCCCATCTCAACAAATTCATATATCATAAAAGATATAAGGATTAGAATGGGATAGATTTGAATCAAGGATTAGAAATAGCATCATATTTATTACATACACTTATCAAGTGGTGGAATTTAGAGAAACTATAGATCTCCCATTTATGTAATTTTCAGAGAATTGCACATATCTTTAAGAAATATAAATGCTTTAAGAGTTTTCACCACTAAAAATGTTCTCTCATGAGGACTTTTATTTCACAGATCTCTTAATACTCTGTCTTGAACATTCTGAAATGCTACACACCTTGAGTAAGAATTTCTCATCCAGTATAAATCACAAATTTATTTTCCTTTTTGCTATGTCAAATGACCTTGATAAAATTTTTAAATAGAAGCTTCACAGTTGATAAGGGGAAAGGAGGGATATACCCAAGCTGCTACTTGAAGTTGTAATGCTGATATCATGAAAGATGTATCTATGATCCCTGCAGCCTTAACCAAGGACAGAAGTTTGGTCTGACTTTGCCACAGGTCTGAATAAGTGAGGAGATGGTAATGCTCTTATAAATTAGAGAATGATTATAAACACTGCCACGGGTTTGTTAATTATATGGTGTTATCTTATAATACATAATTATAAATTAATAATGTCACCTGATATTTAGTTAGTTTGTGAAATGATTCTGAGCTTAAACGCTTGGCTCGGGCTCTCTGGGACTTCTTGAATTATCAAGTGCCTACAGAACCAGAATTTAATCTTATGTTTTCTTATTGTCGTCTCATAGTTCTGGGAGCTGGGAAGTCTAAGATCAAGGTGTCAGTAGGTTTATGCCAGTGAGGGCCTATTCCTCATAGATGGCAGCATCTTACTCTGTTCCCCTGGGGTAGAAAGGGCAAGGAAGTACATTCAAGCCTCTTCTTTAAGGACATCAGTTCTGTTCATGATGATGTAACCCTCAGGACTCAGTCACTTTCCAAACACACCATCTCTGAATACTATTATATGGGCATCAGTTTCCAGGACGTGGATTTGGGGAGGGCACCAACATGTAGGTCATAGCCTCATAACTTCACAGCGACTCAGTGGGAATGGGTCTAATCACTACTTCAGTGTACACAGGAAGAAACTGAGTCTTAAAAATATGAAGAAATTTGGATGCCTAATTATACCCTGTGCTGTTTCCTTATCATCTTTGACCATAGCATACAACACAATTTTCTTTCTGTTCCAAAAGCACTGAGACTTTATCAATAAAAAGATAGAATGAAGATATTACATCATGAAGAGGGATTTGTTATTTATTTGTTTTGGCACTGGAGATTAAACCCAGGGGCATTATACCTCTGAGCTATATCCCAGCTATTAATTTATGCATGTATGTATGTAATTATATATAAAACATTGTCTCACTAATTTTGGCCAAGAACTGAGGCTGGCCTAGAACCTGCTATCCTCCTATCTCAACTTCCCAGGTGTTGGGATTAAAGACCTATGCCAGCATACCCAGCATGGTAAAGAATTTTTAAATGGATTTTAATTTATATCTGTCTTTTCAGTGGACATCACTGAAAAGGCAGGTATAATTGCCACCCTCTAGCCTTAGAGGACCAGCATCTGAAGATCATAGGAAATGGATTCAGCACACACTCAGAAGAAGTAAAGAAGGCAGTGTTTACTGAGCTAGTATGTTGCCCCAGTATTTCACATGTGTCCTCTGTAGTCCTCACCAATCTCTAAGAGACAGTTGTTACTATGCCCACCATCCAGGTGAGGAAACCAGGGCACCAAAAAGTCTGGGTAACTTCAGCTTTGCAATTACTTACAGCTAAGGTATTGAGTGACAAGCATAAGATGGAGTGATTGTCAGCACTGTTTCTCAGGCCATGATGGTGCTCAATTCTTGGTGCTATTCTTTACAGGCTGTGTGATCCTGGAAAATCACTTAACCTCTGTCCTCTGCAGTTTCTTCATCTGGTATGTGATGCAAATAATGACTTCTACTTTAGGAGGCTGCCATAAGAAACTATTTTTTGCCCAATTTTTTTTACTCCTTACAAGAGTTAATGCAGTTAAGGGCTGCCTAGAGCTCCCTGCTGCATAGCAAGCATTCAGTAGAAACTAGTTTTCATGATTCTTTTAAGCCAGGCATGGCCCATGACCAAGGCTTGAAATCATTGTCCAAGGATGAATTTTGGGATGTGTGTGTGTGTGTGTGTGTGTGTGTGTGTGTGTGTGTGTTCTCTGAAATCCTCTCCAGCACAGGGACTGAGGAGAAGAGTAAGGGACAAATCCCTGCCTTCCAAAAGTCACAAGTGACTAATAACAACAGATATATTTAAAGCCCCCCAAATAAGGGAAGAGTGCAATCTGAAGAGATGTAGTTTTTAAACAATAAAAAAGGCATCTGGAAACAGGAGACCAACAGACTGAATTTGCAGAAGGAGCTCTCAGTAACTGTACCCAGTGTTCTCTCCCCTGACAGCCTTGGTACAGCATCACCCCATTTCCAGGCAAGCAGGAATGTTGCTTAGCAACCCAGCTAGGGACTGCAGAGCAAGCTCTGTGCTGGTGCATTAAGGGCTGCTACTGCAGTCCTGAAAAGGACCAGACTTTCACTTAAAACACCACCTCTAGCACAAGGGACACCCACAAATTGGAAGCACCTGGGAGGAGAGTCCTCTGAGGGGTAAGGTCGAGTAAAAGGCAGGCAAAGGGGAAAATAGAGAAAAATGTTTTTTTACCTTCAGACAGTGCAGAAACTTGATGTGCTACAAGAGAATCATGAAGCCCAGGTCTTTGTGAGTCTGCTTTATTGAATTCTGATGTGGCAATTGAGGCCAGCAGGATACCCCTGATTCCTAGCTCACACAGACCACCTCTCCTGCAGCTTCAGGTACTTGATTATTGCCCACAGGCTTAATAGCAAAGTAAGATCTGGAGAAAATACTGTCTTGAGTAGAGATCAGAGGTATAATTTCTAAGTGTCATACACATTAAGGAGAAGGAATATAACATGCTATTGGAGTATACAGTGTGGACCCATACCTTAGACTCTACAGGGAGGGGAAGGTCACAGAAAGCACCAGAAAAACTGATGTTTAATAAGAGTCTTGGGTGATAAGTCATGTTGGATGAAGAGACTATTATTCTACTAAGAGTAAACAGTTTATGTAGTAGTCCAGCTGGAGAGGAGAGACAGAGAAAGAAAAGATGAATTGTGGATAGGAAAGCAGAGTAATAGTAGCAGAAGAAGAGTGGTGTTTGGCCATGTAATGAAGGGTCTTGCAACACATATGGGGATTCCAGATTTCATTTTAATAGGAAAATAAAGCCACTGCAAAGTTTCAAGAATGTTGACACATGACCAGATATACTCAGCTTCCACTCTATTCTTGTATCCCAATACTTGTGTCTCTACTCTAGTCTTTTGAACTCCTTGCTTGATCTTACATCAACTTCCCCTATTCCTAAAGAAATAGGATCTTGCAATGTTTTTGGCTAGACCTCTGCTTCTTCCCTTGGTGCTTCTCTAAAGAGCTCAAGTTTTATCTCTTTACTTGCCTTTCTTCTGCTCTGCCTGTTATACAATTCTCAAATATAGCGCTTTCTTGGATGCCCTGATGCTCTGTGATTGGAATACCTCTCTCCTACCCACTGTCTTCCCTACACTAGACAAGGCCACTAAGTAGTCATCTCCCACACACTTCGGCAGCTGTGTCTGAACCACCTGCTTGTTCAGAAACTGATTGACTCCAAGCAGTTGTCTCCTTTCAAGTTCTGGTCAGCCCAGAGATGGCATAAGAAATCCATCAATCTATCTGTGCCGCTCACCTCTTTAGAATAATACTGAAGAAAGGAACATACACTATGAAGTCAGCTTCTCTTAAGTTTTATAAGACTTAGCTGTGTGACCATTGACAAGTTACTTTATCTCTCTGAGCCTGGGTTTATCATTTTTATATGAAGATATTGTCAGTCTATTAGTGGTGTTTTTATGAAGATTAAAAGAGAATATAGAAAGTAAACACCTCTAATAGCACCTTGAAACTTGTAGGGCTGAGATAAACCCTGTTTTCTCTCCATTCTCCTCTGAAAGTGTGTTTTATATCCCCATTCCTGATTTTGATCCTTACAATGATTTCCTAAGTTTAGAGTATTAAAGGGGATTATGCATATAAAGCATCAGGCACCTAGCAAAAATAAGATAAATATAGCTACTATTAGTAATTATTATAATTAATGAAGCAGTATATCCTACTGAAGGGATTAGCTGTGTCTTATTTTCTTGTATATAGGCTCATCATAATTGAATAGGAGGTAACCATCCATCCTTAAAATGCAATACGTTTTATACCTAGGGCTCTGTACAAAATTTGGGAAGAACCGTCAACTTCTGACAGCTTTGTCTTGGTTTCAGAGGCCTTCCTGTAAAAATGTCCATATGGTATCATCAAAAGGTCCACATTCCTGGATACTGTTTTCAGCTTATTCTAGAAGAATGGCCACTGATGTGGCAGTAGATAATGATGATGGCTGTTACAGATTCAATTGAGTCTCCTTCCCTCAAGTTTATATGTTTGCAGTCCTAACCCTTAGTACAGTAGACTATGACTGTGTGTGGAGATAGGGCATTTAAAAAGATAATTAAGTTAAAATGAGGTTGTTTGGAACTCTAAGCAATCTACTTGGTTCCCTTATATTAAGAGGCAATTTGGACACACAAAGAGACATGAAATAAAAGATCTTTGGGTACATAATAAAAAGCTGGGCATCTGCAGACCAAGGAGAGAGGCCTCAGAAGAAATTAAACCTGCTGTACCTTGATTTTAGGCTTCTAAACTCCAGAAATATTAAAAATATATATTTACCTTTAAAAGACATCTAGCCTATGGAATTTTGTTGTACAAACCCTAGAAAAATAATGTAGCGACTCATCAAATAATTAGGCTGCAGCAGAGTGTGGTGGTACACATCTGTAATCTGAGTACTTGGGAGGCTGAAACAGAAGGATCATACGTTTGCAGCCAACCTCAGAAACTTAGCTAGACCCTCAGCAACTTGCAAGACCTTGTTTCAGATCTACAAAAGGTGGGGGGACTGGTGATGTAGCTCAGATGTATAATGTCCCTAGGTTCAATTCCCATACCAAAAAATAAAGTAAAAGGCTACATCAGTTTGGAGGTAGAGGAGCTAGATGGAGTGAGACATGTGCTTGAATCAGAAGAAAGAAGTAATTCTTCAGAAGGTGATGAAGTAGATTGGATTTCCTGTGTGTGGCTGGATGAGAAGAGGACCTTCATCTCTTGCATATGGAGAAGTGGACCAATGCAACTGCCGCCTAGGTGACTTGGAAAATGGACACCTGGCATGTGACCTCACAGGCACTTAGGTCCTTTTGTGAAGACTCTCAGGGCCATGAGTGGACACTACGAACAACTTCATTATGGCTGCCTGTAAAAGCAGCATGCTGGAAAATACAGGATTCCTCTACAGGATCTCCAGATAATGACAGTTGTGACTGAGCATGTATTTGGGATTAATTCAATATCCAAGAGAGGGTTTGAGGAAAATCCATTAGAAAATGCAATTTTCAACTTATTAATCAGGTAGGTAACAAGCTAGAACAGATATCACTTAAAAAGAAAGGTGTATTTCATTCCCAACATATATATGTTGTGAAATACACTAATATCCATTATATTTAAGTAGGTGGGGCAACTTCAAGTCATAATATTAAGGTAAGGTGCAGGTTCATCTCCCTCTGCAGAATTCTTAGTACTGCAATAGTACCTGGCATCAGCAATGTTCTACATGAGCATTTGTTGAATGAGAAAAAAAAAAAAAAACAAAGGAGTATTCATATGTTATATCCTTTAGCCAGAGATGCACAGACAGAAGCCCAGAGTGGTAAAGACACCCAGCCAACATCACCGAGAGTCAATAACAGAGACGAGGCAATATTGAAAGCATGAACCATCATTTCAGTGTTCCGCAAGAGATCCATGCAGATATTTAACATCCTTTCTCTATATGACTCTAGCTCAGTATGCTTCCTGGACCAGGCCAATGGATGGGCCTAATGATGCACTGTGACAAATCCTCTTTTCCTCTGCCCTTGTGAAAAGAGAATTTGCCATCTTTTCTGATCATTAGGCTAGCAGCATCAATCTGGAAGTTTGTTAATGACACTGACCCGAATCTGTCATGTTGCATGGAACTCTTCACAGAAGCATGAATCTGCTGCCATATAACTACTTTATTGCACATGGAACTCTCTAATAAGCTGATTAAAAAATAACTGTCTGAAGCCTTGATGTGTACTTCCCAGACATCTGATATGAAGGAAAGTGAATGAAAACAGCACCCTGAGTATGAAACACCAAAGATCTGTTGTTTTAGAAGGTGCTCGTAGTTAGTTTGTGACACTTTCTTCATTTTAACCAAGGCAAAGGTCTGGCTTCAGCGTATTCTCATTTGAAATTTTATTTGAGCTGTTTCCAAGTCCTTTTAGTACATGAGGGATAAAATGATAGGTATGTAGTAGGACTTCCAAGGATAGATTGATTTCTGACTCTTAGCCATTAAGATACTTCATTTTATGACTTACATGGCTGGCATTGTGGCATAGGTACATATACCTAATTCTCAAAAAGAAAAATCTGAAATAAGGTATGATTATTTGACCCTCAAATGTCCCCCAAAGACTCATGCATTGCAGGCTGTCTTAATGTATCAATGTTCAGAAGTGGAGCTTTTATTTTTTTAAATGTATTTTTATTTTATTTTTGTGGTACTGGGGATTGAACCCAGGCGTTTTCTACCTTGGAGAATTCAAGAATACCCCCTACCCCTATTTTTATTTTTCTGTTTTGAAACAGGGTCTTGCTACATTTATGAGATTATTGCTAAATTACTGAGGCTGGACTTGAACCTGTGCTCCTCCTCTCTCAGCCTCCCACGTATTGGAATTATAGTCATGCACCACCATGCCTGGCTAGAAGTGAAACTTTTGAAAAATTATTGGATAATGAGGGTTCTGACCTCTTCAGTAAATTAATCCATTTGATGTACTTATAATTTGAATGGACTACTGAGAGGTGATAGAAACTGTAAGGTGTCAGGTCTAGATTAAGGGAGCAAGTTCTTGGGACTGTGCCCTTGGGGACTATATTTTGTTTCTCATCCCATTTCCTCTTCCCGGCTTCCTGGATGCCAGGAGCTGGGTGGATTTCCTTTGCCATCCCATTATTCCATGACATTCTGTCTCACCTCAAGCCCAATGTAATGTAGCCAGGCAATCATGAACCAAAACCTCTAAAATCATGAGTCAAAATAGACCTTCCCTCCTCTGAGTTGCTTCTTTCAGGTGTTTCTCCCAGTGACTAGCACAGAGGGTATGGACATACTCATTTAACCAAAGAAGTAATTGAGTCTCAGAAAGTGTCTTTGACCTTAAGATATTAGAGGCACAGAACTCCTAAAGTCTATCTAACACCCAAATTCTTGTTATTGAAGCTATCTATTCCTACCTTCATCTGAAAAAACTTGAGTGCCTATTATGTGCTTGACACTACACAAAGCTGGCTTGCTACCTCAAAGCCAAGGAAAATGGAGGAATAATCCTTCAATCAGGAAATTTCCATGCTGTATTGAGGGTGGTGATCTGCTTGGTGAAATGCAGACTTTACTCTTGCCAGTTCGTTCTCATTTTGTTGAGAAACTTCACCTCATAAATGAGAACAATACTTTATAGTTGACCATTGAGCATAAAAAATTAACTGAAGAGATTTAGGTTGCTCAAAGCATGGACCTTTCCAAGAAAGACCTGTTTTCAGGACTGGCCTTTGGCCAGTTCCCAAGAGATGATTTCTGGTATACTCTTCCAAGAAATAGTATTTTTATAGGACTAGAGATTTTGCCCCTGATATACCATTTTAACTGGATACTTTCTGCTAAGTAGTATTATTTAGGATGAATTACCTGCTTCTGCTCTGGGGACCCTGAGTCATAGTAGCTGAGGCCAGTTATGCAAATGCTCTATGACTTTGTAACTGATTCCCCACACACATTTTGTAACACATTCCTTACACACTGAGGCTCAGGTGAGCTTTCCCTAGTTCAAACACCTTACTTTGTTGTCATGCATTGTATCTGGGAAGGTTAAAGGTGTCTATGTCACCCTGCAAGTAGAGGACACTTGGAAGCTTGTACCTTGATTCTCTTGGACTTTGCCTATGTGCTCTTCTCCCTTGTTCTGACTTTAATGTGTACTTCTCACAGTAATAATTTTCGATAATGAATAAGACACAACTTTTCTCCTAATGAATCATCAGCCTTATGGTGGTCATGCTCTCCCCTGACACAAGTATCCACTTCCCCAGCCTCTTCCCACTCTAGCCAGCACCTGCATTGGTAGGGCATAGATGACAGAGGAATCTTCTGGGGTCAAGTTTGGTTTTTTTGGGTAGAGTTTTGGGGGCCCAATGTCTCCTGCATTCTAAACCAGTGAAGACTAAAGGTGGTTAACAGTTGTAGGGCTAACTATTGTCTGTCATACTGATTAGGAAGGGTCAGAGGACATGACTTAGATGTGAACCATAAGGGCATCTCTGTTATTCCATCCTTAAATTGTGGGTATATACACCAAATCACAAAGAATTCTGGAAAGGCACATGCTTCTCTTATTGAGGACTAGGTTTCCATTCCAAGCTTCTGCCATGTCTGCAGAAGATCAGTGCAGCACTCTATAAGTAGGTCAATCCCAGGAGGAGAGGCGACTTGCTCTCTCAAACCCACCCATCAGAACACTAACTCCGCTTTCATGTGGGGAATAAGTAGGGAGGTGGAGAGACAGATGAATAGGGCTTCTAATTAATGGGTGCCCTTCTGTGCAGAACCAGTGAGCTGGAGGAAAGATAATTGCCTGTCTGTGGTAGGGAGTAAGGAACTCTGCCAAGACCAGAACTCCCAGTGTTCCTTGGATTCCAAGATGTGTGCTCCAGCACTGATCCACATTGACCTCCCTGCAAACACTGGACTTTTTATTGTTGATGTCCCGATCTCAGAGTCTCAATGGTATAAGATAACTGAAGATACTTAAAATGAAAAAAAGCTCAAAATGCCCTTCACTGATCTTAAATGATATCATATGTTTTAAAAAAAACAACTATCCCCTTTCCTACAGACACATGGGAATTTCTCAGAGTCTATGTCTTACATTTCAGGTAGAAACAAACTCTTAATTCTTCCCAAATTGTTTCACAGCCTATCAGAATGCAGCCATATACTCAGGCCTTAACCATGTCTTAGCCCTGTACCCTATTAACAGGCTAAGACTTATATTATGTGATATAGGTTTTATTTGTCTCAGCTCCATTCAGTTGCTCATTTCATAAACTTTTTTTAAGCATAAGTTTTGCAGCAGATGCTGCTCTATATCTTAAATATAGAACAATGACTGAGTTCCCTGCCTAGAAATGTTTATCTTTAGTTTTAGAGTTGGGACATGCTGAGAAAACAGAATCATGCATCTCAGAGCTAAGATAGGCACATTTGCAATACACCATCAAAGCACAGGCGACGCAGTCGTTCATTTCTGGGTCAGCCATTTTTTTATTTGCAATCTAAACCATCCACTCTTGCTTTGCCATTCATATCAACTCTGTTCTCTCCCAACCTTCAATTTTATCTTTTTTCCCTCATGCTTCAGTGATGTCCATCATCCACTCATGATTTGGTTAGCATGCCCCACATCTAGATCTCTCGTCAGCCTTGATGTTGATAGCTTGGATCAAACGTTCTATTGAACACTATTCTTGTGTTCTATCTTTACTAAAGTACTAAATTCAAGGTCATTCCAATTCAGGCAGGACCTGCGTTTCAAACTTTCTTAGCACATTCTGCTGCAAGGTTCTTGTGACCTGGCACAAATTGTACCTCCAGAGACCTAGAGGCTGTGGAGTACTTTCTTGTGAAAAACTATGTCCTGGAATTGCTTTATTCAAGTTGAGCCACACTCCACTCACTTCCTGATTTCTGGGCAAGACTTAAAGCCTTAATGTTGTGTCATTGATTTCTTAAGGTGTTCTGTTGCATATTTTAATTGTTACTGTTTTGTTCTTCATCCCAAGGTGATTTTATCAGAAAAAAAAACATGCTTAAAGAAGCTGAATTAAATACTGAGAAATCTCATAAATTCAGACTCCACTAATTCAGGCTGGCTGAAAACATAACATTGTGCTGTCTAGAACTAAAAATTAAAAATTAAATAAAGTAATGGTGCAAATAAGACTTCAGGGTGATAGGAAAATTTTTTACCTGCTTCAAAGATATCATACCCAAATACTTTTAGGCATTCTAGAAGGGCCAACAACATATAAATAATTTTCTTTGTTTGTTCAGTAAGGCTAAAGATTTGTTCTTCAAAGAAGAATTTTCTATAAGGCAAAGCTTTCTTTTAGTTTCTTTTAATTCTATAGAATAAGAAGAAATAAGACTATCTATCTTTAAACTATCAAGTCCCTCTTTTTCATAATGTTAAATAAAAGAGACATATTGCATCCATAACTAAATATATATGTGTGCATTAAAAACACAATGGAAACATTTTAAAATAAAGTGGCATATTGATGGTTGCTAGGATTAAAGGGGATTTTTATATTACATTATATTTTATATTTGTAAGGATTTTCTACAGTATACTCTCATTTTTATCACTGATATAAAAATGTAAAAAATTGCTAATATTTAAATATTTAACACATATTTTCTTTAAGTAGAATCTATTAAGTAAAGCTGAATCATATTCAGCATTTATGAGCAAGAGGATGGGGTGGCTGGTGTGAGAAGCTGGCTCACCACCAGTCCAAAGTTTATCTTCAGGCCATCCTTGTTGAAGTCAATCTGAATCTTGTCTGGAATTCATTTTAGAACATTAAATGAGCCAAAAATCTTCACATTTTTCATTAGCAACCACCCATCAGCTCCCTGTTATAGAAGAATTGAGTTAAATATGGAGGCCATGTTGACTATGCCCTGTATTTGCTTTGTAGCAATTCCAAGGCATTGTGGTCAAACTGAGGTAGCTTATACAGAGCCCAGTTGCCTATGTGATTACCCAGTGGCTTTTTAGCACTAATGGCCTCCAGTAAAAGTCTTCCAACGCCTACTATTTACCACTATAATTATTTTAATAACTGTTGCAATATTAAATATATTACTCCATGTAAAACATCATGCATTTTAAAGATAAAATTTAGGTTTTTTTTAATCACAAATAACCACAGAATGCCACTCAGTAATATGAGATAAATTTCCAGGTTCCCACAGCTGGTGCACAGTGGGGATAAGGTACAAACCTAATTTAATCTCCCGTTCCTAACACCACACAGCCTGCTACAAGCCCCAATGGCCAGACTGCATTCTGATGGCCTCAAATATCTGTGCTGGGAACTCTAAAGAGCTCATACTGTTTGCTGGTCACTCTTGAACTTTAATGCTTGATTCCTGAGATAAACATGGGGTTGGATTGACCGAGATAATGCCCCCGGAGGCTAGAGCATATTTTTTTTTTTTTTAGTTTAGAGAAAGCATTCTATAAAGAAAGAACATTGGACTCAGGGTCAGACATGTTGATTTTCAAGCTCTGCTTCAGCACCTAATTAAATGTGTGAACTTGAGATTTGTACTTCGCCTCTCTAATCCTCCATTTTCTGTAAAATGATCAACATCTATAGTTGGTTAGGAGAAAAAAAAATCAAGATAATGTATTTGATGGTACCACAAAAAGTTTTCCTTTTATTAGTGTAATTTGTAATTAATAAGATTTTCATCATCAACTGTCATCATAGGTCTAAGCATGCAATCAGGAATTCTCTGAATGAGACAGGATGGATCAGCTTTTATTTAATAGAGGTTTCATTGGGTCTTTCTAAAAGCAAAGAATGCTGTTTAAAATAGGGAGCCGGCTCACTTGAGTCCAGTCCACAATCAGGCAATTGTTCATTTCTTTTCTCCCTGCCCTAACCTTCTAAAACCCTGATCTGTGCTTAGATATTTTAATATTAATAGAATAGATGTCAGACGTCTTGATGAATCACTGGTTAGGAAGATTGTCCTAACTGTAATCATCTCCAAATCTCAGTGTCATAACATAATAAAATTCTATTTCTTCCTGAAAGCATGGCCCACTGTGGACTGGTGGCTCTTTCGTATCTCCATTCTAAGAAGTAACACAAAAATCTAGAACCTCTATTCTTGCAATATGCCCATCATAAAAACCTGAGGTTTGCTGTATAATAAGAGAGACAGAATATTGCTGAAGATTTTTATGGGTCAGAACTGGGTGTTTTATGTATCTTTTAGACCACACTCTAGTGCCCAGAATATGTTACCTGGCTCCAGCCTTTTGCATGTCTTACTGTGTGTCCAGGAAGAGGAGATGGAAGTCATGAATGCCAAAATTTCTTTTCTGGGAGTAGGAGAAGGTGCAGCCTTTATGCACCGAAGTCTATTCTCATTGGCTGATGTCTTTGCTGTTCCAGCTGTTTAGCCTTTTGTTGGCTGGGATGGCTTGTTATGGTGATTAAGGGAAGTATTGAAATAGGTTTATGGTTTGTTTCATTTTGTTTCATTCCACTCCATTTTATTTTATTCTATGAACAGAGTGCAATTTTATTGTCTACGAATTACTTTCCCAAATGTCTTATAATTGGAGTCATATAGTATATAGCCTTTTCAAATTGAGATTTTCACTTAACAGTATGCATTTAAAATTCACCCGTGTTTTGGGTGTCTTGATACCTTCTTTCTTCTAATTGCCCTTTTGAACAGGTGTGCTAGTTTGTTTATTCATTCTCCAATTGAAGAGCTACTTGGTTACTTCCAGTTTGGGCATGTATAATATAGCTGGCATACATATTCATAAGAAGAATTTATGTATACAAAAAATTTCAGATAAGTTGGGTTGATTCCTAGGAGCAAAATTTTTTGATCCAATGGTAAAACTATATCTGATTTTGTTAGGATTGCCAAACTGTTTTTCAAACTAGGTGTGTAATTTTTCATTCCCAGCAGCAATAAATGAGAGTCCATTGCTCCATATTCTCATCAGTATTTTGTATCATCAGTCTTTTTTTTTTGGTACTGCAGATTGAAACCAGAGTCGTTCTACCTCTGAGCTACACCTTATCTCTATTTTCTATTCTTTCTTTTTAAAACAGGGTCTCACTAAGTTGCAAAGGACCTCAGGAAGTAGATGAGGCTGGCCACAAACCAGCTATCTTCCAGTCTCAGCTTTCCAAGTACTGGGATTACACATATGCACCATCATGCCTGGGTATTATCAATCTTTTTATGAGTCCTTCAAATAACTGTGTTGTTGCTAGGCTTTTCATTAAAACTTCACATGGAATAGCAGATCATCTGGTGACAGCACTGCTACTCTAGCCAGGAATACCAGGTATGGCTGGTTAAGGGATAGTGTGATAGAAGAGATTATTTTCCTGAGTTTATTGGATGAGGAAGCACATGAGATTAGACTATCTCAAATCCTTCCTCATTAGAAGACTGAATGATGAGCTGGTGAGAACTCTGACTGACCCATCTCCTGGGCATTGCCATAGTAACCTATTGAGTAGTCTCCTCTGAATCCTTCTCTTACTTTCCCACTTAGAAGATAGACTTGCTGGTATGTAAACTGTGGAATGGATTTCACATAGCAGAATTAGCTGGGAAAGGTAAACAAATCTAAATGATCACCTACAGAACTTGATCATTGAGGACTTCCAGTGAAAAACAACATGGTTGTTGTTTCAGAGACACAGAAGCTGATCACTAAGAAGATACATACCTCAGGGAAGAGGATACAAGACCAAGGGTGCGAAGGGAGTATGGATCAGTATCTCAGGAACTGAGCTTCCAACTGTCCAACTCCTTCTCTTCACACAAAGCAAAGAGCTAGCCTAGGCAGAGATGACTGATAACATAATAGGATTCAGTATTGTACATGGAGATTGTAAAATGACATATATCGTATGCATGGCAACAGTATGGTACCAGGTGTATGGAAATACTTTCATGCCATGTTCAGAAAAGCATATGTTATTGAAACCAGCCAGAAGCAAGATAGTGAGTGTGCAATCAGAAGAATAAATGAGACTGCAAATGTTTAAACAGTGTTCAGTGAAAAATTATCAAGAAAGAAAATAAGCAAAGTAGCTTTAGTAAAGAAAAAAGCCCATGAAGTAGTACAAAAGAAGAAAATAAGATGAGAGGGAACTGGCATTGAAAGTGAGTCATGAGTGGGAACCAGGCACATAGGTGCATGTCTGTAATCTCAGTAATTAGGAAGTAGAGAAAGGAGGATCAAATTTTTGAGGATGGCATCAGGAACATATCTAGACTCTCAGCAACCTAGAAAGACCCTGTTTCAAAACCAAATAAACAAAAAAGGATGGGGTTGTAGCTTAGAAGTAAAATGAACCTGGGTTTAATCACTTGTATAAGTAGATAAGTAAGTAAGTAAGTAAGTAAAATAAAGTGAGTTGGATTCATTTTAAAAGTAAAAAAAAAAAAAAACAGAGGGAAAGAAAACAAAACTATTACAAAATTATATTCCCATGAAAAGAAAAACAGAGTGAAGCTAAAACTTCTCTGAACACCAAATACGGGGGTGTGAAAGATAGGCTTTGAAAAATAATGTAAAAATAGCATGAAGAAAAAAAGAATAAAAGTGATTAGAAAGAAACTTATAGCCTTGGAATATAACACAAACATATGAATGATTAATTTTTCTATAAAAGAGAACCAATAAGACAGAAAACCATATTTTATAACACAGTAGAAAACATACTGAATTAAAGAAATACATATCAAAATAAAATGTATATCAAGTCTTAAAAAGGTTGATGTAACGAACAGATACACATCTAAAGAAAAATATATTAATGTGAGACAACACTGTAGGTTATTAAATTTCAAAGACAAAGAATGATTTTCAAAGGCATTGAAACATACCTATCTCCTTCAAGGAAGTGGGTGAGCAATAGACAAGCCTGATTTGTTTTGTCTTGTTTTTTCTGGAAAACACTCAATGTGACAAATGTAGCAATGTCCATCTGATCAAGATGGAAGGAAGTGTGACCCAGAGATTTTATACTCTAAGAAACTGGTGTTCAAGAAGAAAGGCAACCAAAAGCCATTTTACACATGATAGAACTCAAAGTAAATGTCACCCATGTGCCTTACTTGAAAAAAAAAAAAAGGTGTGGTTGTAAAATCCATTCAACCAAGAAATGAAGCAAAGTAAAATTCATGGGGACAGAAGAACCACGAAAACAAAGTTCGTATGAACTGAATTTATTTTAATCTAAAAAGAAGGCTGAAGGATGGTAGTAATTTTTGTTACTATGAAAACTGTTAAATGTTATAAACCATGAAAATATGTATGGAAATGAAACTAAAAAAAATTGGAAGTGAGAACATGGGGGGACAGACGTGTGTGTATGTGTGTGTGTGTGTGTGTGTGTGTGTGTGTGTGCACTAATATTACTTATTTTTCATTGTAATGGAAGACTTCTATAAACATTAAGTTTGAGAACACAAGAAAGGAGTATTTACACATATTATTAGTAACTCAAGTATAACAGATAGGGCTTAATTTTTTTTTGCTGAATAATCATCCAACTTATAAGAAGGAAATAAAATACAAAGCAACTCAAAGAAGCACATATTCCCAAGCAAAACAGAAAATCCAGGAGAACAAAAATCAGAAACTAACTCAAGATGAAATGGCAGAACTAATAAAAATTCTACAATACTGAAGACATACTTTTAAAAACAAATGAATTAAGCTGTAAGCATGAGATAAAACTAAACGCAAAGTATAAGTACTTATATAAGATAAAGTTACTTTGTAGTGACAGAAGTAAGAATTCATCGTCATCATTTGTTTATTCTTATCACAGTGTTAACATTAAGGAAAAAGTGCAGAAAATGTAAAACTTGCTACATTAAAAACAATATTGGTTAGGCATTCTAATTCAACTCTTGGCTTAAGAAAGATACATCAAAGAAAAGAAAAAATAAAGTAAGATTATGTCACACCATAGCATAACTAATAAAGCAGATGCCATTACTTCTATATAAAGAACAGTAAATACATGTCAAAAGGTGCCCACATAACATTTGCATATTTCAGTCTGGGGTTTATTTACTCTTAAGACTCAAGATTGATTGAAAAATATTAAAAACTGAGAGATCATATATCTCATCCCAATAAAATCCAAATGGGCTTGCTAGAAGTTCAGAAACCTCACTCCACCTTTTAAACAATCCAAAGAGCAAAAAGAAAAAGCACAACTAAAAATGCTAAACATTTAGAAAATAACAGTCATGAAAATGCCACATCTCTTGCTTTACATAATAGAGTCATAATTATGCTTAGAGCATAATTCATAGCTATAAACACATTACTATGTAAAAACATGAAAATAAATGAATTAATCATTTATATAAAGGTTAGAAAATGAAAAACAAAATGAATTTAAGGAAAACAAAAGGTGAGAATTAATAAGTAAAGGTAAAATTAATGGTTTTGAAAATAGAAACAGTAGAATTAATAAATACAATGAAAAATTGTTGCTTTGGAAAAATAGGCTACCCATTAACTAATTTAAAAAAGTATGGGTTTGTTTTTGTTGAGGGTGTGGTGGTGACTGGAATAAGATAATACACTAAAACCAGATAATTGGGACAAATAGAATAGAAAAATTAAAATACTAGCCTTTCTGAATATTGACATAAATATATTGATATAAACATCCTAAAGTCTCAGGAAATAGAAACTATTTTTATATAAATTAATAGATTAATGTATTATAATCAGGCAAATATTTTTCTAGGAAAGAAGAGTCAATTAGAGCTTATATATCACATGACTATTATTAATATCTTGATGAAGCAAAAGAAAATCAGCCTCATTGTATAGTTATCTTAATAAGTACTCTAATAAATTATGAAAATCACCTATACTTGGTTTTATATGTGCTTAATAAATTATAAAATGCATATTTTCTTAATCCTATGTGAATAAAATACTTGGTGGTTTTGAAACAGAAGCATTTTTATTAAAGTCAAGAACAAGGCAAAGAAAATACTCTGTTGACTTATTTAACATTTTCTGGAAGTCGTTGCATTTGAAGAAAAGAAGAAAATATAAAATATTAATAAAAGAAGATGGGGTTTAGTGTGGTGGTGCTCACCTGTAATTCTAGCACTTAAGATGATTTGAGACAGGAGAACTGAAGCCAGCAAAGACCTCCAGCAACTTAGCAAGACTCTTTTAAAAATAATTTATAAAGGATAGAAAATCATTATTGACACATGAAAAGACTATCATCAAGAACCTAGAAAAATTAAGTTAAATTATCAGAATTCAGATAACTTATAAGGTAATTAGTAAGAATTTTTAATAAAAATTCAATAACACTTATAATTATACTATTTAATATAAATTTAATGTAAGAACATATCTAATTTATGAATGCAATAATAAAGATTAATATTCTAGAACTAAACTTAATATGATACGTGCAGGGCTTCTGTGAAGAAAAATAACTGTGAAACTCAGAGCCATCAAAAAAGATGTGAATAAAGGACAATATTTTCCTGGTTCTTTTATAAGATGATGCAAAAGGTAAAAACATATATATGCATGTACAACTATGTTAAGTGTTCAGTGAAAACACCTACTATGTTTCACTTTGGAATTTGAAAATATGATTCTAAAAATTTATCTGGTAAATAAACATGAAGAAATTGCAAGAAATATTTTGATTAAGAAGAGAAATGAGCTGTGCATGGTGGCACATCTCATGTTCCCATACAGACTCAATTACTTATTGAGGCCCTCTGCAACTTAGTGAGACCTTGTTTCAAAAATAAAAGAATAAAAAAAAATAGGGCTGAGGGTGTAGCTCAGAAGTAGAATGCCCCTGGGTTCAATCCTCAGTAACACACACACACACACACACACACACACACACACACACAGAAAAAGAAAAATGAGGGGATTGGAACCATCAGATTTTAAAATGCATCAAAAAGACATGTTAACTAAACGCATGTGTGATTGTGGTAAGAACAGATTAACACAATAGGCAACATAACTATTCTCCAAAGAGGCCCAAGTCCATACTGGGGAAATGATTCATTGTAGAAATACAAGTTTATTTAAGTAGATTTTTTTCAGATAACAGGGTAGCCAGTTGTTATCGTCAGAAAAAGGAAAGCTAAATCCTCATCTTATATTTCACACCAAAATAAATTTTAGGTAATTCAAAATTTAGGAAGAAATATGAAATAATAGACATAAAAAATCAAGCAGGGTTATTACAGATAAGGATAATATACTATTTATTTATAAATCAGAGGAAAGGATGTTAAATATTTTCACAATAAATAAATTAAATATATTTGCAGTGACAGATGTTTATCCTGATGTAAACATTACACAGTGTATACCTGTACTGAAACATTTAATGTTGAATAGGTACAATTCTTATGTTTTCATGTATACATGTATAGTTTAATAAATTTAATTTAGATTGAAAACATATTGAGATGCAAAGGTCTTTTTTATTTTATAAGATTAGAAATTGTCAAGATACACATTGTTAACCATACATTGCAAACAAATACTTCTGTACAATATTCAGAACCATAACCAAAGTCAAACGTAAAACATAGACTTATGTAACACACAGGACAAATAGTCGAAGCCCTTAACAGATAAGGAACTCTTATCATATCTATAAGAATAAAATAACTGTGTCTCAATGTGAAACTTGAAAGGACATCAGAAGGTAAATTACTGAAAATGCATCCTTGCAGAGATCAACACAAATACCAAGAGAAAGAAAACTTACCAAACCTTCTCATAATTAAAGAAGATTTAAAAAACTAAGCCGGGCATGGTGGCACGTGCTTGTAATTTCAGCATTTGGGAGGCTGAGACAGGAGGATGCAGCTCAAGGCCAGCCTCAGCTACCCAGTGAGGCCCTTTGCAACTCAGTGAGACCCTGTTTCAAAATAGAGAATAAAAAACTGGGTTGCTGAAAGTGTAGCTCAGAGATAGAATGCCCCTGGGTTCCATGCCCAGTACCCCCCCCAAAAAAAAATAAACCTTAAAAAACTAGATAACACTTATATTTATTGTTTTACCAAAGATAAAGAAGGGCAGTGAGTCTATAAGGAAGCAGGAAATCTCTCACACTGCTGATTAATGTATAGAATAAAAACATTTTGGCTGTTTTAATTATGATAAAAATCTGCACTGGTTGGTTCTTTGTTCAGCAATGTAATGTTTAAGAACATATCCTACAAATACTTTTAGTTATATGTATGTAAGACTATTCTCTAAATTCCCCCCAAAAGCTAATTAAATTAAAATTTTAAAAGACTAAGTTAATTAACCCATGCCATGAAACAATCCATAGTTTATTCCAAAAATGGAGAATTTTCAATTTTTAGCACTAGGGATTGAATTCAGGAGCTTTCTACCTCCAAGTCATACCCACAAACCTATTTTAATTTTAATTTTGAAACCTAGTCTCCCTAGGTTGCTGGAAGTCTCACTATATTGTCAGGTTGTCTTTGAGCCTGCAATACTCCTGTCTTCGCCTCCCAGATTCTGGGATTACAGGTGTGCCACCACACTTGACTTGGAAAATATTCTTAGGTGCAATTATAAAAAAAAATAATCCACATTTAGGGCCGGGCGTGGTGGCGCACGCTTGTAATCCCCGCGCTTGGGAGGCGGAGACAGGAGGATCGCGCAGGTTCGAAGCCAGCCGCGCTGGCGTAAGAGACCCTGTTTCAAAAATATAAAATAGGTCTGGGAGTTTAGCCCGGAGGACGAAGGGCTTCCAGGATCCCCAGTACCACCAAACAAAAAAAAAAATCCACATTTAGAAAATGATATCACAAATCAGTGTATGGAACAGTATACAGTAAGGACCCATCTACTTTGAATAAATTAATAAATAATACATGCACTTTCTAATTTGTGCTTTCACCATTTCTGAAAGAATTCACTAAAAGCAATTTCCAATAATAGTGTTCTTTGAAATGTGGACTGTGAGGCTATCTTTTCAGGGAGATTACTTGTCACTCTTTTATCACTTACACTACATATTTTTACCAACTGTATGCATTTCTTTTACAGCAAAAGTTTTAAGAGAAAAAAATGGCCATATTTTTCCACAAATGAGTGAGTTAGATAAGTAATATTATTTGTAAAATATATTTATGGCCTATGTAAATAAACTTACAAATAATTAAAGTATATTTTATCTTGAATAAAAGAAACTGATGGATGGATGATAAAACATCCATCAGTTAAAATGTTAGTTAAAAAGTTAAAGTGTCAGTCCATGGAGAGATACAGAGTCCATTGGAGTTCTCGCCCATCATTAAAGGCCTGTAATTTACATTCATCCGTGGAACAAGCAACCAGGCTCCAGGCATTTTGCTTACTTTCCATGATTCTCAATTTCATAATAAGATGGAATAATAATAATAGTAACAGTGATAATTATATTAATACCTAACTCATAAAACTATTATAAGGATTAAATAAGAAAATGACCATAAAGATTTATCACGGTTCCTGACACCGTAATTTCTTAAGAATTATTAGCTGTAATCAAGAATTAAAAAGAAGATGCCAGCCGTTCTCTCAGTTCAGAAGTATACTGTAAGACATCAAGGGACAGAGAGAGAGAGAGAGAGAGAGAGAGAGAGAGAGAGAGAGAGAGAGAGAGAGAGAGAGAGAATCTGTAAATATATAGACTTAGCAATGTATCTTCTAAACACAATGTGGGAATCATATTGTTTGAAGACCTGCTTTTATTCATTAACAGCACACAAGCAATGTCTTTCTTTCACCATGACCACAGCATCCACACTTAACACAGCACACTTGAGGCTTCAGTTGATCTACTCCTATTCACTTGCAATTCTTTGTCTCCCACCACACTTTTCCTTGGAAGTTGGGCTCCTGTCTCAGCTGCCCTAGCAGAGCAAAGGACTCCAGCACTGGCCATTCCAGAACACAGCTTGGGACCACATGCACTTTGGATTCGACCTATCTGCAATCCCATCTTGGTTCCAATATCTACCAGTGTTGGCCATGGCAGATTCAGTTGGCATCATTTGGTAAGACAAATTTGCTTTTGATGAGAGGAACTTTTCTTGTTTATACATCAGAATAACTGTTGGGTTTATGAGCCAGAACATAGCAATAATTAACAAGAAGCAGAGTGTTCCCCATGTAGTAATAATTGTATAAATGTTTGCTCCCGTAGAACAGCGGCAGCCACTCTCACATCTGGACTTCTTTTCTCTTATGCACCACCAGCCTCTTAGGGTGTCCCTCACTTTTACCTGGATTATTTCAACAGCCTTCTAACTGGCCTCCAAGTCTCTCTTACATCCCTCCTCCTATGCTTTCTTTCAAATTCTTCTTAGTAAGCATTTCTCTGACAATGTCTCTCTGGTAAAATCATCATTGATTAACAAAGATCCCAGACTAAGCTTTCAATTCCTGCCATATACTATTCCATCTCTGTGGCATATCACTCCCCTTCCTTCCCAGTGACCCAGCATGCCATGGACTTTTCCCAAACCTACCTCTGTGTTTAAATGAATTCCTATTTCCAGAATGGTCTCCTCTAGCCACTATCTTTTTCTTAAAATCCTTCAGTAGACTGGAGAGGGGAGGGGTTTCCTATAAACAAGGACTATAACATTCATCTTTATACTTACATCACCTGGAATCTTAATTGAAACATAATGGTAATTGAAAAAAATGATCAATTAAATAAAACACATGAATTAGCAACCTGGAAGCAAGGCCTCTCCTCTACTTCACTACCAACATTCTGAGGTTGGGATGTGGTTTAATACTCATACCAGTGCTGTGCTCTTGTATGGAGGGCATTGGAACAATAATACCTACCGTTTTTGAAGCACTATTTTATCCTGAATATTGTCCTAGGCATTTTATGTCTAGGATAACATGTCATCTGGACACTCGAGGTAGGACCTTTCCATTATTTCTATGTTATAGGTTGGAAAATTGAAATACAGACATGTTGACACTTAGCCTGCTTGCCTCTACCATTTGCATATTTTCCAACTATCTCACATAATCTATGGAAATATTTTATTTTCATATATTATTTTTAATATATATTATTTTTGAAGAGTTTAAAAGGCCAGTGTGTTTTTAATATTTTTAAATACGAGGGAGGGAGGAATGTGGGGAAGGCAAGGAGAAACTCCACCAAGTGCTGTGTGCATTTATGTCAGTATCATGATGAACTGCGCTATGATGTGAGACTATCATGAACCAATAAATGCAAAAAGCAATAAAAAAACAGAAACAAAACAGAACACCCCCTTTTAATAAAAAAAACCCAGTGAAGAGGAAAAAATACTTTTATTCGTGCATTGCATGTATGCATCATAATGGAATTCTCAGTGATAGGGACATGTGTGCACATGGCTCTTGGCATGTTTCTCTCTAGATTCCACCCCACTTCCTCCTCTTCCCCATACATGTTATTGAGACTGGCATTGATCATTTCTTATGTGTATATAGCACTATTTGAAGTGTTTCCCTTATCAAGTCTCCTTCCATTTTCCCACCTACCTCCTCTAGGCCCCTCCATAGCTCCCCTGGGGTTTCTCTTCCTTTATCTGGACTCACCTTTGCTTCACAATTTCTCCATAGCTTCCACATATGAGAGAAAATATATGACCTCTCACTTTCTAAGAGTAGTTGATCTCACTTAGCGTAATATTGTTTAGTTCTATCCACTTTCCTCTAAAGGACGTAATTTTCTTCTTTATGGCAGAGTACAAATTCATTGTGTGTATTTAGCACAGTTTTGTTATCCTTTTCTATGTTGATGGACACCTAGGTTGGTCCACTAATTTTTATTGTGCCTTGTGTTGCTAAAACATAAGTATGCATGTATAACTATTATATTCTGACTTCAATTCCTTTGGAAATATACCAAAACGTGGTATAAATGGGTCATTTGATGGATTCATTCCTAGTCTCAAGAGGAACCTCTATACTGATCTCTAATGAAGATGTATTAATTGTGACCCCATCAATAGTATATAAAGTTTTTTATGGCATAGCAATAATATATCAGCTGATATATTTGAACCTTTATGCCCGTTTGTCTCATCATTATGCCAGTTTTAGGACACAAGATTCCCAAGGTTAAATGCTTTTCTCAAAGCCATTAGCCAAACCAAAGAACAAAAATTACAACTTCTGTCTGTCTTTAAATGCCATGGATCAGACTGCACAGTTGCCCTATGAGGCATTCATAAACTATCCTATTCCCCTGGCTCATGTATGGTATGACCACTAATTTGTTAGGCTTGTTCATAAGGTTCAGGCAGAAGCAGGTTAAGGGACAAACTATACAAGACAAGAATCAGATCCAAGGGGCCTATCATGTCCTATGGTAAAGTTCGAACCATCTCCTGTAGGCAGTGAAGAAAACATTATACTCTAGCAGGGACTAGACCAGAAAAGACATACTTACTGGAAAGCTGCTTCAAACTGCCAACTAAAGGCAATGGTGGTTAATTCAGAGTGGATAAAGAGGAGAGGGTTTAGTCAAAAGATATTCACAAGGTTGTCTATTTAATAAGTTTGGCAATTGCCTCTTGAGGAAACTTTGCAGCAATACAAAGTTCATTACAGCTTCCAATGTAACTATTAAAAACAAAGTGAAATTTGTGCTCACTATAGACCATCAGCCTAGAGTTTATTCTGTCACTGTTAGTGGGGATAAGAGGCCCTTCAATAAGTAAGATGATATTTCTGCTTCACAAGGTTATTATATCAGTTTAAGTGATGCCAAGTACAGCACTCACGTGGGTGCGCAAGAGTGAATCAGCCTCTGTAAATGAATCAATAGCTGTTCCACTAGCAACTGCTACAAAGCAACTTTTAAAACTAATAATTGTGGCATGGCTGAATCCTTCATAATAAAAATCTTTTAAAACCTTTATAAAATTCCTCTGTAAAGCCACTTTCCTGGGGAGACCTATAATTATTGAAAGGCAAGATGAGGACATCAGCCCATCACACATAAACATGGACTGTGCCAGCCTCCGCCAAGGACTGGGAAGATAGGAAAATAAAACCCGAATGATAAAATGAACCAGGATCAATTTTTCTTCCCAATGTATTTTATTGTATACAAACCATAAAGGATAAACAGCCGCTGATTTCCCTCCAGACTCACTGACTTTTTTTTTTTTCTTTTTAAAAAAGCTGCCTGGTTAACACTGAATCACAGATCTTTTCCTTATAATACACATGTCTCCTCAGCATATTTTGCAGCACTTAATCCTTTTATCATATAGCTGCTGCTGTTTTTTCTTCTTCTTGAATTTTAAATTGAAGATTTAGTTGGAATTTAGAATCTGCTCTTTTTCTTTGATTGCTTTAAAATCCTAAGGGCCATATATATGGCCCAATAGAGTGCATTATTCATTGTTATTCAAAAAACAACTGCCAGGATAGGTGTGATGGTCACTCCTATAATTCCAGTACTTGAATAAGCAAGAGAATTGCTGATTTGAGGGCAGCAACTTAGAAAGACTCTCAGCAATTTAGAGATCCTATTTTAAAATTAAAAAGTTAAAAG
The DNA here is from genome assembly GCF_963383645.1 of Muscardinus avellanarius. Taxonomy (NCBI): domain Eukaryota; kingdom Metazoa; phylum Chordata; class Mammalia; order Rodentia; family Gliridae; genus Muscardinus; species Muscardinus avellanarius. The sequence goes on from NC_137799.1 coordinate 16,833,032, forward strand.
GGCTGAGGATATAGCTCAGATATAGAAAGCCCCTGGTATCAATCCTTAGTACCAAACACACACACACACACACACACACACACACACACACACACACACACACAACTTCCATTCTAAGCAATATTTCTGCTTTGCTCACCCTTTTACAAGGTTCTTCTTACAATAAAGTTTTGCAGAACTTGGATAAGCCTCTTTAATTTACACTGCATAAACAGAAGAATGAAACAAGAGGACAGAAAACCAAGACTTGTGTGGCCTTGGCAATCAATTTGATCCCATAAATTTAAGGTTTTTTATTTTTAAAACGAAGGCATTGGACTAGACCTTGAAGAACACACAGTTTTAATTTATTGTTCCAGGTCTGCTCAATCAATAGTAACTGCCTCAAGTGTTGCTTGGATTCTCAGGTAAGCACCAGGTTAGGAGAAACAATTCTTATGTCTGATTAGTGATGTCTGTCATAAATGTTAGATGTGATGGAGATAGCATGCACATCAATTTTCCTGTTACTGATATATGTTATTTTTAGGTCTTATATGATTCCTGTCCCTGAATGCAAAAAGGAAAAATGATATATCTTGGACCAAGCATGTGCATTCAAAAAGGATGACAAAGTGAACTCAGTATTCCAGAACAAGAAGACTGAAGAGGATTAAAATTTGGGGGGAACTCGGAGGTAAATTATTGATCATGAGACAAGGGAATCAAAGTAATTAAAGTGAGGAGAAATATGGGCAGGTGAATAAATACACTGACATGAAGATAAAACCTCTTGTCTGTACTAGGTTCTCCCTGGTATGATGTTTGAGGGATGACTGTATATAAAAAAAAATTGGAACACCAACTCAGGACCTGTGGAAGTGTCTGGAGATGTTTTTTGATTAACACGATTGGCAGGGAATGCTAATGGAACATCTTGAGGCTACCGCTTCTGCTAAACATCCTCTATGAACAAGATGCTCTTCCATAACAAATACTAAGCCAGCCCCAAATGTCAATATTATCAAGGTTTTTTAGAGATCTTCTTTTAAATGAATTAGTGAAAAACAAGTTTTAGAAACACCTTTTTACACACACACACACACACACACACACACACACACACACTAATATTTTAGAATTTTAGCTTCCTCTAAACATAACTGCTTCTTTCTTTAAATTTGGACTGTGTTGCCTAGTTTTGCTCTCAAATCAGATGTGACCATGTGATTGAGTTTGGTTCAGTGATAAGGGAATAAAGTTAAATCTGCGACTTGTACTTTCATAAAATCTCTAATCTTGCTAGGTGCAGCGGTACATGCCTGTAATACCAGTACTAGGGTGGCTGAGACAGGAGGACTGCAGGTGTGAGGCCAGCTTCAGCAACCTAGTGAGACCCACAGAAACTTAGCAAAGCCGGGCGTGGTGGCACACGCTTGTAATCCCCGCGCTTGGGAGGCAGAGACAGGAGGATCGCGCAGGTTGGAAGCCAGCCGTGCGTGCTGGCTTAAGAGACCCTGTTTCCATATAAAAAAGAAATGTAAAAATAGGTCTGGGAGTGTAGCCCGGAGGTAGACGGGCTTCCAGGTACCCCAGTACCACCAAAAAAAAAAAAAAAAAAGAAAAAGAAACTTAGAAAAACCTTGTTTCTAGATTTTTAAAAATGTGTCTGGGGATATAGCTTGAAAGTAAACTGCCCCTGGGTTCAATCTCCAGTACCAAAAATAAATGAATAGATAAATAAACAGTAGATACAATTCTACCTTTTTTTATCTTTTGTAGTCATTGAATGGAGTGAGCTCTCTTCACCTAGAGGAGGAGAAGCTGCATAAGGAAGGACGTGGGCCTTGAAGGTCTGTGCAGAGCAGGGCATCCTCTTCACCTCTCATTTCTCTCATTGAATTTTGTTCCACAGAAAATGTAAACCTTGAACGTCTGTTTTATTAAATCTGTGAATGCTGAAAGCTGTGTGTTACAGCAGTTAGCCAACTTAATACATCTGAAACCTGACCAACTGGATTTACTCCATGTGTGTAGCTTAGCTATATAACAAGGTGAAATGTATATCAACTTGGTAATAATAGTTCTGGAAACTGACAAGTCCTGGTCAAGGTGCCATTAGAGCCCATGGTGAGAGCTGCTTTCTGCTTCCAAGATGTGGCCTATTGCTGTCCCTCGTGTGCCAGAGGGTAAAAAGGGATAAACTCATTCTCTCAAGTCCTTTTCTAAGAGTACTTACATTCATGTGAATGGAGTCGTAGTCTAGGAGCTCCTTGAAAGGCTTGCCTTTTAATATATCACCTTGAAGCTTAAATTCCAATATATGAAGTTTGGAGGAACACATATATTTAAGACCTAGCATACACTCTACTACTCACTAACATAATCAGCCAATCAGTAATTCCTAGCCTCTTTGTCTTCATGTTTGTCTATCTCAATCTCAACTATCATATATATGGATGCATGGTATGTTATCTTTCCTCTCCTCCTCTTTCTCTTCCTCCTCTCTCTTCTTCTCTCTCTCTCTCTTCTTTCTTCTATCTCATGTATATATGCTTGTTTTGTTAACTTCCCTTTATGATCATTATTTCTAGCTTAAACTTCCCCATATTTAGAAATCCATTTGCATGCATTTGGCATCATTTTTTCTTAGGCTGTGGACAGTCTATCCTAATAGATATAGTGTCAAAAGCAAATAAAAAAGTCTCTTTTTCAAGTCCTTTTTAAATTTCTTTTCTTTTTCTTCTTTCTCTCTCTTTTCTTTCTTTTCTGAGGATTGAATCCCAGGGGTCTGCTACCTCTGAGCTACACCTCTCATTGTTTTTTGGAATTTTTATTTTGGAACAGGGTCTCACTAAATTGGTGAGGGTAGCCTCGAGCTCACAGTCTTCTTCTTTCTCAGCCTCCCAAGTCCTGGGCTTATAGGTGTTCCTATTGCTCCCAGATTAAATATTTCCCTTTCTTACATCAAAGTTTCTGAGACCCCATCCTGACTCTGTAACCAATTATAGGATATTTGAATTATTTTAAATTCCGAAGAAAAGTGTTATATAAAGTGCTGTAATAGGGTCTTTGAGTCATAAACATGTATCTTCAGAAAATTTATATTCTAGTAAAATAAATGCAAAGGCATAGTTATAAGTACATTATAAGAAAGTACTCAGAGCTCACAGAATACTGTATGTGGTTAAAGATTTCAGGAATGGATGAATTGTCACAATTAACCTTCAGGTAGAATTCAGCAGTGCATTTTTACAGAGAAGCACCAGCCAAGGAGTGGATCTGTAGAGGTGCCAGTTACACTCAGGGGGAAAGGAAAGCCTAATTGTTTAGAACAGGGCCATCAGCTAAATATATAACAAACTACAAGTGAAAACCAAGGGAAAATGTTTATTCTTCAGATAGCCATATGAGAGAAGTTAAAAAAAAGAACAGTAAAATTAATGTTAAAATATGATTAACTCCATATATCCTAAATATCATTATTTCAACAAGTACCATAAATAAAGATATTAATCAACTTCTTTTCTTTTAAAGGCTGTTTGTCCTGGAGTATGTTTTATACTTACAACACATTACAGTCTGAAATCATATAATTTCAAATGCTCACCGGCCTGTGTGCCTGTTGATATGTCTTTGGATGGTGATGAACTAGACATCAGGTAGGTCCAAGGGCTTGGACTCTGCCCATTAAATCATCCACAGTGTCCAGGAGCAGTCATTTCATTGTTTTGCTCAATGCAGACTGTTGAGAGGAACCATTTCATAAACCCTTCCATGAAAGACCAGGTTTATGAAATTTAAAAGACAAAATTTTCTGCCATGATGAAAAAGGAACTATTGCCTCTTAGAAGAAAACTATAATGGCTAGCTAGTCCTATACTTTTCTTGAATGCCAGGCTCTGATACTTGGCTTTGACATGTTAATACTTAGATTCCTGTCTCCTTAACTACATAGCATGTGTGACGGAGAAGTCATCAGTCTCATCCTGGCACAGCAAATCTCAACTTTCTACTATTTCCAGCAACATCACCAGCTTCAGGTAATGAGCTATGTTTAGGACTTCTGGAGAAACCCAGTGGGCCTGAATTTAGACCACTTTTGGAAATTGTAAATTTAAAAATAAATTGAATCAATGTCCATACATCTTTTAATTTTTTGTGTTTGGATTTATTATTTTTTTTTGTACCCAGTGTATGCCCAATGACCTATGACTCCTTAATATCTCTGCAGCTTTTCTTTTTTGAGAATCTGTGCTATCTTGATTTCAGTAACCTTAAAATTGACCTTCTGACCTGCATCATGTGAAACTGAAACCCCAGCCCTGTGGAACAGAGGACAAAGATAACATTCACAGCTAATGATCTCAAACATCTTCTTACGAACTTGGGTCTTACCAATTTTTTAATGCTTGCTTTATTTCTTGTTCCTGAATGGCCAGAAGCAAGAGCTGAAAAAAGTTTTCATGATAGCTGCTTCAAATGTAAGATTTACTTTAATTTACTCCACAATCCAGTGACATAAGTAACATTTTATGGGGTAGAGATGTGAGGCACTAAGTGTGTGTGTGTGTGTGTGTGTGTGTGTGTGTGTGTGTGTTACTAATTTGAACCCAGAGACATTCTAACTCTGAGCTACATTCTCAGCCCTACTTTTGGATTTTTTTTTAATTTTGAAATATGGTATCACTAAGTTTTTGAGAGCCTTGCTAAGTTGCTGAGGCTGCCTTCATACCGGCCATCCTCCTCTCTAGCATGCTCAATGGGTACATATCAGAACAGGATTCCAACTCTGACTACCATCAGACTCTAAAGCCCAGTACTAAGTCTTCAGCTGTGTTCTCACATCTCTATGATGTAACTCATGACTTCCATCAACCTGAGAAGCCCGTCTCCCTAGCTTCCAGGTAGCAATGCCTTTCTCACTCCATCTGTCACAATGCTAAACTACTAATCTACAATGCCTTTTCTGGCATATCCTAATAGATAATGCTATTCTTTCATATATAGAAATATATTTGGCAAATATTAATACAATCCTTTACATGGAAGCTATTTATAATTATTTCTTCATCTACTGGTGAAATGAGTCACTCTATTTCTTTGCATCTCAATTACCTTTACTTCACATCCATATGCTATTAGTGCATATTTCATAGTGTTGCTCTGAGAAAGGAATACCGATGTGGTAATAATGGAGTCTTTGAAACAGGAACTGGTCTATAGTAAACAATCAACTCTGGCCAGCAGGTTAGATATAATTATCCTCACCACTTCTACCACTAGATTGTGTGTAAAGAAATTTGCATTAGTTATTGCTCTACTCCCAGTGTCTAGCCTCACATCTTTGAACTGGTAAGAGTTCCATGAATGTCTGATGAGTTGAGTCGTGGTAAATTACTTTTTCTTCCATCTTTCATGGACTTCTGCTGTGCAGAGCCTCCTACATCTCTCAGCCTTCTGCTTCTTTGACTTCACATGCAGTTCCATGTTCTTTGTTTCAGAATATCTCTGTCTGCTCACTATGCATTTGTTACTTTTTCTCAGTTTATTAATCTTTCCTGTGTTTTTATTCTCCCTACTTGTTCTAAGAGCTGAAAAATGAAGTAGGAAACAAGGCAGCTTAGTTTTCACATATATGCAGCTGACTTTCTAATGGATGAGAAAACTGCACAAGACTAAAAATAAATACACACACTCTGAAAAATCAGCATAAGGTAATAGATTATGCCAATTAAATGAGAATGGAGGGTCTTTTAACAAATAAGATGGCTTCTCTAATGAGACCTGAGGAATGGAAGAAATAAAGAGCCAGGTAAGGATGTTTCTAGGGAAGGTACACTAAGTAAGAGATTTTGACTTTGAAATAGGCTTGGAGTTTACAAAGAATGACAAGAAAGGGCTGCAGTGTTAGAAAACTAAGCCCACAAGAATGAGGGATGCTAGTTAATTTGTGGTCATTTTATAGATTAAAGTGTAGGGTCTTTTTCCAAAGACGTTCAGGTTGCAGAGAGTAGCATGATTCAATTTACATTTTAAAAGAGTCACTTTGGCTTGAAAAGAGAAAAGAAGGTCAAGAGAGGATGTTGGAAGGGCAGTTGGAAGCCACTGAAAAATTAAAGGTGATGGTGAGGTTTTAAATCAGGGCAGCTATGGGCCTGATGAGACATGCATATATTGAAGATATTTTAAAAATATGGAAAATTTACATATTTATTAAGGTAAAAATGACACAAATATATTTTTACGTAGCCATTAACCAGTCCATCAGGAGTCTCTGATATTTTCTCTTTCTTTCTTTAATCCTTCTACAGTCTCTTTTAATTTTTTACTTATTTTAATATATTTTATTTGTGTATGGTAATCATACATCGTTATGAAGTTCAGAATGATGGGAATATATACGCACACAGCACTTGGTGAGGTCCCCCCAGCTTCCTTTCCATTCTCTCCCCTTCCCTACATGATATTAAAATCCTCATTGATCATTTAAAATATGTGCATAATGTCCATAGAACAGTACAATCTTTCTTTTTTGTTTTTCATTTATTTTCTTTCCCACTCTCTATCTGCTACAGTGGTTGGCAAACTGATTCTATAAAGGGCCAGATAATAAATACTTTCAGCTTTGAAGAAAAACATTACTGGTGTAATTACTCAATCTGTCATTTGTGATGTAAAAATATTGATGTAAAAATATTGATAGACAGAATGTAGGTGGAGATTGAGTTCTAATATGACTATATTTATAAAAACAAGTGGTTGCTGTGTTGACTCATTGGTCATGCTTTATTGACTTCTGAACCAAAGTTCCCTGAGGCAAATATCACATATCTTATCATCTTTACCAATAATTAATTTAGCTACTATCTCCAGCAGATTAGAAATGTCTCCTTCACTTCCTCTTCCCTATTCCCCTCTTGCTTTCCTTCCTTCTCCTTTTAATTCTCATCATCATATTACTATCAGCATACAGCACACAGCAATAACACGACACTTATATTTTAAATATAGAATCTGCATCTGATGTAAACATTGTTCACAATTTTACAAATTTTTTTTTCTTACAAATTGGAATCTCAAAAAGCTCTGTACCTTTCTTGTGGGTGATATGTCGACTAATTTTACTTTAATTCATAACAGTTTTTACTTCCTCCTCATATTAATTTGTTGTTTAAGATGTTTTAATTTGAGAAATTCTTTACATATTTCACTAGTCTACAGATCATGATATATATATAATGTGATATGTATATATAATGTGATGTGTGTGTGTGTCTGTGTGTGTGTGTGTGTGTGTGTAGCAGACCACACAGATTTTGAGTGAAATAATTGTCATCCCTTTACCCATAATGTTCAATGTATATCCTTGGTAAGGAACCATTATCCTGTCCTTTACAGTATGGCTTATTCTTGCCTGTTTTTCAACTACATAAAAAGAGAACATTTTCTATCCTTTATACGATTAACATTTTTTTAATTGTTAAAAACTGGGTCATTGGCCTTGTAGAATTTCCTGTATTCTGTATTTTTCAAAATTATATCTTCAGCAAATGTCTCTTTATCTTCTGTATTTCTTAATAATCTGAAAGTTATACTTAGAAGATTTGTTAAATGTATGCTAGTAGGTAGCAATGGGTGCTGCCTATTGCATTCTGGGAGCACATAGACTATTGGTCACTCTTTAAGTGGCTATAAGGCTGTCTGTGGATGGTGAAGTTTTTATATGCCAAGGCTCAGATCTCCTTCAGAGCTGAGTAAGTACCTCTGCATTCATACAAAATAAATGCTTAGCTTTCTGCCTGGCAGAAAATACTTAATAAATAATTATGGAAGGAAGGAAGAAAGAATGGGTGATAAGTGAAAAAATGCTTGGAAAGAAGAAAAGAAGGACAAGGAATAGAAGAAACAAAATGGAAGAAGGGAGGGAAGAAAGAAGAGAAGGGAGAAGGGAAAGGAGATGTATAAACAACTGTACTAGGGGAATTTTCTTAAAACGAGTGCAATGTTCTAATATCTTGGTTTTACCATAGAGTTGTAATAATAATAACTATAAACCAGGCGTGGTGGCGCACACTGGTAATCCCCGCACTTATGAGGTGGAGACAGGAGGATCTTGCAGTTTCAAAGCCATCCTTGCTGGCTTAAGAAACCCTGTTTTCAAATAAATATATAAAAATAGGTCTGGGAGTATAGCCTGGAGATGGGAAGAGTTTCCAAGAACCTCAGTACCACCAAAAAAAAAAAAAAAAACAAAAACTATAATCATAATGAAAACACCCCCAAAGTATCATAGCATTCTTATTTGCCAAAATTTTATTTTACTTTATGCACAATTAACATAAATTTTTAAAAAACTGCTTTTTCTAAAGCTTTTTTTTTCAGGAGAATAAAATACATACAGAAAAAAAAATTGAAGACACATACACATGGTCATTAGTTAAAATGCCATAAGTGGAATTTTCCTTCTTCAAATCTACAGAATATTTTCTTTGGAGAAACTCAGAAAGTATATTTTGAATGAGTGAAGGAAGTTTCAAGTCAAGTGACTGGCTGATAGTAACTGCTTAAAAATACCAGCTAATAGCATAGCTAATTTCCTACTCATTGCCAAGGTCTTTATTAAAATCCTCCTGCTCAAGAAGGCCTCCAATACTACCAGCCCATATCAATCTTGCTGATTTCCATACACATATTTTATTCAATAAATAAATAGTTCATGCATTTCTATCGTATCCTCGAGGCTCAATGATAAACATTTATGTAGAGACACAACATCTAAAATTGCTGTAATTTCTGTCACTGTTTCCACTCCAAAGCCAGCAAAACAGTAGGTGCTCTATAAATGTCTTTGAATGGTTTTGCTGACATTAAATCTAGAAACAGCTCTGTGCCGAAGGAACATGAGAATGACTGGTGAATTTTCTTGTTCTAATCCAATTACTGACAGTACGGGGGGATAGTGCCCAGGAAAGCCAATTAAACTTTCTGTGTTTTGACTTCCAAACTATAAAATTGGCATGATAGCCTTTCTCTCTATAACTCTCAGGTATATGGCCAGGTTCAAATAGGATAATGCAAACCATAAATTTCAGTACAGATACATGGTTTTATTGTCCTAGTTAGATTATATCCCTCTCTGTCTCTTTGCCATATATTACCACCTTCTCATTTAGATGAACACTCAATATTCACCAAATGATTTTCCCTAAATCAATAATATAAACAAAGAAAATAAGATGATCCTGTAATATATATATATATATATATATATATATATATATATATATATATATATAATATATTTGGGAAATTGTCTCCCAGGGTGCATGTACAATATTGTCTTGGAAAGGTAGGCTGATATAATATGCCACTAACTCTAGAAGTCAGAAAAGAATTTCCCAGAAAGCTTGCAAGTAAATGCATTTTCTACAATTCACTCTAGTGCGGCAATTCTCAGGAGATAACAGCATTAATACTCCATTTCAAATTAAAAAACATATGCTTTTTCCTCTCTTTAAAAAAGGGAATATGTCCCATCTTCTTTCCTTCACAAAACAAAAGCTTTTAAAATGATAAAAATTGCCTCTGCTTGATAAAACAGCCATCTGCATCTGATTTTGTTAAGTGTTATTCTTGCATTTTTTATATTATTATTGTTGGTGGTTGGGAAAAATGCATAAATACTCAGGGAGGTTTGTGGAAAGGTCACACAATTTCTAGTTCAATTATCCCCAAGACTTCATCTCACCTTCACTTTGACCCTAAACTACATCCTAAACCTTCAGAGAAGGATTTGAAGGGAAGTCTGAGAAAACATTTCTAATCATCTGTGTATGTCTTGCCTCCCTCCTTCCCCTACTTTTATGATGTTGCTGGAGAAGAGATAGTAAGAGACTCCAGGATGAAGAATCACTATTGCATTTGGCACTTATATGACCCTCTATTATTGTAATCATTTTTATTAGTCATTTCTCATGTTGGCTCTGGGAGAGATTGGATAAGCTTAGTATTCAGAGTGGATGAGTTCCCCCTGTGCTGTTAACTCCAGTGTGATGGTCATAAACACCAAATGGCATGCCTTATTAAACAAGTGCAGGGCGGGCTTTCCAAATACGCAATTAAGATAAGGGGAGATGCCATCTCCTGTGTAAATGCTACAGCTGCTTCAGGATTAATTTAAGGGAGATGGTCCCTTTGAGTTTAGGACAAAAGGAACAGGAGAGAGGGTTTGTTGATACTGCCCTTAAATGGGCTGTGTTGATATGACCAGAGAAAGTCTGAAGATAAAGCAGTTGGGAGAAATGGGGATGGGTGTGATTGTGAGTGTTCATGTTTATGCTTAGGTTATGTCATGGAAAATGGTAAATGTGGCAGTGCCCCCTTTTTATAGGAGATGACACCAAGTGGATGCCCATACTTCCAGATAGCATAGAACTATGTATTTACATACAATGTTTTTCCTATACGTACCCTTGATAAAATGTAATTTTTTAATTAGGCACAGTAAGGGTAATACTAACCACTGCTTGCATGTATTTATTTTTTACCACATTGACCCACATTGTGATATACAATTGCAATGCACTTATAAGATAAAATAATTTAAAAAGAAATAATAACTATTAGTAAAATAGTACAATTATAACAAGACTATAGTATTAGTTATGTGAATGTGTTTTCTCTACCTCTCTAGAAATCTCTGCATGCGCATGTATGTGAGTGTGTGTGTGTGTGTGTGTGTGTGTGTGTGTGTGTATGTATGTGTGTGTAGTATGTGAGGTACTAGGGACTGGACCCAGGGGCATCCTACCTCTGAGCAACATCCCAAGCCCTTTTTATTTTTTGTTTTGAAACAGGATCTCCCTAAGTTGCTTAGAGTCTATCTCATTGCATTGCTAAGGATGGTCTTGAACCTGTGATCCTCCTGTCTCCGTCTTCTAAGTACTGAGATTGCAGCTATGTGCCAACACACCCAGATTCAAAATATCTCATTGTGTTCTCTTTGTCCTTTTTATGCTGTTAAATGAAACAAAGCTTAGGTGATGAGAGATGTAGTTAAGTGCATGATATAGGCAGTGTGACATCACAATAGACTACATAAGGGACACTTGAACACAAACAATTAAATATCTCAATATTGGGTTTGACAGCTATGATGGCTACTAAGGGACAGGTGATTAGATACTAATACAGTGTGGATGGAATGAAAAAGGGCCTGATTCATACTCCAGGTGGAATAGAGAAAGATGGAATGGTATTTAATCATGCTACTCAGAACAGCATTCACTTGAAAACGGATGAATTGCTTTTTTCTGGAATTTCCCATTTAACATTTTTGGATATCAGTTGACTGGAGGGTGCTACTCCAGGGACTGTGCAAAATGAGCTGAAAAAGATCATGACCTGGTTGGTTTCTTTACTGGATTTTATGTTCATTATCAGAAAACTAGATCAGAGATGCAGATACTTGTAATTTTTGATATAACATATAAACTCCATGATATAGATGATGTCTCTTACATCTTTGGTTCTCTATTCAGTAATGAATAAAATGGGGGTATAATAACTCAGAGTGTTAACTCTGTCAACATTCTTACTACTCTGAAAAATATTGCCCATAGGATTCAGAGGGAGGTAGATTTATTTGGTCAAAGATTTTGAGATTCTGGGTTCAGTCCATGTAAGGCCATGGTGGCTGGAATCCGAGAGAGAGGAACACAAGGGCTCTGCTCCTTACATCATGAGGGTTGTGCTCCTTACATCATGAGTGCTCTGCTCCTTAGGGCTGTGCTCCTTACATCATGAGTGCTCTGCTCCTTACATCATGAGTGCTCTGCTTCTTAAATCATGAGGGTTGTGCTCCTTACATCATGAGTACTCTGCTCATTACATCATGAGTGCTCTGCTCCTTGCATCATGAGGGTAGTGCTCCTTACATCATGAGTGCTCTGCTCCTTACATCATGAGTGCTCTGCTTCTTAGGGCTGTGCTCCTTACATCATGAGTGCTCTGCTCATTACATCATGAGTGCTCTGCTCTTTACATCATGCGGGCTGTGCTCCTTACATCATGAGGGCTCTGCTCCTTAGGGCTGTGCTCCTTACATCATGAGTGCTCTGCTTCTTACATCATGAGTGCTCTGCTCTTTACATCATGCGGGCTGTGCTCCTTACATCATGAGGGCTCTGCTCCTTACATCATGCTGGAGGTTGTAATCAGAGAGAAAACAGGGGAAGGAGAGGACTTCATATAACCCCAATTCCATACCCCAAGGGACTCCTTAGCAACCAAGCCCTTCTTCAAACACTACAACCTTGTTTTCATGAGGACTAGGGGTACATTCTAAGAAGGAGAACTAGGGGGACATTCTAATTCCAAACTGTTACAGTGACAAGAGGAATAATAAGATTTCCCAGAAAGAGCAACTTGGACACACATAGAATCATCAGAGAACATCCTCAGCAAAGACCCAGCATGAGCCAAGCCCCCATTGAGGACAGCCCTGATACCTTTAATGCAAAGGCTTGATATGATAGAATCTGAGACATAAAGAAGAGTGACATCTGAGAAATCCTTGCCTTGTTGCTTTTTATTGTAGTTCCGTATTAGTTTGTCTGTTTAATTGTAGGGATCAGAGAAGTGAATCTTTAGATGGTTCAAAAACCAATAATCATATTAAGAAAAATGATTTGGTGAAAGGAGAGAAAAAGCAAGAGGAGGCCATTTAAGATACTTATGAAAAATATGGTTCAAATTTAGGAAAATATAAAGGAATGGAGAGTGGAGTAAAGGGGGTTGGAGATGGCATTTTTGCATGTATCCCTCATCTGCGTGATGGATACATATGGGCAGTGTGTGTTATCTGTGATCATTTCCTCTGCTGGGCTGTCCTCCGCAATTTGGAGATGACCTCTCTGATGATGATTACTGTGTCGTGTGCAGCTGTGGCTGAAGAAAGTGGCTCAAGGGAGCAGGACTGATCACAGAAGCCAGACTTATCTGGGGATGAGTCTGCAGGAAGTTCAGATTCTTGTTCTCCATACTTCCCTTTTCTTTTCTTTTCAAATATCCTCATGCTCTAGTATCCCTATTCTTATATTCTTAGGATCCTGGAAGGATAGAAGTCTTAGGGATGGGCTCATAAAGGAGAGTAATACAGATACTGGCAGATGTAGGACTAGAAAATTGTAGATTTCGTCTGGCAGGATGTTGGGTTCAATTTGGGTTTTATGTCAATTACATAGTTTGCTGTACCATGAATACATGGATGCAATTCTTTCATTGGATCACAGGCAGAAATAACTGTCCCTTGGCCTCAGTTTCCTCATATGTAAAACTTGCATATCACTTGGATAATTAAATGCATAAATAACATGTGTTGTTGATTAAATGATTAGCATAAAGTATCCAACATGATAATGTTTGTTCACAGAATGTAAACCACACCAGCGGTAACTATTTTTAAAAGTATGAAGAACACTGCTTACTGCTAGTGTCAGATCTTCTGTTCATCTCTCTATCTTTTTCTTTCATTCTCCCTCTTCCTCTCCTTCTGACTGTCCTGAAACAGATGGCCCTTTTCAGATACCGTGTTTCCAGCTGGGATGCTGAAAGGGCATCACAATAGAGAGTAGCATGGTTAGTGTGAGGCAAAACCAAGGAGACATTCAAGTGATGTTAAAACCTTGCAGACTCGGTCTCCTGACAGCCGTGAGACAAACGTCAGAGAGATCAGTTAGACTGTGCAGTCGTCCGAGCATTCCATGATACAGACCTTGCAAGTTAAAAAAAAAAGTTTTAAAGAAAACTTGAAACTTTAAAGGCTTATTTCTCAAATAAAAAAATGGTGAGCAGAGAGATTAAAGATCATGGAAGACATGTTTAATTTTCAAATATACAAGTTCATTCAGCTAAGTCAGTGTTCTCAACTGAGTGACATTTTTTTTTCTTGGTACTGGGGTTCCTGGAAGTCCTTCTACCTCTGGGCTACACTCCCAGACCTATTATATATGTTTGAAACAGGGTCTCTTACGCCAGCGCGGCTGGCTTCGAACCTGTGCGATCCTCCTGTCTCCGCCTCCCAAGCACAGGGATTACAAGCGTGCGCCACCACGCCCAGCGAGGGGCATTTTTTAAAGAAATACTTTGATTGGTATATTGTGAATATATATCATGATGAGATTCAAAGTAATACACATCCCTTAGTGAGGGCAATTTTACTCACAAGAAGACATTTGGAAATTCATGGATTTTTTTTTTTTTTTTTTTGTACCGAGGGAGGGCATTGTTGACATCTGTGAGCCAGAATAGCATCCCCAAGACAAAGAATTATCTGCTTTCTAAATGCCACCAGTAAGATAATTAAGAAATCTTGGTCTAAGTGAATAATTGTGGCTCTTTTCTTTTTGTCACTCATGGGCCCAGAATGAGTGTGTCACATTCTGTTGGTGACTCGTGTTCGTCAAGCTTCTGGTACAATTCACCACTGGCTAAAGAAAAAGGCATGTGCCAAGATTGGTATCTTGGCCCCTTCTCGGTGTGATTAAGGAAACAGGATGACCCATCTTCTGCTTACCACTGCTGGGGTTTGGATGTGTTTTTACCCGTGTGGTATGTGTTGGAGACACAATTCTGTGTGGTAGTGGGAACTGGTTCCAATGTGAGGTCTTGGACAAGCTGGACTGGATCTTCAGAAGGCACTGTGGGTTTTAGTCTCTCTCTGGTATCCTGTCTGAGCATATGATCTCTCCCTCTCACTCATTTATGGTTATCACACCATAAGGTCCTCTCCAGAAGTGAGCTGATCACAACACAAAATGCCATAGTTTTGAATCGCCAGAATTGTGAACTAGAAAAAAAATTTTTTTTTCTTTATCGATTAATTTGATCTTGGGAATTTTATTATTCTAATGAAAACAGACTAACATAGCTTTCACTTTAGGAGAATGAGTTTGAGGATAAAAAACTATCTTCCAAGAAGAACAAAGAAGAAGAAAAAATAAAAGAAATGTGAAGAATTCAGTTTATTGAAGACACTAAATCCATTCACCCAAAACCTATTCTATGTATGAAAATGTCATGATGCAAAATAAGAATTCTATTATTACATATCCCAGCTTACATTAGAGCTTTTCTTTTTTTTAACTTTTAAACAAGATTATACCCACTAATATTCTGCACAGGTGATCTCTCATTTTTCCAGGACTTTTATCTCATTCTGTTTTTTTTTTTCATGACATGTAATAATTCTTGCACAATGTACTCCTCCAATGCAGTGTTCTGGCCCGCTAGTGGGTAGTTAGTACTTCTTCCTTCCATTTTTTATTAATAGAGCTGAGACTGGTCAGAATCTTTAAAAAGTACTTTAGAACACTAAAAAAGAGGATCAGAAGAAAAATAAACAAAGGGTTAGTAAAATAATATTTTTTTTGCGGGTCTGGGGATGGAACCCAGGGGCATTTGACCTCCGAGCTACACCCCCTGCCCAATTTTTTATTCTTTATTTTGAAATAGGGCCTCAGTGAGTTCCAAAGGAGTGAGGCTAAGTAGCTGAGGCTGTCCACAAACCGCGATCCTCCAGTCTCAGCCTCCTGAATGCTGGAATTACAAGCGTGCGCCACCATGCCCGGATAAAATAAAAATTTTAAATGCAAGTTAAGTTATAAGATCTTTGACCCCAAAGTCTGTTAAAAATTCAACTAAAAAATTATTCAGCATATTATGAAACCCTGAGAACTCTACTAGAAGTTGAGAGTACATTGATATAAATGACAGGCCTCTTTTTTAAAAAATAATCCCACGGTATTACACAGAGTAAGAGGTGAAAAAGGACTTAATGAGAATGTGGTAGAATGAGGCTCATGCCAGCAAAGGGAATAGGAAGAGAAGATCAGCAGGAAGGGCTTAGCATGTTATTTCTTCAATCTTCCTTCCTTCCTTCTTTCTGATAAGTTGGGTCTCTCCCCCAAGTGAGGTCAGCAGGAACAGGAAGCAAAACCCCGGAAGCCAGAAGCGGAGATATCAGAGACTCCAGGTGCCTCAAGACTCCAAACATCGCGAGACTACAGATGTCTCAAGAGAATCGGCATGCCTATAAAATATCAGTGCCTCTGACCCAACACATGACTCAGCCTGCCGATCAGGACTATGTGCAACTCTCTAGACACGTGGCCCGTTGGTCCCTTCCCCCATGGCGCAGACTCTCCAGAGGGTGCCAGGTCTGAAACAGCGGTCTCTGATAACCCGGTTAGTGTTTTTGCCTCCCTCCTAAACCCCCTAACTCTATTTTCAACCTAACACTTTCCTTCCTTCCTTCTTTCCTTCCTTCGTTCCTTCCTTTCATTTCTCCCTCTAGAGGTTTAACCCATACTCATTCTACCTCCAAGCTACACTCCTAGACCTATATTATATATTTTTTTAATTTGAAACAGTCTTTACTAAGTTGCTCCAGCTGGCCTCACACCTGAAATCCTTCTTTTTACACCTCCTGGGTATTATAGTTACAGACATGAGCCACCATGCCTAGATTTCTGATCTATGTAGATAATTCCATCTTAAAATTTACTTCATAGGCCAGGCATGGTGGCGCACAGTTGTAATCCCCACACTTGGGAGGTGGAGACAGGAGGTTTGCGCAGGTACAAAGCCAGCCGGGCTGGCTTAATAAACTTTGTTTCCAAATAAAAAATATAAAAAAGGTCTGGGAGTGGAGCCTGGAAGTAGAAGGGTTTCCAGGAACCCCAGTACCACCAGAAAAAAAAAATACTTCATAGAATTATCTCCCAGTCTCCTGAGCCCCTTTACGATCAAACCCACAAAATATAAATACTACACTCACCTACAATTTCTGACTGTGGTTGCTTTCTGACTTGAGCCATATGGTAGATGAAAAGGATACCCTGAATAAGTACAATTTTTGAGGAAAGAACACCAGTACAACATCCTCATAGACTAGGAACGATAGTATAACTGTGTTTTACAGTAATCACAACATAATGCAAAACAATAGTTGATCGTGTAGTATAAGAAAAAGTGGCTGCAATAACTTAATCTCCACAGATGCAGATGTAGAACCTTCACTGTCTCACAAACCCATACTAGGGACACAGGACCAAAATGCCAAGTGAGGGGAAGGAAAACATATGCCTAAGAAGAATCAATAGGACTCAATGACTTGAGGAATGAAAAGCAGGGTAGGGTAATAGTGATTTCAGCATCTGAATACCAAAATCACTGGGAGAGCCACTGGAGGGCAGATGAGGAGACAGGAGAGGGGAAGAGCCAGTCTCCTAGAATGACAGATTTGCTCTTGTTCATATCACCTCAAAATCTCCTAGAATTACAGCCCTGCTTTGACAATTTTGCAACATCCCAGGACTAATTGAAAGAAGAATATGTGATAGCAGATGCAAGGAGTGAAACTTAATGGGGAAAAATTAAGTTTTTCCAAACTCTATCCTCCCTTGTTCAAAGGTATCATGAGTTGATATATCCCTCCTATTCCCTGCCCCTACCATTTCTGTCAAACATAAAAAATGGACCAATTTGTCACTGTGTCTGCATAATGTCAGAGAAGTACATACCGTTCCCTTCCCAAAGAAGAGGTCACCAAAAGAGCTTCTCTAGGATTGTCTGAAGGAAAACAAATGAGCAAACCCAGAAACTTAAGGCAAGGTGGTGTGCCGCGGCAGGAGACAGACTGAGATGATGATTTGAGGAAAAATCGCACTGAGTTTATCCAACATGAGACTATTTTAATCACTGCGCTTTGGGACTTGTTTCAAGGACAAAGAGATAGCAATGTTTCAGAAAAGCTGATAGGGAGATAGTGCAGGTCCTCCAATGCTTGAACATTGTTAAGACAGTTAACCTCCTTGGACTTCTGCTTGGGGGCATGGGACTCAGAATTTCAAAGGACACTTGAAGGTTTCCCAGTGGGCTCAAGGGAACACTTGGTGAGGTAGACAGAGTCTAGCAGGACCCTAGAGAGAGAAGAAGCACATTGTGGTGAGTCCAATCAAGGCTTAGCATCTCCCTAGATCCACAGAGAGTAAATGGAAGACAGATGTTTGATAGGAAGAAGAACAGGCACTTTGACAGATATATTAACTTTGTTAATACCCTCATCTCCAAACTTCCCAAGATTTTCTTATGAAACTGACATGATTTCCAAAAATGTGGCGAGGTAAAAAGGGAGGGCTTGTATCTATTCTTTTTTATTAAAATTTTATTGGTGCATTGTAATTATACAACCAAATGAGATGTAGAGGGACAAAAATATACATGTGCATAACACTTGGACTTGCATTTACTCTACCTTTGTGATTTAAATGGAACAGGGAGAAGCTTTGACAGTAAAATATCCAAATTCATATCCCAGATTTGCTATGAACTTGTTGCACAATTTAGGGAAGACCCTTAACATCACTCTTATTCTTTTCTGGCAAAGTACAATAAGTACATTATCTTGTGACACTTACCGACCTAAAAGTCTATACAAGTATTGGTTCTATGGCTCTTTGTCTTTTACTTTTGGCATTCTTTCTCATTATTTTTTGGTGAAGGGGTGGCTTTCTGACTATAAAAATGTCTTATTACTTCCCTGAAGCTTAGTTTTTTTTAATCTGTTGACACCTTGTTTAATGATATGCACAATAGTAGTATTTCAGAAGCTATCACACTAAAATAAGCTCATGCAATAGCAAGCATTAACCTCTCGCCTTTTACTGCTTTGTCTAAAGACACAGTATAATAATAACATCAGGGTCAGAATCAGATTATTTACAGTTCTCTTTCTTGGTCCTATGGATATATCTTTCATTAAAAAAAAAAAAGCCTTACAATTCACTTGAGGAGGATGCCTCTGATTACACCAGCAACTTCTCTTGGTGCTTATATCTGCAAGGCCAGCAGGTCAGTAACTTCATTTTGGGTAAAGAGAAGAGTGTTTTTAGAAAAAACTTTTGAGGAGGTATCTATCGAGCTCAGATTGCATCAAAGGTGGAAGAGACAAGAGAGCCCATATGGGAGGCATTTTTTTCTTTTTTTCTTTTTTTTACTTTCCAGATGGTGAAACATATAGAGAAGGGCCTGGTCCAAATCACTATAGTGAGAAAATAGCATAATAGAAACAGGAATCCTCATGGTTCTTAACATTGTCTTTCCCCTTCATCTTCTTCTCCTCCTCCTCCTTCTATTGTTTATTATTAGTAGTAGTAGTAGTATTAGTATTAGTATTAATTATTGTTAGGATTAAACCAAATAACATTCTACCTCCATGCTACACCCTAGCCTATTTTATTTTTTATTTTGAAACAGGGTCCCTCTAAGTTACTGAAAATCACATTCCATTGCTGAGACTGGCTCTGAACGTGTGATACTCCTCTCTCAGCCTTCCAAGTACTGGTGCTCTTTCAGTTACACTATGTGAGCAGCATTGGGCTCAGACATCAGTATAGTATTGAGCACTTGTTCTGATTTTTTATGTGTATGAGATTAAATCATAGTTTCTAAAATATTAACCTATAACCATTTACAAGTTGGAAAATTTGACCTTGAAGAAGGCAGAATATCTCTGTTGAAGAAAACATTTGGTTTATTGTTTAGTACAAGACTCGGTATGCAGAAGGTATTTAATCAATACTTCCTGAATTATATTGAATGCTTCATATGGCAACACATGGCTCTTCCATCTATCTTCAGATTGTTTCTTTGGTCTTGAATCCTTAGCTGAGTCTATGATTTAAGAATGTAATTTGTCTCTACATTTGGTAAATCAACAAGTAGAACTTACTCTCCATGATGAGCAACTTGAATAAAAGAAGAATATACTGAGGCCCTACTCCCTCAGCATGAAAATGGGATCTTACCGCAGCTTCTGCTTATGGCAACTCTCCATAAATTCTAGCCATATTATTGCTGTAATGAAAGCTCATGGTGGGCTACAAGGGCTGATGATGAGTAAAAGAAGCATGTCCTTTTTCTCCAGGAACTTCCTAAATAATGCAGAGATTTGTCACAATAACCAATAACTATAATGCATTAAAATCAATATTGGTAAGATGATAAGACCTGTACATGGTATGTGAATGATAAAGGGGATGCTTAATTATTCAGGGCCATTAAAGCAAGCTCACAGTAGACCTCATAGAGGAAATATATTTAGTAGGGTCTTCATAAATGAATAGAAGAAAGACTGCTCTAATAAAAGTAGATCAGAAAGGGAAACTATGATGATTATATTATTATAACCCTTCATGGAATTGCAAGGGGCCCATTTGTCAATGGGAAGATGTGGCTACATGTCTGTAGTGGAGCAATGCTTTCAGCTTTTGCCTCTCTGTGATGAAAATACCTAACAAGATTAACTTTAGAGAAAAAAGGTTTATTTAGCTCATGTTTACAGAGGTACAGTCCATGGTTTTTTGGTTCAAAGGCAGAAACATTATGGTGGTATGGTGGCAGAGCATGGTAGAGAGGAGAGCTGGGAAAAAGAAGAAGAAGAAGAAGAAGAAGAAGAAGAAGAAGAAGAAGAAGAAGAAGAAGAAGAAGAAGGAGGAGGAGGAGGAGGAGGAGGAGGAGGAGGAGGAGGAGGAGGAGGAGGAGGAGGAAGAAGAGGAGGAGGATAGAAAGATATAGGAAGTATTAAAGGACAGATAGATTACACCCTCCAGTGACCCATCTATCTATCTATCTACAGTCAATGCCCAGTATTTCCATTCAAATGATTAACCGTTCAATGGATTAATAGACTTAAGAGGTTGGAGCCTTGATTCAATTATTTCACCTCTGAACACTTCTCCATTCTCAACATATGAGCTTTGCTGGGTAGAATTTCCAGACCATAGCAGAATTGGGCAGGGATAAAAATCCAAGGTAGGAAGGGACTAATTCCTTTATACCAGATTTGGAAACTTGAGTTATAGACTGGACTCAAGTGGGAGACATTGTTGGGTTTTACATGGGAGAGTAGCATGATCAGATTTGCATTTTAGAAATAAGACTTTGACAATAGCATAGATCCTAAAAAGGAAAGATGAAGCTGCAGAAGAAAGAGAAGTATTTGGAAGACGTTTGGAATAATGTCTATAAGAGATAATATAAGCCTGAATACATTGCATTGGGGAAAATGGGAAGTGGAAGAGAGGAATTTAATACACAAACTAGATGGGAGTTGGTGAGAGGTTGGCTACAGAAGCTGAAGGGAATGAGCAGATGAAACAGGTACCTCAGCGGACTTCTACCCTTTGCTGGCCACATGCCTTGCAGCACAGGTATTCAAGTGCCCCTCCTCTGTGAGGTCTCAAACAGTAAAAGAATAGTGTTCTCTTTCCAGTGCTGGCTGTGAATGGGGCTCCTGGCACACATCTTCCTCCTGTACCTCTCAACCCTGTTTTTGTTTATCATTTGAGCTATTTGTCTTTGTGGAGCGAACATGACCATCTGTTACTACAGCCCAACGATGAAAAAGAGATGCTTTTATTTTTTCCCGTGTCACTTTGTATTGCTTGGGTGACACTGCAAGGAAGGGAAAAAAGGCAGAAAGCAACAACAAACAGCATCAGTGATGAAAAGGGAGAGGCTAAGCTCCCATTCCTCACACATGTTTGCAAGTAGCCACATAAAAGAACCCAGAAGATGTGTGGTAATATCAGGGCAGACACTCACCCAGCTGTCTGTACACATTGTGTTTCGAACAGAGCCCATTTCTTTCCCCCTACTTTCTTTGTACTCTCTTCACCTAGCAAAAATATAAGTTTGTAAAAGCATGCTGTAAGGTCAATAACTTTTCTGAATCTCTTTTTAGCACATGGCTTCTAAGCCTGGATTATTTAACCTGTCAAACTAACCTCTTTATAGCAGAAACTCAACTTGCTTTTCCCACAATTCCCAAATTTTCTTCTCAGGTATTCAAAGCTTCTTCCAGATGAAATCACCTGGATTACTCCAAACAAGCTACAAACTTTTACATATCTATATTTTTAGCCCAAAAGATTTTTTTAATGTTCTTTTTTTTCTTTAGCCCATAACACTATGTTTCAGTGTCCCCATCTTCTTCTCAGCCCCAGCCTCACTGACCTTGTTTCTATTACATAATGGGATCATCCCTCCTTAAGGAAGACTACCGCCCTTCCCCACTTCTTTTCTTTTTTGTTGTTTTTTGGTGGCACTGGGGTTCCCGGAAGCCCTTCTACTTCCGGGCTGCTTCGAACCTCTACAATCCTTCTATCTCTGCCTCCCAAGCGAGGATTACAAGTCTGTGCCACCATGCCCGGCTTCTTCCCCACTTTTTAACTGAGGTCGTGTAGAAATCAATGCAAGTGCCATTTCTTCAAGAAAAAAATTTCCCTGAACATGCTTTCCCAATGTCATGTAATATTACAAGTCACACTCTACCTTTCTTACTATCAACAGTTTCACTGTAGTGGGGGACATGTTTCAGGACCTCCACGGAGAGTGAAATTGTAACAAAAATCTCTATATTATGCTTTTTCTTATTTTTCTCAGTGTAGATATTAACAACTTCAGTATATGATATTTTTTTTTCTTTCTCAAAGTTGAGAACCTGAGTAGACAGCTTCTCTTCAGCATATCTGAGTTGCAACCATTTGCAAGTATCACTACTCTTTTGCCTTTGAGCCATTAAGAAGTAAAGGTTGACATGATCCCAAGTACAGGGATACTGTAAAAGTTATGATAATCCAGAGGCTACTGAGTGAATAATAGGTGGGTAGCACATATTGCATGTATACACTGAACAAAAAGATGATTCTCCATTCAGACTTGATGGAACGGACTTGATAGGATCATCATGCTATTCAGAATGACAAGAAATTTAAGCTTCATAAATTTGTTTATTTCTGGAAACACCCTTTTAATAGTTTTGGAATATGGCTGACTGTGAGTAACTTAAATCAATATAAGTGAAATTGGATAAAGGGAGACTAGTGTAGTGACTTATGAGGACACATATGTTTGGCTTTTGGGTTAATGCCTACCTCCTTCCTAAATGATAAGCTCTGTCATGCTCCTCACCCTACCTCCATGGCTAGCATACTGTCTGGTACATAACTGATTTCCCATCACTTCATACTGAATAAATAAAGGACTATATAAATGACTTAATTAATGAACAAAGTAAAGGTTAATTTGCTCCCCAAGTATAATCTCCAAAGCCACCTCTCCTGTGAAGCCTTTTCTCCTGCATCTCTTACCAGACACCTTAAAATATGTACTCAAAGTGATTCCTCAGCCATTTCAATACTTAAAATTGTATTTCCTGTATTTCAATTATGAAGTATTGGAATAGGACTGTTTTTTTTTTTTGCCTCGCTGATTAGTTGCAAAAAAAAAAAAAAACCTCAAAAATGGGGTTTCCCATTTATTTTTCAGGGTGAGGTGAGGATATAGCTTCTTTGCCCTTATCCATTAAATAGAATCCCTTAAATCAACTTTGAGGTATATTCAAACTTTGCGTACCCACTTAAATTCTTCAAATGAAAGATGAGACATCTATAATTCTTATAAGTGAAAAAATAAAGAAAAGACATTAAAACAAGTTAGTGCCAGAATTTATCCTAAAACTCAACTCTCCTGACTACAAGTCTAGTCCTTTTCTCAGTATTCTATTTCTTGACCTATAGAAACAAATAGTTACAGCCAACAGTAAAGAGAGCTCATTTATTTTTCTCCCAACTGGGACACATTGCTTTAATGGGACACATATAGACATTACTTATCTTCAAAGGTAGATTCCAAATTTAATAAACCAAACCTTCTTGCCAAATGCTAGCAGGGATCTTCTCTACAAAGTTACAAAAAGAAATCTCTAAGTCACATCCATTACACATCGACACATCCTTTGGATGACGCATGCCCAAGAACAGGGAGCCATAAATGTAGGTGTTATTAATAAGCAAAAATAATTTTACAAAGCAGATTGTTAATAGAAAGATTTATGCAATTTTAGAACTGGAGCTTGGTTTGGAATCAGCACATATTTTCCTTGACTATATATGTATGGCAGAGGTGGTAATTGACGCTGTCTAACATTCAATCCATTTTAGCAAGACAGTATGTTTTGTTGTTGTTGTTGTTGTTGTTGTGTCACAAACCTTCTGTGCTACCTTAGAAAGGCCAGTTCTCTTCTACAAAGTTTCACCATTTGTAAAATATAATCCTATAGTGCCATTTAGTTATAACGTGAAATGACTTATTTTGGAGTGGTGGGGTAAGAGAGCGTCGTCATAACTCTCTCAGTCTTCGCAGTTGAGTTGAGCACCTAGTTAGTGAAGCTATGCCATATAGAAATTGCTGTCACTAAGTGCTTGGGACGGAGAGGAGAGAAAAGCATTCCATCATTTCTCTGAGACAGGAGGATACAGGTTCTCACACAGCTTCAGCTACTTACTGAGGTCCTTTGCAACTTAGTGAGACCCTGTTTCAAAATAAAGAAAAAAATATAGCTTTGGGGGTATAGCTCAGAGGTAGGATGCCCCAGGGCTCCATCTCCAGTTCTGCAAAAAAAAAAAAAAAAGAAAGAAAGAAAAAGATGAATGGAAAGTCTGAAATGTACAAAGCCCACAGATCTGGCATAAAAACCATCTACACAGTACAGAAAGAGTACACCGTCTAGATTATCTAATGGAAAAGTCTTAAAATTTTTAAGAAACAGTTTTAATGTAACTTAGTTCCTCAGCACAGAAAAATGAGATACTTTTAAATTAATTCTCCTAATTTAGATTAAACACTGCATTTATTAAAAATGTGAGAAATAATTGCCAGGCATGGTGGCGCACGCTTGTAATCCCCGCACTTGGGTGGCGGAGACAGGAGGATCGCACAGGTTTGAAGCCAGCCTCCGCTGGCTTACGAGACCCTGTTTCCAAATAAAAATATAAAATAGGCCTGGGAGTGAAGCCCAGAGGTAGAAGGGCTTCCAGGAACCCCAGTACCACTAAATAAATAAATAAATAAATAAATAAATAAATAAATAAGAGAAATATAGTATACAATTTTATGTACACATATAAATGGAAAATAGTACAAGGAAATATTCTTAAATCAGGGCTATGACTTCCAGTAATGATTGTAGGATGAGCACAGGTGATTTTTTTCACAGATTACAATGATAAAAAGGAGACCATATTAATAAATAACAAAAACCCCAATCATTTAAAGATATTGCAAAATAATGGAGAGCAGGCAGGAATGAGAAGAGCTTATGCTTCAAAACTCTACAGGGAAGAACAAAAAGGCCGTGGCTTTCTCACTGAAGGGTCTTCCTGAGTGTTCACAGATTTTATTAGAGAAAAATTATAGCTTTATTGGGTGCAGTGAAAGATGATAAAGTTCAGAGCCAAAAACCAAAACCAAACCAAACAACAACAACAAAAAAAACAAAACAAAAACAAAAAACTAAAAACAGTAGCAACAACCACAAAACCCCTGGTAATATAAGAGAGAACTTTTGAAAATGAGAAGGCCATTGATAGACTGAGATACATGATTTGAGTAAAAATGCTGCTTCAGTTCCTACCTGGTCAGCAAACTGCGCACATAGCATCCCCAGAGTTCATCAAAAGAATAGGTAGAAGCTGGGCCTGGTGGTAGATGCTTATAATTTCAGTACTTGGGAGGCTGAGATAGGAGGATAGTAGGTTTAAGGCCAGCCTCAGCAATTTAGTGGGACCCTGTTTCAAAAAAATAATAAAAAATGAAGCCAGGCGTGGTGGTGCACGCTTGTCATCCCAGCATTCGGGAGGCTGAGACCAGAGGATTGTGGTTACAAGTCAGTGAGACCCTGTTTCAAAAATAGAAAAGACTAAATATTAGGGCTAGGGGTATATCTCACAGGTATTATGACTCAGGATTGCATCCCAAGTACCACACACAGACAAAGAAAGAACTGGGGTGTATCTTGGAGGTATAATGCTCATGGGTTCAATTCCCAGTATAAAAAAAAATGTAGAAACTAAATTTATCTTTCCTTGAGTAGCATAATAACCCTTGATGGGATGTGAATGTTTGTTTCATATTCAACAGAGTATGTTTCCTAACCCACACAGAGGTTCTGTGGCAGAAAGCGGAAGTCTTTTTGGCTTATTGTGTTAAAGAGCAAAAATGAAAACCCATAAAAAAAAAAAAACAACGAATTAAGGGAAAAACTCTAGGATCAAGGCAATCACAGTGAAAATGAGTCTCAAAATACAAATTCTTCCCCAACCTTTGCCTGGCCACTAAAATATGCACATGTGAAAGAAACCAGAGATGTGTCTAAAAAGAGCAATAGCTCCACCTGCCCTTCCCCCAAATGAGGTAAGATACAGGCCCCCCGCACACTCTAGAAGGAGGGATTTCACAGTTTGAATAGTGCCAAGTCCGCTGCTGGTGAAAACGGAACACTGACAGTACTCAGGAGAGGTTCTAGAATTCCCATAGCATATTATCTGCATTGTTCAATTTACAACCCAAAATGACCAAACATACAAAGTGAGGAAGCATGACTAATACAAAGAAGATCAAAAACAAACAAAACCTGGAAAAGGCAGATTGACTCTAAGCATGTTAATTTGCTAAATTTAGTATAAAAAGATACCAAGACAACTTATAGATTAAATATTTTCAAAGGTTTATTTAAAAGAAAATTATATTTGAGGAACTAAAGTAATAGATGGTAATAGCAGGATGCTATGGTAAGTGCTTGTAATCCCGGTATTTGAATGGCTGAGATGGGACGATCCCAACATTGAGGTCAGCCTCATTGATTTTGCAAGAACCTGTCACAAAATTAAAAAAAAAATTATAAAGGCTTGGGGTGTGGTTCAGGTAGAATACTTGTTCCATCCGCAGGACCACAAAAAATAATAAAATAATAAATAGTGTTAATGATTAAATATAAAATTTTAATAGGAGTAGAAACTATGGAATAAAATCTTTCAGAATGTTTTAACTCTGGGAAATATAGCAGATTAAATGGAAAGAAACTTTTAGTGGGTTCAGCAACAGATTTGAGATGGCAGAAGAAAGACTCTATGAACTTAATGATGTATCATCAGAAAAATTCCAATCAAGTCAAGTGTGGAGGCACAAGCTTGCAATATTAGTGATTGGGGAACGGAGGCAGGAGAATTGAAGGTTCAAAGCCAGTCTCCACCATTCAGTAAGACCCTTAGTAACATAGCAAAGTCTTGTTTTAAAATAAGAAAGCTGGGAGTGTAGCTCAGAGATAAAGTGTCCCTGAGCTCAATCCTCAGTACCAAATAAAAACAGCAAAACCCAAACAAACAAAAAGAAAAGAAGAGAAAAAAGGAGAAAGAAAGAAAAGATTAAAATAATGGTAAGGAGAATGATGAAAATTTTAAAAAGATCCAGAGACATATGAGTGTGAACTATATACCGAGTGTGGTTCTACAATGGACACTGAGAACCAGAAGATGGTACAGAGCAGAAAAATATTTGAAGGTATAATGGCCATATTTGCCACAAGTTTGTTAAAACGGCAACCCTACCAACTTCCAGAACTAAGAAGCTCAAAAAAATTTAAGAATTACACACACACACACACACACACACACACACACACACACGCACGCACGCACCATAACAAAATTTATAAACAGTAGGAAAAATTTGAAAGTAGCGGCAAGATAAAACAACACCTGACACAGTGGTATGATTAATGGTTGAATTTACATCAGAAACAGAGAAAGCCAAAAGATTGTATTGAGGTATTCAAAATGCTAAACAAAACAAAAGAGAAATGATACAATGGAGAGACATATTTATTTATGTGTGGTATACGGGATTGAACCCAGAGGTATTCTACCTTGGAGCTACACCCCCAGATACTTTAAAATTTTATTTATTTTTAATTTTTTATTTCTTATTAGGTTTTTTTTTTTGGTGGTGGTACTGGGGTTTCTTCTACCTCTGGGCTACACTCCCAGACCTATTTTTATATATATTTTTAATTTGGAAACAGGGTCTCTTAAGCCAGCACAGCTGGCTTCGAACCTGTGTGAACCTCCTGTCTCTGCCTCCCAAGTGCGGGGATTATAAGTGTGTGCCACCATGCCCGGCTTACTTATTAATTTTCTATTTTGTAATTAAATAGCAAATGACAAATTCTCTCAAACCCTTTTGGTTTCCATATAGGTGACGATAATAAATTATACTGAGGTCTTTCGTTCCTGGGGCAATCCTATTTGATTTTGGTTTAAGTTGCTTAATTTTATCTTTATACATTTACATATTTTAGATAAAAACATACAGTTTATATATATATGATTATCTCTTTTTATATGCATTTGAAATATTTTCTTTTTTAAGTACATACAGTTTTTTAAGGTGTGCTTTTTTTTACACCCCAGATCCTTTTTTTTTTTTTAAGTTTTATTTTGAAACGGGGTCTTGCACTAAGTTGCTGAGAATCTCACTAAGAATCTGATGGTAGTCTTGAACTTGCAACCCTCCTATCTCAGCCTCCCAAGTATTGTAATAATAGGCATGCACTACCACATCCAGCTGAGACACTTTTAGATACAGGGAGTCTGAAAGAATTTATTACTATTAAATATGGTTTAGAGAAATACTAAAGGAAAACTTTCAAAAATAAAAATAGCAGATAATGACTTATGCACTTTTATATAGGGAAGAATAATCACTGGAAATGATGAAACTATACTCATGCACGTTTCTAGCATGTACTTTTTATATTTTATGTCATGGAGATGCTAGATGAGCTTAGATAGGATAGTTATTAAAGGGAATACCTGACAAGAATAAATGAGAAGAGAACTTGAGTAGACAGAGCTTTCAGAAGTACCTTTAGTGAAGGTACAAACATTTCTGAATGGAAAGAATAAACCTAAGGATTGAGCAAGAAAGCCTGAGATCAGAGTACTTTTTCAAAAATATTTTGGCCAAACTGCCTGTTAGAATAATCTTGCACTGAGCAAGAATTGACTAGCACTGATAGGGCTGGCTTGCTTCGTCATGGGTTATGAGTGCAGAGTGTGTTTCTAAGCAGTGTCTGGGTACTCTCAATTACTTGGTTCCCCTCAGTATCTTCTCTTGAAGAAAAATAAGGTAATGTGCCTCCATATTTGTCATCCTTGATGTCTTTAAAGATACATGGATGTTTAACACATACATAATTTTAAAACAAAAGCTTAAAGGAAAATAAAATAAGTAAAAACTTACGTGAATAAAATAAAGAAAATAAAAATAATATATAAATAAAATCGATAAAAATTAAATAAACATTAAAATAATTTAAAAGTAAATACGTTTGAAGCATAAATAACTGTTGGGTTTATAACATATCTGCATGATATATAAACATAGATTCATATAGATGGATATGGATATAGGTAACATAAATAATATAGAGATATGCAATATAAGGTAATATACATAGAAATACTGTTATAAATACCAGTATAAGATATGGAAAAGAAATGTTTGTAAATATATTGGAACCATAATTATCTATTTTTATTTTAACCAGAAGACATCCAATATGACATTGGATGTATTATAATAATTTAAATATACATATTATGATAAAAATAAATAATTAAAATAAAAGAAATAAAAATAATTTTAAAAATGTGGCCAAGTATCCAATGTGGAATTCAGATACCATACTACTCTTTGTTTAAAGCAAAAGAACAGCTGGGCGTGGTGGCACATGCTTGTAATCCCCGCGCTTGGGAGGCAGAGGCAGGAGGATCACGCAGTTTCGAAGCCAGCCGCGTGCGCTGGCTTAGGAGACCCTGTTTCCAAATGAAAATGTAAAAATAGGTCTGGGAGTGTATCCCGGAGGTAGAAGGGCTTCCAGGAACCCCAGTACCACCAAAAATAAATAAATAAATAAATAAATAAATAAATAAATAAATAAATAAATAAAAATAAAAATGAAAATAAAAAAATAAAACAAAAGAACAGAAAATCAAAAAAATGATTGGACAATTGGAAAACAAATAGTAAAATGAGGAGAGTAGATGTGGTAATTCTAAATTTCTGTGAATTTAATTAGCCCTTTTTTATTTCCAACTATATAAAGCAATAATAGAACTAAAAGTAAAAATAAACCCACCACTACTGTGGGACATTTTAAGGTGTCTCCCTCAAAATCTGATAGAATACCTAAAATATCAACAAATATATAGAATATCTGAATAATAAAGTGAACAACTTTGATGTAATTGTTATGCTATTACCCTGCCTTTTGCTAAGAAAACTGAAATACAAACTGCTTTCACCATGCTGATTCCAGGAATAGTAACCTAAAGTGATCATATGATTGTCCACAAAGCAAATCTTAAATTATGAGAATAGGACCATTCAGAGTAAAATATCTACCATAAAGAACTTAAAACTAGAGGTCAATAAAAAATTATATTGTAAAACTCTCCACTGACAACAAAATAAATAATAACTGGTCAAAGAAGGAACAACAATATTAAGTATAAAATACTTGAATTGATTATTTGAGAAATTGACAAAACTGTTCATCATCTTCAAAGCCATTTAAATTCCTACTTATTGTAAGTAAGAAAAGTCAGTGGTATAAACTTTGGCCATTTGACATTAGAAAATGAATAGAAAATTCACTGAATATAAAGGAGAAAGAACTAGTAAGAGTAGAATTTAATCTAATAGGAAATAAAAATTTCATAGAAAAAAATAAATTCAAAGATACAAAGAAAAATAGTATGATGTTAAATTCTGGTTAAGAGATACAAAAGTGTTACCTTCCTGCCTTATCACATAAACCAATCCTCTCAAATAATCCAGAGAAAACTAGATAAATTAATTCTAGAAAGTAAGAAGAAAAATAGCAATCTTCTCATTGCTGTCAGAACAGAAAAAATAAGAGAAATTTGACATAGATGTGGGTAAAGTAAAAGTAACCAGTCTTAACAAATTTTTAATATTTTTAATAGAGTTTTGGGATAGACTGAAACCCCAAGACTCTACAGTCACAGGGCAGACTCCCTATTTCAATGTGCGTACCTATTTGCCAATCCTCCCTTTTAGCGTCTTCCAAGTAAGAACACCAGACAAAGAAGGATTGTTAAGAGAGATGTCTTCTTTGTTGCAAAGACAAGTCAAGAGGCCTGCTGAATGCCTGGAGAGAGGAGGTGAGTTGAAAAAAACTCTGTAAATCATCATATTAAAATCCTAGGCTTTATAGCAAGTGAAATAAAAGAGACTAAAGGCACACTCATTATAAAAGAAGGGGTAAATGATATATATGTGTATATTTACATAAACATTCTAATATGTAATCCTAATAAATCTCCCGAAATTACTATAAATAATAGATAATTTAAGCAAGGTTACATACTTCTGAAAAGTCAGAAAAGAGAGTAGAGACTTAAAATTGTAGGATAGTATTTACATTATCATTAACATCACAAAACTTAAAATCTATAGAAATAAATTTAGCAAAATATATCAAGACCTACTCACAGAAAACCATAAAGCATTGTTTAGGAAAGATAAATAAGAAATGAAGACACATATCATATTAATGTGTTGTATGATTCAATATTCTTCTCATAATGATCTATAGTTTCATTGTGATATAAATAAAACCCCTGAGGCAACTTTTATTTGATTTATTTTTCATGAATGAATTAAACTTTTCTGGTTCTGGGGGTTAAACCTAGGGCCTCACATAATCTTTTTTTCTTTTTTTTTGTGGCACTGGGGTTCCTGGAAACCCTTCTACTTCCAGGCTACACAACCATACCTTGTTTATTTATTTATTTATTTTGAAAATGGGTCTCCTAAGCCATTGCGGTTGGCTTCGAACCTGCACAATCCTCCTGTCTCTGCCTCCCAGGGGATTACAAGTGTGCACCACCAAGCCCCACGCCTCACAGCCTCACATAATCTTATCAAGGGCTCTACCACTAAGCCACACCTTGAGTTCACAGTTGTTTTTAATGGAAATTGACAAGCGAATGCTAAAATTTATGTGAAAATGCAGAGGACCTCCAGTAGCTAAAACAATTTTGAAAATGAAGAGCCATGTTACAAACTTAAGCTACCTGTTTTCAGCTACAAGTAATCAGAAAATGTGTTATTGGCAAAGAACCAACCTATAGATCAAAGAAAAGAGAATTGAAGAAAAAAAAAAGATCCCCACTTGTATGTTTAATTTATTTTAGAGAAAGTGTTCAAGGTAATTCAATGGATACATTATCTTCAATAAATGATGCTTGAACAACTGTATCTCTATGAAAAAATAAGCCTCAATGTAAAATTCATAGCAGTCACAAAGTCATGGGATCAAATTAATCACACTTATAATGTCTAAACACAGAAGCTAATAGTATAAAGGCTATATATAAGAACAATAAGAACAATATATATATTTTTACAATCTTAAGTTTGGCATTTATTGTATAGAAAAACTATTCACTAGATTTTACAAAAATTAAAATCTTTTCATTTTTTTGAAGGGGATGCCGGGGAATGGACCCTGGAGGAGCATTGTACCTCCAAGCTATACCCTCAGCTATATTTTATTTTATTTATTTGGAAATAGGTTCTCACCAAGTTGTTGAGAGCCTCTCTAAATTGCTAAGGCTAGTCTTGAATTTGGAGTCCTCCAGCCTCTGCCTCCCAAGTACTGGGATTACTGACATTTGTCACCATGTCCAACCCCTAAGCTTTTCACTTTCAAAATTAGCCAACCCAAAGAAAATACTTCACATACATATGTAATATGATAAAAGGTAGTATCAAGAATAAAAGCTCTTCAACTGAGTAATAAAAAGAGAAATAAACTAAATTTGAAAATATTAAAAAAGACTGGAGATATAGCTCAGTGATACAGCACTTGCCTGCCATACGCAAGTCCTGGGTTCAACCCCAGCACACACACACACACACACACACACACACACACACACACACACACACACACATCATTACAATACAATCATCTTACATATTATATATATGAATAACATATTTGAGAAAACATTTGAAGATAGAAAAATGCATATGACAGCCGGGCACCGTGTCCCAGGTCTGTAATCAAAGCACTTGGGAGGCTGAAAGAGGGACCACACATCTGAAGGGAGCTTCAGGAACTTAGTGAGACCTTCAACAACTTAGAAGACCTTGTTTCAAAAATGAAAATGTCTGAGATTTTAGCTCAGTTGTAGAATTCCTCTTGGCTAATTCCCTAGTACCAAAAATAAATACATACATAAATAAAACAAAACAAGAAAAATCCCTTCGACTGCCCTCAAAAGGCACAAAAATGGCATTCAGTAACACAAATGTAAACCTCAGGGGTTCTATAAAATGTAAAACCATGCGAAACACTTCACAGTGTGTACATCAGGATGGGGCTTATCTGTGAGATGCAGTAATGTGAAGAGGGCGAAATGAGGCCTCCAAGATGCTTGGTCTGAGTTAAGGTTAAGGATGTGTTCACATATATTTGGTTGGTGGATATCAATAAAAACAACTACTAAAATTTTTAAAAGATGTTTTTAAGTAAGGCTAACAAAGTCATTTTAAAGTTTATCTCCAAGAATAAAATGTCTGAGCTTAGGCACAAAACAAACACATTTACAACTGAGTACAGAGAAAATATTTATAAGGATTTGAGATTTGGTGGTTTTGTTGTCAGGCTGAGTGGGATTTTAATCTCACTTCTGCCAGATAATAGATAATATCTGCCTCAAGACTTAGAGGAAATATTTTTATCATAATTTTTACCTATTTCATAGATTTATTTGGGAGGACAAATCATATATTTTTGTGAAAATATTAAGCCTTACATATTGAAACATATTACATATGTTGGCCATAATCAATAAATGGTAGCTATTAAAGCAATAATATTGTAAATAAGAATAATATTGACATCAAAATACATTTAAAATATGATAGTGATAGAGAAACAGGCTGCTGGATTATTCTTAAATCTTTATAAACTGATTTGACTATATGTAGGAATCGATACGTAATACTAATAGCATTTCAAATCAATGGGGATTGGATGAATTTTATCATAAATCATTTTCAAATTCAGAGGTAAACAGCAACATAACATAAAACTTTGGTGTGGCATATATAAAAGATGGAGATTTATATTTATAAGAACCCTCATGTGAACCAATGATAAAATACATAAACAATCCAATAAAAACAATTCAGAGGAGCCAATTAGAAAAATCACAAAAGAAAAAAGTATTCACATACACATATACAAGTTGAATATGCAAAGAAAAACATATTTCACAGGGGATTCCATCAAATCAATGATATACATTTACTCACTCACTGATCATTCAAATATTATATATTTATATAATCTTTTTGAGGAAATGGACAGACTTTGCTTTGGGGAGTACAAATTAGTAGGATCTTTCTGTAAAACAATTTGGAAATATGTACTGAAAGGCTTAAAGTTGCACATTCTCATTGATCCAGAAATTACTCCTGTCGAAATTTATCAAAGAGAAGTAACTATGATCACACTCAAGGGTTTAGCTATAAAGAGAGTAATTGCCTTCTCATTCGTAATGTGAAACTTTGGATATAACTGTAGTTCAAATAATAGGAAATTGTCCCATTCATCTAAGAAAATACTTTTCAGCGTTGACAATGATATTAAGAAATAATTTTAAAGGCATAAGATAATTTTTACAATATACCCTTCCATTTCAGAAAGAGGCCATTACAAAACTGTGTGAATAGCGTTATTACAGTTTTGCAAAATAAACATGCATATATGGAGAAAAGAGTAGTGGAGGTGTCCACCAAAATGTTAATAGTTGCATCCAAGTGACAAAATTATGGATGATTTAATTTCTTTCATTGTGCTTATCTATATTTTTTCAAGGGTTTACAGGTGAATATATTATTTTACAATGAAAAGAAAGCTATAATATTTCATTGCAATTCATGTAATGGTTGTAGTAACCATTTGATTCATGTATAGTAAAGAGAAGAAAGCAATAAATTAAGTGGTCTCTGCAACAATAGAGTTTTGCAGTTTCAAATATATTAGAGTTTTGTAGTTAAAAAATAAAAGACAATTCTAGAAATACTTCCAGCAAGCATGGGAAACAGGGTAAGGGGTGTACACCATTTTCAGAAAGTTGACACTAATTAAGTATCTAGACTTGCTCTATCTCAACCTCTTGGTTGGTCTGGATTAGATGTGAAGTTGGAAACAAAGATTAAAAATAATATGGTGGAGCATGCTTGTAATCCCAGCATTTGGGAAGCTGAGACAAGAAGATCATGTTTGTGGCCAGCCTCATTTACTTAACGAGGTCTTTTGCAACTCAGTGAGACCCTGTTTCAAAATGAAGAATAAAATATAGGGCTGAGGGGGTATTTCGGAGGTAGAGTGCCCCTGGGTTCCATCCCGAGTATCGCAAAATAATCATCATCATCATCATCAGCAGCAGCAGCAGCTAGTCATCCATTTGCTTATGTTGAGAAGCTCAGATTTTATTCTCTAAAAGATAAGAGAACCACTGGATTAAGTCTAGGTTTTAGAGAAGTTTCTCTGTCAGCCTTGTTAGGAAAGAATGAAGCTGCTGGATAGCAAATGGAGATCAGTCACTTAAGATAGGGAGAAGATCCCCCAGTGCTGTGTGTATGTATGTCCCTATCACTCTGAACTTCTTTACAGTGTGTGAATAAAGTATAAAAATAAAAGTATATTAAAAAATATCATTGCAATAGTCCATTCATTGGGTGAGGGCTTGTAATATGGCAGTGGTTATGGGAGGTCAGCAAGAGGTGAGTTTGAGATAAATTTAGGAATATAATTAGTATACCTTCCTGAATATCAGGATGAGAAGGTACAAAGGGAAGAAACAAGGAAGACCTCCTGCACCCCAGTATTTTATTTTGAAGGATAATGTGTAATTGAGTCAATTTTTGCCTTATTTTGCCGAGATACTTTCTATTGACTAGACAGATATAACAGTGCTTATGTACAGCACACACCCAAAAACATTAAGCCGTGTCTTTAAACTTATGTGAATGAGAAAAACCACAATTTTTAGAGGTAAATAAAAGAGTGAGAAATGAAAAATAAGAAACAAAGCTCACAATAAAAACAGAAAATAGGTCAGCCTTATTTAGTAAGACCTTTGGCCATGGGAATGATATAAAGGGAGCTATAAAAGAGACCATTAAAAAATACAGCACATCTTTGTTTATGTGCTGTAGATTCTGGCCATCATGTGGAATCACGACATTTTTTTGTCCTAAAAAATGTAGTTTTTTATATCAGAGAATGTAACTTGATTTCCTTCATTCTTTGTTCCATTTGTATTTAAAGTTATTTTTATGATTGTTACTGCTTGCCAAGAGCATAACTATAGCATTATGTAAACGTTCACTGTAATCGTGACTCTTTTTCTGCTCCTGTGGAAGAAATAAGTGTGGGCAGGAAGGCACCTTGGGCGGAGCAGAAAGTACAATTCTCTTAGTCATAAGAACTTTCCGGGGTGTCTAGAGCACCCACTCCTAAAACAGCTCTTTAGGCAGCAGACAGTTAATTGATGCTTATATCATTGTTTTCTCCATCCATGTGTGCAATATGCAAGATGAAGTAGAGGCTTTGCTATGTAGGCAGATGGATAATTAAATGATAGATAGATAGGCCAGTAAATTCATTCAGACAATGTTTAGAGACTGACCATTCTGATAAACATGGTCAAATTTCTAACACAGTAGAGTGTAAACATGTTTTTTTTTTTTTGGTGGTACTGGGGTTCCTGGAAACCCTTCTACCTCTGGGTTACACTCCCAGACACCTATTTTTTATATTTTTATTTGGAAACAGGGTTTCTTAAGCCAGCAAGGCTGGCTTTGAACCTACGTGCTCCTCCTGTCTCCGCCTCCCAAGCGAGGGGATTACAAGCGTGCATCACCACGCCCGGCAAGTGTAAACATTGTTAATATACTATTAATGGTGCATTGTAATTATACTTCATATTGAGGTATAGAGTGAAAAAAATAATCATTCAAGCTGGGCGTGGTGGTGTATGCCTGCAATCCCAGCGCTTGGGAGGCTGAGACAGAAGAATCGCACAGGTTCAAAGCCAGCCTCAGCTACTTAGTGAGGCTCTCAGCAAATTAGTGAGACCCTGTTTCCAAATAAAGTATAAAATAGGTCTGGGTGTATAGCCCGGAGGTAGAAAAGCCCCTGGGTTCCACCATCAGTACCACAAAAAAATAAAATAAAATAAACATACCTACACCTCCTGGAGAATTTTCCTCTAGCTCTTCCTTTTCTTCCCCCCCCTCCTTCCCCTAACATATCTTTGAGATTGGCATTGGTAATTTAATATATGTACATAGCATTATTTCAGCTATTACTTTATATATCTATATCCCTTCTCTCTTCTAAGCCATCTCTATCATTCTACTGAAGTCTACTTGTTACCTTTGTTTCCCAATTTCTTTCTAGCTTCCAAATATGGGAGAAAACTTATTCTCCTTTTGAGACTAGCTTATCTCAGCATAATATCCACAAGCCTCATCCATTTTTATTCAGCCATAAAAAGTACAAGCATTTTCTGGTGTCCCACACCAGTGCCCCACACAGGCCGTGGAGTTAGCAGGAGCCCAGTGATTGGCAGTCACAGTCTGGACTTTGGTCTTGAGGATTTGCCTCCTAACAAAGTGACCTGCAGGAGTGCCTTTGCCATAGAGTGTTCTGTTTTTCCCACATGCCAAAGTCGAGTGTGTTGGGGGAAGTGAAGCAAGTGTGGGTGGTATCCTTGCAGAATTCTTTACAGAGTGAGTTAAAGTGGGAGGCAGCTTGTCCTGTCTTGAGGCTGACAGGTGTCTGGGCCATGGAAGCTGTCAAGTGTGTGTGTCAGAGAATGACAACAGGGAAGAACTTAGAGGCAAAGCATGTCTTACTCATGGGGATAGCCAAATGGCTGGGGCTAAGGATGAAGACTGTGGAGACACCTAGCTCAGATTTATTCCTCACCCTCAGACCTTATTGAGGTATAAATGACAAATAAAAAATGGAACATATTAAATGTACACAAAATAATGTTTATGTATGCATTTATATACATATATGTGTCTATAGTAAATTATTATCACAATTACCAAGGTAATATTTCTATTACTTGGATGAGTGTGTGTGTATGTTTGTGTGTGTGTGCATGAGAAAGAGAGAGAGAGAGAGAGAGAGAGAGAGAGAGAGAGAGAGAGAGAGAGAGAGAGAAGGAAAAGAGAAAAAAGAGAAATAAACAGACTGAGAGATTGAAAAGCTCTTCTTTTAGCAAATTTCAAGTATACAATGAAATATAAAGTATAGCTACCTTACTGTACACTAGATATCCAGAAATTACTTATCTTACAACTGAAAGTTTGTATAATTTGACCAAAATCTTCCCACTTCCCAGTTCTCAATCTCCGGTGACAATTATTTTATTTCCTTGAGCTCAATTTCTTCAGATTCCACATATAAACCATATTACACAGTAAGTGTGTATTTGTCTGGACATTTTCATTTAATGTAATATCTTTTAGACTCATAGACTCATCTATTTTGCCACAAATGGCAAAGTTTTTTCCTTCTAAATCTCAATAATATTTCATAATATATCTGTATGTGTGTTTACATATTTTTGTACTATTTCTATATGCAAATTTACATAATGATTTATTTATCCGCTGATGGACACTATTTGATGTCATGTTTACTAGAAATAATTCAATGAAAATGAGAGTAAAATATTTCTTTAAAATTTTAATACATTTTAAGATTATATAGTTATATATATATATATATATATATATATATATATATATGTCTTTTTACATAAATAGAAAACACATCTTAAATTCATGTGAAATCACAAGACCATGTATAAGCAAAATAATCTTGAGAAAGAATAACAAACCTGAAGTCATTACACTACCTGATTTCAAAGAATATTATAAAGCTATACTAGTTAAAATATTATAGCACTTTTATAAAACAGATACACAAACCAATGGGCAGAACAAAGCAAAACCCCTAACTTAATAGGTGGAAATCAGATGTGCCTTACTCTGAGGCCCCTTGTCTTTTCTCTGTGACACAAGTGAAGAGACAGAGGTAGGACATGACTCACTCATAGTTCAATGGAGAGTCTGTGAGTAGTAAAGCTAAAATATAATCTGGCTCAAATGCTAAATGCAAACTGAGAAACTTAGGCTTAACCTTGCAAACAATGACAAACCATTAATATGTAAGCAAGAATGGTACCAGAAATTACACCCTGAATATAGCTTGAAAACCTCTGGTTCTACTGTAGCTGCCATTCTAATCAAATCAACATCCCAGAGAATTCCTCAACCTTGGCAAGAAATTTTATCTGATAAGCAGTCTCTGGTGATCATCTATCCTCTGTATTTTCACACTGTTTACTGACAGATTTCTCATTTGATATTGAGTGGGATTTATATAATGTTGTGCTTTACTTGCTTTTTCATCCAGGCTGCAATTTCCAAAAACTGGTATTGTGTTCTAAGTTTCTGCACATTCAGTACCCATTCCCACAATTGCATATAGTTAGTACTTAAAAATGCCAATATTGTGATAGGACACCATTTTATTTTATTATTGTTATTATTTTAGTCCTGGGGATTGAAGCCAGGTGCATTCTACCTCTGAACTATACCTCAGAACCTTTTGATTTTTGAAACAGGGTCTCACTACATTGCTGAGGCTCATCTCAAAACTCTAATACTCCTGTCTCAGCCTCCCAAGTACTCAGATTACAGACATGTGCCACCATGCTTGGGTGAGGCATCACTTTAAACATTGTCCACATCTCCAAAGGAACTAAGAAAAGTGAGTTTCTTCTTAGTAAAGAGTCAGAATATCTAAGCATAGCCTAAAGTGACTATAATAAAACCCCAATGTCCTCAGCCATCCAAACAAGTGAACATTTCTGCTCAAGACTAGATGCTAAAAGGGAGAAATTAAACACAAAAATGTGTATAGAACATAGCAAGATTTTATAATGGTTTGGTGGCAGAAGAATAATGTGGACTTAGAATGGAATAGCTAACATTTAAATCCTATCTCGATCAAGATGCAGGAACAAGTTATGGACTGAATCATTTCCTCTCCTACCTCAAATTCATATATATTTGAGAGTATAGCTATATTTGTATATATAGTCTTTAAAGAAGTAATTTTGTTAAAATGAGTCATGAAGATGGGCTTTAATCCAGTAAGTATTTTTGTAAAAAGAAATGAGAATATACAAATAAAGGAAGACCATGGACAAGAAGGTGGCAGAGAGAAAGACCTTGTACTAAAACTGACCTTGCCAACACCTTAATCTCAGACTTTTATTCTCCAAATATATGAGACAATAAATGAATAATTCTTAATCTGTGGTACACTGATATAAAGGCCTCAGCAAAGTAATATGCTACTAACTTCTTTGAGTCTCCCTTTGTTGTATAAAAATGGATCACTATACTTACTCTCAGAAAATTATTTTGAAATTTAAACATGGTACAAACAAACTCTCGATCAGTGTTACTTGGTGGTTCCAGTGATGACAGTAAAGTGGAAGAAGAATGGTGAAAGAAAAACCATTCCAAGATTTTGAAAGAATCAGCATGGATGATGTTTTGGGTGTGCAATATACACTTCTGCTTCAGGAATCTGAATGTGACCTCTGACATCACTCTTGATCACACATGTGACCTTCAATGCATTCAATATCTCAAAGTTCACTTTTCATGCTATTAAACATAACTTGTAGAATGTATCTTCCTGGCTTGTATAAAAAAAGAATATCTCAGTGGGGAGCGGTGGCACATGCCTGAAATTTCAATATTTGGGAGGCTGAGACAGGAGCATTACAGGTTTGAGGTCAGCCTCAGTGGCTTATTGAAACCCTGTTTCAATATTAACAAAATAGGGGATTAAAGATTGAAGAAAAAAGGAAGACAGAACATTTTACTTGCTTTCAGACTCAGAACTTAACCAGCTGGAAGACTGCTTCTTGGCAAAGGAAGAAAAGCAGTCAAAACTCAATAGAAGAGAATAAAAAATGTGGTTGAATTGGAGATAGTACAGAGAGCAGATGATTGAAAAGAACTCCACATATCTCAACTGGTGAGTGGAAAGCAGAGTTGGTGCCACTTTGCTGAGCCCATGGAGGGACTGATGGCAGCCCTGAGCTGGCAGCTTTCAGAAACCAACTTCAGTAAATAAGCAGAATCTTGTTGAGCTAGTGTTTGGAAAAAAATCATCAAAAGCAATCACATTCTTTTCTACATATTTGGATACCTCAAGACTGTGACTCCCCAGGCCTCCCAGCTAAAATTCCTAGCAAACTCCTGCAGCTGCAGCTAAACTCACACTAAGGAAGGACGGGACATTCTGCCAGGAACCCTAAGACCCAAAGACCAACTCCTGCGGCTGCACCTGAACATATTCTTTTCTGCAGGAATATGAGTGGCACTGGTAAGACTATGAGATTACAAATTGTCCCAGTGGGAGCTTGCATGGCTATAGGGATTTGTGTGGGTGGCAACAAACAGATCCATGGGGTCTGTGAATCATCCCTTTAGAGGTAATAGTGGAGGCTACAGTCAGACAGGGCAGATATGTTAATTAGTAGGCAGACCTTAGGGACACTAGAGTTGGCATGACCTAAGGTTGGCAGTTTGCAGTGTCTCAAGCAATTAGCAGAGGAGCACCAGCAGCAGTGTCTGTAGGGTGAGGTAACTAAGCCAACTATGTTGCAATATTAGAAGGCTATAAACTTGTGCCTAGTGGTGTTTGAGTGCAATAAGCACCAAGGATGAGGCCATCAAGTCTCATATGATAGCAGCTGCCCAGAACAGCATCAGTGCACCTTGGACTAAATAACTGAGCCACCCTAGCCCCAGGTTCAGAGCAATATAATCTATCCATGGCCATAACGCAGGAAGGCCAGGGACCACTGAGGTTCTTACAATTACAGCTACAGGATGGAAACATAACATTCTCTCTATCAATAGAATTTGTGCCTAGAATTCAAACATATGTTTGACTATCAGGGCTTCACATGATTGCAAACAGTTGATTAATGATGGTGTTTCTAGGACATCAAAGCCCAGTCAGCTCATCCACAGCTTGTAACATAGTAATCTCTGGCCCTGCTGAACTTAGGCTCAGTGGCCACAGAAGCTGAGGCTGGCAGTTTGCAGTGTATCACAAATTCACAATCAGCAGGGACAGTGGTGATGTCTGTGGGGCATGGAATCTTAACCAGGAGGCAACAGACTCTGAACAAAAAATCATTGTCTCTGGCCATGCTGAGTTTTGAACTGGAGAACAAGGTGGCCTGAAGCTAATCAGAGGCTACTATTTGTCTGCACTAATAACTATATCTTGTTAAAAAGGTTTTGAGGGCCAAACTTAAAAGTCTGATTACATGGGACAAATTCACTGAGGCAAATATATAGGCCTTATAATAAAAGGATAACAAATAGACCAAGAAATGTTACACAAAGAGGAAAAGGATACTAAGATATAAATATAAACTAGAAAATTCTGAAAACATAAGAATGAATACCAGTGAGAAAATGATAAATTTCCACAACTCATTGACAAGGGAAAGCACCAATACTGAGATGCAGAAAATGCCAAGAGAATTCAGAAATTTTATTTTCAATATGTTCTAAGGCCTCATAAATTAAATAAGAAAAATGTACAAGAAATGAAAAAATATATGAATAGAGAAATTGAGGACCTAAGTAAGAACCCAAAAGAGGCTTTGAGTGAAGTGAAGGAGACAATAAATGAATTAAAATCCTCAATAGAAACCATCTCTTGCAAACTAGACCACATAGAAAATAAAGTTTTAGTCTTAAAAGACAGATTATTTAAAACTGATCATACAGTCAATAATATAGAGAAAACAGTATGACAACATGACCAAAACATTCAAGAAATATGGAATAATATAAAATGACCTAAAGTATGGGTGATAGGTATTGAAGAAGTTTGAGAAGAACAAACCAATGGAATTAGAAACCTCTACAGAAAATCACATGAGACAATTTCCCCCAAATAGGAAAAGAGCTGGACATCAATATACAGGAGACATTCAAAGCGAGAACAAAACAAGATCAAAGAAAAACTTCCCCAACCACATAATAATCAAAATGACTAACATAGAGGCCAAAGAAAACACTTAAGTGCATAAAAAAAAAAAAGATTGGGTAACATTTAGGAAAAAAAATAAAAACTATAACAATCTCTTCAGACTTCTTATACCAAGTCATGAAAGCCAGGAAGGACTGGTAAAATTTAC
Organism: Muscardinus avellanarius; assembly: GCF_963383645.1. Classification (NCBI taxonomy): domain Eukaryota; kingdom Metazoa; phylum Chordata; class Mammalia; order Rodentia; family Gliridae; genus Muscardinus; species Muscardinus avellanarius. The sequence continues at coordinate 16,876,348 of NC_137799.1, forward strand.
TCCAAATCCTGAAAGAAAAAAAACTTCCAACCAAGATTGCTATATCCAGAAAATGCTTTCCCTAATATACAAAAGCTAGGGAGAAATGGGTAAAAGGATGAACTCTAGTTGAAGAAGGAGACCCTATAGAGGAGCAAATAAAGCAACCTAACTGAGGGGATGAGAGGGGGGAAGAGGGAAACTCTCTAAAGCACATGATGTAGAGAAACAAGCATATCAAAGTCAATCATTAAGCCAAGCATGGGTAGGAGGGATGGGGAGGAAATGGGGTGGGGACTGTGTGTAAGAGCTAATTGGGTGATGTGTGCATATATGTCGCCACAAGTCTTTTATCCCATTAAGATGTATGACCTCAATGCACCAATGCAATAAATAAATGAATGAATAAACTTAAAAACATACCAAGGCAAGAAGAAATTAAAACAATTCATTGCTACTAAAATGACATTACAGAAAATACTTAAAAATGAATAAATAACAACATCAGAGAAGGGAAAAATTCCAGCAGATAATCAAATGAGTAAATTAGAAATAACAACATATCAACAAGAAAATATAAATGGCAAAAATCATCTCTCAATAATAACAACATTGACTATCAAAGGTCTAAACTTCCAAATTAAAAGGTATAAACCTAAATGTAGATTCAAGAACATGATCCATCTATATGTTGCTTGCAAAGAACTCACTTTATAGACAACAGTATCTATAGGATAAAGGTAAAAGAACAAAATGGAGACCAAAAACAAGCAGGGGAATCAACATTTATATCAAACAAAGCAGACTTTAAGCTAAAACTTATCAAAAGAGACAAAGCAGGCCACTTCTTACTTATAAAAGGAACAATGCATCAAAAAGATGTAATGCCAGTAAACATTTATGCACCAAATGTAGGCACATTCACTTTTATAAAAGAAATTTTTCAAGATATTAAATAACAAATTAATCACACATCTTAAGTCTCCTCCCCTCAAAATAAACAAGCTAACCATAAAGACAGTAGAAGGAAGGAGAAGAAAGGAAGTATTTAAAATCAGAGCAAATTCAATGAAATAGAGTAAAAAATATCAAAGATCAATAAAACACAAGCTATTTCTTTGAAAAAATTAAGAGCATTAATCAACCCTTAGCCAACTTAACTAAAAGAGAAAACCAACCCAAATTATTAAAATCAAATATAAAAGGGCAGACAACACCATAGACAGTGGGGAAATCCAGAAAACCATCAGAAACTATCTTGAAAATATACTCCAATAAACTGAAAAACATAAAAAATCAACAGTTATCTAGACACATATAACCTACCTAAATTGAACCAATACAAAACATAGAAACTAAAAAATAGGTAGTGTAGCCTGGAGGTAGAGGGGTTTCCAGAAACCCCAGTACCACCAAAAAAAAAAAAAAAACAACAAAAAAACCAAAGAACAAACAACAACAACAACAACAAAAACAATAGCAAGCTTGGGTTCAGACAAATTACCAACTGAATTCTACAAAACCATTAACAGAAGAAGTAAACCCAACTTCACAAGTTATTCTATGATGTTGAAGAAGATAGAATCCTTCCAAACTTTTCCTATGAGGCTAGTATCACTATTATACCAAAATCAAATGAAGATTATCCAAGAAAAGAATACTATGGACCAATACCCTTGATGAACACAGATGAAAAAATTCTAAACAAAATAATAGAGATATAAATTCAAACCCTTATCAAGAAAATTATACACCAGAAGCAAGTTGATTTCATTTCAGAGATTCAAGACTGGTTCAATACATGCAGAACCAAACCTGTTGTTCACCATATAAGTAGAACTAAGGACAAAAATCATACCATCATCTCAAAAGATGCTGAAAATCATTTGACAAAATTCAGTACCCAAGCCAGATGTGGTGATGCACGCATGTTATCCTTGCATTTTGGGGGCTGAAATAGGAGGATCGCAGTTTGCAGACAGTCTCACCTACTTAGTAAGGCCTTTTGCAACACAGCGAGACACTTTCAAAATAAAGAATAAAAAATAGGGCTGGAGGAATAGCTCCAAGGTAGAATGCCCCTAGGATCCATCTCCAGTAAAACACACACACACACACACACACACACACACACACACACACACACACATACACACATTCAATACCCATCACAATGGCCATTCTATCAAAAGGGATTGATAGAATGGGGCCTATTTAAAAATATAAGAAAAATGATGTGTTACTTTTGGTCTTAGAACATTTAGTTGCTAAAATGAGATTCTTTTAAACTCAGTTCCCTTTTGACATGCTGACCAGCAATGATTATGTGTCTGCCTGCTCCATTACCTGAGTTCCTGAGTAACTTAAATGATCAAATCAGTCCTTTTGACTCACAGTAGACCTGTACCTTAAATGAAAAGCCAGCTTTAATTGACTTAAGCTACTAAAATGTCAGATTTGTTTGTTACTGTAATATAACTTGGCCTATCATGACTTTTGCATCCATTGTATTAATTATTTTCTACTCTTTACTCCTTGGAATCGTCCCTGTTTGATTATGCCCTCAACCTTCATGGTATTCTTCCTCCACTTCTGTTACTTTCTCTCTCTTTCTACCTTCAATTCTGTCTTTCTACCTTGTACAGTTCTGCTCTGAAGTCCTTCTCATATTGGAGTATATAGGAAGGGTAACTTAAGTATAATTGAATTTAATGAAAAAATCACTGTTGACCTTCCATTTTCTTCCAAATTAGAATAAAAATGTAGAGCCAATCTTAGGTGTTGGTTATGATATTCAGCCATTTAAGCTCTGTTTCTGAAGACTTAGGCATAATATTGGTCACTTCAGCCACAGCATACACTTCAGACTTTATCTTTCTAGGGCTAAGGTTATGCAATCCATGACTGAAAGGAGAGTATCCATTTAGCCAGGAGAAGAGATGCTGATTTGTCTCCAAGGGGCCATGAAAATCCACTCCGCTCATGTGAAAAGGGTCTATAAAAACAAGAAATAAAACTGAGGTCAGAGACTTTCACTGGAAGAGATAGTAAAGAGAATGGGAGGCATCCTCTCTCCTCTTGTTTCCATGGGGCTACTGCAGATTCATCTGTGAAGGGATGATTAATAGTCAAAGGATATATGCTCACTGCTCTGTGGTGTCCTAGGAACCATGACCACCTTTTCTCAGGAGGAAAAAGAAACTATGGGAAAATCTTGCAAGCAATCCAAGCTGCACTTGAACAGACAAGATCATGTGCTTTAATTTCAAATTCTGTACTTATAACTCAAATCCCTATGGCTGTATTTATGATTATAAGAGGGGCTATGGCTAGATTAGATCTTAACAGTAGCTAGATTAGAATTCATTCAAGATTATACCTTAGTACCCAGAACAGTTCATGGCACATAGAAAATGTTTGTTTTATTTTAGTTTTATTAAAATTTATACTTTTATTTGTGCATCATACATATACATTATTGTGAGATTCCAAGTTAAACATAAATACATATATACCTCACAAAGTTTATTTTCCTCTGTATTCTACCCACCCCTTCCTTCTTCTCCATACATGTTAGTGTGATTGGTCATAATATCTTCATATATGATAGATATAAGGGTAACTTGCATGATTTGTTCATCTTGCTCTCTGACTTGCAATTTTTTTTTCTACTCATTGGCTGCATTTTTCTGTTAGACTATATAGATTCTGTTTTATCTATTGCTCTGTCTACTTCATTTGCCATAACATCCTTCTCATGGGTTTCCAAAGAATATTTTTCAAATTAATGATATAACCATCTTGTATCTTAGAAGAAGATAATACTGGAATTGTGTAAAGGTCACCCTTATAATGGATTAAACACTTAATGAGTGTTTACTAGGTGACTGCTCCTGAGATCATTTCTAGTCAGAGGATAGGATAAAGGCAAGGCACTTTTGTTCCCATTTTGGGGAGGAATAGTGGTTCTCAATAAAGGGAATCATATGCTGTTTTAGTGAAAACAGGGTGGGGACAAATGACAAAAGAAATCTCACTCAGAGGAGAGTGGGAGAGAGAGAAAGAAAAAAAAGACCCCCTAGAGTGATGACTCTTGACCTCACCATTGGATGAATGATTCATAATTCACCCTTTGGAGCTGGGTGTGGTAGCCCATGTCTGTAATCATAATACTTGGGAGACGAGATAGGATGACCACAGATGTTAGCCCAGCCTCAGCAATTTAGGGACACCCTTCCTCGGCAACTTTGCAAGATCTTGTTTCAAAATAAAAAATAAACTAGGGCTGAGAAGTGTTGTCCAGAGAGAGAATTTCTCTGTGTTCAATCTCTAGCACTAAAACCCAACCAACCAACCAACCAAACAAACAACCAACCAAACAAACACATTTCCCTTTGGATTCATAATGAAAAAGCATTGCATTTTCTGACAGAGGGAATCAAATTGGTACAGCATTATAATTCACTTTTATATTCATTTTAACATTTGATTTTTCTGACATGCCTGAGTGTTTACTCAGTACAAAAATCCTGAGTCAACATGGATGTCTTCAGGAGAGACAAAGGGAGAAATACAAGGACACATCTTTTCGTATCTTAACAAGGTACCCTCATCAAGGTGGTTTGCTACATCCTTCGAAGCTCAGGTCAAATCTCCTCATCTCCAGGAAGCGTCCAGTTTCATCCACCAAAAGCTTCCACCTTATCAGGACAGATTTTGTCAGCTCTTCTCAATCAAGTTTTGTCGTATTAGAAAAATACTTCTTTTTTTGCTTCTCTTAAATCAGGGTGTGTGTGTGTGTGTGTGTGTGTGTGTGTGTGTGTGTGTGTGTGTGGTACTGGGGACTAAACCCAGGAGCATTTTAGTATAGACCAGTGCCACCATGTCTGACTCTAAATTAGAGATTTAAGAACATATCTTGTTTTAAATTGTAGAATAATGAATGATATAGCACATAGTACAAGGTCTTGTGCAGCAACTCAAGAAGTGATTTTTGAATCTTGATTTATTTTCTTCAGTATTTAAATAGGAATAGCCAAATCCACCTCTTTGCCTCTTGCCAAGATGCTGTGAAGCTCACATGATGCATGTGTGGGAAAGGCATTCCTGGACGACTATAAAGAGATATAAGAGCACAGAGATGAAGACTGTAGGCTCTGGAGCCAGTGTGTGAGTACAATCCCATTTCACCCACTTGCAAGCAAGTTCATATGCCTCACAGTTCCTCATCTTATTTTGGTGAGTTTTTTTCTCGTCTATAATTTTTCCTGATCATAAAGTGAGTCAACAAGGGTAAAACACTTAGAACAGTGAGTAGCACTTAGAAACTTAGAGGAGTATTAATGACTATAATTCCTACTATTTCTTACATTCATTCCTTAATACAGACTGCTTAGGATTAATAATAATAATTATTATGCTTGAGAGACCTTTTTAGTACTCTAAACCTCCTTCCCATGTTGATTTAACTTATGATTGTAATTGAGATCAACAACTTAGCAGAAAAATTCTAACTTTTGTCCCGTAAATCTGACCCCTGGCCCCTTGCTATGTTCACCAACTATGATGCTCCTTGGTTAAAATCAAGGCTGGTAAGCCCAGTGAGTACTCTGCTCCTCCAAACTTTCTACTCTCCTCCTGGAGGTGCAGATTGAGAGGTTATCATTCTTTATATCAATATTGCTGCTAGATTGGAATTTTCTGTTGCTAAAAATGTGTAGCTTGATATTAAAAGTCAACCAGATCCATCAATTTGCAACCAAGACACAGATGGGAAGAAGAAAAAATACTATGCAGAGACCTCTGCTTGGAATTTAGGGGGGGGCTAAAGTTTTATTTAAAATACACTTTAAAATGTTTGCAACTCATTGGAGTTTCTTACTGGTTTGATGGACATTTATTAATATAGTCAGTAGCAATGCCTTCCTGATAAACAGGAGTAGAGGATTTCTCAATATGTGAGACAAGCCCTGTGGCAGTGTCCAGGGGTTAACAACCTTACCTTGACGTTTATTTTCTCTGGTTTCTTCCCTGATGATTTCTGGTCCTTGAGGTTACAGAGGCATGAGCTTCAAAAATATTCAGAACCCTGTCTGCAAGGTCATTCTGTGAGTCATCATTTCTGAGCTAAAACTATAATATGTAATATTTCTTTAATAACCATGGCATATAGTACAGGGTTAGCATTTTGATCTTATCTTCATATTCCACAGTGCACATGCAGCATATATTTTATTTTTACTTAAAAATCATTTATTGGGCCAGTAAAACTGTACATAATAGTGGGTTTTATTGTTACAAATTGTACAAGCAGAAAACATAATTTTGTCAATTTAATTCCCCAGAACCTCTTCTTTCCCTCCCTTCTTCCCTGTACCCTGTACTTATTCTCCTCCTATCCCTTTTATTTTCAGTAGCGTGATTTTTTTTTTTTTAAATAAGGATGGCCTGCCATGCTGGTGCGTACCTGTAATCTCAGTACTTGAGAGGCCAACACAGGGGATCACACGTTTGAGGACAGTATGCAATGACTTAGTGAGACCTTCATCAACTTAACTAAACCCTGTTAAAGAAGAACAAAATTATGTCACTTCCATGAAAATGGATGTATCAAGAGAATATTACGCTAAGTCATTATCTAAAGTCACAAAACAATGAAGAATCATATGATTTTTCTCATATGTAGAAGCTAGAGAGAAATTGAGCTATAAAAGGGGCTTCAGATAAAGGAGGGAAATCCCAGTGGAATTATGTACAGGGTGTAGAAGAAAAGGAGAAAGAAGAGTTGATGAAGAAGAGACTTCAGTTGATATTATGTATGCATATTCCTATCTCAATATCATGTGCAGGAAAGGCAAAGGAGTGGGATGGAATCTGGAAGAAAACTAACCACATGCTGTGCACATGTATGTCTCTATCACTATGGCCTTCATCAAGATGCATGATAACCATGCACCAATAAAAATTTAAGAATACACCGATAAATAAAAAATTAAAAAGTAAAGGCTGGGGATATATAGCTCAGAGGTAGAAGGTCCTAAGCGCAACATCAAGTACTGCAAAAGATAAATAAAAAATAAAAAATAAGGATGGAAGTGACTTAAGAAATGAAAATTCTACAATTAAATATTACAGTGTTTGCCTATTTAGTGAATACAAATAAATTAAAACAAAGTTGGGTGTCTATATATATATATATATATATATATATATATATATATATATATATAATCTTGACAATTTTCCAGTTTTGACAATCCTTGTGAATTCATTATTTTAGCCAGGCCACAGGCTAGATGCTCACCATCAATCATAGAGAGCCATAACTCCATTTTACTCTTGCATAGATTGAAGTTCAAATGAATGAGTGAGTTTGCTCAGATCACACAGAAATGAAGGCAAGATCAGACGAAGTGGCCAAGGCAAGAGCTCTGGACACTACAGTAAAATCCTCTTTGAGTCCAGAGAAAATCAGAGCTTCCACTGGGAGTCCAAGATAGTGCACATTGTCCTGGCAAGGGCTCTAATGTGCAGCCCCAGCAGCACCTAGAAACTTGTTGGAAATGCAAAAGCCCAGGCCCTCCCCAAGCTACAAATCAGCAACACTGGCAGTGGGTTTCAGTGATCTAGATCTTAACAAGCTTCTGGGTAATTTTTATTTTTTTTTATATACTGGAGGACAAACCTCGGGCATTTTACCTCTGACCTTTGCCTCCATGCTTATTTTATTTTGTTATAAAACAGTCTTGTTAAGTTGCTGAGGGTCTTGCTAAATTACTGAGGCTAGCTTTGAACCTGCCATCCTCCTGTCTCAGCCTTCTAAGCACTGGTGTTATAGGCATGCATCACCACACCTGGGCATCTCTGGCTAATTTTGATGGTTGTAACACCGGGGAATAAGACGAGCATCACAGAGGCAGTGCAATTTGCCCTTCTTCCCACAGCAGAGCAAGGTTTTGAGATGAGATTTGTCATTCCCTCAACACTTACTGTTGTGTAAGATTTTTTTTTCTCGGGTAGAATAAATTCTTCAGTATCTGAGTTTTAGTTCTCTCAGCTGTCAGCGAAGAACCATCTAACACTGTGGTCAGAGAGAAAATTCTAAAAATCAACGTGATCTCTTCATTCTGATAGACCTGTGTCTTAGGCTATTTATTAATCTCTGTGTGTTTATAGATTTTTTTGTCTGTTAAATGCCCATTCAAGGATGTTATGACAATTTAAAAGAAACCCTGTGATATGTGGTTTCTGCCCAGTGCCTGACATAGGATAGACACTAGATAAGTGGTGAATTTGTCATTGATATTAATACCTCATCCTTTCCCTCTTTAGATAAAACAGAATATCCTTACTCAGTGCCTGGAGCATAGTAGGTACCCAATAAATACTTCCTTTCTTCTGCTCTTATTATAGAGGTTTCTTTTATCCCTGGACACAGGCTAAGTACCTCCCAAACTGGTCTTTCACCTCCTGTATATTCCCCCTGAAGCCAACTCCCTTAATGTCAGGCAGTGAATATGAATATTTGGGAAATAAATTCCAAAGCTATTGTAATGAAAGAGTTAGCCTCAGTCAACTTTAGCATTAAACTCCTAATAAGAGTCTGCCCCTTAAAGAAGTCTCCTTGCAGCCCTCTCTCCTAAGAACTCGAGTTATTAACTAACCCTGCTGAAGATGCACTTCCCTCCTCTCCCTGTCTCCCATCACATCTTCTTTCTGAACAAGCCCAGCTTTTACCTCTGCCAAAGCTCTGGAGAGTCACTATTTCCCACCTGGTAAAAATAAGGATTTAATATGACACTTCATTATTTTTGAACAACAACAATATTTTGCTGAATACCGTAATTGCCTTTTCCATTTTGCTAGCAAATTGAATGCCGAGAAGCAGGTGAACTCGTCATGTTAGTGCACCGCCTGGAAAATCAACAGAATCAACCCCCAAAGCTGTGGATGCTTTTGCAATCATCATTTAATATCCCAACTCCGAGCAACAGGCTTGAGGACTCTCTGAACCTAGCTCAGGGGTAAAATTCTACATGTATATAATTTGATTGGTAAAGTGGAAGGGAATCATGGCAAATAAATCTAGACATGCATGAGTTCTGAACAAGGATTTAACAGTTACCAAAACATGTAATCTTGTGCTGGCGCGGTTGTGCACACCTATAATCCTAGTACTTGGAAGGCTGAGTCAGGAGGTGCACAGATTCCAGGCCAGCCTCAGCAATTTAGAGAGGTCAGCAGCAGCTTAGTGAGACCCTATTTTAAAATAAAGACAATAAAATAGGGCTGGAGTATAGCTCAGAGGTACACCACACCTGGGTTGCATCCCCACTACTACACACACACACACACACACACACACACAGTAACACAATTGTACCAAATCTCTTAAGTCTTAGGACATATGTGTCTGAATTGAGAATAGCATTGCATATACTCTTAGTCATTGAGCGGCTTAACAGGTATCGCAATAGATAATGAACAATACCTAGTAAATGTTGAATAAAAGAAGCCTTTTCTTAGTCCAAGTAGACATTTTAGAAAATATTTTTTGGTTGTTTTTTGTTTGTTTTGTTTTGTTTTGGTGCAGGGGCTTGAACCCAGTGGAATTCTAACTCTGAGTCACTTCATCACTCCGCCAGCCCTTTTTATTTTTTTATATTTTTTATTTTGAAATAGAGTTTCACCAAGTTGCTGAGGCTGGCCTCTAGAAAACTGATCTTCTAATCTCAGCATCTCAAGTACTGAAATTATAGGTGTGCATCATCATGCCCAGAATAGATTATTATTTTTTATTATTTTGGCATATCAAAAAAAAAAAAAAACTCGAAACAACCAAGCAAACAGAAATAATGGCAGAACAATGTCCCCAGACTTCAGAGAGAAGGAGTCAAACTCAACATAATTAAGGTGAAGTCATCCTGGTGCCTGGCCTGTCTGTGCTTATCCCTTGGCTAATTGTCACACTTCTGTCATGGCTCTATACCTTGTGTCCCCTTCCCCTGGTAGATAGGCCCTCCAACAAATTGCCATTTCCATGAATCACAGGGCTGTTAATCCCAACCTGTCTCCTTAAGCACACCAATACTTTTCGTAGGATGCTGTGCTTTCTCTACAAATCTTTTGGTTGCCTGGTTACTGGCCTAATATTGATAATACCTTCAGCATGTGTATTTATTCCACTCTCTCTGCAGACTGGAGGGTCTCCAAAGTGCTCGAAGAAGCTGCTTCTTTCCCTAAACTGAACTCTGTGGTTTGTCTTCCCTCAGTTTATTCTATCCAAACTTCTATTTTCCTTTGCCTGTACATTTATTAAAGTACTCATTATACTCTATAAGTATGTAGAATTAGCTATCAATTTTTAAAAAAGTAAGACAGGTTTGGTGGTATATGCCTGTAATCTTAGAATTTAGAAGACTGAGACAAGGAGATAAGAGGTTCTAGGTCAACCTTAGCAATATAGTGAGACTCTCAGCAATGAAGGGAGACCCTATTTTACACAAAAAATAAAAAGAGAAGGGGATACAGAACCACAAAAATAAAGCACAAAATAAAAATTAAATCTTATTTAAATGTCCACAAAACTAGGCTTTAACTTCCTCAGGTCTTGGTACTCAATATTTATCCAGCAATGCTCCAATATAATTCCAGAGCAGTTTGGACATTGTGGATGTGATGTTTAAAATTGGGAAATAGAAAGTCTATAGTTTTGGTAACTTAACAGAGAATTTGTTGTTTGTTCTGTTTGGTTAACACATTTTTTTGCTTAAAAACAATACCTGAAAATTATTTAAAAATTGAGTGGTGGTTACCAGATGCTGGGGAGAGAAAGGAAGAAAGAGGTTTGGGAAGAGGTTGATCGTTAGGTATCAACTTGAATGTATATGGGAGAAAAAAGTCTGTTGCTCTATTGTGAGATACGATAGAATAAAAGAAGTAGGTAGAAAAGTAAAAGGAAGGAGAAGAAGTAAAATAGAACTTTAATATTATAAAAACCTGGTACTAGAGCTCCTTCTGCTTTTACTCCCCAAACCAGTTCTCCCTCCCAGGGCAGTCTCTTCCAAACCCCTGAAAAATCTATAAATCTTAGAGTTATCAAACAAACAAACAGATAGGAAACAATAAAGAAACATACTATATTTTCCCCATATTGGGGATTGAACCCAGAGTCTCATGCATGCTAGGCAAGCATTTTACCAGTAAGCTAAAGCCCTAACCCAAGAAACTGTTTCTCTAAAAACCTATACTTGAGGGAACCAGCTTATCCCTTGACCAGATGATGGAGAACATGATCTACCTAAGGCTCTAGTAAATGACCAGATCACCATTGATCTTCTTGGGGTCACAGGACTGATATCACCCTCATATCTTCCCATACCCACCCTTCACTAATTTTCCTTTAAAATAAGAGCCACACACCCTCCAAATGTGTTGTTCACTCTGCAGGTGGGCCCTATTCAGCCCTTGAATGTGTAATCCTTCTCACTTTTCTAAATAAATCCCTGTCTATGTCTCTAATTGGCTCATGCTAAAATTCCTTTTCCATCACGTTAGTCAATAACCCACAAGTCTTGAGTTTTGTTCCTCTCTCTCTGTAGCTGGTAACTCCTCTAGACCCTTCATGGAATCTCGTCTTCTCTTCTGACAATAACACAGTAGGGTAAAATGACAGGGTGCTATATGTCACAAAAAGAAAGGAAAGGAATTTGAAAGGATGGAAACATCACTTGATAGCCCCATAAATATTTGCTTTTTATGTTTTCATGTCTCAGAAGATGAACTTGAGCCTGGCTTGGTGGTGTACATTTGTAATCTCAGCACATAGGAGACTAAGACAAGAGGATCACAGGGTTGTGACCAGTCTCAGTTACTCAGTAAGGCCCTCAGCAACTTAATGAGATCCTGTTTCAAAATAAAGAATAAAAATTAGGGTTGGGGGTGTAGCTTGGAGGTAAAATGTTTCTGGGTTCAATCCCCAGTACCACAAAAAAGGATTAACTTGAATTTAAAAAATTATTAAATAAAGTTAGGCTTGAAGCTAAGAATAATTGAAAAAAATACTGGAAAGAAGAAAAGGAAGGAAAATGACATACATATTAAATTGCACCTAAAGGCAACCAAATTAAATTCTGCGGCATAGTTTCTTTCAATATTTTTATGTTTAATTTTATTGTAGTTCTTAAAAGGATGTGTTAAACCTTGTTTGTAATTCTATATTCTGAATTTTTAAATTTATTTACCTGTTTTCTTATGACACCCTTTAAAAATATAATTTAAATGGCCACATCCCATTTTCTTGTTGGAGTATCACCTTTCTTAACCTTTTCCCTCATATCATTCTTCTAGGATTTTCCTTGTTCAGTTTCTTTATATTGATACAGGAGAAGGGCATTTTTGAAGTGGAGTACATAGAAACAAACTCCCAGCCAAATGAGCTCAAACATACAGGTAATGCTTTAGTGAGAGAGGAGTGGGACAGGATGCAGGGAGGGGTCCCCTCCTGGTGAAAGGGACAGTCCTGGCTGAGAGGATAGTAAAAATTGTCCTCCAACAAGAAATGAGCCATAGAAGGAGAAACCATAAAGGAAAAAATAAGGGGACCTAACTGAAGAGGATTAGAGGGGGAAAGAAGGAGGCTCCCTAGTGTGCATGGTATACACCTACAAACAGCAAAGTCAATTACTAAGCCAAACATGAGAAGGGACATGGGGGAAGGAAGTGGGGTTTGGGAATTAGGGAAGGGATAAATGAGTGATGTTTGCATGCATGCCTCTACTATTTTGTATCCCATTAAGACATATGACTACACAATGCACCAATAAAAAAAGAGCTTAGACTTTTATTGAGTGGATAAAGCAGAAAGGGCCTAGTATTTTTCTGATAATTCCTTTAAATTCTTTTTTTCTTAAAGACACCCAGGAGTGGTATAGCTGGATCATATGGTGGATCGATTCCCAGTTTTCTAAGGAATCTCCACACTGATCTCTATAGCGGCGATTTGGCTATACCACTCCTGGGTATCTTTCCAAAGGGGTTGAAATCAGACAACTACAGTAACATATGCATACCCATGTTCATAGCAGCACAATTCATAATAGCCAAAATATGGAACCAACCTAGGTCTCTACAAACAGATGTATGTATGGCAAAATTATGGGAAATACACACGATTGAATTCTATTCAGCTGTAAAGAACAAAATCATGGCATTCACAAGAAGATGGAAAGACCTGGACAACATTATGTTAAGTGAGATCAGTCAAGCACAAAAAGAGAAGGGACATATGTTTTCTATAATATGCCCAAACTAGGGAGGGACTCCAGATAATGGAGGGGAAATCTCAGCAAAGCTAGAATGGAAGAATAGGAGAGGAAGAAGCCTGAGGTTGATTAGTGGAGGAGCTACATCTGAATATGTGGGGAACTGGATGAGGAGAGGGCACCAAGCACAGTCTAAATGTGTACCATTTTCAATATGTTCCACATATAAATAAAATAAAATATGAAAAAACAATTTTCTTTTTTGCCAAACATAGCGATAGAAACCTGTAATCCTGGTACTTGAGAGGCTTGGCAAGAGGATCCCAAGTTTAAATCAGCATTCAGAAATCTAGCTGAACCCTGTTTCAAAACAAAAGAATATATGTAAAATAAGTTTAGGGGTATAGCCAGAGGTAGATTATCCCTGGGTTCAATCCCTAGTACCACATTTTTAAAACTTTTTTCTTATAAATAAATATATGAGTACACACATAGAATACTTGTATAAAAATATACAAGTGCCTCTTCCCTTGGCTCTACACCTGGTATTAGTGGTTGATTTGATTATAAATAGGAAGGTAATAAAAGGCACATTCTGTGATTTGTGAGGGTGGGGGCACACGGAGAGATTTTCAGTAGGTAAAGATTGTACACTGAAGGTCTGAGAAAGCTTATCCACCATCTTGTCCCCTATTCTGGTCTCTTTTCTCAATATGATTAGATAATTCTGTGGTGTACCACTTTGCCCATAAAGTTTCCATTCCAGTAGGGGGCAACAAACATAGATAGGAAACACAGTAAATAGTGTGTGTCATTAGGAATAAAGAGGATGGGAAGAGACCACTGTTGTTTTAAACTAGTGAGTGGTCAGAGCTGGGCATTGTGGTGCAAGTCTGCAATCATAGTACTTGTGAGATTGAGACAGGAGGATCCAAGGGTCAAGGCCAGCTTCAGAAACTTAGCAGTGACTTAGTGAGACTCTGTTTCAAAATGAAAATTAAAAAGTTTTAGGGGTATGGCTCAGAGATAGAATGCTCCTGGGTTTAATCTTCAGTATAAATAATAAATAATAATAATAATAAATTACAACAACGACATCGGTCAGAGTAGATCTCACGAAGAACAAACACAAGAAAGAGATGAGAAATGTGGGGAAGATCCATCCTGGGAGAAGAAATAAACAGCATAAAGGCTTTGAAGGACACAGTTGTCCAAACACAGGAATGGATGGTGCCGTCTACCAGAATCCCATCTACCAGGTCTTCATTCTCAAACCTGGAAGTGTCAGATAACAGAGGGTGGCCGGAGTGGCCTCTATAATCCACTTTAGACAGACTTCTTTCTAATTCTAGGTTTCTGACCCCCCTTTTAGAGTACTTACTCTACTTATTTTAAAGGTCTTCCAACTTTAAATCCTTCCTCTTCCCCATTGAGACTTAAATCTTCTCCCAGCACTGTTCCAGAGGATGTTTTTCTGAAGCAACTTGAGACCACTAGAATGTCATCCTCCAAAGGAGATTGCCACTATTTCTCCATCTCTGTGGGAGGCCAAGGGTCTAACTTCATCATTAGCAGATACAAGTGGCCCATAACATTAACCACCCTTCCCTCTTACATCTTCTACTAGCCCATCTTTTCTACTAGCTCATCTCAGCTTTTAAAAACTCTCTGCATTCTCTGCAAACAAAAGTTGAACCCTATCTGCTCTATAGCAGCTGTTTTAACCCCTGTTCCAAGAGGATTGATTCAAGTCTCCATGCCCCTTTTACTCCATCTGTTACAACTTTCCTTTGGCAAGAGGTGTAGTCTCATTTCCTGAACTCTTTCCTTTGGAACTCTCAGGCTTAGGATCAATTTTCTTGCAGAAAAATTCTGCAA
Organism: Muscardinus avellanarius; assembly: GCF_963383645.1. NCBI lineage: Eukaryota > Metazoa > Chordata > Mammalia > Rodentia > Gliridae > Muscardinus > Muscardinus avellanarius. The sequence continues at coordinate 16,891,467 of NC_137799.1, forward strand.
GAATTTTTCTTAGAAGACATAAGACACAAAATAACATAAGGCTATTTTCTTCCCTATAGTTCTATAGCTGCAGTGGCACACAATGCAGAGAGCATGCCTTTCTCACTTTATATCCTGCATTCCATCCATCAGCAAGTCTTGTTGGCCCTACCTTCATAACACAGAGACTATCTGTGTGGCTCTGAATCGCATCCCCCTTCTTTTGCCTGGATTGTCCCGTTCAGATCAAGCTGACATTTAATGAACACACTCTGGATGTCGAGCCACAGGACTGGGAATGTTTACATACTCATTTCATTCTGTGTCTGCAGCTGGGAGGAGTTTCCTGGGGAATCCAGTCTGTGCAGACGAGCAAAGAGGGATGTCATCGAGGTTGTGAAATGAAAGGTGAGTCCAGCCAGAGTGTAAATTGACCAGAATATATTTCATTCTTCTGGCTGTGAGGCCTCCAGCTTTTGAATGAATATGTGCTTAACTATTTATAATTGACCTTTGCACAAAGGAACATGAAATTTTTATAGCCCAAAGCTTCATTTATTAACTTTACTGGAGTGTAAAATATTGCTGTTTGCTATAAATTTATACCAGGACAAACAATATATATGCTAATTAGTAGTCACGCCGTTGCCTGCGCGCTGTTGTGTTGGCTGGTCATTTCCGACAGGCAAAATAGCAGAATGCGACCGACAAATGACAATTGAGTCGCTTGATACTCACTGTGCAAACCACGAAGTCTGGAGTGGTGAATTAATGGTGTTCATTATGACGAGCCCATTTCCTTTTCATTTCCTTTATAAATTAGTCCAGGTAACACGCTGAGTCCCTTTGAGAATGGCTCGCGGGGACCCGCTGAGATACACCTGCAAACCCCCAACTCTGCAGAATCCTCTGGCTTCCATCTGAGGTTTGCATATTCCTTCTGGAGTTTCAAAACCTCACCGTACCCTACTCGCTTTCTGTAGGAACCTGAAGCTCAAGGGTGCTAAGCAAGCTGCCTTAATCACTCAGAAATATGGAAATGGAGCCAGGATCCAAGGGTGGGTCTCAGTGAGCATTGAGGTTGGGAATACGCTTTATCAATCATTGAGTCTCACCCCTGTGAAAGATGTGCAAACTGGGATGACACATTCAAAGGTTAGGTCCTTTGAGAAACCAAGGACCCCTATGCAGTGCCTGGAGTTTCTTTTTGTCCATTTGAGTATCCATCTATTTAATAGCGGTTTACTGAATACCTACAATGCAGTTGGTATACATCTAGTTACATCCTTCATGGAGTCTAAAGTAAAGAACGAGAAACACATATTCAAAGACTTGACATACAATTACATACTAGTAAGGTTTGATGGGCACTGTAAGTATTTTGAGGGTGATGGCAAGGTATATAACCTTGGCAAAGATCACATGTGAGCTGAGATCTGAATGTTGAATAAGGGTTAATAGGTGAAAAATAGGGCTAGCACATGCTTGTAATCCCCGCGCTTGGGAGGCAGAGACGGGAGAATCTCACAGGTTCGAAGCCAGCCATGCTGGCTTAAGAGACCCTGTTTCCAAATAAAGAGAGAGAGAGAGAGAGAGAGAGAGAGAGAGAGAGAGAGAGAGAGAGAGAGAGAGAACGCTAAAATAGAGTGTAGACAGAGGGAAAGGTATGTGAAACAGGTCTGAGGCTGGACCATTACATGAATTAAAAGTGGCTATAAATATGTGCACAAAATGAGGAAGAACAGTATAAGATGAGCCCAGTAGGGTGGTTCTAGTTTTGATTATTCTGAACTTTTGAGTTTTAGTTTATTTATAGAGAGCAAATAAACCCTTTAAAGAAAATGGAAATGAAATATGCAAAAACAGAGCACTTTGTCTCCATTGGAGTATATTTCCTGTTGAATCCAGTGTTGTGCTCATGGCTGTATCCTTAACTGTAAGAGGAGAAATGGAACCATGTCTGTCTCTATGCTTAAAGCACTTACTTCAGTTCTTTGCTCATAAAGAACACTTTAATCCTACCTTCTTCTTGTAAAAATACCCTTCCCACCATCACTTACAGGTCCTGGCAGAGAAAAGGCTACTGTTTCATCTCCACATCACAAGAATCAATCCTTCTCCTCTGCATTGTTAAGTGTGAAGATGCAAACATGCCCAAGCCACCTTTTTTTCATCTCTGCCAATATTATCCTTTTTTTGAAAGTAATTTTCCAGCCAAATTCTCCTCCAGTGACATATAAACGTTAGTCTTCTGACATTTTCTGAAGAGGATTTTGTTTCTTAGTAAAAGGGGTAAAGGAAGCTGGCATATCTTCCTAGTTTAGTTTTTTTTTTTGTTGTTGTTTTCTTTTTCTTTTCTTTAATATTTTTGCCTTGAACCAAAATATAATGAAAGGAGATGCAGCAACTACTTGGGGCCCTGAGTTGATGCACATTAGGAAAAATAAAAAAGCAATACTGCTGGGCACAGTGGCTCACACATGTAATCCCAGCATCCAGGAGGTGGAGACCTGAGGATCCCAGTTCATGGACAGCCTCAGCTACTTAGTGAGACTCTTCACAATTCAGTGAGACACTATTTCTAAAAACAAAAAAAGACTGAAAAAATAGGGCTGGGGGTGTAGCACGGTGGTAGAATGCCCCTGGGTTCCATCCCCGGTACCGAAAAAAAAAAAAAAAAAAAAAAAAACATTATTAACTTAGAGACATCAATCCTGTCATTGCTGTGTTGTTGAAACTATCCCAAGATCTAAAGCCTTACTCACCCAAAACAAATAAATAAATAAATATCTAAATAAATAACCTTCAAACAGTTTTAGCCACTGGAGTCAGTTTTTCTGCTATTTGCAGCCAACCATATCCTCAACTGATAAGAAAGGTCAGTCATAGTACTTGCCACATGGCAGAAAACCCAATCAATGCTTAACTTTCTTCCAGTTCAGTTACCTCCTTTCAGAAGAGATATTTTTTCTTGCAGATTTCTCACTGCTTATTCTCTTCATTTGTTTTTATGCATTTTATACATAAACAACTGAGGGAGAGAGAGAGAGAATAATTTTCTCCACATTACCTTGGAGAGCTTAAAGTGATCTTGTAAGCTGAAACTTACATATGTAGAATAATAACCCCATATAGCATTTTCTTGAGATGCAGAGACGAAATCTGTGTCCAAGACCCAGTTAAGGCATTGACGATAGCATAGCCTTGGAAACTCATTTTGGACCTCTTTCACAAAATGGGGATTTTCTTTTTTTTTTTTTTTTTTTTTGTGGTACTGGGGTTCCTGGAAGCCCTTCTACCTCCGGGCTACACTCTCAGACCTATTTTTACATTTTTTTTATATGGAAACAGGGTCTCCTAAGCCAGCATGTGCGGCTGGCTTCGAACCTGCGCGATCCTCCTGTCTCTGCCTCCCAAGCGCGGGGATTACAAGCGTGCGCCACCACGCCCGGCCATAAGTGGGGGGATTTTCATGACCTCTAATTTAGTATTCCTCAAAAGATATTCCATGAACCACCAGCATCTAAATTGTTAATGAGGATTGTTAAATGCAGATTCATAGGCCCCTCCTGAGATGCAGTCAGAGTTTCTGGGGCTGAGGACTAATGACTAGCAGCTGCAATCTTTTCTTCCAGTTGTGCCTTGAAGACCCTGAAGTTTGAGACCCACTGTTGTTGATTTAGCATTCTCTGCTTCATTTGGAACTGTATTCACATGATATATTTTAGATCATGTAGCTAATGTAGAAAACTGATGTCTTAAAGCAACTGTTTTAATTGACATAACAAGATAAAGAGAGATGGCTCCAGTGAAGCTGGAAATCTCAGCTTCCCCTGAACCAGAGCTGTGGTTTCCTGACAATTGTTAGATGGCATTACAGGAGCCTCCGCAGCGTTTGCTGTTGGAGCTGTTCACAATGTTGTCAAAATACCCTCTGTGCATATGCATCAGAGTCGATGTGTGTTTGGACACAAGATGCCTGTGTATAAATATATGCATGGCCACATATAGATGTGCACATGGGCACGTACATGCTCTGTGATTGGGCTTATACTAATGTGTACGTGGGGACTTAGTGTCTATCTCTTAATGTGGCTACATGTACTTATAGATACACACACTTCTGTGCATCTGTGCTTGCACCCATACAAAAACATACACAAATATGTATGGGGATGCCCTTTACACTATTATCAATTCCAGATTGAGCTAATAAAAGACAGTAATGCTTTTTATTCATTAGGGTTTTGTTTATTTATTTTGTATTGGGGAATGAAGACTTGGGCATTCTACTCCCAGCTCTTCCTGTAGCCCTTTTAATTTGATTTTATTTGAAACAGGGTTTTCCTAGGTTTCTAAGTGTCTCAGTAGTTGATGAGACTGACCTCAAACCTGTGATCCTCCTGTTTCAGCTTCCTAAATACTGGAACTAGAGGTATGTACCACTATGCCTGGATCAGCCCATCTAATTTTACTTTTGAAGCAGGGTCTTGCTAAGTTGTTGTTGCTGGTCTGGAACATTTACTTCTCCTGCCTCAGCCTTCTAAGGACTGGGATTACAAGCATGTGCCACCATGCTTAGTTTCATTCTGTAGTCTTGAAGTATAGAGGAAATTAGAAGGTTTGTAGAGCTTAGACTCATGATAATAACTTCAGTACTGAGGATGCGGCAGCAGCACCTTACTGATTTCCTATAGTTTCTTGAAATAACTTATTTCAAAGAATTTTTTATAATACAGAGAAGGGAACACTGGGCTTCTGACCCCAGTACTACTCATAATACTCTGCGAGGTCTTGAGCAAGTCATGCTGTCTCCATGGATGTCAGTTTCCCCTTTCTTCCTGAAGTCTCAACACTTGGTTCAAACCTGAATGACAGTGATAATAGTTTGTGGCTACCTCTTTTCACTAGAATATTAATGTCCCTTTGACAATTGGAGCTATGTCTTATTCAGGTCCATAGTTCAAACATCTAATAGGATAGCCTGCCATGATGGTTATGGTCATGGTAGTGATGATGATGAAGATGATGATGTTGGTGACCATGGAACTAACATTTATTAAGTTCTCTCTCATTTTTAATAGCACTTTCACGTGCTCAAACTGGGTCATTTTATTTAATTTCCACAACAAACTTTGATGTAAGTAATGTTAATTCTTCCCATTATAAAATGACATGACTTAGAGAAATCAATTAACCTGTCCATTACTTTGAAGACTGGGAACACATGTGCTTGAATTCAGATCCAGGTCCCTTAAACTCTAATTGACCGCAGTGGACCACAGTGCAATACTGTTCTGTAAAGACTCATTGAATAACATGTTAATGGAAAGATGAAATGTTGTTTTAGAGCTTATTCCCAAAGTGCTTCATTTTAGAGAATACCATAGTTAATAGGAAAATCTGGTTTAGAATTAAATTTTATGTATATATGTGTACACATGTATGTATGTGTATATGTAGGTTGGTAGGTAGGCATGTATGTATCCTGGGAATTAAACCCAAGAATTCTACCTTTGAGCTATACTTCCAGTCCTATTTTATTTATTTATTTATTTTTATTTTGAAATAGAGTCTTACTGGCTTGCCAAGACTAGTCTTTATCCTGTGATTCTCCTGTCTCAGCCTCCCAAGTACTGGAATTACCGACATTCTCCATAAAGCCTGGCTCTTAAATCCACTTTATAACTGTAAGAAATTGAGCGGGGTATGGTGGTGCATGCCTGTAAGGCTAGTACTTGGGAGCCTGAGAGAGTAGAATCACAGTTTCAAGGCCAGTCTCAGCAACATAGTGAGACTTTCATCATCCTAATGAGACCCTGTTTCCAAACAAAAATAAAAAGGGTTGGGGATATATCTCAGAGATAGTATGTTCCTGGATTCAATCCTCAGTAATTCACACACACACACACACACACACACACACACACACACACACACACACACATCATGCACAAAACCGAAGTGGCCTTATTATAAATTAAGGAATTTGAGGCCTATGGAGGTAACAAGGTCTGCCAAGGTGACACACTTATAGTTAGAATTCAGCAACACTAATACTAGACCATTGTGCTCCTCATTCCTACCCCAAGTTTCTTTTCTACTGTCTTCCCCTCTTTTCATGTAAAATGAACAAGGACTTCAAGGTTACCTGATGGTAGCTATAACAATGAAGAAAATGAGTGCACATTTCCTCACCCCAAAAATACATGAGTTGCAATTGCCTTTTCTGTTGTTGTAGCCATGCTGTTCGTGCCTCTGAGTCCCATCAGCTCCCAGAGTCAGCGGACAGACGCCAGGACAAGATAATTAAACACCCTTCAGTACCCAGCATGACTCCACATGAATCCAGGAGACATAGCTCTCCTGGGCCAATAGCCTCATTTTCCCAAAGTGCCCCTTCTTATAATTAAAAATTAAACCGTTTTCCAATGAAATAATTTTGCTCATTCTTCTTGCTCCCGCTCCAGCGCCTGTGGCACCAGCTAAATTTCGAATTAAATAATTCAACTGCAATACATTTAAAATAGATCACATTTAGGGCCGTACTTCCAATTGGCTGCAAAACCAGGCCAATGGAGCGAGACTCCCTGGATGTCACCCATCAAGGGTGGACAAGGCTTATGATCCTCTTAATGAAGGCTAGCCACCTCTTCCTTCTCTTTTGTCTTTTCTTGGCTCCAGCAACAAAAACATTTTTTAAAAATATTTTTTCTCCCTTCTTATCCCTTTGTTCTTTTTTATGCATCCCCCCTCATTTGATCAAAAGCTTCCTTTAAAAATAAAAACAGAATCTTGTCTTTTGCTTTTCTGGTGAGCTGTTTTCTGCTTGCTTTCAACATCCTCTTATTTACTGAGGCAAAAGAGGTATTATAACTCTCGCCATGCTCTGCAAAGGGGAGGTCGGAGGCAGGGTGGATTAAGGGGCTGTGCTGAGTCCCCCTCCTGGAGCTGCCAGTTTTCATCTGGCTCAGGTTTTTAGGATCTTAGAATCATTATTTCATTTGACAGCTGCTGTTGGAAAGACAGCTCGCCCTGCTAATGGCCCTGACCTAGGGAAGCAGCAGGACCGTTGTGAGTGTTGAGACACAGAACCCCAGATGCACAGAGGGTTGACGTTTGGCTGTGTGATCTCTGGGGCATCCTCGGCCACTCTGGACCTCAGTTTCCTCAGCTAAACTCTTCCCTGACTCACATCTTTCCACTGTTATCTATGCTTGAACTTGCAAGTCAAAGGGAAATTTGAACTGCATATGGATTTCAGGGAAGGTCAACCATCATTACAAGTTAATAAAGATGGCCGAACAAGTGTTATCGATTGTTAGAAAAAGGATAGGGTTACTGTTTCCTCATGTATCGGGTATCTGTTAAGAGGTTCCCATTTCACTGTCCAAAAGTGGAAAGAGATTTTTGGTTTCTTTATGTTTTCATCCCTCTCCCCTTCTTCAGAGGATGGATATTTACCTGCTGACTTGAAAGAAAGATCAGGTGAGCTCTTCTTGGATTCTGGTTTAGAGCCAGCCTGTTCACTGTGTCTCTCCATTTCCCGTCAGTAGGCTAAGTGAGTCAGTCTCTGTCCATACTGGGCATAAGAAATAAGGCTGGGCCTCGGTTCCATGCTGTCTGTCACGGGTGGGTAAATTTAGTTTGATGGTGAAGAAAAGAAAATCCTGAGTGACTGCTGTTTTCCCTCCCCAACAAACTTTTGTCCACAGAAAGGGTAGAATGTTTGATCTCTGTGGGAGCATTCCTTGAATCTCATTTCTCAGTAAGTTCTTAATATTGTAAAGGAAAAGGTAATGCTATTTCTTAATCCTCTAAAAGTCTTTTTCTCCTGCAGAGACTTGAGAAAAGATACAAAGTACCATTAGGTAGAAGGGACAGGTTGGCTCTTTGAAGCTGTACAGAGCCACTTGAGAGCAATGTAAGCTTTACAGGGAAACATTTCAGAAAGGAAGCAGTGGAGGGGAGCTCTCTTGAGGGAGTGAGTCTCCACCACGGGAGGGACTCAAGTGTGTGCCATTAATTACTACTGTACACTTGTAGGCACAGGTTGGTTTGCACAGAAGTAGAAATGAATGCTGCTATTTTGGAACACCTTAGGGACTATCCCTGGGTCTTACTTCACAGGTTCAAGCCTGTCGCTTTTTTCACAGGACTTCCTCAGTGGTGAGTGTCAGGATAGCCATGCTCTTAAACAATTAATGATTGCATTTGTCATTCGTGGCAGCAGGTTTATATAGTGAGAACATGAGTTCACTACGCCCCATTGAGAACTGCCTGGGTGCCTTTCTTCACCTGATATAGACACACATGCACACTCATCTGCACACACAAATATTCAAGGGGGCCATTCCCTTTTGATACTTACTAAAAAGTTCCTGAGACACATAGATCCTTTGGAGCATATAAAAAATCATTTTATTTTTAATGGAAAGATATTGAAGAGAAGAGTAGCATCTAAACCCAAAAAGACTACCCAGTTATGCCCTCACAAGAGTCAGGCTCACCAACTGGGAGAGCAATCGAAGAGAGAAGATTGGGGACTTCACTATGTGGAATGCATTCTAGAATGTAGAGGCCACTAAAGTTAAAGTCAAAGGGAGTCCCTCTAGTAACCCATTTACTCTTTAACTTGTGTATATTAGAGAAAACTTTTGACCCTTCACTTTCTGTGACTGGCTAATCTCACTTACCATAATGTTCCCCAGGTGGCCATTTTCTTGCAAATGGCATAATTTTGTTCTTTTTCATTGCCAAGTAAAATCCCATTATGTGTATTTTTCATAATTTTGTAATACATTCTTCTGTTGATGGACACCTAGGTTTTTTCCAGATAATGAAGGAGAAACCTCAGTGGAGCCAGGAAAGATGTCTAAGAGAAGGAAAGGAGGAAGACTAGAAATACTTCCATCAACTATGTGTACATATATGAATACACCAATGTCAATCTCAGTATTCTGTATTGGGAAGAGGGGCAAATGAGAAGGTGAGGAGGGCCACCAAATGCTCTGTGCATGTATGTCACTGTCAACATGATTCACATTATGATGTGAAACTATAATTCACCAATAAAATCACATAGCACTCCAAAGTAGATGGTGTTGGCCAACCTACTTTCAGTGATTCATGCCTGACTCTGATATTATGCATCAATAAGCTCATACTGACTCTTTGTGGTCCTGTCTTGTCCCAGTGGGACAGGAATTGGAGATGAAGAGAATATGCCAACTCATTAGGTATGAAAGAGACCTGGGACTCCCAATGGCAGCTGAGACGGGCCCCTTCTTCATCCTTGATTCCACTCTCTTCTTTGGAGTCATTGTGCTCACCAGTTTGCGAGCATCAGGGTTACTCATGAATTTTTCCAGGATCTTAATTTCTCAAGTTAAATATTCATCAGCGGCAAAGAGAATACAGGAGACACAGGTGGTGGTGAAAGGTTGAAAACTAGCAGGTGGCATACCAATTTGCTCCTGGAGTCTGCATCTGAGGTGCTAAAAACTGTCATGCTTTAGTTTGCAGACTTGGAGTTAGCTCTAGAAGAAAGGTGCAAGGTAACGTGGGGACAGGTACAACATGGGAAGTGGCCTTGCCTGCATAAGACTCCCGAGTTATTTCTCATGCCTTCTATGACAGATGGCTAGAAGAGAGTCACAGATTTGGTGGCTGGATCCCTGAGTGTGAGAACAGGCTTCCTCATTTACTAGCTTTGTGCTTCTGAGTACTCCACATAGCCCCTACTCCTTATTTTTTTCATTCCTTAAGCAGGGAGGCTCATGATAATAGCACTTTCTATGCCAGGCTATAATTGCAGAAACTAATAGATATGAAAATATTGTTAATGTAATATAGTAGAGTTCCTCCTATTTCTAGTTTTATAAGATTTCTGTGGTTAAATAAAGTATATAGCATTAACATATTAAAGGCCCTGAAGAGATGTGATGTAAATAAACCAAGAAAAAAAAATGCTAGTTCAGCTTTGCAAGTAGCTTCAAAATCTAATTTTACCCTTAAAGTCAGCCTGCTAGGAGTACTATTTAAGGCCCTATTTCATCTGCTCTGGGAAATGGAAGCAATGTAAAACATTTCTATTTGGGCAAAACAATTGAGTATTGGGTAAGAGGGGAGTTTGACATGCAAAGCTCTAAATGCATTGCAGATCATCAAGTGTTCCCCAACCCACTCTTCCAAAATATACTTGCTTGATACCTTTGCAAAAGTCTAGTCCCAATTTGACTCAGTAAGTACAAAAGACATCATGACCACATTCCCAGGAGTCAGGGTTCAATGGAAATACCCACACTTTTCTCTCCTTATGGGGACCTCAATTTCCTCAACTGACTTAAGAAATTAAAATTCAGGATCAGTGTGAACTATGCAGACCAACCTCATTAGAATTTCTTGGTTTAAGAACAGATTCCCAAGTGCCACTCAAGCCCATGTAGGAGCAGGCTATCCTCATTATCAGCCATTTTTCCTACAGAGAATTTCATGTTCATTCATGTTTAAGAAGCATAAATTGAGAAAAATCACAGAGCTATCCCATCTCTAGCTTGCATGGCTTTCTTTACACTCACTTACCAATTTGTCCATTCACACACACACACACACAAAATTACAGGTCAAGAGACCCAAACAGTAGGTATATCTGTAATTCTAGTACTTGGGAGGCAGTGACAGGTTCAAGGACAGTCTCATCAACTTAGTAGGATCCTCAGCAACCTAGTGATATCCTGTTTGAAAATAAAAAGAAAATTTAAAAAGGTGGGAATGTATTCAGAGGTAATATATCCCTGCATTTAATCCCTAGTACAAAAACAAAACAAAAACAAAGGAATTAGAAAACAAACAAACAAAAAACAGAAACAAAACAACATGGCTCCACTACACTGGAAAAACCACCACAGAGGAGACTGACCACCTGTGCATCTCTCCAAGATGCTTTTGGAAGGCTCAGGAGAGCTGGAGTAGCCTCAATCCAGTCCATCATCATCTTAAGGGAGCTTCATGCACACATACAAAGAGTCCTCTCTGAATTGGCCCATCTGAAGCCAGGAGTGTTGGAGTGAAACATAAAATATCACAGAGTTGATTTAATGGCCTTTAAAAGTTCCTCCTGAGCAGCTGGGGAGCTCCTGGTCTGCGTCCCTGTGCACCGCTCTGCTCGTAAAGCTGTCACTATTAATCGCTGCCCACCTTCCTGATAGCATTTGGGTCACACATCAAGGGAAGAGATGCAGTTCCTGAAGGGTTCTAGTGTGGTGGTGACGGCCCGAGCCCAAGGCCATGTCTTGCCTTCTTGTCACTGCTGGGTGCAGTATCTAGCTTCTTTAGGCTCCTTCCTGAAAATACTGCATATATATAGTAGAGATTGAACCCAGAGGTTTTCTACTCCTGAGCAACACTCCTAGAACTATTTTATTATTTTATTTTTATTTTTATTAATTAATTAATTAATTTGGTGGTACTGGGGTTCCGTAAAACCCTTCTACCTCCAGGTTACACTCCCAGACCTATTTTCTATATTTTTTAAATTTGGAAACAGGGTCTTTTAAGCCAGCGAGGCTGGCTTCGAACCAGCGTGATCCTCCCATCTCTGCCTCCCAAGCGTGGGGATTAAAAGTGTGTGCCACCACGCCCGGCTTATATTATTTTTATTTTGAAACAAAATTTTGCTAAATTGCTGAGGATCTTGCTAAATTGCTGAGGCTGGCCTCGAATCTGTGATCCTCCAGTCTCAGATTCTCAAGTACTGGGATTGCAGGTGTGCACCACTAGGTCTGGCAGCAGTCCATTTATTTTAATTTGGGATCTTCTCTACCTGCCTGGAGCCAGAGCATGAAATTCCTCCAAAAATTACTCCAAGTGCACCTGCCTTCTGCCTGGGCCTTAGTATTAATCAGCCCAGCCATACCAGTGCACTTCTTAGAATTGTTTGGATTTTTATGGATATTCTAGAGTAATACTGCCCAATAAAACATAATTTGAGCCACATAGATGAGCTACATATGAAGTTTGATGTTTTTAGTAGCCACATTTAAGAACATGAAAAAGCAGGTGCAGTTGAATTTAACTTTTAAAATATTAAACAGTATATTCTATTTAACTAAATATATTCAAAAGTTATCACTTTAAACTAGAATCAGTACATATTATTATTAAAATATTATATATTTTTCTCTTTGTACTAGGTCATTGAAACATGATATATATTTTATACTTAAGAGTATGCCCAATATGAATTAGGGATCTTTCAAGTACTTAATAATAATGCATGGCTATGCTACTGGACTGTGAAGTTCTAGAAGGAAGATAATTTAGCTAGTAATTAGCTCTTCAATTCATTTAAATATGTACTGACCATTGACTATAGAATATACATATATTTGGGCCCTAGACTATAGGGTTAAGTCATATGACATTCTGGTCCTGTAATTTATAATTAATTACTGGTGTCAGATAGTAAGCAAGTAAAATAATAAATGGACAAAATAATTTCAGTTACATAAAGAGTATGAACAATGAAAGGGTTAATAGCATAGAGTAAACCAGGAAGGAGAGAGGAACTAATTAGATCAATTCACAATGGGTGAATTTCAGAACTAGAGTCAGAAGGGCAAGAATTCATATACTTTTCATTATATTAAAAATCAAATGTGTATCATTTTAGAATTTAGGAGAATAAGGTGCTATATAGAATATTTAAATCTCTCATGCATAAAGTAACACCAGGTTGTACTTAATATTTGAACAAGAAAAAAAAGGTCATAAATTCTTTTTTGGTAGTTCTTGAAATTGAGCCCAGGAACATTCTACCTGTGAGCTACACCTTCAGCCCTTTTTATTTTATTTTAATTTATTTTTGTTTGTTTTGAAACAGGGTTTTGCCAAGTTGCTGAGGCTGGTATTGAACCTGCACGTCTCCTATCTCAAACTCCCAAGTACTAGAATTACAGGTGTGCATCAACACCCCCAGCTCATTCTGATGTCTTTAAAGAAGAATATGATGTCAGTAGGCCCTGCACTCCTGCAGGTATATCTAACCATTGGAGCAGAGAAAATGAATATTTTTATGCTCATCTTTTCTAAGATAAATGAAGAGAATCCCAAGCTCAGAAATATGTGCTCTTAAGTGCTAAAAGAATATATGGTAATGCCAGCTTTTCCTTCTACCAGCAATTTGCCAAGATATGCAGAAATAAAATATACCCAGAAATGCAACTTCTATAGTTGTATTTCAAATTAGTAAGAGCCTGGGTGAATTTTGTGTTATTGTTGATACTACTGCTTTTCTTCTTTCTTTCTTTTTTTTTATTAAGAAGTGTAGTATTTTAGAAAACTATGTGGACAACTTGGCTCAACTAATCAATATTTCCAGAGCAATAAAATGTGATTTGAGATACGGGTCACCCATCAGAGTTAATTTTTATTGCAGTCAAATCTGGTTCATTAAAGAAAAAAGATACTTTAAGACTTTTATTTAGTGTGTTGATTCAGTTGTAGTACTTCTCTGTACCTTCCTCTTTCCTCTGTGACTTTAATCTAGCTAACTATGCTTCTGCCAATAATAATCATTAACACACTTCATCACTAACTGAATGCCAGTGTTCTGCCACCCATTTTTTAATTTTTTATTGATGCATTGTATTCATACATCTTAGTGGGATGCAAGATGGTGGAGACATACATGCACACATCACCCATTTAGCCCTTACCCAGTTCCCACCCCATTCTCTCTCCCTCCCTCCTTCTCATGTTTGGCTTAGTATATTGAGTACAAGATGGGAGATGCAAATATGTACAGATCACCCAATTTGCCCTTATCCATTTCCCACCCATTCCCTCCCTTTCCCTTTTTTCGGGTTTGGCTTAGTGATTGACTTTGATATGTTTGTGAATGTACATCATGTACATTAGGGAAGTTCCCTCTTACACACTCCAATCCCTCTCAGTTAGGTCGCCTTATTTGCTCATCTATAGTATCTTTCTTCATCTAGTGTTCCTCCCATGACCCATTTTCTCTCTAGCTTCTGCACATTAAAAAGAACATCCAATTTCTTATTTTTTGTGACTGACTAATTTCACTTATCATAAAGTTCTTCAGTTCCATCCATTTTTCTGTGAATGATGTAATTCTGTTTTTCTTTATGGGTGAGTAAAATTCCATTGTGTACATATCCCAGTTCTGTAATCCATTCATCTGTTAATGAGCATCTTGGCTGGTTCCATAGTTTAACAATGGTGAATTGTGAACCTATAATCATAGATGTGCATGCATTAGTTTGGTATTTTTTCTTTTCTTTTGGGTAGATACCCAGAACTGGTATGGCTGGATCCTATGGTAAATTTATTCCTATTCTTCTGAGGCTCTTCCATACTGTTGTCCAAAGTGATTGCACTAATTTGCAATCCCATCAACAATGTAGTAGAGTTCCCACTTCTCCACATCCTCACCAGTATTTGTTGTTGTTTGTGTTTTGAATGATTGAGATTCTAGTTGGAGTTAGGTGGAATCTCAAGGTAGTTTTGATCTGCATCTCTTGATTGCAAATGATGTTGAGCATTATTTCATGCATTTATTGGCCGTTTGAATTTTTTCCTTTGTGAAGTATCTATTTAGTTCACTTGACGATTTTTTGATTGGGTTATTTGTTTTCTTAGTGCTGAGTTTCTTGAGTTCTTTGTATATTCTAGATATTATTCCTCTATTTGAGGAGTAGTTGGCAAAATTCTTCTCCCATTCTTTTGCCTCTCAGTTGAGGTTCTTGATAGTTTTCTTTGCTATACAGAATCTCGTCAGTTTCATGCAATCCCACTTATTGATTCACCTTTTAGTTTTTTGTGCCTTTGGTCTTGTTAAGAAAGCTTTTATGTGTGCGTATGTGTTGCAGTGTTGGATCTATGCCCTCTTCAAGGAACCTCAAGGTATCTGGTCTAAATTTCAAGTCTCTGATGAATTTTGAATTGACTCTTGTGCAGGGTAAAAAAGTGGAATTTATGTCCATTTTTCTGCATATTATTTACTAATTTTGCCAACACCATTTGTTGAACAGGCTATCTTTTTTCCAGTGTATGTTTTGGCCTTTTTGTAAAAAATCAATTGCCTGTAAGTGTATGAATTTGTTTTTAGTCTTCTATTCTACTCCATTGGTCTAGGTATCTGTGTTTGTGACAGTACCATACTGTTTTATTACTATGGCTTTTTAGCATAAAGTCAGGTATTATAATTCTTCTTGCAGGTTTTTGTTGCTAAGAACTACTTTGTCTCTTTTGATATTGAAAACTTAAAGCAACCAATAGGAATCAAAGAGATTGAAACAGCAATAAAGAGCCTTCCATTAAAGGAAAGCCCAGGACCAAACTGTTTCCCAAGTGAATTTTACAAAATGTTTATAGAGGAGACAATCCTGATACTCCTTAATCTATTTTGTGAAATAGAAAATATGTGACTCTCCAAAATACATTCTATGAAGCAAACATCACATTAAAAGCAAATAAAGAAAGCTCAAGAAAGAAAAACTACAGGCTTATATGTTTGATGAATTTGGATGCAAAACTGCTAAACAAAATACTAGCAACATGCATTCCAAACTACATCAGGACAATCATATACCATGACTAGATATAGTTCATCCTAGGGATGCAAGGCTGGTTCAGCATACAAAAATTAACCCATGTTATTCATCATTTCCCCTAAAAATGGGAATACGATAAGGATGTACATTATCACCACTTCTTTTCAATATACTATTTGAGACTCTAGCCAGAGCAATAAGGCAAGAAAAGGAAATCAAAGGAGTACATATAGCAAAAGAAGAACTCAAACTTTCAGTATTTGCAGATGACATGATACTGTAGTTAGGAGACCCAAAAACTTCAACCAAAAGGCTTATAGAACTTACCAACAAATTCAGCAGTGTCTGGATACAAAATCAATGTTTAAAAACTGGAAGCTTTCTTAAAAATGCTTTATGCCAACCATAAATCCACTGAAACAGAAATCGAGAAAATACTTCCACTCATGATTTCCCACAAAATTAAAATACTTAGGTAAAAGACCTCTACAAATAAAATTATAATACATTGAAAAAAGAAATCAATGAAGACCTTAGAATATGGAAAGATCTTCCATATTCATGGGTAGGCAGAATAAATATCATCAAACTGGCCATACTTCCAAAAGTGACCTATAGATTTAATGCAATACTTATTAAATTACCAAGATCATTCTTCTGTCCTTAAATTCATTTGCTACCCACTTTAAATGAATAGTTTCATTTCATACTCAAATCAGTCTTATTATTTGGGGAAAGTTGTCATTGAATTTTATGACATAGAAACCACATTAGTAAAGGTTGGAATATTTTCTCAAGATAGCAAAAAATGAGTCCTCATTTTTTTAAAATCTCAGGACTCATTTACATTCTTACAAAATAGTGAGAACATTGTATTGATTTTTCTGTTTTTGTTGTAATAAATTTCCATAAACTCAGTGGGTTAAAATGATTGTATTATAGCATTATAAAATAATCCATTGAAAATATATGTGAAGGTCTATTTCTGAGGTTTATATAATTTTATTTTTTCTTTTTCCTTTTCTTTTATTTTCTTTTTATTACTTGGATTGAACCCAGAGACATTTTTTTTCTGAACTCCTCTCATGCCCTTTCTATTTAACTTTTTTTTTAAGAAGGTTATCTCCAAATTGCTGAGGCTATCCTCAAATATGTGATCTTCCTGTTTCAGCCTCACAACTACTAAAATTACAGGCATGTGCCACCAAACACAGTTTTCAGTTCTCTATTCTTTTCTTTTGATCTATTTGTCTACTCCTGTGACATTATCATACACCTTAATTAATCTAGCTTATTATAATTGATCCTTAGATCAGATAAAATAACCTCTCTTACTTTAATTTTTTCAGAAATTTAGAATAATTTATATCTACCATGCTATCTTGTTGGGATTTTGATAGGAACTGACACAACGGTATATCAATTTGAGAGAATTGACATCTTTACTGGTTTGAGTCTTCCAATTCATGAAGGCTGTATGTCTCTCTATTTATTTAGATATTTTTCAATTTTTCTTTTCTGTCCTGGGTAATTCTCAGCAAATAAGTCATACACACGCTTCTTTAGATTTACATTTACAGGTATTTTTATTTTTTCAGTTGTTTAAAATGACATAGTGTTATTAATATTGGTGTTTGCATTCCTTGTTAATATAAGAAAACAAAATTGATATTTACATTTGTCTTGCATTCCATGGCCTTGATGAGCTTATTTATTAATCCTTGGAAGCCTTTGTTATGTTTTGGGAGTTTCTTGTGAAACTATATTGTTCATGTGCAAATAGGATTTAAGATTTTTTTCTCTTTTCCAATATGTATGTCTTTTATTTTTTTGCCTTGCTATACCAGCTAGAACGTCTCTTATATTGAACAAGAGTCATAGTAATGGGTATCATTGCCTTGTTATCAATCTGAAGACAAAATTCTGCAGTCTTTTACTATATAATGAAATATTAGATGCTGCTATTTTTTCACTGATATTTCTTACTTTATTGAAGGAAATTATTCTCTGCTCTTATTTTTAAAGAATTTTTAACTGGATTTGGTGGTGCATGCCTTTAATCCCAGTACTTGGAATGGTAAGACATGAAGATTGTTGTTTCAAGGTCAGTCTCAGCAACTTAGCAAGACCCTGTTTAAAAAGTAAAGTATTATTCCATTATGGTCTGAAAAGACGCAGGGAAATATATTACATTTTTTTAAGTTTGCTAGTACTCACTTTGTGTCCCAGGATGTGATTTATTTTGAAGAAGTTTCCATGAGCAACTGACAAAAATGTGAACTTTGCTGTGGTTGGATGGAATATTCTATATGTTTTTATTAGGTCAATTTGGTTTATGGTGTTCTTTAGGTCTGAGGCATCTCTACTGACCTTTTGTCTAGAAGAACGGTCCAACAGTGTGAGAGGGGTGTTGAAGTCTCCAAGTATTATTGCATTTTAAAAAAAGTAAAAAGTAAAAAAGGGCTGCATGTGTAGTTCAAAGAAAGTATGCCCCTAAGTGTAATTTCCAGTACGAAAAAGATGAATTATTGAGTGAATGAATAAATGATAAAATGTAAAATAGAGCTATGGTGTAGCTCAGAGATAGAGATGTCCTGAGTTCAATCCCAAGTGCCACAAGAAAAAGAAGAAGGTGGAGGAAGAGGAAGAAGAGGAGGAGGAGGAAGAGGAGGGGGGAATCTCCATTGTGAATGGGGATTAAAATTTGTGAAATCTTCTGCACCAACCAATGAAATCATTTAAATCTCCCCTTGTTTTTGCTAAATGGTGGGCCACTACTCTGAGAGCAAGTGCTGTTTCCAACCCAGCTGTTTTTGTACTACTTGGCATCCTGCAATTTATTTGGCACCAGCTGCTCAAGGTACTTGAGGTAACTCAGAACTCATAAGCAAAAGGTCATGATTCAAATGACTGGGCTTGCTGCAGAGCCAGTCACAGGTTCAGGGGTCCCCAGGCCACTCATACTTCTGACTAACTGGCTATAAACATCATTGTTACCATGACCGTTTCAGGTTAACTAATTCAGCATAAGGACTCACAGAATTCAAGAAAAGGGCTAGAGTTACTCTTTTAGCTTTATTATAAAGGGTACCAATCAGTAAAAGCCAAGTCAAGAGATATTGAGGATGATGTCTAAAGCCCTAGGTGTGGATGGCCAGTTTCATTTTCCTGTGGGATCACAGGACAGCACCCTCCCCGCATGCTGGTGTCTTCTCCAATGAGGAAACTCTACAAAGCCCTCAGAATGCAGAGTTTTTATTGCAGTTTTACTACATCAGCATAATTAATTAAACTTACCAGGCCTATCTTCCTCAGATATTATTAGCCTGGCTCAAAGTCTCAAACATCTGGTCATATACTGGGCCATTCTGGTGACCAGCTCACATCCTGAAGCTTTTTAGCGGCCCACAATGAGCCATCTTATTAGCACAGTAATAGTGATATCAAATAGTAAACCAAGTGTCTCATAATAACAAAGATGCTTCTATCACTAATAAAATTCCAAGGTCTTTAGAAGAAACTCAGTACATAGATGATACAAATTATTATACATTAATTTCATTGATTGATTTTCAGTCTAGCACCCCTGGAATATACTCAATTGGGTGATGGTATAAATTTTTTTTTCTATATGTGGCTGAATTTTATTTGTTAATTTTTTAAAGATTTTTGGTTTTTTATTTATACTGGTCTATACGTTTTATGTTTTATTTTGAATATTTCATTTTCTTGTTTTGTATGAGGAAAATATCAGATTTATAAAATAAATCAGGGAGTCTTTTATTTGATTTTCAGGGTGAAATTCTGTACCATTTATATTATCTTTTCTTTCAATATTTTGTAGGCTTCTTCAGTAAAAACATCTGTATTAGATGGTTTCTCTTTGAAATTGCTTTTAAATTGTGAATTTATTTTTAAAAATAGTTATAGGACTATTCAAATGATCTATTCAATGTGGAGAGAATATTATACTTTGTTCTTTTTCCTGGGGGTTGGTTTATTTCTACAATGTTGTAATATTCATCAGTTTACAACTTATTGCAGCTTTTCTTGGTTTTTTTTTGTGTGTTATTTAGTAGTTTGATTCCATTATGATCAGAGGACATACTCTATATGAGTACAATTCTTTTAAATATATTGCATTTTTATTTTCTCGTATATATTCTCTCTTGGTATATGTTTTATGTTTAAATGCACTTAACAAGAAGGGGTAATCTTATACGATGGAATGTTTTACAAATGTTGAATACATTCTTTTGGTTGAGGTTTTTTTTTTTTTTTTTTTTTTTTGCTTATTCTCTACCAAGTTTTTCCATCAATTATTGGCAGAATAGTTTAAAATCTACAACTATAATTGTGGATCTATTTATTTGCCTTTTATGTTATAATCAGTTTTTTCTTAATACATTTTGAAGATGTTTGGTGAATATACATCTAAGATTGCTTAATCCTCCTGGCCGATTGATACTTTTATAATAAAATATCTTTTTAGAAATACTATTTGATTTGAATTTTAATTTATCTGTTATTAATATAGTCTTTCCAGCTTCCTTTTGTGTAATAATTGCATGATATATTCTGGGCATGGTGGCACATGCCTGTAACCCTAGTACTTGGAAGGCTAAACTAGAAAGGCTGAAATAGGAAGATCAAATGTTCAAAGACAGTCTCAGCCAGTAGTGAGATTCTTAGCAACCTAGTATGAACCTGTTTAAAAACAAAAAATGAAATAGGGCTGGGGTTGTAGCTCAGAGCTAGAACATCCCTGGATTCAATCCTCAGTACCAAAACAACAACAACAACAACAACAACAACAACAACAACAACAACAACAACAGCTACAACATAATATATACTTCTTCATCATCCTACTTTAAATCTTAATATATTGTTGTATTAAAAATGTGTTTCTTTTCCCCAGTGTATTGGCACACGCTTGTAATCCCTGCACTTGGCAGGAGGAGACAGGAGGATCACACAGGTTCCAAGCCAACCTTGCTGGCTTAAGAGACCCTGTTTCCAAATAAAAAATATAAGAATGGATCTGGGAGTATAGCCCGGAGGTAGAAGGGTTTCCAGGAAGCCCAGAAAAAAATGGGTTTATTTTAACCTGTAGTACTACACATATTTTAAAATTCAATCTGAAATTATTTATTTAATTGGGTTATTTAGACCATTGACATTTAATATAACTTTTTACATAGTAGGGAATCAGATTTTCATTTTGTTAATTTACTTTTATGTTCTGTTTGTTCTTTTCCTTTTTATTTCTTTGTTTCCTTTCTTTCAGCTTCCATCGGGTCACTTAACATTTTTTAATATTCCATTTAATTAATCTACATGTTTTGAATTTATCTCTGTATATGACATTTTAATTGTTGCTCTAGGCATTATATTATATGCACATAACATAATACATTGGTGTTTGCAATTTACCAGTTTGAATAAAAAACTTTTAACTCCCTCAATTTTGTCTTTCTCCTTTTATAATATATTTCCTATTCAAGCATGTTGAAATATCAGGTAGTGAGAAGTTTTTGTTTCATTCATCAAATATACTTTAGGGATGTTAAAAGAAGAGATATGTCTATTACTTCTGTAAAGCATGTCCCCATATTTTGTGTACAATATTCTCTTTTTGTTCCTGAGATCTAAGTAAGATTCCTTCTTTCATCATTTCTTTCCTGACTAGAATTTTGGCTAACAACAAAATATCTTAGCTTTCCTTGACATGAGAATGCCTGAATTCGTACTCATTTTTATCAAGTATTTTGGCTAGATAATGGATTCTGGGTTGCCATGTATTCAACATTTGAAAATTGTTCAATTCCTTTCTTTTCTTCATGATGAAAAAATAATTTCATTTAAATTTTTATAGTTAAAATGTTATTTTTTTCTTCTTGATTTTTTCAATATTTTTTCTTAAAATTATGTTTCAGAAGCTTAAGTTTAATGTGTCTTTATATAGTTTCTTCTGTTTGGAGTTTTCCTTGTTAATTAAACTCAGGTTTATGTCTTAACAAATCTTTAAAAACTTTATCCATCATATATTTGAAAACTTTTTTAGTCATAACATTTTTCTCCTCTTCTTGTGGGGAGTTGATGACAGAAATGTTACACCTTGTGTTACAGTTCCATTGGTCCCTGAAATTTTGTTCATTTTTGCACATCTCTTTTCTCTTTGCTGATAAGATTGGGACATTTCTATCATTCTGTCCTCCAGTTTACTGGTCCTTTTCTTGGTTTCCTCTTTTCTGCTAATGACCCCATCTGCCAAGCCTTTTGACTTTGTTATTGTAATTTCAGTTTTAAAATTTCTATTTAGCTGTTTTCTATATCTTCACTTTGTTTGCTGAGACTTTCCATGTTTTAATATATTTGCCAATATTTTTAGCTAATTTTTCATGCAAACATTTAAAAAAAATCAACCTGTGCCAGGCTTGGTGGCACATGCTTATAATCCCAGCGCTTGGGAGGATGAGAAAAGAGGGTTGCACAGGTTCGAAGCCAGCCTCAGCTACTTAGTGAGACCCTGTTTCCAAATAAAATATAAAATTGATACAATGAAATATAAAATTATCATTGTGTGAAATTGTTAAATTGTTTTCTGTATAAAAATATAAATTTTTTGTATAATGAGAGTCTAGATCTTATCTAAACCTGGTTAGTTATTTCTGTTTTCTTTTTCCTGACACTATTTTATAGGGAGAGGTCACTGCCTTACTGAACTGCCAGGCATAGGCAGAAGTCCAGATTCCCCACTTGGCCTTTATTGTCACCAAAAGTAGGGAATCTCTCATTACTTCTCCTTATTCATTTCTTATTGTTAAACGCCTATCACATTTATGTCTTCAATGATACTGCAGGAGGATGGGGCCTTCTTACTGTTGGATGAGAGTCAAAATATGACCTTACATTTGGCCTCCTCTGACTCAACCCAAATGAGGAGTAGCTGGAATACCTTATAACTATAGTGTGGTTGTGGAAGTCCAAGGATTCTTCTGTGGTCCTCAAGATACTGCAGTTTGGGGGTAGGGTACATTTATTACCAGCTGATGTGATAAATAATAGAAGTACCAGATTCCTCATATGCTTCCTATTATACCATTCCAAGAAGGATATTGTAATCTTTCTTCATGGTCTCATGAGAATAGATATAGAAGTTCCCCACTTGGACATTGCTAGCATAGTGGATGATGACTTTACAATTTTTCTTCTGTGTTGTCAGCTGTAATACAGGAGATATTCTCTACCCATTTGTTTTTTGTAAACCGACATTTTTATGAGTTTGGGGGGATGAGTTCACAGGGTCTTTATTTGAGGAGGTGTGCTTTTTATTTGAATTGTTCATCTCTACATTGTCATCTTCTTTACCTTTAACTCTGAAATGCCTAAAAGAGAAACAGAGGAACTCACTCCTTGTACTCCGCATGCCATTCCTCACCTTACAGAGTCCCCAGACGTTCTTCTGCCTTCTTTTAATCTATCAGTCTTCTTATATATTTTTATATATAGTGCTCAATTTTACTCCGATATCTATTTTTATAAGTAAAGATTTTATTGAACAGTGATGTCCATTTGTTCCCATATTGTTTATGGCTCCTTTCACACAGCATGGCAGAATTCTGTAGTTGTAACAAACACTATATTGTTTGAAACGCCTAAGATATTTACTATCTAGCTTTTTACAGAAACAACTTTGCTGGGTCCAATCTGTTACTGAATATTTCCTGGAATTTGTGAATACCACTACTTTATCCCACTTACCAGAGAGGGAGTATATGTGGAAGACCTGTGAAAATTGTATCTGTTTTGTATGTTTTGTGTCCAGCTAAAATTTAGAAGTCCTATTACTATAAAAGAAGGAGAAAATTGATATTTGAGAACATCAGTTTTTCTCACACATAATATTGCAAGGGCCTTCTTTTTTGAAATCATATAGCAACTATTTAGAAAAAAAAACAATTTTATATAATATTCTACCTGACCAAACAAATAAAAATAATCACAAGAAAGTAAAATTATGGTTACATAGTGAAATATTATTCATATTACATCAAATTTTTGTATAGTCACAAAGATTATTAGTCTGTATGGCTTTTAAGAAATCCCATAAATAATAAAACTAACTAGCTTTGTTTAAATTAACATTTCCCAAAATTATTTAAGAGGACCTTATATCACTACTTAATTTTTTATAATATCATGTGGAAAGAAATATTTATAGAATAAATATATGACAAATTCTTCTTTCAGAGGACATATACATATAATGATATACATACCAATATATGTATATTACAGTTGGAAAAGTCCTGTTTAAAAACAATCCAATGATTATATCTAGACATGCCCAAACACAGAATCATTTTCTATAAACAACATTTTCCCAAATCCAAAGCTCTGCCATATGTTATGTCATAATTCAATAAAGAAATTCACTAAATTGTGTATTGTATTACAACTAGTTAAAAATAAAATGGCCATTTCTAAATTATGTTTTTTCAATTTATTTATTTACTTATTTTGTAGTACTAAAAATTGAATTCAGGGATGCTCTATCGCTGAACATGTCCAGACCTTTCTTATTTCATTTTGTTAAAGGATCTCACTAAGTTGTCTCAGTCTTCTGAGTGGCTGAGATTATAGTCATGCACTACTATTCCCAGCTACAGTTTATTTTTGTACTAACCTAATTTGAAATATTGTTGTCACAGTTATAATACTACTAACAACCGTTACCCATTAAAATTATTAACTTTTAAAAACCATTAACTATCAATAGCAAACATTGATAAAATGTGTGTATACATATATATGTTATAAAGTATAGTGTTTCTGTTCATTAAATATTATTCAATATGGGTCTTCTTGCTTCTCCTTTTCTTACCAAGACAAAATAGCTGTGCCTTACTCATTTTATCACCCAATAATAATGATAATAGCTACTATTTATTGATTCCCTCCTATGAGCCAAATTGATTACATATATTTCATCTTCATAAAAACCCTACAAGATAGATATTATGATCATTAACTACCAAGGAGGAAAGCAAGTCTGAGAGAGGTGCAGCTACTTGCTCCCAAATCACACACTCAATAACTCAAGCAACCGTCTCTTACTTTTAGTGCTATAGTTATTTTACCATCTATTTAAAAATATATTCTACAAAGAACCTTCACCCACAGGCCCAGGATAAACAACTCTGTTGTTCACTGCAATGCTGGCTAAACTTGTGGCAAAGATATTGGCTCAGGATCATGTATATTCTCCGTATATAGATAGAATCTGTTTTTCTCCTTTAGCCTGTTAAACTAGAAGTGGGGGCATCTCTGCGTTTTAAGTCTGATAATTTATCTCACCTCTTAATCAGCCTGCCAGTCCTGTCTCTTGCCCCTGTAAGAGGACATCTTGTTATTTTGAGCCTTATAGTCATTGATCCTTCAGCTTTAGTCCTGAGAGAGAGCTGACATATCAATAAAATCCCCACAGCCATGTTTTTCTCTGAGTCATCAAAGGATGGGCTATGAAAATGCAAGACATGATGAAGGACTGAATCAACACAAAACCTGGTGCCTGCTCAGAGGGGAAGAAATAGACTGAGGGAAGCGGAAAAGCCTATGACAACTCCTCTTTGTGTGTGTGTGTGTGTGTGTGTGTGTGTGTGTGTGTGTGTATTTGTGTGTGTGTGTGCATGCACACACATACATGTGTTTTCTCAGCAAGACTGGGACAGAATCTAAGCATTTAATGATAACAATAATGATGATGATAGATGACATTCATTGATAACATTACTTCACAGGCCCCGTTTTGAGAGTTCTATTCTGCTAACTTAAGTATAATCTTTTGAGAAAATTATAACCATCTTTACCAGGTATAGTACCACACACCTATCATCCTAGTATTTGGGAGGCTGAGATGGTGAATTAAAGGTCCAGGATCAAGAGTGAGTAGTAATTTAAGGAGACCATGTTTAAAAATAGAAAAAATAAGGGCCTGATGTGGTGGCACAAGCCTGTAATGCCAGTGCTTGGGAGCCGTAGACAGAAGAATCATAGGTTCCAGGCCAGCCTTAGCAATGTACTGAGACTCTCAGCAAACTAGTGAGACCCTGCTTCAAAATAAAAGTTAAAAAAAGGGCTGGGAGTATAGCCCAGAGGTAGAAAGCCCCTTAATTTAATCCCCAGTACCGATATAATAAAATATGATAAAATAAAATAGGGTTTGGTATATAGCTCAGAGGTAGAACATTTCTTGCCTCAATACCCAGTAACACGCACTCACACTTCCTTTCTTTCTTTCTTTCTTTCTTTCTTTCTTTCTTTCTTTCTTTCTTTCTTTATTATTTTTTCGGGTCTGAGAATGGAACCCAGAGGCATCTGACCTCCAAGCTACACCCCCTGCCCAATTTCTTATTCTTTATTTTGAAACAGGGTCTTACTAAGTTGCAGAGGGCCTCACTAAGTAGCTGAGGTTGTCCGCGAACCGCGATCCTCTGGTCTCAGCCTCCCGAATGCTGGGATTACAAGCGTGCGCCACCACCCTTTAAACATGATAATTTTATAGATGTGGAAACTGAGGTAGGGGAGATCAAGCAACAAGTATGGGAGTATGGCATACAGTATTAGGAAGAGGAATTAATCCAGAGACTGGTTTTATGTTAGAGCTCCAGGGAGCAGTGGGATCCTAAGTTGGAGAACCCAGTTGGAGTCCCCTCATTCACTGTGCATGCTTAACTGTGCATAGCTAATGGCACACTTGTATTAGTTCTAGCATCTACCTGAACATCAGCCTTTTGACCTCAGAGGTCTCTTAACTGCACAATAGGATTAACAATTAACACATTGCTCTCTGCTATGTTACCAAAACTGAATCGGGTAAAGTAAGGGAAACACCAGTTCCTAGTCAGCTTCCTGGCCACTTCTCCATCCCTCCTACCTTCTCCTTTTCTCTTTTGTATCTCCTGCTTTGGGAATATCAATGAGAAACAGATAAATAATGACCATGGAAATTCTATATACATAGAAGCTTATGTATTTATTAACCTTTTTGGGTAACAGAAGCAAATGTGTTTCTGAATGAGCATTAGCACAGAAAAGAGGAAAAAAATCGTATCCAACACTCTGATCATCAACCACTTATTATTTCTTCTTCTTTCCCTTTATTTTATTAAATCAACTTGCCTATTTTACATAATTGTAGTACTGTTTCCTAGCAATCTGTATACACCTTTGTCAGTGTTTCTTCAGGACAAATTCTCAGGAGTGGAATTACGAGGTCAATTAATGTACTTTCTATAATTATGATTTGTATGTCCAACTCATCTTCCTATAGATTATCAATGCAATTAATGTGGAATAGATTTTAAGAAATTGCTGTTTCATTTGCTTGTCATTTTTCTTATATATCATTTCTGTTTTTCACAACTCCTACTATTGCATCATATACCTTGAGGAGCCTCAAACAACGATAAACATACAAGTAGGAATTTTTTCCTTTTTCATTTTATTAACACCAGGAAAAAACTTCTTACAATACTGTATCAGAAAATAAAAAGCATGACTTAACTCAGAGTAGCAATTCTCAAGTCGACTGAGGGAATTTTATATTGGGGAAGGCTTTGAGACATTCTGCGCAACTGCTAAAAGAGTGGCAGAAAAATATACTATGGATATGGGGTTTTGCTTTCAAAAAGGGCTTTGTGGATATGAAGTGTTTTCTTATTCAAATATTTTTCAGAAGATGAGAAAGACTCTCTTTGAGATTTGTTTATTTACTTTAAAAATGTAGATTTATTTTTATTTGGGATGATAGAAGGTGCACTCCCCTTGAATGTAGGGAAAACAATGTCCCGATTTGATGAATTAGATTTGTTTCAAATTTCTCTGTGAGATGAGCAAACTGCTTATCTGCTCTGGGTTTTGGTTTCCATCTCCAAGATGCATGGCCTAGTTCCCTGGTCTGAGCCAGCCCATTTCCCTCTTCAGCACATTGCTCCATCCATAGGGCCAACCTTGTATTCCTTATACTAACCAGGCTCATGTTTGTACAAGAACTAAGATGTTTCCTCCAAACACAAGTGGCAGACCTTGCTAAGTGTGATTCTGAAGATCGATCCAGGGGTATTCTACCTCCTAGATAAATTCAAGCCCTATCTTTTATTCTTTATTTTGAAATACTATCTCACTAAATTGCAGAGGGCCTCACTAAATAGCCAAGGCTGGCCAAAAACCTGGGATCCTCCTGTCTCAGCCTTCAAAGTACTGGGATTACAAGCGTGTGCCACCATCCTGCAACAAGACTTATTTATCCTTGTCCTGTGGCTCTTTCTCAGTACTATCTCCTCATTAGATTCAGTATATCAGCTATTCACTTAAATACTGCCATTAAATATCTTACTCTCTTTCTTAGCACTAATCTATTGAAATTAGATAACTACTTGTATTTTACTATTGCCATCTATTTTTAATCCCATGGAGTCATTTCTGTTATTTTTCTTCTAGCAGCTGCAACTATATGGAGTATAAGTTAAATTCTCAAAGTCGTTAAATGAATAGTAAGTGAATAAATGAATGATTGAATGAATTGGTTGGTACCCACTGTTTTAATACACAGACTATCCTTCATTCTATTCCATGACCTCAAAAGTTACTCCTGATATATCAGTAAGCCTTTTGTTGTCACTGTGACCAAGATACCTGACAAGAATGACTCAGAGGAGGAGAGTTTTTGGGCTCATAGGTTGAGAGGCTCAGTCCATAGTTGGCTGGCTCCAGGGCACCAAGGGCATGGCAGAAAACAGCTGCTCATCTCATGACAAACAGGAACCAGAAAGAGAGAGAGAGAGAGAGAGAGAGAGAGAGAGAGAGAGAGAGAGAGAGAGAGAAAGAGAAATCAGGGATAAGTCCCAAGACCACAGCCCTAGTGACTTACTCCTCTAGCCATTCCCTGTCTACTGTTACCATCCAGTAAATTCCTTCAGATGGTTATCCATTATAATGAATCAATGGGATTATCCACTAATGAGGTTAGAACCCTCATTTAATGATTTAATCTCTGAACATTTCTACATTTGCCACACCAACCCTAACACCTGGAGACTCTAACATTTAGGATACAGAACTTCTAGTCCAGGATAGTTTTCCAAGCTTCCCTTTTCAATATGCCCAAATCCCCAAACCAACTGATGAGCAAACCCAGGTGAACAAAATATTATTAAATAAAACTAAGTTTGCTTTGGCCAACATATTGGCTCTGAATGGGACAACGTTTCCCTCTTGCTCTCTTGGATTGCAGAAAGACAAAAGGGAGATGGAGGGGAAAGTTTACTATTAAAGACAAGTACAATTCATGCATATCACACACACACACACACACACACACACACACACACACGATCATTAAGTGACTTTTCATTCTCTAATAATCTCAAAAATACAATGAACGAGAGGGATGAGCAATTTATTTGGGGGGATTTATGAACAAAGTGTCCCCCAAATCCAGTATGAGATGTAAACAAGGTGCTTTTAAGAGCTGCTACACTTGCTGTCTTTTGGTAAAGTGCAGCTGCAGCTCACTCGGAGCAGAGGATGTGAAAGCAGTCTGAACTCCTTGGAGGATTATTCTGAAAATGCCAGCGTGCACATGATAATACCTCTGCAGTGCTGGGGCTCATTCTGCCTTTTGGTAGGATGCAAGCTCAGACTTCTCTCTGCTCATCTCCAACTCTGTCTTCAGTTTTCAAATGACAAAGGGCAGTTGGAAGGTGGAAAAGTTCCCCCTTCCTCGCCCTTCTTGCATCTTTAGAAGGAAACCAGGTTACGGAAGCAACACACACAGGGCTAAGGCTCTCCGAGCTGCCCCGGGGCTCCTGTACTCTGGGTTCTGGGCCTCTGGCAAATTGCCTCCAAGTAGCTAAACTTAGATCATCATGACTTCTCTTTGCATTCTCCCTCTCGTCTCTGCTCCAATTCTATCCCACTTTTAAAACACATATTTTCAAAGTGTGCTTCTTGTATAATTAGCTTTATGGGTCATCTAGTTCGTCTTTTCTCATTGTTGTTGGGTCTCAGTGATGTACCCCACATTCTTTCTTAAAATATTGTGATATGGTCCCTTTGATTATAAGATAAAGTCCATGTACTATAATGAGGCTTAAGCCCTGATTCTATCTTTCTTTACTTTTCTAATATCAATTTGTATCTTTATAGTTTCATTGACGATCTTTTTGTTCCTTAAATATAGCTGTTGTATTATTTCCAAATATTTGCACAGTTGCACATCTACCAACAGTCGTACTTGTTGGTGATGCTCACAACCATTTTATAAACAAGTTTTAAGTTAATTTTATTTTATTTGGTGTGTGTGGTAATGAGGATTGAGCCCAGGGATATTGTATTTCTGAGCTACATCTCCAGACCATTTAATTTTTTATTTTGAAACAAGGTCTCACTAAGGTGCTGAGGTTCTTGCTAAGATTCTGAGGCTGTCTTCAAACTTCTGATCCTTTTTCAGCTTCCCAAGTACTGAGATTACAGGCATGTTCCTTTATTCCCAGCTAAACAAGTACTATTATTATTATTCCTGTTTACAGATGGGATACTACAGGCCATACAGGATAAATGTTTTTCTTGAATTTAGATACATTTTGAAGCTCATCTTTAAAGTTTTTTTGTTTTTTTTTTTTTTTTTGGTGGTACTGGGAGTGGAACCCAGGGGCTTTCTACCTCTGGGCTAGGCTATACTCCCAGACCTATTTTATATTTTATTTGGAAACAAGGTCTCACTAAGTTGCCGAGAGCCTCACTAAGTAGCTGAGGCTGGCTTCGAACCTGTGCGATCCTCCTGTCTCAGCCTCCCAAGCACGGGGATTACAAGCGTGCACCACCACGCCCGGCTCTGAAGCTCATCTTTAATGGGATTCATATCTAACCTTAGAGCCTAAGCTCCATCATTGTGTCTCACTGCCTTATGAAGAGCAAAAGTCACCAAAAAATAGGATTTCAGAGCTGAAGAAACATTAGAAAGTACATAGTTCAACTGCTTCATTTTAAAAACACTAAAGCCCATTAAAAAATGTTTTGTTAAAAATGATGCAAATAGAAAGATATTTGCTATGTCTAATAACATTGAATGGCTCCAGGCATAACAATTCCCATTAGTTGTACACTGAGAATAAGCAGAGGTGCCCCATGACAGAGGAAAGTAGTGTGCCTGTGTGTAGGCAGAAAAGGCAGGAGGCATGTATAGTAAGTAGATTGGATATATGATCCCAAAAGTTTACTTTCCTGCTGTAGAATTATGCACCCTATGTGCCCTATGTCATAGGACTTTCGGGGGCCTCTCATTATCCACTCAGCACAATCCTACATAATTGATAAAGGCTTGGTCATGATGTTTGTCTTTCTCAATGGAATATTTGCCAACAGGAGATAAGAAGAGGTAAAAATGTACTTACACAGGTTAACTTGTCCACTGGAACTTCTGTGATTTTTCATGAGAAACACAGGCCTCATGATTCTGGTTCAAAAAGAGGATGGAGACACATGGAGAAAACACCAACCAACTTGAATTTTATCAACAGACACACTGAACCCGAAGACCCAAGCTCCTACAGACTCACAGGCAAGACAAAAGATGCTTGCTGCCAGCCCCTGAGATGTGGGCTGATTTGGTATTATGCCATTATGATTACAATAGCTAACTAATGCGGTATGAGTCAGCTAAGCCATCTGGACCTCACACTAGACCATTTTCTAACCATTACACAAGGTCTTGAGGTCAACTGACTTACTACAGCTCTTAAAGTTTGAACATTTAAAAAAGGATGAGCAGCATTTATCATGCTTTTTTTCCCTTTATAATGGGGATTGAACTCTGCGGCATCTCACTGCCAAACTACATCTAAGTCCTTTTATTTTTATTTTTGATTTTTGAAGCAGGGTCTTGCTGAGTTGCTCAAGCTGGCTTGGAACCTGTGATCCTTCTATCTGCCTCGCAAGTACTGAGATTATGGGTATGCACCACTACAGCTACTGGCATTTATTATGCTTTTAAGAAATTTGTACATTTTACTTTTGATTGAGAAATAATAACTGTATACATTTATGTGATAAAATGTACTGTTCTGATATATGTATATAATGCAGTATGATAAGTCAATGGAGTCAATATACCAATATACCTGAGCCTCACATACCTATCATTTTTATATCATCCTCTTAGTTACATTAATTATATATATATATATATATATCACTTATTATACATATATTATATAATATGTATATTATCATAAATATATATGTATTATAATACAGACATATATAATACCAAATTATATGTATTTACTTATATACATATAATGATTTAATTAATTATATATGCTAACTAAATATATAACTAAAATATATATTACTATAGTCACCCTGGAGTGCGATGATTCTCTATAAACTGAAGAAATGTGGAAATGTGGAACGCTGTAGAAAGTAGAAATTTGGAACAACTTGGAACACATCATCCTTAAGAGTATGTATGAACTCTTCTTTAGCTAATATAAAATTCCCAAATCTGTATCACATCAGTGCAGGCCATAGAGGCAGCAGAAGGGGAAATTGAGGCTTGCTCTTTGGAACCATTTATATATTCACATAGTAGTTTTGATTGAGTACAACTTGGCTAATACTTTTCTCTCTTTATATAATTTGTTTACTAATGTAAACAAATTATATAAAGAGAGAGAGAGTGTGTGTGTGTGTGTGTGTGTGTGTGTGTGTGTGTATGTGTGTGTCACTAGCAAGTTAACTAGGTAAGGGTAAGGGCTTGGATATATTTCTTCAAAATCAAGATTAAAATTTTAAAAGTATCAGATGATGCCAAAGTGGTAAATATAGGCATCCCCGTTTTTCAATTGTATTACTTCATCTCTGCTTCTATGAGGTCCCAAGGTGTTACTGAATACATGCTGTAACATATTATAACAGCAGGCTCTTAATAGCTTCCCAATTACCTGACACTGCAGGACCGTGGTCCAGGTAAATTTCAGGCTAGTGCACATGACTTTAGTTAAAGGTCCAAATAGAACATTTTATTTCTTCTATTTTGCACCCTCTCCACCCACATAAATCTTTATATCTTGTAATTTTCTGACATCTGTTTGGAGGAAATGGAGTGAGGATAGGCAATAACATGGCTGGCTCTGAGAAGCAGCACAGGCCTCAGTTTACCTATTCCACCATAGAGAGGAGGCCTGCTCACCCCAGGTGTCTCAGTTACTCTCTGAGAAAGCACATGAGAATTCTGGGAACTTGCATTTAAGGCATGGTAATCTTTCCCTAAAGAATGTAGCCTCTACACTCACCTACTTGCTGAACATCTTGGGCAGACTGGCATGGAGATATGGGCTAAAATTATGATTTTTGCCTCCACCATGAATTACTACACCTTACTGGGTATTTTAGATCCACAAATATTTAGATAATATTTGTTGAGTAAATAAACTCATAATACATATGATATAGACCACATACCCCCCAAAAAAATCTCAAAACAAAAACAAACCTCAGTATTGATCCACCAAAAATCTAAGTAACTAAATAACTTAAAAGTAAATAAGAGAGTGGGGAAAACATAATTAAGAGACATGCAAAATGCCCAGAAATCAGCTTACTGAAAGAATATTATTGCATTCTGTGTGCTATCACTTGGAGGTACAAAGGAGAATGAGATAGAATCTTTGCCTCAATAAAATCCTGGTCTGGGTAACAACACAATCGATACATTGAAAACTCTGTCAGAAGTTATCTTAGAACTCACAGAAGAATCTCAAATCAGATAGGTGAGGTTGTTCCAAAGGAGGTGAACCTTATGCTGAATTTGAAGAGTTAATTAAGAAAGGAAGACAGGTAGCCAAGTTTCACCTCCAATACCACCAAAAAAAAAAAAAAAAAAAAAAAGAAAAGAAAAGAAAAGAAAAAGACTTGGTCTGTTTGAACATAGATTGAGTAGTTTATCAAGAGGAGAAACTTACGTGCACCACCATGTCTGGCTAATGGGCCTCTTTTATAAAGGAACTAAATATACTCACTAGGGCTCCACCCCTGTGACCTATTTACCACTTAAGGCTCCATCCACTTTTTTAGTACTAATGCACTGGGAATTAAATTTCAACATATGCATTTTTTTTCCCTGTGGTACTAAGGGTGGAAATCAGAGGATTTTTTTTTCTACCTCTTGACTATATTTCTAGACCTATGTTATATTTTATTTGGAAACAGGGTCTCACTAAGTTGCTGAGAGCCTCACTAAGTATCT
This sequence comes from Muscardinus avellanarius, assembly GCF_963383645.1. Lineage (NCBI taxonomy): Eukaryota > Metazoa > Chordata > Mammalia > Rodentia > Gliridae > Muscardinus > Muscardinus avellanarius. The sequence continues at coordinate 16,925,340 of NC_137799.1, forward strand.
GAGGCTGGCTTCAAACCTGTGCAATCCTCCTGTTTCTGCCTCCCAAGTGCTGTGATTACAAGCATGCGCCACCATGCCCAGCAACATATGCATTTTGGAAAGTCAAAAATATCCACACCTAAACTATCGTAAGTTTTATAAGGCTTATGTGAAGTGATAATACCTAAAGAACCTGTTAGTCATGATTGAAATAAACATTCTTGAAATAAAAAAGAAGAAACAAAAATAAACAAATATTCATACCATAGCAACTTGGAAAACCTCAGCATGTCTAGAGAAAGTGAGTAAAATTCTGTGTGATTAGTGTATAGTTTGTACACGAGAGTGAGTTGAGATATTGTTTAGGAGAGGGTCATTAGAAAGTAGCAGATGAATCTGTAGATCACTTTTGGAAGGATGGCCAGTGTAATGATATTTATTTTGACTTTAAACTATACTAAAAATCCACTGTAATAAAAACAGCATGGTACTTTGGCACAAAAACATATATAGAGAACAATGGAGTAGAATAGAAGACCTAGAAACAAGTCCACACACTTTCAGCCAACTGATTTTTGACAAAGGGGCCAAAAACATACACCAGAAAAAAGATAGCCTATTCAAAAAATGGTGTTGGCAAAACTGGTTAAATATATACAGAAAATTGGAAATTAATCCCACTTTTTCACCCTGCACAAGAGTCAATTCAAGATGTATCAAAGACTTGGAAATTAGACCAGAGACTTTGAGGCTCCTTGAATAGGGCATAGGTCTAACACTGCAACACCTAGGCACAGATAAAAACTTTCTCAAGGGGCCCCGGGCCAGACTGCGTGTAGCACGCCAGACCCCTGGAGAAACCGGGCACAGTAAGACCCTGGGTCCCAGGCAGGGGTCACACGGGGCACGCCAGCCTGGGCCTGGGTCACGGGATTTTGGGCCCCGGGCGGAGTAATGCGGAGCACGCTGGACCCATGGGGAAACTGGGCTGGGTCAGAGTGCTGCTGAGTGCCTGATCCCACTACCTCCTCAAACCACACATACTGTCTTCTATTATTGGGGAAAAAAAAGGAAAAGAAAAAGAAAAAAGAAAAATATCATAGAGGGGTTAAGAAGGCTGTGGTGGATGCCAGGATACTGGAGATGCAGACAAAACTTATCCAAATGCACTGGAACTTTTGGAAAAATTCCCCATGAAGGAGGACTGCTGTTTCTCTATATTGTTAAGAATCTTGGACATCACCTGTAAGGAGAGAGTTTAGTGGAGACCAAGGAGAAAGGCAGTGTTGAAAGTCGTCTCTGCGATGGTGGTGGAGACTTGTATTCGGGAGAAGCAGAAATCGGATCCTACCAACCTTATTTTTTTGGAGAAATTACACCAAATGTCGAATGCTACCATCACACATGCTTAGGAACACTGGACAACATTCAGAGTGGAAAAAGAGCTTGGGAAAGATTTGAAATGGTGGAGGAAGTGGCAGTGGCAGTGGCCAGTACTCAGGGAAGGCAGAGATCTGATGCATTACACCTGGAATCTTTGAAATAATATCCCAAGAGGCAGAATGCTACCACCACGCACCCTCAAGAACGTGGGACAATTGGTTGGGCGAAGAGGGTGCTCGGATTGGAGCCTGCTGAGGGGTGAGGCTTGCGACAGACACAGCAAAGCTGGGATTGGAACCTTCCTTGAGGTAAGGCCGGTGCTGGAGCCTCCAAGGCCAGGATTACAGCCTGCCTACGGGTTAGGCCAGTGCCGGGGCCAGCAAGGCCGGGATCGGAGCCTGCTGTGAGGCAAGGCCAGTGCTGGGGCCTTTGAGGCAGCAAATGGAGCCTGCCAAGGGGTTAGACCGGTGCTGGGGTCAATGGCTGACATTGGAGCCTGCCGTGAGACAAGGCCACTACTGGGGCCTCCAAGGCCAAGATCAGAGCCTGCCGAGGGGTTAGGCCGGTGCTGGGGCCAGCAAGGTCGGCATCGGAGCCTGCCATGAGGCAAGGCTGGTGCTGGGGCCTTGAAGGCCGGGATCAGAGCCTGCCGAGGGGTTAGGCTGATGTCGGGGCCAATGGCTGGCATCGGAGCCTGCATGAGGCAAGGCCACTACGGGGGCCTCCGAGGCTGGTATTGGAGCCTGCCAAGGGGTTAGGCCGATGCTGGGGCCAGTGGCCAACATCGGAGTCTGCTGTAGGCAAGGCCGGTGCTGGGGCCTACAAGGCCAGAATAAGAGCCTGCCGAAGGATTAGGCTGGTGTCAGGGCCAATGGCCAGCATCGGAGCCTGCTGTGAGGCAAGGCCAGTGCTGGGGCCTCCAAGGCTGGGATTGGAGCCTGCCAAGGGGTTAGACCGGTGCCGAGGCCAGTAGTCGTCATTGGAGCCTTCCGTGAGGCAAGGCCGCTACCGAGGCCTCAGAGGTCAGGATCAGAGCCTTTCGAGGGGTTAGACCAGTGATGGGGCCAGCGAGGCTGGCATCAGAGCCTGCTGTGAGGCAAGGGGGGTGCTGGAGCCTCTGAGGCCGAGATTGGAGCCTACCGAGGGGTTAGGCCGGTGCCAGGGCCAGCATGGCCAGGATCGGAGCTCACTGTGAGCAAGGCCAGTGCTTGGGCCTCTGAGGCCAGGATTGGAATTTGCCGAGGGGTCACGCCAGTGCCGGGGCCAGTGGCCATCATTGGAGCCTTCCATGAGGCAAGGCCGCTACTGAGGCCTCCGAGGCTGGGATCAGAGCCTGCCGAGGGATCAGGCCGGTGCTGGGGCCAATGGCCGGCATCGGAGCCTGCTGTGAGGCAAGGCCAGTGCTAGAGCCTCCAAGGCTGGGATAAGAGGCTGCCGAGGGGTTAGACCAGTGCTGGGGCCAATGGCTGGCACTGGAGCCTGCTGTGAGGTAATGCTGGTGCTGGGGCCTCCGAGGCCGGGATCAGAGCCTGCCGAGGGGTTAGGCTGATGCCAGGGCCAATGGCTGGCATCAGAGAGTTCTGTGAAGCAAGGAAGCTACTGAGGCCTCCGAGGCCGGTTTGGAGCCTGCCGAGGGATTAGGCCGGTGCTGGGGCCAGTGAGGCTGGGATCGGAGCCTGCTGTGAGGCTAGGCCAGTGTTGGGGCCTCTGAGGCCGGGATCGGAGCCTGCCGAGGGGTTCAGCCAGTGCCGGGGGCCAATGGTCGTCATCGGAGCCTGCCATGAGGCAAGGCCGCTACTGGGGCCTCCAAGGCCAGGATCAGAGCCAGCTGAGAGGTTAGGCTCGTGTCGGGGCCAGCGAGACCAGAATTGGGGCCTCCCATGAGGCAAGGTCACTGCTTGAGCCAGCGAGTTCTAGATCAGTCCACTGGGTAGCCAGGCCACTACTGGGGTCGTCAAGAGTGGGATCGGTACTTGCAACGCGGCATGTACAGAGAAATATCGCAGAAAATAAAAATCAGATGCTTCCTCTAATCAGCAAAAACTAGGAGGTAAGGGACAACAGGAAGAGGTCGAGATATAGAAAGGTCCCTATAGTGAAGCAACTGAGGTGATCAATCAGAGGGTATGGAATAGGGAAGGATGGAGCCTCTTTAAAACACAGAAGGTACATAAACAAATGTGTCAAAGTTAATCACCAAACAAGCATGGGATTGAGGGAGGGGGAGGGAATGGGATGGGGGCTGGATGAGGGCTAATTGGATGATGTGTGCTTGTATATCCTCTCAAGTCTTGTATTCCAATGTGATATATGATTACAATGCACCAATAAAAAAAAAATACTTTCTCAACAGGTCCCCAAAAGCACAACAAACTAAAAGGGGAATCAATATGTGGGATTGCATGAAACCGAAGAGCTTCTGTTCAGCAAAGGAAATTGTCAAGAACCTCACTTGAGAGCCAACAGAATGGGAGAAGATTTTTGTCACCTACTCCTCCGATAGGGGACTAATATCTAGAATATACAGAGAATTCAAGAAATTCAACACTAAAAGAACAAATCATCTAATCAAGAAATGGGCACATGAACTAAATAGACACTTCACGAAATAAGAAATTCAAATGGCCAATAAATGCACAAAAAATGCTCAATATTATTGGCAATCAGGGAGATGCAAATCAAAACTACCCTGAGATTTCACCTAACTCCAATTAGAATGGCAATCATTCAAAACACAAATACAAACAAATGCTGGTGAGGGTGCGGAGAAGTGGGAACTCTAAAACATTGTTGGTGGGATTGCAAATCAGTGCAACCAATTTGGAAAACAGTATGGAGAATCCTCAGAAGAATGGAAACAAATCTACCATTTGACTCAGCAATACCACTTCTGAGTATCTACCCAAAAGGAAGGAAACCAAACTACCAAACTAATGCATGTGTATCTATATTCATAGCTGCACAATTCACCATAGCCAAACTATGGAATCAGCCAAGATGTCCATCAACAGATGAATGGATTACAAAACTGTGGGATATGTACACAATGGAATTTTACTCAGCCATAAAAAGTACAATTGTGGTATTTACAGGAAATGGATGGATCTTGAGAACATTATGCTAAGCAAGATTAGTCAGTCACAAAATGTAAGGAATCGGATGCTTTCCCTAATATGTAAAAGCTAGGGTGAAAGGGGTCATAGGAGGAACTCCAGGTGAAAAAGGAGATCCTATAGAGGAGAAAATAAGGCAACCTAACTGTGGGGATAGGAGGGGGAGGAAGGAAACTCTTTAAAGTGCATGATGTACATATTCATATCGAAGTCAACCACTAAACCAAAGATGGGAGGGAGGGATGGGGAGGAAGTGAGCTGGGGACTGGGTGGGGGCTGGCTGGGTGATGTGTGCATTTATATATACACAAGTTTTTTACACCATTATGATGTATGAATACAATGCACTAGTACTAGTAAAAATATGTATGTATATATATATATATATATATATATATATATATATATATACACATACATATATATGTGTGTATATATATATATATTTATAGTAGCAGTTGATGCCCAGCTAAATTCAGTGGAAGATCACATGAGTAGAGGATCAACATAGAGTTGCACAGTAAGAAATTCTTCATGAATGAGGCAGTAAATGTAATTACAACAAAATAGGCAACAACTACTAGTATTGAAGGGTCAATCCATGCGAAATGCTTTCCATATACCATCTCATTGTATCCTCACCATCTCTTTGATATAGATGTGTTGATTTCCCCCATTTTGTAGAAGAAAATGCCTCTCAGAAAGGTTGATTAACTTGCCCAAGTGGCACAGCCCAAGCCCATCTTCACCCCTAGCTGATGCTTTTAACCTGTAACTCCCCAAATTGTAAAATACACTTTCATGATTGGTAAGACGTGCAGAGGCAGAGATGGGACTTATACATTTTATAAAAAACCACAGCACTGGCCACCTCCAGAGTTCTGAGGTGCTAGACCCAGTAGGGAGCCTGAGAAATTACAAAGATTATAAAATGGATCCCCAGGTGTCCACACTTAGCTCCATAATGCATCTTCCCAGAAGAGCCTGCTGGCATCTGTTCTAAGTGACAGATATTCACCCTAAACTTGTAAAGAGCAATTTATAAAATGGACACTAAAAAAAAATAGTAAAACCTCATACTTGATGCTGATGCTCGGACAAATGAGGACAGAACATGGTTTATTATTATTCTTTAATTTTCCCCAAAGAGTACACTGTTCCATCCTATTTATAATGAAAGCCACTGATAGAATAAAAGCAGCTCATCACATCAGCAGTCATTTCTACAAATAGAGCATTGACGCTTTAGATATTAACATGTGTTATAAATGTCATTGATATATTAAGACTCTTCAGAATGTCTATCTAAAAATAGAAGGAAAACCATAGGGAGGGAGGAGGAGGACACACAGAGAACTAATTCAACCAGAAGAGGTGATCCTATTCTTGCACAGTTAAGTCTGTTTGTGAACAATGCAGGTAAACACCTGAGTCTGATTCATGGTTTGAATTTGACTCACTTCAAAGGGTGATGCAGATAAGGGTAAAGAAATAAAAGGAGGAGGAGAAGATAAAAGATGACATAAGTGGAATTATGTGACTTTAAAACTTTATTGTTGGTGCATGGTAGTCATACATCTTAATGGGATACACAATTGTAGGGGCCTACATGCACACATCGCTCATTTAGCCCTTCCCTAATTCCCATCCCATTCCCTCTTGTCTCCCTTCTTCTCATGATTAGCCTACTGATTGACTTTGTTATTTTTATGAGGGTATGACATGTGTATTGAAAAATACTCAGAAATTATTTTTCCCAATGATCTCTCTTTGTAGCTTGTGAAGCTGATTCATGATAAAACTATACAATTTAGTTTAGATGAGTATTTCTTGGTTAAAAATGTCAGAAACTTGAACTCTAAATCAGATCTAGAAGTGAGAATTGTCGTTTCTTTTTTTCTTTTTTTTTTCTATAACTAGAAAGATTTGTGGGCTGAGGTAGAAGCATTGGCAAGGATTGGACATGGGAATTGGGAGGAAGAAAGAGAGCATCCGCACTGTTTAGTACCTACCACTGGATGGTAGAGTTTTTACTGAAACTTGAAAGAACCCTGAAAGTGAGGGTGATTGAAAATATTTCACTTATGAAAAAGCCCATTTTATTAATGAAGGCAAAGGGAAATTGTCTTGTGCATGGGGACTGATAACTAAGCAGGCTTTGCCACCCATGTCTCCTTGGGTGCCAGGATCATTCTTAGTTGTTCTGTGCAAAGGTAAAGTTTCCACTTCACAATTTAACTTATACCTTGACCTTGGCTCTGAAGATCATAGAATGGTAGTCCCTCACTTGAGCCACAGAGTAGACAGGTGAGATTGGAAGTTAGAGGGAAGGGCTGTCTGGAGGTCTCATAGAAGATTCAAGGTTGCCTGATTCCATTGAAAAGCAATATAGCCATGCTGTGGTTCATTTAAATCTTGTATTGGTGAAATTTACAAATTGTCTAATGTATGCCTTGAATTCAGCCTGCATTTCAGCCTGTCATGAACAGGCCTGGAGGCAGCAGTGTCAGAGGGAGGGACGAATCATGTGAGAAGAGGGAGGGAAAGGGAACAGAGAGGAGTGATTTTGTGGGCTTTAAAAGTAGATGCCAGCCATGAGTAGTGGCACATGCCTGTAATCCCGGTACTTGGGAGGCTGACACAGGAGAATATCAGTTTCATGGCCAGCTTCAGCAATCTAGTGAGTCTCTGTTTCAAAATAAAAAATAAAATGCATTGTGACACAATTTAGACATAGAATGCCCCTGGCTTCAATTCCCCATACCAATACACACAGGAGTAAATAAATACATATTGTGAAAATGGTAAATATAGCTTTCAAGTGGAAACTAGTACTGCTGCCCTGATTGCTATTATCATTTTAAGGTACCTCTTAAATTTTGAAATCTGCAGGTGTAAAGAAATCAAAGGAGACGTTTACGACTTCTTCTAAACTTCCTCCTTCCTTTATTTCTTTCTCTGCTTCCATCTTCCACTTTAGTCTTCTCTTTCTTTTCACTACCTAGTCAATAAAAATTCACACTCACAAACACACACACACACATACATGCACACACACACACACGCACACACACACATGAGTCCAGAGTCTTTGGCATTACCTATCCACTTTAAACTTTCCTTAGACTCTGCTTAGGGCCTGGGTCCAGAGCGAGGGGCAGTGCAATATAAGGTTTGTGGCTGTTGAAGAACTGGAAGTCTAATGATTTTTGCACCACCTGCGTTTCTACCAGTGTCTTATTCCTTGATGGACCTATGGTGAAAATAAGCTTCTATTTGGCTTCTCACATTCTGTTGGACCTTTTGTCTACAAATCAGATATATATATATTTTTTTTTAAATAGAAATATGCATATGTATATAGATAGATATATAGACAGATAAGTAAAGAGAGACTCTGGAGACTTCTATTTGGCTTCTCCCTTTCTGTAGGACCTTTTGTCTTACTTTTCTTTACAAAGTCAGCTACTCTGCACACACACACGCACACACACATATATGTATATATATATCTTTATAGAAATATACATATATATAAATAGATATATAAGTAAAAAGAGACTATGGAGACTTAGTTTCTTATAACACTTCAGGCATTTTGTATCTATTTTTTTTCTTTAAAGGGTATTGAACCTTAGGGCATTCTGCCTCTAAGCTACATCTCTGACTCTATTTTTTTACACATTTATTTTATTGAAACAGAATCTTGACAAATAGCGAAGGTTCCTATTAACTTTCTGAGGCTGGCCTGGAACCTGTGATCCTCCTGTCTCAGGCTCCCACATATTGGGATTACATACATGAGTCACCAAGCCTTGCTTATCACTGCTTTTAAATTCCTCAAAATACAAATTATTTCTCATGGCAAGACCATATTTAGTTAATGAAAAATAAACTAAACACAATGTACTTTTTTTTTTTTTTGGTGGTACTGGGGTTCCTGGAAGCCCTTCTACCTCCGGGCTACACTCCCAGACCTATTTTATATATTTTTTTATTTGGAAACAGGGTCTCTTAAGCCAGCGAGACTGGCTCCGAACCAGAACGATCCTCCTGTCTCTGCCTCCCAAGCGTGGGAATTACAAGCATGCGCCACCACGCCCGGCAACACAATGTAACTTAGGTTTGCCAGCTTTCTGTTACTGAAATGATATACTTGAGATCAGCAACCTAAAGAGGAGAAAGGTTCGTTTGGCTCATACTGTCAGAGATTCAAATCCATCACCAATTGGCTCTGTTTCTCTGGACTGTGAAGAGGCAACATATCAAGGTAGGAATGTGTGATGGAAGACAACGTTCATAGTAGCTGGGAAGCAAGCAAAGAAAGAACAGCCGGGGGGGGGGGATGTGACACATACTTAAAGCTGAGACAGAATTGTGGATTTGAAGCCAGCCTGATTAACTTAGTAAGTCTCTCTGTAACTTAGTAACACCCTGTTTTTAAATAAGAAATAAAATTGGGTGAGGGGTATAATTTGGAAGTAAAATTTTGGGGGGTTCAATTCCCAGTACCAAAAAGAGAAAAGGAAAAGAAAACAAAGAGACGGAAGAGTGAGGGCCCCAAATCTCTTTCAAGGTCACCAATGACCATTTTCAATGACGTATATCCTTCTACTAGGCAACCTTCTCAAGGTCTCAGCCCCCTGCCCAACAAGGCCATGGGTGAGAGATCAAGCCTTCAGCACATGAGCCTTGGAGGACATTCCAGGTAGAAACAAGAGTAGAAGTCTAAGGACTAGCATTCTTTTCCCACTGTGCTTCTGACAGCCTGGCTGCAGGCAGCCCTCAGTGTTGAGCGCCCTGCCTTCTGTCTACAGAACCACCTTTACCATTTCCCACCTTTGTGATTTTTGGCAAGTGACTCAAATTCTCTGGCTCTGTTTCCTTAAGTGAAAAATCTTAAACTCCATTCTGTAACCTGTCAGGCTGGCTTATGAAGATTAAGTGAAATGATCTTCATTTTCAGTGTAAGATCTATAGTGAGAACTCCCTTAGGTTAGCCAGCCTAGCACAATTCCTCCAGATAATCAGATATATGTAAATAATGGGTTCTTTCTGCATATTGTATATGGAAATGCCTCCTCTCCTGATATTTGCACACCTGAGCTCATAACCTTAAACATTTAGTTTATTTTGTAGCTGTACCTACTCACTTCTTCAATAACAATAATTAGGAAGATACCCCGTGTTATTTTGTTTTCTTGGGTCTACAATGTTTCAATAAATGTATAAGTCTTTGAAGGCCTGCTTGAGTCTATCACTCAGGCCATCCATTTGCTGAAAGGCCTTCCAGGTTGGTTTGCATGATCCTCTTTGAAAAGATGAAGGAAAGTTTCCAGCAGTACATTGGTTTGGCCATTCTTTTCTTGACTGGGCCTCCTATGGCAGCTCATCCAGCAAATATTTATCTGGACACCCTGTGTGTTCAAAGCTGAGCCTAGTACAGTGCTGGGTGGGGAGAGCTCGCAGTCTGATGGAGGAATGAAAGGAAAAGCTGCAGAGGCACTGAGATGTGAAGCACAGCCAAAGCAAAGTCAAAGTGGTCACCCAGCCTTAGTAGAACCCTGTCAGAATTTACACCATTACTGCTCTATAGATGTGTCTCAGATTTTTGACTACGTTCAAGTCTTTTATGAAAAGAATACCTGGCCTCAGGACCCAGTGGGGCCTGAGAATGGCTTGGATTTTAGGAGAGCTGGTCTGAATTTATCTATTTCTTCACTATGTCCTATCATGATGGCTTCCAATTTTAACAAAGGAAGGGTGCTCTCCACAACCTCTGATTTTCTACTTCTTTGCTGAGTAACTCTCCAGTGCTTAGGGAAATAGTTCATTGCAATGTTAATATTATATTTCAAAATATCAGAGCCAAGGAAATAATAATAAATACCCATGGAGTCTTGAGTCTGCAGCGGCAACTGGGAGAGAAACCAGAGGAAATAATCTATGGGGAGAGAAAAAGAAAGAGCTGCCATTTTCTTCCAGGCTGAATAATGTATTCGAATGTTTCATTTTGCTGTAGATTGAAGGGGACCAAAAAGGGAGAGGGAGGAGAGGGGAAGTTAAAGAAAGATCATGCATAAGGCCCCAGAGGTGGTCACTGTAATCAAGAATGTTATTTCTCAGCTGGGTTTAGTGCTAAAGTTCATCACTGAATTACATGCGGAATGTTTTGGGACTTGTTCATGGAGCACTTGCAATACCTATAATATAATGTTCTGGGTGTGGAATGATTCCTCCACCTAAGAACTTATGAAACCTGTTCAATTTCCCTCTCTCTCTCTGTTTTATTTTTCCTTTAAAAATACCTGTTTAATCCCAACCTCTTTTTTCTTGTAGTTATTTTTAAGTTACAGAGGACAGGCTCAGTAGATGTTTACTTACAACCAACTAAACATTCCCTTCCTATAACAGAAATTATGTTTAATGCAAGGGAACCAGTTCAACTCTCACACTCAAACAACTTCACATAATATATAAACCCTATGAAATAAAAAAGTTTTAGAGCCAGGCGTGGTGGCCCACACTTGTAATCCCCGCGCTTGGGAGGCAGAGACCGGAGGATCGCATAGGTTCGAAGCCAGCTGTGCGTTGGCTTAGGAAACCCTGTTTCCAAATAAAAATGTAAAAATAGGTCTGGGAGTGTAGCCCGGAGGTAGAAGGGCTTCCAGGAACCTCAGTACCACCAAAAATAAAAAAAAAAAATGTTTTCATTTATTCCAAGTGATTGTTCTTAAGGTGTATGAAGAAAGTCTGTAAATATATATTTTGAATCTCCATATATTATGAAAATATTGTCTTTTAAAAATCTAGGGCTGATCATGGTGGTACATGCCTGTAATATCAGTATTTTGGAGTCTGAAATAAAAAATCTCAGGTTAGAGGTCAGTTTCAGCAATTTTGGGGAATCATCTAGTAAGATCCTATTTCAAAATAAAAGATAAAATAGGGCTAGGGGACTAGCTCAAAAATAGAATGCCCCTGGGTTTAATCCCCAGTATCATAAAAAAATAAATGGTCTGAGATGGATGAAAATTACAGTTAACATTTCTGTAAGCAAGGTGTGGTGGCAAAAGCTTATAATCCCAGTACTTTGGGAGGCTGAGACAGGAGGATTACAGGTTCACAGCCAGTTTCAGATACTTAGTGAGACCCTCTGCAACTTAGTGAGACCTTGTTTAAAATTAAAGGATAAAAAATAGAGCTGGGGCTATAGCTCACGTAGAAGGCCCCAGAGTTCCATCCTTAGTACTGGAAAAAAAAATGACTTCTGTAAACCTTCTTAAGTAGCTTATAGTATTCCAATAAAAATATTAATTCACCAACTTAATTTTAACGACACTAAAAATGACTTGTAAAATACAAATACAAAGTAGATAAAGATTTATTAACATTTGGCACCAATGCAAAAAAAAAACTTGAAAGAGGAAAACAAATGTCATGACAGTTAAATAAAACATAGAAAGAATAAAGACTCTGTCTCAGCTCCTGACAAAACTTGGTACTTAAAAGATACTCTAAGTGTGTGGTAAAGAGGGAAGGAAGAAGGACCAAAAGGAGAAAAGATGAGAAGGAATAATAGGAATAAAGGGACAGAATAAAGGCTCAGGGGATGGGAAGAAGACAGAGGGCAGAGGCCATGTGAAAGAGACCAATTGCTCTTACTTTTTTTTTTCTCCCATGATGCTGTGGATTGAAATTAGGGGTATTCAGCCTCTGAGCTCTATCCCCAGACCTATTAAATGTTTTATATTAAAGCAGGGTCTCACTAAATTGTGGAAGGGCTCACTAAGTGGTTGAGGCTGGCTTCAAGCCTGCCATCTTCTTGTCTCTGCTTCCTAAACACTAGGATTACAGTTGCAGCATCACACCTGGGTCACCATTGCTTTCTTATATGAGATGAGAATGTGCTTCAAAAGGGAGACATACTCATCATAAGTTGATGCTGGGGAAATTCTTTATGGTGATCCTGAAAGCATGTTATTTGTAACTGTGTAAGGTTCTGGGTCATATTAATGCCAGGAAGTAAAGGAGAATGTTTAACTGTCTGGCTTAATTAACAGACTTCAATAAGAGCCTAAATTTTGGTTCCTTTCCCAGTTTTTCAACTTACTAAATACATGGGCTTAGGCCAGTTCTTTAACGTCCCTGTACCTCATTTCTTCATATGTAAAATGGAAATTATAATCCCTAGGATCATAGAATGGAATAATATAACATGTGTTGAGAGTTTAGCACTGCATCTGTGCAAATTGTTATTATTTATTATTATTATTACCCCTCTGGAAAACAATAGTTTAAAAGGTAGAAAGAACCCTACATCTATTCATTCCTTTGCTGCAGGAATCCTCCTCCAGGAAATGGATCACAAGAAAATAGTTTAACAAAAAAACAAAGCTACGTGCTCAGCAATGATTACTACAACATTAGCTATAATTGCCAAAAAATGGAACAACTTAAATGTCCATCAATAGGGAAATAATTTATAGTAAGTTATAACATGTCAACATAATAGGATATTATAGAACCATTACAATGATGATTATGATGACAATGTGGCATCATGAACAAATGCTTATAATTTAATGTTAGGTAGAAAAAATAAAATGAAATAATATACTCATAGCCTTATTAGAAACATGCATATATATAGGCATGCACTGGCATATTATAAGCAAAAAATAAAATAATTATGTAATACTGTGCACTTAAGGATTGTTTGCCTGTTTTCAAGTTGCTTTTTTTAATATTGTTTTGAAATCATCTATTCAATAATAAAAACAGGCAGCAGGAGATGTCTAAATAGGAATACTTGTTAAAACCCACATCGGTGAATTATTGGTAAAATCTGATTTGCTTGGAAAAATTCATACAAGGGCTTCGGGACATTTATGTGGGCAATATTTTAAAACAATAAGCAAAGCTAACATGTACATAATTTTTACTGTGTGCCAAGAATAAGTCTGAGTGATCAATTCATTTTATACAGAGAATTTTTGAAATACTACTATGTTACAGATAAGAAAACAGAGAAGTGTGGATATGCAGCTGGCTGAAAGGAGCCGATCTGCTATTTAATGAATTGGGATTTGAATCTAGGCAGTTTTAGAATACCCCCAAATCCATGCTCCTGACCAGCACATACTGTCTTCACCATGGTGTCTGGGGTGCCTGTCATGTAACTCCCCACCTCTATTCACAGCCACCCCTGCATTTCATGCTGGGTGGGGACCAGATCCAGTGGTGGGATAGAGGCTCAGCTCTACTCACCACTCTTTTTCCCAATAGGTTCTGCATGAGGACATGAGGGATTTTGGAGACTGGCATGTGTCTGGTGGTGTCTTCTGGTGAAGCAAGGTAGTGGCTGTCATGCATGTAATAATGCCTTTGGTAAGGAGATCAGTGCAACTTGTAGCTGGGCTCTGGTGCAGGTACCGGCATGTGCTATTGAGAGACTGTGATACTGTCGGACACTGCCTGTCTGCCATGGTTTAAGATAGTGGACCTGTAGATCCTTCCTCCATTCCCAGACCAATGAACTCCTATCATATTAATTTTCTTCTAGTTCCCCTAAATTATGTAGCTGGTTCTACTTCCCATTATGGATTTATGAAAAATAATCACACCAAATAACATAAATATGATTAAAATAGAGGCTTCTGGCCTTGACCTCTTATATGTCAGAAGCCACAGCAAAGGCAAGTTGCAGTTCTATACATGAATGGAACACATATTTTTAGAAGAAGCTTCATTGAAGCCAAAGAGACTTCACTCCCAACACATACGCTGGTTTGGCTCATACACAGTGTGCAGTGCTCAAGCTAACTCTCACAGGATGCACAGGCCTGACATAGCACACCTGGGGTATCAGGGGAAACACACAAGCATCAGACACAAGGTACAATACCCAGGCTTGATAGGCAATATGCATGCTCCAGGCCATATGACCAGGAGTGCCTTGACAACAACAAGAAATTCCTTGCACCTAAGACTGAAAAACTACAGCTTCTTTTGCCAAGAAGCTTTGCCCCCTTGAAATGGGGACCACCTATGATGAGGGTGAACGCTGACTGGGTGAGCTGTGATGGTGGCCATCAGGCAAGTCCTCATCTTTGCTTCTGGTTGAGCCCTGGTGAAGGTCAGGCCTGAAGACAAGGATCAGACTCACAGCTCATACGGAAATGAGAAACTGACTCAGCCAACTGCACTCCAAGGTAAATAGACTTCCCAACATGCCTTTCCAGGTTGTACCAATCTCTCTCTGTCATAAAATAGCACACATTATATGCAGTTTGCTTGGAGTGTTTTAGCAATAGAAAAGCTTGTCTTGGTTATGGTTGAAATATGCATTTTTTAAATCATTGAGACCATGTTTTGGTCAGAATAGTACACATCACAGGCTCTGTATAAATTTTTTTGCAAGTTCTGACTTCACCAGGGCTCAGAGTCATGTGATTTTAGTCATCTCAAATGCCAGGAGTCAGCAGGCTTCCTTGGCCTACACTCACAAGAGGGAGTGACACTGCCCCTTGGCTAATACATGCTTGTCACTATTGCCTTTGAGTTGGAGTCTCAGGCATGCCATATCTGGTCCACCTGTGTGACCTCGAACCTCTATGCCCATCAATCAAGAGAGACAGTCACCTCCAAACAGGGTTATTCTGAGAAGTGAATCAGATAATGCCCATGAGGTAGCTCTTAGAATAGTGCCTGGTACCCAATGAACACTCAGCATGTTTGACTTGCTACACAGAGCTGAGGCTTGTACTCCATCCTAGACATCAAAATGAGAATGATTAAGACACAGATGCCATATGGGAGAGAGGATGCTGGAGGTTGACATTCTGGGAAAAGTTTAAGAACCATATAGTTAATGTTCTCATGAGTTAAGCATACCTGAACAGAAGGCTCTAACAGGTAGAGCCTATATAAAGGCTTGGTTGAATTCCCAAATCATGTGAAATGCCAGAGTGGAAAAATTTTTGACTTGAGAAATTAGAGCAGGTGCTATCAGCCAAACCTTTTGTCCAAAAATTAAAAAAATAAGAAAAGGAGATGACTATTTTTAGAATTTCAAATGTATTACTAAATGCATGGAAACTCAAAATTGCAGGGGACTTTTTTCCAGCTCTTTTCTAATGAGTAAGTAAATGATAAGTTATTTAGACTGTGAGAGAAGAAATGACATTGTTGACAACATTTAATGTGATAGAATCTTTGTATACACTTTCAAATCTACTTGATTGAGGCATAATTTACACACAATAAGGTGAACATGTCCATTTTGAATATATAATTCAATGGCTTTTAACAAATGTATGCTCACTCATGATTACTACCTTGGTCAAAATATAGGCTATTTCCATCACTCTCAAAATGTTCTATTGTGTAGTTCACAATACCTTACTATATATTTTATGAAGAATTACAAAAGAGGAGCTTGAAGGCTCCAAACATGAAGAAATGATAAGGAAATAGAAATGCTAATTACCTTGACTTTATCAGTATATAATACATGTATGTATGACAATCTCACACTCTTATCATATGAATATTCATCTCCTTTTCTTATTTTTCTTTCTTTTTTATTTATACTTTTTGGACAAAAGGTTATGCTCTAATTTCTCAAACATGTACAATTATTACATTTGTTCTATTTTGACCCTTCCCAGGCAATCCCCCACCCAGCACCAACTTCAGACATCTACTTTCTCTTCTTTAATTTACCTGTTATGAAATTCCACATGCATACTCTTATGGCAAACATTCTTATGCATGGCTCCCTTTGCACAGGATAATGTTTCTGAGATTCAGAGATGCATTGCCTGCACTCGCTATTTCTTTGTATTGCCGAATAGTATTATCTACTGTGTATTAATTAGGTTTCTCTGGAGAAACAGAACCTAGAATATATATATGGGAAATGATTAGATTGGCTTACATGATCAGAGGCTGAATAGTCCCAAAATGACTGTCTGCAGACTGAAAAGCCAGGGAAACTGGTAGCTGATTAGTCTAAGAAGCAAGAACAAACAAGAGAGGAAAGCCTAATAATGTAGCCCCAGTCTGAGGCCCCAGACCTGAAAGCTCCCTGGAGAGGTCTGGTGCAGTCTGCATTTGAAGGTTGGAGAATCTGGGGCCTGATATCCATAGACAACGGAATCATAAAGACAAAGGACCTGCTCATCAGGTTAGAACTTGTGTAACTGAGCTTCTCCTTTCTTTTCTTTTTATTCCATTAACAGTCCCAGCCTATTATTAGCTGCTATCATCCATATTTGTGGTGTTTTTTTTTCCCCCACTCAGTTTGCTCACACACACACACACACACACACACACACACACACACACACCAGATTTATCTGGGAAAATCCACACAGAAACACCCAGAAATATCATTTACCAATTTCCTAGGCATCTATCAATCCATTCAAGTTGATAACCAAAGTTAATCACCATGCTACAGATATACCATGTTTCGTTTCATTTGTTCACCAGCAGGTGGACATTTTCCTAGATTTTGTCTACTTTAAATAAAGCTGTGTGAAGATTCCTAAATAGGCCTTTTACATGAACACGTTTTCATTTATCTTGAGTAAAGAGACATTTTAATTTTTATGGGGTGACTTTTTGGGCTACTTAACTCTTTCTTAAAGTGCTTATACCATTTCAAACATTTCCCAGCAATGTTCACTGCGTATTTGTTAATACATTATTTCTTAATTAAATGTCTTCCTTTTTTTTTAGCACTCAGTGGGTATTCTACCTTTGAGCTACTAACCTCAGCTCTGTTTTATTTTTATTTTGAAGCAGAGTCTTGATAAGTAAATGTGCTTTGGCCTCAAAACTATCATCCTCCTGTTTCAGCCTCCCAAAGTACTGGGATTACAGTCATGGACCAACATGCCTGACTAATTAAATTCTTTATTAATAATAAAGAAAAGAATTAAGGGACTTCAATTTTCCACAAAGTAAGTCTTTGTGAGAAATCATTTCACTTTTCTTAATAGAGTAACAAGAAGGGTCATTATATATACATCAAATTCATAACTGTCTTAGTTCAGGCAGATATAACAAAGTGACATAAAGTAGGTGGCATAGAGCCAATGGAAATTTATTTCTTTCAGTCCTAGATACTGGAAGCCTGAAATCATGTGGCAGGGTGGCCGGCATCTAATGAGAGCCTTTTTCTGGGTTGTGGACTGCTTCCTTCTTGCTGTATCCTTACGTGGTAAAAAGAAGATGAGCACATTCTCTGGGTTATATTTTATAAGGCTCAAATCTCATTCATGATAACTTCATTCTTGAGACTTAATTAACTTGCAGAGTCCTCCCCTGCCCAATACCATTACATTGGGGGTTAGGGCTTTGATAAATGTTTCAGTAGGGGTGGTGCACAATTATTCAGTCTAAAATAATAGTATGTCATTTTCAGAAATAATGTCATCAGGTGTTAAGCGGGTTTTAAAAAATAAATATTATTCAGAGTGGTGCATGTCTGTAATCCCAGTAAGAGGGAGGCTGAGACAGGAGAATTGCAGGACTAAAACCAGCCTCAGTAACTTAGTGAGAACTTGATAACGAATTAAAAAAAAAAAAAAGGCTGGGGTGCAGCCCAGAGGTAGAAGTCCTGAGTTCTATGCTCAATACCACAATAAATAAATTAATCATAGTTGTATTCTATGTTTGAGCAAGAACTGACAGCTTAGAGTTCAGATGAGCTGCAGCCGCACACTTGGTTTCAAGTCGTTAGTTGTTTTCCTGTGAGTCTCTGGCAGTTGGGTGCAGTGAGGCAAGATGGCATCACCATGGCACCCGCAGCCACAGCCATTGAAGGCGGGCAGGATGCTTTTCAACTCTCTGATTGGCCTTTTTTTTTTCCTGTGGCCTTTCACTTAACATGTTCTTTAAAAAGTTATGGTGCTCTCTTTTGTCAGAATGCTGTTCTTATGACAATGGAGACTGAATGTCAGCAGGACTGATGTGTGTTGCTTCCCTAGGTCACCATCTTCTCAGAAGTCCATTAATTAATTTTCTAATAATACTACAAAAGTTTTAAAATCTTTTTCATTTTATTAAAAAGATTCACTGTGAGCAATAAAGATAGTATGTTACTAAGCAAGGAAGTTGCTTTAATTTTAGTTGCAAAAAAAATAACCAAAATTTTGGTTCATACATACTGTTTCCTTCTTCTGTGATATCCTTCTTCTGTGATATGCTGGGAAGATTGTATCCTGTACTTTGGGAAGTCATACAGTCTCATCCTGGGAGCCAGTTGTGTAATGCATTGTGGTTATATTTTCATTGTCCATGAAATATAAAAATGGGAAATGGTTACAAGACTTCAATGCCGTCTCACATCCCAGTTCTGCCTCTATGTCTTTCTAATACAGGATGGAGGAAGAAAAAAGCCCTCAGAACATGATTATGCTCATCTTGCCATTTTCCTTGTCCAGTGGCAAAGGTAGGAATCCTGGGTGCATAATCATAGGTGTATGATAAATGACATGAAACTGATCTTTATGTCCATATCATGAGCTCCTATCACACTTGTTTGCAAACATGAATATTCCTATGATGCCTTTCATATCCCAAAATATTTTGAATTTGTGGTCTGACAGAATTGAGTAAGTATACAGAACAGAAATTCTTATTTATTTTTGCTTTCAGATGGAAAACTGAAGCTTAGTGGGATTTCATCAACTTGCCTAATGCTACAGGGACAAGAACATTGTCATGTGTGTGTGGTGTCAAGGACAGGTTGCAGGCTTGTATTCTATGCCCCCAGCTCCAGTCTTATTAAGTGACTACCATCCCACTAACTGAATTTGGTATGTTCAAAAATATTTCCGTTTTTTTCTTTTTAGTAGGAGTGCCATGATCTGAATCATGGTATCATCCCTTTTCCACTTTTCCCTCTGTTAGCCTTTGTGGAGGTAGCCTGAGGTCTGTGCTGAAGGTGTGAATTGAACTTATAACTCCTGATGACAAAATTCCCTGGGCCATACACAGGACTGTGTTGCTACATAATAATCTCATCAGGGGGTTATGGGGCCTAATTAATTACTGTTTGTAAAGCAGCTTGGGATATGAAGATGAATAGTTTTACCAGCTCACACAGTATCAGCAGTGTAAGTGTAGCATGCACAGAACCAATAAAATGACATGCGGCTAGTGAGGCAAAGCGAGTCAGTGGGAAGGTCTAATTAGTGGAGTCCCCATTAGCACTCCTGAGAATTCCTGGGAGCTACAGGTTCAAATCCCAGAAGCGAATATTCAACCACTCTGTTATCCAGTGAATGGACTATAGCAATAGTGGATCTCAGTAGTAGCTTGGATATGACCTCAGTAATCACCTGCCTGTATCTTTCTTTTGACCTATGTGTTTATGGCAGCTGGATCAATGGGATGATAGTTCTATGGTCGTCTTCATTTGTAAGACCAAATTAGAATCTCTGTTTGATATTATAAGAGTAATATGTATTACCATGAAAATAATATTTAAATTGTGCAGTGGAATTGTGATTTTGTTCTCAGGTACGTTGTCATATTGGCTCAAATTTCTACACTTTGTGCCAAGCATGGTGACACTTGCTTGGAATCTCAGTACTTGGGAGGCTGAGACAGGTGGATCACATGTTCCAGGCCAGCCTCAAGAATTAGAAGGATCCTGTTTTAAAACATATTATAAAAAAGCCAGATTGGTGGCACACATTTGTTATCCCAGTACTTGGGAAGCTGAGACAGGAGAATCACAGGTTTGAAGCCAAGCTCAGCAACTTATTAAGGCCCTCCAAAATATAGTGAGACCCTGTTTCAAAATAAATAATAAAAAAGAGTTAGGATGTAACTCAGAGATAGAATGTCCCTAGGTTCAATACCTACTACAACACACACACACACACACACACACATGCACATACCAAAAAGTACTGTAATTTGCTATTTAGGTAAACTTGGCCTCAGTTAATCTCACAGGCCCTCTTTTATTCCATTTATAAGTGGCTTGTTGCTAAAGAGAAATTTAAATGAATTACTGGAGTATCTGACATATCATGACTCTTACACAAATGATAGATTTAATGATGACCTTACATTGCACTCCTTTACTGTTTACGTAGGACCTGAAGAGTCCAGAAAGAAATTGTTGTTCTTCAAGATAGACAAAGGTAAAACCTGGGTAAGCATGGTTTTCAATCCATGCTTGTGCCTCCCACACAATAAAAACACTAGGATGTTATAAGAGGGAATGAGCTCCTCATCATTTTAAGATCTCACACAAAGCATGCATGGATTATTTTATTATACTGTAGATTTTAAAGAAATGGCCTTAAAGTGTATCTGGCTAACAATAAAAAATTGGGGCTCGAACTTGTGCTGCTCACTTGCGATATGGCCTTGGTCTATGCTAGAACCTTAGTTTTCTATAAGCATTGGGCTCATGAATTTTTATGGAATGAATGTTTGCGCTCAAAATGCATATATTGAAGCTTTAGGCTCCAACGTCATAGTATGAGAAGCTGAAGCCTTTGGGAAGTAATTAGTTTGGAATGAGGTCATGAGGGCTGTCACTGTGGTGGGACTAGTGTCCTTATAATAATAAGAAGAAATCAGAGCACTTCCTTTCTCTGCTATGTATGAGCATTAGAAAAGGGTTATATGCAAGCAAAAAAGAGACTTCTCAACAAATCCTGATGCTGCTCCATCTTTATTGTGGCCTGGGATGTCCTGCCTCCAGAGCTGAAATAAATACATTTTTCTTGTTCAAGTTACCTAGTTGAAAGTATTTTGTTATGGCTGTCATAGGATTAGTATGTAAATTACATAAACAAATAAGAATATATGCAAAATTTTATTATATAAAATATATTTTATTATATATGTAACTCATTTTGAAGTTTAGATGAAGCCACCAAAGCCTAACCTACTATAGACATGATACAGATAGTCAATAAATATGACTCTCCATTTCATCTTTTCTTTTACTATAAAATTTAGTACTTTACCTCTAGTTCCTTGTTGGCTTAATGACCTTCTTGGTTCTTGGAAAGTGAAGTTGGGTGCTTGACAATCATTCCAGAAGCTAAGGTGTTTGACATAAGAAGGGAGACTGAAGAGATGGAAATGTATTTGTGTTGCTTTTCTGCCCCCAGAGAGACATAGGAGGACAGAAGCCCCGGCAGATCAGCAAGAGTGTGATTTCTTGGTATCTTTTCTGAAGTAGGAGCACATGCACAAGCTCATTTGCCAATATTGCCTATATTCTTTGGATAAAAACTGCCAGGGAAGGTGGCTTCCTCTCTCCAGCAAGCTGAGACAGCAGGATGGGTTAATGTACTTCACAATGAATTCTGATTTATAAAATGTGCTTAGCAGCTTATGAATATGAATATGATTTTTGCAAACGAAAGGTCACATGGCTAACAATTGGGTGATCATATTTAGGAATGCAGTGGCACATAGCAGAGAACAAGGTTAAGAAAGGTCCAAGAAGAGAGATACCAGAGTTTAAAGGGATGAATAGTTTGGCAAAGATGAATGCAACCCCAATGACAAAGAAACTGGCCAATAGGAATGGAAGAAGCAACCCAAGAGGTATCAGAAAAGGTGAGAAAGAGGGTACTCAATGTAGTTAAAGAAGAGTAGAGAGAAGAAACAGGTCAAGGACACCTTGAAGTATTAATGTCTTCCAGGAGAATAAAAAAAACTTAATAACGAATTGAGGAAAAAAGTTGTGAAAATCTTTCCTGTGGCATTTAAACTAATAAATATGTATAACTCTTAGGGGCTGTATGGTGTGTAATATATGGAAATATAGCTATTTTTGGTGTATTAAATTAAAGAATACTCAGTGGAATATAGTCAGGCATCCTATAGGACTGATGTCATGACTAGTGTTAAAGAAATTCTCAAGGGCTTGGAAGTTTTATTTTGATTTTATGATTTGATTCTTGGACTTATCTTTTGGTATTAATAGAATTTTTAAGGAGTTTGATTGGTTCACCTAGACACTAATATATCATAGGAAGAGTGACAAGGAAAGTAAACTGATACTTCAAGAGGGCTTAGTATGGATGGGACCTTCACACAGCCATCTAACTCATATGTTCCAATGAAAGTTGTGTCATTGACTCACTTGATTTTCTAGACTAAAAAGAGAGAACATGATGAGTCTGTAACAATTTTTATAATTCCTATCTTACTTATAAGACTCCAGATTTTTCATATCCTAGACTTAAATCAGGTGTGTAATATGAAAATAATTATCTTAAGCTTTAGAAATGAAGAAGATTATTATTATTAATTATTTTTGTGGTATTGGGGATTGAAACCAGGGGCATTCTTCCTTTGAGCTACCCCCCCAGCCCTATTTTTTATTCTTTATTTTTTGAAACAGGGTTTCACTGAGTTGCAAATAGTCTCACTATGTAGTAGCTAAGGCTGTCTTCAAACCACGATCCTCCTATCTCAGCCTCTCAAATGCTGGAATTAGAAGCATGTGCCACCACACCTGACTTAAGGTGTTTATTTATAAAGCATCCCATCCATCTGAATATAATCATTCGTTAGTTCAGAGATGGGTAATTCTGTGTTCATGAAATAAAAAATACATTGGATAACAATTAAAACCAGGGGATAGACAGGAATGCTATTGTTGACTATATTTGACCCTCTGGATGAATATAGCTAGTTTTTGAAGCTTTTTTATTTAAAAAAGAATTGTATATACTTTTTCTTTTTTATCTTCCCTTATTTCTCCTCCTCATCCTCCTCTTCTTCCTTTTTCTTCTCCTCCTCTTCCTCCTCTTTCTTCTCCTCCTCCTTGTTCTCCTTCTTCATCTCCTCCTTCACTCTTTCTCTTTTCATTTTGAGTTGGGCTCCACCATTGGTAAATAAGAATTCTGGCTACTATAAATACCATGACCATATTTTAGGATACATTTGTCATACATATTCTTTCTGGAGATTCTCAATTCATATTAACATAAACATTTCTATAAAGTTCTACCTTAAATAAATCTATTTATTTTATTTAATGAAGTAATTTCCATGTACCTTTGACCATGCTATTTTTCTAGAATACCTATGTATGTGTTCTGTGATTAAAATTTTATAGAGCACTCTTCAAGGTCTGCTAACATAAATAAATTCTAACAAAAAATAAAGGGAGATGTTATTAATTTTTCTTTTATATAAATAAACTGAGGCTTAAAAAAGTGACCTGTTTCGTCTAATTGTTTTTTTGTTTTAAAGTGGGGTTTTGCTAAGTTGCTGAGGCTGACCAAAGACTTGTGATCCCCCTTTATTGGCCTCCCAAGGGGAGAGATTACAGGCATGCTTATCAAGAATGGCAACCCACCTCAACCTTGTTTAAAATTCTTGAGCTTAAAAGCAATTGAATGAAAGCTAAGAAATCAGAGAGACTATGCCACATTTATTTATAGTTTCCAGAAATTCAACAATTTTTTTGCCAGTGTTTTTGGGTAGCTACCACCAAGAAAGTATTCAATTCCCTCTGAAACTAACTTCTCCAAAACTCACAGAAGGTCCCCTTTATTTAATACTCACCATATGCATTTCAGCAACTTCTAGCCACATCCTGGCATCTTCTTTCCAGAAGCTTAAGCTCCTTTTGATTTTTCACTTGGCAAACAGGTAAAGAAGTTCAGATTCCAACACGTACATGCCTAAAAAGGACATATATGTTTTTAGTAACTCTGGTATCCTTCCTTTTTACAAATAAGAACTACATGACTTTGACTTTTGTCCAGAGAATAAAATGAGAGGTATTCATGGAAGATTGTCAAAGGATGAGCAGAAGAGCAAGTGCTCCATTTAGGCTGAAAATAATCATGGATAATTTACTTGGAGATACTTTTGGCGTTGGGTTTTAAGAGATCTGTGGAACTTTGACAGATGGGAGGGGGCTGGGTCCACTTTTCAGAGCCTTTGAGATGTTTGCCATATACTGTTTTCTTTTTCTTGGACAATGGACTTATATCAATTTGGTAATCCCTTAGGCTCCCAGTTAACTGTTAGGTACTGTTTCCTTAAAGAATGACTGGGCATCCAGGTATGGTGGCGCATGCTTATAATCCCAGCATTTGGGAGGTTGATACAGGAGGATTGCAGTTCAGCTACTACTTAGTGAGGCCCTTTGCAACTCAGTTAGACCCTGTTTCAAAAAAATAAAGAATACAAAAATAGGGCTGGGGGTGTAGCTCAGAGGTAAAATGCCCCTGGGTTCCATCCCCAGTACTGTAAAAACAAACAAACAAACAAACAAACAAACACCTGGGAAACTATGTTCAGATATGTTTTTAAAAGGGATCCTTAGTCAAATTATCTCTGACTCAAGAATATCTACAATTTTAAGAGAAATAATATCCACAGATGCATACAAATTAGAGAAAAAAATTCATTGTGAAAGGTGTTGATGAGCAGGAGGAAAGTATCTTGGAAGGGCAATCTTTTAAAAGATATAGGACTCCTAAACTGTTCAGGATAAGAGTTCCAATTTTGAGTTACATTTCATTCAGTAAAGCAAAACCTAAGTTAATATAAGAGAATGGAATTTTCACACTGGAATGCAGATGTGGGTGTGTTCATAACCACAGCTATTTATTTAGCCCTTCTTATGAGTCAGCTACATTGCGTAGATGAATCCCATCCATTATCTCAATGTGTCTCATGAAACATATGCCACAATCACCCTGCCGTTTTCCAGATCAGTAAATTAAGCTTCAGAGATTAATTACCATACCCAAAGCCACACAGTTTAATGTCGATCTTGGATTTGAACTCGAGGTCTCCTAATCCGGAGGCCTTGTTTTTTTAACTTTTATGCTTTATTTCTTTCCAAATGCGTGCTCCTCTCCATATGCTGCTGCAGTTGATTGGCGTGGATGCTTCGAGCCACACAGTGAATCACAAGCTGCCCAGCTAGAGTTAATGCTGAGCAATGTGGAGAAAATCCTCCCTGTCATTTTAAATAACACTGGAGACTACTGAGAAGTGGAAGCTAATGAAAACATCATACTCATCATGCTTTTAAAAAATAGAATTGTACTAAATATGTTACACCTGTTTAAAGGGCGCTTAAGATAAAATTAAATGCAATTATTTGAACAGGGTTGATGACTTGCTGCTCTGACCAGGACCATGACAACCCTGTTCTCATAATAATCTAAATAACTTGTAATTATCTTGTAGATTCAGTGAAGCTCTACCTTAGTCAAGGGTTAAGTTTCAAAATTGGTGTTTTTGGCAAGAATTACACATTGTCTACATTACCCTAAAAATCCTTTAAATAATCAGCAGTTACAACTAATACATATATTGTACTTACTATGTGCCAAATAATTTATATATTAATGTATTAAGTCCTATGATGAAGTTCAGTTTTACTTTGATAGATGAATAACCTAAGTCACAGGAGTCTTGGGTCACTTGCCTGATGCCCTCCAGTTAGTGACAGTTCTTAGAGTTTCAACTAATCAAACTTGCCCTAGATAGCATGTTTTTAACTGCTATGTTCTTTTAGCGATTGGATAAAATATACCATTCTTTTATTTGGTGCTAGCTGGTTTAGGGATCATGGTGTGTGGTTATTCAGACAGCAGAAGCAATGTTGTCATGACAAGGTACTCAAAACATGGTTCAAGCCAGGCGTGGTGGGGCATGTTTGTAATCCCTGCACTTGGGAGGCAGAGACAGAAGGATCACGCGAGTTCGAAGTCACTGGCTTAAGAGACCCTGTTTCCAAATAAAAATATAAAATAGGTCTGGGAGTGTAGCTCAGAGGTAGAGGGGTTTCCAGGAACCCCAGTACCTACCACCAAAAAAAAAAAAAAAACAACCCCAAAAGCATGGTTTAAGAAGAGCTGATATAGATGCCCCATTACAGATATTTTGGAGTTACACATACTAAATGGAATATTAAGAAAAAAGTCAAATTAACATCATTTTATATTCTCTTTTTTACTCTCATATAAAGCTAGCATTTGACTAAACTTAATAATGTACATCTTAAAGTAATTTTTATATAGAAGACTCAGCTTCTTCACAGCATCACTGGAAGCCCCTCCTAGGTTGGACAGGTGTAGGACAGATTGCACTTTATTTTGTAATTATTCACCTATTACTGGTGACAACTAATAAGTTGATCTCAATTTTTTCCCCAAGCATTGAAGTTCTCTATCATTTTAAACATTTTGCTTTAAGGCCGGGCGTGGTGGCGCACGCTTGTAATCCCCATGCTTGGGAGGCGGAGACAGGTGGATCGCGCAGGTTCGGAGGCAGCCTTGCTGGCTTAAGAGACCCTGTTTCCAAATAAAAATATAAAAATAGGTCTGGGAGTGTAGCCCGGAAGTAGAAGGGCTTCCAGGAACCCCAGTACCACCCAAAATAAATAAATAAATAAACATTTTGCTTTATAGATGAATATGCTTGCTTCCCTATAAACATATTTGAACTTCTACTTCACCCAGTAGAAAAATGTAATTTAGTGAGGTCTGAATTACTTAGTTTACTTCACTTATTTCTCCTGAATCTACCCTTTGAATATCTGCTGCACAATTTCCACAAATGTAGGTACAGCTGGTGATAAAATACATTGGTATGTCCGTCTTTGTCCTTAAAAAAGGGCAAGGCTTAAAAATACACGTTATTTATTGAATGACACAATACATGCGTCTGATGGTATTGTATTCAGCACGTATGATGAAGATAAATTTTCAACAAAAGGGGACATTGTCAACTAAAAATTCCAGGAAATTATCATTGGAATGGCTTAAGACAGCCAGGCATGGTGACGCACACCTGTAAACATAGCACTTGGGAGACTGAGACAGGATGATCACAGGTTCAAGGTTAGCCTCAGCAACTTAGAGAGACCCTCAGTATATTAGTGAGACTTTGTTTCAAAAGGAAAGGCTTTGTTTTAAAAGGAAAGGCTTAGAGTATGTAGAGCTTAGAGGTAGAGCACATCTGCTATTTAATTACCAATATAAATAAATAAGGAAATGGGAAAAGTATAAACTGATAATCTGAATATCTACTTTCTGGATATATACAATAACAGAGGTAATAGCAATGATGATAGACTTTTCTTAGAAACCTAACAAGTTTTAAAACCATCATCCTCTTTTTTATGTGCATAATCCCTGATTAAGGCATAAAGATCCTGCAATTACAATGTTATTATCCAATTTTGATGAGTAAACTGAGTCTAAACAGAACTTACCTAAGTACACAGGTGGTCTGTAAAGTGAAAAAAAAAGCCTCCTCTCCTTTTATTGCCCTGGAATTTAGTCAGCATTGTGTGGCCCCTGAGAGGTGGCAATGTTATATTTGTTTTTCCTTTATCAGACACATTATCTCACCTGTCTTTTCCACACATCTTTTGAAGTAGGTAGAAAGGAAAAATCATTGTAGCTTAATTTTGTAGAGGAAGAAAGAAAAATATAAGATAGGTTACATACACTTCCCAAATTCATGTTCAGTCATTCAAAGTATTTGTGTAATGCAGCATATGGAAAGCAAGAGCTACTAGGTCAGCAAACATGTACTTTCTGCCCTCTTGGATCTCAGAATTTAGGGAGTTATGAATTGAATTGGACCAGAAGTACATATATATTGTCAATCTGAGATAAATGTCCCACAGAAAAAGGTATGAGCCAGGCTCATGTATAATACATAAAGCAACCCACTTTGAAAAACCAAGGAAGATGCTTTGGTGTTGGGACCTGTGAACTGGTTATCTGCAGGGGTTAGAGTTAATGAGATGGGAGTGGGACAAGGCAAACAGAGAAGGTGGGCTTCTTGACACACTCCTGGCAGAAGAAAAATATATGGATAGACCAAAGTCAGGAGAACAGGTTCCCCAAGTAGTGTTTCAGCTCAGAGAGTAGAAAGGAGTATTCTAGACAGACAGAGGTAGGTCTACATCATGCAGAGTCCTGTGAACTCTTAAGACATTTGTTGTTGTTGTTGTAGAGAAATGGGAAACCCTGTAGTTTTTAGTAGAGTTCTAAGCCAAGAAGTATCTTTTGCATTAAAAAAAGAGGTCCCTCTGGCTGCTCAGGGGAGAAAATATTAAAAGAGCTGAGGCAGAGACAGGGAGACTGGCAAAGAGGCTTTACCAGGAGTGGTGGGGAGGGAAGCCAGGTGTAGTGGCCTGCCCCAGGCAAAATAAAAGCGATTGGAAAAAATGCAGTGGATCAGAGAGATTGTTAAGCCATAAAATTAACATAGCTTGTAGATTGATTGATTTGGGGGTGGAGGAGAGGCTGGAGAAATGGCAGAGCCAGTAACCTTGCATCCATGTCCAAGGCTCTATGGAATGTGACAAGGCCTGCTGGAGCCAAGGACATATTCTTAATTTAGATCCTAAGTATATCTGGGCAATGAATAGTAAGCATTGGGACCAGGGATACAGAGACGGGTTAGGAAATGAGGCCATTTCCTAAATTCTAATGTGATATTTCGGATGCTGAACTTGTGGGAATCAGTGGAGGAGTTGTGTGTGTGTGTGTGTGTGTGTGTGTAGAGTGTAGAGAGGAGAGAAGAGAGAGAGAGAGAGAGAGAGAGAGAGAGAGAGAGAGAGAGAGAGAGAGAGAGAGAAAGTGAGACTTAAGTTTTCTCTTCTGCCCCAGTTTCTCTGAGCTGCGCTGTCTTTTGTGTTCTTTGCCAAGAGGAAAGAAAACAGATTGTTCTTGCTCAGAGCATTCAGCTGACTCGACTGGTGCCAAACCCAGAAAAGCCCTAAGAACATAATAATAATTGCTCATGTGTACATATCACTTTACAGTTTACCAAAGGTTCCGTATCGTGCTCAGGAAAACTGCAAACTCTGAGAGGCACATGCACACAGCTATTAATTTTACTTCAATTTAAAAGATATAATGTTCAGGCAGGAAAAAATGACTGACTTCAGCCTCTTGGTATAAATGCATAACCAGATCTTCTGCCTTGACACTGCTTTCTCTTTTTGTTGGTCTTCTCAGGCTTGAATTCACTAAGAAAAAGCCATTGATAGCATGAGGTACTGAATGGAGTCTCTCTCCATTTGCAAAACCCTCTCACACTGGTTGTCTTATTTTCAACATTACAAGACTCAAGTTATCATCCTCATTTGAGAGAAAAAAATACCAGAGGTGCCCAACTTCAGTCAGCACGTGGTACAGTTGGGAATTGAGCCTAGTTCTTTTTTTACTGCCTTTGCCACCTCCCAGGACTCTTTGAGAAAAGGGATATGGGAACTTAGGTTCAGAGAGAGCTTTAAATAATTCCAGTGCAATGCATGATGGGGATGCCCTCTCCAACCTCATGTCTGGGTTAAGTAAGCAGGGGCAGGTCAGCAGCAGTGGGGGCCAGTGAGGTTAAGAGCAGCTGTCTTTGTGATCTCCTAATTGGAAATAATTGTGATTCTGTCTCAAACCACAGAGCCCTGATTTAGCCAACTCAGCCTCAACCAGGAAGCATCTGTTACCATCTCCAGTGGCAACAGTTCAGTCCCCATTCCAGCACACCATTCCTCCTTGCCAACTGGCAGAATATTACCACTCAGAGCCTGCAGGCTTCTAGACCCAGCCCAGAGGCCTGCGGAAGATCTCAGTTAGATCAACTGCTCAAGGTAGGCTAAGGCAAAGATCACGAGAATAAAAAAGGCCTAATGCAGGGCTCCATGACTCTACTGGGAGAAGGGAACTGGTATTTATGAGTATGCATCAGATATGTGCTGCAAGATTTATAAGTACAAATGTGTTTTATGTGCCAATAAGACAGAGAGAGACTCGGAGTGGTTATCCTGCTGGTGCAAAGTCACAGAGTTAGCCAGTGGTGATTTTGGATTAGATCTCTCATCTTTTTGCCTTTAAAGCTGTGTTCTTGCCATGTTTCCACACACTCTCAGACTTTATGCTTTCCAGTGTTTGAAGATTCTCTGTCCAGAACATCCTTGGTCTCATGTCTTCTTTCTCCTCCTCCTCCTTCTTCTCCTCAATCTTCTTCTATTCAAAGCCCTGGGATGGTACCCAGGGGTGTTCTAACTCTCAGTACACCTAAGCTTACTCACTTTTTTCTTTCTTTTTTTTTTCTTTCTTTATTCATTCATTCATTCATTTAAAACAGATTTTCACTAACTTGCTCAGACTGGCCTTGAACCCACAATCCTTCTGTCTCAGGCTCCCAAGTACTGGGATTACAGGTATATGTTACTACGCCTGGCACATTTCCATGTCTGTCTCTAGGTAGAGACTGCGCCATCTCTTCTATGAAGCCCCCCTTTCCCCTTGAATGAAGTTATGAGCAGAATCTACAGTTCTCCCACTAAGCTATCCTGATGGAGACCTTGGAAAATAGTACTGCCAGTTGCTGAGCAGCAAATAATGGTTGTTTATATATTACCTTGCTTGTGGGATGCTGGAAACAGACTTCTGTTTATTATGTTAATGAATCCTCTGTGATTCTCCATTGCTTATGTATAATTAAGAAGGTCTTTATAAAAATACCTCCTTCTAGAGTTTGGGAAAACTAAAGTGTTTGTTTAGATTTGTAATAACTAATAACAGGAAATATGGCAACAGCTTCCAAAAGACTGCAAGAAATGAGCAGCCTGGTGCCACAAGGAAGATATTGAAAAGAATCCAATGCATTGGAGGACACAGAATAAGGGAACCAATTGTCCTGTACTTCTCCAGCCAACCCACTTCACCTGGTCCAAAGAAGAGTCCCTTGATAGGCAAAGGACTTGGGATGGTTGCATGTAGGCCTCGGTAAGATGGATTAACTCTTCTGATACTCTTTTTTCTTCTTCCATTTTTTCGTTTTTTTATTTTTTATTTTTTTGTTTTTTGTTTTTGGTGGTACTGGGGTTCCTGGAAACCCTTCTACCTCTGGGCTACACTCCCAGACCTATTTTTATATATTTTTTATTTGGAAACGGTCTCAAGCCAGAGAGGCTGGCTTTGAACCTGCACGATCCTCCAGTCTCTGCCTCCCAAGAGCAGGAATTACAAGCGTGCGCTACCACGCCCAGCTCTTTTTCATTTTAAATAAGAAGGCTCACAGCAATTGTGTTTCTAGTTGCACTTTCTTGTTTGCTGTTTGTCATCTATTTGCTTCCTGAGGTTCGGTTGCAGTACAAAATCGTGGATCACTTAGAGGATCTCTGTATTAGATAATTACCGAGGACCTACCATATGCCTGATCTAATCCCAGGTCTTATGAGTTACCAGTGTGGAAGTGTGGGAGGAAATACGGAAGGGAAGCAGCATGTGAAAAAGGAAATTGCACATTGAAATGGTAGACATCAAGAAAACGAAGTAGAATGGTAATCCTGTAATGAACGCTGGCTAGGAAGGTTCATCTTCTGGGTGTGAAGAGAGTGACATTTATGTTTAGAGCTGTTTGATCAGAAGGAACTAGCTCAGCACAGATGGGGACAAGGCCCCAGCAACAAACAATAGTGCAGATTATCGGTTGCAGGAATCCATTTATTGTGGTTTTAGAGAAGAAATAGTTTGAGGGAATCTGTGGGTGAGTATGGGGAAATGGGGTAGGAAATGAGGTTAGAGAATAAGCGAAGGCCTTTCAGTGTGGGGTCTAGCCATGAGAGTAGATCTTATTTCAACTACAGTGGGAAGACACCTTTAGAACATTTTCTGTAAAAGAGCGACATAATTTTATGTAATAATGAAATTTGCATAATCACAAAATTGATTACTCTTTTAGAGGCTTCTGTTTCTCCTTAAATCCCATTCATATTCTCTTCTGTTTCCTAGAATCTCAAGGCTCCTTCTTATTCTTATGGCATAAATCTATAATATATACATATGAGAGAATTGGGACTGCTTAGGTGACATGTAATAATTAACAGCTATCTTTGATAAGGTAAAAGCTGATTGAGAGAGTTTGGGTTAATTTTGTGGGATGCTGTGATAGCTTCAATTGCTGGCCGAGCCTCTCAGCCCTTTCTGAGTCTCCTCCCCTGCACCCACTGAAACACCATTAAGAGTTTACTGCTGTGTGTGAAGACACAGTTTCTACAGAATACCACTGTTTATAAATATCAGGAAGGGGGCATACTTCCTTTTATTCAAGTCCTAACATTCTTAATAGTTCTTCCATAAAATTTTTCAAATTCTTATTTAGCATTTATTTATCAACATGCTTTATTTCTTCAACTTGAATTTAAGCTCCTGGAGTGCAATATTTCTGCCTGATTTATACTTAGGATTTTGCCTCTCCTAGTAGCTTAGGAAAGGTCTCAAAATTTGGGATGAGATTTTCTTGTTTTGCTGTCTTTTTAATAGACATAACATTCAGACTTTGGAATGGGCTGAATTATGTTTGTCTAAAATTCATTGATTAAAGTCCTAACTCAGAACCTCAGAATGAAATTGTATTTGGGACAGGACTTTTACAGAGGTAATTAAGAAGCCAGGTGGATTGACCCATGCCTGTAATTCCAATTTGGGAGGCTGAGACAGGAGGATTGTAGTTTCAAGGCCAGCCTGAAAACTTAGTAAGACCCTGTCTATAAATAAATAAATAAATAAATAAATAAATAAATAAATACATACATACGTTAGATAGGCTGGGGGGTATATCTCAGACACAGAAGTCTCCTGGATTCAATCCCCAGAAACATATTAAAATATTATTTAAGATAAAATGAGAACATGTGGTTATAAGGATAATTATAAGAAAAGGGGATTAGTGTAAGGAAGAAAGACCACAGGAGAGGATAGTAAAGAAGCCAAGGAGGAGGAGTCCTCAAATATAGCCAAATCTACTGAGATCTTCATCGTGGACACCTAGACTACAGAAAGTGAGAAAATAAATTCTTATAGTTTATGTCACACAGTATGTGAGCATGTGAGTATGTGGTACTTTGTTTTAGAAACTGAAAGAAAACTAAGATAGCATGTTTGACTGTGTATATGTGTGTATGTATATGAATACTCTAATACACATATGTATATACACACATATGCATACGATAGATTGATGTTCTAAAAGTTAAATATTCAGCTACATGTTGTAAGCTTTGTGAGGGGGGCTATATTTCTCTGTTTTATTGCCATGCCTAGGTTATCACCTTGCATGTAAAAGATCATTCATCCAGTCTGTTTGTACCATAAGCACATAAACCAAGATTTCTTGGAGCTAGAAAGTATCCTGAAGATCATCTCAGTCATTAGTTATTATACTGTCTTATTTGAGTCATGCCAAATTATTTTTTTCATGTCCCTGAATCTAAATCAATCTTTGTCTCTCTTTCTTTTTTTCTTTTGACAAAATCTTGTATGAAGGTAACTGTTAGGAATAGGGTTCTATGATTGAAGAAACAGTGGGAAGGTAAGAAGTACGATGAGGATTCGCTTCAGAAGACTGTGGACATCCTTGGGTAGCATGCAGGAGCAGTCAGAAAACATGTTCCACAAAGAGTAGGTGGGTAAATATATATGATTTCTTTAAACCCTTCAGGTCTGCCATTAAAACACATAAACGAAAAAACATGAGAAATACATACACAAATGATTATGACTTTATTTCCGTAACATGTTATTAACAAAATCCAGAATGTGATCAGAATTGGTCCTTGGATCATAGTTCAGCGAACCCCTGAAACAAAGCAATCCGACTGTTTTAAAAATGAAGAGATGATCCTGAGAGAACATGCTGGATGTCTGCATTTAATATACAAAGGCTCTGTTGCGAATTTCATCCTCTGCATTCTCATATGTGGGACATCATTTTTAGCACGTATGTGATTACATCTTTCTTTACATTGTGCAGATTCTGCAAGGCTCCCCAGTGCAGCAGGATAAAGTCTGTTCTAGTTAGACAAGAAAATTTGTTGTGTATTGATTGCTGCCAATGTCTTCCATCTTTTCTGTCCTTATCTGTATGTGGTCAGCTACCTCCAGTTACATTAACATTTGAGACATTCCAAATTATCCTTTTTATGTCCCTGAATCTGAATCAATCTTTCTCTCTTTCTTTTTTTCTTTCTTTCTTTCTTTCTTTCTTTCTTTCTTTCTTTCTTTCTTTCTTTCTTTCTTTCTTTCTTTCTTTCTTTCTCTTCTTTCTACTTTCTGCTGGAGATTAAACCCAGGATCACCCCCTCTCCTCTGAGCTACTCTCCCAGCTCTTTTTACTTTTAATTGAAATAAGGTCTCCTTCAGTTGCTGAGGCTAGACTCAAACTTGCAATCCTAATGCATGTATCATCAATCCCAGCTTTCTGAATCTTTGAATATACTGTTTTATTTTATTCAAAGTATTATCTACCTATCTTATTATCCTAGGTATCATTTCCTACTATTCAATATTTTGTGCAAATATTAATTATTTCTTCCACATAGAATTCTGTATTAATCAGGGTACAGAATGAGGGCTGTAATAACAGAGATTCAAATAATTCAAACAAGGAGAGATTCATTTTCTTGCCAAATAAGTATCCAGAGGTAGTGGTCTACCTTCATTCCTTCAAGTTCACATGGTGTCCCAGAGAACCCCACTGCCCTTGGAGGTATTACTCTTTCCAAAACATTATTAAGAGTGGCTTATCAGCCCTTGTATCCCTTAGGATCAGATGAGGAGAAAGACAATGAATTAAGGCTGACCTTTCCTTTATGTGATAATAAGTGAGCTGTTGAATTCAGCGTTTCCATTCCCATTCATAGGTCAGAACTAAGCACATACCGATAAAGAGGGGCAATGGGCCACATACCCAGCTAAACCTTGACACTTCCATTGTTAAATGGAAGAAAGAAGAAATGGATGGGTTTTGAGAGACAGTGATCAGACTACTGCACAATGTCTGGCATCAATCTCTTCTCCATCTTCATCCACACCATCATATTGCATATTTATTCCTCAACATACCTCTCTGTTTCATAACCACTTGCTGATTTGTTTATGTTGTAGGAACTTCAAGGCCAGCGGTCTTTCCTTTCTCACCTTTGCTCCCAGGATTCCTAGCACTAAACTTAACACTAAGAGAACAACAAATCTAAAAATTAATAAACATGGCAGGCCCAGAAAGCTTGTGGGGTCACCTAAGTCCAGTCAGTACCATCAGAAAAGCCTGAATCTTTCCTCCCCTGGTTTGGATAATTTTCAAAGAGATGACCATGACAGCTATGTTCATAATAGCAGAACTAAGCCAGGCGTGGCAGCGTATGCCTGTAATCCAAGGACTTAGAAGGTTGAGACAGGAAGATTGCAGGTTCCAGGCCAGCCTCAACAACTTAGCAAGACCCTGCTTCAAAATAAAAATAAGATAGGGCTGGGAGGTATAGCTGGGGGATAGAATGCCCCTGGGTTCAATTTTTAGTACCCAAAACAAAAATTATAAGAAAGAAACAAACAACAACAATAAAAACAAAATTCAAAGTTACAGAACTATGTTAGTTTTCTGTCAATGCAGAAAAATACCTGACTGCTCCTAGTGACACCACTTCTCTTTCTCAAGGTACCACTATCAAAAGATTCCACCTACCCATAGCACCATGAACTGGTGATCAAGACTTTAACATGTAGGGCTTAGGGGACATTCAAGATCCAAACTATAACAAGAACTGAGGGTTTAGGATACACTGAGAACAGCTATCAGGAGGGGTTCAAGTTAGTTCAAGATCCAAACTATAACAAGAACTGAGGGTTTAGGATACGCTGAGAACAGCTATCAGGAGGGGTTCAAGTTAGTTTAAGGGCACTCATGTTTAGAACTAGCATACATGGTCCATTCATGCTAGTTCTGAGGGAGACTTTTATATCCCTGCTATAGCAGACTGGGATGGTTCTATCTTTCTCTTGAAACCTGCCCTGTTTCTTCACTCACTTTATGTCCCTTTTTAAGGCTGGAAGAATCATGTGTCTGATTGGTCAAACCTGAGTCATTACAGGGCCTTAAGCTTACTGTGCACTGAAAATCAGGAATGGAAAATTGGCATCTTTCTTACCCAACCTCTTTTTCAAGAGGGAGAAAGCCAGAGTGAAGCCAACATTGGTGCTGGGGAGCAGTCATTAAATTCTCCCTCTGGCAGACATGGCTATGCCAATGTGGGTTAGACTGAAGGAATAGGACAATATGCACTGGGCCTGGAAGTTAAGCCTCAACTCCAACTCAGCATTTACCAGAGCTCAGCACCATGCCATTAGATTCTTGTGCATGCACTCACACAAAACGTGGATTTTGATTCTCATAGGGTAATTTTCCCTTTATCTTCAGAGTATAGTAAGTTAGCATTTGGGTGGGTCTCAGGTTCCTGTTCAGCCCCAATCCCCCCATTTAGGTGCTTCCTTCCATCACCCCAGTTCTGTGAAGTTTTCACAAAGACAGTTGGGCTGTATGTCTGTGGGTGGTTTAAGAGCCTGTGAATTACGCAGAGCCTGCTCTTATATCATCAATTATTCTGGTCTTCTGTGTGGGTCTGCGTGGGTTGCATCGTGCAATTTCTGGTTCTCACCCTGCAGGGACACTTTAGCAGCCTGACCTTTCAAATCACTTGACTGAACCACTTTTCTTAATTCTTAATGCCCCCCCTTCTGACACCTGATTATGACTAGCACACCGATTCCTCTCTTGTACAGTTGTATTCTCAGGTTCCTTTTTTTCTCCCTTTCAAGTGTGAAGTTCGTCACCTAAAAAAAAAAGTGCAAATTTTTTCCCTTTTATTTCTTGATAATTTTAATGCACTGATTTATTTTCCAAAATAATGTGAACACTGCAATGTTCTAAAAAGAAAATGAAAATAAAAGAGAAAAACTTCGCTTTGAGCATTGGACTTGTTTTCACTACACACACACACACACACACACACACACACACACACACACACCTGTAACTTAAAAATAGACATATCAGAAAAAATAGTTGCCAGAAATAAAACAACACAAAATAAAATATAGAAATGATAAAAAAATGTGTATATAGATATACATGCAATTTTATGCCACTGTCTACTGGCAGAAATAGCCTCCAGAGGTCAGCTGCTCTGAAACAGCCTGCTCCCATTCTAATAAAGATCCAGCGGCATTTATGCAGAGATGTGCCACCAGGTAATTCTGCTGCTGCTCTTGCTTCATTTCTATAGTTCCCTGAAGCCAGCATAATGTCACCATCTCTAAAAGCTGGAATCTGGGAAGAACTAGATTGCTGCATACCCTTCCTTCCCAAACCCTGAAGAAGATGGGCCAGGAAATCCATGATCAGCAGGTTCCCAGACACTCTTTGGTCTGTATCCTACCTGTAGTTGAGGTACCATGTTGCCCAGCTCCTTAGTGGCCGGTGGTCAGGCCATTCTTTATTTCCTCTTTGATAAAGATTTTTGCCAAATCATTAAATTAAACCACTTCATCTATATTTGATAACCATTGGCATTCTTTCTTTAGCTGTACGTTCCTTGGTGGAATATGCAAATATCAAAAAATAATGAAATGCATAAAAATATTGTTTCTTTCCAAAAATCCCCTGAGCACATCACACTGGAAATCCATATGTAAAACTTGCCTTTAAGGACACCTCCTTAGATAACTCCTTCTTCACTCTAGTAGCATTTTAAATTACAAATTTTCAGAGATTTTATAGTTATATAACTGATATATATTCCATAGTTCTGTACAGTATATGGTTATAAATATAGATGATAGCATTGACTTCCATTATAATTCCACTTAGTTAACATATATTTTCTGTGAAATATTGATCTTTC
The DNA here is from genome assembly GCF_963383645.1 of Muscardinus avellanarius. Lineage (NCBI taxonomy): Eukaryota > Metazoa > Chordata > Mammalia > Rodentia > Gliridae > Muscardinus > Muscardinus avellanarius. The sequence goes on from NC_137799.1 coordinate 16,963,542, forward strand.
CATGAGTTAGGAAATGTATTAAGACATTTTATAATATAGTATAAAATCTATCTTGGTACATATTCCACACACACTAGAAAAGTTTGTGTTGTAAGTAGTTCTCGGGTGAAGTATGAAATAGATGTCATTTAGGTCAATAGATTTGAGAGCTTTATTTATATCTAGTCCTTATTTATTTTCCATTTGGTTATTATTTTATTCAACATTCTTACTGCTGAAATCAAAACCATGGACCACACAACTTAGATGAATAAAGATTGATTTGCTTACATTTATTATTACTTTTTTTAAATTCCAGATTTATTTTTTATGATACTGGGATTCCTGGAAGCCCTTCTACCTCCAGGCTACACTCTCCCAGACCTATTTTATACCTTTTTATTTGGAAACAGGGTCTCTTAAGCTAGCGCGCCTGCCTTAGAACCTGCAGGATCCTCCTGTCTCTGCCTCCCAAGCGCGGGGATTACAAGTGTGCATCACCACGCCTGGCTCCAGATTTCAATCGATGTCAGGTAGGGTCTGCAGAGCTCAGAGCACGGTAGCAAGAGGCAGGGAAAGGAAGAGAACAACTTTCTGTTCTCACATCATGGAGGCCAGAAGAAAGAGAGCAGAGGGAACAAGCAAGCAGAGGGATTTAAAGACAAATCATAGTACCCAAGGCCACACCTCCAGGGACCCACCTTCTTCATCCCTACTCCACCTGCCTAGGTTACTGCCCAGTAATTTTATTACAATGGATTTATCTACTGATGAGCTTATGACCTTTATGACTTAATTATATCAACTCTTAATATTAATACATGAGCTCTTCAGGGGACATTTTATATCTAACTACAATAGTTACTGATCAACTATTAGACAACAGTACTAAATTTTTATTATGATTGTGGATTTATCTCCTTTTGCTTTTAATTGTATCAGTTCATTTTATGTGCTTTGAAACTATTTTTAGGTATATATTCATTTATGACTTCTATGTCTTCCTAATGACTTGGACAGTTATGTATATTAATTGTTTTTTTTTAATTATGACTATTCTTGATTTCATTTGGCAACATCATATTAGTATTGTTTCAGGTAAAGCTCACTAATGGAGACTATAACCAGTAGTTGAAAGTTGAATGATGAACAGGTTGCCTTCATGGTCTAAAAAAATCTCCCAATAAGATACATATTAATGACAAATAACAAAATAGTAACTTTGAGGAAAAAAAAGTCTCACCAGGAACACCTTAACCAAATGATCAAAGTAAATCACCAGGAATAGGACAAATGGACAACATTTTCTTCTAAGTATTTTTCAGCAAAAAGGAAGCATTGTTAGTTCTAAATGTAAAGCCTGAGATAAATCATGAAAAAAACATAATTTGAACAACTTGAAACCTTCTCTGTACCAAAGAAGGCCTATAATTTTCTAAAATCTCAACATCATGAAAAAACAGAGGCCAAAGAAATATTCCACAATAAAGAAAGAAAAAAGACATGCCAATTTAGTGCAAAATTTAATCCTGGATTACATTCTGAACCCAAATAATTATGTTTGCTGTGAAAGAAGATCTTAATGAGCTGGGCGTGGTGGCGCATGCTTGTAATTCCATGATTTGGGAGGCTGAGACAGGAGGAAGGTTCCGGGTTCGCGAACATTCTCAGCTACTTAGGCCCTTTGCAACTCAGTGAGACCTTGTTTCAAAAATAAAGAATAAAAATAAATAGGGCTTAGGTGTAACTCGGAGGTAGAATGCCCCTGGGTTCCATCACCAGCACCACACACAAAAACAAAGATCTTAATGAGATAATTAAAAAATAACTAGAATTTATAGATTAGATAATAATATGGTATCAATATCCATTTTCTGATAAGGCCACTGTATTGATATTTACAAATGAGAATGCTCTAGATTTGAAGAAACACAGGATAAAATATGTATGAAAAGAATTTTTTTGAAACATATTCTCAAATGACCAGGTGTGTGTGTGTGTGTGTGTGTGTGTGTGTGTGTGTTGTGTGTGTGTGTGTGTGTGTGTGTATGTGTGTGTTTGTATGTAGCTCTACCATGAATAAGGAGAGAGAGAAGCAGGGAAGAACAAGGATAGAAAAGGGAAGAGATCCTGGGAGATAGAAATAGTGAAAATGTCAATGTTAATATTTGGTGAACTTGGTAGAGAGCATAGAGATATTTATAAAACAATTTTGCAATTTTTCTTTAAGTTTGAAATAATTTTCCAAAAGTTAATGCATTTCTTGTCTGGAAGTCTATTTTATCTGATATTAATATAGTCACTTCATCTTTCTTAATCTTACTGTTTACATGGTATTTTTCATTCTATTTGCTTTTTAACTATCTTTGACTTCACATTTAAAGTACAACTCAGTGACAGTACATCTTGCTTTTTTCCCTTTAGTCTGACAATCTTAGCCTTTTAATTGTAGTGTTAGTTCAATTCGATGTAATATTATTCATATGGTTGGATTTAGGTCTACAATTTTTATTACTTTGCTATTTGTCCTTCTCTGCCTTCATTTGGGTTAATCAAATATTTTATGGTATTTCATTTTAATTCCTCTACTGACTTTTCAGCTGTACCTCTTCCCTTGTTTTGAAATGGTTGCTTAGGGATTCCACAATGCATCCTTAGGTTATTACCATCTGTTTAAAGTTCATGTCACTAATTCTAATGAATTAAAAGTCGTGAAACTTTGGGATTATATTTACTATTCCCCTCTTTGTATGGTGTCATATAGTTTAAATGTCTAAAATGTATATGCAATATTATAATTTTTGTGGTCACGTACGTTTTGAATGAATTAATTCAATAGGAAATTGTCTTTTGCCTTTACACTTATGCTTATCACTTCTGTGCTCACTATCTCTTTCCATAGATCTGTCAATACTTCTCCGCCTAAAGAAGTGCCATAATATTTCTTGCAATTTTCAGTCCTGGACTTCTTGAGTGTTCAAATATTTTAAAAAAATGCTCTAATTGTACTTTTATTTCAAATGGATGTTTTGTGGATATAAAATTATAGCTTGACATTTTCCATCTCTAATCTCAAACTTAAAGTTATTTCATCTTCTGCCCCTTACTTGTTCTGATGATAAATCAGCTATCAGTTATCTCATCACTTTGCTATATATAGTGTGCCACTTTGGGAGCATCGTTCAACATTTTCTTCTAACTTTTTTCTTTTTGCTATTTGAATACCACATCCCTAGTTGTAATTTTCTTTATTTTCTTTTTTATTAGGACATAGTAATTAGTACTTTGTTATTAGTACTTTCTTTGTCTTAGTACTTAGATCTATAAGTTAATTTTCTATCACATTTTCAGACTATATTACCTTGATTTCTTGAATTGCTTTTCTATTCTATTATTTCTCTTTCTTATTTCTGGGACCCCACTTGTAAGGATGTTGCACTATTGCTATTGTCCTGTAGGTCACTGAGTCACTGTTATTTTTTCAGTCTTTTTCTATTTTCTGTGCACTTTATTATGATAATGTCTATCATTGTGTTTTCAAGTTTACTGATCTCTTTATTGATTTATTTTTATAATCTATTGAGCCTCATAATGAACACACACACACACACAAACATGCATACACAACTATATTGTAATTTCTTAAAAGTCATTTTTAAGTTAATCCCAACACCTTGGTGATCTCAGGGTCTGTTTTCTGATTTGAGGTCACATCATGTAGCTTCTTTAATACCAAATGATAACATTGTTTGTTATTGTTTTTTCACAGGATGTATCTTTCTTCTTTCTTTCATTCTTTTCTTTGATGCTGGGGGTAGAATCCAGAGCTTGAGAATGCTAGGCAAGAGCTTTAAGACTAAGCCATACCCTCAGCTCTGTAGTCTGAAAATCTTCAATACTATATTGTTAACACACTGAACTTTTTATCCTCCTTTATTGGTAAGCTTATTTTTTACATAATGGCAATTTATTCACTAAAGACAATCTCATATGTAAACTTGCCTCCCCCCTTAATTTGCTTGAGTGCCTCTTGCAATGATGAGCTAATTACCTTTTTAAAGAAACCTTATGCATTTTTGACAGGTGTTTAAAAAAATCATGTGTTTAATCTTAATGTGCTATCTTTGATTTTACTCAGGAGCCACAGAGACTTGTCTATTGTCTTTTATTAATGACAACATTTCTTATATCTAAAAACATTGATAATGTTTCCTATCACTCATTTTCTCAGGAAATGTAACTTTTTGTTCAATCAGCTCTTTTTCAGTTATTTTAAACTGAGGTTTTCACAGAAGAAACTTTGAATATTGTTGAGTCCCTGAAACTGAGTGCCAGACTGAAACGTGCTCTTGTCCGACAGATTTTCTGGGAGAGGTTTTCATAGCTTTCATTAGATCCTCAAAGGTTTCAGTATTGTTAAGTACTGTAGTTAAAAACTGTTTTTATCTGTAAACCTGAGATACTATACCTAGTGCCTAAGAGGGTAGATTGTGAAGTTGTGATGCCTGGGTTCAAATTCAGCTCTGTTGTATGACCTTGGGCAAATTGCTTAAATGCTCTCTGCCTTAGTTTGCTGACCTATGAGAAAAGTATAATAATATCAGTTGCATACACATTGGATTGTTACGGGTATTCAAGAAATGCATACATGCAAAAGTAATTAACAGTGTCTAATTGTCAAGTGTTTCTGATGATGATCTGCTACTGTTATTGAATTAAAATACCTTTGGAATCATTCTGGTAAATCAAGATCAGTGGATTGCTCATAAACCTACTCAACATGAAAATCTTTTCAACTTATTTTGAGAACAAATAGATGATACATATAGTAAAGAAGGATCTCGGGCAATAACAGCAATGGGAGAAAGAGTAAGGGAGAATGCTGAGGGTGGGCAGTTGTTGGGAAGCCTTCCTATGACTGGGAAAAATGCCAAGATCCCAACAGAAGCTGACTTACAATGGGTCTATACCAGTTACATCAGAGTCCTCTGGGGAGTGTTTAAAACTTCTCTAGTTAAGAGACCCATACCAGACCAACAAAATTAGTTACTGGGAAGGAGGAAAGGGGACTGGAAACCTGCATTTGAGTAATAAGCTTACTCCCCACCTCCTACCTCTTCAGACTCTGCAATGTCCTGATGGCACAAGCCCACAAGCCCACTAGGTAGTCTTCAGAAACTGTGGGCAGATGGTTCTTTGGCACCAAAATCATCATGACAGTAGACAATTCTGAGTCAGACTGTAATATGCAGTTTCCTTGTTTTCCTATTGGGTACATGTTGAATGTGAAAGAAAAAATGGCTGGATTCTATTCACTCTGATAAAGATATTGAAAATGTCAGGTCCCAAACTTGCATCTGTGGACTTCACAGCCAGTGCTTTCTCTGCCACACAATTTTGTCTAATGATTATTTCAGTTGACTCAGAGATTGAGCCTCTATCATCTGCTTCAGAGACGATTGTGACAAATGATCCATCTTGATTTGGTGCTTTATGAGAACCATTATCATCTCAGTTTATCTCTCTCTAAAATTGGTACAGTCCTGACCTTAAAGAATTAGGATGCTGTGAAGTTTAATTAATGTGGGCTGAATCCTCTGCTGCCTCAGATGAAAGGTGCCTTATCCACGCAAAGTATTATTATTACAATTTACCAGTTGTCAGGGCAGCATCACCTGCTGGGCTGTGCATTATGTTGCAGTTGAAAGAACAAGGCAGAAAGCTAGCATATAGGCTGCTGCTTGGAAATGCAACCTGACCTTGGGCTTGCCTAGTCCTCTTATTCCTTGAACCTGAGCATCAAGCCTGTCTCAGATCACAGAGGATATTTGCAGCTCTGAGAAATACTTGTAGCGAGATCTCTGGATAAAGAACAATAAATTCCAGCTCCAGAGGCAAAAATTCATGGCTTGGATCCTTGTCCTCTGCTTGCTAATGACCTTGTTAGTGTTACAGTGATAAGCCTAACTTGGACAAGATAGTTTAAATAAATAAATAAAGTAAAATATGCAAGCCACTTTGCATCGTATCTGATACTTATAAAAGCTGTCTAAATGATGGATTCTAGGGAAAGAAACGGATGTGAAGGTATCAGGAGAGAAAAATAAAGATAAGAGAGAATAGGAGCCTGAAACAGAACCACTCTATAAAATGATTGTGTACCTACACAAAGAAAATTTGGAAAACAATTTTTACCTAATATATTCAGACAAAATAAAAGTAGCTAGATATTTATGAACTTATTTTATTCTTGCAGGATGTTAATAGCCAACTTTATTGTCTTCATTTTATGAATATGGTAACTGAAATTGACAAACAGACCTGAGGGTTCACAACCCATCAAGGGGCTAGATGTGCTATGCTCAGCATTCTTTCTGCTGTATGGTAACTGACTCTTTCATCTACAGTGGACAAAATATGTGTAATTAATGATCACATGCTTTTTATTTTGTACTAATGCATGGTTTTGTACTTGATAAAGTTACCTCTTCTGAGAATCCTAAATAATAACCTTAAAAGATCATTTAAATATATATTTATATGTTATATATTTATATGTTATATATTTATATGTTATATATTTAAACATATATTTAAAGATGAAGATCCTTTAAATATATATTTATATGTTATATAGATAAAATTATATATCTTTTAAATATATAATTTATTTATTTTTTTTTTATTTTATTTTTTTTTTTTTGGTGGTACTGGGGTTCCTGGAAGCCCTTGTACCTCCGGGCTACACTCCCAGACCTATTTTTACATTTTTATTTGGAAACAGGGTCTCCTAAGCCAGCGCGCGGGGCTGGCTTCGAACCTGCGCGATCCTCCTGTTTCTGCCTCCCAAGCGCGGGGATTACAAGCGTGCGCCACCACGCCCGGCTAAATATATAATTTAAATATATATTTATATGTTATATATTTATATGTTATATATTTAAACATATATTTAAAGATAAAGATCCTTTAAATATATATTTATATGTTATATAGATAAAATTATATATAATATAAATATACAATGTAAATTATATAAATTATTTATATATATATTACATTTATATACATCCATATATATGCATATTGGTGCTAGGGATTGAACTTGGGGGGTATTCTACCTCTGAGCTATGTTACCAGTCCTTTTATTTCTAATTTTGAAACTGAATCTCAGACTTCTCAGAAGATGGAGATGGAGAAAAGTGGCTTTTACAAGTCCCACTAACAATCTCTAATACCACAAAATCAGCACTTTTCATAGCCAGAAAACACCATCAGCAGAGAAATAAAAACTGTAAATACAAGGGACAGAGAAAAAGAGGCCTAGAAGAACAACCAGACACCAGAAAAGAAATCAGCCTGCATTGCCACGGTGGAGCTGCACCAGTGCCATCTTCCCTCACAGCACCAGGCTCCAAAGAGGAGGGGGACTCAGAATGGAGCTCAAAACCAGAGAGGAGATACGATGGCATCATGGCTGAAGGCACGGCAGCAGCGCCATACTGCTGGCAGTGGCAGCAAGTTCACCAGGCCCACAACGGTTCCAGATCAGTGCACTCAGCAACCCACTGGGCTCCGACAGGGAGCTGAGGTGAGCAGCTGCAGAACAGCCGGGTGTTATTCAGCAGTTTTTTTTCAGTGCAAGAAGCATCGAAAGCTCCCAGGGCCTGGACTCAGAACACCCTCCAGTGACTTGGAACAGGGCTCAAAACAAGAGAAGAAATATGCCAGCCTCACGGCCAGGGGCATGGCAGCAGGGCCATATTGCCAGCGGCAGCAGCAACGAGTTCACCGAGTCTGCAACAGCTACAGATCAGCACACTCAAACACTGTGAGTCAAATTGCAGCCCCTAGAGGAGAAATCCCAGTACAGCACTCCAGGGATTTGTGCAGCTTTGATAATCTCCCTGGGTTTGAGATTTTGCCATCCAATCCAGTGAAGGAGTAGCAGTGGCAGAAATATCACACCCTAGTTGCAGATCCCTGTGGGAAAACACCCAGCCTGGCACCCCCATGGTCTCACACAGCCTTGATTAACTCCCTGGGTCTGAGACTTTGCGATACAACCCAGTAAAGTAGTAGTGGTGACTGAGATTTCTACAGACTGAGATTCAGAGCACCCTATGTGAAGTCATAGTGACCCTGGGAAGAACCCAGAGAAGACACAAACTTCTGAAATCATGGGAAAGAGAAATAACAATGGAGCAATGAATACCCACAACCCAACAACATCAGAACCTGATAACACAGAAATTCAGAGATCTCCAGAAGATCAAATCAGGAAAATAACTGTAGAAATAATACAGGACCTTCAAAAAGAATTCAAAAATAGTCTAAAAGAAACAAAAGATGCAGTCATTGAAGTAAAGGCTTCAATTCAAAGTATAAAGAATAGATTAGACCACATGGAGAATAGAATCTTGCTCCTAGAAGATGATCACTCCAAAAATGAACGCATAGTTTCTAATTTAGAAAAAAAAAATCCAACAGCAGGAATTTGACATTGAAGAAATATGGGCAGAAATAATAGCAGAAAATTTTCCAAACATAGAGCAAGAGGTTAATACATAGGTCTAGGAAATTTATAGAACTCCCTTTAGACAGGATCAGAGAAGAGGTTCCCCATGCCACATAATTGTCAAAATGACTAATGTGGAAGCCAAGGAGAGAATCTTAAAGGCAATAACAAAAAAAGGCCAAGTGACATTCAGAGGCAAACGAATTAGATTCACTCCAGACTTCCCAAACCAAGTCATGAAAGCCAGAAGGGCTTGGAGTAACATATTCCAAACTCTGAAAGAAAACAACTTCCAGCCACAACTTCCCAGTGAGGCTGGGATTGGGGCCCGCCATGAACAAGGATGGTGTAGGGGGCTCCAAGGCCAGGATCAGAGCCTGCCAAAGGGTGAGGCCAGGATCAGAGCCTGCTATGAGGCTAGGCTGGTGCTGGGGTCTCCGAGGCCAGGATCAGAGCCTGCTGAGGGGTTAGGCTAGAGCTGGAACCAGCAAGGCCAGGAACGGAGCCTGCCGTGAGGCAAGACCAATGCTGGGGCCTCCGAAGCCGGGATCAGAGCCTTCCAAGGAGCTAGGATGGTGCCAGGGCCAGGGAGGCCAGGATTGGAGCCTGCCGAGGGGTAAGGCCAGTGCCCGGGCCAGCAAGGCCAGCATTGGAGCCTGCCATGAGGCAAGGCTGGGGCTGGGGCCTCCAAGGCTGGGATAAGAGCCTGCCGAGGGGTGAGGCCAGTGCCTGGGCCAGTGAGGTTGGGAACAGAACCTGTTGTGAGGCAGGGCTGGTGTCGGAGCCTCCGAGACCAGGATCAGAGCCTGTAGAGGGGTGAGGGCAATGCTGGGGCCAGAGAGGCCGGGATCAGAGCCCGCCATGAGGCAAGGCTGGTGCTGCAGCTTCTGAGGGCAAATCAGAGCCTGCCAAGGGGTGAGCCCAGTGCCGGGTCCAGCGAGGCCGGGATCAGGACTTGCCGTGAGGCATTGCCATTGCTGCAGCCAGTGAGGCTGGGATCAGAGTCTGCCGGGTGGCCAGCCCAGTGCCAGGGCCATCAAGACTGGGATCAGAACATGCAATGTGGCATACACAGAAAAATATCACAGAAAATAAAAAAAACAGATGCTTTCCCTAATATGCAAAAACTAGGAAGAAATAGGTAATAGAAGGAGATCTAGTTGAAGAAAGGACCCTATAGAGAAGCAATGAAGGTGACCAATCAGAGGGGATGGGATGGGGAGGATGGAATCTCTTAAAACTAATGATGTATGTAAACAAATGTATCATAGTTAATTACCAATGAAGCATGGGATCAAGGGAGGGGGTGGGAATGGGATGGGAATTGGATAAGGGCTAATTGGATGATGTGTACTTGTATATCCTCACAAGTCTTGTACTCCATTTTGATGTATGACTACAATACACCAATAAAAATATATATCTATTAAAAATTTTTTAAAAAATTAAAAATATAAAAGGCAAACCAATATGTGGGACTGCATGAAACTGAAGAGCTTCTGTTCAACAAAGGAAACTGTCAAGAACCTCAATCGAGAGCCAACAGAAAGGGAGAAGATTTTTGCTACCTATAACTCTGATAGAGGACTAATATCTAAAATATGCAGATAACTCAAGAAAATCAACACTAAGAAAACAAAGCATCAAATAACAAAATGGGCAAGTGAACTAAATGGACACTTCATGAAAAAAAAATTCAAATAGCCAATAAATGCATGAAAAAATGCTCAACATCATTGGCAATCAGAGAGATGCAAATTAAAACTACCCTGAGATTTCACCTAACTCCAACTAGAATGGCAATCATTCAAAACACAAACAACAACAAATGCTGATGAGGATGTGGGGAAGTGGAAACTCTAAAACATTGTTGGGATTGCAAATTAGTGCAATCACTTTGGAAAACAGTATGGAGAATCCTCAGAAGAATGAGAACAAATTTACCATTTGATCCAGGAATACCATTTCTGGGAATCAACCTCAAAGAAAGGAAACCAAACTACAAAACTAATGCATGTGTATCTATGTTCATAGCTGCACAATTCACCATAGCCAAACTATGGAACCAGCCAAGATGTCCATCAACAAATGAATGGATTATAAAACTGTGGGATATGTACACAATGGAATTTTACTAAGCCATTAAACAAAACTCAAATACATCATTTCAAGGGAAATGGATGGAACTGGAGGACATTATGCTATGGGAGATTAGTCAGTCACAAAAAATAAGAAATCAGATGCTTTCCCTAATATGTGAGAGCTACAGGAAAAATGGGTCTTAGGAGGAACTCTAGATGAAAAAGGAAATCCTATAGAGGAGCAAACAAGACAACCTAAATGAGGAGAAAGGCGGGGGGGAGAAGGAAAATCTCTAAAACACACAATGTACTTAAACATATCAAAGTTAAACACTAAGCCAAGCAAGGGAAGGAGGGATGTGGAGGGAATGGGGTGAGAATTGGGTAGGGCTTAAATAAGTTATGTGTACATGTATGTTTTTTACCCCAGTCTGATGTATGAATATAATGCTCCAGTAAAAAATTTTTAAAAATGAAACCGAATCTCACTAAGGTGATGAGGCTGGCCTTGAACCTGCAATCCTCCTGTCTCAGTCTCTTAAATAATGGGATTACAAATGAGTGCCACCTTATCCAGCTCTGTTTAAAATACTAATGCCAGCTGGGCCCCGGGCTGGCCCGTGCGGAGCACGCCAGACCCCTGGAGAAACTGGGCCCAGTCATCAGACCCTGGGTCTGGGGGCCATGCCGGACCCAGGAAGAGCTGGGGCCTGGGTTGTAGGACTCTGGGCCCCAGGCGAAGTAGTGTGGAACACGCTGGACACATGGGGAAACCGGACAGGGTCACAGTGCTACTGAGTGCCTGGTCTCACTACCTCCTCAAACCACACATACTGTCTTCTCTTATTAAAAAAAAAAAAAAAAAAAAAAAAGGAAGAGAAAAAGAAAAAAGAAAAATATCGAAGAGGGGTCAAGAAGGCCAAGGAGGATGCCAGGATACTGGAGATACAGACAAAACTGGAACTTTTGGAAAAATTCCCTGTGAAGGAGGACTGCTTCTTCTCTACATTGTTAATAATCTTGGACATCACCTCTAAGGAGAGAACTTAGAGGAGACCAAGGAGAAAGGCGGTGCTGAAAGCGGTCTCCGCGTTGGCGGTGGAGACTTGTCTTCAGGAGAAGCAGAAATCGGAGCCTACCAACCTTACTTTTTTTTGGAGAAATTACACCAAAAGTAGAATGCTACTGTTGTGCATGCTTAGGAACACTGGAGAACATTCAGAGTGGAAAAAGAGCTTGGGAAAGATTTGAAATGGTGGAGGCAGTGGCAATGGCAGTGGCTAATACTCAGGGGAGTCAGAGATCTGATGCATTACACCTGGACCCTTTGAAGTAACAACCCCAGAGGCAGAATGCTGCCACCACACACCCTCGAGAACGGGGGACAAATAGCTGGACGAAGAGGGTGCTTGGATTGGAACCTGCTGAGGGGTGAGGCCGGTGCTGGGTCAAGCAGGCCTGGATCGGAGCCTGCTGTGAGGCAAGGCCGGTGCTGGAGCCTCCAAGGCCAGGATTGGAGCCTGCTGAGGGTTTAGGCCAGAGGCAGAGCCAATGGCCGACATTAGAGCCTGCTGTGAGGCATGGCCATTACTGGGGCCTCCAAAGTTGGAACCGGAGCCTGCCAAAGGGTTAGGCCGGTGCCGGGGCCAGCGAGTCCAGGATAGGAGCCGGCCATGAGGCAAGGCCACTACTGAGGCCTCTGAGGCCGTGATCGGAGCCTGCCTTGAGGCTAGGCCGGTGCTGGGGCCACCGAGGCCGTGATCAGAGCCAGCTGAGGGGTTAGGCCAGTGTCAGGGCCAGAAAGACCAGATTCGGGGCCTCCCATGAGGCAAGGCCACTGCTTGAGCCAGCAAGGTCTAGATCAGTCCAACGGGTAGCCAGCCACTACTGGGGTCGTCAAGAGTGGGATCAGTATTTGCAACGGGGCATACACAGACAAATATCTCAGAAAAAGAAAAAAAAGAAAAAAAAAAAAAAGAAAAACAGATGCTTCCCCTAATCAGCAATAACTAGGAGGAAAGGGGAAACAGGAAGAGGTCAAGCTATAAAAAGGGCCCTATACTGAAGCAATTCAGGTGACCAATCAGAGGGTATGGAATAGGGGAGGACAGAGCCTCTTTAAAATGCAGGAGGTACATATACAAATGTATCAAAGTTAATCACCAAAGAAGCATGGGATCAAGGGAGGGGGAGGGAATGGGATGGGTCTGGATGAGGGCTAATTGGATGATGTGTGCTTGTATATCCTCTCAAGTCTTTTATTCCAATGTGATATATGATACAATGCACCAATAAAAATAAATTTAAAAAATAAATAAAATAAAATACTAATGCTAATTTTACTGTTTTGTTTCACTCTTACAAGCGCTCTGCAAGGGAAATAAAAGAGGCATCATTTTCCCCATTTTACTGACATGGAAACAGAGACCCAGAGAACACTAAGACCAAGAGAATAACCAAACGACATACTTGATGTAGAGACCAATTGCCACCAGGAGGTTTGCATACATTTTTGCTTTTCTGCTTTATTCTCCATCATATCATAATCCAGCATTCATGAACAGTTGTATATTAAAAATGGCATGACTCTAAAAACAAGCCCTCTTCTTTACCTCCAAAAAAAGAAAAAAGCCATCACCTTTTGCCTAAGTTGCAAAGGGGTCTATCAGATAAACTCTTCCTTTCTACATAGTCCCCAGGTACTCCCAGGTGTGATATTTTGTGCTTGAGGTATTCAGCCCTAAGATCCTTTGTGCACCTCCTGTGTCCTGAGCGTTAGTAAGATATTCTTTTCCAGAGTGAGCAGCAGTCTCCCTCCGTGTGCCCCTCAGTGACACAAATATTCCAAGGGATCCTCAGAGGGCTGTCTCCGAGAGAGAGGTCCTAGCTATTCCCCAGAATTAGCCCGTCTCACCCAGGTCTAGGGCTTGATTCTGCTTTTTTCCATCTTGATTAATTTCACAGTTAATAACACTCCAGACTTGGTGATATATGATGCTCTGTTAAAGACCAAAAAATTTCTTTAACTTTTGTTAATTAAATAGGACATCTTCATGTGGTGAAAGGTTTTGCAAATGAATATAATTCACACAGAATTATGTTGGCAGGAGAGTCTCATGAAAAAACCTCGTAAAGGGCCAAGAAGTGGTTTAAGGGAGACCCAGTGTAGGAAAGACATACTTTAAACAAAAGAAGGAATGAAGAGGATGATACCTACATATTTATAGAAAGAGACACAAAACAAAACAAAATAAACATAGCTTAAGACAGAAATGAAGGGATAAAAGATTAAAGTGCAGATATGCAGGCAAGGATAGAGACACATTCAGGGCAATTATGGGTTATTTACTGAGTGGAATGAGAGTGGTATTCAATAATATTCTGCAGATATTTTGAATTCTATCGTGGTTCACATCACCACGGCTATTATCCAAAATGACTGACCACACAAGTGAGAGGAAGAAAGATTTATTTGCTCAGTTTTTTTTTTCTTTTAGATCTCTGAGCTCTAGTCTATGTCAAGCTCTGTTACTTCTGCAGAGCTCAAGAAATGGTGGTGGAAATCAGGACTCTGCTCTCTTGCCATGGAGGCTACAATCAAGAGGGTAAACCAACAAGAGAATTTTAAAAAGTACAATCCCTAAAGCCACAGCCCCAGGGACCCACCTTCCCTAGCCACACCTCACCTGCCTAGGTCACTGTCCAATAAAACCTATCACAATGGATTTACATACTGATGAGATTACAATCTTCATGATTTAATCACTACATGAGCTCTTCACGAGGTATTCCCTAAGAAGTACTTACAAAAAGATGTCAGCAAGACTTCTAAAGTTGATTCATTAAATGGGTAAATTGAGCACCTTATCATCTCCGTATAAGATACTGTTCTAGAACAAGAGGCACAATTATAAGCAAAACACATGCACAGTCTATTACTGTATTATAATTAGACATTCATTAAACACTGAAGAAGAGAAATAAACATCAAATTCCAAGGTTTTCAGTCCCAGTGATGGATAAATCTATAGGTATAAATTTAACAATTAAACTGCATCAAAGTATAATACAACTAATGAGGGATAACAGAAACCCAACATCTATTTTTCTTTTTCATGACACTGTAAGGCTCAAAGAAGTAGGGGTCAGCCAAACTCACCTATCAAAAATATACCTAGAACCAATATTCATTAACCATGCCTTAAACAAATTACACATTTTCAGTTAGAAATTAAATAGTTGTGGGATAGTCACAACATGTAGAAAGGCATAAAAAATGATACATTTGTGTTCCCATCTCTGATTATCATACTTTTTGATATGATTTATTTTGTGTCCCCTTCATTCTTATGTTGAAATCTCAACCCTCAAGATGATGATATTAGTAGGTAAAGTCTTCCCAAGGTGATTAGATCATGAGAGTGGATGTCTTCATCCTCTTGACCAGGATTAGTGATATCCCTATAAAAGATGATCCAGGGACCTTCTTCACCCCTTCTATCACATGGGGACACAGCAAGAAGCTGCCCTCTCTTATGAAGCAGGCCCTCACCAGATACCAAATCTTCTCATGGCTTGTTATTAGACTTCCAGATACTAGATCAATAAGAAATTTTTTTTTTATTGTTTGAGGCATAGCATCTCTGATACTTTGTTATAGACATTTGACCAAAGAAATTTCATAAGAATAAATATCAGCCACATAGAAAAGTTAAAAAGATAAACTAAGAGCCTTATATGTATCAGTTCCTTTATTTTCAAAATCCGTTGACCTTCCTAATCATCTCATTATGCAAACCTTACACCTCTTATCCAGCAGAGATAATTGAGACTCAAAGGGTAAGCGGACCTCCTCATGTGTGGAAGCTCACACACAGTAACGTAAAAAGTCCCATCCAGGGCATTTAGTTCCATTTTTTTTCAGACATGGCACACTGCCCAAGAGTAAAAATCAGAGAACGAATCAAACATTTTTAACACTGACATTTGGAAAGAGGACAGCACACTTTTACTTCCTCTTTGGTCCTGCTCCTATTCTTCTCATTTTATTGGCTAGGTAATTAGGAGACTTATTTCTGTTCCTTAAGGATTATTCACATGTTCACTCCCACTTCATCTCAGGTCTAAGAAATGTTGGCAGCAAAAGCAGCACACCTGTTCCTTCCTTTTAGCTCTTCCCTTCCTATTCACATCAGCCTCTGAAACTGCCATACTTTGTTAACTCATTGCCATGTCCCTTAACTGGGGACGATGTGCTGCCAATTCACAGTGGTTGCTATGGGGACTGTGATGGCGTAAGGTGACACTCCTTGTTTGGGTAAATGTGACGGTGAATTCTTTATAAGCTAAAATATTAATTTTACCAAACAGAATGCTAGATGGTAAAGCAGAATGAAAATTGAATTGTGCAGAAATCCAACATTAGTACATATTTTTCTTCTTAGTAATCAAGTTGGACTCGACAACCTCCATATGGTCTTTTCCTGCTCAAAGATTTTGTAATTATGGAAGAAGATGAGTAATTGCTTTGCTCAGGAAGAAGCAGCTCACTGGCCTGTGGTTGAGAAGGTTATGATTTAAATAGGGCTCTGAGTCGGAGTGCAAGGTGGTCTTCCGGAAAGTCGTTAAGATCTGGGCTCTCTTCCACAGATCATCCGTGAGGCCTTCCTGTTCCTCAGCCTCAGTTCCACCATCTGTTAAGTAAGAATGAAAGCATCTATTCTCACAGAGAGACTGTAGAGACTTGAGTGAGAAACGTGTGCAAGGCACTCTGTACCTACGAGTTGTATATCAATGTTGTATTTTTTGCTTTCTATTCCCACAAAGATGGATCATTTCACAGCATGAACTCAGGCAAGTCATCTTCTTTTAGGCATGACTGCTTTATTATTTATAAAAATAAGAAGTATTGGAAAAAACGACTTGGCTAGAAGGGATGCAGAAACATGGAAAAATATCTCAAAAAAGAGATATAACCTTACTAAAGTTCTTCTTGCCCAAGACTCCATAATATATACTCTAAAGTGAAGGATTGCAGGCAAATAATAGATATTCATAGATTATACCAATTATACCAATAGATTATACCAATTATAGATTATACCAATTATAATCAAATATATAAAAAATAACCAATTATAATCAAATATGACAAATGAGGAATGAAACAAAGTATTGGGATATTTTTAACAGATATTGGTGAGTGGATAATGTCCACAGGAGGTAGAATGGAACTTCAAATATCATGCCTAAGAATGTTTGTGAATCATTTGTAACTATTATGAAGACATTTTTGTATCTTAAAGTCAAAAGACTTACTTGATTTAGCACCAGAATTCAGGGCAGGGGTCTGAGATGGGGAGATTGTGGACTTTAGGTAGAAATATCTTATGATCACACTTTCCAGTATGTGAGTGAGAGACTTCCATAGAGGCTAGATTATTTTTGTGTTTATGTGGTACTAGGGATTGAACCCACGGGCATTCTATCTCTGAGCTATATCCCTAGCCCTGTTTTATTTTTATTTGAAAACAGGGTCTTGCTAAGATGCTGAGAGCCTCCTTAAGTTGCTGAGGCTGACCTCAAGCCTGCGATATTCCTGTCTCAGCTTCCCAATTACTGTAATTATAGATGTGTACCGCTATGCCTAGCCGAAACTAGATTTTTATTGCTAGAAATGTCCTTTCCAATTTTAAGGAGTATGTTGAGTTTAGACATGGCTAAAGCCTTAGATAATCTGTACATTGCTGGCAGGAGGACAGGTAAGGAAACTGGACTAGGCATTGCCAAGAGTTCTCACCATTAATTCTCAGGTCTTAAGGAGACAATTTCCTGTTATATTTATCTCAGACTGAAAAGTCTAAAATTGATACACCAAAACACCCTCAATGAAAATGAATATATAAATGTAACTGTTTCATGTTTTTTTTTCTCTTCAGGTTCAGTTCAACTGCTAATCGTTGTATATTTGGGAGACATTTTCAGTACATGGGATCTCTAGATGACTATTTATAGATGATATGGTGGATTGGCAGGTTAGCAGCTGGGCAGTGGAAAAGTGAAAGATATTTTGTCCTTGAGTTAAAAGAATTCCACAGGAATTTATTAACCAACCATCATTGTCCCCAGGATCCTACTAATACTGACCTGAAAATAACCTGGTGATACTGAGTACTCAATAAGGTGTGGGGGGTTGTGTAACAACATAACACACAAAAAAATTCAAAATCACCATCTACAGTCCTTTAGCCTAGAGTTATGGGACTTAGAAAAGGGGATCAGGGTAAAGAGTAATATTGGGTGAACATGGTTGGGTACAGTTTTATGCCTCATCAGGCATAGATTTGGTCATCTGCAAAATTCTGTAATATGTTTTTAAAATTTTATGAATAGCCATTACAAAAACAAGCAGACCATTAAGCTTGAACTGTAGACCAAAAAGATACTGGTGGACAAACAAAAGATAAACGTAGCAGGATATGAGGAGCTATATGGCAACATGCACTTCTGGGGATGATGTGAACTTTTTCATCTCATCTCTCTATCTGGTACGCACATCATCTTCAAGGAATTGAGCTTCAGCCAGCCCAGCAACAACCCAGGCTTCTACCAGGTATTTGACCATGAGCACACCATCCCCTTTACTGAGACTCAGTTTCTCCTTCTGAACATGGCCGGATTGGTTGTCCTCTATCAGGGAGGATAGAGCAAGGTCACAAGCAGTCTCACACCCAGGACCAAGGCTCACAACTATTATTCCATAATTATTTTTGCTGTTTATCTGACCTCTGTGATCCTACCAGGATTTAGGACCTGTTTCTTTCCATCTGCTGTCACCAAAGCTTGCAATATCCTAAGGCCAGGCCGTTGGTTCTGGCTACTTGCACATTAGTCTGTTCATTTATCACAATTGCACCAAGCATTGAGTTGGGCTGGCAAATCTTTTTTGATCAGGGCCAGAAAATAAATGTTTTAGGCCACATCGTTGTGCAAAAACAGCCATTGACAATGCATGAGCCAATGGGAGTGGCTGTGTTCCAATAAAACTTTATTTCCAAAAATAGGCAGAGAGCCACATTTGGCCCATGGGCTATAATTGGCAGATCACTGAGCTAGAAGTTAGCCATTACAAGTTGCATAAAATCTGGTATTTGATATTAGAATTCAAACTTCATATTCAATTCATTTTTTGTATTATATATAACTGCCTTCATGCTACAATGGCATATTTGAGTAGTTATGACAAAGACCTTATGGGCCACAATGCCTAGAATATTTATTATCCAGGTCTTTCCAGAAGAAAAGTTTGCCAACTTGTAGTTTAGAATAATAGAAGAGTTATTATTGGGTAATAATTAAGAAATAAGGAGTGAGGCAGATACTGTTTCAAATCCTGTAAAAATGCTATTAATAATAACAGAAATAACCATGTGTCAACCATGTGATAAGCGTTTTCCTAATAATACTTTAAATTACATTTAATGTGCTAATCAGAACAATTATATAACATAATTATTGTTGTACTCAATTTACAAACTCAGAGATAGTTTACCTAAGCCACACGCCAATTAGAATGTAAGAATTCAAACCCAGCTCTATGTGTCGCCAAAGCTCAGATTTAATTAATCTGGATGAGGAAGAATGAGTAAGAATTTGCCCAGTTGGGAGTGAACATTTGAGACAAAGAAACCAGCGTACACAAATATGTGAAGCGTGAAAGCATGTTAATGGAAAAGGGAGGTGCCCTAAGAGGCAGGAGAAAGCTAACCTAGGGAGGGCACCCAGGATGGCCCATGTAGAGGTGGGAGCCCAGGAGAAAGATGGTCCTTGCAGCCCTCTAGCTGGGCTGCTTTATAGATAAGCTATTCAGTTATGGTAGAGAGCATTAAACCCCTGGGATGTAAATTTTTTCCAATTATTAAAAGGATTAGTTGTATCATGACACCCTTCAATATGTCAACAATGACTACTTATGGGTGAGTCACCCCTGGCTTATTGTTCAAGCCCTTTATTGAGCCAAAAAGAGAGTGTTTCGTCCTGTTCAGGATGTGACTCTCACACCGTGGCTCACCTCAGATTTTATTCAGATAAATTAAATAGCCAAAATATTGTCCTGTAGGGGTTACCGTGGAATTGGAGGTATGGCTCATTTAGAAAGTGCAAGGAAATATTATTTTAAAATAAACGTAGGAGTGCTATAGGACAGTTCCTCCAAAGCAATGCCAAGTTCTTCAAAATGTCTACGCTCTGAGTTTCTGTGCACAAACCACGGCAGCCGATGTTAGACATAATAAATCTGTTGCCCACTGAAGAAAGCAAAGGACCTAAGAAGACAACAGCCTTCTTTGGGTCAGGGACATGGTAGAAGACTTATTTTGTCCCATTAAGGCCATAGAATAGGGGTTATACATACAGTAGGAGACCAAGTTGCACCTGTCAGGTGTTCTGAATATAGTGATAAGCCATTTGATTTGCAGAGATCAATCTGTTACAAAATTCTAGCTGGACAAAGAGAGACTTGTATCCTCTTCTGAAGATCATGTTTAGGAAAAGGATCTGCCTTTCCACAGAGGAAGTTTATTACTCAGATCTCCAAGGAAAAACAGATCTCCACTGAAAGTATATAAACACCTTCTGTAACTTGACTCAGAAAAAACAGTGGAATCAGTAGAACTGGATAGTCTCTGAGAGCTTGCTCATCATTTTTTTTTTAATTCCCAAGGAAAATGTTATGACTAAAGAGAATAAGTATATACACATAGGAATTTAGAGAAGTGTGACTCAAAACATATTCTAAAAATACAAAATTATATTCAAAGGAGTGTATTTTATATTAAATTCTACAAAATTGTTGCACTAAATTTAATAATATGCCAGGCATGGTGGCACATGCTTGTAATCCCTGCGCTTGGGAGGCGGAGACTGGAGGATCACAGAGGTTCGAAGTCAGCTGCGCTGGCTTAAGAGACCCTGTTTTCAAATTTAAAAAAAAATATATAAAATTAGGTCTGGGAGTATAACCCGGAGGTAGAAGGGTTTCCATGAACCCCAGTACCACTAATAATAATAATAATAATAATAATAATAATAATAATAATAAAATATGTCCCTTTTTGCTTAATATAGTCTTTAGAGTACATATTATTCCATAACATTGATTCTTGGCATCCACTGAAGATACAGAGGCTCTATTCTGAGAAGTAGCAACTGATATCTTGCAATAATTAAGATCATAACATCTTAAGGGTTGAAAGAGGCTCTTGGGATCACCCTATCTGATTGCTAGCCAGTGCAGATATTTAAATGCAGGGTAATTTAAGGCCATCTGAGTCCCTTCTAACCAAGAATCTGTGATGTCAGACTTCACTGAATCTGCTCCACCAAAAAGCTGCAGATTAAGGATAGAAAGCTTATTATTATTTTTTCCCTGAGAGGGGGATGGTACTTGGAACATGCAAAATCTCAGAAGTCATTTATCCACTTTACTCAATGGAAAGTTCAATCAAGTCATTGAGCTTCATGCAATTCATCCCTATAGAAAAAAAAAAACAAAAAAAAACAGTCTCTGGGCAGCTCTCAGCATGGATTAACTCATCAAAGTTCCACAAAAAGTCTTTTCTGCACATAAACATGGTGAGACATACTAATAGGAGCTGTGTTTGATATACAGAGCATATAACTCTTACATATAAAATCTCTCCCCTGATTCCTTCCCCAAGATATGCCCCCTCTCAGACCGAGCAAGTGGAGTCTCTTGTTTCTTGCTTTGCTTGCTCTGGAACATTTGGGAATTTCCTTTTTAAAAATTATACTTTATTGTTGCGTTCTAATCTCACATCATAATGTAGTTTAGAGTGATAGGGAAATACATGTGCACAGTCCTTGGTGAACATATGTAGATCCTTGTTATATGAGTGTTTATGACTTGAGTTCAGATAGTTATGGTTGTGCAAATGTCTTCATTACACAAAAGCATCAATAGAGATATGGTTATAAAATTAGTCACTGCCAAGGGTTCTACCTCACTCCTTCCCATCTTGTCAAAATAATATTTGGCTGTTGTTGCTTAGGCTGTCAGTGGTTTTGTAAAATAATTCGAGCATCCTTTTATCAAATGAAACTATAATGCATCTCACCTGCAAAGTGAAATCGTAGTCCTGCGAAAGCTGCATGGCATCATGAAGTCGATGGGATGGGAGTGATACTAAGGTTTGCTGGAATCACAGTCGAAGCCACTGGCAAATGAGAGTTTGTCTGAGTTAGACCAATTAACAATTGCAAAAGAAAAAAAAATCAACATGGAGGATGATTAGAAGCTTCAAAAAAGAAATATTTGAATATCAAAGGATTAAGAAGAGCCTCGGGGAAAAATGATGAATCTCTCAAATATTTTTACAAAAATTACCTTTCCTCCTAATCATGATATGAAAGTTAAATGCAAAGTGAAGGATTTCATTTCATTTGATCATAAAATTTTGTCAGAAAAATTACCGTTAAAAAATCAAGACCTGGCTCATTTTCTCATCATTTTATGAATTAGCATGCAGTTAAAATTATCAAATAAATTCTGACTCTGTAAGAGAAAATAAATTTATTTTCATGCCTTTTTTTAGTTTCACTTGGCAAACTGAATTTCTTGCATGCTATTTGATGTAGATTCACTTTAGAGCGTATCTGATTTTGGAAAAGGAAGTCGCATAATAATCAGGGTGGTTAAGGTTGGGTATAGAATCTGGAGCCAAAATATCGGGTTTTGGATTCAAGTTCTGAATTTCACTGTGAAAAATGGGAAAGTTGCACAAATTCCCTGTGTCAAGGTCCTTCACTGAGAAAATGAGTTCATGGGAGTCCTCTTTAGCAGAAGATTGTCAATGAGGCAAGGAACAGTGTATCAACATGCATCTAATCCTCTTGTGTACTTGGTCTTATTTCATGGGCATGGGTTCCAGGTTTTCTAAGTAGAGACAACTGGTTTCATTTATTTTTTAGACGCTGCTTTTGGATACACTGTCTCCTTCTGTTTTCCTTATTTATATCCTTGATCTCAATTTATCATCATTTATTCCCAGAGGACTTCCTTGGCCATTACTTATGCTACACAAGATGTGTGGTCTTTCACCACAATCCTTATAAAATTAGTGAATAGTTCTGTAACTTCTCTACCTCAAATCTTTATTTTCCTAGTCTGCTTTACAGATACATAACTCTTTCACCAAACACACACACACACACACACACACACACACACACACACACACACACTCCATGTACATGCTCACCCTCATCGCTTTCTTTTTATTAGTTATCAAAGAACAACCCTAATTATTATCACTAAAAGAATGTTTGCCTCAGTGAGGCAGGCTGGTACTGGAAAACAAACCTTGAAGTGAGAATTCTCTACCAAGTCTGCCATTGACTGGAAGTGTGAACAGCTGGAGTGGAGAAATTGGATTTGTTAGACTCTTCAAGCTCTTTCAGCTGCAATGACATACAATTTGGGGTCATCTCAAACTGAAGTGCTAAACCTGGAAGAGACCAGACTGTGTCTTTTTTCTCAAGCTGTGACAAGAAGTTGCCAAGAACTAGTGAATGAAACTCATGGTTGAGTCCCATCCAGCCTGCTGGTTGAATATGTGGGCCTGATGTTTTTGAACTTAGATCAACCTGGAATTTCCATGATCTCCTTATAGATTTTCAACAAAGCTTTCTGGGGCCACCAAGCTCTGATTGGGGGCATAGACCTCTGGCGGTGTAGCCTGAGTTTCCAAAGGTCTCTCATTGCCCTACTATTGGAGCCATTTGTTATGAGCTGACATCTACCAAACAATATAGTAAAAAAAAATGTTTCTCATATATTATATAATTTAATTTATGCACAGACTCAGTGAAGAGTAACTATTGTCTCTGTTTTTTATTAAGACTATTGGGGCTAAGAGAGATGTTTAAAATTCTGGAAGTTTCCTTGGTGATAAATTAAAGAAATCAAAATTCCCATTTCTGCCTCTTTGGCTTTAGTATTCCTTTCTTAAGGATCGCATTTGAGGATCTCCTGAGTTGTACTCCTGGTATTCCATGGGGCTCACTGTCTCACAATATTTTGTAGTATGGATTTCTCTTCTTTTTGGTCACTTTGCTACTTCTGTGTCCATTGTGGATGGAGGTGGGTGTCTATTGAGATGATGTGCAAGTTTTCTAAAGATCTACTGGCATGCAAGACAGTAGTTATAAGAGTTGGAGTGGCAAAGTCACTGATAGTTTAGGCTTTAAACTGCCAGCTTTGAAGCCCAGCTATGGTACTTAGTAGTGGGGTGGCCCTCGGCAAGTTATCTAGCGACGTGCTGTTCTCTGTCCTCATCTGTAAAATGTGACACGATACTTCCTATGTCAACAATTGTGGTCCAGTAATTAGGATAGTAATTAGTACAGTTTTGGCATATTCCATACTCAATATTAGGTGTGTTAATATCATTGTCCTACTCAATTTTGTCTTTGAAATGTCCCGTACATAGCTGATTTCCTAATATTACTGTCCTGATCTGTTGACATACAACCAGTCCTTGCAGAATTCCTGGGCCATTAATTCATATACATATGAATTAATATATATCAAATACATATATTTTGTCATAACAATAAATCACTTTCTAGTCTTTATATTTCTAGGTGTTATTTTGGTATTGCAGATTTTATATACAATGATAAGACCATGACTCAAATGATATTTTCTCTATATTATGTTTTCCAATATCTACCTGTTGGATTCTTAATCTCTGGCATTTCATTAGGAGCTTAAAATTAAGTAAGCAAATAAACAAGAAAAACCCCAGTGCCTCACAAAATAGCAAAATCTCCTAACATTATGTATTCTATACTAAATTTCTACTTTAAATATTTATCAAGGATATTTACTAATTTAATGTCTAATTTCTTTGGGTGACTTAGACTGAAGTGGCATGAATCTTATTTTTATAGGCTATTTTTACTTATGTATGAACCAATTTATTGGGTTTTTTTTGTTAACATGTCATCATTCTTATTTTTATTTTCTCATTGGTAATGTAATTATACATCACAGTGAGATTCAAAGTGATATATTTATATATACATACAAACTTTTGTACCCATTCTTTGGGCTTCTTCATTTCCTCAGCTACTAGGATACTGAGAGCCATATTTGATATCAGTTGTGATAATTTTTTTTTGGTGGTACTGGGGTTCCTGAAAGCCCTTCTACCTCGAGGCTACACTCCCAGACCTATTTTTACATTTTTATTTGGAAACAGGGTCTCCTAAGCCAGCGCACGCGACTGGCTTTGAACCTGTGTGATCCTCCAGTCTCTGCCTCCCAAGCGCGGGGATTACAAGTGTGCGCCACCACACCTGGCAAATTTATAAGAACACAAGATCTGTGTAATTTGAAATTTCCATCATCATGAATTTTCCATATTATTTAATAATTTTCTAATTTCAGTGAACTTGTATTTTCTCATTTCATTGAAAATTTTTGGCAAATCTTTTTACATCCACAATGGTATAGACTAGAATAAAATAGAATGAGTTAATATAGTGAAGAAATTGTGGAGGCCCTAGGATTGAGTTGTATACAGTCATGCACTGCACAGCAACAAAATTGCCTAAACAACAACACATTTCTCAAAATGTCCCCCCATCAAGTGACACATGACCCATAGATGGTTTTAGGAGAAACCTATGAACCTACTAACCCAATCATTTCTGACTTCTATAAATAGTGTTTTGTGATGTCTCAACATAATATTTGTTTTAATAAGTGTCTGTTTTATTGAAAGCGAACACAAGTCTGATGTATTAGTAATAATAGGAAAAATATGTTGTTCTTATACTTTTAAAAAATAAAAATGACATTTCTTGATTGTCCACCTCCCCACCTTTTCTTCCTGTCAATAGTAGCTGTTTACTCAACAAATACTGCACCTGTCTGCCTCACCTCTCATGTGACAGGTCCCTGATGGCTAGAAGTGCTGTTACTTCCAACTGCATTTAATATTTAATTTATTATATAGCTCTCCATTCCTGCTTTTTTTTGATGACTGTAGAGTTTAAAATGATTATTGCTAAAGATTTTACAGTATTTTTTCAACTTGATAGCTACAAAAAAATCCCTCTCTAAAGCATTTGAGGGGAAAAAAAAATCCACGATAAAAAACTTTGCAGGATTAAAGATCTGCTCTGCTCACTCCCTAGCTCTCTTCATTGTTGGCTTCACATAAACACAGCGCCCTTATTTTTCAAATAGGCTTTCACTTAGAAAACAGATAAGAGGGATTCAGTTCATTTCCACAAATACTGGGAATCCAGCATCGGTCAGGCTGATGATAAAATGTTAAAAAATAATCATGTTTCCTGCCTCAGAGGAGCAGCCCATGGGTTAGTGCCAGAGAAACATCGGAACATTTTTCAGTATGATGTGATATGCGCTCAGTTTCTGCTTTTTAATGGAAGCCTGTACTTCCTTTTGATAAATAAACACCTTCCACCATCCTTTACTGTTATTTGTAATTTAAAGAAATAAATGCTACGACTAAACACTGAACTGATGGTAATTTTATTAAAATGCATTTTTCAAACCAGGACTGTCGGAGTCTCTGAAAGGCAAGTTCCTTCCTTTTCAGCCCGTACCTTTTAACAATCATCGTAAGTCAGATAGCTTGGGGGGCAGCAGAGGTCTTTTTGGAAGCTAAAAAATTATGCAAAATGTCACATTAAAATAATAAAGAAAAATTACTGGTACTATGACTATTTGCAGCTACCTATTCTGTCTCTAACCAGGGAACCTAAATGTGTGGCCTTTGTCCTGAGGAATTTATGGACAAAGTCAGGGTATTTTAGATTTGAGTAAGATCTTAGAGACCACCATGTATTCAACTTTGTGGTTTTTTGTTTGTTTGTTTGGTTGGTTTTTTTTTTGTGTGTGTGTGGATCTGGGGATGGAACCCAGGGGAATTCGACCTCCAAGCCACACCACCTACCCTATTTTTTTATTCTTTATTTTGAAACAGAGTCTCACTAAGTTGCAGAGGGCCTCACTAAGTAGTAGCTGAGGCTGTCCGCGAACCGTGATCCTCCGGTCTCAGCCTCCCAAATGCTGGGATTACAAGCGTGTGCCACCATATCCAGCTTCAACTGTGTGTTTAAAAATAAAACAAACTATGTTTCTAAGAGATACAAAGTCTTACACAAGGTTGAGACCAAGGATTATGAGCAAAAATCTAGTATTTAGTGCTGTTTTCTTTCCTGGTCTATGATAAAACTCCTACAAATCTTCCAACCTTTCTTCAGATATGACTTTATCATCTGTAACCTGTTCTAGATTTACTGATTTATTTGGCACTGAGGAGTGAAACCACAGATGTTCTGCTACTCAGCTACATGCCCAGTCCTATTTTTTTTTTTTTTTGAAAAAGGGTCCTACCTAGTCACCAGGCTGGCCTTAAACCTGTGATCCTTCTGTCTCAGCACCCCACATGCTGGAATTACAGGCACATGTGTGCCACTGTGCCCTGCTTCTAGTTTAATTGAATACATCATCAGTAATATAAATGTTCTGTCTCGCTGTTTGGAGCCTACTGCTTGTCACTATAGAATAAAACAACCAAGCTTTGGTGCTTTTCTGTCTGTGTGTGAGTCTCTATTCCTCCGATTTGCAACTGTGTCTCCCCCTACCATAGCACCCATAATGGGAGAGGGTTGATGGCGTAGGATAAAGGAGAAACTCCTTATGCTTCTTCCAGCCAAAGTCATGACAGACTAAATACAGCAGGAGAGCTTCAGGCAATGCAAAGAATATGAAAGTAGGAATTATATTTGTAGCATTTGGGGGCTTCCACTGAACCAACTGCCACTGAACCAAACCTCCCTGGACAGGTTTGCTGTTGGTGAGTTTAGAACAGTGCTGGTCCACAATCAGCTCTAGAGGACTATACCTTGAGTCTGTCTGTTCCCAGGCAGGTGGCTAAGTCATGGTGACAAGGATAATGTTCCAGAAAAGGAAGAGGAGGCAGCCACATATGACCATGTCTACAATGCTTCAAAATTCAGTGTGCTTCTCATGCTCATTGTCTTACTTGGGTTTGTCCCAAACTTATAAATCACATCATTTTACAAACATCGCATGGCTGAGATAATTTGGCCTGAATGGCCAGTCCATGGCCGGCAGTATATCTAACAGTGAGAAAGACACAGAGCAAATACGTTTTCAATTACCCAACAAACATTTGTTAGCCACAAAGGTTCATGTCTGGAAAAAAACAAAGCAGCCCTGAGACATAAATAGCTACTCTTTTAACATAGATCTGGCGTCAAAGCTGGAGTAACTCAAGAGAATTTATAGATCTTTTATTTTTATTTTTATTTTATTTTACTTTATTTGGTACTGGAGATTGAACCCAGGGCTATTCTACCTCCAAGCCACACTCTCAACTCTCTTTTTTTGTTTTGAAACAGGGTTTCACTAAGTTGCTGAGACTAGCCTTGAACTTGTGATCTTCCTGTCTCAGCCTGCCGAGTCCTCAAATTACAGGTACGTGCTAACACACCAGGCTGTAATTTTGACAAACAAAACAAAAATACATTTTAGGATTTGGGACCAACATAAAGTTGACTGAAAGGAAAACAATTTGAATCTAGGTAAGTTTCACAGTGATTTAAATCTTTATATAAATTGTGTGTCATTAAATATAATAAGTAATTCTTATAAATATAACATTTCATGTATAATAAAAAGATGTCTGTTGTTACAGAAAAATAGATGAATAGAAAGACTCTTCAATAAAGATAATCACAGTTCAGGAATAAAGAACTATTAGTACCAAAAGGCAAAACCCAAGCATCCCCATCTATGTGGAGACAGCTTAACATACATTTTGTACATTGAGTGATAAAAATAGTATCTGAAGGGTTAATCTTTCAAACCCAAACTTGTAATTATGCAATCATCTCCCCAGGGCATTAGTTCACTAAAAACGGAGATTTTTACAATATGTCCTTTGACTTTTTCTGAAATGGCTTAAGGTGACTTGGCAGTTAAAACAAGTAGGAAGAATAACATGTAAGGTTATTTGAAAAGGCATTTGGAAAAAAAGCAGATAGAATTGTCACTTTTGAGCACTTGAGTTGAAAAGTTTACAGTATAGGATAATTAGTTTATTTTCCAATGGCTAAACTATAAAGGGAAACATTTGAATTACCCAATATTAGAAAACATACAAATTCATCTATACAGAAAATTCTTTCTGGACCTTAACCCTAGCATGTACACCTACATTTAAATAAAACCAAATAAGTAGACATCACTAAGCATATTTTATCTATGACTGAAGTTTTATAAGATATACATAAATGCTCTTCCCAGTAGAGACTCACACACTGACCTTTCATAAATGTAGAGGATATGACATTCCATCATAACTTGGGGTAGGCACTTTTGCATCAAGCTGATGGAACGGTGTCTAAATGCTATTTCCTTACACCCAACTTAATGATTGAAGAGATCCTGGAAATTTGAGATAAAAGGCTAGTTAGCGTGTCCATTAGCCTACCTTCATTAAATGGAAGAAGGTGCTTGACACTCACTTTGAAAAAGTATTATATTCCTTTCAAACTCATATGGATTCTTTTTATAAGCATTCTATGATATTTCTATAAGGAAATGTATCATCTATTTTATTCTCATATTCAAAACATGGTTTTCAGAATCAAAAGGCATGGGGTGATAAATGGGATATCATACTTTGTAATGTACAGTTGTGTGTGTGTATGTGTGTGTGTGTGTGTGTGTGTGTGTGTGTGTATTACTGGGGAGTGAACCAAGGAACATTCTACCTCTGAGTTTTACTCCTATCCCTTATTATATAATACAGAGTCTATCTAGGTTACTGAGAGTCTTACTTTGTTGTTAAAACAATCTTTGCACCTGTAATCCTCCCAACTCAGTCTTCTAAGTATTGGTAGGTACTGCAGGCATGCATCACCACACCTGGTCAGTTTACAGTTTTTAAGATGAGTTTCTGTCATAGAGTAGTAAAGCCAGTGACCATTATTCCTGCTTTAGTATGATGAACAAAATGCTTTACCAATAAGGCTGCAGTTACCTCCCTCCCTTTATCCATACTCTTTGCAGTGTGACTTTATAGTTCTCCCCATCAAGATAAAGAGTTCATTGCCCTACTGCTATCAGTGTGTTAGTCTTGGGATTTGCTCTGGACAAATACTGTATGATTGAAATGACTCTGTTGGTTCTAAGCCCAGAGCTCAAGAGACTTTCCCAAACTTTGTTGAGGTTCTTGGAACCTGCTGCTACCCTGTGTGAGCAAACTGGGTGTGGGTGACCTGCTGGGTGATGGAAGATGCTGGTCCTAGGCCTGTGCATCCACAGCTGATAGCCAGCCAATCTGTAGGAGCAGAGTGGCTGGCAAAGTGAAGGACAGCTTCCTGTAAATGCACAAGGGAGCCCAGCCAATACCATAACTGCTCAGCCGAACCCAGCTTAATTTGCTGACCAACAGGACTGTGAACTAAATAAATGGTTATTGTTTTAAGCCACTAGGTTTTGCATGGTTTGTTTTCCAGTGATGGTGGCAATTCACATTAAGAAATTGCCAATAATAGCACCTTATATTTATATAGAACTTTTTCATTTATAAGGCATTTTGCATGTAATATATCAATTGCCTCCTATCTTGGGTCCCTTTATTTAATAAAGGCACATAGCCACAGTTCCAAGATGGGGTTTTTGGTAGCCTTAGGAGAAGCAGGAGGCCTGTAATATAGTAGCTGTACCACCGGATATTCCATACCTTATATTCTATTGCAAGGTTGCTCAAATATAGTTACATTTTCATCCTTCCTAAGGAGAAATTCTAGAAAATATTTCTAATTGTTTCCTAATTTTTCTTCCCTTTAAAATCTTACTTCTATAGGTATATACTAGATATCTATTTCTGTACAGTATGTAAACCTATGCTATAAATATAAAAACAATAAGATGTTTTCTCTACATAAGAACTGTTTCACCCGTTTGGAGGAACAGATTGTTTTATATGCTCTGTTGATACCACCATATGCATCTTTTTTTTCT
The DNA here is from genome assembly GCF_963383645.1 of Muscardinus avellanarius. Taxonomy (NCBI): domain Eukaryota; kingdom Metazoa; phylum Chordata; class Mammalia; order Rodentia; family Gliridae; genus Muscardinus; species Muscardinus avellanarius. Next base: position 16,994,233 of record NC_137799.1, read on the forward strand.
TTCTGACCCCGGAATTGTAAAATTATTTGCACTAGGTCACAAAGCTTAAGAACTGCAGGCCCCAGAGGTTTACTCAGAGCACTGAACTCCAGGCCAATCACCCTGAGTTCTCTATCTGAGTGCCCGGGTTCAAATGTGCATTTAATCTAAGGTTGGATAAATTGAATCGTCTATCTTTACAACTCTGGGGTGAAAACCAACTAATTAAACTGCTTGTAGTTGTTACAGTGAAAGAGGGAAAGGCTCTATAAAGGCGTAATAATCACGCTGACAGAACTGGAAGATGCTCTTTGCTTCTGAGTGTAGAGAGACTGTTCTTCAGAGGAAGAAAATTCATTCTCCAAAGCCATCCATCCAGTCTCCCCTTAAATTCACTCAGAATGCATTTCTTTAAGGATTTATAAGACAGAAAAGAAAATAGCAGCAAGACAGATGAAAACATTTCCTTGATACAGGCGTAAAACTCTAAGGACCAGAAACACGGAGGGGAGCCGCAGCCAGGAAGAGACGGGAGAAGATTAAATGTGTACTTGTCACTAATCACTATATTCAACCTTTAGGAATGCTCTTTGTGAGAAAAGGCATTTGCAGAGAGAGAGAGAGAGAGAGAGAGAGAGAGAGAGAGAGAGAGAGAGAGAGAGGCAGAGAGAGAGACAGAGAGAGAGAGAGAGAGAGAGAGAGAGAGAGAGAGAGAGAGAGAGAGAGGCAGAGAGAGAGACAGAGAGAGAGAGAGAGATCATAAAGAAATGTGAAACCGACTCTCGCCACATAGTTCACAGGAGGAGATGCGATGGTGATTAAGCTCCGAAGTGGCTTGCAGCCAAGTGCGGAGTTGTCCGTGTGCAGTCAGTTTAACCTGACCTTGGCTGAAGAAGCAATTCATCCTATGCACATGAGGAAAGGGGCTTGCACCCAGCTTCGCTGTCAACACATCAACCAGCATCTTCTCCACATCACACTGTTTAATTCTCAAGGACCTCAGAGTCTCCCTGATTACTAAGCCTTTATAAACACATTCCTAACCTGGTTCCCACCCAGAGGCTCCTGTTTGAAGGGCCTCTCTCTCTTTTCACTCAGGTCAAGGTAATTAAATGAGAAGTGATTTCTCCATAGCCAGTGATTTCCCACATAGAGAAGGAATAACAGATGGTAAAAATATTTACAAAATTACATAGATAGATAAATGATGTATACAAATTAATATAGGGAGGGACTCCAGATATAAAGCAGTTTTATTACATTAGAGAAGTTGAAACTGAGTCTTCGAGACAGAAGGTGATTTTTCCAAAATCCACTAGTTGAGTGGGAAGCAGCACATATTTGTTTTGTGCTCTTTGCACACCACCTGATCTTACCTCCTGCAAAACAGTGGTCTGCTGCCCTCTCAAGTGTGGATTTAATTCTTGCACAGTTACTTTAGGGAAATAAAAAAAAATAGGAAGTTCTTATGGAATTACCTGTTGTCTCTTTTGCATCCAGTTTATTTGCAAGAAGAACCCTTTTGCTACAGAAATGATTTTGTATTCTCCCATCCCAGCATAAATACCTACTCAATTTCAGAGATAATTCAGGAGAGGACTGACCTGGAGGTCAGTAGAGTGGGGGAGGCAATGGAGCACTCTGTCCTTTCATCCGCCTAGGGTATAAACCCTCTTCAAACAGTACCAGGTACTCAAATACCAAGCACTCTCCTGAATATCTTCTTCCCATGTTTTTTATCATTGTTGCACAAAGTGTTGTTTCCAATGGACATTTATTTTTTATGGGATGCCTAAATACTAGAGAAGCCCACAATCAATCAATCTCTCTCACTTTCTCTCCCTCTCTCTCTCTCGCTCTCTCTCTCTCTCTCTCTCTCTCTCTCTCTCTCTCTCTCTCTCCCCTATCTTTCTGCTCTCTTTTGCTTATCTCTGATACCCTTTTTGGCTCATTTAGAAATTCATCTCCACAATTGTATAGGTCAATTTTTCTACGCCCTATATAAAGCTTGCTTTTTTATTTGACTCTACAACTTTCTTTACATCCCCTTTCTTATCTCATCCCACAAGGACAAAATTATTTTGGTTGATTCAAGTCTTCATGTTTTTTTCTCATGGGCCTTCTCATACCTAGATTCTTTAAATTTATTTCTAAACTCACTAGCCTGGATCGAGGGTGAAGAATTTAGTTCAATCATTGTCTTGATGGTTTATTTTGACCAAACTGTATTATATGGTTCCTAAGCCCTATCCCTGCCCACTGAGCTCCTTCAAAAGCTCTGCTTCTTGTTCTGGCACTTTCTGTAAAACATTAGGAAATTTTTTCACTCATTGCCTTAAGTGTCTCCACTCATGATTTGAGGTGGTGTGTTACAATAGTCAGCTATTCATCCATCCACTTTGCAGACAGTAGTCTATTTGGGGAAGGTTACTGGTATCTGTTTAAGTGATCTCCACAATGCCTTCACAGAGAGGCCATATGAGGTCACCTCCTTACCAATTCCTGAACAAGCAGAGGTGATTCATTCAAGAAAGGCAGCAAATCATTCCAGCTAGAAACTGTGGGGGCTGGGAGCAGCTGCTGAAGATATGCGTTTTGGAAAGGGACACCAAGGGGAGCAGAAGGAAGAAGCTACAGATCTATCATTTTGCAAGTTCTTCCCATAGCTTCCCATGGTTGAAAATAGACAGGGAACAGTACAGAAATAGCAGCACCTACTTAAATTCACACTCTCTTGCAACCTGAGCTCCCAGAACAAGATGTGCTTGCAGGTAAATGCTCCAGCTACTAGGATCTTCAGGAAAGGAATCCTGACCCTTAACATTCTCTTAATTACCCAGGTGTATTTTCCTCTTAGATAGAGCACACTGATAAGGACAGGCTTGGGCTTATTTTTGTGTGTGACCTACATGAGGATTTCTGTTCTTTTTGGGTTCTGGTCTCCCTATCCATGAATTCACAGGTTTGGTATTGAAAGTTTGCAGTGGTTCTCAGATTCTGGATCCAGAGATTTCCTTAAGAATGTTCGACCTGCCTCTCCCTATGACCTCATTCTTCTCATCTCTCTCTTTATTGCGGCACCATCCCCTTTCATCATTCTTCTACAGGAGAAGCAGTGATCTGTGATCAGAGATGTGATGTTGGCCACAAAGATAGCATCCAGTGATGCCCAGGCGCCAGTCTCAGGCTGAATACTCACCCTTCACCCTAAGGACTCCAGGGGCAGAGGTAACTCTGGATTTTATGGAGGACGCCAAGCCAGAGGAATTCAAGTTAAGTGCCCAAGTGAGACAGTGTTGTGAGATCAGGCAGGATCTTCAACCGCTGCCTCTTGACCCAAGCCTTTCTCAGTCCTGTTACATCTTCCCTCCCTCACTGTCCTTATACGCCAATTTGTTTTATCTTGGGCACCCTGACCTCCCTTTTTCTTACAGCTTTCTTTTGCACAAATGTCCTTTTATGTAATTCATGTCTATGATGAACACTAATTCACGGTCCTTGTTCCTCAACTTCATTCTTCACCATGATTTGTTCCTCTTGATTTTTTTCTCTGTCAGCCCTTTCCATCCTCTGATCTTCTGTGCATCCTCCTTCCTCTCTCATCATCCTTGTATTTTGTTTATCTCACATGCTCTCACAGATTTTTACTTCACCACAAGTTCCCTCTGCCTCATCTTCTTTTCCCCTCCCCTCCTCTCTTCATCATTGTAGTGTAATGGAAATGGTACCATACTCTTGGAGGTAAGATATATATGCTGAGATGTACAATCTGTGAATTTTGGACAATGAACTACCCCTCAATATGAAATTTACTCATCTTTAAAATAGGGCAGTAATCAGTATTGTACAAAATGGGTCATATCGATAGAAGATTATATCTGTGAAGAAACCAGATTATGAGAAATAAGACTACATACAGCAGCTCATAAATCATCAGTACTATAGCGTCATTCAAGGGAAGAGCACTTGCCTAATACATAAAAGGCCCTGGTTTGATCCCCAGAACCAAATAAACATTAAATTGGCTGTTACAATAATCATCATAATTTTCATCATTTACATAAACAACAAGGAAATGCTAGTCCTTATCTTCCTTATCTATATGTTCATTTTCCTACCTGAGTTCCACGTCTGTTTTTCTTGGATGAGGGGTAATGCCCCTGTCATATTCTCATAACTTCCTGAATGCTTCCTCTTAGAGCTTGTCCCACTCTGGTTCACAATTGCCTCTGTGACCTTCCTTTTGTCTTCTCCACCTGAAACAGGGACCCTGCCTTGTTCACCACATTTCTCCAGGGCTTAGGACCATGTCACAGTGTGATGGGTACCATGGCCAGCACTAGGGTAAGGTGGGTGAGCTGCTCATATCATAACATCGAAGGAGGCCTTCACTCAGAGATAATGGCTTACAATAGATACTCAGTAAAAAAAAAAATGAACTATGCAGCTTGGTGTGTGGATTCTTTTCTGCCATATGTCCCCTTTTATTTTCTCAATCACACCAGTTTTTCATTAATCTGCCTCTCTACCTCTCCCTCTTTTCCATTATCTCCTCTCACCTACACCCATTCTGGTCCTACTCCTTCCCTTTAGTGGCCTTGGTCTTCTCTCTCCCTTTCTCAATTCTTCCTCTCTATTTCCTCCCCATACTTTTTCCCGTAGGCCTTCCTCATCCTTGCTCCATCTACATTCTTGAATATGGAAAACTCTGTTCTGTCTGCCTCTTCCTTTATTGATTTATATGGGGCTATTTTGTCCCATACATGGGACATACATGAAGGGAAAGGATTCCTTTGATACTCCAAAGGATGGTCCTGGGCACAAGAGACATGGACAGCTTGTCTTTTGTTTGATGTGGGCAATTTTATTCCCATTTTGTTCCCATAGGTTTTTAAACAGCTCTAGAGCTCTGAACTCAGAACATCTGAGGTAGTGTATCCTCTCTCTCCTAAAAGTGCACAGGCATTTTTGTTAAGTCTTTCACAACCTTTCCCTGTATTTCACTGAACAGAGGTCACATCATTAGATGAGGCTTGAGTTCATACTGAAAAGGTAAAATTGTTAAATTAAGAACAGATCTAGGTTCAGGTCTTTAAATAAAAGTGAGAGGCAGAGGCTCATACTGAACTACTTCCTTCTTTGTATCACCTGTTTGTGGTACCCTCTGCTTTGTAAGGTCAAAACCTTTTCAAACACATCTACCACTTGAGCTATACTCACCATTAATGGTACAATCACGTCTCTAATTAGCATATCTTCCCACCTTAAATCACCTTAGGGAATTTTAAACTTTAAAAGCATCTATCGAATAAGGTGCAGGTGGCTTTTAAGATTATAGAAACTAATACCTAAGTTTGCATGAACAATTTGTAGAAAAACAACATATGTTACAGAAAAAATTTATCCTCAGATCGGTGTCTCCACCCAGAGTTCCTATGACTAGTAGAGGTTCTTCACATTAGCTAGAGTGTTTGATTTGTAAATAATGAAAGCACACCCAATATTTAATCACTCATGTTGAGGGGAGTTAAATTCAAGGAGATTAAAATGTATATTTTTAGAAAGCTGTATAGTTTTGGAGACATAAGTTCTGTTTGAGGAAGAATAAGGCAGTGCTGAACTGAGTGATATCAAGCAAAAAGAAAATGGGGACCATATGAGGTGTAAGAAATATCTAATCTTTAGTGCAAGACGAAGCTTCTGCATCTTCTCTGAAGGGAAATTTGGCCATATTTAACAAAAAATTTAAATACGTGTATAATTTGACCTAGTGTCCCCATACCAGTTATATGTTTTATAAATACATTGGTACCTCTATATATTTATAAATATGTTGATATATTTTATAAATACATTGATATATTTTATAAATATATTGGTACATTTATCATTCAAGGTAAACAGCACAGCAATGCTGAAATAAAAAAAAGATGATTGGAAATGACCTAAGTACCCATCAGTAGAAGAAATTATGTTACACACCTGCCTTGAAAGAACTTGAAGCATCCAAAAAATAATTTTATGCACCACTATAGTAAATTTCTCTAAAACCAGATGTGAATGGCATGCAAAGTATATTATCACCATATTTATCTCTTCCAGTTGTTCAACTAAACACTAACTAGATGCTACTCTGAAGCAATTTCGATGTGATTGAAGTTCCTAATCAGTTGACTTTTAAACAATCAAAAGAAAGATTATTCATAGTGGCCCTTATTTATTTTTTATTTTTATTTATTTTTTTTTCATTAGCATCAGGCCATTTATTACAAAACACTATACACTTTCCACTGCAGGCGGGTTATATATTGACAGCAAATTTCTGCAGATAAGACAGTGAATAAACTCTCCACTCCATGTTGATTAGGATAGTTTTTCTAGTTTTAAATATTAGCCAGACACAGAAAAAGGTTGGACTGTAAGGCCTGGGTGCACAGTCTTGATGGAACCAGTTAGTTCTGTGCATTTCACTGATCCTTGGTCTGAGGTGGGGACACTTCTTCACTGCCTTCATAGTTTTCTTGTGCTCGTCGGCCACTTCTCTGAGGGTTGTTCGTGTGATGTGCCGCTGGGCCTGTGTATGGCTGTCCATGCACATGGTTATTCTGTTGATACTGAGATCCAGGTGAATGGGGGTATAATGGAGCATCTTCAGGTGGAGGAGACTCATGCTCATCAGGGGCATCTTGGTCATCAGGCTCCTCCTCTGGACAGAGTTCACAAGCTTTTGCAAGTGTCATCCAAGCACTATGGGATCTCTCTAAGAAATAGCCATTTGAAGTTTCATTGCTTTGTATTGGGGGAGACCAATTGTTGTAAGTGTACTGAGGATTGCCAGTGTATGGTCTTCTTTCAAACTCATCTCCAAGCCATTCCACTGCCCAGGTCCACTTTCTTTTTAGATCGCCATTGCCCTGCAGGATTTGGTAAGCAACAGGACAATTACTAAACAGAGCCACCATACATTTTATACATTGGTATGCTCTTTTTTGATAGTGATTCTTTGGTTGTTACTGGGGTTCCTGGAAACCCTTCTACCTCTGGGCTACACTCCCAGATCTATATTTTTATATTTTTATTTGGAAACAGGGTCTCTTAAGCCAGAGTGGCTAGCTTTGAACTGGGCAATCCTCCTGTCTCCGCCCCCAAGCACGGTGATTACAAGCCTGTGCCCAGAGTGGCCCTTATTTAATCACCAGAAAGGCCTTTAAAAGCATCTGGAGCACTCATTGTGGCAGATGTCATCAGTGAGGAGGATCTTTTAGTCTTCCTTTCTGGCCACTACTTGTGCTCTAGGAGTTCCAGTCTGTGCTTGTGAGGTTCCAGTCTGCTTATAATCTTCATTTCCTTACATTTTTCTTCATTTTGGTGTTAGGTATTAAACCAAGAAGGTTTCTACTTCTCTACTTTGTCTCTCTCTCTGTGTGTGTGTGTGCGCGCGTGTGTGTGTGTGTGTGTGTGTATGTGTGTGTGTGGCACTGGGGATGGAACCCAGGAACCTTCTACCTCTGAGCCACACCCCAGCCTTATTTTTATTTTTTATTCTTTATTTTGAAACAGGGTCTCATTGAGTTGGCAGTCTCACTAAGTAGCTAGGCTGTCCGTGAACCGCAATTCTCCTGTCTCAGCCTCCCAAATGACTTTTCTTCTTCTCAGCCACATCCCCTGTCTGTATTATATTGTTATTTGGAAACAAGTTCTCACAAAGTTGTTGAAGTGGCTTCAAACCTGTTATCTTCTTGTATCAGCCTCCCAAGTACCGGGATTATAAGTGTGTGCCATTAATACAAGGCCTCCTGACAATCTTCACTATATATTTTAGATTTGTTTAATCAAGTTCTTCAACAACTGCATAAGCCAACTTTGCATAAGACATTTCTTTATATACATATATAAATGTGTGTATATGTGGGTATCCTTCTGTATGTGAGCCAGGGTAGATAGATAAATCTTTATTAAAAATAAAATAAAATAAAATGTAGGGTAATATATATGTTTAAGACTCTCTTTGACAGGAAATATAGAAATTGTCTTTGCAACGGGAATGTGGATTTAGAAAACAAAAACTCTAGTGGGATTTAGGAAACAAAAACACTATATTTCTAACTTTAGTCCTTAATTTTGTATTTAAGTCATTCAAAAGAACATGTTTAATTTCCTTTTTTTATTGTGGCCAAAACATATTCAATAAGGTTTATTATCTTAACCAATTTTAACCGGAGTGTTCATTGGTAAGTGTATTTACATTGCTAGGAAAAAAAATTACCATTACTTTTTCATCTTGTAAAACTAAAACTTTATACCCTTTAAGCAGCAATTCACCTTTACTTCCACCCTTAACCCCCAGTAACAACTATACTAATTTCTTTCTGTATGAAATGAGGTACTTAAGATATTGCATATAAGTGTAATCAGAACCCCTGTGATCATGTTTAATTTTCATACAATGTTTGAAAAGTGCTGCGAAAGTAGTATTTATCCAGTAATATCTTTCCTCTCCAGGGGAAGAATCTCATGAGGATTGGATGACTGACTGCTTGATTAATTGAAGTTTTTCATCATTTAAACACGCATCTTGTTTTATAGCTAACTAACACTTATTCAATAAATATTTGTTTACTGCCAAAATGTCACCACCAATAAGCCACAGAGTTAGATACCTTGGGCATGAAGATGGATAAGGGTAAAATAATGAAAGTGTTACTGATCTTATGGGCTACCTTTGAGCAGAGGAGATAATGTACATAACATGACTGCCACAACTGTGGTATATAGTTACTAATGACAAAATGTAAGGTGGAGCTCAAGGAGGGACATTTTTATACCTTGATGCACACCCCCTGTCCACCACTGCTCTGGAAGTTATTATGGATGGGAAATGGGGTTGTTTGCTCCTTGGGATGGATGGATTGATAAGTCATGTGTTCTTGTTTATAGACCATAGATAGAGGCCTACAGTTCACTTAAAAATGCAAAGAAAGAAACACAGTGCCAAATGAGCTCAAGCTTGATTTATTTTCAGTGGGTTTGATTTAATCTTAATTCTTTGAGCAACAGAAGAACATGAAAGTAATTCCCTTTATTCCTTCTCCTTCTTATCTTTAAGCAGCTTATAATTACTACTATTAAATTATAATATTAAGAATGACAAATTTTCCACTTACTTGAGAACTCTACACTGTGCCAAGCACTATTTTACTTTTTCACCATGATGTATTTATTAAGCTTTAACAAAACCCTTATGAAGTAGCTTGGTGTTATTGCACCCGTTTTTCCAGTGAAGAAGCTATGGCTTAGAGAAGTTATTACATGTGCTAATCTTCTCTCTGCATCTGGGTTTCTTGTTATCGTGTGCTGCTCTATCCGGTGCATATGTTAGGGTGAGCAAGAGCATCTGAAGATCCAGAAGATCCTGCCTCTGCCCTTGGAGATAAATGGAAGGCAACAGATGTAAGCAATGAGTTGTGATTCAGGGCAAGATGGCATCAGGGTCCTACAAGACATGTAAGCAAAGAAAAACAGAACAGGAAAAAAAAATAGCTCTTGCTAACTCTTTGTTGGAAGCCACATGCATTTACACCAAATTTGTCATTGTTCAAAACAGATGTTCTCTTGGAAAACACTTTTAGTGTCACTACATGCCTTTCTAACTATATACAAACAAATACATTAGTAATGAACTTTTTTATTCTTTCAATCATACATTAGGATCACTTTGTTTCTCTAGACCCTGTCTTATATAGAGTGATTACTCAATAAGTAATAACAAATACTTATTTTTCAGTTATTCATAATTTATTTTTTATTCTTTTTTATTTTTTAATTTTTATGTGGGTCATATTTAAAATGACATACATTCACAAGTGCTTGGTGCTCTCCCCACCAACTTTCCCTTTTCCCCTTCCAAACAATGAGTGTCCAGATTGACCATGCTATATTCATACTTTTACACATATTCAAATGTAGCTCCTCCATTAATCAAGCTCAGCTTTCTTCCTCTCCTACCCTTCCACTCTAGCTTTGCTGAGGTTTTCTCTCCATTATCTGGAGTCCCTTTAGTATCCCCAATACTTTCTAGTTTGGGCATATTAGAGGAAATATATATCCCTTCTTTTCTGGGCTTGACTGATCTCACTTAACATAATGTTCTCCAGGTCTTTCCATCTTCTTAATAATGACATGATTTTGTTCTTCTTTATTGCTAAGTGAAATTCCATTGTGTGTATTTTCCATAAGTTTGCAGTACATTCATCTGTTGGGCATAGGCTCAACACTCCAACACATAGGCACAGGCAGTAACTTTCTCAACAAGGCCTCTAAAGCACAGAAAATTACAGCAATAATTAACAAGTGGGATGGCATCAAACTAAAAAGTTTCTGTTCATCAAAGGAAACCATCAAGAACCTAAAGAGAAAGGCCACAGAATGGGAGAAGATCTTTACCAGCCACCACTTTGATAGAGGGCTAATATTCAGAATATACAAAGAGCTCAAAAGAGTCTACATTAGCAAAACAAATAACCTAATCAACAAATGGGCAACTGAATTGAATAGACAAATGGCCAATAGATACATGAAAAAATGCTCAGCAGCATTAGCCATCAGGGAGATGCAAATCGAAACTATGCTGAGATTCCATCTAACCCCAATCAGAGTGGCAAACATAAAGAAATCAAATAACAACAAATGCTGGCAAGGATATGGGGAACTAGGAACACTTTTACACTGTTGGTGGGAGTGCAAACTAGTTCAGCCAGTATGGAGATCAGTGTGGAGATTCCTTAGAAAACTGGGAATGGATCTACCAAATGATCTGGCCATACCACTACTGGGTATCTTTCCAAAGGGGTTGAAATCAGAGAACTAGAGTAACATATTCATACCCATGTTCATAGCAGCACAATTATAATAGCCAATATATGGAACTAAAAAAATCTTTTAAAATAATATAGAGTTTTTATTCCAGATCTGGGTTCAAATACTATACTATGAATAAGTTATTATTATTATTACTTTTAATTTTTTATTGAACATAAATGGTATACTTTTAAACTTTACTTGGTGCCCTCTCCCCCCGGCCCCTGTTTTCCCTTCCCCCCTTCCCACCAATGATTGTCCTGGGTAACCATGCCATATTCATAATTTTACACATATTCGGATATAGACCCTCATTAATCAAGTTCAGTCTTTCTTGTCCCCTATCTTTCCATTCAAGCTTTGCTGGTATTTCCCCTCTATTACCTGGATTACCACTGGTATCCTCTACATTCCCTAGTTTGGGCATATTAGAGGGAACATATGTACCTTCTCCTACTGTGCTTGGCTAATCTCACTTAACATAATGTTCTCCAGGACTTTCCATCTTCTTGCAAATGATATTGTTTTCTTCTTCTTTATGGTTGAATAGAATTCCATTGTGTGTATTTCCCAGAGTTTTGCAATCCATTCATCTGTTGATGGAGACCTGGGTTGGTTCCATATTTTGGCTATTACGAATTGTGCTGCTATGAACATAGGTATGCATATGTTGCTATAGTTCTCTGGATTCAACCCTTTTGGAAAAATACCCAGGAGTGGTAGAGCTGGATTGTATGGTGGATCTAAATTATCTAGTTTTTAGTACCCTTGACTATAGAAAGAGAAATTACAGTAGGGTATCAACTTTGTGAAATGGAATAACTTAGACAACATAAATAGCATCATGACTGGCATGGTAAGTGCCTAAAAAAAGGTAGTATGATTGAGTTTTTAGTACACGACTCAAGAAAATTTTGAAAGATTTAGCCAATAGAATTTAAAAAAAATTAGACTGGTGTGGTGGCGCAGACTTGTAATCCCCATGCTTGGGAGGCTGAGACAGGAGAACTGTGCAGGTTCAAAGTCTGCCTCAGCTGGTTTAAGAGACCCTGTTTCCAAATAAAATATAAAATAGGTCTGGGAGTGTAGCCTGGAGTTAGAAGGCCCCTGGGTTTCACCCCCAGTACCACCAAAAAAAAAAAAGTTCCAAAAATCTGGTTCTTCAAATTTTACTACATCATTGAGAGAGGGAAGGAAAAGGAAAGAAAGGAAAAAGAACAGGGAAAAGGGATAGAAGGAGATGAGAGAGAGAGAGAGAGAGAGAGAGAGAGAGAGAGAGAGAGAGAGAGAGAAGGGAGGGGGAGGGAGAGAGAGAAAGAGAAAGAGAGAGTACTATTTCTTGGAAAGTTTACTCTATAAAGTACAAAATACATGGGATATCTAAATTTGAGATAAATTTGATAATATTGAGTAAATTCTAGCTTGTATAATCCTTTTGTAACTAGAGTTACAAAAATCAAAATGAGGCTAAAAATCAAAATGATATGTTGGTAAAATCTGAACCCAATAACAAACCTGAACTAATCTGAGCCTTCTCTACACCCAGGAAGTGGCACAGCTTGCATTTCACCTTGTGAGACTATGGAATTTCAGCAGTGACAAGTGTCCTCTTATCTTCCACCTCTCACACCACACTCTCCAGCTGGGGACATTGTTTTCCTTCAAAACTTTCTCTCAATCCCTGATACTGAAGGGGGCCATGAGCTCATCAATGTATCGCTTCCGAGCTGAACATGAAGATAAGACAGCCACATTCCATTCCAAACTCAGTTTTGCTAGCAATTTCTTCTTCTTTGCTTTTCCCTCCCAGATGCAAGCTGGAGTCTGAAAACTGCTTGCACATTACAGCTGTTATAGAACCAAGCTATAATTTTCAGGCTAATGGAAGACGTATTGGCAAAAGTTGACATTAAGTGGAACTAATTGCACTGTAACTGCTAAATAACTAAGAAATAACTACCCTGTAATTTATGGTGCAGGGTGGACTGCTCAGTAACTTTGGAGCTCTTCATAGAGCAAAGAGCTCAGTGATGCATGAGCTGCCAAACTTTTTACCATTCAGAGGGCCCCAGAAGCTGAAGACTGCATTGTACAAACATGCAAGGTGGCAGTTTGTAAAGGAAACCTGCCCTACTTAGGGATAATGGCTTTGTTCCAATGCTTAGAGCATGAGAATTGTGCCTTGCAGAGCCCTTCTTAGAGGTCCATTGTACGTTGAAACCTCAAACTCACTGCATGCTTAAGGAGTATGTATTTTATGCTATGATTCTGTTAATAGATGGACATTCCCCAGCGACCAAATAAATTAAAGAAGAAAATAAGGGCAAGTAATGAGGCATAGAGGTTATTATACCTAATTGGATGACACCGCCCTCATGCCTACTTAGGCTATGAATTCCAGTCCTTCCAAGCCCTAATTTGAACCCCGATTCTGAAGAAGTCTGTTAATTTTCCATTAACTATTGTGATGCCTGGCCATATTGTTCTAACTGGTTCTCCACCACTCATTTCCCTTTCCTACTGCACATGTGGCCCCATTCTGTCTTTGTATAGTTAACATTTATCCTCTAAAGTAAGAGGTGTGCTTAGACCAATTTTCCTGCTTAACTTTTTTAAATGATCTTTTATTTTAAAGTATTTCTTAAGGCTGTGACCCATGCAATCCCACTCACAAGAGATGCACTTCCAAATAGATATATAGTGAAATGTATCTGGGGAGTGTTGAATATCTTCCTAGAAATCTAGAAATTCATAGCTTGAGACTGATAAGTTCTATAGGAAGGAATCATCTTTAACTTTTGTTAACCTTGCTCAAACTTTGACCCTAGACATACAGGTGTGTGTGTGTGTGTGTGTGTGTGTGTGTGTGTGTGTGTGTCCAGATCACCTCTTTAATCCAAGTATTCTCTAAAAAGCACATTTAAGAAATGCCAGGATGGGTATGGTGGCACACAGATATAATTCTAGTACTTGGGTGGCTGAGACAGGAAAATTTTAGGTTCAAGGCCTGTCTGAGCAACTTAGCCAGATCCTATTTCAAAATATAAAATCAAAAGGGCTGCAGATATAGCTTGGAGGTAGAGTGGCCCTGGATTCAATCCTCTGTACGAAAAGGAAAAGAAAAATAGAATTGTCAGTCCTTAATTTAGGTGTTACCTCTTTCATAAACATGCTTTTCTGATAACTTAATTTGTAACCATTCTTTTAGACACAATCACCAGCTGACATTCTCCTTAAGAAATTTTTTTCTCTTTTGACAACATAAGATTCGCTGCTCCTTTGGGTTCTTGCATGGATTTGTTCTGGCCCTATGCTCATAATTGTGTAATTATTTACTCTCCTTATATAAGCTAGGATTTCACAACTTGACATTGTTGTTATTTGGGATCTGATCATTTGTTGCTGAGGAGGGCTGCCCTGTGTATCATGGGAAAGTTGGAAGCATCCCTGACCTCTACCCAGTAGATTCCTATAGCACCAACAATACCCCACAGTTGTAGATCCATGTCAAATACTCCCCAGAGAAGGGAAAATCCTCTCTTGACCCCAGTTGAGAAACACTGAGCTAAACTGTGAGATTCTGGAAGCCAGGAGTCTTATACTATCCATACATACATTTCCACCTCATACCCATGGTGGTTTGCATCTAAGTCCTTAATGAAAAATTATCTTTCTAAATAGAAATGAATGAAGAAATTTTAATTCATTAAAAAATTATCCGAGCTGGATCTGGTGGCACTTGCCTGTAATCCCAGTAATTGATAGGCTGAGACAAGATGGTTTCAGGTTGGAGATCAGCCTCAGCAACTTATTGAATCTCTCAGCAATCTAGAAAGCTGCAGCTTCAAAACAAACAAGAAAAAGGGCTGTGCATGTAGCTCAGATGTAGAATGTCCCTGGGTTCAGTGTCCCAGTACCACACATATAAATGTAATTATCTGTATATATTAATTTTACATTAATCATTTAATTACTTTCATCTAGACACATTTCCCAAAGCTTATATATTTTGAGAAATTTACTGAAGGAGTCAAAGTGATAGGAAGAATAAATGTAGACTGTTGATATAAATAGACAAAATATTAGAAGATAGTATACCCTATAATTGTAATGTTTTTACACTTGCCAATTTATGATCTTACCTTCAAGTTCATTTGTAAAGTTTATACAGTGACATACATTATTGATTACAAATAGTTTTTCTAGAGGTAAAACAAAACAAATATTCTAGAATGATTGAAAATCCATATAGTACTCAGAAAAGATGATAATCTGTGTTTTATTAAACATATAAGAAGATTAGCATGCTCTATTCTTCCTAAACTTATTTTTACAAAAATAATTAAAATATGAAAAGCTAAAAACCATAATCAGTGCTCAAATTTTAATTTATATAGAAGCTTCTGAAAGTGAATTTACTGTTTTTCCATTATTTTATACTAATTACATAGTGCTTCACTGATTGAAATATTATTTTATGTAACAGAATCATCATAACAAATATTTATGTGGTTATGGCATCATTTTAACTTCCTTCTAGGAGGCTAAGAATGTTATAAATCCTATTTCCTGGCTCCGTTTGTTTTGTGTCATTTCCTACTTTCTTCTCTCAGTTGCACACTGGGCATTGTCCCTTTTTCTGCTTCCATTGTGCTTTTAACTAAAACTTCCCTTAAGTGGTACTGACCCTATCTACATTTCATAACAATAAAAAACAGATACACTGATATATTCCATCTACTTAAAAGTGAAATGAGAACAAATAGAGACTGTAAATCTTTTTTATGAAAAAAATAACCGCACCGATACTACTAGGTACCATTTCTTAACATCTCAGAAATCTTTTTTCCACCTTTC
Organism: Muscardinus avellanarius; assembly: GCF_963383645.1. Taxonomy (NCBI): domain Eukaryota; kingdom Metazoa; phylum Chordata; class Mammalia; order Rodentia; family Gliridae; genus Muscardinus; species Muscardinus avellanarius. The sequence continues at coordinate 17,009,926 of NC_137799.1, forward strand.
AAGGTTTCAGAATTTCTTATTATAAAGAAATGGCACTCCTTTTAGGGTAGTCACCAGACAAGGGAGAAATAGTGTAATATTCTATGAGCAAATGAAGGTAAGCATAATAATTCAGGTTAGTGAGGGTGGAGAAAAAGAAAATAAGAATTAAAATAAATAGAATATTGGAATAGAATAAATAAAGAAGAAAGAACATTGTGGAGCTGGATCTCTTCTAGGGGATTATTCTAGGCATATAATTTTTACATGGCAGAAATCATTATTTAGAAAAGGATTCTTCCAGAATCTGTAAGAATATTCCTTAAATGAAGGAATTCACTATATGTTAACCATTTTAATCATAATAATACATATAAAAATGGGCCTTTTTAAAAAACATATGACTGTATTCACCTCTAATAGAACTGGTGTGGGACCAGCACCTCTCTTGAAAGAGATGCATGGTTTTTCCTATGAGAAAAGGTAGAATAGACCTTAGTTCTTACAGTTTTTCTCCTGTTTTGTATTATGCTTCTGATAAAAAGCCTTATCATACACTCTCTTGTCCAATAGAATATCCATCTGCTGCTACAGTGAGATTTATGACATAGAGGGAGTGTGATAATTTGCACTGCCCAAACATTTGCTATGAACATACTCTCAATGCTTAACAAAGTTGGAGGACCTTTGAACAGCTATTGTTTTATCTAAATTTGAGTTTGTAAAGTAGGGATGAGCTTATATTACTCACTGTTTCTTGAATTCTAACAGTAATCATTACCTAAAAATGTTATTAAAATGTGGATTCTAATTCACATGAAGAGTGGCCCAAGACTCTCTATTTCTGTGATGCTGCTCAATTTATAAGTCTTGCCCAATGATTATGTGAGGTAATGTTCAAAGTATTGTATAACCAGACTATCATATAAAATGCATTATAATCTGATATTTACTACAGTTGCTGCTAACGTGTATGACGGAGGTGAGAAAAAGAAATGATTCCTACTAATGTGGATTTTAGGCTTCTATGAACTCACATGGGATATGTAATCAATATGGTTACCTAATAAAACACACTTTTGACATAAATATCATTGTCTTCCTTTCTGCAACACAGAAACTAAAATTCAGAGGAGTTAGAAAAATTGAAAAAATACCTGATTTTATAACTACAAAGCTATAGTAATAAAAACAGCATGGTATAGGAACAAAAACAGACACAAAGAAAAATGGAGCAGAATACAAGTCTCAAAAACAAATTTGTACACTTAGAGTCAATTGATTTTTAACAAAGGAGCCATAAAATACACTGGAAAAAAGCCTATGTTGGCAAAAGTGGTTAATCATATGCAGAAAAATGGAAATAAGCCCCAATTTCTCATCCTGAATCAGAGTCAATTCAAGATGGATCAAAGACTTGGAAATCAGAGCAGAGACCTTGCAGCTCCTTGAAGAAGGAACAGGTCCATCACTGCAACACATAGGCATAGGTAAACTTTTTCAATGAGACCCCAAAGGCACAGGAAACCACCAGACAGATCAATGTGTTGGACTGCATTAAACTAGAGAACTCCTATACAGCAAAGAAAAATATCAAGAATATCAACAGAGAGCTAGCAGAATGGGAGAAATTTTTGCCAACTATTCCTTGGATAGAGAACTAATATCTAGACTATACAGGGAACTCAAGAAACTCAACACTAAGGAAACAAATAACCGAATCAAAAATGGGCAAGTGAACTAAATAGATACTTCACAAAAGAAAAAAATTTAAACAGCCAATAAATGTATGAAAAAATGTTCTACATAATTAGCAATCAGAGAGATGCAAATCAAAATTACCCTGAAATTTTACCTAACTCCAACCTGAATGGCAATCATTAAAACACAACAACAAATGCTGGCAAGGATATGAAGAATTGGGAACAATAATACATTGTTGGTGGAATTGAAATTAGTGCAGTTACTTTGGAGTGAATTTGCAAAATAGTACATATAACAATATGGAGGGTCCTCAGAAGAATGGAAACAAATCTACCATATGATCCAGCAATACCATTTCTGGGTATCTACCCAAAAGAATGGAAACTAAACCACCATACTAGTGCATGTTCATAGCTGCACAATTCACAATTGCCACACTATGGAACAACCCAAGATGTCCATGAACAGATGAGTGGATTGCAAAACTATGGGACATGTACACAGGGAATTTTATTCAGCCTTAAAGAATAAAATTATTTCATTTACAGAAAAATAATGGAACTGGAGAACATTATGCTAAGTGAGATTAGTCAGTCACAAAAAGAAATTGGATGCTTTCCCTAAATGTGGAAGCTATGGAGAAAAAGGGTCATAGGAGAAGCTCTAGATGAAGAAAGAGAAACCATAGAGGAGCAATTAAGGTGGCCTGACTGAGGGTGATGGAAGGGGGGAAGGGGGAAATTCTCTAGTGTACATGATGTACACTCACAGACTTATCAAGTCAACCACTAAGCCAAAGATGAGAAGGAGTGAGGGAGGGAATAGGGTGGGAATTGGGGAAGGGCTAAATGGTTAACATGTGCATGTATGCTTCTTCCATCTTTTAACTCATTAAGATGCATTACTACCATGCATCAATAAAAAATAAAAAAATATTGACCAAAGCCTAGTAGTTAATAAATATCCAAATATTTTAAAAATAGAATCTTTTTAGTGGAGTGTAGTGATGCATGCTTGTAATCCAGTATGTGGGAGGCTGAAAGAGGAGGATCATAGGTCTAAGACCAACCTCAAGAATTTAGCGTGACCCTCAGCAACATAATGAGATCCTGTTTCAAAAAGGACTGGGGATGCTGGGCATAGTGGCACACACTTATAATCCCAGAATTTGGGAGATAGAGACCTGAGGATTGCAGTTTGTGGACAGCCTCAGCTACTTAGCGAGGCCCTTCACAACTCAGTGAGACCCTGTTTCAAAAAATAAAAAAAGACTAAAAAATTAGGACTGGGGATGTACCTTGGAGGTGGAACCTCAAAAAAAAAAAGCAAATATATAAAAGACTGAGGTGTAGTTTTATGGTAGAATGTTCCTGGCTTCAATCCCCAGTAACACACACACACACACACACACACACACACACACACACACACACACACATTCGTAATGGTTTTAACGGCACTCATGCTTATTTCTCAGCTAATACTCTGCTTTCTGGAGTTTGTTTCAGAAGTGTTATCTTTTTGGTGTCTTATTCTGTATCTTTCCTGACTCATTCCTTTTTTGGCCTTAGAAAAATGTATATAATTCTGACCATCTTTCTGGCATTATCATTTCTTAGCTCCATTTTCTCTTCAGCATCTGTGTCTTCCCAGTCTCTGACCCATCTGATGAGATTCTCACCAATACAACATTTATGTGCCTTGATTTAAAGTTTCTTGTAGTTCCTGTTTCTGTTCTGATGACTTGATAGATTGATTGATTGATTTACTTACTTATTTTTGGTACCAAGTATAAAATCAGGGGCATTCTTTCTCAGAGTTAACCCCCCCCAGCCCTGTTTTTTAAAATTAATTAATTAATTTATTTATTTATTTGAAATAGGGTCTTACTAAGTTTTTGAAAGCCTAGAAAAATTGTTAAAGCTGGCCTGTAACTGGCTATCCTCCAGTTTCAGCCTCCTAAGTACCGGGATTATAGGCATACACCATCAGAAATTTTCTCTTAGGGGGGAGAGGGCATCAAGTATAGTTTAAATGTATACCATTTATGTTCAATAAAAAATAAAAAAAAATAAAAAAACAGAAATTTTCTCTTACATTTTCTAAGGCAAAACACCTGTGATCACCCATAAGTTGATTGCAATAAAACTATAAAAATGAATGATATAAGTCACTGTGATACAGATGGATTATTACAGTCTTACCTGTTTCTTTAACAAATACAAGAGGAATGGCACAGTAACATCATTACTAGGAAGACCCTTGGGCCTGGACTCAGGAAACATGCTTTTAGGTCCTACCGTTTCCACTGGGTGTTATTTTCTCATTTGTAAAATCTGGATAATTATAGGTATCTTACAGACTTACTGTGAAGTTAAATGGAGCCAAATTTAGGGATGGCATTTTGTGTAAATATAGGTAATTGCACATATATAAGGTGGAGGTATTAATGTTAATTTTACTATTAGGTATTGTTTAAATGCATTTAAGCTGTCATGCCAATGTTTTAATATTGCAATTTTATAAGTAAAAAAATAAAAACCAAGAACTTGGAACATTATAAGCAAAATATAAGTACAAAATGCTATTTTAGGAGAAACCAGAAGCAGTGTATAACTTGTAAAAGTCAATAAGCACAATGCCAGAAGACCTCTCTCTCTCTCCTCCTCTCTCTCTCTCTCTCTCTCTCTCTCTCTCTCTCTCTCTCTCTCTCTCTCTCTCTCTCTCTCTCCCTCTCTCCCTCTCTCTCCCTCTCACAGATTCTTACTATGCTGCCCAGGCTATCCTTGAACTCTCAATCTCCTTAGTGGCTGGGAATATGGGTGTGCATCACTATATCCAGGTTCAATTATTTTCTTTTTCTTTTTCTTTAAAAATATACTTTTATTGGTGTATTGTGATTATACATCATAATGAGGTGTAGAGTGATAGGAATGTACATGTGGAGGACTTGGTGCCTTTTCCTCAGGATCACATCTCACTCCTTCCTCTTCCCTGTACATGCCACTGAGATTGATATTGGTAATTTTATATATGTACATAGCATTATTTGAACTCTCCTCTTCTCCTCCTTCCTTTAAACCCTTCCATGGCCACATTGGAGTCCCTATCCCTATGTGGTGTCTCTTTGGTTATCCACTTTCTCTCTAGCTTCCACATATGAGAAAAACTTACAACTCATAACTCTCTAAGTCTGGCTAATATTACTTAGCATAATTTTCTCCAGTTTCATCCATTTCCTTGCAAATGACATCATTGTTTTCCTTCTTTATGGCTCAGAAAAATCCATTGTGTGTATACATCACAGTTTTTTAATCCCTTCCCCTGTTGATGGGCATGTAGGTTTTATTAATAATCTGGATATTATGAATTGTGCTGCTATAAACATGGGTATGCATTTATCACTATAATAGTCTGACTTTATTTATTCTGGAAAGATATCCAGGAGTTGAATAACTAGGCCATATAGTGGTTCTTCTTTCTTAACGTGTATTTTATTGTTTATAAAATCTAACATGTTTAGTCTAGTAAAAGCTGCATTTCTGATACATGATACCATGGGCATGAGGTTCCTCCTAAACGCTGATGTAATTCCTTTAAACACCTTGAGGAGATTTTGACTTTTCCAGTGATCAATAAGAAAGCTCTCCGTTCTCCTTTCATACTAACATAGCATGTCCTCTCCCCTTTCTCCTTAAGTTACTAGGGTTAAGTGAGGTGACGTATGGAAACATGCTCTTTAAATTGCAAAGTGCCATATTAATATCAGTTGTGGCTTCTTATTCTGTGAAATAAATACAGCATTCTCTTCCTTGTCAGGCCCCAGAACTGAACAAGATCCCATTTGGATGGAAGAATGTACATCAAATCATTTCATGAATTTTAAATACACCTGCACATATCTAACCCATTAGTATTGTTCTTTATGTGTTCTTATTAATAATGTATGTGTTTATGTGCTATCATAGTCTACAACTTACTAACTCCTCAACATGAACTAATGACTCATGTACAAATAGTTCTCCTGTTCTGAATATTGAGGATAAATATATAATTTATATTTCAAGGACTAAATGAGAAATTATGTGTAAACTGCTTCACAGTACCCAGCACTTAGTTGTGAGTAACTGATGATTGTTATTATTCTTATCATTATAAAGATTCTACAACAATCTCTTTGGAGGCAGTACCCTATGCACACAACTCTATTCACCACTGGCTGAGAGTTGATTTGATTAGTTAAGATAAGGCATGATTAAATGTGAGAAAGAATACTGTGGATACACATGGAAGAAGGCACACTTTTCTACCTACCAATGATGTGCTGCTCTTCATATATTGACTCCTATTTCCATCTATTCATTTGTAAATTTTAACACCCAACAGGGCCACTTAGCATCTACATTGTGCAGAATCCCTCTCTAAAGCCTTGTTGGATATGCAATAGTAGTGGGAATTAAATATTTTTAGTCCACTAATGTGTTGATATCATTTATTATTTAGCATAACCTAACCTATCTTGTTCAATAAATTTAGCCAGTCATGGAACAAGATGGAATACTCTGAACTTTGTCCGCAGAAGAGTTAAGCTTGAAGAGAGTGGAAGACAGGAAAGTTGTTTATTGAGCTCCTAAGTAGCAGTCTAGTTACTGGAGATTTCTGCTATGATACAGAATTTATACTTAGTTCTTCTGAATTAGTTCATTGCTGACTGTAGTACATAATTCCAGTGAAGGTTCTTAAGAAAGGCAATGATAAACAAAAGAAAATGAATAAGAAGATGGAGAAGATAAATTGACCTGGGAGATGTGTAGTCTGATCACTGTGGGAGGCAGCTTTGAGTTCCCTGTGTCGTATTTGGCAGCCACAGGTAGCACTGTAACTGTAGTTGGATTTCTTTGCTACAAAGGAAAATAAAACCACTGTTATAAAAACACAGCTGCCCCTCTTGCCACCAAATAAAAAGAAGCAAGACTGACTAATCCAAAGCTCTTTTCAGACTTAACATCACTGCTCTGGTTTTTAATTTAAATTGGGACAAGGGTCAGGAAGAACGCAGCATTTTCATCTCTTTCCTTTGAAGTTGTCATGAACAAATCCTGTAATTTTGCAGGAGGGAATAATAAAAAAGAATTCTAAGACATGAAGGGATGCTTAGAAATAATCATTATAGAAATAATCATTGATAGGTTTGAAAAAAAGGGATGGAATTTAAATATTAAAACCAGAAAGGCAAGGAAGCAACTCTCCCATGAGTGCTTTTGCTATTGTGAGACATAAAGATGACAGTTGAAGTACAGGAATTGTACTTTGTTTCCATGAGGCATGTTTTCCCAGATAATTTATTAAATATTCATTATTTAATGAGAAGTTAACTTTTTGTGTATGTCACCTCACTTTAGCCTCACTAAGTTGCTGAGGCTGGCCTGGAACCTACAAACTTCCTGTCTTATCCTTCAAAGTCCTAAGATTATAGGCATGTGTCTCACTGATATTATTAAAAAAAAAACACACCTATCACCCCACAATCACTTTTTTCACAATGGTACAGATACATATCATCTACTTTCTAGCAAGTTTAAAGTATCCAGTATATTATTATTAATTATACCCACGACACTGTCCACTATGTCTCCAAAACTTACTTATCTAATAGCTGAAAGCTTGTGCTCTTGATCAAAAATATCTCCCCATTACCTTGGCTGCTTGGATAATTACTCTTCTATTTCTGAGTTTGAATTTTTAATCCCATTTGAAAGTGAAATATCATGGTTTTATCTTTCTGCATCTGGATTATATCACTTAATATGTTCTTCAGGACAAGTCCTATCAAAATTCCAGTGGAATTTTCCACAGACATTAGAATAGACAATCCCCAAACATTATGAAACAAGAGGTCACATGCCTAAAGAAATCCTGAGAAATACGAACAAAGCCAAAAGCATCACTCCCTGATATATTACAAATCTATAACTATATTTTGTATTACAAAACTATAGTAATTAAATACTATGGTCCTGGCAATATATATATATATATATATATATATATATATATATATATATATATATATACCAAAGGGACAGATTAAGAAGCCTTCAAATAAACCCATACAAGAATGATAAACTAATATTCATCAAGCATGACAAAAATACACAAAGGAGAAAGGATAATCTCTCCACTGTTTTTTTTTTCCTGAAAATTGGATATTTATATGCCAAGAAAGAAAGGAAAATAGAAAGAAAGTAAGAAAGAGAAAGAGGACTTATATGTTACTCCATACACAACAATAAAATCAAATTAAAAACTTGAATGTCGTATTTGAAACTGTAGAATTCTTACAAGAAACTATGGGGGAAGAATCTCCATGACAGTAGTACTGGTAAAAATTGCTTGGATATGCCATCAGAAACATAGGCAACAAAAGCAAAAAATAACAAGTAGGATTTTGTCAACCTAAAAGTTTTTTCTCAGCAAATGAAACCATCAACTAAAGGACATGGCAACTAAAGAGACTAGGAGAAAATATCTGCAAGCCATATATTAATATCCAAATCATACGAAAACTTGTACAGTTTAAAAGCAAGAAATAATTTTTAAAATAAATGATTTAAAGACCTAAATAGACCAAAGAAACAGTAAATATAAGGGATCTGAACTGCCCTTCTTTCAGAAACATGTACTGGGACAGGGTCACAGGGAGTTGCTCTGAGATTACACTGGACGCCCTCCACCGGTGTGGATAGGAGGTGCAAGCCCAGGATCAAAAGCCATAGAGCTCAGGGCAGGAAGGTGCAGAGCCCAGGCCACAAAGCAGAGAGCCCAAGCCAGGAAAGGGCAGAGCTGAGGGCCTGAAAATATAGAGCACAGGACTGGAGATTGCAGAAGCCAGGACGTGAGAATGTAGAGCCCAGGACCAGAAAATGCAGAGCCCAAGGCCAGAGAGTGCAAAGTCCAGGGCTGGAAAGCCCAGGGCCCAGGGTGGGAAAATAAAACCCTGAGCTTACACAGAATTAATTTACGTAGTGAATGTAAATGAATAGTAAATGAATGTAAATGAATAATAGTGGCACTGCAAGTCTGACACCTGAGCACAAATTGGTCAAAGCAGGGTCACAAACATTTATAAAATGGGTCCAAAACCTGATAATAGGTTATGGAGCAAATAAGAGATATTGGAACATACTCCAGAATCTACTACAGTGAAAAGACATTATATGGGCCTAATATCTAATATGTTTAATCAGTAGTATTTCTTTTTTTTTCTTTTTAAATGTTGCTGTTTTTTACTTTTTTTAAAATGGAGTTTTGTCTTTGATTTACTCTTATAATTGTTAGTTTTCATTGCTTGTTTTATTATTTCATGCGTGTTTGTTTGCTTTCTACCCCATTCCATTTACAAGCTTTCTCCATCTGTTCTATCTACTCTCTTCTTTCAAAACTATTTTTCCTTACTATATCTCCTTGTTTTATATTCAAGATATTTCATATCTTCATACCTAAATACTATAAACCAATTACAAGAATCCTACTAAATCACCATCTCTCATCCTCAACCAGAAATCACCTTATTATACTTAAATTCTTACTCAACTTAAACATATCCTCTACTTTATCCTACTCCTGTACTCATTACCCCAACTCCTCCCCACTCACCTAACCCTCATGATTAAAAAAATACTACTTACTTGTGCATGAACCTGCCTACATTTATAAATCTTTATTGTTAAGATTGGATCAGACAGGCTATCCACAGACTCACACATAAAAAGAAAGAAGATGCCAAGACAACAGAAACACAAACTCAGGAATTCTGAAAATCTGAGAGTGAGGAAATAAAAAAAAAATCACAAATACTGACCTACAAGAAATGCAAGATGGAGAATTCTTAAACCTGATCTTCAGTATAATAAAAATCTTCACAGTAAGTGTACAAAAGCTAAAAGAGGAAATTGAGACTTTAAGAAAGAGGCCTGAAATTAAATGAAAGAGTCAATAAGTGAAATAAAGACAGCAACAGAAAGAAATTCTGGAAGATTAGATGAAATGGATAACAAAATATCATTGCTACATGACAATTCATTCAAAACTGAAAGCAGAGTCAACAGTATACAGAAAACATTACAAAAATAGAACATAAATATCCAACAACTATGGGACAATTTAAAACATCCTAACTAATGGATAAAAGGCATTGAAGAAGGCATAGAGGCATAGTTCAAGAGTATCCATAATCTTTTCAGATAAATAATTTCAGAAAATTTTCAAAACATGGAAAGAGACTTACCCAGGCATGGTGACTCACACTTGTAATCCCAGAATTTGGGAGGCTGAGACCAAAGGATCATGGTTTGTGGACAGCCTCGGCTATTTAGCAAGACCCTTCACAATTCAGTGAAACCCTGTTTCAAAAAAAAAAAAAAAAAAAAAAAAACTGAAAAATAGGGCTGAAGGTGTAGCTTGGAGGTACAATGCCATTGCCCCTGGGTTTCATCCACAGTACAGCAAAAGAAAAAAAAAAAAAAAGAAATGAGAGAGAGAGAGAGATAGATAGAGAGAGAGAGAAAGAGAGAGAGTGAGTTAGTAGTTTTGGACATCCATGTATGGAGGTATACAGAACACCATTAAGATAAGATCAAAGAAGGACCTCCCCAGGCCATGTAATAATCAAAATGACCAACATAGAGGCTAAGGAAAAAATCTTAAAAGCAGTGAGAACCAAAGAACAAGTGAAATTCAGAGGCAGAACAATAAAAATTTATCCAAATTTTACAACTCAAGTCTTGAATGAAGGAGAAACTGATATTATGTAATCCAGACACTGGAAGAAAACAACTTCCAACCACAACACCGATATCAAGTAAGATTATTCAAAATTGATGGAGAGCTGGGCGTGGTGGCACATGCTTGTAATCCCTGTGCTTGGGAAGTGGAGACAGGAGGATCACGCAGGTTCGAAGCCAGCTGCGCTGGTTTAAGAGACCCTGTTTCCAAATAAAAAAGTAGAAAAATAGGTCTGATAGTGTAGCCTGGAGGAAGAAGGGTTTCCAGGAACCCCAGTACCACCAAAAAAAAAAAAAATCGATGGGTAAACAAATGCATTTCAAGATAGGCAGAATCTCTAAAAACTCATGAAAACCAAGCCAGCACTAGAGAAAATACTTAAAGAAATAAAACAGAAAACAGAAAAAAAAATTCAGAAACATAGAAGAGATGAATTTGATCATTGGGCAACTAAGCAAAGAAGAAATACAATTATATGAAACAATATAGAACATTAAATGACAGGAAACAAAAATCATGTTTCAATAATAAGACTGAATGTGAAAGGACTTAACTCACCAATTAAAAGACATAGACTAGCAATGTGGATTAAATAACATATTCCAAACATATGCTCCTTGCAGAAAACTCACCGTATAGCCAAAGATATGCATAAGCTAAAAGTGAAAAGAGAAAAAAATATATCGGGTCAAAGGAGATCAGAAACGAGCCAGGGTAACAATGTTGATATCCAATAAAACAGACTTTAAGCTAAAACACATCAGAGACAAAGCAGAGTACTTCCTTCTGTTAAAGGGAAAATTCAGCAAGAAGCTATAATTATAGTAAATATTTATACCCCAATATGTGGGTACACCCACATTTGTAAATCAAACCCTCAGGACATCAGATTTCAAATAGACCCAAAAAATAAAAATGGGAGACTTCAACACACCACTCATGCCACTAGATCACTCTTCAAGGCAAAAGGTGAGTAAAGAATCTTCAGAACTAAAGAAAACAATAAACCAAATGGATCTAATAGACATATACAAAATATTTTAACCTGGAACAGCAGAGTATAGAGTCTTCTCAGCTGCTCATGAAACTTTCTCTAAAATAGATCACTTCCTCGACCACAAAGCAAGCACCAGCAAATTCAAAACATGTAATATAATTTTCTGTACCTTTTCAGATCACAATAGGATGAAAGTAGAAATTAACAACAGTAATATCAATAAAAACTGTTTAAATATATAGAGGTTGAAAGATACACTATTGAATGGGGAGTAGATAAGATCAGAAGTATGGAAAGAAATAAAAATATTCCTGGAATTAAACAAAAATTGAAACACAATATGCCAAAATCTATGGGACATTTTGAAGGTGGTGTTAAGAGAAATATTTATAACATTGAGTGCCCATATAAGAAGAGAAAGTCATCATGTAAACAACCTAATGACACATCTTGAAGACCTAGAAAATGAGCAACAATCCAATCTCAAAGGCAGCAAAAGGCAGTGAGTAATTAATATCAGAGAATAAATAAGTGAAAAAGAGAATAAAAAATACAAAGAATCAACAAATCAAAAGCTGGTTCTTTGAAAAGATAAATAATATTGATAAACCCCTAGCCAACCTAACATAAAGAGAGAGTCAAATCAAATCATTAAAATCAGAAATAAAAAACAAAACATCACCACAGACATTGGTAAAATTCATATTATTATTAGAAACTATTTTAAAAAGTTTAGATAAAACAAATCAATAGATTTCTAAGCACATATAACCTTCCTAAATTTCATCCAAACCCCATTTATGAGGTCAGTATCATATTAATACCAAAACCAAATAAAGATACATCAAGAAAAGAAAATTACAAACCAATGTCTTTGATGAACTTTAGTGCAAATATTCTAAACAAAATGCTAGCTATATGCATTTAAAACCATATCAAGAGAATTGTACATGATGACCAAGTTGGTTTTATCCCAGAAAAGCAAGGCTGGTTCAACATACACAAATAAATACATGTTTTTCACCACATAAATTGAACTGGGAACAACAACAACAACAACAAAAAAAAACATGATCATATCAATTGATCCTGGAAAAGCCTTTGACAAAATCCAACACTCATTTTTGTTAAAAACACTGCAGAAAATTTGAATAGAAAAAATTTATCCCAACATCATTAAGGTAATATACAATAAAACCAAAGCCAACATCATATTGAATGGGGGAAAACTGCAGAAATCCCCTCTAAAAACATGAACAAGACAAGGATGCACACTATAACTATTTCTTTTTAATATAGCCCTCAATACTCTTGCCACATCAAAAAGACAAAAGAATAATATCAAAAGAATTAAAAGAGGAAAAGAGGAATTAATTTATTCCTATTTGCAGATGACACAATCCTACATGTAGAAGACCCAAAGACTCAACCAAAAGGCTACTGGAAATGACTAACCAATCCAGCAAAGTGGTGGGATACAAAATCAACCTAAAAAATTCAGTTGCTTTTCTATATGCCAACATTGAAACTATGAACAAAGAAATTAAAAAAAAAAACAAAAAAACACTTCCTTAGCTGGGCGTAGTGGTGCACACTTATAATCCCCATGGTGGGAGGTGGAAACAAGAGGATTGCCCAGGTTCGAAGCCAGCCTCACTGGCTTAAGAGACCCTGTTTCCAAATAAAAAGTAAAAAATAGGTCTGGGAGTGCAGCCCAGAGGTAGAAGAGTTTCTAGGAACCCCAGTACCACACACAAAAAGCACTTCCATTTACAATAACCTCCAAACCAATAAAATACCTAGGAATTAACCTAACCAAAGGCATGAAAGACCTCTACAATGAACACTACAAACATTAAAGAAAGAAATTGAAGAATACCTTGGAATATAGAAAAATTTTCCCTTGCTCATGGATAGGCAGAGTAAATATCATCAAAATGGCCATTCTGCCAAAAGTGATCTACAGGTTTAATGCAATTCCTATCAAAATACCAATGACATTTTTATAGACATAGAAAAATAAGTCATAAATTTTATATAGAGAAAGAAAAGACTCAGAACAGCCAAAGTAATTCTCAGCAATAAGAACCATGCAGGAGGCATCACAATCCCTTACATAAAATTATACTACAGAACAATAGTAGTTAAAACAGCATTGTATTGGCACAATAATAGGCACAAATATCAATGAAACAGAATAGAAGATACAGAAGAAAATCCATACACTTACAATCAACTGATTTTTTATAAAGAGGCCAAATTAATGTGCTGGAGAAAAGACACCCTTTTCAGCAAATAGTGCCAGGAGAATTGGCTATCCATTTGTAGAAAGATGTAACTAATTCCTTATCACTCACCATGCATAGGAATCAACTCAAGATGTATCAAAGACCTGGAAATCAGACCAGAGACTGTGAAGCTATTAGAGGAGAGCATATTTTCAACATTTCAACATAGAGTCACAGGTTACTTCCTCAAGAAGACCTCCAAAGCACAGGAAATTAAAACAAAAATTAACACGTGTGATGGCATCAAACTAAAAAAATGTTTCTGCTCATCAAAGGAAACCATTAAGAATCTAAAGAGAAAGTATACAGAATAGGAGTTTTTCACTAGCCACTCCTCTGATAGAGGGCTACAACGAGTTCAAAAGACTATACTAGCAAAATAAATAACCGAATTAAGAAATGGGCAACTAAAGCCGGGTGTGGTGGTGCACGTTTGTAATCCCCGCATTTGGGAGGCTGGGACAGGAAGATCACACAGGTTCGAGGCCAGCCTCAGCTACTTAGTGAGGCTTTCAGCAACTTAGTGAGACCCTGTTTCCAAATAAAAATATAGAATAGGTCTGGGAGTATAGCCTAGAGGTAGAAAGCCCCTGGGTTCAACCCCTAGTACCACCAAAAATAAATAAATAAATAAATAAATAAATAAATAAGCATATCAAAAAAAAGAAATGGGCAACTGAATTGAATAGACACATCACAAAACATGAGATACAAATAGCCAATAGATATGTAAAATATGTTCAAAATTGTTAGCCATCAGGGAGATGCAAATCAAAACTACACTGAGATTCCATCTTACCTCAATCAGAATGGCAAGCCTAAAAAAATTAAAACAACAATAAATACTGGTGATGATGTGGGGAAATAGGAACTCTTTTACAATGTTGGTGGGAGTGCTATTAGTTCAGCTTCTATGGAGATCATTGTGAAGATTCCTTATAAAACTGGAGTGGATTCACCATATGATCCAGCTATAACACTCCTGGGCATCTTTCCCAAGGGTCTGAAATCAGAGAACCACAGTAACATATGCATAACCATGTTCATAGCAGCACAATGCACAATAGTCAAAATATGGTAACAATCTAGTTCGGAATGAATTACAAAATTATGGGAAATGCACACAATGGAATTCTACTTGGCAATAAAAAAAGAACAAAATTATGTAATTCACAAGAAGGGAGATATGTTTTCTTTAATATGCTGAAGCTTGGAAGTATTCGGAATACCAGAGAGATTCCATATAATGGAGGGGAAATCTAAGGAAAGCCATACATGAAGGGTAGATGAGGAAGAAGGCTCAGGTTAATTAAGAAAAAAGCTACATTCTGATATGTGTATACATGCGAGTATAATGTCGTTAACCTGGACACTCAGTATTGGGAGGGAGGGAAAAGGGGAAACAGAAGGAGTGGGGGCCACCAAGTACTGTGTGAATATATGACATTGTAAGCACGATCCATATTGTGATGTGAGACTAGAGTGCACCAATAAAAAATAATTAAAGATTTAACAAAGGTAACAGGAATTAGAAAAAAAATGTAAAGCAAAGGGAACATTTATACACAGTATGAGGTTCCCTCAAAAATTAAAAATAAAGCCCCTCAAAAATTAAAAATAAAGCCGGGCATGGTGGTGCACTCTTGTAATCTCAATACTTGAGAGGCTGAGACATGAGGATCCAGCTTTGTGGCCAGTCTCAACTACTTAGTGAGGCCCTCTGAAACTTAATGAGACTTGGTTTCAAAATAAAACATAAAAAATAAGGCTGAGGGGTATAGCATGGAGATAGAATGCCCCTGGTTTCCATTCCCAGCATCTAACACACACACACACACACACACACACACACACACACACACACGTAAAAATAAAACTGTTAGCTGGGCGTGGTGACTCAGGCTTGTAATCCTCAAATTTGGGAGGCAGAGACAGAAGGATCCCGTAGGTTTGAAGACAGCAGCGCTGGCTTAAGAGACCCTGTTTCCAAATAAAAAAAAAAAAGTATAAAATAGGTCTGGGAGTGTAGCCCGGAGGTATAAGGGCTTCTAGGAACCCCAGTCCCACCCAAAAAACAAACAAACAAACAAACAAACAAAACAAAACAAAAAAACTCTTCTATAAGCCAGAAAATCCACTTCTGTGTTTGTTGACAGAGGAACTGGAATTAGCCGGTTAAAGATATATCTGCATTTCTATGCTTATTGAAGCATCGATCAGTACAGTGAAGATATGAAAACAACCTAAGCATCTACCAATGGGTGAATGGATAAATCGATGTTCAAGTATGCCTCTATCACTCTGAACTTCATTATGATATATGAATACAAGGCACCAATAAAAAAAGATAAACTCACATTTGTATACACAATGGCAATGAAATGTTATTATTCAACCTTTGAAGAGAAGGAAATCCCCACATTTAATCTTTAGAACCCTTAGCAGGCTATTTATACGTCCAGGTAAAGAAAAATGAAATTCAAAAGAGTAATTGAACCCCAACAGTAGATGGCTAGTAATTTGGAAATGTAAAGATTAGATACTCAATCTGGTTGACACCAAAGCTCAGGAAATCTATACAATGCTGACATGTCCCCTGGAGTGTCACTAGTCTTCCCTGCCTCACAATGTATAGGTATCTTTCTCAGTTTCTCTCTGCTAACATATAACTAGTATCAAGAATAGCAAATCATTGTGAAATACTGAATTCCAAAACATGTTTCCCCTCAAGTTGAAAGAAAACCAGCCTCTTTGCTACTTCCATGGGTACTAATAGACTCTTCTAAAACAGCACAGAACAATAGTTACTCTTAGATTGGAAGCAGCAATTTAGTCCCTATTCAGTCTTCATGAGGCTTTCTTCTGACCTCTCTAATCATTAGTTCAATGTTCCTTTAAATGTGATGGCTATAAAGGGACCACTCTATCGTTTGTATAGAGATAGGTGCCCATTTAGTTCTCAATCATTTCCTGAGTACAGCAGTCAGATTTTAAAGTTTCACTATAAGATTCATAAAACAAATTCTCTACCACTTAAGACTTCCCTGTTTATAATCATTTGTATTTCCCCATTGTCTAAGGAATGATAAAGGCTGCAACAGAAAAATGACATTTCATTGATACAGTGGACAATAAAATGACATAATTATGTCCAATGTGCATGAATATTTCAGAACTATGCCCAAAGAACATTGAATAAATCTCTTAAAATTCTGCAAGTACAGCAAGTTTTTGGTTTTCCCATTTCACTCTACTTTCTGCTTGGAATACTTTTTTTTTATACTGGGAATTGAACCTAGTGCTTTGTGTATATATTAGGCAAGAGCTATACTGCTGAACTACATCACCAGTCCTGAATTTCTTTCAAACATCCTGAAGTCTGCTTTTCTGATAACAAACATTTCTCTGTGTGTGTGTGTGTGTGTGTGTGTGTGTGTGTGTGTGTATGTGTGGTACTGGGGTGGAATCAGGGGCTTTTCTACCACCGGGCTATACTCCCAGACCGACTTTATACTTTATTTGTATAAACAAATAACAGGGTCTCACTAAGTTGCTGAGAGCCTCACTAACTAAGCTGAGGCTGGCTTTGAACGTGTGCAATCCTCCTGTCTCAGTGTCCCAAGCTCTGGGATTACAAGCGTGCACCACCATGCCTGGCTGAGAGCAAACATTTCTTTATTTACTTTTATTTCATATAAAATATTATTTCTAAACCAAGGACAATAGTTCAAGAGCTTAACTGAATAACTTAAGAGATAACTCATCCAGTGAGCATGACCACTTGAAGTTAAAATACCCTTATGGTTCTCTGTTGGTTTTTTCATATCCAAAGGTAGACATTTTATAAGATAACACACAAGCCCAGGATTATTAAATAAACACAGGCACCATAAATGAAGAGAACACAATAATGAATTCATAACAACTCTTAAATCCTATGTAAAGATATATTAAGGTTTTCTCAGGAGTCGAAGTGTTCCCATGTTAGTGAGACTCATTCTCTTCCTCGGTAGAATTTTCAGTCCTTTTAATTGTTGTTGTTTTTGTTTATGGTAGCTCATGGTCCTGTCTCATGTTCCAATTCCATTAATCATATTCAAAGTTGATATTAAAGAATATATCCTGCACATCCTCTTTCTTGCCTAGGAATTTAAGTCTTCATTATTTTAAATCTCACGGAGTAACATAGTGTTTGTAAGTTATGTTTTAGTCAGCTTTTTTTTTTATCACTGTGGACAAAATAACCAATAAAAACAACTTAGAGGAGAAGAAAGTTGATTTGGGCTCA
The DNA here is from genome assembly GCF_963383645.1 of Muscardinus avellanarius. Taxonomy (NCBI): domain Eukaryota; kingdom Metazoa; phylum Chordata; class Mammalia; order Rodentia; family Gliridae; genus Muscardinus; species Muscardinus avellanarius. The sequence continues at coordinate 17,027,966 of NC_137799.1, forward strand.
TGGTTTCAGAGGTTTGGTCCATAATTGACTGCCTCCAAAGCAGAAGCCAACATAGTAAGGCACAGCAGGATGTATTCTGCTTTGACATCATGACTGGAAGCAAAGAGAGAGAAATTAGCCATGAACATATATAATCCCCAAGACCCAAATAAATCACCTTCTAGAGTCATGCCCTGACCTATGAACCTAACTGCATGGGGGACCTGCTTTCAACTCATGCAGCCATTTGAAGCACATTCCTAAACAAGGGAACACTGCACTTTCACTTTCACATATTTAAAATGTTAGTCGCCTTCATGTCTTTGTATCTAGTCATTTCTGTGTGTCTACAGAATCATCACTGTTCTTCTATATATTTCTTGGTTTGCCACACATTTCTTCTCTTGCATCTTTATCCTCCATTTTCTGCAATCTTAATTATAGATACTTCAACTTAAAGGCTTCCATAAGTAAGCCAGGAATTTAGTCTTTCTTACCTGAACCATTTTGTGCAATTGAATGCATTTATTGGATACCAAACTCTAATTATACCTTTTCTCTGAAACACCTTAATTGACTCAGAGACTTTAACAGTAGTTGTGATGGCCATTTCTTTTATTTGGTACTCACTGCAAGTCTAAGTTTTCTTTGGCTTTTGTTAAACTGAACAACATTTTCAATAATATCTTTTTATAGACCTTGTTTCAAAGGCAGTTTTCTACCTCAATCTTACAAATTTGTGAACTTCTTGACTATTCTTCTTTACTTTCAGTCAGTTCTTTTCTGGATTCATTATTTTCTTAGACAATCTTGCTGTTTCCAAAAATACCTACATACATCATGCATCAAACCACTTTAAAATGATGATAATGACAGTAATATTAACAGTCGCCATGAATGGTGGTGCATACCTGCAATTCCTATAGTTTGAAATTGAAACAGGAAGGTAACAGTTTTGGGGCCAGTCTTAAAAACTTAGCAAGAAACTCAGAAACTTAGCAAGACCCTGCTTCAAAAATGAAAAAGAATAAAACAGGACTAATTTTCTAACTCAGAAGTAGAATGTCTCTGAGTTCAATTTCTAGTACCCCAAACAAAAAGAAACAAATAACAATAACAACAACAAAACCCAGCAACGACTAAATATCCATGCCTTAACCCAAGTCTAACATGAGTCTTCAGGGCACATCTACTTACTGTTGTCTCTCTCAGGGCCTAGATACTTAGGAACATGACCTGGACACCAGCTCCTACTGGAATTGCAGAAATAAAAAAGAAGTCATACAAAGGATGCACCTTTTATAAAATATTTTATCCAGGAAAAAGGAAAGCTTTTGTTAACATTTAGTGAAAACATTTTATGTCCATGTCAGCTGTGGTTTGGATCTGGCATGACCCCCAAAGCATCATGTATTCAGTTGATATATTAGGGAAGTCATCGGAGTATGAGGGCTCTGAGTTCATCAGTGGATTAACCCACTGATGGCTAAATAGACTACTGAGAAGTGAGACTTTGTTGAAAATAGGCCAAAAGTGAGTTCCTCTGAAATGATCTATTGTCTCCCCATTCGTTCTCATTCCATTCGCTTCTCTTCTCTTCTCTTCTCTTCTCTTCTCTTCTCTTCTCTTCTCTTCTCTTCTCTTCTCTTCTCTTCTCTTCTCTTCTCTTCCTCCTCCTCCTCCTCCTCCTCCTCCTCCTCCTCCTCTTCTTCCTCCTTCTTCTTTCTCTCTCCTCTCTCTCTCTCTCTCTCTCTCTCTCTCTCTCTCTCTCTCTCTCTCTCACTCTTGCTCTCCACTTCCTGGCTGTAATGAGCTGAGCACCCTCTTCTTCCACACTCTCCCATTACCATGATGTCCTACCTCAATCAAACTAAAAGCAATGGAGCCATCTCAATATGGATTAAAATATCTGTAACTAGCCGGGCATGGTAGTGCATGATTTTAATCCCTGCACTTGGGAGGCGCAGACAGGAGGATCACGCAGGTTCAAAGCCAGACCCGCTGGCTTAAGAGACCCTGTTTATAAATAAATTATAAAATAGGTCTGGGAGTGTAGCCCAGAGGTAGAAGGGCTTCCAGGAACCCCAGTATCACCAAAAAATAAAAATAAAAATAAAACTTAATAAAATCTCTGTAACTAGAGGCCAAATATATTCATCCTTTAAATTGTTTTCTTAGACATTTGGCATAGCAATGAAAAAGTAATACAATTCCCATTTTCATGTAAGTGAGGAAGCACAGTATTATTATACCTAGCTCTCAGAAGGAGAACCAGGAATATTTAATGATTAGGACTACAATTCACAACATCCAAACTGAATGTGATAACATACTCCTGTAATTCAAGTCCCTGGAATGCCGAGGCAGAATGGTAACAGGTTCAATACTAGTCTTGGCAATTCAGTGAGACGCTCAGCAACCTAGCAAGACCCTATTATAAAATAAAACTATAAAAAGTGATGGGGTATAGTTAAGAGGTAGAATGGCCTGGGAGTTGATTCTCAGTACCAAATAAAATAATTTCTACAAAACTGAAGGATATTTTGGAAACTTTTTCCCCTCTCAATGTGGTAGGAGAGGACATTCCATTCAGATGGTCACCAGACTCTTAATTAAATTAGTAGATGTTTTTACAGCTATAAATTTAAAGAATTATGCTATGATGTTATAAAGTGTTGGATTAAATATAGAAAAATATGTGTGATTTCTCAGGTGGTGTAGAGAGTGAGCTAGCTGTACATGAATTTTTTATTTTTTATTTTTAGTACTGGGGATGGAACTCAGGGGCATCCTACCTCCAAGCTATATGCCCAGCCCCATTTATTATTCTTTATTTTGAAAAAGGGCTAGCTTTGAACCTGCGCAATCCTCCTGTCTCAACCTCCCAAATGCTGGTATTACAAGTGTGCGCCAACATGCCCTGCTCTGTACACAACTGTCAGTAACTGATAAGAGGCACAGCAACACTGACTTAGCTTCATAAACTAGGATATGTTGTCTTATCTCTGGGAAGCCTGACACTGTGGGATGCCTTGGCTAGGTTTAACTGCTGTAAAGGTTGAGATCTGCTGATAGATACTTTTCTTTTGTCAACTGAGAAAAGGTGACCTAGACATTTGGGGCAGAGTAACTCCTGAGAAACGTTTTAACATGTTGTCACGCTACTGGAATGCACCCGTTCTTTTTTCAGGTAAAATGGGTTTGACAAGTATCTGAAGGTCTTCTAGCTACTCTTGCCTCTCACCTTGGGATCAGGGAGCACCGAGATTTGACAAGTAAGCATGGTAAATTATGCATCCAGTTACAAAAACAATAGCTATGGCTGTCACCTGTGTCATAATTTTGGGTCATAACCATGGCTATAATTTTTGTAGCTATATGTTCTTGAATATACTTATCAATGTATCTCATGATACCTCATAGAATCTTTTTTTCTTTTTCTTTTTTTTTTGTATTAAGGGCTGAACCCAAGGACATTCTGAGTTACCTCCATTCTTTTTTATTTCTTATTTTGAAAATGGATTTAAAAAATATATATTGGTGCATTGTAGTCATACATCTTAATGAAATACAAGATGATGGATGCATACATGTACACATCCCTCATTTAGTCATTCCCCAATTCCCTCCCTATTCTCTCCCCCTTTCCTCATTTTCATGTTTGGCTTAATGGTTAACTTTGATGTGTTTCTGAATGCACATTAGGGAATTTTCCTCTTCCCCTCTCCTAACTCATGATCTCAGAATTATCACTTCATATTTATCAAACAATCAAGGTAAACTATTGGTTTGGTGCATGGTAATTGTGTCAGATTAACTTAGTTCACATTACAACTTTGTTTGTCAGTAGCTGTGTGATCTTGGACATGTTACTTAACCTTTGCTCCTGAATTTCTTTACTGACATTATTTAGCTTTATATTACTTGCTTCATTATAAGAATTAAATATCCTTGTACCTGTAAAACACTTGGAACAATACCTGTGAAATGGCATATGCTTAATAAAATCTTGTCTATCTTAATATAGTGATACATCAAGTGAACTTACTTCTACATACCTCCTTTCTATTGACTGTGAACAACTTGGAATTGGAGAAAGTTGTCCTTTCAGTACTGTTATAAAAAATCAACAACAATAGTAGTAATAATGATAACAAGCAGTGAGTGGACACAAACCACACCTTAAGCATTTTAAGGAGATGTAAATGTACATGTGTATTTTCTTATTTAATTTCACTTCCTTTTGAAAGTTAGGTGAAGAATCTTGTTTAGATCAAAAGGTATAGTGCTTGATAGTAGACTTATCTCAGGATAGCTGTAAATTTGATGTTCCTAAACACCAGCTAGTTTATTCTACAATATTTTGCCTCCAAATTCTTAGCCTACAGCATCATATTTTGTTTACTGAACATCCCATAAACATATTTTGAGTCAAATGAGCTCTTAGTGTGGTGTAATGGTGATTAATATAGCTTATTAAAATTGAGTTACTTTGTCTATGTTGATTATGTTTTACAGTTACTCAACACCTTTGTGTTCTGTATTTTTGTCATTGTTTTACTCTTTAAAATTATCTTAGCTGAGTGTGGTGTTACATGGCTATAATCTCAAAACTTGGGATGGTGAAACAGAAGGATCACGGGTTCTTAGCCAGTCTCACAAACTTAGTGAGAACCTGTTTTAGAATAAAACTATAATAAGGCAGGGGGTGTGGCTTAAGGGTAGAATGCTTCTGGATTTAATCCCAGGATCACATACAAAAATATTATCTTCTTTATTTTCTCTTTAAACATTCACAGAGCTCACTGTTTATTAGCAGATAAAAGCTGATCTCTTGGTGTTGTTTTAGCTTTTCAAAGTCTCTTTTCCTCCTATTTTAGCTTGACAACAAGGCTAGTTAAAGAGTAAAACATTAATATGCATTCAATGTCACTCCAGCCTTCAGCTTTCTAAATAAATTGCCTAATTTAATTCTCACATTCTGAATATGTAACTCAGGGGCAAAATGTGAGCATTATTTCTCTTTTACAGATGGAATGACTGAGACACAAAGACATAGATTAACTAGTACAAGGTCACATAATCAGTAAGTGGTAGAAGGAAGGTTTATGCTCAGGGAATTAGATAATTGGAACTTAAAACCTGCAAAGTGGACATTATGTATAGTGTCGAGTGGGTCATATACAAAGGAACAACTCCTTAATCTAGAAGTCAGAAAACTTCCCTGAAGAAGTATGTGCAGAGAAGAATCTGTCTTGAGTAGAAATTCATGAAGCAGAAAAGAAAACAGAAATTTTGCTAAACAAGAGAGAAGGAGACAAAAAAGAGATAAAAGAGAAAGAGAGAGAGAGAGAGAGAGAGAGAGAGAGAGAGAGAGAGAGAGAGAGAGAGATAACATTGTAAATAAGGATACTGAGAAGATACTACATTTTTAAGCAAAAATACACTACATTTTTAACACAGAGAAGTAAATAGAACGTTGCTATTTGCAATTGGGAAATTGGATCACACTGATTGGGAAGGGAGATCATGGGAGGAAGTCCTGGGAGCAGGGAGGTCAGTTAGGAGTGTGTGCCAAAAGGTGTCCAGGTCAGTTAGGAGTGTGTGCCAAAAGGTGTCCAGTGTGCATAGATGATGCCTTGATCCTGAGCAGAGAAGGTGGAGATAGAAAATATTGGACAGATATAGTGATGCTTGAAGGCATATTGTCCAAGACTGGATATGGTGAATAGAAAAATTCTTATAAAGTCAAGATGACTATGTTTATTTATGTGTGTGTGTGTGTGTGTGTGTGTGTGTGTGTGTGTGTGTGTGTACTGTTACTGGGTATTGAACCCAGGGGCATTCTGCTTCTTTTTTATGGAAATTCAGACTTTATTTAAAATTTTTGATAATTTAAAACTTTGCTCAGTTATAACACATCTGAATACCAGAAATAGTCTGCCAGAAAACAATTTATTTCCATGCCAGTAATGGTCAGTGAGTCTCTAGTTGGCAGCTTCTTTACTGCAGTTTTTTTTTCCATTCTACTTCAGAGATACATCACCAGAACTTTGTATTTTTTTTCTTATCAAACAGAATTTAATTAGGTTGCTGAGGGCCTTCCTAAATTGTTGATGCTGGCCTCCAACCTGCAATCCTCCTGTTTCAGCTTCTCAAGTACTAGGATTCTGGACACAGGCCACCATACCTGGCTAGCTTGTTTATGTGATTGTACTTGAGCAACCATTTATTAAGCTAGTGACCAGGTTGAGATGGGAGGTGGGGAGTGTTACATGTGGTGAATGCAGTTTTGGACAAGTTAAGTTTAAGGAACTCCAACAACAGAAAGAGCAAACAAATAGCTCTAGAATCATTTCCCTTCCTCTATTAGAACATGTTTACTCTTTGTCAAATTCATGGTCTATACTCAGGCCCTAGAGCAGACGTGGTATTTCATCAGGGGAAGGCTTATGTTATGCTCAATGCGCCGTGGCTCGCTGTAGCCACTCCAGAACCTAAGCTCTGAAAGCTCTGCCACAACACATATCCATGGCCACGAAGGCAGATAATTGTGACTCAGACCCTCTCTATTAACGTGGACCTGAACGTGACATGACATTTTATGTATAAGCAGATCACCTTGATCTATCTAATTTTGTATGACAGGTAAGAGCAATCTTTGCTAAAAATAATATTCTTCCACTATGAACTACATTATTATGTGGGACTATAATGAACCAATAAAATTATTAAAATATATATACAAGAAAAATAAAGATAATGAATGGAAAATAAAATAATATTCTTGTTTTTCAGAAAGAACAATAAACATCAATAAAATTATGTAGTTGGGATTAAGATGTATAGTTTAAAAAATAATGTTATACCCATACAAGCTTTCATTATCATGTATGAGAAGGAGAAAGGAGGGGGAGAGGTGAGTAAACAGAGGGAAATACACCAAGTGATGCATACATGATTGTTTATATGTTTATATCACCTTGAGCATATAATATGCATATGTGCATACACATTATACATTTAGATATATATTGTGCTTTGATTTTTTTCTTTTATAAAATATCTACATTTGTATGGTTTTTAAATACATATGTGCCAAGGAGATCTATCCCAAGACTGACACAAGAAGAGATAAAACAGGAGTAAGATGGTTTGATATCAAGCATTATATTATTAAAGTCACTGGAAAGTGTGGTTTAGTGTTACAAATGCCCATTTCTGCGGTCCCCACAACCTCAAGGCTTGGTATAGAAGATAAAGGGCAAGAAAAGTCCTCAGGCAAAGTAGCAAGTGAGAAAATGGCCCACAATCACTGTCTTGGAGCATCATTGGGTGGAGAGGGGAGAAAGAGAATAAATCCCTAGTCCTTACTAACTTGAAATAAATACACTCTCTCTACCTGAGAAACAGGGACAAGTGTCTGTGCTCCAGTCATAACTGATGTACTTACCCTCCTGGAGAGGGCCTCAGCATAAGAGTTGTTACAAGATGTCAGCAATGTGACTGGAGTAGAGTCTCCTGCACACAGGAAAACAGACTTCAGTGATAAAAGCTCTATTTTTTTTCAGCACTGGGGATGGAGCCCAGGGATATTCTACCTCTGAGCTACACCCCCAGATCTATTTATTAAGTCTTTTAATTTTTGAGACATGGTCTTACTGAGTTGCTAAGGTTCTTGCTAAGTTACTGAGACTGTCCATGAACTGTGATTCTCTGGTCTCCATCTCCTGAATGCTGGGATTACAAGTGTGCACCACCATGCCCGGTTTAACAGCTCTATTTTTAAACTTTTCAAAATTTCTCATATGTAGTAACTTCTTAAGTGGTACCTATTATTATGTAGTAAGAGTAACTGTTGACAAGTTCTGAATGATCAACATTACAACATTATTAATGATACTAATCTATTTATGACACATGCATATTTCTCTGTACATAAAGAAAAAGGAAGCCTTTCAACAGTGACCAGCAAATGAAGCCTGTTCAGTACAGTTTCTCCATCCTTCACCAAGGCTTGACTTCCCCAACTTTTGCTGACCTGGCTTCAATAAATTTTAATTCAACACAAATCCCAGTTGAACAGATGCATTCACAAGTCTCAGGCCATGTAACACTCATTCTGCTTCAACCAAAATATTGCTTCAGTTCCATCTCTGTGCTTTCTCCTGGAACTGGATTTATGTCTTCCTGTCTCAGTTGAGCAGAAATGTAAGGGGCTGTCGGGAAGGGAGCCAGATCTGGAAGGAACAAGGGGTGAAATGGCAGCTGGGAGATTAAGGAAGAAGGACTTTGGGAAAGATACAGGGAGAGATGACTCAGATTATCTCATCAAATAAAAAGGAGGCTACAGCATGCCCCTTGTGAACTGCTTGGCAGGTTTCTACTTCAACTGAATATGAATTTAGCAGACTATTTGGATGAAGTGCTGAGACCATTATAGTATAGTCTTTATGGGCAAGTATTTTCCCGGTGTATGTATGCCTTTTGATCAAGAAAGAAATATTAGGGACAGAGAATAAATAGCTTCTATTGAAAAAGACAGTAAGTACTGAATACCATAAAAAAGATAGCCATTATTCTGAAGACTTGGAGTACTTTGATACCTAAGAAATGAGCTTGCTTTCAAAGAACATAGAGTCAAAAAGCAAAATCCCATTTGAAAACATATGCTGCAAAATAGTAAGATTAGTGTAAATGATCTATATAGACTATACACTACAGATAGAGAACAGCCAGATGAGCTAAATTTAGGGCAAATTTGAAGACCCAGGATAACATTAGAGATGAAATGTTTGAGTGCAATCTTGAAGGTCTCTCTACCCCAGATCGGCCTTCCGAACTCTTGATATCAATACAGTGCATTCATATTTTGCTATTATACATTTAGTGCAACAATGTGATTGTACAACATAAGGAATAATAAAAAGACACTATTTATTGAACATTATATATCAAGGACTCTACTAGGTTTCTTATATATTCTATCTAATTTTCTAATCAAACTTAAAATATAGCTACAATTATTCTTCCATTATTTATGGGGAAACTAAAATACTCAGGATGATTCATAACTTTTCTAGGAATTACTAAAGGTCTGACAAGAGAACAACCGCATCTTACTTTGAGAAAATGAGATAGCTTCATAGAAAATGAGATATTTGAGGTCAACCTTGAAAAACTGAAAGTATTTGAAGATGAGAATATGAGAAGACATAACTTTGGTCTTAGGAAACAGTTACAAGAAATCATGGAAATATAAAATTAATAAAGTACTGAAGACTTTGGGAGGGGAGAATAACAATCTAATATGTAACCCTGAAATTTTGTTTTAAGGTGAACTGCAAGAACATTTTCTTCTGAATCTGTATACATTTCATCTTTCTATCTTGAGGTATAGGCTCTGTGGAGAAAGTTAAACAAGGTTTTATATTACTGAATTGGGTGAGCATCTTAAGAAAACAGCTGTATCTTTATCAAAAGACAACATAATATTAATTTCTCACCGGTCCTGGGAACTCATGTAAAATGTATGGGCTGATTTTTAATTTTCTCTAGTGCAGGTGGCATGCTGGGGTGGAGGCGGGGGTGTGCGAGGGGAGGAAGTTTGTAGCGGAATCAGTTAAGGCACGCAGACCCATGCATTGAATGACCTTGCTTGCGTGCCAAACTTCAGGCGGAACAATAATGAGAAGGTAGCAGAACTAATCAATTTGGAACTGAGCCCATTCCCTCCGTCACTTGGGCCACTTAGAATGCAGGCGATGTCCCTAGCTTTTCCTCAAGCTTGCCCTTTGAACACAAACACAATGCTTTCTCTTACATAACAAAACAGAAAAATGTAAAATTTCCATCTAACACAGAAACAGAATTGGTCTCCTTGCTAATATAACTGTTTTTCTTTTCTTTTCTTTTTTTTTTTTTGCATACAATGACTTTATTTTCCTTCTGGACCTCCCTTTCGTGGAAGCATACTGGCAAAGACCCACAGGATAAAAAATATAAGCAATATTAGCAAAATGATTACCTTCACCTCCTTTACATAACAAGCTATGTTCTCACTGGAACATAACAATTATGAATAAAAATTTAGCAGGACGTGTGTGTGTGTGTGTGTGTGTGTGTGTGTGTGTGTGTGTGTAATTTTTTTTTTTTTTTGCGGTACTGAGGATGGAACCCAGGGGTATTCTACCTCTGAGCTACAGCCCAAGCCCTATTTTTTTATTCTTGATTTTGAAACAAGACCTCACTGAGTTGCAGAGGGCCTCACTACGTATCTGAGACTGTGAACCGCAATCCTCCTGTCTCAGCCTCCCGAATACTGGGATTACAAGCCTGCACCAACATGCCCGGCAGCAGGATATTTATAAGATCAAGAAATGGTATATTCAGGTGGTTTCTTCAGTTAAATTCTTTTTTTTTTTATTGGTGCACTGTATTCATACATCATAGTAGGATACATACTTTTGTAGACATACATGCACACTTTTCCCAGTCAGCCCCCACCCAATTCCCACTCCATTCTCTCCCCATCCCTCCCTCCCATGCTTGGCTTAGTAGTTGACATCTAGTATTATGGCAATTTATCTAAAATTAAAAATGATAATCTCACATAACAGTTTCATTTGTCTGATACCAAGCTTTTGATGACTTAAAGATAACATTTCAATATTTCTTTTTGCTTTCTTTCTTACCAGAGAATATTTTTTTTTCTATTTTTAGGTGAAACTATCATATATTTATATATTTATTTTTCAGAAAAAAATCTATCCTACTGTGAAATATGGACTCTAGGTACCCAAAACGATCTTGAAAAAGAACAAAGCTAGAAGATATATATTTTCTGATTTCAAACCATATAAAGCTACAATAATTGAAACAGTGTAGTACTATTCTGAAGGCAGATATATAAAACATTGGAGTTAAATAAAAGCCTAGAGCTAAATTCTTCCCTATACTGTCAAGTTATTTTTGACAAGGTTTCCACGAACATTTGGTGGTAGAAATATTAATCTTTTAACTAAATATTGTTAAAAAATAATAATTACATGGAAAAGAATAAAATTGGACCCTTACCTAATCCCATATACAAATATTAACTCAAAATAGATAATAGACCTAAATATAAATCTTAAGACTATAAACATTTAGGAGAAAATCTGGGTCATAAAACCTCACAACATTGAAATTGGCAGTGATTTCTTGGTTATGATTTCAATGGCACAGGCAACAGAGGAGTATACAAACTCCCTAAAAAAAAAAAATGTATATCCAAAGACAATGTAAACAGAGTTAACAGTTACTAATAGAATGGGATAAAATATTTCCAATTGCTATATCTGAAGGTATATTAATATTCCAACTAGAAATCCTAAAAATTAACAACAATAAAGGCAAACAATACCCTTTAGAGATAGGTAAAAGACTAACATAAATAATGAATCTCCACAGATAACCAATCTTAGTTGTCTGTGGGATGGAAAATCTTGTTTCTCTAGTTCTGGAGTGTGTTACCTATTTCTTCTTTGTAGTTAATCTCTTTGAGTATTTTCTCTAGCGCTGGTTTTGAAGACATAAATTCCTTCAGTTTCTGTTTGTCATGGAAGCTTATTTCTCCATCTAATTTGATAGAAAGTTTTGCTGGGTAGGAAATTTTTGGCTGGAAGTTGTTTTCTTTCAGAGTTTGGAATATGTTACTCCAAGCCCTTCTGGCTCTCATGACTTGGTTTGGAATTCTGGAGTGATTCTAATTGGTTGGCCTCTGAATGTCACTTGGCCCTTTGCTTTTGTTGCCTTTAAGATTCTCTGCTTGGCTTCCACATTGGTCATTTTGACAATTATGTGACGTGGGGATCCTCTTCTCCAATCCTGTTTAAAGGGAGTTCTATAAGTTTCCTGGATCTGTGTATCAACCTCTTGCTCTATGTTTGGAAAATTTTCTGCTATTACTTCCTTGAAGAGATTGTTGATCCCTTTGGTTTCACTTTCTTTTCCCTCCTCTATTCCAATTATTCTTAGGTTAGCTCTCTTAAAATGGGCCCATATTTCTTCAATGGCAGATTCCTGCTGTCGGATATTTTTTCCTAGATTAGGAACTATGCGTTCATTTTTGGAATGATCATCTTCTAAGAGCGAGATTCTGTTCTCCATGTGGTCTAATCGGTTGTTTGTGCTTTGAATTGAGGCCTTTACTTCATTAATTGCATCCTTTATCTCTTTTTGGCTCTCTCTGAGTTATTTTCGAAGCACCTCTATTATTTCTACAGTTATTTTCCTGATTTGATCTTCTAGAAATCTCTGATTTTCTGTTTTATCGGGTTCTGATGTTGTGGGGTTGTGGGCATTCATTGCTCCAGTATTATTCCTCTTTCCCATGATTTCGGAAGTTTGTGCCTTCTCTGGGTTCTTCCCTTGGGTCACTATGACTTCACTTAAGGTGCTCTGGATCTCGAGTCAGTAGTATCTCTGACCCCACTACTCCTTTACTGGGTTGTATCACAGAGTCTCCGACCCAGGGAGTCGATAGAGGCTGCTTTAAACTATGGAGGGGTGCCAGGTTGCATGTTCTCCTATGGTGTGATATCTCTGCCACCGCCCCTCCCCCACTGGGTCAAGTCCCAGGGAGTACAGTACTGGGATTTCTCCTCTGTGGCCCTCAATTTGACTCACTGTTCTTGAGTTCGCAGATGTAGCTGTACTGGCCTCGGTGAATTTGCTGCTGCTGCCGCAATCTTCAGACTTTTATATCAGTAAGTGTCAATGTCATCTATAAAACAGGCGTAAAAGTTCTCAAGAATATATGCAAATCCATGTTTATAGCAGTGTAATACACAATATCCAAATCATGGGATTTTGAAACAATGTGATTCTACTCAGCACTAAAGAGGAATAGAATTATGTCATTTGCAGGAAAATGAATAGACCTGGATAACGCTCTTAAGTGAAATTAACTAGTCACATAAAGTGAACAGTCATATGTTTTCTATCAAATGTGGAAGCTAAGGAGTAATTGCGATACCAAAGGGATTCAGATAATGGACAAAAATATCCAGTGGAGCCAAGAAGGTGGTCTAGGGAAAGGTGGGTAAATGAAGAAATCATTTACACTGGCATTGGGTACATATGTGAGAATAGTAATGTCAATCTTAATAGGAAAGGAAGAATGGAGAAGGATCCAGGGTAGAGCCCACCAAGTGTTCTGTCAGGTATCTTACTATCACTCCAACCTATATTATATTATACTATAATAGAACAATGCTCCATAAAAGTATAAAAATAAACATTAAAAAAGTTACCACAGAGGTTTCTTATGCAAATAAAAAAGTAAACTTTATAAAACTTTTATAAAATTTATTATGTATAGTGATACACACCTGTAATGTCAATACTTGGAATGCTAAAATAAAAGGATCACAGGTTCAAGATCAGTTTCAACAACTTAGTGAGACCCTGTTTCAAAATAAAATATATAATAAGGCTAGGGGTTTGGCTCGGAGGTCAAAAGTCCTAGGTTCAATCCTCAGTAACACTAAATAAATAAGTCAGTTAATAAGCTTATTGAACATATAGACCCAAATAAAACATACTCCATGAAAGAGGTTATGGCCCCTGTGTTTCAGTTTGTGACCTGCTTTATAATGAGAAGTGTGTCAAGCTTGTTCCTAGAATGAAATCCAAAACTCAGTTCCTTTGAAATGGAGGTAAGTGTAATAAATTTAACTTGACTTTTTTTTAACTAGATTGTCTCATTTATATCTGGTTTTTATTTTCAGAATTTCCCTGTTTTTCACAAGAAATACGTGCTTACGTCAAATACTGTACACAAAATTGAGAAACACATTTATGATATCAAGCACCATCTAACTAGCTCACTCAGAAAACATTGAGCATTTTAATGAATATTCTTCATATCTGTGCATACATGTGTATACACACACACACACACACACACACACACACACACACAACCACACCACACAGAGTGCTATGCATGAGTTTGAGAATTGAGCTCATTCCACATATTGTTTTTAATGGATTACATGCCAAGAATTTTTATTCAATCTATTTGCCTTACAATCCTGGTTCAACTAGTAAATTTTTGGCTTAAAAATATGGTGCCAAGTAATTCTAGTTCAAGTAACAAGGTCCATTTCTATCTTGAAATAAAATATTTCTTCTTTAACCTCATTTTTAACAGGGGATAAAGGGACAAAACTGATTCAGAAACCAGAGCACACTATTGTTGGAAATGTATTAACCTTTACTTATTTCTGGATATTTTCTCTCTCCCCTCACTGTGTTTTATGTACCAACCTTTACTTATCTATGGATAGTCTTTCTCTCCTTGCTGTGTTTTATCTCCTCTTCACTGATCTTTTTTTGCAGATGACCTTTCATCTTATTTCTCATCTGCTGGTCCCATCAACCCTAACTTTGTATCTGCTAAAACTCAGGTAATTGCTTTTAGATGGGTATAATTAAGAAGCCATTAGTGTAAAGTTTCATTTCAGTTTACGCCTTGGTCTGCATTTGAGCAGAGAAATATGAAATTAAGGTATTAGTTCCTTTCAGGGGTATGAGTCACAATCTAATAAGTTTCAAGAGCATTTTCTCATCTGTAATGGTTGTGCTTTTTCTCTTTGAAAATCTTCTCTTTGGAATTCTCAGACAGGAAATGTTTTTAAAGAAAGGAAAGCCAAAAAAAAAAAAAAAGAAATAAAGAAAGAAAGAAAGAAAGAAAAGGGGGAGAGAGAAACCTGGTTATATGATTCTTAAGACGTGAGGAAGGCCCTAGTTGTTCCATGAGACTCATAAGAGATCTTTAAAAGGTTATATACCTCTACCATCTTGTACCCCATTAAGATGTATGGCTACAATGCACCAATTAAAAAAATTTAAAAGTTTCTATGATCTAACATTTGTAACATTTGTATCTGAAAGAGAACAGCTATGTGAGACATGGAAAAGGGGATTCTTGCCATGATGGAGTAGTAGAAGCCAAGATAATGTGATGTCATTCAACACAAGTAACCCACAATTGCAGTCACCAAACTTAACCATATATTAAAATCAACCAATATGGTTGGGCATGGTGGTGCACACTTGTAAATCCCACTACCTGGGAGGCTGAAACAAGAGGAGTATAGGTTTGAGGGCATCCTAAGTAGTTCAGTGAGAATCTCAGAAAATTAGAGAAATTCAGTTTCAAAATATCTTAACTTCCTACCTGTTAATATTTTACTTTTAAATAGGGTTACACTCTGGAGTTCCAAGAGGACAGGGATATTGGAAGAATGCTATTTAATCAAAGTACACTATTTAACCTACTGTACTTTAAAAGACTTAAGTCCCAGTGGCCCATGCTGCACTTCAGATCAATTAAATTACAAATATAGGAGGATACACATTGGAACACTTGGGAGCTTTAAAATAAACTAAAACTGAGTTCTCAGCCCCAGATATTCTGATCTACAAAAATACATATTCTAAGAAGTACAGCATTAGCAGTCTCAGTTACTTAGTGAGGCCCTCCACTACTTATGAGACTCTGTTTCAAAATTAAAAAAAAAAATGGGACTGGGGGTGTAGCTCAGAGGTGGAATGTCCCTGGGTTCCATCCCCAGTACAGCAAAAAAAAAAAAAGTACAACATTGCATTCATTAGGAAAGTAAGTAAGACGATGTAAAGTGTACAAAATGGGCTGATTTTTTGTTTTTGTTTACATTTTAATACAATAGAGGTTTATTTGGGTCAAGGTTTTGGAGGCCAGAGGGTCCATGAGCATGTCCCAAGTATCTGCTGAGTATCTGGTGTTGCCTCAGGATGCATCAAGACATAATGAAGTTCACTGCATAATGATACAGAGAAGTCTACCTGGAGAGAGGTCCATTTGATAATACTCATGAGGTCAGATCCCTCCTCTCCTAATCTCCTACCGTGTGGCCCATCTCCCAACATCACTGCATTGGGAACCAGTTAACCACACATTACTTTGAGGGGACACATTCGAACCACAGCAAAAAAAAAAGTCTTTGGGTTTATACTGATTTAAATAGATGACCTGGAGACACCAAGAGACGTAGTTATGATTCAGCAAAACTGAATTGCTTCATTGACCATGTCTTATAACCTTCACTTCAGTATTTGTTTTAGCAAGATCTAGGAATCTCCTGTATTAATATCAAGGATTAAAGTAAACATACTCAAGACATGTATTTCCTGATTCCCAAGCTCCACTACGAACCTTTTGAATTACAATTTTTGGAAATGGAGCTTTAGCCCAAATGAAAAGTAATTTGGCTTCTACACAGTTGGTATTAATCCCTATGCCATGCTAAATTAGTGCATAAGGGGTGCAAAAATACATACTCTAGGAGGATAAAGGAATCTTCTCACTTGGAGAAATAGAGAAAGCTCTCAAAGAGGAAGAAAGAGAACTCAACTGGCATATTTATTACTGTAATGTATCATAACTTCCCATAATTTGTAGAAGAAAAACATTAATGAAGTATCTCATATATATATATATATATATATATATATATATGAATAAGGCTATAACTGTAATTACTAGAATTTCACTGTAATTACTAGAATTTCTAAGGGAATTTCAAAGTCCCAAGCACTTAACTAAACTCTGTATAAAGTTTCCTTCATGGCACTACCTCTTAGTATCCACATAATTGGAAAGAACTACAATTATCCCCATCATAAAAAAAAAAAAAATCATGGACCAAAGGTATCCAGTAGTAAGATGCAAGATCTCACAGCTGGTTTGTGCTAGATCACAATTGTTACTAATGCCTTTTCTGTATATGTTTTATTATGATTAAATCCACATTCACAACTGGTACGCTGTCTTGTCTTTGCAATGAGGAAAGTGGACCAATAATTTGGTTATCCTCAAACAGAAAGAAACAGAAAATGCATATGGTGGATCCCTTATGTAAAATTTAATTAATTCACCTTTTCAAGGTTGAAATGGATGTGTATTAGGTAGAGCAGAAAGCATACGGTAAAGGAAATGTGGAAGAGAAAATTCCAGCAAGAAGGGGACATTTTGTATTCAGGGTGAAGCAAGACTTCATGTGCATGAAGAAAGGCTACAGCCAAGGCTGTGACAATCACTCCTATGGCAAAATTGAAAGTACCATTAATGGGGACTTAATTGAGCAGTTCAAACTCTGAGCAAACAATGTGATGGGGTCTGGTGGGTGGGTAGTGAAAGGAAAAAACACAAAGAGCCTCTCTGTTTAAGATATTGAAATGTGTCTTCTCATCTATAATGCAGCACCATAATGTTCTTGTATGAATGGAAAATGCCAGGCAATCAAAGGCCATATGTCTTCAGCTTAGATTCACAGAATGTCCATGTATTTTTAATCAAGGCTGCATTTCTCAAGCATGTTTATGTCTTCTTGGCATAAAAGATGCTCCCAAAAATTAGCTCTTCCTTTGGCTCCAGGCTGCTGTTACCTTCAGCTATGCCAGTGGAAAGGAAGTTGGCAGATCCCCCATAATGCATTACTGTAGAATTAATGTAAACTATACTTGAACACTGAGAATTCCATTAAGGCTGAGGTTGTGGGCACATAAGTCACTAAAGCCTTTCCTCCTTAGGAGATGTCTCCCCTTCCATTCTTCACATATGACCTAAAATTCTCAGCGCAGCACCCAGATTGATCTGTTAAAAATGTAAATATAACGTCTTTACTTTCCCACCCAAAATCTTCTAGTAATCCCAGTGCTTGGGAGGGGCTCACAGGTTCAAGCCCAGCCTCAGCAATGTAGCAAGACCTTGATTCCAAATAAAAAATAAAGAAGTAAAAAGTGCTTTTTTTATTCATTTATTTACATGTGTTTTGTCTTAAAGAAGTAAAAAGCCCACAGGTAAAATTCCAATGCATTCAATTTTCAGTGCCACAAAAAAAAAAAAAAAATTAAACACCATTAAAATAAGAATCAAACTCTAGCATGGTTGAAAGTTCTGTGAATGATTTATATTGCCATTCCTGTTTCAGATTGTAACTCACTCCTCAGCACACATGATACTAACATCACATTTTCTTTCTTTCTCTGTTTTATTTATTATTTACTCTTTTGTGCATTTACTTACAAAATATTTAGCAGCATATGTGTATAGCAACTCTTTCAGGTGTTGGGAATGTGTCAGTGATGAAAGCTGTCCTCCCGGAACTTTACATTCCAATAAAGTAGCACTGATAAACAGTAAAGAAAAAATAACTAAAGGGTATAGCATGTTATAAAGTGAATACTTCTTTTCAGAATAGAAAAAAATAAAGATTATGAATAGGGTCAGAATTAAGTGTCAGCCAGTGCTAGGTTATAAAATTAAATAGTATGGTCAGGGGCAATATCTCACTTTAAAGCACTTGCCCTGATTCTTCTCTCTTCTATAAAATCTTTCACCCAGATATTTTTTGTGTGGTATTGGGGGTGGAACCCAGGGGCTTTTCTACTTCTGGATTATACTACCAGACGTATTTTATACTTTATTTGAAAACAGGGTTTCACTAAGTTGCTGAGAGCCTCACTCAGTAGCTGAGGATGGCTTCAAATCTGTGCGATCCTCCTGTCTCAGCCTCCCATTTCATCCTGATATTTGTGTGAGTTCCTCAGGTCTCAGATCTCAGCTTTTTTGTCAATTCTGTGAGGAACTTTATCCCATCCCTAATGTGAAGTAACCACTTTTTTCTACTTTATCACCCTGTGTTATGGCTCTTAGAACATCTGAGATTTTTATTCATTTATTTACATGTGTTTTGTCTTAAATACTAAGTAGAGTACAAGCTTCATGAGAACAATATCATTACTTTCCTATTAGCTCTTTAATATCTAAATTAGTGCTTAGTATATAGTAGGTACTTAATAAATGTATGACTGGATAAAGAAAAGGCTGAAGATGTTAGACTATTAGGACAAGAGAAACATGTAATTTATAGCATTGAGATATCATAAATAGACATCTTCTCTTTGGATGGTATCAACATTTAAGCCATTAAATGCAAGAAATACAGACTAGATCAAGAAGAGAAGAGAGTAATTAAAACCACTAATTTACTTAAATGCTCTACTCACTATATCTGAGTCACGACAGCTTACCCCACTTTTATGGACACAATTTTGGTCCATGGACCATCATCTCTTGTCTCATGCCTTCCTTCCTTGCTATCAACTAAAACTTTCTCTGAGGTCCAGCAAAGGGGGAACTTCTAAAAGTACAGTTTGCAAATTGTTCATCATTGACCAGAGGGTATAATCTAAATTGATTCCCAAAAATTTGAAGGGTTTGACACAGGCCATTTCTTTAGTTTCATTGTTTCATACTTCTTGCCAGGTCTGTGCTCTATCCAGGCTGATTTTTTTTTTTTGGGGGGAGGGGATTGAATATACAAAGCTACTATATTCCCTTTAGAGCACAAGGGGATGATTTCTATGTTTAGCATTGTCTTAAGTTCTGTATGTATGTGACTGTCAACATAATTTATATGATATTGTGAGAATATAATTCACCAATAAAAGCAAATAAGGAAGTGTCTTCTTTGTACTCTAAGTCCTGTTCATCTCCTACTTCTCTTCTTAGACTTTATGTTCTATTTGTGTACCTAAGTCCAGAGCATGTGACTCTTCTCCATAATCCCATTCTATAGTTTCCTACAGAATCATTTATGATTGTTTAATTTTTTTGCCTATCTCTCTTCCTAGACCTAAGCAATAATAGAGCAAAGATCATGTTTGTCTGTGTTTCCATTTTGTTCAGGCATTGTATGGGTCCTGGCATTAATATATATGTTAAGTATTAGGGAAAAATGCACAAGTGATTAAATTAGTCAGAATTTATTTTAATACACAACTTTGGGTACTGTTTTACATGCCAAAGCTCTTCTCTTGAGACTTAATTTTCTGCAGCAACACTTATGAAAGCTGAGAAAAGATGTGGTAGAAAGTTGAGGGAACACAGATTGTCTCTTGATATTGATCTCACAGGGCACAACGAGGTCTTCTGTTCAAACCTTAGCAGTAGCCTTAGGGGTCAAGGAACCAATCCACTAAGACAAGAATCCCAACACACACTGGAAATTCTGAGCAAACAATCTTTTGGTGTCTTGTTTACCACAATGGGAAAGACTCTGAAATAAAAGGCCTTGCTGTGTCTCAAGAAGAACCAAAGTGGCTCTTGGAATAAAGAATGAAAGATCTGAATAAATCCATTGAACAGATAACCCAAGAATCTCATTTTACTGATGAAAAGAGAGATAACTATAATGGATGTTTAGATAAAATTCTTGCTGTCCTTGTGTTGAACTTACCTCTCATTCTAGAGTTTTTTATCTGTTTAGTTGAATTAAACTCAACATACCTTGAGAGTTATATCTTTTAAACATGTTCTAGGCATTGAGAATATCACACAAACACACACACACACACACACACAGTTAAGTGCTGCTTCATTGGTAATCTTGCAACAATTGGATTCAGACACTTGAGCTTCTTTATAACTTTGGAGTAATTCACTTGCACCAGAGTTTTGATTAGAAACATATTTTACTAAAAATATAATAGGAAGCATGGCAGAGAGATTACATCACACATCTATAAGAGGACAAAATAGAAATGTTCTTTGCAAAGATAAAAATTTTCTGAATTCCCTCTCCCCTCTTGTCACTGAAGTTTCCTTTTTGCTTTGCCTAATGCAAGAAAAAAATCATTTTCTCTAACTTAGTGCTTTTTTGTCAATATTTTTCTCTAAGCACTTCAAATTCTTCTTTATTTTATTAGACACCATAATTCAGCTCTGAACTAGCTCCAACTTTCAACAGTGCTTATCCAGTGTCCTCAGTTGTTCAACCTAAGAAAAGGCCCTCTAATTAGCAGAACTGACTATCCTTAGAAAACACATTCTGAGTGCTTGGTCAGCAAACCCCAAAGATGATATCATTATTAAACTAAGTTTCAAACATCCAAGTCAACATTTATAAGATTCACCTAAAGGTACTGACCTCATGAAATTGTTGTAAAGATCACATAGAATAGGTGTGAAAAAAAATCTGCCATATAACCCAAAACAAAGTTAGGGTGGCTGAGGTTCAGTGCATGTAGGTTTCTTTCTTCTCAATTCACTACATGTGTTGATTCATATCTTCTTACTGAATGAGTCTTTTAAGGGATTTTTCAATTTCCTAAAAGTCATTTCATTTAATCAAAATGATTCAGAAAAAAATGCAAGTTGTAAAAGCTCATGTTATTTTCATTTTTTTTTTCATGATTGAGACCTGACCCTCCAAATCAAGAACCAAAAATGTGACTGTGTGTTTCCTAAAAACTTACAAGCACTGAATTTTCTCTGACAAAAGCTTATGTTATGTCCTAATAGGCTGCTATAACATTCTTTTGTTCATAGCCAGGCTAACACAGGGACAGAGACATGCTATGTTTTTACTTTGTCACAAAACTTTGCCTCTATCTAGGAATTTGATGGTTTGACAATCCCCAAGCAGTGAAGCTTCCCTTTTTATAATCTAATTCCTATTCTTAGCAGATCTTGTGAACAATCATGCTCTTCACAATAGCACTCTGGCCGTGGCTAAGCAGTGCAACGACTAGCCACTTGATGCCATATAACTATCAGAGATTAGTGGCCTCTTAAGCCTTCTATCCCAGCAACTCCAGAGAGGCTGCAGGTTTTCCTGGGCTTCTGTCCATGGGAAAAAAATGACAAAATGACTCATTCAAAATAATAAATGCAAAATTACCAATGACAAAAGCACTCATGTGGGAAAATACATTCATCCAGAACTGTGATGTAATAACATATATGAAAGAAAATCTCCTTGGCAAATGCTTTATATGCATTCCCTTCTTCAATTTGTACAAAAATTCTTTTTCGTCTCAATAAAGAGATAAGCACAATGAGGTTTATGAAAATTTGGTACTTATCCAGAGAAATCATACAGATGTTTTAAGGGAAAGGCAAATTAAGTATTCTTGATTTCCGGTGGTCCTTAAGAATGTGGAGGTAGGTTTAGTAAGATGCGCTGAACCTTTTATTTATTTATTTATTTATTTATTTATTTATTTATTTTTGTGGGTCTGGAGCCTTTTAAAAAGGGGGACATTGAAGCCAGGTGTGATGATGCAAACTTGTAATCCCAGCATTTGGGAGGCTGAGGCAGGAGGATCACAGTTTGCAGACAGTCTTAGCTACTTAGTGAAGCCCTTTCCAACTCAGTAAAACCCTGTTTCAAAATAAAGAATTAAAAATAGAGCTGAGGGTGCAGCTTAGAGACAGAATATTCCTGGGTTCCATCCACAGTACTGCCAAAAAAAAAAAAGTGGGGATATTGAAGAAGAGAAAGGATAATGTAAAGAAAAACAGTTAGGGGACTTCCGGGAAGATGGCGACCGAGAAAAGCGGGGCTTAAGAGCCCCGCTAACAACAAATCTCCATTACGACAAAATCAGTGCCTTTCATAACCAGAAAACACCATCACCAGTGAAACAAAAAATCACCAGGCTCCAGAGAGAAAGCAGACTGAGAACAGAGCCAGAGAGGAGATACACAGGCCTCACACCCGAGGCCGTGGCAGACGCGGCAGCAGCGCCATACTGCCGGTGGCACCAGCGAATTCACGGCACTGCTTTTAGCCGAGGTGAGCCACTGCAGAACAGCCAGGCAGGATTTCTCCGCGCAGAGAGCATCTAAAGCTCCCAGTGGCCGAGCTCAGCACACACTGCAGGGATTCAGAGTGGAAATCAAAACCAAGAAAAAAAACACCAGCCCCACAGCCAAGGGCATAGCAGCGGCGCCATATTGCCACCGGCGGCAGCAGCACCGAATTCAGCGAGGCCAGTACAGCTACATCTGCGCAATCAAGAACAGTGAGTCAAATTGCGGGCCACAGAGGAGAAATCCCAGTACTGTACTCCCTGGGACTTGACCCAGTGGGGGAGGGGCGGTGGCAGAGATATCACACCATAGGAGAACGTGCAACCTGGCACCCCCCCATAGTTTAAAGCAGCCTCTATCGACTCCCTGGGTCGGAGACTCTGTGATACAACCCAGTAAAGGAGTAGTGGGGTCAGAGATACTACTGACTCGAGATCCAGAGCACCTTAAGTGAAGTCATAGTGACCCAAGGGAAGAACCCAGAGAAGGCACAAACCTCCAAAATCATGGGAAAGAGGAATAATACTGGAGCAATGAATGCCCACAACCCCACAACATCAGAACCCGATAAAACAGAAAATCAGAGATTTCTAGAAGATCAAATCAGGAAAATAACTGTAGAAATAATAGAGGTGCTTCAAAAATAACTCAGAGAGAGCCAAAAAGAGATAAAGGATGCAATTAATGAAGTAAAGGCCTCAATTCAAAGCACAAACAACCGATTAGACCACATGGAGAACAGAATCTCGCTCTTAGAAGATGATCATTCCAAAAATGAACGCATAGTTTCTAATCTAGAAAAAAATATCCGACAGCAGGAATCTGATATTGAAGAAATATGGGCCCATTTTAAGAGAGCTAACCTAAGAATAATTGGAATAGAGGAGGGAAAAGAAAGTGAAACCAAAGGGATCAACAATCTCTTCAAGGAAGTAATAGCAGAAAATTTTCCAAACATAGAGCAAGAGGTTGATACACAGATCCAGGAAACTTATAGAACTCCCTTTAGACAGGATTGGAGAAGAGGATCCCCACGCCACATAATTGTCAAAATGACCAATGTGGAAGCCAAGCAGAGAATCTTAAAGGCAACAAAAGCAAAGGGCCAAGTGACATTCAGAGGCAAACCAATTAGAATCACTCCAGACTTCCCAAACCAAGTCATGAGAGCCAGAAGGGCTTGGAGTAACATATTCCAAACTCTGAAAGAAAACAACTTCCAGCCAAAAATTTCCTACCCAGCAAAATTTTCTATCAAATTAGATGGAGAAATAAGAAGCTTCCATGACAAACAGAAACTGAAGGAATTTATGTCTTCAAAACCAGCGCTAGAGAAAATACTCAAAGAGATTAACTACAAAGAAGAAATAGGTAACACACTCCAGAACTAGAGAAACAAGATTTTCCATCCAACAGACAACTAAGATTGGTTATCTGTGGAGATTCATTATTTATGTTAGTCTTTTACCTATCTCTAAAGGGTATTGTTTGCCTTTATTGTTGTTAATTTTTAGGATTTCTAGTTGGAATATTAGTATACCTTCAGATATAGCATTTGGAAATATTTTATCCCATTCTATTAGTAACTGTTAACTCTGTTTACATTGTCTTTGGATATACAATTTTTTTTTTTTTTAGGGAGTTTGTATACTCTTCTGTTGCCTGTGCCATTGAAATCATATCCAAGAAATCACTGCCAATTTCAATGTTGTGAGGTTTTATGACCCAGATTTTCTCCTAAAAGTTTATAGTCTTAAGATTTATATTTAGGTCTATTATCTATTTTGAGTTAATACTTGTATATGGGATTAGGTAAGGGTCCAATTTTATTCTTTTCCATGTAATTATTATTTTTCTACTATATTTAGTTAAAAGATTATTATTTCCACCACCAAATGTTCATGGAAACCTTGTCAAAAATAACTTGACAATATAGGGAAGAATTTAGCTCTAGGCTTGTATTTAACTCCAATGTTTATATATCTGCCTTTAGAACAGTACTACACTGTTTCAATTATTGTAGCTTTATATGGTTTGAAATCAGAAAATATATATCTTCTATCTTTGTTCTTTTTCAAGATTATTTTGGGTATCCTGAATACATATTCCATATTAGGATAGATTTTTCTGAAAAATAAATATATAAATATATGATAGTTTCACCTAAAAAATAGAAAAAAAATTCTCTGGTAAGAAAGAAAGCAAAAAGAAATATTGAAATTTTATCTCTAAGTCATCAAAAGCTTGGTATCAGACAAATGAAACTGTTATGTGAGATTATCATTTTTAATTTTGGGTAAATTGCTATAATACTAGATGTCAACCACTAAGCCAAGCATGGGAAGGAGGAATGGGGAGAGAATGGGGTGGGGATCTGGTGGGGGCTGACTGGGTGATATGTGCATGTATGTCTACAAAAGTTTGTATCCCACTATGATGTATGAATACAGTGAACCAATAAAAAAATAAAAAATAATTAAAAAATAAATAATAAGTAAATAAATAAGTAATAATATGCAATAATAAAATAATAAAATAAGTAATAAAAATACTAGCAACTGACCTCAATTAATCTAATACCAAAACATTAGCCATTTCCTTAGACAGATTCTAGGAACAGATCTTTTGACAGTGGTGTGCTAAACCTGGCCAGCAATGACTTAAATGATCTGATGGTTTAAAAGATGCTTAAAAGATTCTTCCAAGTCCCCAAACTTCAGCTCAGTGAATTATGTTGGTACCTTGAAATCCTCTATAATGGAGTATTTGCACATTAGAAACTGGCACGTACTAAAACTGTAGAAATTATTTTTGAGGAGAAACACTTGTTTCTCTGGCATGCAACTGCTTCTAAAGTAGAATTTGTTTTCATTCAGATTTTTGCTAAGCAAGGTACTATGAATTGTTAGGAGTACAGAGGCATAGAAACAAGTGGTATTAGATGACCCCCAAATTCATAAATGCACAAATTGGTGAAATTCGGCATGAAAGAGACAAAAGTTTATACCAAATATCGAGGTAAGAAGTAAAATGCCATTTTCATATGCAATAAGAAAAATAGAGTTTGAGGTTTTATAAAGCAACTTTCAGCACATCAGTAAAATTCAAATATGAATCATTGAGGTGGGATCTATTTAATTCTTTACCTTTCAAATAATATAAAATGCAATCAAATGAACTTAGGCAGTAAAGAACTTTTATATTGTTGCCATTTTGAATGATTTGTATGTTGCTTTGTTCCTGAGATAATTACATATATTAAGAATTACACACAAGTTTCTCAAGATTACCATCAAAGCCCTCAGAAGGAAAGGATCCTTTTGATAATAAGTGTCTAGACTTCCATTCCCCCGGACTGTGAGACAGTGCAGATCTGATGGTCAAGATGTCCGTCATGACAGGTGCTTATGGCAGTTGTAGGATTGTAAACAGAGGGTGAAACTAAAATACCCCGTTTTTTTTTTACTTATTTGTTTTCATTATCTTTTCCCTTACAGTGTGCGGTGGGGACATCTTACTCAATGCTATCCCTGGTCATAACTCATTGTCTGAAATATAATATAAATCCCCAGTAAACATTTTGTGGAACAATAAGAGGGAGAGATTTTTTTTTTGCTTGCTTTTTTTTTTTTAATACTGGGCACTGACCCATTCTACTGGCAGAGATACAACCGCAGCTTTTTAAATTTTTATTTTGAAGTAGGTTTCTTTTTAGGATTCCGACAACACTTACTTATTTTTACATTTTTTAAATTGGTGCATTGCAGTCATTTGTCTTAATGGAGTACAAGATGCACACATCACTCATTTTGCACTTCCCCAATTCCCACCCCATTCCCTCCCCCTCCCAGTTTTGCTAAGTTGTTTATGTTCTTGCTATTTTTTATGCTTTTATTTTTTTATTTTATATTTATATTTATTTTATTTTATTTTTAAAATTTTTTTATGGAACACAAATGGTATACATTTAAACTATACTTGGTAACCTCTCCCCACCACCCCTGTTTCCCCTTGCCCCCTCCCACCAATTATTGTCCAGGGTAAGCATGCAATATTCATAATTTTACACATATTCAGATGTAGACCCTCATTAGTCAAGTTCAGCCTTCCTCCTCCCCTATCTTTCCAATCAAGCTTTACTGGTATTTCCCCTCCATTACCTGGAGTCCCACTGGTATCCTCTATGTTCCCTAGTTTGGGCATATTAGAGGGAACATATGTACCTTCTCCTTCTGTGCTTGGCTAATCATACTTAATATAATGCTCTCCGAGACTTTCCATCTTCTTGCAAATGATATGATTTTGTTCTTATTTATGGCTGAGTAGAATTCCATTGTGTGTATTTCCCAGAGTTTTGCAATCCATTCATCTGTTGATGGGGACCTGGGTTGGTTCCATATTTTGGCTATTACAAATTGTGCTGCTATGAACATAGGTATGCATATGTTGCTATAGTTCTCTGAATTCAACCCTTTTGGAAAAATACCCAGGAGTGGTAGAGCTGGATCGTATGGTGGATCTATTCCTAACTTTCTTAGGAATCTCCACACAGATCTCCAAAGTGGCTGAACTAGTTTGCACTCCCACCAACAGTGTAAAAGTGTTCCTCTTTCCCCACATCCTTGCCAGCATTTGTTGTTATTTGATTTCTTTATGATTGCCACTCTGACTGGGGTTAGATGGAATCTCAGGGTAGTTTTTATTTGCATCTGAGGGAGAGATTTTTTTCAGAAATTGTTTACGTGAAAGCTAAAATCCAGGCATAGTGTCA
Source organism: Muscardinus avellanarius (assembly GCF_963383645.1). NCBI lineage: Eukaryota > Metazoa > Chordata > Mammalia > Rodentia > Gliridae > Muscardinus > Muscardinus avellanarius. Next base: position 17,055,403 of record NC_137799.1, read on the forward strand.
CATGCCTGTAATTCCCAGTACCTGGAAGGCTGAAACATGAGGATTGCAGATTTGAGGACAGCCTCAGCAACTTAGTGAGACACATAACAACCTAGGAAAACCCTGTTTCAAAAACAAGCAAACAAAATAACATTAAAAGGGCCAGGGGTATATTTCTGAGGTAGAATGTCTCTGTATTCACTTTCCAGTTTAAAAAAAAAAAAGAAGGAAGAAAGAAATAGGAAAAACTAGAAATGTGTTTGCCATCAAAGTTTGATCAAGTAACTTGATGATATAATTAAGATATCTCCTCTGTCTCTCTCTCTCTCTCTCTCTCTCTCTCTCTCTCTCTCTCTCTCTCTCTCCACTCTTGTTGGCTCTCTGTCTCTCAGGAGGATGGTGGTGTCAACTTCACCCTCTGTGTGGCTTCTCCAGTGGAAGCAGATGGCTCCAGTCATCCCAGATTTCATCACTTGAGATTTTCATTTATAAGCAAAAGTGGCTAACACTAAAAGAAATCTCCTAAAATTAGAAAAGATTTCACATGATTCTGAATGGAAACATAACAGATATTTACTCCCTGGAGCTTCATGTGTCCACATTTCAACCAGGCAGGAGAAAATGTATGGACATCTTATCTCATACAGATGAAGTCTAGAACCAAGTTGCACTTGGAATGAATTAGGCTGCCATGGGTTCACTGCATACTGATCCAATGTGGCCCAAGGATGACATTTCCCTGTCTCCAAACTCAAAGACGTTCTAGGGAGCATTAATAGGCCATTTGTAGGCTGACGATGCAACACAAAATACCTTCCATGCACACAAAGACATTTTAAATTTATTGAAATGGTGCATCAGAGTACAAAGACCCAACAAATATTTAATGTGTCTGAACGCCTGTATTTTCTCTGCATCTCTTCCAAGATTCACTCTTTCAGATTCACTGCTCTGTTTACTCTACATGACACAAATTCAAATTAAATTGACACATCACTCGCATTCCTTTTTTTTTTCAAAATTTGATGATTCGTTAAGTGGATTTGAATGTCTTTAAAAGATTTTCCACACCTCAAAAGCACCCAACTGACCCTTTAAAGATATGAAGTTCCATTTTAAAATGGACAAATTCCTGAATGTTAGTCTTGGTATATAAACCAACCATTAAATAGGGCTCTCTCTATAATTTAGACAGAGAAAGCCGAACATCTCTTTGAATTTATTTATTTATTTTTGTTATTGTCATGGAGGGAGGATTATTCCCTTCACCAATTGGTTTCATGATTTTTTTTTTTTTCGATTGACGCTCTGGGTAAAAGCTTCAAATGAACAAAATTTCTGCTAAAAGCTGTACTTATGTGATTCTCCCAAACCACTAGCATTTAAAGGCTAGAATGCAGTGGTTTCTAGGGTATAGAATAAAAGGATTTAAGAACACAATTAGTAACTTGTTCCAGCAATTAGAGCTGAGTTTAATTACAAACTAACCTCTTGATAGACCATTTGACAGTCAGTGCAAAGTGAGAGAAAGAGATCAGAAAACTACTAGAAGCAGCAGCAGAACTTTTCCCACGTATTTATTTTTGCTCATATTATCTCCAGGCCTGGTGTCGCTTGTACAAAAAAAAAAAAAAAAAAAAAAAGTAACAGATTATTTTTCTCCAAAATGGTTCATTTTTTAACTTGGCAACAGGGCTTTATTTTTGCATGCTTCCTGTTCTCCCTACCCAAAAGCCAAGCTGGGATCCTGGACTTGCTGCTTATCTGGCAATAATGCTACCCAACATATATGTCCTTTCTCCATTCTAAGAGATCTGTTTTCTAAACAGGACTTAGATATCTCTTAATCTCACAAAATATATATTACAAGTGTACAGTGATTAGTTTTTTTTTTTTTTTTTTTTGTGGTACTGGGGTTCCTGGAAGCCCTTCTACCTCTGGGCTACACTCCCACGGGCTACACTCCCAGACCTATTTTTTAACATTTTTATGTGGAAACAGGATCTCTTAAGCCAGCGAGGATGGCTCTGAACCAGTGTGATCCTCCTGTCTCCACCTCCCAAGAGTGGGGATTACAAGCGTGCGCCACCATGCCTGGCTACAGTGATTAGTTTTTAGAGGGCACACAACTTGCCAAGAGTCATGAACCTGGGCTTCAGCATGGAAGTCTCTCAGTTAAATGGTACAAAGGCTACTCTTTGAAACATACGAACGGGTTTATAGTTCCTGTAGTTGCATTGGAGTCATTTATTTTCTTCCTGTTAGCATTTCCCAAAATGTAGCCCTCAAAAAGATAAATAGAAGGTCATTCTTTCACTACTGCATTTTTTTTCCCTTAAGGAAAAGTAATGGTCTCAGATCCATTTACTGGCCATGTTACCCTGATACAGCTCTATGCAGAGCTGTGCTGGCCCCGTGCACAGAGCCAATTACATTAGAGACAGAGTGGGAGAAAGCATGTGGTTAGGAATTAGGAGAATTGGCACCATGCCCTACTCTGTTTTTTTATAGCCCAAAGCAAGTATTCTCACCTCACCCATTTCACTTCTGAGCAGGAAAAGGCAATTTCTTACATGATCTTTCATTAATTCAGTAAATATTCGTGAGTATCTACTATGTGTCTTATACTTTACTATACTCTAAAAAGATGATGTAAAATTTAAAAAGCCCCTAAACTCATAGGGTTTATAATCGGAGAAAGCAATTGACAAGGTAGAAGTTTGAAAAGAGAGGTGAAGAAAGCCAGAGCAGCTTTCAGAACTAAGGGATTGGCGAGTGAGAAGTACCTGAGCCTAAACCCAGCAGGCATCCCTGAGGCCAAGCAAGAAAGCCATAACTTTTCCATTAACAAAAGGTCTTAGTGTATGTAATAACGCTGAAGTGTGGGGGAATATCTATACTAATGATATATGGTGTTTCTGTTATTGATGGGAATCATGTTATTTTAAGATTATAGGAATGACTCAGTTTTCTGAATTTTCCCAACTCTCCAGAATGAATGCATATTATTTTTTATAATTTATTTCTTTAAAAGCTATTCCAATATAAAACTTGAAGGCAGTAAATATCACATTGAAGCCAGGGGTGAGGTGGCTCAGAGAAGCTGATTCTGTGGCCTTAGATTTGTTTTTGTTTCTGTCCTGAATATCTTAATTTCCTTCTCTGCAAAGAGGATTTAGACATATGTATGACAGAGGAATTTTGTGAAGGCTTAATGAGATACAGGAAAGTTAAGTAGGTAATGTGGTGGATGGCCTTAGGAAGGACTTAGTAAACGTTGGTTCATATAATATTATTGGAATGAAGTGTTCTTTAATTTTCATTTTTTGTTAAAACATATTTCACTCCCATGGAAAAAGCGCAATTAATCCAAGGGCCCTAATAGAAAAGATGCTCTCGACCTCCCTAACCACAGCTTGCTTTCAAAGGAATATATAGGAAGTCCAGCATAGCCTAGGTTTTAAGTGAGTAAGTTCTCATCCCTGATTCTGTTGCTGAGAGGGAGAGTGGAGTAGTCCCTAAGATACTCCCTCCTTTTATCACTAAGAGCTTACTGCACTAAAATCTGGACTTCCCAAAGAATAGTCTGGTTACATTCATCTATTTAATTGTAGAGTGAGTTATGAACATTTAAAATTTGAGACTTCTAGTTCACATTGCTGACCTCACCTGCACTGTGAAAATATGTTGTGTGTGTGTGTGTGTGTGTGTGTGTGTGTTACATACCTATAGTCATATCTACTCAGACTGAAGCAGAAGGAGCATGTAAGAGCCAGATATGGTGACACACGCTTGTAATCCCAACACTTGAGAGTCTGAAACAGGAGGATCGCACAGGATTGAAGCCAGCCTCAGCTACTTAGTTAGGCTCTCAGCAAATTAGTGAGACCATGTTTCTAAATAAAATATAAAATAGGTCTGGAATTATAGCCCAGAGGTAGAAAAGCCCCTCGGTTCCACCTCCAGTTTCAGGGGAAAAAAATGAGCATGTGAGCCTACAGCCTCAGGGCCAGTCTGAGCAACACAACAAGTTGTTTACTTAAAGCATCCATGAAAAGATGAAAGACATATTTTTTATAAATATTTCCCATGTTTTTGGGAATACACCATAGTTTCTTTAAAAGACTAAATAAACACACAGTCACTCAATTCACAAAGAATACACCATATACTTTATTTTTGGTCAGGCTTCTTGTCATAAATAAGAAATCCCTGGAATTCTAAGATTCTATTGCTCTTTCCAGTGAACCGACTCTTCACAAGTGGATGTTTTTAGATTTGGGGTTCATGGATTCCTTTGAGAATCTAAAATTATGTGTTGGACTATTCTCCCCAAATGGCTTTTTAGACATAACTGAGCATATTTTCTATAATTTCTATGAATTTCCAGAGTCCAAGATTTCTAGTAAAACAATCTTGGCTTCCAAACTAATAATTTCACTCAGCAAATCTTTGTTTCTTTTCTGCCACCTCTTTTTGGCTATTTTACTGTTTGTAGCAAAGCTAAACTGGTTTACTAGGTTTACTTTTATTAGCCTGAGGAATTCCAGTAGCAAAGCAGGAGTAGGGATGATCCTCTCTTGCACTAATTCCTTGCCTTATTTTTTTATTCTTCATGTTGAAATACAGTCTCACTGAGTTGCAGAGGGCCTCACTAAGTAGCTGAGGCTGGCTGTGAACCATGATCCTTCTGTCTCAGTTTCCCAAATGCTATGATTACAAGCATGCACCAACATGTCCGGTTTCTTGTCCTTTTAAAAACATTTTTTTTCAAAGGCTACCACAGAATCTCCTGACAGAACCTTGCAGGGATGCTTTGGACTGAGAGGCATGAGAATAAGCCAGGAGGAGGTAAGTAACTGCACAGTGTTTTATTCATTCTTGAAATGGAATCATAGTAGGATGGTACCCATCACTACCATCAACTACTTGTTTGCTTTAATCTACTCCACAATATGTATAAATTTTATTTTATTTTATTACTTTTATATATCTACTAGTGTATATAAAATAACAGATGGAGTCTCTGCCCTCAGGAGAGTTTACAGGTGCATTAAATTATTGATTTTCATTGCTAATATTATTTCTTTGCATTAAATTAATCTGTTGATAACTCATGATCAATGTTGCAAAACATTCAAGGGACCAGATTATGCTTCCATTTTTTAAAGAATCTTCAAAGTTAATCCACGAAGTGTTTATCACCATTGTTATCTCACAGATGAGTACAATGAGCCAGAAGCAAGGTCAGTAATTTGTTCAAGTCATGCAATTTCTAAATGGCAGAGTTTCCAGCTGCTTGTTCCTTTTTTGGGGGGAGGTTACAGAGGTTTGAACCCAGGGCGTCACACATTCTAGGCAAACACTCTACCACTAAGCTATGACCCAGCCCATCCAACTATGTGGTTTTTTAATTCTTTGCTCCTAATCACTATGTCCCATTCCTGCTCCTATAGTTAGGATATTTTTCTAGTCAGGGTTAAATTCTTTAATTTACCAGAATAATTTTAGGCATTGACCTTCTTATAAGTGTCCCTTTTTATAAATTAGAAAACTATCTTAAGCAGTGATGTAACCATAAATTTACCAAGAAAAATGTGAGAGTCTCAGGATTCAAACCTCAAAATTCTACTTTTGAGCAAATACACAGTGGTTCACACACACACACACACACACACACACACACACACACACACACACCACATCAGCTAGATAAAATGTATAATGAAAAATATACAAAGGAAATTAAGAGACATGTTAAGTAAGTAAGAGTAACAAATTTCCCGTGTAACCAAAATATTTGAGACTCTAGAGATCCAAGGTCTAGTCCAATCATTGGCATTATTACCATGTCCATGTTTAAAAAATGTGTTTTCTACATAACTGTTTTTTTCTCTCAACTTCCCAAAGTCATGAATCCTGAACACTGTAGAAGTGTATTTATTCATTTACTTATTAGCTCAAATTTATTTTCTAAGTTCTTTGGTCTATTCTGGCTTGGTTTGCCATGCTGTCCATTCATTAAAAGGTGATCAACTCTCCATAATCACTTCTCATTTCTCAGTAATTGGGGAGAATAAATATTCCCTAGAAGATGAGAAGACAGGGGGAGAGGAAGAGGAATGGAGAGACAGAAAAAGAGAGAGAGAGAGAGAGAGAGAGAGAGAGAGAGAGAGAGAGACAGAGAGAGGATTCTATGTGTGTGTGGGTTTGCAAAAGAGCATATACAATTGTCACTTTTATGATTGATTTGTAGCCTCTTTGTTAACTTTTTTGTTCCTTTAATGCCTTGTCAACTGTGAAACTAACAACTTTGACATTTACATTGCTACTAACTGAGATTATAAGTTTTTTTTATATTTACCCAAAGGGGCACCTGAATTTTGGAAAGATTGAGTAATATATCAGAGTAGCATCTCCAGTTTTGCCTCAATTTTGCATCTTAGGTTTGAGTGCTTTTTATTTTACTCTGAGCCCTCAGAATATAGTGTGTCCAGGGATGGGTCATGAGATCCCTTTAAAAAAAAAAACCCTTCTTATAATACCCACACATTTCTCAGGTCTGGTGTGCTTATGTGTGGGCTCTTAACTGTTACTGAATGTAAAGAGCTTGGATGGAATGAGGTTGACAGTAACACAGGTAATAATAATTCCTTTAGTACATGCCACTGTAGAGGTGATATTTTATAAGTAACCATACTATCGTTTATCTTTTTTGATTATTATAACTAAATAAACTGTTACAATATAACATATTATATTTATCATTTGACATCTGGACTATCATCCCTTTGGGTATATTGTTTTTATTCATGAAATGACATAAGAGACAGTTCTCAATTGGTTGACCAGTTGTCCTGACTTCCATTTCATTTTTTTATCATCTATGTAAATGCATTCAGCAGGTTAATATGTATTTAGATGTGCTCTTTGCATAATCCTTGAGATGAGTTGCAGGGATTTTCTTTCAGCTAAGCAAAGTTTAAAGGTAAAGTCTTATACTCAGACTCTCTCTTCTCCAATTTTTATTTATTTTTGAATGGGGAATGGGTTAGAAATGAGGATTACAGAAGGTATCCTATCTTCCTTTATGGCAGTGCTTACATTCCTCTCTTCTAATCGTGTTTGTGATCATCATATATTTGCTGCCTAGTAGAAACAAACATCATTTCTCCTGAGTCTACAGCATCCTTTCAGGTTCAATGCAAACACACATCACATACATTGTGCAGTTGGTAATGTGATGCATGCCATTTACTTTCTAGGTTTAATGTTCTCTGAGAGCAGAGATCTGGTCATCTGCTATTTCTTATTCCCTTTTCCAAACCCATGTATGACAATGGGGTTCAGTGTCAGTTCTGCAATAGGGACAATTATATTTACTTTACTCACTCCTGCATCATCCTACTAACTTGGCTTTTGTCCTCCTCTTGTTCTTGTCAGACCACAGAAGCCATGTTTGCTTCCTGTAACATTGGAGGGAGAGGTGAAATAAATTAACATTACGAATCAGCTAAGCCTTGTGAACCATACAGAACACAAGAAGTCATGCCATATCATGGGTCAAATAGAGTGCAGTGGTTAAAACAGGCATGGCAGCCTCAAGGACAGTGATTCAATGTCAATTCCACCACTTATTCATGGAATGGCCTTGTCAAATTATTCAGCCTGTTCATACCTCACTCTTTCCATCTGAAAAATGAGATCCATAATCATGCATACTTTAGTAGTAGTTTTGAGTGTAAAAGGGAATAAGCCACATAAACTTTGTCATTAAGTAGTAGCTCTTGATTATGCAACATTGCAAGTTAAATATTTACATATTCTCACTAGGTGATAGGACCAAAGCTTAGACATATCAAGGAAGTAAGCTACAAACTGATAAAATGAGTGTTTGACTTGGTTCTAAGGGATGATTATGACAAATGTAATAAGAACTGAGAATAACCACATGACTTATGAATGTTCAGGATGTGCCTGGTAATGTGTGATATTTTTCCTATGGCATTATACACTAACAAACAGCCCTCATTTACTGAATAATTAACAGGTAAAGAAAAAGGGCTGAGCATCTTATATGATATTTCAAAATCAATTCACCTAATAAATGTATGGAATGTTTCTATCATTGTCCAAATTCTACAAATAGTAATATCTTGCATTGGAGAAATGTCATAATCTGCCTTAGATCAAATAGCCATTTAGTGGTAGACCCAAGGGCTAAATCAAGTTCGCCTGATCCTGACGCCTACATACTTGGCATCAACTCTACCACGGTGACTTTCAAAAAAGGCAAATCACTTTTTGCTTTCAAAGGTCAGGGTTCATATAACAGTGTCAGCATGTGAATAGGGATACTGGTGAAAGAATGGATCTAAGTAACTGAAAGAGAACCATTTATAAGCATGATTTTAGAATCCCTTTGAAAGTTTCCCCAGAGGACACGTTAGAAAGATGGCTTGCGAGCAACTTAACGAGAGGTTAGATGAAATGCACTGGGCTCTGTGTAGGTGGGATGCGCACTGAAAATTAAACCAGTGCTGGAAATGTTAATACATGCATACACATGTTCCTCTTTGTAATTTGCTCCTTGTTTTCTCGTTTTTTTCCATGTTAGAATAATGTGCAGGCATTTTCCAGGCATCTCCTGGGACCTGCCTTTCTCACTCTGGTTGTTTTATTTTCTTTTTCTCTCTCTCCCCACCCACCTCATGCCCTCTGAATGTAGTTTTACAGTTTGAGATGTCCAGAACCCTGGGGTGTGACTATGCACACCGAATGAAAAGTAGGAAAAAAGGCTCTTGGGGTTTCCACACCATGCACCATGCGGTAGTCATAGTGATGTTAAAACCAATGACTTCATAATTTTTTCTCCTGTAGAGATAGCTGAAGGTTTCCTGCAGCCCATATCATAAGGTTCAAACACTTCAAAATGATGTGGCAAGCCAGCCCTACCTGGCCATCATGACTTTTCACACACTCTCCCTTTCACTTGGCATGTTCTTTCCACTGGAAATCTTTTAAACTCATTCTTTTATATGTAATTCCAAAGAGATCAGTTTTGCAAAGATTTTCCTTGTCATTCCCCAGTGAAAGTCAGTGACCCTGGGACCTTGGTTTATATGAAACTTTATATTCCCTCTTTCTGTCATGGATGTTAAGACTAAGAGCTCTCATTAAGTGAATGCTTAACAGGTAAAAACAAAATTGGGATAAGCATAAATTAATTGACCTAGTAAATATATTAGAAACATTTTTATCCACATTTAAGAATTAGGACTCATACTCAGAGACATTTAACAAGGTATAAGGTCACACCATGAAAATCTGGTAGGGACAGTCTTAATGCTCTGATCCCTCTGACTCCTGCACCTGTGAACAGGTGTTTTGGGTTATTACTTTACATCAGTAAATAATGATCAAATATGTATGAAACTCACTTTATCCCTAGCCTTTGATATACGTGAAGGTAGTTTGACTTTTGACTTCTCAGGGAGGTAGAGTAGGGTTGTAAAAGAGAACATTTTTAGGGTTACTTCTACCTCATTGGAACTCTAAATCATTTCTTGGCTGTATGACTTTGAAGATGTTACTAAGACTCTCTAAATTTTGTGTTGGAGGTAGTAATGCTAGTTTAATAGACTTATGAAAAAGGGAGGTCACATATCTCGATACTGAAGATGTTACAGTCACTTAGTTTAGTTTAGGCCTTTCTTTCTGTGCTTTTATTTAAGATCTTAGCCTGCAGTAGTCAGTCAATTAAAAAAAAAAAAAACTTGTTTAAAAAAGAACATTAAGCCGGGTGTGATGGCGCATGCTTGTAACCCCGTGCTTGGGAGGCTGAGACAGGAGGATCGCACAGGTTCTAAGCCAGCCTCAGCTACTTAGTGAGGCTCTCAGCAACTTAGTGAGACCCTGTTTCCAAATAAAATATAAAATGGGTCTGGGAGTATAGCCTGGACGTAAAAAGCCTCTAGGTTCCACCCCTAGTACCACTAAAAAAAAAAAAAAAAAAAAAAAAAAAAAAAAAAAAAACATTGAGTGCCGGGGTTCAGCCCTAGCAAGAGTTGAGGTTCATGTGTTGGTGAGAGAAAGCCGAGGTCGAATGAGAGAAGAACTGCCACACGAGATCAGATTCAAGCTTCTCCATTTTATTCAGGATTTGTTACAATTTTTATACATTCCTTTTTGGCAGAAAAGAAAGGGCATAGCCATGCAAGCAGGATCTCCAAGGACAGGAAAAGTTTTATTTTTTATAGAATTTAGGGCAAGGGTACAAGGCATTTAAATAATCATAGTATTCTTTGTCTCACTTCACAAGGCTGACTCAAACTTAATCTTATAAATTGGCCCAAACTAAGGTCAGTTTGAACTTAATGTTTGTCCCAAACTTTATCCTTGGGAAAAAATCTTTGCTGCCTGAGTCTCTCACAAGCCGCTGCCCATCAGTTTTAGTTATAATGCTTATATACAAAATTCCAATTATACATATTGATCTAAATAATCCTAAAATATTTTTTGAATCAAGGAATGCTAGACATACTTCATGGGGGATCTACGCCATTGTGGACCCCCTGATTGAGCTTTCTCAAGATCTGCATAAGATGCTGTAGCAATTGAGACAGAAAAAAAATTTTGTTACCATTATTTATTTATTATCACCATTTCAAAAGAAAAATATAGCTGTGCTCGTGTAGATATATCAGCTGTTTCAAAGATCCCTGGCAAAGTTTGTCATTCAAGTCAGGAGGTAGAGAGGAATAGAAAATGGAAATGTTTTGAGTAGAGAAAATGGAAGAACAGATGGGGAGGAAGGCAGGAAGAGCATCTTCAGAGAGAGAAGGAAGAACTTAAACACAGTCCTAGAAAACCATTCTTAGTGTTCAGTGCCAATAGTTGAATACAAAAGACTCTGGATTTAAAATCTGGGTTTGGCACATCATCAGGATGCAAAAGGTAAACAAGAAACAGGAGATATGAGCTAGATTCATAGTGCTTAAATGGGGGAGAGTTGAAAGTGAACTCTGTAATCCTGGATGACAATCCTTATTTTGCCACCAGCCACCTCCAAGACTTGACATCAAATTTTCTCCATGAAAGAGACAAATAATATCAACTTTGTCAGGCTCAAGCATATAAAAAATGCAAACAAAAAAGCAAATATATCTTCTAAATTTCATAGTGTAATACTTATATTTAATGGGTTCCTCACCTACCTCACTTCTTCTCCCTATTGTTCATAGACATAGGCAGAAGAATATAAAGAGAGCAGGAAATAAATGCACTTTTTATGTAAATTTTACCAAAGTACTCTCTATCACCTTGTCCTGGTATGAAACTATGAGGGGATGTGGGCAATTTTGAGTTGCCATTGTCCATCTGCATAAAAAAAGGACTCAAGTCCAGCTTGCTTTCCATCCCTGTTTTCTTTAATCAGCACCAGAAATTCAAGACTGGTTATTATCCAAAATATCACTCATAGTGGATATCAAGAGAACAAGGAAGAGATGGGTACACTGGTATTGTGACATTTGTGTAGAAGGAACATTTATACGCTTATTCCTTTGTTTATTCATGGTTACCACCTAGTGAAAGTCTGCATTAGGACCTATGAATGGTCAAAATTCAAGTAATATCACCCTTGATGTATATTAGTGTTTGACATAGGTAACTGAATCAGCTTGGTATCCTTCTCTTGGCTTCAGAGACATTATTTTCTTTCTGTCTTTATGTTCCTAATTTTCTCATAGGTGAAATAGTATGTGATAGGAATAGATCTGACATGAATATTAAGGGACATTAATCTCAGCTGTTGGCCTGGTTGGTGGAACATGGCAATATTTAATAAATGACAAGTTGAAGTAACAGTGGTGATGATAATTGCAATAGAAGCCACGGTTCTCCTGGGAAATAGATTGTTATTATTATTCTCCCTCCATGCCTACTGCTAATTTTCTCAGATCTTGTTTTCTGGAGATGGTAAGAAGAAAACTAGCCTACCTTTTGACACCACAGAAGATCCTGACAGAGAAGATTCAGGAAAACCTTTTCTTGAGGAAATAGAAGCAAACCTCTTCATTTCTTAGGGAGAAACCCATAATATCCTTGCTAATGAACCCATTGTCTCCTATAAAAAGTCAGAGTCTCTTTACATCTCTTTAATCCCTTCTTTCTTTAGGTCTTATCCTCTCTTATCTTTTCAAGGACTTTTCTTCCACTCACTATTCTCTTTACTCTTTTCAGCAGTATCTATTTCTCCCTCTCTATGGAATCACTCCATGGGCATGTGTAATGCAACCTTGCTTATTGGATGAAAGAAAGCGTCTCCTGACCTCAAATTTCCCAGCCACTGTTTTATTTCTCTCCTCTCTATGATCATTCATTTGACAATTTAACTTTCACATTTTTCATGTATTATTCAATTTGCTTAGCTTAGATTTCTAACAGCATTATGATAGAATGTATATGCGGTTAAGTTCTCCAATAACCTCCACGCTCTCCAAACAAATGGGTAGATTTGACTTTCCTTCCTTCCTTCCTTCCTTCCTTCCTTCCTTCCTTCCTTCCTTCCTTCCTTCCTTCCTCTTTCTTCTTTCTTTCTTTCTTTCTTTCTTTCTTTCTTTCTTTCTTTCTTTCTTTCTTTCTTTCTTTCTTTCTTTCTTTCTGTGGTACTTGGGTTCCTGGAAACCCTTCTACTTCCGGGCTCACTCCCAGACCTATTTTATATTTTTGTTTGGAAACAGTGTCTCTAAAACGAGCAAGGCTGGCCTCGATCCTGCGTGATCCTCCTGTCTCCACTTTCCAAGCGCGGGGATTACAAGCCTGCACCACCATGCCTGGCTTAGATTTTGTTTTCCTCTTCCTCAGTACTTTTTACCACAGTGACTGTCCTTCATATACATCCTTCTGATTCCATGGCATCTCCAGTTGAATTGAGAATGAAACTGAACTGAAAAAAAATTAGGAGAAATTGAATATCTCCTCCTACTCTTTCCTCTTAATCTTATTTTTTTTTGGGGGGGGAGAATAAATCCAATATAGACCTGTGTTATAAAATGAGAAAAATAGAATGTTCTGTGCTTCTAATTCTTCTGTGTCTGTCTCTGCCTCATTCTCTGTCCCCCTGTCTTTTTGTCTTTTTCTGGGTGTTTCTCTCTCCTTCTTATCTCTATCTCCTTTCTCTTTCTATAATAATTCACATTCAAGTCTATCAACCCATCATTAAGTGTAGAAACTTCTCCAAAATAAATTCAGACTCTATTATCATTGCTATGATTTTTTTTTAACCTTTTCTTCTTTATGCTCATCTGGGCCAACTTCAGACCTCATTGGAATAGGACAATAGTTCCCAGATGATTTCTGATTTTTTTCACTAGTCTCCTTCCATTAATTAATCACTGAAGCTCAAGGTTAAGTATGCATGGTCTTATTTCTGATGATGTGAGTCTTCTGTTCAATTGATGCCACTTACAGTATACCCTATTAGAAAAAAGCATAGATAGAAACTTCTTAAAATGGCATCAGTGAGTTCCCCTTGACTTTATCTTTAAACTCTGCTCTGGACACCTTTCTTTTGCAACTTTCTTTTCTGTACCATGGATATTGTAAGTTCCTGAAATGGTCTGCTTTTTTTTCCATTCAGTCAAACCTAGCTCCACTCCCAAAGAATCCTCTGAGGCCTTTTCCAAAAGAATTGTACATCATTATTTTGCCTTGACTCTTTATCTTTTTCATATTTCTACTATTTATTATTTTAATATATATATATATATATATATATATATATATATATCCATATATAGTGGTTTGCCAACCTGGCTGCACATATAAATCACCTGGGAAGTTAAAATAAGATAAAACAAAACACAAAAATTATGACCTGGGTCTCATATTCTGAGCTTCTGATTTAATTGGTAAAAAGTGTAGCCTTTACATAAAGGGTTTAAAAAACATTATAGGAATGATTCTAATATACAGCCAAGTTAGAGACTAACTCCTTAGGCTAAGGATGTTCTATTTTTATTTTTAATCTTTGCATCCCAGGTGTTCTTCATTCTGTCTGGCACCTAGCTGGAACAAAATTCATGTTGTTAAAATGCACTAATAAATGAAAAACTTATGATGCAATATGTTATTTAATTCCAAAATGAGATGGGTACAGGTAAAGAAAATAAATTTTCAGCAAGATTTGGAAAGTACTAAGTGTCTAGGGTAGCCTTGCAACAGTTAAGCATTTAAATGTGAAAATCAAATAAAAAAGGATTAAATGCATAGAGACATAGTAGAGAGTTTAGAAGGCTGAGGCTTTTGAGAAATGAATAGAAAGAACTGAAGATGGATAATTTGATGGTGAAATTTAACATTACTGGAATAGTGCCAAGAAGACAAGATAGGTGTTCTTGGCAGTTTCTTAGAGAATGAGGAACTGAATGGATATGAGGATTTAAGAGAAAGACACATTCAAATATTCAAGTTGTGGAGTTTGTTTTACCAACTTATAACAAATAATGGTGACTTTCTTTCCTACAGATGACCAACTCTTACTACTAGTCATAATATTATCTCAGTTGAGGAATTGGGATCATGTTCAGGTAAGTTAACTAAAATAAACAAAAATAAAATTACACAATTTTATCAACTAACAGCTCTGTGACTTCTAACAAGTCATCTAAACTCTCTATGTAAGTTTTCATATAGATCAAGGTAGGATAACAGTACCTTTTTCATGAAATAATTGAAATAAATGACTTGATGTATGTAAAGTGCCCCGAAGAATGCAACACACAATAATAATAAAAGCTAGTTTAATTATTACAGATATAGGGGCATCTATAATGTAGATGTACATCCATCATAAATAGGTATTGAAATTACACACTATTTAGAGAATTTGAAGAGTAATACATGAAAGTGTTAAAAAAGGAAAAGTGAGAGTGTATCTATTTGCATTACAAATATAAAAACTGATTTATATCTTAGAACTGAATATAGAAATATGAAGATATGTTAGATCTTATTCTCTGTTTCTCTTTCAGACAAACACACACACATCATCATCATTGTCATCTTGTAATTGAAGTAAAATCACCAAATTAGTGAACATTAGAATGATTTTCTCTAAACTCTTAATTATTTTCCAGTTTCTAAATACCCTATACATAGGCTAACCAACTGTTGCTAGGAGAGGTCATTAAGTCTCCACTGATTAGATACGAGTAATTTGCAATTAGCCTAGAAATTGTTAGCATAAAAATGGGCTCATCTAAATTTCTTGAGTGTTCTTGAAACTACTGTTCTCTGGGGTAGTCTAAATAGTCCATAATCCTGTTGACATAGCTAATTAATTTGATTAGGGAACTTTAATTTTCCAAGCTGTTTTTTCTTTTAAATATTAGAACTTCTCTGTCCATGTGATCACATATTATTCCTAAAACATATATCAACTGTAGCTAAGTTTTAGCTTTTTTATAAGCCTCCAAATTTCCCTAAGTACATAAAATTATGAGAGGCAACATGAACTTTTATTATCACTAGTCTTGTTGAATCTTTCTATATCCCTCCAAATCTACTTCAAGGTTGTCATGTGTCTCATGCTCTGGGGAGCTCACAAAATCTTGTTCTTCTTTGGGGATTGAACTCAGAAACATTCTACCACTGAGCTAAATCCCCAGCCCTTTTCATTTATTTAGAAATAGGGTCTTGTTAAGTTGCTGAAAGTCTCGCTAGGTTGATGAGGTTGGCCTGGAATTTGTGATTCTCTTGTCTCAGAATCCCAAGTATTGTAGGCATGCTCCACCATTTTCAGCTCAGCAGCTTCTTGTGAGAATCACCTAAGATGACACAGGGCACAGATGATAGACTCGATATCTGGTCATCAGCAATATCCCTTATTTCATACTCATTGTTTTTCTACAGTTTAAACTTTGTTTTCTGTAATTTGTTTCGGACCTGAAAATAAAACAACACATTTCTTCTAATTTAGAATTATCTTTATTTAGTACAGTTCCTGCCATGAAATAAGAAATTAATTAATACTTCCACATTCTGCTGAAGTTTCTGGTCCAACCTCTTTTCTTTGGATAATGTACTTTCTTAACAAAATAAATATTGTATATTTATGAAGGATCTGCATAATATGTGTGTATGTTTGGATATTTATGTGTATTTATTATATGTTTGGATATAAATGTATGCTATTACACATATCAGTAGTATCTATAAAATACAGATATATATAAAATATACTGCACATTCCTACATAATTCATATAGATTTTATTAAAAGATATACAGAGTAAATTACTTAAAATGTTTGAACTTAGCTGTGTTTTATAGAAAAGATATACTTTATGGTCATATAAAATCAACTTGCTTGTTTATATATGTTTAGATATTATAATACAAACATGATATATATCATAATACATAGCACAATTATATCTATTAGTATATATTTCTAATACATAAACTATACTGGTATGTATATATGTATATACATGATATAATACACTAATACTATGCTAATATATATATATATAATGGCAATATGTATTTAATATATAATATATACTATTACTAATATATAGGTTCATGTAATATGTATTAATTATAATATCAATATGTTCAAATACAATACATATTACAAGTTGAGCACCACTGTTTTAAGAATCATAAGTCTAAAATGCTCCAAAATCCAAAACTTTCAATATGACACTACATTTGGTAATTCCACAGGGGACTTCATGTAATAGATTGTAGTCAAAATACAGTAATGCTGAAAGCATTGCATAACTTGAGAATATCTGCATGTAGTGTATAAGAAATAAATGAATGTCTTGTTTTGTCTCAGGTCCCATTCGTATCATGTTTTATTATAAATATGTAAATATGTCAAAATCTGAAAAAATGTGAAATCCAAAATGTTTCTCACACCTAGCACTTAGGGTAAGGAATATCAACCTGTGTGTGTGTGTGTGTGTGTGTGTGTGTGTGTGTGTGTATGCATGTATGTCTTTCTGTCTCTATACATTCACACACATATATGTATATATCATATATATATATATATATATATATATATATATATATATATATACACACACACACATGTATGTATTAATGCTGTTGAGTTTAAATAAATAAATCAATCATTATTCTCCACTTATTATCTCATTCTTCTCTAACTGTAAGTGTATCTAGACCATATCAATCCTATTTTGCCCTAACTGAGCCAGTCAACAAACATCTTCATCACTAATGACAGAAGAGCCCAGTGGTATATTAGGGACAACTAATATAGCTCATAAGCAGATTCATTAAATTTTAGAAATTTTGAAATTCAGCTATTAAACAAAACCATTAGTAAAAAATCAAATCATATAAACTTACCAATAAATAGATCAGTATTGAAACAAAGTTAATACAACCCAAAACTCATAAATTTCTACTATTTTTTCTGCAGCTTGCTGTAATCTATGTTACTTGATATTATTTATGGCATTTTATTGTAATTCATGTCATTATTTTCTTCTTATGCAAGTAATGCACAGGCACATGGTACCATGTATTTATTCCTTCTGTGTGGGGAACTTGCAATGAGCTATAATAGGAATGCTTATTCTATAGAAACTGGCCAATGCTGGTGCCATTTTTCATTGGTAGAGTAAGTTGTCAAGCAATTGCCATCACATCTCTGGGTATGTTTGTCCTGGATACTTCATGCTGTTCTTAGAGATTTGAGGACTAATCGCTAAATCAGAACCTGTGAAATGAAAGCAGAATTGTCTATAGATATGTAAGTGGAGAAGAAAGAGAATTCATATAAACCTAGTTAATTCAATCAAAAAGTATTATACGTGGAAGGGAGGAAGATTTCCCTGGAAACTGTCATAGAGCTCACACACACACACACACACACACACACACACACTGCTGCACATTAAGATCTTCCCTCTCTTCCCCTTCTTACTCCCTGTTTTTTTTTTTCTTAAACATTTCCTACTTTATCTTCCTCATTCCTTTACCTGAGCTTCTTAAAAAGATGCCATTCTAAACTGTTCCCTCCCTTTCTATTTTTCCACTAATCTGTCTCCACCAATATAATTAAGGCAATCATTTCCTTCTGCCCCCTGCAAAGTAGCATTAATCACCCCTTCCTGTGTATAGGAATGGAGACTTACGTGATCTGGTGGTAATCTCAGAGGTTCTTCCCACACTGTCCTTGTGTCTGCCCTTCTCTCTCCTCCAGTGTCACAGCCAGGCAGGGTCTGCTGCTTAGAAACCACTCTTCCTCACATTCCCCACCCACTAGGGTGTTTATAAACTTTGGTCAGAAAATCAAATTTTTTCTACCTATATTTTTCTCTAATTACTTTCTCAGTCCTTTTCTAGGTTTCCAGGAGGCTGAATTAATTTGATCAAAAACATTTGAGTAACAATCCAAGGAGTTGTGGGTGTTAACACATGTTAAAGTAACACCAGCTCTTCAGTTTCTCGGAAAAAGAAAGTAAATTTTCTCTGTGCAGTTCAGGAAGAAAAACATCCTAAGAAACACAGTGTTCAAAATTATGATTGAGATCAAAGTCAGATGGGACATCAACCCCCAGAGCTGCCCTACATACATAGAAGCTGATGTCCAAGTAGTGAGCTCCAGGTATTCAGGGTTATGTAAAAACCATACTGAAAAGATGCCTGGGTAGAGGATGAGGCTGAAGTAGAGTTTTTCAAAGTTTCTTCTACTCTAAAATCATCTGATTGCAGGAATCCCTGAGTTGTAGCCTGACACACCAGTCATGGGACCGATATTATTAACTCACATTCTTCTTCACTCCTCACCCACCCACCATGCCTGTATAATTTATAGTGTAATTTTATATCTCAGCTTGAAAACAAAGTGGGGCTTCTTCATTACCAGATCTCTATTGGGTTTCGATTGGTTCTTCTTTGAAGTCAGCCTGAACCACTTTCTTTCTTCAAAGGGAACAAAAGGGTAAATTGTCCCTCATGATACATTAAGGTATTTCTCCAAGTAGAAAAACTAAAAAAAAAAAAAGACAAAGTAAAATAAACTGTAAAAGAGCCCTAATCAAACATAACAGATACAGAATTAAAGGGGAGGGAGAGAGACTTGAATATGTAGAGATAATAGCACTTCTTACAATGCCTTTCATCCTTGGCTCTTAACCATCATCTGAAGCAACATTATTGCCCTCATTTCTCATCCTATTATTATGTAGCCTCTGTATTTGCAAGCAGTCTAGTGTTCATTTTATTAGCAATAGCTCACAATCCCATGGTGGGGAAGGTAGAGACAGGGGCCTCCTCTCTTTCTGATTAGATGAATGGGCATGAAATAAAGGCTTTGTTCCAATTTCTGTCTGACAATGGACAAGGGCTGAGGTGGAAATTCAGCCCTTGACCTTGCAGTTCACATTCTGAACCAGGAACATGTGCAACCTTGAAAGAAAGCATCATGTGATGGAGATAGCACTGCTTTGGAGTCCAATTGTATGATTAACTCTTGAGAAAGTTTTGTCTTTCCTATTAAAACTTGTTTGTCTCTTAATAAAAGAGAAAACAAAACTTACATCTTTAAAAATAATATTTTCAGAAGTATATTAAAATACAAATCCCTTTCCGTTTCTTTGAATGTGCGGTTAGGGTATGATTGAACCCCAGGCCTCATGCTGAGTAATTTGTGTTGAGGAAGCACAGATGCACAGTGCTACATCTCTGTCCTTAGGGATCAAATTCCACAGACTCCAAACACTATTTTTAATATGGGTACAAATTCTTTGATACTTATTCCATTGAGAGATGGAATCTGAGAACATCAGTGACTTGCTTGCCTCACAAAGAACAGAGAAGTGATGTTATGGCAGTTCCAGAACTGGTTTTCAAGAAGACTGACAGCCATCATCTTCCTTTATGTCCTGGTTTAAAGGCTCCATGTGTGTACACTCCAATTGACAAACCCCTCTGAGTACAAAATTATAGTTAGCATAGGGAAAAAGGCATCCTACATCTTCCGTAACAGCCAGACTGACAACCAAATTCAGCCTATTGACCTTTGTCAATGCCATGTGGAACAAAAGACTCAACTAATTGAGCCCAGCCCAAATTCCATTTAAATACATAATAGAAAGGGTTTGTGCTTTAGGCCATTACGCTTTTGATAGTGTGTTATAAGCCATGGATACCTGGAACACCAGGTAACTTTCTATTGCCAAATTGGAAACACAAGAAAGGAAAATTACAGGTCAATTCCAAGCCACTATAGCCATCTCCACCCCCATATTCAAATTCCCTAAATTCTACACATGACCCATGCTTCTCCATGAGGAGCCTCTGCCTAGAAGGGCCAGCTGAAAGTTATCTGCATATCATTCTGACCTTTCATACATTTCCTTTTCTCAGTGAATATTTTGATAGCCTCTGTCAGTCAGGAGAAGCAATGCTAGCTGCTCTAAGACACAGGACACTCATCTCAGTAACATGGTATATTAAATGCTTATTCTCTCGCACATCACAGACTGGTAGGAACTAAACTTTTCTCTGGCATGGCTCCACCCCAAGAGTTATGGCAGTGTTCGAAGATCCTTATTTCTTAGGGTTTCACTTGGACCTCCTTGACATTCTCCTCTGGATTCTCTGCATTGGGTCAGATGAAAGAAAATAATGCTTGAGCTAAGAACCTTTTGGAGATTATAGAGAGCACAATTTTCTGTAGGCAGAAAAAATGAAAGAGATGGCTAAGTTCCAACAGTAGGTGATATTTCACTTATGGGGGAAAAAAGCCTGAGCTGGGTGTGGTGGCACATGATTGTAATACCAGTTCTGTGAGGCTAAGACAGAGGACCACAGGTTCAAAGAAAGCTTAAGCAGCTTAGTGAGGTCCTCTGCATGTTTAAAAATAAAATAAAATAAATAAGGATGGGGGTAGAGCATGATGGAAGTAGGATGCCCCTGGATTCAATCCTCAGCATATCACAAAAAAGCTTATATATTTTTATGTTCTAATATACTCATTTTATTCAACATTAAGTACTTATTGTATGCTAGAAACTGTTTTATAATAAAAATATTCTGGATAGTCTTATTTTTGTGAATGCAAAATAACAACTAAAAACCAAATTACAAAAAAATAAAAGAAAAAGAAAGAAATTAAAAAAAAAACCCTAAAATCCATCCAGTCTCTGCCTCAGAATCTTGTCAGAGGCTATCCATTCTTGTTTCTGCAGACAGTTCACAACCATAGTGAGCTTGAGACTTTAAATCAATCTTGATTTCAAATGTGTTCCAAGATACTTTTCTAGCTGTGTGACTTGGATGGGTTACTTAACCTCTCCAAGTTTTAGTCTCAGTTGTGATGGCGATAAAATTCCCCATGTCATATAGTGAGGAACACAAGTAAAATAGAAGTCTTATAAAAGGATACTGAAACTGCATTTCATACTTTCTTCCAACAGGCCTCCTAAAAATGTCTCTGTGTCAAAGATGGATAATTTCTCTTCTATATTTTGCAGACATTGTTAATAAGGTAAGATTTCTTATTTCTTCTACTTCTATTACTAGCCTTGGATTCTTTCTTTAACATTGCTCTTAATTATGGAGAAACAAGAAGGATTTTTATTTTAGGGGGAAAAAGTAAGTAGGAAAAGATGGTGGGAAAAGTAAAGAGAGAAAAATTGAGGGCATGATAGAGGGTGAAAGATACAGGTCATATGAACAAAAGAAGATTTATCTGGAAAAAGGTAGAAGAAGATATATTTTGATTAAAATGTGAATAACTGCATGTTTTGCCTGTAGATGAATACAAAGTAAATTATTAAAGTAAGAGGAAAAATATCACAAATAAATGTTTATTAAAAACTCAAATAGGACCAACCAATGAATGAGAATTTTATGTTTAATCAAGTCTGTATTTATTTTCTGTCCAAGTTATTCTGTATCTTATGGGGAAGGAAAAGAAAAGGGAAGGGGAAGGGTTTACTTTTTTAAAAAATGTTTAAGAATATGTCAGATTTTATATATGTTAGTTATAATAAAGTTATTTTTAAAGTAAAAAAATCTCAAATGTGATACTCTACTCAGAAAAGGATTTCTACCACTATGATTTCTTTACTCCATATTTCTTGTTTGTACTTGAAAAACAAAGACAAGAAACTAAAGTGATTTTTCAGAGCGCTAAGTGTCAGACAGAGCTAGACACTTTTTGTATATTTGTGTATTTAATTTCCAAGAAAACCCTAAAGGGTTTTTAGTATCCAATTTCTCAAATAATAAAATCAGAGGCTAAAGACAGTAAGTGGGAGATCCATGTTCTGCAGGAGACCCAAGGCTGCTTGTTTTCTTCATATCTCACAGCTTTCTTCAATATCAATATCTATTGCTAGTACATGATTATATCTTTTATTTTACTGCTTGTTTTGTATTCATAGGAAGAGAACTTCATCTAGAATGTTTTCTGTCTATAAAATAGTTCCTGGCATATAAGGAACTATTATTAGTGTTAAATTCAGTAAGTACAATATCCAGACATAAAAGGCTAGACATTTTTTATGCACAGTGAAATGGATACCTGTAAAATATCACCTGATGTTGGCTCTGAAGATGATAGTTGGAGTTAGATTGGTAGTAAAGTGAAATTTCTTGGTGTTAGACCCAAATGTCTCTGTGAACACTTCCCTTGACTAGTTGGTGTGTAGCTTAAGTCTGTACTATTTTCACATATATTACAGAGATTTCTGCATCTTCTTGTGCCTCTGTGCTGCTCAGATATTAAGGGAAAATGCAATAGAAAATGATTAGAAAATGATTAGAAAACTAAAAAATAAAACTTATAATGAGAGACTAAAGCAATTCTGCTTAGAGAGGGGAAGGTTGAGGGGAGGACTTAACAGTAGTCAAAATGTCTAGGAAGATAGTACAAGAAGAAAGGTGATTGTAATGGTTTTAATTTGGGTATTCTCCAGCCCTCGTGAAAATGAGGTGGCAATGTTGGAAGCAGAATTTGTTTGTATTCTTAGCATTGGTTGAAGCCACTATAAATGATTCATCTCCATGGTGGCCTAGGCTGTTAGTATATGGGTGGAGAAGGTGATTTTCTTGGGGATTATCTGTGGTTTTACCTGCTTTTGCTGGCTTTCTTGCTTCCAACCTCCATGATATTAAAGCAAAAACTTGTGCTCTTCCTCTTTCTGATTTCTGCCACCACCGTGCCCGGATATTCATGGTCCTCAGCATCACGTGGACTAAACCCTAATATTTCCAAGAAAAAACAAAAATAAATAAATCTTACTTTTTCTAAGCTACATAGTCCAGTATTTTAAGTTATAGCTTTAAAAATGATGACTAATATAGAAAATGGTACCAAAGAAGTGGGGATAATTCTATACCTAAGTATGACCACGTAGATTATGAGTATTTAAGAGCAAAGCCTTGTACTCTGCCTTTCTCCAATTCTTGCCACCATGATCTGAAATCTGCAGTCCTGACCTCACATGGGACTTTACTCTGAAGCCATGAGCTGATAAATTTTCCTTTTCTTCCATTATGAGGTTAAATCTTTTAGAGTATCACTATAAAATGGGTAATACACAAAAAATGTTACCAGGAGTTGGGTTGCTATATGTCTAATTCTGGCCATGTAGTGAGCCTTCAAAATTCATTTGTAAAAGGAAATTAGATGGAGCAGAACACAGCTAGAAAAGTGGATGTTAGAGGCTGTGCTCAGGAGATTTTGAAGGGCAAAGATGACTTTTTAAAAAAACTTATCGACATTTTGCCCATGTCCTGAAACTTTGTATGAGGCCAAGATGACAAACTGATTAAATTGGCTGAGGAATTCTCAAAACAGCAAAATATCCAAACTATATTTTGGATATTGAATTCCCCATTCACCAAATTATATACCACATTTTGGAATCAGAAAGCAAAGCAGAGAGACTTTATAAATTTGCATTTTGGGCAGAAAGGCATGTGTAAATATAGGGCCCAGAGAAATTATTTTAAAAGGACAAAGGAAGCAGTGGTCATAATGGAAGGTGCAAATAGAGTTGGGGCCTGAAAATTCCCAAATGGACTTGGGGCCATCGGTGGCCCTTTTTAGTGATCATGTAATATTGTCTTTACTGAAAATCTTTTATGACTTTTATGACTTTTATGTCAAAAGAAAGTCAGCACCTATGGCTGAAGCCTTAGGAATTACGGATGATTCCTCCTACCCCTATTGACTCTTGCTTCTGGCCTCCATGATGAGAGAGCAAAGACTTGTGCTCCCCATTTCTCTAATTTTTGCCACTGCCATGTCACCAACCTCACATCGACTGATCCTCAAACTCTCAAAGGAAAATAATGAATATATAATCCTTCCTTCCTCTACATTATGTGGTCAAGTCTTTTAGATTATAACTATGAAAATTCTAACTAATACACTGACCAAGTTCATATCAGAAAAGATAAAGTGGAGTTCAATTATGGCTTTGACAACTTAGAAAGGGATTAATGAAGAACTTCATGGATAGAGGTCCTTAGGCACAAAAGAAAGCTGAATAAATTACACCGTTTACAGGGAAATGGATGGAACTAGAGGGCATTATACTAAGTGAGATTAGTCAGTCACAAAAAAATAAGAAATCGATGTTCTCCCTAATATGTGAAAGCTAGGAAGAAATGGGTCATAGGAGGCACTCTAGATAAAGAGATTCTATAGATGAGCAAATATGTTGATCTGAGGGGATGGGAGGGGGAAGAGAAAATTTAACTAATGCACATGATGTACTTTAACACCCCTATCAAAGTCAATCACTATGCCAAGCATGAGAAGGTGGAAGGAAGAGGGAATGGGATGGGGATTGGGTAAGGGCTAATTGGGTGATGTGTGCATGTATTTCTCCACCATCTTGTATTCCATTATGATGTATGATTACAATGCATCATTTAAAAATTAAAAAAAATAAAACAAAAAAGCTGAATAGACAGAGTTGCTTTCTTTTCATTTATTTTTCTCCTTTTTCTGTCTAGATAGAATCATCAAGTGAATAAACATAAGTAAACCTTGTATGGGGAGAGTGGTGTGTTGTAATTAATTAATTGGTTACTTTTTTCTACCATGTGTAAGACATTGTGATAAGCATTTTTCTTTGTATTCACTCAAAGGAAGAGTTACATCTGTGTTTTTCAAATGAAGGAGCTGAGACTCAGAAGTAGAAAGTAATTTTACCCAAGTCAGACTGCTTTTAAGTGGCAAAATCACAATCCACAGACTGCTTTGTCTGACTCCAAAACAACCAAAATGGAAACAATGATAACAATAAACATTAAGAGGTGATTTTCTACCCAAAATACACATTGTGGCATTTCATTATTTGAACTTTCCAATAAAATATCTTAGAATTTTAAATCTCTAATTTTCAAGTGAAAAAGTAGTGCAGAGTGATGTTACCTTTTCAAAGTAGTATATCCAGTAAGTGATAAAGTCAGTACTTTAAAATCATATCCTTCTTGCCTTCAAGACCCTAGTCATTCTTCTATAGCATTCCATATACCACCACCTTTTTGTATTTAGAGAGTTAAGAGTTTTCAATAACTCTATCAATATCTATCATGCAATAGAAAAATAAATAACATATAGGCGAAGGGACTTATTTCTGGAAGAGACATAATGGGGTAACCAGATAGAGGTTCATAGTAGAAGAGGCATTATGATGGGGCATGTTAGGATGGATGGCGTTATGGTTTTGATATTAAAAGTCCACCAGAAAAGTTCATATGTTGGCAATACAACAATTTTCAGAGTTGTAATAATTGAATCATAAGGGCCTGTAACTTTATCAGTCAATCTACCTGATGGATTAATAATTTGAAGAGATTTACTGGATGGTAGGTGGGAAGGGCATGGCTGGAGGAGACAGGTCACCAGAGACATGGCTTTGGTGACTGTCTCTACCCCTAATCCTTTCCTGTTTCATTTGATTCCTCACTGGCATGAGTTCCAGAGTTATTTTTCATTGTGCCCTGCTGCTATTCAGCTTTGAAGTCAGCCAACCATGGGCTGATCCCTGAGACCATGAGCCAGACAAACCTTTCTTCAGCTAAGTTGTTCTTGTCAAGTATTTTGGTCATAGCAATAGAAAAAGTCACTCACAGAGATTGAATTTTATCTCAAACATAGGGAGAAAAAAAAGAGAGATTAAGAAGGAAAGACTGTGCATAAATGACAGTAACAAATTCAAGAAACATAAGGAGTGTTTTTTTAATATTTCTTTTTTTGTGTGTGCTACTGGGGTTCCTGGAAACCCTCTACCTCTGGGCTACACTTCCAGACCAATTTTATACTTTTATTTGGAAACAGGATCTCTTAAGCCAGAGAGGCTAGCTTCAAACCAGCACAATCCTCCTGTCTCCATCTCCCAAGCACAGGGATTACAAGCGTTCACCACCCCCCATGGCAGGAGTTTTTTTTTTTTTTTATTCAATGCATTATAATTTTATGTCACATTGGGGTACACAGTGTCAGAAAAATTTCTGCACACAGCTCTTGGTGCCCTCCCACTTCCTGCACCCGCTCCATGCATAATTTGGAGATTGGAATTGGTAGTTTTTTATACCTCAATAGCATTATTTAAACTATTACATTCTTAATGATTATTACCCCCTTCTCCTTTTCCTAATATTCCTCATTGAGTCCCCTGGAGTCTGTTCATCTATCTGATGTTGCCCTTATTTCTGAATATCTCTCTAGCTTTCATATATAAGAGAAAACAGAAGGAGATTGACAGAACATAAAATGCATTAAGATGGGTCATGCCAGGTAATTTTGAAGTCAGACTGTGGAGAGCTACAGGGTGAGTGTCATGGATGACACAATGGTATATATGTTTCACTTTACTCATTGGCAAGAAGAAAGATGGTATTTTCCAGCCTCCTTGTATCTAGGACACCTTGAGAGAGTTTTGCCCAGTGACATGTGGAGAGAAATGATGTGTGCCACTCTTGGCCTGCGCTTGGCATGCTTGGAGTGCTTTCTCTTGTTCCCATGTGACTAGAAGGGAAGGCCCTTGAAAGGATGAAACCAATGGATAAAGGATTTGATTCCCTGAGATCACAAATTAGTAAGCTTCCTAGGAGAATCAACCTACCAAGAACTTTCGTAAATGTGAGATCAGCCTTGAGATATCTATCCATGGTTACAGTAATGTATCTGCATCTAGCATGTGATTTTACCATTTTGATTGTCATTTTCTAGAGTCTATCATCTACCATATTTATCTACAAAAAGACCTCATTCCAAGTGGCTTTTTGGTTAAACGTACCAGATTATTTTGCATATTACTCTTAAAGATTCATAATGCATATCAACATATCAAGGGCTCTGAGAAGTTCTACAATAAATAATTCTAGCAAAATATTTAACTTCATGATTTCAAAGAACATTTTCCACCATAGTACTTTTCTTCTGATAACTTCTGTGATATTTGGGAAATTCTTGTTTTATGAAACACAGCATGGAATATCTTATTTGTGTCAATGTGAATTCACTGAACGTGTCTGACCAGGTGTGGAGAACAATCACAGTACTGCAGGGAAGCAACCTTTTGTTCCTTCTCCCTAACCTACAACATTACATGTGTGATGGTTTTCATCTTAATTCTATGGCTTCCCTTTAAGGAAGGAGAAGTTGCTAACCTGAGTTAGAGTTCAAAAGTTTCTCCAACTATGCTCACTTGAATGAGTGATCATTGTGCATTCAAAAATTCACATGAATAATTTCTTCCCATGTAGTTATTGCTATCTACACTAATATGCCTCTAGAAAAGTTTTGTTACTGTGTCAAATGACCAATTTCTTCTCTCTCTCTCTCTCTCTCTCTCTCTCTCTCCTTTCTTTCCTTTCTCCTCTTCTCTTGCTCCTTCTCTTCCTTCTTCTTGTTTTCATTATGATCAGAAATTTCTGAGCACCCAGACTCTAAACTCAATATTTTTAAAGAAAGTGAGCAAGTAGGAGAACACTGTACTTCCTGGGCTTCAATATTGTGCCACATGTTCCAACTCTACTTCCCCTCAGGGCAATAGGGACTTGCACTGCTACAAATATTAAATAATTGCTTGGTGGTGGCATCCTGCCTTCATTTCCTGCATAAAACTTCTTCAAACCTTGCAGCACAGCTCTATTGCAGGCAATAGACTGCTCATTTCTTTCAGTCCCCTGCATAAGACATCATTGTGATTGAATTATGTCTGAAGCATCCATCTATGAAACAGAGTTGGGGGTGAACTCTTAGCAATTAAGCAGTCTTTGATGTATCATTAACACTTGGAGGAGTCAATTTCTTATCATTTTATTATAACCTTAAAGGAGAGAAATCCACCTATTGGGGTCCAGTGTGGTGAGGCACTAGGAGGCATTAGGAAAGCTTTCGCTTCACTCTAACCTTAAAGTTCCTTCCAGGGCAACCACTGTGACTCTGCATTGTCACAGTGGTGCAAGTTCACCCATAGGGTGCAATAAAAAGTCCTTTTATCCTTTTGTCAATATTAATCTCCATGAAACTGGAGGAAAAATAAAACAAAAACTTATGTTATTATAACATTTATTATTGTTTTCTGATATTAAACTCATGGGTTTTTCCTGCTTTGAAATAAAGCAGTTTTCTCTTTTTAAATGGGTCCATTGATAACTAAATCAAAATGGTGAAATCCCAGCTTATGTATCAGTCCCCTGAGCTACATTCTTACATGAGGTGATATATTGCTGTCAGTTGTGTTTTCCTCAAGTATAAGTGATTATGAGATACTGTAAGCCCAATTATAGAGGAGGTTCTTGTATCGGTTGAGGCTGTGCTATGTAATAAAAGCTCATACCTGAAAAGTACTTTTGCTTATGCTGTCTCTTCTTAAATTCAGAATAACTCATGAACAGAACTGGCAGGATATCTTACTTTTTCTTCTACAGATGAGAAAATCAATACCCTGACAGCAGTAGTGATTTACCCTAGGTTGTATCACTACAAGAAGTTGAGCCCAAACCTACTTCCATCTGGTATCTTCTTAAACTTTTTTCTTTGCTGTGGTGAGAGCAATGAAGAGGAACTATCCTTACTCTACAAGAGGGCTGGTTGCTGATTTGCTGGCTCCAGCCATTCTTATGAGCCCCAGAGGAAGTCACTTCACTTCTGGACCCTTCATTTACTTAACTGTAAATTAAAAAAAAAAGAATACTACCATTGTTTACCAGCATTAAAGGAAAAATGATATGTCAAATGTATGGCGTATAGAAAGTTCTCAGTACATGCTAGTTCTCTTGAAATAGCATGAGTCTAGGATTGTCTTCTGCTAAAATCTGAGTTTAGTTTTAAGAGGAAATGAGTCTTGGCCTCTCCAGTTGGCTCTGGGAAGACAGAGACATTGTCCTATTAAGATCTTTATACTTAGAAGTATGCACAGGAGTTGCATAGCCTGTATTATTTTTGAAAGTGAATGAGGAAATGGGTACAGTGCTGCAAGCCTATAATCCCAGTACTTGGAAGGCTGACACAGGAGGATCATTCAAGCATAGACTCAGTGATGCAGCTATGTAGCTAGACTCTCAGCAATCTAGCAAGACCTTGTTTCAAAACAAAATTAAAAAAAAAAAAAAAACAGAGCTGGGGTGGAGTTCCTGGTTTCTATCTCCAGTCACACACACACACACACACACACACACACACACACACACACACACACAACACACTGAATGGGGAAGAAGTAGTTGTATCTTCTTCAGTGTTTGCTTAGCCTCAACATGCATGATCCTCCGTCCAAGTCTATGGTAGATTGAAAAAGGTGTGAGATAAGGTCCTTTGTCTCAGAGTCTTATCAGGGGAATCATGATGAATTACAAGAACAAGTATATTAGAACTTAAAAGTGTGTAAGAAAGAGACTGGCTCAACAGACATCAAGGGTATGAAAATTTAGTCATCTCTGTTCGTTCACCAGCAGAATCATGTTTGCGAGAGGCCTCATTCGTCAAGTTCCCTGGCCTGTCCCTCCAGTAGCTATCTCTTTGGTACCAGCCTCATCTTCCAAAAGCAAGTCAAGGATCTCAGCATCCCAGTCCCTGATAAATAAACCCTTCTCTCCGAGAGCCTCAGTGACAGATAAATCTGTCCAGCCAAGGACATTTCCCAAGCGGGACGGGCTGTTTAAACTCCTTACCAGATTGCAGCTGGCACCCGCCACGTTGATTTTTCCTTCTTATAATCATAATAGGATCTCAGCAATAAAGATGGATTTGTTAATTTCCATCCCCTTCTCACTTTCTCTTTTAATCACTGTCGAGCATAAATTAATTTCAGCTTAAAGAGCTTTCAACAAGATTCCGTCATTGTCTAGGGCACGTAAAGGTCAAAAAACAGGAGCCTCTGAAAATGCTCATCAGCTGTTTGCCAGGAATAAACTTTAGTTATTGACACTTAATTATTTCTATTTTGTCCATGGCAAGCTGGAGTCAGGAAAGAGAGAGGGAGGACTCGATTTGATCACCCACCTGCTTTGCTGAATGTTATATTTCCTCCAAAGTTTCTCAGGAAGTATGCTAAACGTTTAATATCAGGCTTGATTATCATTTACCTATTTTTCAGGATAAAATGTAAGGTTAAATTTTTAGGTCATTAGGTTTGTTCAAATCCCAATGCTGACACATATTAGCTGGGGTTCCTAGAGACAGAATATTTTACTTATAAAATTTTGCCTGTTAAAATGTCAATAGAACCAGGGATAGTGATGCACTATTTTAATCCCAGGACTTGGGAGGCTGAGACAAGATGATAGACAGTTTCGAAGCCAGCCTCAGCTACTTAGTGAGGTTCTCAGCAACTTAGTGAGACCCTGTTTCCAAATAAAATATAAAATAGGTCTGGGAGTATAACTAGGAGATAGAAAAGCCCCTGGGTTCCATCCCAGTACCACACAAAAATAAAATAAAATGTCAGTAGGAGCTGGGCATGACAATGCATGCCTGTAATTTTAGTATTTGGGAGGTTGAGTCAGGAGGATCACAGGTTCTAGACCAGCCTCAGCAATTTAGCAAGGCCCTCAGTAACTTATCAAGACCCTGTTTAAAAAAAAAATAGGAATGGAGATATAACTCAGAGATAGAACATCCCTGAGTTTAATCCCCAGTATCAAAATAAAAAGTGTCAATACTTGTGTCCATCTTGCAGAAGCACTGTATAAAATTGATTAGAGGAAGATTATAATGTGCTAAGTATTAACCTGGAAGGTCATAGATATCCCTAAAAGTGCAATTACAAAGAACACTATTTCCTTCATAAGTATGACACTTCAGAGTTTATTATGACCAAGGGACTATGATGAAATAAAGTGTTTAGGAAAAAAATTGGGATCATAAAAGAATGGTTCCTTTTCTCACCATGAATCCTAGATTATCTTCAGTAGTGTAATGTGAGAAAGCCTTCCCGCGGGACTTGTAAATATTATCTTCCATTCTTCAGTGGGCCATTTAGAGTAAATTTTGGTGTTACTAAGACCAAGCTTAATCTTCATTTCTGCTAATTGGGTGTGATGCTGGCAAGTTCACTGCATATAGAATCCTTAGTTCTTTCAACTGTATAATAGGAAAAATACCTCCTGTTTATGATTATTGATGAGGATAAACTGATGTGATATATGTAATTAAAAATACAAGACAAATTTAGAAATGTTAATCGTATATGTGTTTCATAATATATACATCACTAAACAAAATAGCTATGTAATCTGGATCCAGAGTTTGAAATCTTAAGACAGATACTATTAAACCCACATTTTAAAAATAAGAAAATGCGTTTGAATGGAGTTGAGTTATTTGTATAAGAATCTGTACTGCCAGGCGTGGCGGCGCACACGTGCAATTTCAAAACCAGCCTCACTGGCTTAAGAGACCCTGTTTCCAAATATATATATATATATATATATATATATATATATATATATATATATATATATATATAGGTCTGGGGGTGTAGCCTGGAGGTAGTAGGGTTTCCAGGAACCCCAGTACCACCGGAAAAAAAAAAAAAAAGAATGTGTACACAGCAAGTACTAAAGCTAGAGTTTGGAATCAGGGCAGTGTAACACAAAACAGATATTTTATAGTCCTAGTTATAATACTTTTTTCAAATGTTCAATTTTTTTTTTTAATTTATTGGTGCTGGGATTGAACTCAGGGGTATTCTACCCTTGAACTACATCCCAATTCTTTTTCTTTTCTTTTTTTTTTTTTTTTTTTTTTGGTACTGGGGGTGGAACCCAGAGGCTTTCTACCTCCGGGCTATACTCCCAGACCATTTTTTAAAAATATTTTATTTGGAAACATGGTCTCACTAAGTTGCTGAGAGCCTCACTAAGTAGCTGAGGCTGGCTTCGAACCCATGCGATCCTCCTGTCTCAGCCTCCCAAGCGCTGGGATTACAAGCGTGCGCCACCACGCCTGGCCCAATTCTTTTTTTTTTAATTTAAAAACAGGGTGTCACCGGGTGTGGTGGCACATGCTTGTAATCCCCGCGTTTGGGAGGTGGAGACAGGAGGATCTCGCAGGTTTGAAGCCAGCCTCAGTGGCTTAAGAGACCCTGTTTCCAAATAAAAAGTATAAAATAGGTCTGGGAGTGTAGCCCAGAGGTAGAAGGGTTTCCAGGAACCCCACTACCACCAAAATAATAATAATAATAATAATAATAATAATAATAATAATAAATTATTAATAATAAAAACAGGGTCTCAATAAGTTGCCGAGGGGCTTGCTAAATCGTTGAACCTGGGCTTCAATCCACAATCCTCCTGCCTCAGTCTTTCAGCTAACTGGGATTATGGTTACGCAACACTGTTCCTGGTTTATATTGTAGCATTTATTTTACAAAAAAGCAGCACAAATAATTCTTTTAGAATATTTGTTATTCAGATTTTAGATTTTATGTTTATCTTCTAAAGTATTGCTTCCATTTCTTCCTTAATATTAACTCTATTCCAAATACTTCACACACTCAAAATTTGGAGATTCTAAATATACAGTTTCAAAACAACTTCTTTTTATTTTTTTATGGCACTTGGGATTAAACTCAGGGTCATTTTACCTCCAAGCTACACCCCAGCCTTATTTTTTATTCTTTGTTTGGAAACAGAGTCTCCGTACGCTGCCGAAAGCCTCACTAAGTAGCTGAGGCTGGCCTCAAACATGCACAATCCTCCTGTCTCAGCCTCTCAAGTACTGGGTTTACAAGCATGAGCCACCATGCCCAGCTGAAAGCAATTTTTGATTGTCTTTTCAACTCAAAAATGTCAATTGTGTGCATAATTTATCTCTAATACATGTCAGTAAGAATTGGAAGAATTGAGAATGATATTCTGGGGCTGGCAGCACCAGAAGGCCCAAAGAAAGTGGAAATGAAAACTTCAGAAAGTAAAATTGAACTAGTGTTTTGTCACGTGAAGTGTGATTTGTTTTAGATTTGAACTTGAGCTTCTTTGATTAAACCAGAGCCCTCAAGAGAAGTCATGAATGTCTTTAATGCACATTAAAGCAATTACCTTTGGCCCAACTCAGTAAGTCCAGGATTCCATTTCAGATATTAGGGGAATTGGAGTAATGCCTATGTCCTTGTTTTATATGCAAGTACGGATACACAGTGATTCGAGTTAAAAACTACGTTCATGCTCATTGTCATACATTAGTTCATTCTTAACCTAATTGGTTGCTCATTATTTCCTTCAATTTGCCAACAAAGAATGAAAAAATGAGGTCACAAGATTTTTTCCCAAAAAGACAATATTTTCTATATTATTAATTGTGCCAAGCTACTCCAGGGACTACTGAAGAAGAGAAAAGAAGGGATGGATCTCCCACTCCATTGTCAACCAGAGAAAACCTGCTTCAGGTCTTATGCAACATTTATGGAAGACCTATCTCATAGGTACTATGTTTGAAATTAGAATAAATTTGGACCAAGCCTGAATTGTAGGCCCTTTTGTCTTGGAGCTTCCTGCTTTGTAGAAAGGAGTCAAATAGATGATCTAGCCACCTAAAGAATCATATTTCTGAATAATGCTATGAAGAAATAGATGGTGTTTTAATAGGAGATAATCTGTACCGGATTGGGACATTGATCATCAGTGATATTTAACTTTTATAGTGTTTTAAATCTTCATATAGTTTGAAGGTCATTAACAGGAAGCTTCATCTATGAACTATAGAGTGGATTCTTCTCCAAACATTAAATCTTTCAGTGTCTTGAACATCAACTCTCCATTCTGTAACTGAGACTTCATACTGTGTAATGCGTAATTACACCTCCCCCCCCACCACGTTACATAAGGGTACCAATTCCCTTCATGAGGGCTCCATAATTCTGATCTATACACCTCACAAAACCCTCATCTCTTAGCTATCACCTTGAGGAATAGGATTTCATTATTAACTTCTGAAAGAACACAAACTTTCAGATCATAGCAGGTAGTAAATATTCTATCAATAATAATTTTTATTTATAAAATATAAGTTTAAAAATGTGATGGTAGGTTCATTTCTATTCTGAGGATCATCCGCGCTGTTTTCCAAAGAAGTGGCATCAATTTGCAATCCTACCGCAATGCATTCAAGTTCCAACTTCTCCACATCCTTGCCAGTATTTGGTATTGCTTGTGTTTTTAATGATTACCATTATAATTGGGGTAAGGTGAAAATTCAGGGTAGTTTTGATTGCATTTCTCTTGTTGCTAATGATGTTGAATTTTTTATACATTTATTTGCCAATTATATTCTTTTGTGAAGTGCATACTTAATTCATTTGCCTATTTTTGATTGGGTTGTTTTCTGATGGTGTTTTTTGGTTCTCTGTGTATTCTAGATATTAGTTCTCTATCATCGGAATAGTTGGCAAAAAGATTATTCCATTCTTTCAACTCTCTGTTGACGTTCTTGATAGTTTTCTTTTCTGCACAGAAGGTCATCAGTTAAATGCAATATCATGTATTGATCCTCATTTTAATATTTTTTGCCTACCATATGACCCAGTTATAACACTTCTGGGTATCTACCTTAAAGAATGGAAACCAAACCAGCAGAGTAGTTTATGCATATCTATATTTATACCTGCACAATTCACAATTGCCAAACTATGGAACAGCCAAAATGTCCATCAATAGATGAGTAGATTACAAAACTATGGAATATGTATCCAGTGGAATTGTATTCAGCCATGAAGAATAACAAAATTACAACAATTGCAAGAAAATAGATGGAACTGTAGAGTATTATTCTAAGCAAGATTAGTCAGCCACAGAAGTGAAAAGTTGGCAAGGTGTGGTGACGCACACTTGTAATCCCAGTACCTGGGAGGCTGAGACAGAAGGATTGCAGGTTTGCAAATAGCTTCAGCTACTTACTCTGCAAATTAGTAAGAACTTTCTTCAAAATAAAGAATAAAAATAGGACTGGGGATGTAGCTTAGAGGTACAATGCCTCTGTGTTCTATCCCCAGTATTAAAAAAAAAAAAAAAGATAGTGAAAAGTTGGATGATCTCCCTAATATGCAGAAGCCAGGGAGAAAATGGGCAATAAGGAGAAATTCAAGAAAAACGAGGAGAAACCTTAGATGAGTATATGACCAAAGTGAGGGAGATGAGAGAAATACCTCAATAGCCATGATGTGCATTACCTAAGTCAATCACTATGCTGATAATGGGGTGGGAGCTGGGGGAGGGCTCATTGGGTGCTGTGTGCATGTATGCCTCTATCACCCTGAGCTTCATCAAGATGTATGCTTTCCAAGGTAGCAACAAAAAAATGTGATGATTCTATTGCATGTATTTAGTTCATCAAAAGAACTGGACATTAATTCTAATTCTAAGGTTTAAAAAAATAAAAGCTAAAAGAATAGTAAAGATGCACTCTATCATATTATAACCTAAAATACAGTCTTATAATAAAGTAGAGCTTCACACACAACATCTTCCTTTTACTATTAAATTCTATGTGTTAATTATGGGATTACAGAAGAAATAACTACACTATTGATATTCATTTTTTCTTGTGGTTTCATTATGCTGTTTGTGTTTCATTAATAAGTTGATTTGGTGGTAGAGATGCACAAGCACTACTTTAGAAAGAATATGCCTAGACTCATGCTTGAGTAATATTATAATGAAAGTAATTGAAATCTTCATGGGTGGTCCACAGAAATACTGTTTACTCTTTAAATGGGAACGATGTATTCTCTTAATTTGCAGCTGATAAAGGAAAGCATTGAACTCTTCTTGGCTGAGAAGGGAGAAAAATAAGATTTGTACAGATAGTCCCCATCTTTTGATATCTTGACTTGGACTTTAGAATGGTGTGAAAATGAGACACATTCAGTAAAAACTACACCTTAAAATTTAAATTTTTTTCCAGGCTAGCAATAAGTAATACCACACTCTCTTGCCCCTCTGAGCAACAGCTATGAGTCACAGCTCTCAGTTCAACACTCCCACACTCATTAATGGCAAATAACCAATATTCTACAGTGTACAGTGTTGCTAAGATATGTTTTTCAGTAGGTGAGGTATACTGAATCCATTTCAACTTAGAGTGTTTTCAGCTTATGCTGGGTTTATCCAGATGTAACCAGGTTGTAAGTTGAAGAGCTTGAAGACTTTATGATAAATATTCAGCCACTATGGAAAGGACAAAGTGGAAAAGGACTAAGAGTCTGGGGCTGGAAAAAATAGATAGAAGAAATAACATGCTCTGGGAGATACACAGTGATGGCCTGAACCAAGACAATGAATGTTGTAATGGAGAAAGAGACAGATTCTAGAGACATTTTGGTATAATAATCAGCTCTTGTTACTGATAATGATGATGATTATTTAGCAGCATAGAAGTCATACCCTTGTGCCAAATATTTCTAGGGTCTGTAGATTTCAGGCCAGAAATTAGTAAAGGGGCATTTTTGTCAAGCACACTGCCTTGTAATAGCTGTCCTCAATGGGTATTTGTTGATTTGATTTGATTACTCTGTGAGAAGTACAACCCAATTAAACCCAAACCATGACTTCACAGAGAAGCAGGTCTATGAGACTGCACAGCAAAGGAAACTTTCCAAATATTTCATTTCATCCTCACAATTTAGAGGAAGAAACCTTACAATTCAGAAGACTGAGGTTTGGAAAGGAAAAAAAAATAAGTAAGTGGTCAAGAAAATGACCAGCCAGAATTTTATTTCTCCTAATGTTATCAGGCCTGAGAACTGGAAAGGGAGAGAAATCACCAAAGGGAGAGACTGTTCCCTGTTCACAGATCTGAATGAGCAAATGGCAATTCCTGTTCATTAAAATTCTATGGAGATAAAGAATGAAAATTTGTAGATAATTAGCCGATTTCTCTATTTGCAGAAACCCGGTTGAGCATAAATAAAGAATGGCCCAGCTCTCAGTGCATGTGGTCATCATCTGCAAATGGAAAAATCTGCTCATCACCATTACAGAGGATTTTTCATGTCATTTGCTTTGAAACATTAACAGAAAGACATAGACAGAAAACGGGGTGCTGCTTTCCTTCACTGCCCTTGACTTTTACTTCAGCAACAGCACAGTCTGAAACAATAGTATTGTCTTCAATTTGGAAAACCTGGTGGCAAGAGTATTAAAATCTCTCTCATGTCATCTACAAAACTGTGTCCTTATCACTAGGTCTCAAAACTAGCATAACCCCAGAATGAAAAGGGGTACCTCATTAATTTCAATCAAATCTCAGATTTGTAAAATGTCACAGGCTTTTCTTGTCATACTATAATCATGCCGTGGATCATGATCAAGTCATCATGGGCAAAAAGGGATGTTTGCTAATTCTGAAAGAGTTCACACAGGTAGGACTTGCTTAGATTGGGTGTTTTCAATCTATATTGAGCTCCACCTTAGTCTTTAGTCTCTGCCACATCAAGATGATGTATTTAATCTGAAACTTCCTCAAATATACCTGTTAATGTTAATTATTCCTTCTCCCATGCTCACCAAACTCATGAGTAAGTGCAGGCTCTAGCTATCTACAGTATCTACAGATTCACTCTAACTAATTTTTATTATTAATCATGTCTGCTAAAACATTCAAGATAGTGACTGTACCTTGATGTTTTTCATTCTTTTCTTAGATTCTTCCAGAACGATAAACAAAGCTGGGGTCAAAACCATAGAAATCATTGCAGGCAGCCCAGGCCTTTCTAGAGCCTTTGCTGCATTTGACTCAAACACTCCACAACCCACCAATTCAGCTACACTTTATTGCCGCTTAATAATTGTGGCATAAGAATCTCAAACTGTGTTTTATAAAGGTTCTAGAACAAAAGATTATAGGGTAGAATAAAAATTATATTTATTTGATGTCCAAGGTGCTAGGCATTTTTTCTACAGTATTTGTATAAAATTGAAAACAGGTGTATCGAAAGTGACATCGATCTGAGACTCAGTTTTTCCTTTACCAAATGATTTCTAGTCCTGTTACTCAGAAAGTTTGATGCCCTGTTGTGTTGCTGTTTTTCTCAATGTTGTACAATAGAGAAGTTTTTTTTTAAATTTTTAATTGGTGCATTGTATTTATACATCATGATGAAGCAAAAAACTTGTGTAGACATAAATGCACCCATCACCAAGCCAGACCCTCTCAGTCCCCACCCCACACCCTCCCCATCCCTCCCTCTCATGCTTCGTTTAGTGGTTGACTATGGTATGAATAAGTACATTGTGCGCTTTAAAGAGCTTCCTTCTCCCCTCCTCCCATCCCCACAGTTAGGTTGCCTTATTTGCTCCTCTATAGGGTTTCCTTTTTCACCTGGAGTTCCTCCTATGACCCCTTTCACCTTAGCTTTCACATATTAGGGAAAGCATCTGGTTCCCTACGTTTTGTGACTGACTAATCTCACTTAGCATAATGTCAAGATCCACCCATTTCCCTGTAAATGCTGCAATTGTGTTTTTTTTTTTTAAATGGCTGAGTAAAATTCCATTGTGTACCTATCCCACAGTTTTGTAAACCATTCATTTGTTGATGGACATCTTGGCTGATTCCATAGTTTGTCTATGGTGAATTGTGCAGCTATGAACATAGATACACATGCATTAGTTTGGTAGTTTGGTTTCCTTCCTTTTGTGTAGATACCCAGAAGTGGTATTGCTGGGTCAAATGGTAGATTTGTTCCCACTCTTTTGAGAATTCTCCATACTGTTTTCCAAAGTGGTTGGACTCATTTGCAATCCTACCAACAATAAAAATGGCCATCCTTCCAAAAGTGATCTATAGATTCAACAGAATGCACATTAAATTGCCAATATCATCCCTCACAGACATAGAAAAATCAGTCCATAAATTCATTTGGAACAACAAAAAGCCCAGAATAGCCAAAGTAGTTCTCAACAATAAAAACCATGCAGGTGAAATTACAATACCTGACTTTAAATTATACTGCAAAGCCATTGTAATAAAAACAGCATGGTACTGGTACAAAAACAGATACGTAGACCAATGGAGCAGAATAGAAGACCCAGAAACAAGTCCACAGACTTACAGCCAACTGATTTTTGACAAAGGGGCCAAAAACATACACTGGAAAAAAGATAGCCTTTTCAACAATTGGTGTTGGCAAAACTGGTTAACCATATGCAGAAAATTGGAAATTAATCCCACTTTCTCACCCTGCGTAAGAGTTAATTCAAGATGGATCAAAGAATTGGAAATTAGAACAGAGACCTTGAGACTCCTTGATGAGGGCATAGGTCCTACACTGCAACACATAGGCACAGATAAAAACTTTCTAAACTAGACCCCCCAAAGCACAACAAACCAAAAGGCAAATCAATACATGAGATTGCATGAAACTGTGGAGCTTCTGTACAGCAAAGGACACTGATAAGTTTTTTTGTTTTGTTTTGTTTTTTTGATCTGTTTTGCTTTTGGTACTGGAGATTGAGCCCAAGAGCATTTTACATCTGAACTATACCACCAAACTTAAAAAAAAAATTATGTAGAAACAAGTTCTCACTAAGTTGCTGAGGCTGGTCTTGAACCTGTAATCCTCCTATGTTAGCAGTTCAAGTACGGGAATTACAAATGTGTGCCACCATGACTGACTGTAATAGATAAACTTAAAATGCTTGTCTGAAACATTGCTTCACTTTTCTTAAAGAGAAACTATGTATTTCTTTAGGAATACAAGATAATTCTATTTCAAAACTAATATTAGCTACTTAAGACAAATGAAGACCATGCAAGTCCTTACAAATCAGGTCTTGGAACCAAATTTCTAAAAGCCGCTGTGTTATACTAGAGCAAAGCATTCCAAAATACACTGGCTTAAGAAGTTAATTTATTTCTCTCAAAAAGTTCAGAAGTCAACAGAAGAGGGCCATCGCTAGGAATGTACTGGACACAGGTGTCTTCTTCTTTCAAATACAACATGCCTGCTGGGATACATTAGTGATGTGTCGTTTTGGTGTCTGACACATAAGAGGCACTTGATAAAGTTCACTGCTTAGTCTCAGAGTTTTTTTTTTTTTTTGCTTTTATTTTTGTTTTGTTACAAAAAATGGTGATGCTGGTTATATCTTCTTTCTTTTCCTCTATTTACTTTTACACTTTTTACTTGTTCGAACACAATCAGAAAAAAATATGCTTTTCTGGATAAAAATTGTAGCATCAAAGAAAGAATGAGGTGTATAATTAGGTGTT
Source organism: Muscardinus avellanarius (assembly GCF_963383645.1). Lineage (NCBI taxonomy): Eukaryota > Metazoa > Chordata > Mammalia > Rodentia > Gliridae > Muscardinus > Muscardinus avellanarius. Next base: position 17,096,113 of record NC_137799.1, read on the forward strand.
TGAGCAATTCTTAGTCAATTTGGGCTTCACATCAGCAGTAATTACCACCACACAGGCGATACGTAGCATTTCCAAAGTTTTAGGACCTTTAATATTCAATTTGACTTAAATTCTACCACTTTCACTACACCTGTTCTTCATTATGCAAGGTTCAGATGTCTTCTTTCATATGTGGAAGCTAGAGACAAAATATAAAAGAAAACCTAAATGAAGAGAGAGACCAGTAGAATAGTGGGAAGTGATTGGGTGAGAGATGTAGCTAGGGAAAAAGGAGAATTGAAGAAGGAAACAGTTCAAATAATATTATGTCTCTATATAAATATCACTACCAATATCACTAATATGTAGAGGGAGAGAGCGTAGTACAGGTGTGGTGCAGAATGAAATACATAAAGTTCTGTATGCATGTATGTTAGTAGCACTTTGAATTTTGCTTTGATATATAAGTACAATATACTAGTAGAATATTAAAAATAATTCTAAATATAACCCCAAACATATGAATATTTAGACAGCCAGATACTAGGTACAAAATGAGACCATTATATATTCTTGCATGCTTTCTCCCATCAGTTGCAAATGACATCCTCACCCATCATATAATCATGTTGGGTTCTTTTTCTTTTCATATCTAAATCCATCACAACAATGCATTTTTTAAAAAAAATTTAAATCAATTTGGTTTCTCTTATGTATTTTTTCCATTCTTACCAAGAATGCGAATTCTTTTTTTTTTTTTTTTTTTTTTGTGGGTCTGGAGATGGAACCCAGGGGCTTTTGACCTCCAAGCTACACCCCCTGCCCTATTTTTTATTCTTTATTTTGAAAACGGGTCTCACTGAGTTGCAGAGGGCCTCACTAAGTAGCAGAGGCTGTCAGCGAACAGCGATCCTCCAGGTCTCAGCCTCCCGAATGCTGGGATTACAAGTGTGTGCCACCACGCCTGGCTAGAATGCGAATTCTGACCTGTTGTCCATACCAACTTTTCTAGGTATCTCCTTTGTTCCTTTCTATTTATGACAAATAATGTCCTTTTTTAAAACGAGTCTTTCCTTTTGTTTCTTTGTTAACAGCTGTCAGCTTTATGTACTAATTGTAGTGTCATAAAACTTAGGTTAAGAGAAATAGAACTGAAATCACACTTGAGGATTTGATGTCTGGGTCCAGGAATTACCAGGTACCATTCTGTGGTTTGAATGTTTGTGTCCCACTTAAAAGTCATGTGTTGGCCCAGTACAGTACTTGGAAGGTTGAGACAGGTGGGTCACAAGTTCAAGGTCATAAGTATGCAGTAACTTGAGACCTTGTTTAAAAATAAAGTAAAATAGGCCAAGCATGGTAGTACACACCTCTAATCTCAATGCTTGGGAACTGGGGACAAATGGATTGCAGGTTCAAGGCCTCAGCGATTCAGTGAAATAACTTAGTAAGACCCTGTTTCAACATAAAAAAAAAAATAAGATTGAGGGTGTGGCTTAGAAGTAGAATGTTCCTAGGTCCCCCCCCCAAAAAAAAAATATATATATATATATACACACACTAAAGTTGAGCATTAAAATCCTCACCCTTAAAGCGATTGCATTAGGATGTAGAGCTTATGGAAGGTGATTAGGTCAGAAGGGAAGAATCCTCAAGAATGGAATTAGTGCCAACATAAATAAAAAAAACCCTTTAGCCCTTCACCATTTGAGTCTGTGACAAAAGGCACTGCTTCAAGAAAGGGTCCCTCAGGACACCCAGAATCTATTAGTGCCTCGGTCCAAGATGTCCATTCTAAGTGCACAGTTTATAGTATTTTGTTATAGCAGCATAACTGAACTGAGATAGACACTGTAAGTAATTTTATTTTTAGAACTATTCATTTTTAAGTTTACACTCCTCCTAACTTGTCTGTGACATAAGTCAAAATTTCATTTATTTCCGGCTACAAGTTAAAGATACAAGACTTGAACTAATTTTGTTCCTTGGGACCTCATGTGTCCTATCTTCCTGATTGATATTTTATTTTTCCCATAATCTCCAGAAAAACAACTACTAGATGGTAGTGATATAATAAAAGATTTATAATGCATTTATTTATGGATGAGTCTGAGATGTACAAAAGGAAATTCAATAAAATGTATACCTTGGTGGTTCTCCTGCAGTGGTATGGGTAATACTAGGCCTCAATTCACACATCCCATGAGAAAGTATTCAAGCTATATTAAATAATCATCTTGCAGAAAATTCATATAATTTCATGACATTTAATTCTCAGAGTTTAATGTACAACTCATTGGTAGGCTAGAAAATTACTTTTATTGGGCTATAAATTTAAATAATACGAAATGTATTTTTCTGTTGTTCAGTCCTTTGTGGTGAATAATGAACATACTTATATCTTCCAAGAAATTATCTTTTAATAAAAGTAATGAGTATTCACCAACATTGGCTATTAATAAATTAATAATTAGTACCTAGCCAACTTTGACTGAGGAATCTATTTGATTTGTGCTGTTGATATTTCTGGTGGCATCTGGCCACTGGCAATGTTGAAAGTCTCCACGTTGCAGAGCACACTCTAGAGCTGGAGTCTCTGGAGTTTTGGAAAGAGGTACCATTGAATCATTATATTGTTTTAGTACAATTATAGTTATCAAGGGCTATTTTTTTTCTGTGTCAATCTTTTCTTTCTTTCTCTTTCTCTTCCTTCCTTCCTTCCTTCCTTCCTTCCTTCCCTCCCTCCCTCCCTCCCTCCTTCCTTCCTTCCTTCCTTCCTTCCTTCCTTCCTTCCTTCTTTCCTTTATTTCTTTCTTTCTTTCACTTAGCCCAATGATGATCAAAGTAGTTTTTTGTGTTGGTGCAACTCTTTTTTGGGTGTTGTGGCACACTTATATACCATCATATATGCAACATGTATCATCACATAGTTTAAGTAAAATTGCCCATTTATTTCTTGAAAAAAACTTGTATACAATTACATTTTTGTGTGTTCCTTGATTAGCTGCAATATGTGTATATATAATATATAATATATATAAATTTATAATATAAATACAATTCATGGCATTTATATAGTATTTTTTGGTTCTGAAGTTTGAATTTGGGAGTCTCACACATGCTAGGCTCATGTTTTAGTACTGAGTTATATCTCCTTCTCTCTCTTCCTACAATGCTTATTTTTATTTTTTAAGTATACTTTTATTGATTCATTGTATTTATATTTGATGCTAAGGTTTACAGTGATAGGAACATACACACATACAGAACTTGATGTATTTCTTCAGAATGTCACACCACACTCTCCCCTTCACCACACATGTTATTGATTGCTATTGGTAACTCGGTATATGCACATAGCATTATTGGAACTGTTTCCTTCATCAAGTCTCATCCCCACTTCCCTCTCGTGAATCCCATCTATTTCTCCACTGGGATATCTCCCAGTTTTCCTAATTTCTCTCTAGCTGCCCAATATAAAAGGAAACAAAAGAGAACTTTCATTTACTGAGACTGGCTGATATCCACATAATATTCTCTAGTTACATCCATTTTCTTGATAGGGACACAGTTTTGTTCCTCTTTATGGCTTAGTAAAATTCCATTGTGTGTATACCAGTTTTATAAACCATTCATCTGTTGATAGAAATCTAGGTTGGTCCCATAATTCAGCTATTGTGAAATATGCTACTATAAGGATAGATAGGCCTGTAACACCCTCCTTTTTATTTTCTAGGTAACTGATTTTTCAGTTGGTTTTCTTGGAGTTGGTTCCTAAGAAAAAGTGGGATGAGGAAGTTTCACCATACCTAAGCGGATCATAACTAAGTATTGGTGAGACACTTTCCTCTCATTAGACCATTAGCAGCTTTCTTGGAGAGCAGTCAATTGTCTTTTCTTTCTGCATTCTTAGTCTTCAAAATAGTGCTGAGCATATAGCAAATTTCCTGTAAATATTTATTAAATAAACTAGTGAATATAAGTAAAATACAGATGTAAAATGAGATATATGTGCACACTTAAATATGTTTTAAGTTTATATGTAGTCACAGATTATTTCCATGTTCAAATTCAAATTTCTTCTAACCTTCACAATAACATGACACAATTGGCAAGGCAGTCAAAGTTAGGACTTTCTATATTAGCAGATATTGAAACTGAAGGCCGATTATCTCTCTCCATGGTTAAGAATCGATTTAGTCTCAGAACTAAGGCTAGAATTCAGATATCTCCATTCTTATTCTGGCATCTCTTTTAGTGCCTTCTCAACTTTTAGCTTTGGTGATTCAAAGAAGAACTGAGGATAATTTCCTGGCTTCCTTTGGCCACACTTTGCTCTCTCGGGTTCCCTCCAGAGACATCCTGGCCTATTGCTGGGCTTTCTCCAACCAAAACATCTTCAAATGCTGAGAAACGGGGCCCCACCGAGCTGACTCTTCAGCCAGTTGGCGCATTGTCAAATGAGCCACGGAATAGCAAATGTACAGATAACACCGGGATAAAATGAGCTCCTCTTATTGATTTTCCAAACCAATATGGCACCAGCGCTCCCTCTTTGTGCCACTTCCGTTCTCTGTCTGGAGGCAGTCTCCGCCCGTCCATCATTTTAATTAGGCATTACACCTGGCACAAATGCTGAGTTGATTAACCTTAAAGGAGCTGAATAGGTTCTCTGATCGTTAACACAGGGCCCCCGACATATTATAACTCACAGAAACATGTGCTGTTGTACAAACTCACAGCTTCCTCAGCCCACTTTCCAAAGCCGCCGTGCGGGGTAATAGCATCTATGGAGAGCTTTCTGCGAAGCAAGTTCCCATTATAATGCCACAAAACACAAGATTTAAAAGATGGATTGGTGTGGACTCTGCAGACATTACTTTTTAATGTTTATATAAATGTACCTTCTGTGTCATGGGGGGTTCTAAGGGATACAACTTTGCATTGCAGTGTTGTAAAGGAGGGGTCCTTGCTCTTAGAGCTGATGACATGAGGTTTCATTTTGCACTGAATGAACTTTGAATAGTCTCCTGAATCCTCTGGGTCCCAAACTCCTCATATGGAAAATGGAAATTGAAAATGGAAAAGAATGCAAGGATTTCCTTTCTTTATCCAAGTGTGTATAACTGCTGTTCATCAATATTCCTCTCACATAGGGTGGGGATTCTGGAGGGAGAACATAGAGAAGACCCTAGTGAGTCCTTATTCTTTAATGCTAGGTAAGTAGAGTTTCTGCCTCAAATAATGTATTCTTTGTTGGTGCGACAGGATGCCATACAGAAGTCAAAGAACCCTTTTTATTCACCCTTCAATCCCCAGATAAACCACACAAATCTGCCCTTCTATGTCCTCTGTGTGGGTCCCAATTCAATGCTTTTATCTCTACAGAGAAAACAAAAGAACAAACAAAGCCTGCAAACTTTTCCTTCACCAGGTTTCTCTCTTGTATTTTTTAATTTCTGTGTTTTTTTTAGGGTACAATGAGGACTAAAACCCGGGGTGTTCTTCCTCTGAAATATACCCTAGCCATATTTATTTATTTATATTTATTTATTTATTTATTATTTTTTATCTTGATACAGTGTCTCATTAAGTTACTGAGAGCCTCACTAAATAGCTGAGGCTGACTTTGAACTTGTGATCCACCTGCTCAGCCTCCCAAGTACTGAGATTACAGACATGCTCCACCATGCCGGGATTAAATTTCTGTTTTTTAATAAAGACATAGTTATGCATATCATGACATGATATCTTAATATATTATATAATAACTAAATCAGGGTCTTTACTATATCTATCACCTGAAAATTTTTGTTATTTCTTGGTGGTTAGAACATTTCACAAGCTTTTTTCTAGCTATTTTGTAAAGTTCAATAAAGTGTTATGAAGCATATCAACCTACTCTGCAGGAGAACATATCTCCTATCTATCCTAACTGTAGCTTCATTCCTACTGACCATTCTGTCCCATTGTTCCTTAGTACCTTTGCCCTCTTCACTTTTTAGTAACCACTATTCAACTATTTTATATTAATTATTATATTATTTTATATTAAAATTTTTAGAGTCTATGAATGGGTGTGATCACTTAATATTTACCTTCTCTATTTCAGTTAATGTAATGTCCTCCCGATTCATCCATATTGCCACAAATATGACAGAAGTATATTTTATATAACTAAATAATATTTTGTAGATTTTATGTATTACGTTTTCTTCACACATTCATTTACTGATGGACACTTAGGGCGATATCATCTCTTGGCTATTTTGAATAGTGTTACAATAAATGTAGGAAAACAGGTATTTTTGACTTAATAATTTTATTTTCTTTAATGCGTAGTGGAAATACTGAATCATATGGTAGCTAGTACTATTTTTATTTTTTGAAGTAACTTCACAATGCTTTTCACAATGGCCATATTAATCTTGCTTTTTTTTCTTTTAACTGTGTGACTTTGTTCAGGTTATTAGTCTTCTCTGAGCTTTATTTTCATCCTCATTAAGCTATAAGAATTACATTATTTAATATATATAAAACTTACACCATGAAGTCTTGCACATTCATTACTAAATAAACAGCAAATAAGTATTGATCATCTTAATATACTATGATGAGAGAGAAAGGGTGTGTGGGGAGTAAAGAGAATTATGTAGTGAGCTATGTCAATCAATTCTATAAATAAGCAGAAGATAGGAAAAGGTTAAATCCCCTAGATTTGCCTCAAATGTAGAGAGAAATAAGGCACTTCAGAAATTCCTGGAAATGAAAATTTGTGTTCTGATACAATGATCTTATTTCTTATATCCTTGTCTGAGAATCAAAGGCAAGGCCCGGAAGAGAGGCCTATGAGCACCTCTTTTTATCTCCTGAAACTTAAAGACTTCAAAGGTGGCCCACTTAAACAAAATCTCTGACCTCTAATCCTTGTCCATTTCTGTAGAAAGGTCAGCCTCTCTTTGGATCATGGCTCGTGGCAAATGGAGAATCATCTATCTTCACACACACACTTCATAGATCGGCACCACCATTGTACTTACTTTGTAAGCACAGGACCTAGGTTTTCTTAAAGAGAAATGTTGCTACTCCTGAAATGGCTACTTTATTCAATGGCCACAATAAATGGCTAGGATCTGAGCTCCAGTGTCACCAGCTGAGGATGGATTCCTTGGCATGGCATCTACTCAGATCCTTTTGGGTAAGGTGCTCCAGGGCCCCAGTGTCCTACAAAGCATGTCACACACCTCTGTGACAGCATTTGCCTTTTGGCTGAGATCATCTGACTGCTGCCCATAGCCCTGACCTGATTGTTATTTGATTAGTTAGCCTCACTAGGACCAAACACAATGCGCCAACCCAGGGAGATTACAAGAATTTAATTGTTAAAAATAATTAAGTTATTATATTAATTAACCCATAAAACAAAGGCATCCCCTTGACAATACATACTTACCACTGAAGGGAAGGAGAGGTCATTTGTCAATTCTTCTCCCAACTGTGCAGCTGTGCAAGCTATCCAGAGGTCCTGAATCATAGCACTATTGTGTATAAAATGATCATAAACACACATTATAATAGTTATAATGGATTTGTACTTCTTCCCCAAAACCACATTTCTCCACTGTGCAACATATTTTGTTTTCTTTGTCATCTGGGAGAATGCTAAAGGGAGAGTTCAAGGCAAGAGCCTGAACAAAGTCAGAGTCCAGCCTGTGACTTTGCTTCTGTCAAGGTAACTCAGCCACATTCACTCTTCCTGGAAGTTGGTTTCAGTTTGCACTTTTTCCCAGATCTCTCAGAAATATCTCATACATCCCACCAGACACACCAGCCACTGTCTTCCTCTGCTTTCTTCTCAGAGGTCTGAATCCCAGCTCTGTGAAAAATTTCCTGCATGCTTCTCAGATTTAATTATTCAAAGGTCTCTTTCTGCTTTGGCCTCCTGTATTAGGAGGGATACTGCTAGCTAAATCAATGTCTCTCTTTTTCCTCTCTCTTTTGGTGCTGGGGATTAAAACTAGAGGAAATCTACTTTTGAAATACATCCCGAGCCTTATTATTATTTTTTAAAAGGAATATCACTAGATTGGTGAGAGTCTTGCTAAGTTGCTGAAACACTATCCTTAAATCTTTGATTCTCCTATCTCAGCCTCCAAGGTACCAGATTACAGGTTTGAGTCACCATACCCAGCTCTACTACCCTATTCTTTTTTTTTTTTAATTCTAACCCTTTTCAGTTCTCTATACTTTGTTTCCAAATTACTCTTACATTTCCACATTAAATATTTTAAGTAACTATTTGGTTTCTGTCTCCTGATTAGATCAGACTGATATAGCTACCACATAGGATGGTGGTAGAGATAAGATATATTTAGAAGGTGCTATATACAATTCTCACCCAATAGGGGTGACTTGTTAAATAGGATTATCATCATTATCTTGCCTTTAATTATGTTGCAATTAAAGAATCTGTGGTTGTCGCATTTAAAGACTGAACACAAAAAGAAGGGTAGCTTATTTTATGGTGTTCTCACTGTAATTCTAATACTGCTACCACCACCATTACAATGTTCTCTGGGATGACATGAACCTTTCTTCTGGTTGCCTTTACATACATACATACAAGCTATAATTAAACAAACAAACAAACAAACAAACAAAAACAATCCTCAGTATATGTTTAATGAGACCAAAAGAAGGGACTACAAATATATTTTTAAAAACAAAGAAAAAGCCACCATCTTACCCCCAGTTTAATTTTATAGTTATTTTCTTTCTTACTTGGTTAAGTTATGTTTGGTCAGACAAAAGTTATTGAGTACCCCCAAATCCACTGGATTCTGCATTATGTAGTAGAGTTAAAAACATAATTAGACATGGATATTGCCTATCTCTCCCTTCCCAAATTTTGGAGATCACTATCCAATAATATTAGGTAGAATCTTTTGGTTTATTAAAGTATATATAAGGTAAATCATTACACAGCTCATAGGAAATGCCCCACTCTGCTGATTATCAGGATTCTAGCCTTAAAATCTTTCTCATTGTAGCAGAGTACCGCTTCCCTTCCTATATCCATATTCCAGGTGCTGTGCTACTTAACCTGGGTCTTGGGATGATGAACAATAAAGTGAAGTGAAATAGTATTTTGAATGGCTTCATAAATTATTTGAGAGAGGAGACTGTGCTGTTTTCCTGCAGTAGGTGATGCCATCCTGAAGACATGGGTCTACAGAAGTATAGAAAACAAAGACACAGCTGATGTCAACTGACAAATTGTGTGCTAAAAGAAAAAATTGAAAATTGAGAAAAGAGAAAGTCAGAGAGAAAATATGACCAAATGAAACCACGAAATGTGGTAGGAGGATGAACACTGATATGTAGAAATAACTAGCAGACTTTTGGAAACAGAACTTAAATTTAAGGTATGTGTGTGATTGTGTATGGGCACGTGTGCATACCTTCTGTAATAGAAGTCTCTTTTATTATGTGGTCCTCAAAAAAGTCATCTTCCCATATACAGGTCTGTAGTATGATGTTTTCTGTTTCTTCATTTTGGCAGTAAAAAAGAAAAAGTGGTATTTATTCTATCATATTGATCCAGTATAAAATAGGTAAGTATCACAGTACGCAAGGAAAAAGTGTTATTTAAATATCACAGTGGAAACAAAAGCTCACAAAGAGAAGTGTGAGAGGACTCAGGGAAACACACACACACACACACACACACACACACACACACATACACACACACTGAAGAATATGTACATAAGCAAATTTATCAAATCAATCACTGTGCTGAGCACAGGAAGAAGGAGAGGGAGGGGATAGATAGGAACCAGGAGAGGGTGCAGTGAGTGAGGTGTGTATGTAAGTTTCTATCGCCCAAACTTCATCAGGATGTATGATTAAAATGCATCAATAACAAATTAAAATAAAAGAAAATATAACTTCAAAAATATCTGACATGTTTCTTTGAAATAGTGATATCTTATTTTTTCAACACCAAGGTAACTATGCATATCTGTAACATCTAAGAATATGCATGATCTTGACAGTGCAAAGTGTAGGCTTTAGACTCATTCAAAATCAAGTTCATTTCTTATTTTCTTCTCAAGTATTTTAGGCCATGTTACTTTACTTCTCTGAGATACAGTTTTCTCATCAGCTATATTTAATAATGTCAATCCTATGGAGTGTTCTGAAAATTCTAAAAACAATGTATATCAACCCAAGTGGTGAATATTGTCTTCAATAAATCATATATATATATTTTTTTTTCTATTTTCGTGTCTTTCTTGTGGATTTGCCATAGAATTTATGTTTAAAAGTTTTATGGATGCTCAGCTTTCCCAAAATATAAACATCTACTAAATAGACCAGTTCTACCCACGAATCTTTGTTGATACAGTACAAATGTTTTCCTAAGTACTTATCTCTCTTATAGTCTGTGAGCTCTTTGAGGGATGGCTAGTATCTGTGTGCCATTAGTACTTGTCAATTTATTTTATTCTAACAGATACCCTTAGTAGGTATGTTAAATGTGTGATGAATGGCTGGATGAATGAAGAAATGAATGAATACTGAAAGAGGGTGAGCTGCAATCTATATTCCTTTGGTACAGATATTCTAGAAGAATTCCATGCCAATAACAATGAACCCAGAGACTTCTAAGCATGGATTTCAAAACCCTCATATTTATTCTGAGCTTTCCTTCCATTATCTTTCTGCAATAATTTATTTTCTTGTTAATTCTGACAGTTATATAAGTAATAAATATTTTCATAGATCTTATTAGTTTCCATTTCTACACTTTTAGGTAGTCCCAAATTTTATTTGTGGTTTCCCATGTTTCTGTGCCAAAGTGTTTTGTTTTTCAGCTAGGTGCATAATTTAGATCTGCCCATTGCAAATTGAATTTAATGACTTGCTGGAAAAACTGGAAGACAAAACCTCTTTCACTGGAGTCTGTAGCATCCAGATATGAGGCCACAAGATGTGATGACTAGCCTTGTTCTCATGAAAGAAGCTGAATTAAAAAGAAAAGAGGAGGAAAATTTCCTGCATCATGAGAGAGTCCTTGCCAAAACCCTGATGACATCATGAAACTCTAAGTCAAACTCTTTCCAAAGTCAATACTGCAGCTCGTTTATTGTTTTGTGAGATTTTGACTATAGTTAATTTATTACCCAACTCAGTTGGTGATGAGAATTTTTTAACTGATAAAGGGAAGTCTGCTGTTTTAATTTCCCACAACCATTCTTCTAGTGTTTCTTTTTGATAAGAGAACATCTTTTCATTTTGGAAACTAATCTTCACTATAGATTTATAAACATAATGTTGAGCCCAACCGAGGCAAATCAGAATCCTTTATTTTTGTTATTTTTCTAAGGAAATACATTTATTGAAATCTTACATAAGACAAGCTATTTTACAAAAAAAAATGTCTCAAAGTGTTCTAAATTCTGTATCTACTCTGACTCAAAGGGAGATAGTCAAAATTACACCTTGCACAGAAACCTGGAAACTGCCTGCCCCATAATTGCTATCAATTAAAAAATAAGTTTATAAGCTCTAGCACAAGATTGTAAAATCTTTGAACACTGAGAAAGCACTGATTTTCATAAATGCAGAAAGCAGGAGGATTAAGTTAACAAGTTTTGTAATGCATGTGTGTCTACACTAAAAAAAAAAATAGGGTACTTTAACTGTAGTCTATTTGAGAAACAATTCAGTCTCTCTTCCTCAACACTGTGACACTACTCTTCACTAGTTTGTTACAGAGCCCTTTTCAAAGTCAACTACATACACTAACTAGAGATATATTAGAAGCCTGGAGATTTCCCATGGCCTTCTTTGCACCACTAAGAGAATATAATGTAATAAGTTATAAAGGTAAATATAGCACTGAATGTGGAAAAATTGGGCCTTGACAACATCATTTGAATGCCTAGATTCAACTGTATCTAAAGCCAGATCTACCACTTGAAATTTTCAGCTATGGGAATCAATACATTTCTTTTTTGGATCAAGGTGGCTTTAATAAGGTTTCTATAAGCTGTAGCTAAAAGTATTGTAATGAGAACATTAATTAGCTCCAAGACCTTTTATGGTTTTAAGACTAGTCTTTCAGAGTATTCATATATATATATATATATATATATATATATATATATATATAGTATTTCTACACTGTGAGAGATAATATTATTTAGATTTACAGTATAATAATACCTCTCAAAATTTAAGAGTTTCAAACAACACTCATTTCTTTTGTGTGTGTGTGTGTGTTGTACTGAGGACAGAACCCAGGGGCATTGTACCTCCAAGCTATACCCCCATCCCTCTTTTTTAACCATTTCATATCTGAAACAGGATCTCAAAGAGTTGTGAAGGGCCTCGCTAAGTAGCTGAGGCTTTCTGCAAGTCATGATCCTCTGGTCTCCTCCTCCCAAATGCAGGGATTACAAGTGTGTGCCACCATACCAGGCCCAAAAATACTCATTTCTTAGCTTCGTGAATGTATAGTTTAGAAGTTTGAGTGAACTCATTCTGGTGGCTCTTCTGGTTGGGACCATTGAGATACATCTTTAGGTAAACTACTTGATTCAGGTGTTGGACGAATATTTTACCTGTTTGATAGGCACACGATTCAAAACTTAAAAACAGAAGCATGTCAGTTCTCCTGAGGATAAAAGGTTGACCTCGCAAAGCATCGTTTCTGCTATTTCTTTGGCCAAAACAAGTCATGGGGGGCGGGGGCAATTTACCCCCATGAGAGGAAGAAAATGGGAGGAAGAAATATAGGATTTTTCTCTGAGATACAGAGCCTGATATCAAAGGAGCTTGAGTACAAAGGAATAACTAATTGCAGCTATATTTGCTACTTATTTACTACTAGATCTAATCAGCTAAGTTCTCTTTACCCTTTGGAACCCTTCCCAGATGTTACTGTTCATAAAATCTTCTTGGATCTTTCCTGGTACCACATCTACAGAAAACTCATCCTATTTTTAATACTTGGTTGTTTCTCTTGACATAGTTGATGAGTGAATGAATACATTTCCCCTCTGTGGAACCTTTTTAATGCTGCTGTTCTTGTACATCTTGCCTTTCGTTGACTCATTCGTATTTCCCTGGAATGGAAAGATCTTTGGTAATAAAGGCCATATCTTTCTCATCTTTGTTTCCCCAATCTTTAGCACTAATGCCAGCAGCACAAGCTCACTAATGTGTCAATGAACCTATCTTTGCCTAGAGAGAACATTACTGTCTTTCCTACCCAAATTGGTGAGCTGAGGTAGCCTGAGACAAATTAGATTGCATTAGTGGTCCAGAACCACAAAAAAGTGAAAACCTCACTGTGGAGAGTTAATCATAATGAAATTAGCTCAGTGAGTCTTCACCTAAATCAAATCAAATATCCGTTTTATGGGCCTAAGAACAGATACAATCATTCTTGCTACTGAACAGGAACCTGGGAGAGAGCGGGCGCCAGTGAAGACATGATGCATTTTTGTGTGTCGCCAGGGACATGATGAAAAAATAAATAAAGTCCACATAAATGAATTGCAGTGGTTTGGTATAACCTAATCAATTTGTGGTTGGGTAAAAGAAAGAATTCAGTATGCTGTGCCAGAAAGTAGAGAGTAATAATAATAAATTCTTTCATTCCAGACAGAAAATTCATCACAAATATATGAAATCTGATGAAAGTCTGGGCTGGCAATTTGTAGCAATTAATTTTCTTTAAGCTTATTCTTTGTCATATATATGCATATATATGTGTGAGTGTAGATATTTAGTATATGATATATATACATATATATGTGTGTGTGTGTATATATATATATATATATATATATATATATATATATATATATATATATTGCTTGCGTGCTTTTAAATTGAGTCTTCAATTTAGTGTTTATCCAAAATGAAAGAAATGCTTAAAATAATCCCTATATCTTTGTTCAGTATGGGAGTTAGGATGGGAGTAAAAAGGATGATTGAGAAATTATTGGACAAGAAAGCAGGTAATTTCTCTTTCCAGATCACCAGTAACAATAATCCATTGAGAATTTACTATGTGCTATACATAGTAAATACCACTTGATACACAAGATATTCAATAGCTATCACCTCATAGCTCTTAGACTGAACTATTAGGCTTTATGACCTCTTTTATAGCAGTATGTCACCACAGGAATATGGAACAACAGCATGCTGTGATGCTATCCTTCAGGTTTATCCACGTGGGTATTATCACTCAGTGTGATAATATTAAAAGGTGACAGAACTGGTCGGAGTTGGAGCTCAGAGAATGGTAATCACCCAGTTCTGTCCTCAGTAGGAATTCCTATAGTTATTGCAGGAAGCCAGCTAGTTCCCAAGAGATTAGATTGTTTTAAGAGAGCGAGAGGCCAGGCGTGGTGGTACAAACAAAAAAAGAGTGAGAGATTGAGAGCTGGGTGCTGGGCATGGTGGAGCACACTTGTAATCCCAGCATTCTGGAGGCTGAGATTGGAGGATTGTGGTTTGTGCACAGCCTCAACTACTTAGTGAGGCCCTCCACAACTTAATGAAACTCTGTTTCAAAATAAAGAATAAAAAATAGGGCAGAGGGTATAGCGCAGAGGTCGAATGCCTGTGGGGTCCATCCCTAGACCAGAAAAAAAAAAAAAAGAGTGATCCTGAGCCCTCCTATTTTCTGGATTTCTGCCTCACCATGTGACCCCTCACTCATGCTGCTGCTGCCCCATCTGCCATTAGGCTCTCATCATGAGCCAAAATAAGGAGACTGAACCAAATTGACTGCTTAGCCTCTAATACTGTGTGCTAACTAAACACTGTTTATTATCCATTCTCAGCCTTAGTTATTTTATTTTAAGAATAGGAAATGCACTAATACACAGTGGTTAATATTAGTGATGCCCTGACTTTTTATTACCCACACTGGCATTTGCACTGTTTTCAGTAATTATAGTGATAATCACCAGAATTATCGCTTTATAGTTTATCAAATCATAACTGTTATTGCATTTTAATGCTCATGACTATGCCACATTGAAATCAATACATGCAGTTTACAGATAAGGAAAAAAATTAAGCTAATTGGCATGGCCAAGATCACAGAGCTATATTTGTGAAAATAGTGATCTCTTCTGCAAGCTGTTTTCTTTACCCTAGGTGTCCTGTACTTAAAAAAAAAATTAACATTAAAAAATAAGAAGAGGAGGTTGGAATATTAAAGCACATGTTCTTTCAAATAATGTTTTCCTACAATTTGTTTCCTATCTATTCAATTCTGTGAAATACATTTCAACAAATATTTTATAAATATATATTGGTCTGTGTGCTACCTCCTTTTCCCCTCCATTTAATCTAATCTTTATTGCCACAGTGATCTAAAATGTCTATCTGGTTGTTTCTCTCTACTGGTTAAAAACATCTGGTGGCTTTCCATTAATTTTACATGCCATAATACTTCAACTTTTCTAGCAGAGCATATAGAGTTTTTGATTACTTTTTATTTCCAAACTTTCCCATATGTTTGAGTTTGGAAACTTCATTTCTCTCTCTCATCCACTGAGAAACTGTCTGCATTTATGTTTTACACTTGAAAATGATATTCACGTACCCATTCATTAAGTAAATTACATATTAATCATTAAATCAGTTACATGTTCACTCCCTAATTTAACCCTTCATTCATTAAGATTATGTTATTTGAACCCTAACTATGTACCAGGCACTGCAGTCATTAGTAGAAATGAGTCACAAAGTAGAATAACACGGTCTATGATACTGTAGAGTCCACCCTCAAGCCTTTCCTGATTCCTGCTGGCCACAGTCACTTCAGTCTGTCTCTTCTTGTAATCTCCTCTTTTGAGCATCACCCACCCAAATTAACATATTTTATATAGTTATATTTCTTCAACTCCAGACTGCTCAGCAGCTCAAAGGAAAGACTGTTCCTGATTGACTTGTTAATTGTCCTTGGGATCCTAAGAGTTTGACTCTGATTTATTTATTTTACAGTACTGGGAATATAACTCAGGGGCATTCTACATCTGAGCTACATCCTAAGCCCTATATTTTTTGTTGTTGTTGGTCTTTATTTTGAAACACGTTCTCACTAAGTTGTGGAGGGCCTCACTATGTAGCTGAGGCTGTCTCAAAACCACAGTCCTCATGTCTCAGTCTCCCAAATACTGGGACTGGAAGTGTGTGCCACCAAACTCGGCTGTTGACTCTGACTTATATTCATTTCTCAGTGGCTACCATGTGGCCAAAGGCTGAGTCTTTCAATCGTGGCATCTTGGGTTTAAATCCTGGTTCATATTTTAATTACTTCTATGATTTTTATCATGCTATTTCCCAAAGAAAGTCTTCATATTTTTATGCATAAAGCAGATATAGTTTCCTCATAATTATATTATGCAGATTAAATAAATTATTCAATATAATTTTTTTTAGGTGGTACTGGGGTTTCTGGAAGCCCTAAGCCCTTCTACTTCAGGACTACACTTCCAGACCCATTTTATACTTTTTTATTTGGAAACAGGGTCTCTTAAGCCAGCAGGGCTGGCTTGGAATCTGCGCGATCCTCCTGTCTCCACCTCCCAAGTGCAGGGATTACAAGCGTGCGCCAACACGCCCGGCTCAATATAAAACTTTCTTCATCGGTACACCTGATACATAATATTCACTAAATAAATAATACCTGATATTTTCAGAGAAGTGGTGCATTTTCAAACCAGAAGGATTTTTAAATAGTAGTTGCTAAATATCAAGCGTGCATGTGAGTAGACAAATCCAGATTTTATATATTTGTACACATAAGACTTGGTTTTTTGTTTTGTTTTGTTTTCTTTTGTTCTTTTCTACTCACTGATTTGTTCCGACATTATCTAACTACTGAAGACTGAGAACTCTGAATATACCCGGGAGTCTTCTGCACAACTCTCTGCCTTCCCCACCCTTGCTTCTATAACCCAGTTTTAAGAGGCTCATTCTAAATGCCATGAGAAAGTCAGCAGAGTGATAGAAGTAGGTCTCATTAGTGGAATGGTCCAATTATGTCCAGCCTTCCCCACACCTTGAAAGCTTCAGTCTCCGTTTCATAGGTTATACTGAGTTGTGGGTGTTTTCAGTGTTACAATGCAGGTATTTATATTCAGGGTCACTGGAAGAGGATTGAAATGGGAAATATCAAAAGAAGGAAGATCTGTAACGGCTCTTCCTTTGCTGTATCCTTGGGCTCCTGCTAAATGATGACTCTGTATAATTAAAAGGAACAAAGCACATGTCGATGTTCCATCTTCGCCATCACAGCACTTTCTTGCTCTCTTTGTTTAAAGTGCTTTGTTCATCTGAAGCTGGTGTTAAAAAAATAACAGAAATAGAAGTTGAACGTATTCCTGCAGGGCTGTATTTTTAGTAGCTCATCACTTCGTACAAGTGGCTTGGAGGTTGCTGAGTCTAATTATGAGCCTAAGAAGATGGCATTGGGGAGAAAAGGGATGTTGAAGTGGGAGTAGTGGGTGAGCTGCTTCCTGCAAAACTCCAACCAGGACTGCCCACACACTGCCTGGTGGGTGGGAGAAGAAATTATACTAGAAAACAGAATGATATTCTGGATTTTAAAATCACCAGCATAAGTAGTTTAGTGTACAAGTTTTTTTGTCAGTTGTAGGAGGAAATGCAACCTCTCCCCTGAACTACCCTCAAGTGGTGTTCCATAGGAAAATGCTTCAAAACTGAGTCCAATCATGCTAAAGAATACCATCAGGGAGAGGCAAACCGAATGATAACCAAAAGTGCAGATAGCTGCTCAGAGATGCCCAGAGCGTGATCCAAGAAAAGGTGTTGGGATGAACTTTTAATATTTTTATTGATGGTTGCAAAGAATTAGATCACTCAAATGCAGTTTATTGTTGATATTAGTTTATGAATGAGCACTTATATTTATATTTATTTTCTGTATGCCACATTGTTTTCTACCATTGCTTCTAGTGTGCTATGCCTCAAAGATGCCACAGGAAGATCTCCTGGCAGGTGGCAAGGGGTATGTGCCATTCATCAGGTTACTACTTTGTCTAAGGGCCAGCAGTGACATTTGATTAATCATAAGATGAGAAGATTCTGAGTTAAGAAATGGGACAAACATAAAGTAGGTCGAGTGGGAGAGAGGTAGAAAAAGTTAACTGCATTGATCTGAGCTAAGAGGACAAAAATAGGCACTGGGAAATGTGCAAGGGATGCAGGAAAATGAACCAAATTACAACCGGACAAAAAAGGCAAAGAAACTTAGTATTGAACTGGTGAGCAGGGCTTTGCTCAGAGCAGCGGGTAAGACTTGATAAATTCAGCAAGTGTTTTCGTAATGCCACATGATAAAGGTGCTTTATTTAGAGCCAGTACCACTGTGTCGCATTCTCTAGCTGATTATAAAGTAAACAGATGCCTAGTTATAATAGACCATACTATTGCTTCTTGCTTGTCCTATTCAGATATAGACTCAAAGTTGGCATTTATCAGTGAATGAATACATGATGCAAAAAAAAATAAAACTAAATGAGCAATGTGGAATAAAATTTGTGTTTTTGCTATTGCTTTCTTGGTGTGTCACTTACTTATTGTCGCACAATAAGCCACTGTAAAGAAATGAACAAATTTAAACAACTAGCCATTTATTTCTACTCATTAAGTCTATGGAGTACATGGGTAGTTCTGTTGATCTGAGCCAGCTTGATCCATCTCAGCTGGATTTGCTCAAGTGCATGTGGTAAGCTAGCTGCTTGGCAAGAGAGGACCCGGCTGAGGCTTACGCACATGGATGGCAGTGAATGGCTGTTGTTTGGTACCTCCAGAATGACTGGTTCATGGGGCTGAGGTCCTTCAACCTGAGCAGAGTAGCCTGGGTTGTTCACAAAGCAGAATGGCTATTGTTTGGTACCTCCAGAATGACTGGTTCATGGGGCTGAGGTCCTTCAACCTGAGCAGAGTAGCCTGGGTTGTTCACAAAGCAGAAGCAGAAGCCAGAATGAGAAGGAAAATACATGAGGTCTCTGAATGCTTAGGCTCAGAAATGTGACATCAATTCTTCCACATCCATTGCCCACAGTGAGTCACTTATGCAAGCTCAGATGTAAAGGGAATGCAAATAGACTCCAAATATTGATGGAAATTGCTGCTAAATCACCTGTCAGAGGGGTGGGGAGAGAAGTGATTGCTGTCGTTTTGAAAACCATCTACAACACCTGGACCAAATTTCTTGACTCTTGAGTGCAGATAGAAATCATTTTTGCAAAACATCTGTATGTGGCATCAACTAAATTAAAAATTCTCAAATATGCATTTATGTATGTACTCTAATGTGGAGTATATGATTAAGTCTCACTGAGACAAAATATCCAAGTTTCATGCACAGTATTTCTGTCCGAAAGATTAATTTTTTTTAACTTTGTCATTCAGTACTTCTAAGCATTTTCTAATTCTTATCTTTTTAGTCTGGAAGGGTACATCACACTAGAACCTATCAAGGAGCAACATAAATCTAACCCAGTGTGTTTTTAGCCCAACATTGGTTATCATTATTATTATTTTTATTTATTTTTATGTGGATCATATTGAAAATTGCATACATTTAGACTGTGTTTGGTGTCCTTTCCTTCCCTCACTTCCCATTGCCCCTCCTAACAATGTGTGTCCAGGTTGACCATGCTACATTCATACTTTTATACATATTCAAATGTAGCACCTCCACTAATGAACCCAGCCTTCTTCCTCTATTACGCTTCCATCCTAGCTTTGCTGAGGTTTCCCCTCCATTATCTGGAGTCTCTCTGGTATTTCTAATACTCCCTAGATTGGGCATATTATCGAAAACATATTTTCCTTCTCTTTATGAACTTGGCTGATCTCACTTAACATAATGTTCTCCAGGTCTTTCCATCTTCTTGTGAATGACATAATTTTCTTCTATTTTTATAGCTGAGTAGAATTCCATTGTGTGTATTTCTCATAATTTTGCAATCCATTCATCTGTTGATGGAGACCTAGGTTGGTTTCATATTTTAGCTATTACGAATTGTACTGCTATTAACATGGGTATGCATATGTTACTGTAGTTCTCTGGATTCAACCCTTTTGGAAAAATACCCTGGAGTGGTATAGCCAGATCATATGGTGGATCCATTTTCAGTTTTCTAAGGAATCTCCACACTTTCAGATGACATAATCCTTTATCTAGAATACTCAAAGAACTCAACCAAAAGACTACTGGAGCTGATTAACCAATTCAGCAAAGTACAGGATAAAAAAATCAATCTAAAAAAAATCAGTTGTTTTTCTATATGTCAACAATAAATACACAGTGAAAGAAATAGAGAAAAATTCCATTAATTATAACCTCAAAACAAAAAAAAATACCTAGAAATAAACCTAACCAAAGATGTAAAAGACCTCTAC
The DNA here is from genome assembly GCF_963383645.1 of Muscardinus avellanarius. Classification (NCBI taxonomy): domain Eukaryota; kingdom Metazoa; phylum Chordata; class Mammalia; order Rodentia; family Gliridae; genus Muscardinus; species Muscardinus avellanarius. The sequence goes on from NC_137799.1 coordinate 17,116,567, forward strand.
AATGAAAACTATAAATCATTAAGGAAAGAAATTGAAGAAGACCTTGGAAGATAGAAATTTCTTCCTTGCTCATGGATAAGCAGAACAAATATCAAAGTGATCTACAGATTCAATGAAATTTCTATCAAAATACCAATGACATTTTTCGTATACCTAGTAAAATCAGTCATGAATTTTAGATGGAGAAAGAAAAGAACCAGAATAGCCAAAGCAATCCTCAGCAATAAGAACCATGCAGGAGGCATCACAATCCCTGACTTCAAATTATACTATAAAGCAATAGTAGTAAAAACAGTATGGTATTGGCACAACAGGCATATAACCCAATGAAACAGAAGAGAAGATACAGAAACAACCCACACACCTATAGTCAATTAATCTTTGGCAAAGGGGCCAAACTCATACACTGGAGAAAAGACAGCCTTTTTAACAAATGGTGCTGGGAGAACTGGGTATCCTTTTGTAGAGAGATGGAACTAAATCCTTACCTCTAACCCTGTACAGAAATCAACTTGAGATGGATCAAAGACATTGCATTCAGACAAGAAACTTTGAAGCCATTAGAGGAGGGCATAGGCTGAACACTCTAACATATAGTCATAGGTAGTAACTTTGTCAACAAGACTGCCAAAGTACAGGAAATTATAGCAAGAATTCACAAGTGGGGTGACTTCAAACTAAAACGTTTCTTCTCATCAAAGGAAGATGTGAAGAACCTAAAGAAAAAGTCTACAAAATGGGAGAAGATCTTTACCAGCCACCACTATGATAGAGGGCTAATATCCAGAATATACAATGAGCTCATAAGACTAGACACTAACAAAACAAATAACTCAATCAAGAAATGGGCAAATGAATTGAATAGACACTTCACAAAAGAAGAGGTACAAATAGTCACTAGATACAGGAAAAGATGTTCAACATGCCGGGTGTGGTTGCGTACACACACTTGTAATCCCCATGCTTGGGAGGTGGAGACAGGAGGATCACGCAGGTTCGAAGGACGCTGCGCTGGTTTAAGAGTCCCTGTTTCCAAATTATAATATAAAATAGGTCTAGGAGTGTAGCCCAGATGTAGAAGGGCTTCCATGAACCCCAGTACCACCAAAAAAAAAAAAATGTTCAACATCATTAGCCATCAGAGAAATGGAAAACAAAACTATGCTGGGACTCCATCTAACCCCAATCAGAGTGACAAGCATAAAGAAATCAGATAACAACAAATGCTGGTGAGGATGTGGGGAAAGAGGAACTCTTTTACACTGTTGATGGGAGTGTAAACTAGTTATGGTTATTATTTTTAAGGACCATATAGAGGTGGTGCAGAAGAAAGAAAAGAAATAGGAGGCAAACTGGAAACAAGAAAGAAATTGTCCAATGGCTGGCATCAGAGCCTGCCATGAGGCAACGCCAGTGCTGGGGCCTCTGAGGCCAGGATCGAAGCCTGCTGAGGGGTTAGGCTGGTGCTGGGGCCAATGGCTGGCATCAGAGCCTTCTGTGAGGCAAGGCTGCTACTGAGGCCTCCGAGGCCAGATGGGAGCCTGCCGAGGGGTTAGGCTGGTGCTGGGGCCAGCGAGGCTGGGATCAGAGCCTGCCATGAGGCTTGGCTGATGTTGGGGCCTCTGAGGCCGGGATCGGAGCCTGCCAAGGGGTTAGGCTGGTGCCGGGGACAATGGCTGGCATTGGAGCCTGCCGTGAGGCAAGGCCACTACTGGGGTCTCTGAGGCCAGGATCCGAGCCAGCTGAGGGGTTTGGCCGGTGTCAGGGCCAGCAAGACCAGAATCAGGGCCTCCCATGAGGCAAGGCCGCTGCTTGAGCCAGCAAGGTCTGGATTAGTCCACCGGGTAGCCGGGCCACTACTGGGGTCTTCAAGAGTGGGATCGGTACTTGCAACTCGGCATGCACAGAGAAATATCGCAGAAAATAAAAATCAGATGCTTCCCCTAACCAGCAAAATCTAGGAGAAAAGGAGCAACAAGAAGAGGTTGAGCTATAGAAAGGGCCCTATAGTGAAGCAACTAAGGTGATCAATCAGAGGGTATGGAATAGGGGATAATGGGGCCTCTTTAAAAAGCAGGAGGTACATAAACAAATGTGTCAAAGTTAATCACCAAAGAAGCATGGGATCCAGGGAGGGGGAGGGAATGGGATGGGTCTGGATGAGGGTTTATCAGATGATGTGTGGTTGTATATCCTCTCAAGTCTTGTATTCCAGTGTGATATATGATTGTAATGCACCAATAATAAATAAATATATAAATAAATAAATAAACCACATAAGAATCCTCACCTCGACTCCACGGGCCTGTTTTGCTCCAGGCCTGAATTCTGTAAAGTTCCAATGAGTCTTAAGAGTACTATAAGTTCTGGTTAATTTAGAGTCCATATACTCTGTTAGCTTATAGAATATGTATTTAGATTAATCAAAAGAAGAATAGAGAAACACATTGTTCAAAGCCCAATGATATGGTATAGTCCAAGTGTTAATCATCAACTAGATAATGTCAACTTGAAGGTTCTGAAAAAAACCTTATCTTTGTCATCTGCTCTGTGTTTTACCATCATAAACAAACTCAATAGACTGGTGTCACTCTGGGTACCTTCATGCTCTTCACTTACAGAGTTTCCTTAAAAAGAAGAACCATGTCCTTCCCAAATGCATTTCTTTCTTTCTCACTCTGGAGGTGGCTGGCATATTTATTTGAATGTCTATTTCTTTTATATCTGTTCTTTTTCCTTTTCTTGTCTTTTATTTCTTAGCATTATAGTTTTAAACCAGAAACATTCTACCATTAAGATTCACCCTCCAGGCATTTGTTTTATTTTGAAACAGGGTTTCACTAAGTGGCTGAGGATGGTCTTAACATCTGTGATCCTCCTGTTTCAGCCTCCCAAGTACTGACATTACGGACATGAGTCACTACATCTGGCTCAATGTCTATTTCTTGCTTTCTTGAATAATTCTCAGTATGTCTCAAACTGGCTTGTGTTGAAATTCTTTTCTGACATGTAAGGCAATGACTAGGGTTCCGAGTCCCCTCTCTTAACCACTGGGAACTTCTCTGAACACTTCATGAAATTGCCTCTTCAACTAAAACAATGCTTTAGTGAGAATATGTGTGAGGATCTCATGGTTTCTAATACAAGAAAGATACATATTTTATTTTAATTTTACTCACTTCCATTATTTACACATCAGGTAACATAAAACTTTTCTAGATATTTCCAAGATTAATATAATCAACATCAAGGATCACATGAGGTCCATAGATGAAACCCAAACTTATGGGATGTCATTACTCTTTATTAATCTTGCCAAATAGAAGTTTCTGGAGATAGCAGCATTGTCTCTCTTACAGTCTGTGACGATATTTTCCCATTACAACCAGTAGATTAATCTGATTGTGGGGGAAATGAGGATGTTTAGAGTTGGACAGACTTGAAATCAGATTCACATATGTGCCGGGACTATTTGTTAGCTATGAGATGTGAAATCCTGGCTCCACAGGAAGGGCAGGTATATCGAAGAGGCTCTTATCCCATCTACCTATAAGAAAAAACAGAAGACAAGGTGGAAAAAGAAGACATCACAGAGGACTTGAGTCAATGAGAGTCAGACTGTTTTCAAATTTGTTCTCCAGTAGTTAGCCTATTATTCTGAAATGAGCATGCATTCTGGGAAAAAAAAAAAGCAAATGAACTCTGAATTTTCTCTTTCAGTGAGTAAAAAGAAATTATTTAAAATATAATCTGATGCTCTATAATTTTAAGTAACATAAAAATAAGCCAATGTTTACCATAACCAAATTCTTGAAAAGCAAGAGCTTCAACTTCAGCCAAGAAAACAAAAAAAAAAAAACTTAAGAAAAAAAATCAGAGTTAAAAATGTGTTATTTTTTGCTTATCTTTGAAAAGTTATGATACTAGTAATAAACTCTATCTTTTTTGTATATGTATGCTTGTATATGTCTGTGTGATTGTGTGTGTGCACATATGAGAGAGAAAGAAGGAAGGAAGGAAGGAAGGAAGGATTGATTCTAACTTAAAACTTTGAAGTTTTAAGATCAAGCTATACACTGAAAAGATTTTACTATTAAGCTAATCACTTTGACCACTCCATTATCTTTATATTTTTGTTTGTAGAGGAAGATGAGGATATAAGGTAGGTAGTCAGCTTTATTTTATTACAAGTTTTATTTAGTTATCAGTATACTATAATTATTATTAGTTCTTGATAATGTTTTTGGTATTGGGATTGAACCCAAGGGCATTCTGATTTCTGTGGCTACAATAGAACTTGTGATCCTCATAGCTCAGCTTCCCAAGTACTGGGGTTATAGCATTTTCTCACTGCACATGGCTAATTCTTCCTATTTTTTAAGGAGCCTACGTGTCCAGAAGATTTTTAATAAACTAGAGAAAAAATCCAAAATAAAATAATCCATAGTCTTACTGCTCAAAGTGTAGCTTATGGATTTTTGGTATTAATTAAAATGTGTTAATTGTATAAACCTGTAGGCTCCAACTCAAACCTACTGAATTACAAAACTTTATTTTAAAATGTTTCCCAGTGGTTTGTGTATATGAGAAAGTCTGGAAGCTCTGGCACATTTTGGCTGAATGAGATTTTTGGTGTTCTAAATGAACTTCTGCAAATATGTTTATAGCCCGGTTTATATGTACATATAGTCACTCTTCTGGAGAGAAAGCCTATTGCCTTCATAAGACCTCAGAGAGGTAGGAGAAGCAACATATATGTAAGAGTCAAACAGCCCATTGTTTAAATTATATCAAGATTTTCTTAGTGCCAAAGACATTTTGAGTTTACTCAATACTTAGTGGGGATTTTTGTCTTATAAAAATAAAAGGAGAATAAGAAAGAAAAAGACCAGAATAAAGGAAGAAAAAAGAAGTGAATGGAGAAGAGAAAGAAGAGGAGGGTGAAAAGAAAGAGGAAAAAGAGAAAGAGGAGTGAAAGAGAAGGAGGAGGAGGAGAAGAAGAAGAAGGAGGAGGAGGAGGAGGAAGAGGAGGAGGAGGAGAAGGAGGAGGAGGAGGAGGAGGAGGAGGAGGAGGAGGAGGAGGAGGAGGAGGGATAACAAGCTATAGGAAGAACTCAAGTAATCAGTCTCCAGAAATGTACTGCAATGTAATTTGATTGAAAGGACATAAAAATTGGAATAGGAAGGCCCACCTGTGACTCTTGCCTTTAAGCAAAGCATTCTGTCAACTTTCTATTTCTCTTGGACAGGGAATTGAATTCAGGGTGTGGTACCACTGAGGACATCCTCATTCCTTCTTATTTTATTTTGATATAGTCTTGTTAAATTGCACAATCTGGCTTCCAATTTAAAATCTTTCTATCCAGGCATGGTGGCACACACTTATAATCCCTGTGCTTAGGAGGAGGAGACAGGAGGATAGCGCTGGCTCGGAGCCAGTCTTGCTGGCTTAAGAGACCCTGTTTCCAAATAAAAATATAAAATAGGTCTGGGAGTGTAGCCTGGATGTAGAAGGGCTTCCAGGAACCCCAATACCACAAAAAAAAATAGAATAAAATATTTCTACCTCAGTCCCCAAGTGGTTGTAAATGTATTTATGTACCAGCATGCCTTGCCCTATGGCAGAGAGAGGCTTTCAAGTAGTTGAGATTACAGATATGCACTATCACGCCCTGCACAACAGAAAGAGAATGATCTCCACTCTCAGAAGTTGATCATGGAATTGTGTGTTTATATTTTAAATACAGATTTGATAACATAGTATCTTTTTTTGAGAATAGAAATTAAAACATGAATAAAAATAATTAAAAAATTCTAAACTATGAAAAAATGGAGGCAGGCTGTAGTCTTATATATCCAATTATACTAGGAGAAAAGAATAAAATTTTGTATTGGAGTTAATAATGCTAGACTTAGAATAAGTCAACAAAGTCAATAGAATATAATGATGTTACCAAAGTGTATTCCAAAGGATAGCAATTGAACACATATAAATAAGAATTTGGAGGGGAAAAAGAAAACTCTCCTTAGTCATATTTTCAGAAATTAGACTTGAAACGATTTAGGCAGCTATTTTGCTGCAGGATTTCTTAGAAACTTTGCCATGCAGTATCAGTTGTACAACATCCATTATTAAAAATGTAGAATATACAGCTTTTCTTAAGCTCATTATGAATACTTTTTGATTTGTCAATGTTGTTGTGCCAAGGAAAACTTAGTTTGAGAGTTTTTATACGACTTGAAGGAAGCCATTTTCACTTAGTATCATTTTCTCCTTCTGTAAAAATAAGGGGGTTGGATTAGAAATCACTCATGTTCTTTCCAGGTATGAAACAGTACAGTTAAATAAAGCCTATAAAATATCATGAGTAGCACTTGAGATAATGTTGAGTCAGTGTATGACACAGAGCATGATAATGAGTCTGCCAATTTGTGTGGTAGGAATGATCAATGCTAGGGCAGATTGGGAAGGCTAGATATCAGAGTGGGCTTAATCCCAGGGAACAGACTGAACTTCTAAGAGAAGGAGCAGCAGAAGGAGGGATATTTTAAGGAACAATAGCTTCGAATATTGGTGTAGAGTTAGAGACTTTTTTTTTTGCAGCAGTACTGTGAATAGAACCCAGCATGTTCTACCTCTGAGTAACACACCCAGCCCTAATTTTTTTGTTATTTATCTTGAAACCGAGTCTCATTGAGTTGCAAAGGGCCTCACTATGTAGTTGAGGCTCTCCTTGAACTGTGATCTTCCTGTGTCAGCCTTCAAAATGATGGGGTTATAAGCGTGTGCCACCACACCTGGCTAGAGACAGTTTTAATATCAAAATATTCTTGTCCTCTAGAGACAGAAACAAACCTGAGCCAGGTAGAAAATAAAATGTACTAGAATATCATATTTATAGGCTATGGCATAAGGCAATGTGAAAGGTAAGAAACACACAATATTGGGACAGTTAGAAGTAGGACTTTAATCAGCATCAGAAAGTTTATTCTGTCTTCTCTGTATCTCTGATTTATACCTTCTTTTGCACATCCTATTCTGCTAAATAGTATAGAATGTGGCCAGCAGCAGGCCCCGAGTCCCATATGCCTTCTATTCTTACAAGAAAAGGTTTGAATTTCTTCTTTTTTTTTTTTTATATATAACAATTTTTTTATTGAACATAAATAGTATACATTTACACTATATTTGGTGCCCTCCCCCCCGCCCACATTTCCCCCCCCACACACACCAATGGTTGTCCAGGTTAACCATGTCTTATTCATAATTTTACACATGTTCAAGTGTAGACCCTTATTAATCGAGACCGGCCTTCCTCCTCTCCTATCTTACCATCCAAACTTAGCTAGTATTTCCCCTTCAATATCTGGAGTCCCTCTGGTATTCTTTGTGTTTCCTAGTTTGGGCATATTAGAGGAAACATATGTATCTTCTTCTTCTGTGCTTGGCTGATCTCACTTAACATAATGTTCTCCAGGGCTTTCCATCTTCTTTCAAATGATATAATTTTGTTCTTCTTTATGGCTGAATAGAATTCCATTGTGTGTATTTCCCATAGTTTTGCTATCCATTCATCTGTTGATGGTGATCTGGGTTGGTTCCATATTTTGGCTATTACAAATTGTGCTGCTATGAACATAGGTATGCATATGTTGTTGTAGTGCTCTGAATTCAACTCCTTTGGAAAGATACCCAGGAGTGGTATAGCTGGGTCATATGGTGGATCTATTCCCACCTTTCTTAGGAATCTCCACACAGATCTCCATAGTGGTTGAACTAGTTTGCATTCCCACCAACAGTGTAAAAGAGTTCCTCTTTCCCCACATCCTCGCCAGCATTTGTTGTTATTTGATTTCTTTATGCTTGCTACTCTGACTGGGGTTAGATGGAATCTCAGTGTAGTTTTGATTTGCATCTCCCTGATGGCCAGTGATGAAGAACATCTTTTCATGTATCTATTAGCCCTTTGTGTCTCTTCTTTTGTGAAGTGTCTATTTAGTTCATTTGCCCATTTCTTGATTGGGTTGTTTGTTTTGCTAGTGTAGAGTCTTTTGAGCTCTTTGTATACTCTGGATATTAGCCCCCTATCAGAATGGTGGCTGGTAAAGATCCTTTCCCATTCTGTAGGCTTCCTCTTTAGGTTATTGATAGTTTCCTTTGATGAGAAGAAACTTTTTAGTTTGATGTTATCCCACTTGTTTATTCTTGCTTTAATTTCCTGAGCTTTGGAGGTTTTGTTGAGAAAGTTACTGCCTGTGCCAATATGTTGTAGTGTTGAACCTATGCTTTCCTCTACTAGCTTCACAGTCTCAGGTCTAATTTCTAAGTCTTTGATCCATCTTGAGTTGATTCCTGTGTTTGGTGAGATATAGGGGTTTAGATTCGTCTTTTTACAAATGGTTAGCCAGTTCTCCCAGCACCACTTGTTGAAAAGGCTGTCTTTTCTCCAGCGTATGTGTTTGGCCCCTTTGTCAAAGATTAATTGACTAAAGATGTGTGGGTTTGTTTCTGTATCTTCTATTCTAATCCACTGGTCAGTATATCTGTTTTTGTGCCAGTACCATGCTGTTTTTACTACTATTGCTCTATAGTATAGTTTGAAGTCTGGGATTGTAATGCCTCCTGCGTGTTTCTTGTTATTGAGAATTGCTTTGGCTATTCTAGGTCTTTTCTTTCTCCATATGAAATTCATGATTGATTTTTCTAGGTCTCTGAAGAATGTCACTGGTATTTTAATGGGAATTGCATTGAACCTATAGATCAGTTTTGGCAGAATGGCCATTTTGATGATATTTATTCTGCCTATCCATGAGCACGGGAGATCTTTCCATCTTCCAAGGTCTTCTTCAATTTCTTTCTTTAATGTTTTATAGTTTTTGTTGTAGAGGTCTTTTACATCTTGGGTTAGGTTTATTCCTAGGTATTTTATTGGTTTTGAGGTTATAGTGAATGGAATTGTTGTTTTTATTTCTTTCATTGTGGATTCGTTGTTGGCATAAAGAAAAGCCACTGATTTCTTTAGGTTGATTTTGTAACCTGCGACTTTGCTGAATTTGTCAATCAGGTCCAGAAGTCTTTTGGTTGAGTTCTTTGGGTCTTCCAGATAAAGGATCATGTCATCTGCGAATAAGGATAATTTTAATTCCTCTCTTCCTATGTGAATTCCTTTGATTTCCTTCTCTTGTCTGATTGCTGCAGCAAGAGTCTCAAGGACTATATTGAAAAGGAGTGGTGATAGTGGGCATCCTTGTCTTGTTCCTGACTGTAGCGGAAATTCTTGCAGTTTTTCCCCATTCAATATAATGTTGGCTTTGGGTTTGCAGTATATTGCCTTAATGATGTTGAAGTACTTTCCTTCTATCCCAATTTTTTGCAGTGTTTTTAACATAAATGGGTGTTGGATTTTGTCGAATGCTTTTTCAGCATCTATTGCTATGATGATGTGGTTTTTGTTCTTGGTTCTATTTATGTGGTGAATAACATGTATTGATTTGCGTATGTTGAACCAGCCTTGTTTTTCTGGGATGAAACCGACTTGGTCATGATGTATTATTTTCTTGATATAGTTTTGAATGCGTATAGCTAGTATTTTGTTTAGAATTTTTGCGTCTATGTTCATTAAGGATATTGGTCTGTAGTTTTCCTTTCTTGAGGTATCTTTATTTGGTTTGGGGATTAATGTGATACTGGCCTCATAGAAGGAATTTGGAAGAGTTCCATCTCTTTCAATTTCCCGGAACATGTTATGCAGTATTGGTATTAGTTGTTCACTGAAGGTTTTGTAGAATTCAGCTGGGAACCCATCTGGGCCTGGGCTTTTCTTTGGTGGAAGAATTTTTATTGCCATTTCTATTTCTTTGGTTGTTATTGGTTGGTTTAGGCTTGCTATGTCCTCTTGGCTAAGTGTAGGAAGGTTAACTGTGCTTAGAAATCTATCAATTTCTTCCAGGTTTTCAAGTCTATTGGAGTATAAATTTTTAAAGTAGTTTCTAATAATATTTTGAATTTCTTCACTATCTGTGGTGATATCTCCTTTTTCATTTCTAATTTTGATAATTTGAGTTGATTCTCTTTTTCTTTTGGTTAGGTTGGCCAGGGGTTTATCAATTCTATTAATCTTTTCAAAGAACCAACTTTTTGTTTTATTGATTCTCTGAATTGTTTTTTTGTTCTCTATTTCATTTATTTCTGCTCTAATTTTGATGATTTCTTGCCTTCTGCTGGCTTTGGGAATAGACTGTTGCAGAATTTCTAGATCCTTGAGCTGTGTCATTAGGATCTTTACTTGGTGGTTCTCCGTCCTTTTTATGTGGGCACTCAATGCAATAAACTTTCCTCTTAGTACTGCCTTCATGGTGTCCCATAGGTTTTGGTAGGTTGTGTCTCTGTTTTCGTTTGTTTCCATAAATTTCTTTATTTCTTCCCTAATTTCTGCTCTTACCCATTCGTCATTCAATAGTGTATCATTCATTCTCCATGAATTTGAATACTTTCTTTCGAGTTTCCTGTTGTTGATTTCTACTTTTATTCCGTTGTGGTCTGAAAAGATGCAAGGAATTATATTACATTTTTTGAATTTGCTGGTATTTTCTTTGTGTCCCAGGATGTGATCAATTTTGGAGAAGGTTCCATGGGCTGCTGAGAAGAAAGTGTATTCTGTAGTTCCTGGTTGAAATACTCTGAAAATGTCTATTAGGTCCATTTGGTTTATGGTTTCCCTTAGTTCTAAAACGTCTTTACTCATCTTTTGCCTTGAAGATCGATCCAGTGGTGTGAGAGGCGTATTAAAGTCTCCCAGAATTATTGTATTTGGGTCTACTTGGGATCTTATGTCCAGAAGGGTTTGTTTTACAAATGTGGTTGCACCCATATTTGGGGCATAAATATTTACTATCATTATATCTTCTTGGTATAGTGTTCCTTTTAGTAAAAGGAGGTGCCCTGATTTGTCTCTTTTGATGTGTTTTAGTTTAAAGTCTGTTTTGTCGGATATTAGGGTTGCTACCCCTGCTCTTTTTTGGTCACTGGTGGCATGGTATATCTTTTTCCATCCTTTCACCTTCAGCCTGTGAATGTCTTTGGCTGTGAGGTGTGTTTCTTGCAGACAGCATATATTTGGATTATGTTTCCTAATCCACATTGCCAATCTATGTCTTTTGATTGGTGAGTTAAGTCCTTTGACATTAAGAGATATTATTGATATATGATTTTTGTTTTCTGCCATTTTGTGTTCTGTCTACTCTTGGGTGGTGTGATCATTCTTCTTTACTTAAGTGGCCCACTTATTAACTTCCTCTCTTCTCTGATTCTGAAGTCTGCTTCTTTTTTCTTCCTTATGGTTTATTTCTTTAAGAATTTTCTCTAGTGTTGGCTTTGAATTCATGAATTTTTTGAGATTCTGTTTATCGTGAAAGACTTTGGATTCACCATTGATCTTCAATAGTAGTTTTGCTGGGTAGATGAGCCTTGGTTGGAAGTTATTTTCTTCCAGGGTCTGAATCACATCATACCAGTCTCTCCTAGCATTCATGACCTGGGTTGTATAGTCTGGGGTGATTCTTATTGTTTTGCCTCTATATGTCACCCGTCCTTTTGTTCTCGCTGCTTTTAAGATTCCTTCCTTGGCCTCTATATTGGTCATTTTGGTTATTATGTGGCGTGGAGTGGTCTTTCTTTGGTCCTGTCTCAGTGGAGTTCTGTATGCCTCCTGGACTTGAAGATCGAAGTCTCTTTCCAAATTTGGAAAATTCTCTGAGATTATTTCCTTGAAGATATTACAGATGCCCTTGGTCTGTACCTCTATCCCTTCCTCAATGCCTATTATCCGTAGATTAGGGCGCTTCATATTATCCCATAATTGCTGGATGTTTAGGTTTTGTTGCTGTAAAGATTTCTGTATATCGCTGACTGTGTTTTCGGTTTGGGATGTATTGTCTTCTAATATTGATATTCTGTTTTCCATTTCATCTAATCTTCCAGAGTTTCTTTCAATTGCTGTCTTCATTTCACTTATTGCCTCTTTCATTTCATTCCAGACCTCTTTCTGATTCTTTTTTAGTGTTTCTAATTCACCTTTAACCTCCTCTATACTTGTTTTGAATCCTTTCATCATATTGAACAACAAGATTCTGAACTCCCCTTCTTGCATTTCTAGTAGGTCAGTATTCGTGATTTCTGCTGTCTCTTCGTAATTCCTGGTTCTCATATTTGTAGCGTTCTCTGTCCTGTTTTTCTGGTTTCTACCCATCGTTCGTGAGTATTATGCTTAGTCAAATCTTAATATTAGGAGTTGGGGTATCGGCTAGTCAGCAGAGCCTTTCCAGTGTTGAGGGTGGGTGATGTGGGAGGAGCTGGGGTGATTAGTAAAGGAGTCAGATTAGGTAGAGGATATGTTTAGGTTGAGAAAGACTTTGAGTATCGTAAGGTGAAATCTTGCTAGGAATGAGAGAGAGTTAACTACTAGGACTCTTGTCGTTCGTGGAGTAATTATGAATGTAAGAGATACTTAGAGTATTAGACCAGGAGGTATATTATGTGGAAAAGTTTTGGGGGGGAAAAGTATGTAGGGTTAGTGTGGGAAGGTTTGTAAATAGGGGTGATGGAAGGAGCAGACAGACACAAAAAAAGAATAGAAAAAAAATCCACACAAGATACCAAGACTATTATGTAATCCTAGAAAAAGGGAGGAAGACCAATCAAAGGAGGAGAATGAAAATAAAGGAAGGAAAGAGGAAGAAAGAGGACAAAAGACCAAGAATAAAATAAAAGGAGCTAGCAGCTGTGTGAAATAAAAAAATAAGGCAAACTATCCAATATATATATATATAAAAAAACAACATGTGAAAGTAAGAGAAGTATGGGGTGAAAGAAAAAAAAAATAACACAGCAATAACCATACCAAAACAAAAGCACTGTAAAAGCAATATAAAACAAAACATCCACATTAAAAGTAAAATAAACAGTCCTCCTTATTTACGCATATGGGGTCAGGCCTATATAATATGTGCGTATGTGATTGCTTTAGTAACTTTCAGAATACCATCCAATGTCTCTTAGTTTTCTTTGTACTCTATTTTTTTATCTTCTTAGGTCACTCTGGGTGTTTGGACACCTTCTCTCCTTTAGCTGCTTTAGGTTTATGTGTCCGGATGTCTGGTTTCACTGTTATTTGATTCTATACAATTCACAGGTTCTGCGAAATTCTAACCTGTGGTCAGTACCTCTGCACTCACCACCCTAGACTCCAGCCTGTGCTTCCCTACGACACGGGTGGAGCATGACCAAGGTATAATTAGAACCTCCCCCTGAGGTCCTGTGCAGATATTGTGGCCCGATGGATTTTCCTGTGTCTCTGGAAATTCCAGCTGGGTTAGCCGGTGTGGTCCCAAGATGTACCCTGGGCAAATGGGTGCTGGTTCCTGGGTGCCCACGCTTGCTGCCAGAGCTCTGCCTATTCCAAGGGTGCAGGCTGGGTGTGCTGCTTTTACTGGAACCAGGAGTGAGTGGATGCAGCTGTCTGTTGCTGCTGGTATGCTCTTCCAAGGTGTATTGAGCTGAGTTCTCGTTCTCGCTTAGAATTAAGCCTCTGGCTAGCAGGAGGGTGGGAACACCCAGCGGTGGGCCAGGAGTGCAGGATAGGTGCTCAAGGATCCAGTGCGTGGTGCCCAGTAAAGGCCTCTGCCTCCCGCGGGACGTAGAAACTGGGGGTGCCCCAAGGAGATTTCCAGTTTACACAGGGCTTTCGCAGCCTTGAAGGCAGTCTCTGGCAAGGTGGCGGGGGGGGGGGAGCTAGACACCCAGGTAGGCTCCAATTTAGTGGAGAGAGTTGGACAGGCAATGACTGCTAGCAGGGAACCGGGGCGCCTACAAGGTGCGCAGAGGGGAGTGCTCGGGTCTGAGGCTTGGGCGTGCTGGGGGGTTGGAGTGCAGCGCACGCTAGGGTCCGCACTTCCCGTTACCCGCAGGTACCTGTCTTTCTTGGTCCAGGATTCGTGGGAGTTTCTATGCTGTTGTGATCCAGTCGCTGGTGGGCACACAAAATTCTGACGTGGGAGCTGCTCGCTGTTTTCAGTCCCGGATTATCTTGCTGCGGGACTATCGGGGCTATCGGGCAGGCAGCTCCGCGGGCCCGCGAAAGCAGCCCGCGGCCGCCGATCAGCGTTTGCAGCTGGTCCGGTGTCCGGGTCTATGTTCTTCTTCTTCTTCAAGTTCAGAGTTCCCCCGAGGTACCAGGATTTGTTTTGGTTCCTGGTATGTATTTTTTTTTTTTTGTTGATTAAGACACAGCTTTCTAAGTATCTGAAGTTTTATTTGCTTCAGCTACTGAGGAGTACTGTGTCCCTCAGTCGCCATTTTTCTGAATTTCTTCTTTTATTTCCAAGTCATATTCTTTTGAGGAATGCTTCTCATTTTCTTGATTGGGTCAGTACCTTCCTGAACCAATTATCTATAGTCATCTTCCTTATTTGAATACAATAAGATTTCTTTGATTAAAAAACTAGTTGCTACTGGGTATGGTGGCGCATTGGGGAGGAGGAAGCCAATGGATTGCTGTTTGGGGACAGCCTCAGCTACTTAGCAAGAGCCTTAACAACTCTGTAAGACCCTATTCCAAAAAATAAAAAGACAAAAAAATAAGGCTGGGGGTGTAGCTCAGAGGTACAATGCCCCTGGGTTCCATCCTCTGTTACCACAAAAAATATAATTGCTTGTGTATTTCTTGAATCTAAAAATAGTTTATGAAAATAGTGTGCCAGTTAGCTATTGTTGGATAAAAAAATTGCCCAAAAATATTGCATTTGTAATAAAAATGTTATGTTCTCACATTTTGTAGGTCAGAAAGTTGAAAAAGGTCTGGCTCAGCAGTTGTCATGTGTGATCACGGGGTTGCAATTTGTTGCTGGTTGTGATTTCGCACATCAAAACTCTTGCCTGTATTTGATATTAAAGAGTTCATGAAGCTGTTGACAAGAACTTCTTCTGGCCATTGTAACCTAGGCTTCTTATACCATGCTTCCTGAGCTCTTAGAGAGATACCTTAAGAGATATGATTCAGAGAGAGGGTAATCAAAGAGATCAAGGCAGAAGCAGTCTGCCTCCTCTGACTTTACTTCACTGCCTCTACTTTCTCTCAATTACAAATAAACCAATAAGCCCATTCCACATTTTGTGGAAGGAAGTACATATTACTCTTTTTATGGGAAGAAGTGTTAAAAATATGTGGCTATCTTTAATTAATCATGGGAGGCTTACTTAGAATTCCATAGACTGTCAAAGATGTTCATGGCATAAAAAAATGTTCAGAGCATATACTCTAGAGGCCATGCTCAAGTAGAGTGTATTCTGTAAAAAAGAAAGTATCTTTAATTAGTATTAGCTTTAGAAAGTATCCACGGTAACAGTAGCTAGCTACTGAGGTATTGTGTAGAGATTGTCCAAGCTGTATTGCTCCGCTGTCTTGACTGTCAGTTAGAGACAAAATGAAAAAGTGGAAGAAAAAAATATATACTTAACCTTGATGGGTCAAAAATGACAGCCCTGAGCTGTGCCCTCAAACCAGAAAAGCAAGTGAAGAGTTTCATAATGGTGAAAGCACCTTGCTTATGGGAAGATAAGATTTGTCTTCCTCTGCTGAATATAATTAAAAGAGATAGGAAAGAAACATGAAGAGGACCTCTATGCTCTCTCAAACATGCCGCTGTGATGGATCACAGATATGGGAAGTGACACCTTCCATCTCCGGGACACCCAGAGTAGAAATCCAGTCAATAAGACAGAATGCTCATTCATGTGCAAGGCCTCGTCCCTTTCAAAGGAGAAAGATGAAAACTGACAGCATGCCTCCCACACATTCCCCACCTCTTTGCACATGTGGAATGAGCCTTTGGGTGAGAAAGATTCCAAGTTTGTATCTATGGAATCGTTGAGTTAGATTTCTTTGGCATGCTCCTCTATATACAGCCTTCACCTAAGAGAAAAATGAAAGGCATTTTATCATGTGAAGGAAGCAGAACTTCTTAGGTTAGAATACTTGAAGGCATGTATAAGAACCTGACCAGTGTGAGCTGTTTCATGTAGGAGATGGAGTAGTTCCCTTTATTATAGTTGTGAAAATTATAAGACTTCCAAAAGATGTCTGATAATACAGTAGTACCATATTTACACCTAAGATAAACTTTCTCCTCTTCAATTAACAGAAGCACTTAACAGAGTCTCCTTGCATATTTGAATTTCCAAGATCACTACTCTTGCATTTTGAAGTCATTATTCAGTAAAATAAGAGTTACTTGGTTCAAGCATTGTAGTGAACTAACAATTGTTCTGATACTTGAGATAGCTTCTAAGTGACCACGTGGAAAGTAGCATATACAGTGTGAATCTGTTGAACAAGAGGATGATTAACCTCCCAACTAGGACAGGGTGGGACTCTAGTAAATTTCATCACACTCTACACAGAACGTTGTATGATTTGAAGCTTGTGGAATGGTTACTTGGAGAATTTTCCATTTGTTACTCTTATTTAACTATTTACTTTGGGTAAATAAAACCATGAGGGTGCAAAACTGTGAAGAGAGGGGTATTACTCTGTCTCCATTATGGATCACAGTATATTGAGCTTAAGGGAAGCGCATGGTTTAGGATTACTATATTTACTCTGATGACCTAGTATGAGGATATTAAGATTTGGGGGGATTTCTAAATAATGATTGCAGCAATGAAAGGCCAAATAATTTTTCAATAAACTTTGTAGCCCTTAATATAGAATTTGAGGGTGGGGCTATTATTTTGGACAATTGATGTCTGGATATAATATAACTTTAAGAAATGATTAATGCATGAATATATAATTATTGAATGCAGTTATTCAAAGGGCTAAGTATACATATATTCTTATAGTGTAAAATACAGGATATTTTACTGACCTATGCGTTTTTATGATAAGTTCTCTGATCAGTTTCCCTCTCCAATTTTTCAAGACTCCTCCCTGACTCACCCAACAAAGCAATCACAAAATAATTCTAGGTGTATATCATAGTGGCTCTGCTTATGCTGCACCGATTCTCAAGATGTGGACAAGGCTAATTAACATAGGTGGCCAGAGAAATACCTCTACGAGAAAGCAGTATTTGAGCAGAGACGCAAAGGGTGAGACAAAGTCAGTCTTATGAGTAAATAGAAACGTGTGGGAAGCATAATAGAGATAGAGAGGAAAAGAAGTAGAAAGGAGTGAGCTTAATTCCTTTCTTTACATAGGAAAACATCTGGCATGGTTGAGTGAAATCTAGAGCTATACAATATAATTCCAGCGATAATAAAGTGGGGTAGAGGCCAGGTCACAGAGAACCATGAAGGCTATGTAAGGAGCTTGCATTGTTCTGTAAGTTTAAAGGAAACTCTTTAACCATATTAAGCAGGAACAAGATACTATCAGATTTGTAGTTAGATTCTCTTACAGAAAGACAAGTGTGAATTTGTGGAAACGAGTTGGAAGGCAACTGCAGCAGCTCAAGTAGTATTGGCTTAGATATTTCAGCCATGATGTGTGACAGAAGTGGGAATACTTAGTATATATTCTATATTCTATATTTGAAACCAAACCTAAGAAGATTTTCTGATAGTATGGAGGAATACTGAATGTTCATTTAACTAGAAAAGTAGCTTTATTGATACAAAAATACCTATTGTATGATAATACATATAATAACAACAACAACAACAACAACAACAACACACTGAAATGTCATTCTTCTCTCTGCATATTGGTAAGTGCTTTTGAAGAGGGGTAAATTTTCCAAACTGCATGAGTTTTAAAGTGCAACCAAATTTTCCAACAATAGAGGATGAGTTAAATAAATTGTAGAGAATGCATATGTTTAAATGCTGCTTGGTCATTAGAAATGATACTATGGAAGAATATTTAATGACATGGAAAGTACTCAAAAGAAGTTCTATCTGTTCATCAACAGTTTTTAAGGTCCGTGCTTCTAAGTTACAAACGAATTTGTAGTATAAGGAAATATTAATAACTTTAAAATTTGGTTCAGCACTTCTCCCAAGGAAGGGAAATCTCTCATTTTTAAAGAAATGTACTTAGAATAATTTTTTCGGAGTAAAGTAAAACTTTGAGAACAGGAATCATCATGATAAAAGGCAACAAAAAGTTGGATAATTTTTTTTTGTAAAATAAATAAATATTAGTATTGGAAAAATAATCTTAGGTCAGTGGCCCTTGTTATAGAATTTGAGCATGAGGTTCTTTTTGTTTGTGACAATTAAAGATAATCCAGAGTCCACAAATCCTCGATGACAAGGAAAGAAACATTCTTTTTTTCAATTATTTTTTTCTGTGTGTTAACTAGAGATTGAACCAAGAGGCGTAAGCTACACCCATATAATTTTTTTTTTTTGAAACAGGGTCTCTTAAACTAGCTGAGGCTGGCTTCAAACCTGTGTGATCCTCCTGTCTCAGCCTCCCCAGTATGGGAATTACAAGCGTGCACTACCAGGCCCTAGCTTAGAGTTGTTTTAATTTTTATTTTGAAACAGGGTATCACTAAGTTGCTGACGATCTTGTTACATTGCTGAGGCTGGTCTTGGACCTATGATCCTCCTGTTTTAGGCTTCCAAGTAGTGGGATTATAGGCATGTGCCAACACTCCAGCTTTTTTATCAGAATAATCTAATGGTCTTGAAAACATATATTTGCAACATCTCATAATCTAAGTTTTTAGGAATTTATAGAAAATATGGAAATGCCTTTCATTTACCATAGTATAAGGCCTGGAATTTTGAGCAAATAATTCAACATACAAAGATATATCAATTAGTCATTCAAACATGATATCTTGGTTTGGAAAAATTAATCCAATTTGAAGAATACAGATTTAGAATGTCACCAGCTCCAAAGAAGGGCCATGAATAACATGGAATACAATCTTATGGTTAGCAAAATATAAACTTCTTGCAAAACACCTCCATAGATATTTATCCACAGGTTAACTCCAAACATGAAAGTAATGAGAGTTGACTTTAAGTACAAATTAAGGTCAATTTCAAGATAAAATGAAGTGTTGGCCACTCAGTTCCCAGGCTTCCTATTGCAAACAGAGAACAGGAAATTTATTATTCAGTCTTTATGTGTAGAGTTTTGCAAACTCCTGGAAAGAGCTATGGAATCTGTCTAAAATTTACTGCTTTCTTTCTCTATATTGCTTCTGGTTCCAGAGAGTCCTTAAACAGAAAGTCTATGGATGAGTTACTAGTTTATTTTGAAGGTACCATTGTGTCCTGGTATCTTGCCATTGCTGCAAGATTAATACAAATATTGGCTTTTGTTTCTAGTTGTCACACTTGAGAGACATAGTCTGATACACTCAAAAACAAAAGCATGACTCAGTCATTTATGGGTGTGGTGAACATGGGAAAATTACTATTCCACTCCTTATAACTGTGTATAAGAAATAGGAATAACACACTTTCTCAATATGTGAGTATTTGATAAGAAATGCATATGAAGGATCCAGGTTAACTTAAAATTCCTGTGCATATATAAAAGAATGATGTTGTTAAGTGGCGGGGACCTGTGTTTAGTTTTTGTCGTGAAAATGCCTCTTGTGCACTCCTGATTCTCAGGACAGCATCACTAACTTCATCTAATCTGCATCTCCAAATATAAAACCTATTTAGCCTATGTCTTCCTCCATGGGGCTTAGTATATAGCACTCAGCTCATTAATCCTTTAAATGGCAAATTGTTTGCCCTGCTATTTCTCAAGTGACATTATTTGAATGTCTTCTTAAAATTATCATTTTTCCAACATGTGTAATATTTATCTATCACAGGAATAGCTGTCAGACACTATGCTTAGATTTCTTATGCATTATCTCATTTAATGGATGATTTTCTGTTAAGGTAGATATTCCATGCTTTTCTATCTGCAGGTGGACTCACATTTTGTGAAGACAAAACCAATATGTCATTCATCTTTGAATCTGGAACATGACCAAAATCTTACTCATTAATTGCTCTAATTGCTATTGCTATTATTATTTTTACTCTTCTTATTTGGTTGGTCCTTATAATACAACCATACTCAACACTAGGCTAAGCATTTTTTATGCATTATCTCAGGCACAACTGTTCATTTGTAAAACATGAGAAACTTGGTACTTACAGAGAAAAAGCTACCTTTACAATGTCTCTGGTGACAGAATCAAAATTTAGATTTTGAAGACTGATTTCCAACCAGTCTCTCTCTTACTACTCTTTATTGCTCCTGTGGGAGTCTTTGGTTAGACGCTTGGACCATCTTTATAATCCTGATCATGATACAAATTTATCCATTAAGGAGTCAGATTGAGCTCGGGTTGTCTGCGTTAAACAGAGTGAGATCACTCCTGTGACTCTTCCAAATCATGTTTGCTCTTTGCGTACCACAAGATGCATCTCCATTACTACCATCTGCCATATGCCTTATCTGAAGAACTGTTGTTAAGTAAGCAGTGCAACTTAGTAAACTACTTAAGTTATTTTAAGACTAAAGTTGTTGTCCACCTGTCTATAACTCCATGTCTAGTACATTTTCAATTGCAATGAAGATTAAGCAGCCCAAGAATTTCTTGGTTGTTCTCAATTTCTTGGCTTTGAAAAGGGTGATCAGCACAGCCAGACACATGGCAGTGGTCAGCCGGAAGATTTGTGGTTTGAACACTGACCAGAAGTAAAAGTGCTCCTGACACGAGCCTGGCTCCTACACTCTTTTTACCGTTATGTGCCCGAAGAGGAAAAAAGAGTAAGATCAACCCTTAAATGAGCCCTGAAGCCAAGATGAGAAAAATGGCTCTTACAGCAGCAGAAACCAGGGAATGTTTCATCAAGAACATAGGCAAAATAATAAAAATGAAACCTAGGAGAAATTGCTAAATTGTCTGGGAGAAATGATTTTTCAAGCCCAATATTGACACTTGTGATTCAAAACAAAGCTAATTTAGAATAGTGATTGTCTTTTTTGTATGTAAGAATCGGTTAACTATGCTGATGGAAATTCTTCATATTGCATAAATAAGATCGACAATGTTCCTTGTAGAACCCAGCAAGAGATAGGCTAGATCATTAATCCATTGGCTCACAAAATCAATTATTCATGTATACCTTTATTACTCCACTCATTTGTAAAGAGAATTTGAGCTACTTGAAATGGAAAGCAAAAGTTAATAAAATGGATTTCAGAAGAGGAAAATAAATATAAGAACCTGTAAATAAAAGATAAAGTCATAGAACAGAGATAACAAGACTAGCCAAGTTCTTGACCAAGAGTCAAGGATAAAATAGAAATAACAGATTAATGTCAACTGGGAATTATTTTTTCAATAATACACATTGACCTTTCATTGAAAGAAAATGCCTTTGCTGAGAGTACAACAGAGTTATTGGGAGATAATAATTCAGAAACTTCTGTATTATTCCAGTATTTGTTGTCATGAAATATAGTGTACTAAATAAGGATGCTGAGATGATGCTTAATAACTAGCTGTGAGATCATTGGAGTTGACAGCAAAAAGGGAAACACAGGAAGGTACATAATAAAATATGGGAATTGAAAAATATTTTCCAAGGAAAAATAACTTCTGCTACTTTGAATTTTGAAAGAAACTGATTCTTCAAGCTACTATCTAAAATCTAAAGACCATCCCTTAATTAATAGAGTGGGATCTTAGAATAGACCTTTTTATATTTTAATTTATTTAACTTTTATTGTACCTATAGAAAACTGATAGGGCAAAACTATACATACTATTATATTTCAGACTAGGTAATTTTAACATTTTGCAATCTTATTTTGTCTGAATATTGTTTAACTGTGCTAAAGTTAAAATTATTAATTTTATCTTTGCTTTTTATATACATTTATTCTTATTTTGGGGGTGCACTGGGATTTTACCAAGGGACATTCTATCTCTGAACTGCACATCCAGACATATTTTAATTTTTATTTTTGAAACAGAATTTTGCTAACGTGCTGAGACTTTGGACCAATGATACTCTTATCTCAGCCTCCCAAGTACTGGGATTACAAGCATAAGCCACTGCCCTGGCTTTCCATTTTAAATAATAAGAACACATTTTCTTTCAGTTGTTGTTGAATGTTTACTGAGCTCTAACAATGTGGTAGGTGCCACACAAATCATCAAACATAGTACCTGCACGGTGGGCTTAAAATCTAATCTAAAGATATGAATTGTTTCTTGATGTTGCCGTGTATTTGCTGTTCATGAAAATTGGTATTAACTGCACTAGTTCATGAAGAAAAAGGGTTCACAAAATCACAGACTTTTCATGCAAACTTCCCTATACAAGTAAGCACAACTGTTCATATTTTTTATGTTCTATCTGTACATTGCGGCAAACTTATGTATACCAACAACATATTTTGATAATTTCTTCTCCTGTTACCCTCCTGTATCCTCCAATCTAATACTTTTTCTTCTACTTTTATGTCATCTTTATTTTTTATTTCCTTTTTTTTGTGGTACTATAGTTTGAAACCAGGGGCATATAGCTTCTAAGCTACATACCCAGCCCTATTTTTCTTTTTTCATTTTTATTTTGAAACAGGGTCTCACAAGGGGTGAGGGCCTCACTAAGTTGCTGAAGTTGGCCATGAACCTACTATCCTGTCTCAGCCTCCCATGTACTGGGATTACAAGTATGTGCAACCATGCCTGGTTTTATTCTTATTTTTTATTTCCTAGTATCGTCATATCTGGGAAAGTATGAGGTACTTGTATTTCTGTGTCTAGCTTATTTTGCTTAACTTTACGATCTCTAGTTCCATCTGTTTTCTGGCAAATGAAATGATTTTATTCTTCTTTATGGCTGAATAATACTCTATTGGTTATATTGTATACCATATTTTTTGTTTATTCTATTAATAAGCATCTAGGCTGATTCCATAAATTAGCTCTTGTGAATTACGCTGAGATAAACATAGACATGCAGGTATCTCTATAATATACCAAATATTAATTCCTTCTACTGAAGAGTGTTATAGCTGAATCATATGATAGTTCTACTTTTGTTTTTTGAGGAACATTGATACTCATTTCCATATTGTTGATACTGATTTTCTATCCCACCAACAGTGTGTAAGTGTTCCTTTTTCCTTCCAACCTCGCTAACACTTACTGTTTATTTTATTGCTGATGACAGTCATTTTGACTGAGGTGAAATGCAATCCCGACATAGTTTAACTTGCAATTCCCTGGGATGGCTTAAGATGTTGAAGGTTGTTTTCATATAATTATTTGTCATGCATACTTTTTTGAGAGATACATGTTCACTTCATTTGCCTACTCATTAATTGAGCTGTTTGCTTTAATGATATTAATTATTTAAAAAAATATTTATATATCCTGAATATCAATCCTTTGTTAGAAGAGTAGCTAGCAAAGATTTTCTCTTTTCTTGTTGACTCTCTATTTTCTTGTTTCCTTCAATGTGCAGAAGCTTTGACACAATTCCATTTATTAATTCTTGCTATTATTTCCTGAACTGCACAAATTCTGTTCAGAAAGTCATTGTCTGTACCTGTGTCTTAATATATGCCCACTGTTTCTTCTAGAAGCTTCAAAAGTTCAGGATTTACATCTGGATCTATGAACATTTCAAGTAGAAAATATAGGGATCTAGTTTAATCTTCTACATATCGATTTTCCCCTCCACCCTTTATCATTGACTTTCCTCCAACGTATATTTTTGCATATTTATCAAAAAACAAATGGCTGTAGCTATGTAGATTTGTCTCTCTTCTACTCCAGTTGTGGACATATCTGTCTTTAAGTAAGAACCATGCTGATTTTGCTACTGTGGCTCTGCAGTGTATTTTTTGAAATCAGGTATTGTGATGATTCTAGCTTTGCTATAACAAGAGATCTTTCTAAAATTCTGAATACTATTAGCACACCAAAAAAAAAAAAGTTAAAACTCCTGATTATTCAGAAAATGTCATGCCTATAAGTCAGACTCAATATATGTTCCCTAAATTTCTATATCCAGTGTATTCAAAACAGCATGCAATATCATGTCAAACAGCATGGCTTAAATTAAATTTGGAATAACTGAAATATCACAATTTTTGCAAGCACAAATGAGTATGCAGGGTAGATGATTTCTAACCTGCTAACAATGGCAGAATCTATTACAAGTATTCTTTAGGAGGTCATACAGAGGCCTATAGAAAGTATAATTTGAACTTCCATTCTCCTAAAATAAATTTAGTTCTTCCTAATAATTGACACACAAATTGTGTCTAAAATGAAGACATCTGTGACACAGTGGATTTAAAAAATATAAACTGTTTTGTTGCCCCGATTTAGGTGAAGTTATAAATGATTCCTATAACCCTAGGAAGGTATCTCATATCTTACAGTTACCCCACAACAAACGCACAGAATAAATTTGTATCATCATAAAATTGTTTTGCCTTTTCAATCACTTCTTAGTATATGATACTGTGCTATGTATGTTGTTTGGCATCTGGCATATTTTTGGTAGATTTTTTGGTTCTTTGTAATTATACAGCATAGCGAGGTTCAAAGTCATGCAAACCAACATGTGCACAGGCCTTCCTGCATTTCCCTTTAGATTCCACCCCACTACCGCCCCTCCCCATATGAATCTCACTATTGGTATTAGTGAGCTTGATAGTGGCATCTTCATATAGAAACAGTGTATAATTAGAATTGTTTCACCAGTTCTTTCCTTTTATTTCCAAACTCTCTCCCTATCTTAGTCCACTATTCTACAGGTTTTTCCCCTTAATTATCTAAAATTCCTTTTGTTTTCTAGCTGCTTTTTTTGTTGTTTCTACATATAAAAGAAAATAAATCAACCATGGATTCTGTGAGATTGGTTGATCTCACTTAGCTTAACATTCCCTAATTCCATCCATTTCCCTGCAAATTATGTGAGTGAATAAAAAGAATACTGGCATAGTATGCAATGGAATTTTGCTCAGCCATAAAAAACAAAAACATTATATCATCTGGCATATTTTTTAAAGTTAGCACAATGCTAAGTTTGCATGCATCAGTAGCTAGCTCTGTTCTCTTGTTAAAAAATATTCCACCGAATGAATAGCTTACAAATTGTAATTTTTATTGATACGCATTTGGGCTTTCATTAGTCTTTGCTCTTGTGAAGAATGGTACTATGAATATGCATATTCAAATCATTTTTAGAGGCATACTTTTTTTCTTAGTAGATGCCAAGGAATGGAGTTACTACATAAGTGTCTGTTTATAGAAGAAAATGAAAAATTGTTTTTAGTGGGGCAAATGTTTTACGCTCCCATCCACCATGAATTAGAAGTCTAGTAGATCTACTTCTTATTTGGTAGGGTTGGTTGTTTTGATTTTTGAAGTTCTCATTCACATGTAGTACCATGTCAGTGCTGTGGTTAAACACATTTTTCAGTTTATTTTTTGGAAAGAATGCCATCCCTTGCTCATTTTACTGTTTTCTACTTGTCTCTTACTACTGAGATGTAGGGATTATTTTTATATTTGAGATACATCCTTTAGCAGTAAATAATTAAAACCAGTTGTCAACCCCATTTTTTTATTTTTTAACATGATTTCTTTTAAGACTGACAAGTTTTTAATTTAATGAAATTTACTGTATCTTTATATGATTAATGTTTTTGATTTCCAGAAAAAATTTATTTACTGAAGGTCATGAAGATAAGATGCTCTCCTAATATGCTTCTTAAAGTTGTATAGTGTTAGCTCTGATGTTTAAACAAGATCTTTCTCAAATTAACTTTTTTGTGTGTTATGTGAGCTGGTGAACAAGGCTCATTTCCCCGCTAATGGAAATCATATTGTTCCAATACTATTTTGAAGAAAACGTGTTTTCCAACTGAATTATGTAAGTATCTTTGATACCTAAAAACTCTCTGAAAAGCATTTGGCCAAATATATGTAGATTTGTTCTAGACTCCCTTCTTTTGCTCTAATCCTTTGCAATAAATTACAAATAGAAACGCATCTCAGTTATTATGGATATATAGTGAATTTTAGAATCAATTACTGTAAGACCTCCAAATCTGTAAAGATTACATTGGGTATTTTAATTCCTTGTCTTTATAATTTCCAAAATGAAATTGTCAATTTCAACAACGAAAGACTGTTAGAATTTTTTTTTTTGCAATGACATTAAATCTGTGTAGAATTATCTAGAGAAAACAGATGTTTCAAGAACAGTAATAAAATTAATAAAACATTGAATTAATACATCAAGTGATATACCAAGAAAATACACCAAGTGACCTCAAATCTGTCATCTTCCCATCTCAGCTTCACATCTCAGCCTGGAAATAAAGAGGAGGGCCACCACGCCCAGTTTAGTTCATTCATTTTTTATCTGTACCCATTTCCAAATTAGAATATTTTCTTTACACTTTTATTTTGAGGAAGGTTGTCTTTGTTAAATTTTTCAAAAATTTTCTCTTGCAAGTGATGTATGCATGTATGTTTGTATCACTTTTAATTTAATTAAGATGTACAATTACATTGCACCAATAAAGCTAATAAATGATTATCAATCATTTTACACATTTATTTTGATTGTTTCTGATTTCTTTCTGCAGTGTGTTTTGGTTCTCAGTATGAGTATCTCATATAGTTTTATTATTTTTCCTAATAGTTTTATATTTTGGTGCTAGTTATAAGTACTATCCTAAGACTTATTCAACAATTATTTATTGCTAATATTTGGCAATATTTTATTTTGTGCACTGAACTCATGTTCTGCAAAATTGTCTAATTTATTTATTAATTCTATATACTTATGAAGTCCATTTTTTCTGTTAATATCATGTTCCCTGTACATAAAAATTACTTGTTTTCTTTCTAGATTCTGTATTTTTTTGTCAATTCTTTAAAATTAATTTCACATGCTATCCAATGTGGATTAAATAGAAGTTTTAAAAACAGACATTTCACAATTACCCCTGTGTTAGGAAGTTGATTGTACTCAGGAACATTTTATCTCTGAGCCATACCAATCCACCATCCCCAGTCCTATCTTATATTTCGGGTTAAAATAGAGGCTAAGTTTCTGAAGGTCTCACTAAATTTCTTAGGCTAACCTCAATTCTTTCATTCTCCTGTCTCAGCCTCCCATCTCAGCCTGGAAATATAGATGTGGGCCACCATGTCTAGTTTAGCTCTCTTTTTTCATCAGTAGCCATTTTCAAAGTAGAAGATGTGCTTCACACTTCTATATTGTTGGATGTTGTCTGTGTTGAAGCTTTAAAAATTTTGTCCTGCATTAAATGAAATAATACATTTGCTGACTTTATGTTGTCATTGTTCCTGTTGTTTACTTTTCCCTTTTTGTATAAAATAAATGAATGTCATGTTGATTAATTTTTTTTAGTTCTTGAACAACCTTACATTTTCTTGGAAAAAAGCCCACTTAGTTATATTTTTATATTTTGCTAGCTAAGTTTAATAAAATTTTGATAAGTACATATATATATATATATATATATATATATATATATATATATAAAATCAGAATAAAATCTTAAAATTTGCATATTTGTTTATTTATCTAATATCTATTTTTCTGTTAAATTTATAATGGTTCTATAAGGTAGTTCTCTATTTTATGAAGAATTTATGTAAAAGTACTATTTTTTTCTCCATAAAGAGTGATAAAAATAATTAATGAACCCATCTGTACCTGACACTTGCTTTATGGTATTCACTTTAGTTAATTGCTTTTCTTCTATATAAGTAAAAAGACAAAAATGTATTTCTGTAAAGAAAAATAACATATGTAGTTCTTCCACAGTTAATTTTGGAAAACATGATAGATTATTCAAAATGATTGGCCCAGGACACTCATGAGACATTTCTTTATCATCCTTTATTTTAGGATTTATGTTGAATGTACTCTGTAATTTGTCATGTGAACACTGATGTATTCTCTATCCTTTCTGTATACCGTTTACAAAGGTATTTTTCAATATATTTCTATAGAATGAAATTTGAGTTTATGAGATTAATAGTTTGTTCTCTGTTTCATTGATTTTTCCTTTCATGTATAATCTTTACTGTTTTCTACTTTATTTTAGGTTTCTTTGTTTCTTATTCTACTTTCTGAAAGTGGAAAGTTGGGTAATTTATTTAATTTTTTTCTTTGTAATAGAGATATTTAAGGATTGCTTTATCATCATATCCCACCACTTTTTTTCTGGTACCAGAGATTGAACTCAGGGGCGTTCAACCTCCAAAGTATGCAACCAGCCCTTTTTTTATATTGTATATTTAAATATGGTCTCGCTAAGTTGCAGAGGCTCTCACTAAGTTGCTGAGCCTGCCTGAACCCTAAGATCTTTCTGTCTCATCCTCCCAAATACTGAGATTACTGGGGTGCACCATGATTCTGGGCTTGCCTAAAATTTTTGATATATTGGGTTTTTGTTACCACTCATAGAAAGTATTTTGATTTTCTTATTATTTCTTCTTTGACATTTAGGTACTTAGACAAGACTTTCCAAATTTAAATTTATTCACAAATTCCCAGCTATATTGTTGAATTTTGTTAATGATATAATTCTATTATGAAATGGAAACCTACAATGTGTTATTTCAGTCATTCACATCCCAAAACTTCTGTCAGAGTGACTCTTCTGAGTGCAGGACAGAAAAATGCATCTCCTGAGGTCATTAGATGAATGTTTCTTAGAAGTCTGTCATTCAGACGTTCAGATTGGTTCAAAATATCCAATTTATTGTCTGGTTTTTTTTTGCTCATCTTCTGTCAACTGTTCCTGTCAACACCTGAAATAGAAGGATAGAAATTTCTAATATAACTATGCTTTGGTATATTTCTACCACACTTCTGTCAATGAGTATTGAATTTCTGTTACTAACTGCATGCACATTAGAGATTAATGCCCAGTCTTGTAAAGCCATCTTCTATTTTTGGTAACACTTTCTTTTCTAAATTTTATTTGATTCTTTTATGAACATAGATATATTGGCATCCATATGTTTATTTTTGCATAAATATGTTTTCTGTCCATTCTATTCAATCTATGTCATATTTATTAAACAATATTTTGTTAAGAGCATATAGCTATAAAATAAAAATTAACAGACTCATGTTTAAATTTACCATCATGCTGTTCATTTTCTGTTTTATCCTATTTTTTGTGTGTGTAGTAATAGAGGTGGAACCCAGGAGCTTTTCTACCTGGGGGCTATACTCCCAGACCTATTTTATACTTTATTTGGAAACAGTTACTGAGACTCTCATTCAGTAGCTGAGGCTGACTTTGCACCTGCTCAATCCTCCTGTCTCAGCCTCCCAAGCGCTAAGATTACAAGTGTGTAACACCATGCCCAGCCGTATCCTCTTTTTATTTCTGTGTGTGTGTGTGTGTGTGTGTGTGTGTGTGTGTGTGTGTGTTGCATATAGCTTAACCATATTCAGGTGTGTAGTTCAGTGGTATCAAGTACATTTATCCCGTTGTATACACAACGGATACATCACATCAATCCATCTCTAGAACATTTTGGTCCTTTTGAACTGAAACTGTGTCCAGAAAATAATTCTGCCCTCACTTAGAGCTCTGAAAATCCACTATGTAATTTTAAATATGTATATAGGTATGTTGGTTTCTTTAAATATTACAATATTCATTTTAACATGCTAAAATGTAAGTTGAGTATACATGACTACGCCTATATTTTAATAATAATGTAACAGAATAATTCTATTTATGATAATTCTATTTATGACCTTTTAAATACTTTGATAATATCTTGTTTTATTTTTGCTTTGGGGTATTGATTGTTAAAACATGTTTACTATTTTTAGTGCTGTTATTTTCTTTTGTAGGTTCAAATTTTCACATGGCTTTCTATTCCTTAAGTTTGAAGAATTTCAGTACTTCTTACAGTGTGCCATCTTTTAAAAGAATTTTTTTGTTCATTTAAAAATGGCTTCATTTTTTAAAAATGTGTTTTTGTTATGTGCAGAATGTAGGTTGACAGTGCTTTTTATTTTTTGTTTGGTCTTGGTATTTTAAGATGTCATTTCATTATCTTTTAACTTTCTTTATGTTTGATGAAATGTCATCTTTTATTATTATTATTATTCCTTTTATGTAATGTCTCATTTTTTCTCTAGATTTTATTTTTTTATTTTGAGAGACAAAATCCTCTCCATTTTCTGTTTGCTTTTGACTGTCTTCAAGTGTCTTGATAATGTTATTTTTTCAGTTTGTTTCACTGTTATCATCTGGTCATTCAGTCTTATATAAAATACTCTGCCATTACCAGAAAACAAAACCTAAGTTTTAATATTTATTTACTTGCTATTTCTGGTGAGTTTCCTTCTTTTATGTGGGCCCATGTTTTGTCATATAATTTTCCAGCTGTCTAGAAAACTTCTTTACTGTTTCTTTTAGATCAGATTATCTGATGACAAAATGATCTAAGCTTTTGTTATTTGAAAAAGTATTTCACCTTTATTTTTTAAAAAATGTCTTCATTCACTGGGCATTTAATTCTCTCTCTGTCTCTGTTTCTTTCTCTTTGTCTCTCACCCTCTACACACACACACACACACACACACACACACACACACACACACACTTCAAAGACTTGTTTTATTATGATCTGGATTACATATCTTCAGACAAAAGTCTGATTACATTCTTGTTTGTTATTTTGTAGGTAGCATATCTTCTGTCCCCCTCTTCTTGATTTTAAAATACTTAATCTTCAGCTTTCAGAATTTTATTATATACTTTTGTGTGTGTGTTTTTTTTGTAGTTAGCCATCTTCAATTTTTCAAAGTACCTTGAATACCTCACTTGATAGTTTTAATCACATTTTCAACTTCCATCCACTCTTGAAGTAATTTTTGTGCACATTTATTTTTAGTTTATTTTATGATTTATGGGTGCACTGTATTCACACATCTCAATGGGGTACAGGATGGTAGAGGCATACATGCACACATCACTCATTTAGCCCTTCCCCAGTTCCCACCCCATTTTATCCCTCCTTTCTTCTTCTTATGTTTGACTTAGTGATTGACTTTGATGTGTTTTTTAATGTACATCATGTACACAAGGGATTTTTTCTCTTTTTCTGTCTTCCATCCCCCTCAGTAAGGTTTTCTTCACATTTCTCATTCAAAGAGTGGTATGTTACTTCACTTTATGTCATCCAACATCAATTTTTGCGACTGTTCATTTTCCAGGAATGACACTCTCTCTCTCTTCTCTCTCTCTCTCTCTCTCTCTCTCTCTCTCTCTCTCTCTCTCTCTCTCTCTCTCTTTCTCTTTCTCTCTCTCCCTCTCCCTCTCCCTCTCTCTCTCTCTCTCCCTCTCTCTTCTTTTCTCCCTTTCTATCTGCTATGTTTTGCATGTGTATTTCCCCAAATCATGTTGAAATGTAATACCAATTTTAATCCCCATAGTAGTGGTGTTAAGAGGTAGGGTTTTTTCGTACATGATAAGCACAGGGACTCCTGCCTTGTGATTGGGATTAATGCCCTCACAAAAGAGGTAAAAGAGAGCTATTCAGCCCTTTGCTCTGCTCTAAAGACACAGCTTTCTGCCTCCTCTTGAGCACTCACTATTAAGGTACCATCATGAAGCAGAGAAGTCCTCACCAACCTGTCCATCTTCAATTTCTCAGCCCCGAAAACTGTTAAAAATAAACTTCTCTTATTTATAAATGCCTGAATCTAAGTTATTTTGTTATTTAGCAGCATTAACTAAGACACTTACTTAAATTTTGATAGTTTCTAAACTTTATACTTTAATAATAAATATATCAAAGTACTTGATATCATGTTTATTCTGAATTTAATGTTATTAATATCATTTCTTGATTTATTTTTCTGATATTATAATTTTCATCCCTACAATTCACATTTTATTCTTTGTATATCTTAAATTTTCTTCATCATTGTGTCCACACTATTTTTTTTATTTTGCCCATATTGAATGGATTTCTTAGCTATTTTAAAATCCTTATGCATTAGTCCAATCATAGCATTTATCTTTTGATTCATTTCTATCTATAGATCTTATTCCAGTTGATGTTACTTATTCCTACTTTTGACAAGACAATATTTTTATTGGAGGTCTTAGATGGGTAATTTATGTCATATTAGATTTTTGTTGAGTTTTTTTTTTGTGTATGTGTGTGTCCTATTTAAAGAATTTATTTATTTATTTAGCGGTTCTGGGGGTGGAACCCAGGGGCTTTTCTACCTCCGGGCTATAATCCCAGTCCTATTTTATATTTTATTTTGAAACAGGGTCTTACTAATTTGCTGAGAGCCTCACTAAGTAGCTGAGGGTGGCTTCGAACCTGTGTGATCTTCCTGTCTTAGCCTCCCAAGCGCTGGGATTACAATAATGAGCCACCGTACACGGCTCAAGAATTTATTATTTAGACCAATGTTAGGTTTACAGGCTAAGAGAAATGAAGGTATAGACTCTTCTTTTCAATCCCTCCCTCAAAAATATACAGCCTCCACCATGATCAAGGTCCTTCACCAGTTTAGTAAAGTATGCTTATCAAAAACAATGGACAGACACTAAAATGCACTACTGCTCACAGTCCATGGTTTGTCTTAGGTTTCAGTCTTGGTGTTGTATGTTCTGTGTGTTTAGACAAATGTATAACAGCTAGTACCACCATTATATCATCAAACAGAGTTTAGCTTCACTACTTCAAAGATGCTGTATGCCCTATGTGCTCATCCATCTTTGATAACGCTTGGCAGCCACTGATCTTTGTATTCTCTATATACGTTTACATTTCTCTGAATGTTCTAGAGTTGGGATGATACAGTAAATTACCTTCACATATTGGCTTCTTAATGATAGGTACTTAAGGGTTATGTTTAGTTATATTTAGCACTGAATAATATTCTGTTGTTTGGATGTACCACAGCTATTTATGCACTGAAGTATTGAAATATATTTTGATTGCTTCCAAGTTTTAACTGTGATATGCAGTATGTTTTAAGAAGTGCTAAACTTTTTTTTTTTCCTTCCAGAACAGTTACTCATGCATTACATTGATCTTTTTGAAACATTTTCCTTTAAGCATTTTGAATTTGGGCATAGAGCTGCTTAGGGCTCTAGGGCTAGTTTGAAACTACTGTGTTTTCTGTGTGGCTGATCCAGTATAGATCTGTGTGTTCAAAATGAATTCTTCATTCTGATTAATCAGAACTTGAATGTCTCCAATCCTTTGTAAGCTCCAGGAATTCTTCACCTTTAGTCTCTCCACTGCTTCCATTCATTTTTCTCTGAAGTTTGCAACCTTTACACAATTGTAAACAATCAAAATAAAAAAAAATCAAAACAAAGCAGAAAAAACCCTCAGAACCCCAAATCACACAATAAGAAATATAAGAAGTCCACATGCAATTGACTGCAGTTCTTTTTATCTTCTACATATATCTTTATCTTTTATATTGTTTCATAAATTCTAGTCACCCCAGTCTTACCTGATTTAATTGATCAAGTTTCCTGCATTAACATGCTATTCTCTTCCCTTTTCCCACCCAGATCCCTCAAACGCTCTGTATTTTATGACTCTGTGGTTCACAAGCCACATTTCTAATTGGTATTTCTAATTGGAAAGCTAGGGTAATCACAAGGGTTACCTCTTTTACTTCTTTGACTCAGAAAACATATTCCTCCTGCTCTGTCTCATATCTAATATCAATGAGCTATTTCTTAATATATTTTTAGATTTGTAACTTTTACAGTGGGAAGAAAAGTTCAGTCTCAGTTAATTCATATTGACCGGAAAGAGAAGTTCTCAGTTATTTACTTATTTGGTTTAATCCTCTATTTGTCTTCTCTTAGTCTTCTCCAGAGAATAGTTGATTCTCATAATTGTAATAGGCTTAAAAGTTAAAATATTGATGTTTTTGCATGCATCTCTTAGAAGTAGACACCTAATTTTTTTGGTAAACATTTATAATTCAATGTGTATCTCACTGCATCTCTGTAAGCTTATTTTTTTTTAGATAGTCCTAATGCTTTAAAAACTCTACCTTATGATGAATTGAAATGTTGAAATGTTCTCTCTCTTCTCTCTTCTTTCTCTCTCTCTCTCTCTCTCTCTCTCTCTCTCTCTCTCTCTCTCTCTCTTGGTGGTACTGGGGTTCATGGAAACTCTTCTACCTCCGTGTTACCCTCCCAGACCTATTTTTAGGTATTTTTTATTTGGAAACAGGGTCTCTTAAGCCAGCGCATCTGGCTTCGAACCTGCGCGATCCTCCTGTCGCTTCCTCCCAAGCGTGGGGATTACAAGCTTGCGCCATCACACCCGGCGAAATATACCCTCTCTTAATTGTTTAATGTTCTCTTTCTCTCTCATTCTCTCTCTCTCTCTCTCTCTCTCTCTCTCTCTCTCTCTCTCTCTCTCTGTATTCTCATACTGAGAGTGCTATAAACTTAGATGAATTTTACCATAAATGAATTTTACCAAAAATGTGTTCTTTAATAAAAAAAGCCATATCTAATTTTATATTCTTATTAAAATAATTTTACATCTGTTGTCCTACTAGAGAAAGTATAATTAGTACCATTTTTAAACCTGAATAAATTGAAATCTTAAGCCACAGCAAAGTTCTTGAAGAAAGGTTGCCAGATATTGTGCTTCTCACAAATTTTCATCTTTATTTTTACTACTATGGTGACCTGGTATGGTTTGGTAGAGAGAATGGCAGGCGCTATACTGCTCTTAAAAGCAGTGTCAAAATTGACTTTTGCAGATTTAACCCATTAGAATATGCAAAAGTAGTGAAAAACAGAACCCCATTTTGGGAAGATCCCTCCAGTTAGATAAAGTCAAACTTTGAAGATCCCAAACTACTTATATTATTATGAGTCAAAATGATCCACATTTGTTGACACACACCTATAATTCCTTAAGGAGGCTGAGACAGAAGGATTGTATATTTAAAAGCTAGCTTCAGAAATATAGGGAGGCCCACAGCAATTTATGAGAATCTTCTTCAAAATAAAGAAAATAAATGGTGAGGGGTTTAGCTAAGAAGCAGGAAGCCTTTGGATTCAGTCCCCAGTACCACATAAACAAACCAAAACAAAACAAGAGTCAAAATAGATCCTTTAGGTATGAAAATTAGGATATGGTTGTGAATAATGGGTTTAGGTACAATATTCGGCATGTATATTAAAGATTAGTGTCATTTTCCAATAATGATGCTTAAGTCTCATTGATGATTTAGTATGTTTTGAAAATGAATAACTGATAATTCAGTATGTTTGGGATATACTTCCCACTTAATATCTAGGACTCTGCTAAGATAGATAGCATTAGTGTTTTACAAATGAAAAACTAAGTTGTCTAGCTTTTCTTACTAAGTTTATGTAGTTATCAGATACAATATCTGAAATTCTAACCCTAGTCAATCTGACTACAAAGAATATGTACTTATTATAATAAGTGTGTCCTGGCTTCAAGCTGGTTTAGAATTAAATAGTAAGTTCTGCATTGACCATTTTTATCTGTTGCTAAATGTTAATGTGGTAAAAGTAGTAAAATGAAGGTATTTAATAATCTGTTTCTTTCTACCATCTTCTTAGATACTCTATTTCCACCCACCATCTTCCAATTTCCTCATTAAAATACTAGCACATATTAATTAACTTCTTATGCAGAGTGTTATCCAAAAGATAGAAGCAAATTACATACAAACGAATACTACCTAAAATAGATATTAATAGTACTTATTAATTCATTTATTTGTTTTAAATAGCAAAATGTCGAATATTTTATAAATATTTTAGAAAAATGAGTCAGGATAAAGTATGTGAGATCGATTAGATTAGTGGTCAGCAATAGATCGGTACTTTATCTGTTTGTGAATAAAGTTTTATTAAAACATTAATTTGCTAGGTAAGATTGGTCAGTCACAAAAAAAGAGGAAATTGGATGCTGTCCCTGGTATGTGAAAGCTAAGGAGAAATGGGTAACAGGAGGAACTCTAGGAAAAGAAGGATATCCCATGGAGGAGCAAATATGGCCACCTAACTGAGGAGATGAGAGGGGGAAAGAGGGAAACTCTCTAAAGCACATGATGTACTTAAACAAATGTATCAGTCAATTACTAAGCCAAGCATAGGAAAGAAGGATGGGGAGGAAATGGGGTGGGGATAGGGTATGGGCTAATTGAATAATGTGTGCATATATGTCTCCACAAGTCTTTTATCCCATTAAGATGTATGACTACATATACCAATAAAAATAATTAAAAAAACAAAAAAACAAAAAAACTAATTTGTTTGTATATTATCTCTTATACTACAACAGCAGAATTCATTAAATTTAGTAGGTGGAATAGAGAACCTATGGCATGCAAAGTCTAACATATTTACTTTTTTGTTCTTTGCATAAAAGAAAAGTTTTGCTAACACCTGGAATCGATGGTGAAAATGTCTGGGAGGTATGATTTAATTGTTTAAAGCAATTCCACCAACAGATTGAGCTCAACTGAATGAGATCAATGAGTGAATTGAATAGGTTATACAATATATAAACAAAAATTGCTCATTTCAACAAATTAGCTAAGGATTGATTGTTGTTTGTAAAAGATTCACATGGACACACGGAGGACAGACATAAGTAGGTCAGCTTTATTCAAATATATAATGTAGTAGTAATGTGTGTGCCCCAGGAAGCTAAAATGTTACTGACTTACACATGTCTTGATACATCTAGCACAGGAATACACTGGCCTAAGAAATATCCTTGATGAGGGGTAACTACAGAATTCATCCTGTAGTTTTATTTTCCCTTTCAGAGTGCTTGAAGAACAACAGCACCAAAAATAACAAAAGAAATTGGCAAGTGAAGAAAAAGAATTATAAATTTATTATAATCGTAAATTATAATTGTAAATTATAAATTTATTAACATGAATTTATACATTGGAGAAAACTCAAAGAAAAAATGTCTCAAGGAGGAGACTTAGCTTCATCTGAGCATATTCAACAAAGAGTAATATGATTTTAGAGATGTGACAAAATAAAGTAAATTATCTTGAGTCTTTAGAGGCCAAGATAGTGGGAAGATAAATATATAGGAAGCCAATGGTGGATAAAGGCTAGTTAGTTAAGTTTGTAATACCGCTATCACTTTCTTTAGGCTTACAAGGGTCAAAGGCAATCTTTGGTTCTTTATGAGAAAGAGATAGGAAGGTACATCTTTATAAATTTATTCCCTATTTTTAGGAGACAATAAAAGAGAGCTATTTTATCTGCCTTTACTCAGTTGACTTCAGCTCAAAATAATCCACATGCCAAAGTAGCATATTTTAGGGTAGTGCACTCTGCTATCTTTTAATTTCAACAAGGGAATGAACAATCAAAATCCTTGTAATGATGAGGAATGAGAAGAGAACTGTTATAATTCAGTGTCGTGGTTGGTACTTAGTTTTGTTGTCTAGCCTAATCCGCATTGGGTTTATGTCTGATTCTGATGATGATTGATGGGATAGGTTTATGTCTCAGTTTGAAAGATTCTTGTTTAAATTATAATAAAATAATACCCAAGTAATTGATTCAGTTAATGACTTATCTGAAATATATTTGGTGTCATGAACAAAATAAAGATCTATTCTGATGTGTTTTTCTCCCAAATGGAAAACTTATTTATTGACATTTATTGTATATCCCACTTCATTTTTATCCAACTAATTGAACTATCCATTTTATTTTCTAAATATCAGAGTGCACTAGTGTCTACTTTTGAAAATTTTAAATTTTATTCTCTTTCTCTCAGTGTCTATGTCCTGATATGAATATGTCATTCTTTTTATCGAAGCTCTAAAATAGTTGTAATATCCACAGGTGGTAATTTCTATCTAGTAGTACTTTTTAAGAATAAGAAGGGAAAAAGGAGAGAATGAGTGTGAAATGGAGAAGGGATAAATGAATTATGTGGGCATGTATGCCTCTATCATCTTGTACCCCATTAAGATGCATGATATAATGCACTAGTAAAAAACTTTTAAGTAAACATTAAGAAAAACAAAATGTAGAAAATAAAAAAAGTATAATTAGTAACGTATAGTCTTTCAAACAAATGCTAGAATAATTTTATTATGTTATCCACAAATTTCTTTGGAATCTACAATAAAAATAACTGTTTTGAAAATTAAAAAGAAATTGAAAGCTTTCAAATAATATTTTTCCATTTAAGTAAAAACTATTTTCTAAGTTCTTTTTATTTGGCTATTAATATTAATTTAGAGGTATTGCTTTTTTGTTATGTCTATTATTAAATTTTTCAATGCTATATCACAAAGATGTATTGAATTATTTCCTCAATTATACTTTCTCCTTATTACATTTATTCAAGGAAGTGATTGAATTTCATATACTAATTATAATTCTGATAGTTGTCATTTGATTAATGTTTGGAATGAATCAATGAATTAATATAAATTAAATGATGGAATAATTTTATTATTGGATGGGGGTATATTAAAAGAGCACCATTTTATTTTTCAGCCTCTCATGGTAACAATTGTTTCTGGCATAATTTTTTCAAAATAGAGTACTTTTGTGTCATTTACCCCATTTGGTCATTAACTTCATTATAAAGATATGAAATCTGAGACTCTGCGAGATGACAGGACATACCCAGGGGCCCATAATGACAGAATGTCTCAGCTTAGATTCACATCAAGACATCCTAACTCCAAACTCAGTGCCCTCCCCAATATGTCCTGCTCCTCAAAACAGTCCTGCCTCCTTTGAAGATTTCTTCAGCGTTCATTAACTGAAATAGTGATAGTGTTTGAGTTCTCTTTGAGATAATTCCAAGGATATTTTTCAAAGGAGGAACAAAGACAGTCTTGAACGGGCTGGCTAAGTTGATGTTTAGCCCCAAGAGAGGGCAAAGAAGGATCTGGGCCCCAGCGAGCTGGCATATGACAGGCCCACATAAACTGGTGGGGAACAGGTGCAGCTTCTGTGTCTCGGTGTATTGGAGTACCTGTCACTCACTTGCTGATTTACGAGAAAGAGGTAAGTTAATTCATGTTAATATGCAGAGATGCTTCTAATAACAACCTGTCAAGAGTGTAGGGGGACCTATTAACAGAAAAAAATGAGGATTTAAAGCAAATAGTAGAAAAGAATTGAGAAATTAGCCCAGAGGAAAAAAAATGAGTCTCTATTATAATTATAAGAGAAGTAGCCAGAATTACTTTCTTCTTAGTAATTGGTCTTGGGCTTAATCGAATTTGATATTTAAGAAACTGTACTATACAGTCGGTTTCTTCTATTATGGTAAATATAATGATACCTCATGTAATGGAGGGGATGTGTGGATTGAGGTAGTACATAGAGTTAAGACATATGTGCAACAATATGTGATATGTAAAAGCTTATATTATTGTATATATGTCTTAAATACAACTACAGTAAAAAGATGGACCTGAACTTGTGCCTCACATTGTATAAATATTAATTTTAAATAAATCACTGGTCTCAATGTGAAACACATGATTAGAAGAAATTTAAGATTATTAACATTGAGTAGGCAAAAATGTCCAAAATGAGACTCAAAAAATCACTAACAATAAACAGCTTATAAAACAGACCCTTCAAATATTGAACATTTATATTTGTTAAATGATATCATCAAGAAAGTAAAAAGACAAGTCACAAACTGTAAGCAAATATTTATAATTCATTTATCTAACAAAGGACCATCTAGGTGTAATAACAAAATCTTACGAATCAAAAAATGTTGAAATTTAATTTAAAAGTTAATAACTCAAACAGGTGCTACATAAAAGAAGATGCATGGAAAGCCAATAAACATGAAAAGTCACTTAACATCATTAGCTATCAGGAAAATGCAAATTAAATTACTAAGAGATACCTCTTTACCATCAGAAAAATACCTCTTAACAAGCATAATGTCTAATTTAAAAATAGTAGACTCTATGAATTAAGGATAAGGAGTAATTGGAACCCTTTTCTATATCTGGTAGAGGTAGAAAATGTTAGAACCACTTTGGAAAATGGGATGACATTAGAAACCAAAGCTAAAAGTAAATGTCTAATTTATTACTGAATGTTTTCACTTCTTGTTTTATACCTGACAGAATCAAGCTTGGGTATCTATACAAGACTGTGCAAAATATTCATAGATTTATTCATAACAGATAAAATCTGTAAACAGCCCAAATGTCCTTGGGTAGCAGAATGAATAAATGAAGTGAGACATAATTATATAGTAAAACACTAGGGAACAATGCAAATAACAAACTAATAATAAAGATAAGACCCTCCAAAAAGTGAAACAAGTGGAAAAAATAGCTTACATAATGCATGATTTGAAGATAAGAATTTAGAGACCCAGAAAACACTGATTCTCAAAATGAGAAACTCCCTTAAAATGGGAATGTGGGTAATGTCCATGAATTGCTGGGGTGTAAGACAAGAAACTCAGCAACTCAGCTTCTACTCTGACACCTACCTCCTTGCCAGCAGCTTGTGATTGGCTTAAAAAAACAATACCTTGAAATGACCACATGACATTTGGGAATATGTGCATTAAATATTCTGGTGGTTGAAAAATGGTGTAGCCTCATTAAAGTAATCAGACGCACACTCCTGGGTAAAACTTTAACACACTAATGAGACACACCAAAGTAGAAAGTAGCATGATTAGACCATGCAAAGGCAATTCATAAACACAAAGAAAGACAGCATGAAATTGTGAAACCCTGACCTGATTCCACCTCTCCTCCAGGCTCTTAACTGCCTTATGAATGCTAGAACCCCAGACTAAGATGGTGGGCTCTCTGTCCCTGTGATTGTTCACACTTCTATTTTCAAGTATATACTGTTTTTTTTTTAATAAGAAATCTTATGTGTTGCTACTCCTACCTGACACATTCTTCAGTTCTTTTCCTGTCCTGAATCTGGGAGATTCCAATAGAGCTCTCCTCCAAAACTAGAAAGACCTCCTGAGAACCCCAAGTGCTGACAATTTTATTCATATCAAATTGAAGGAGAAAATATATTTGTGAAGGCTGAGAGAAAAGTAGAGTTAATGTGCTGGGGTATAGAAAATGAATCCCACAACTGTCTGCCCATCCTAATTCCTGAATTTGTGAATATACAGGCAAAGTCAAGGTTACTTATCAATAGACCATAAAACAAAGAGATTATGTCGAATTAACTGAGAGGGGGCCAAAGTAGTGACAGCAATTCTTACAAAATGAAGAGGTGGACAGAAAAAAGTCATAGAAATGGACATAACCACAAAAGAAGAGTCAGGGAGAGGTGATGTCTCTGGCTTTGAAGATAGAAGGAGGCCAAAGAACGTGGTAGCCTGGCAGACATGGACAAACCAAGGTAACACCGTTCTCTTAATATGAGGAATCCAATTTTGTCCAAAGCTTCATCTTATTCTGTGGGACTTGTGTTGAACATTTGACTGTAAAATTACAAATTTTTATTTCTTTATTTTTA
Source organism: Muscardinus avellanarius (assembly GCF_963383645.1). Taxonomy (NCBI): domain Eukaryota; kingdom Metazoa; phylum Chordata; class Mammalia; order Rodentia; family Gliridae; genus Muscardinus; species Muscardinus avellanarius. The sequence continues at coordinate 17,158,146 of NC_137799.1, forward strand.
TAAGTTGCTAAGTTTGAGGCAATTTGTGAGAAGAGCAATAGGATATAAAATATCTGAGAAAGTATCAAAATGGTATATTGCAAATATTCTCCATTTTGATATCTGATGCAGATTATGCAAACATATATCAAGATAAAAATCTGTAGGCTCAAAAAGCATGACCAGCACACCTGATGCATATTAACCCTCAATTTAAAATACTAGTCATCAGTCAATATTTTTTTAAATTGGCATTTAACTTATGTTGACAAAGACCCATTATTTTTAATTTACTAACAAATGAATGTGTGGATTTGTGTAGTTACTTTGGTGTGAACTGCATAGTAAAGTTAGATGATATTCCTCTCCCACCTAGCAATTCTTTTCTGAATATTATTCCTTAGAGAGATTCTGTTATTTATATCAGAGTGGCATACATACAAGAATGTTCAGTTCAACATTGTTTATGAGCTGGAATAAAGAGAAAAACCTAAGTACTCACCAAGGGGAGAGTTGATTGAAAGTGTTTAAATGAATAATATCTAATATGTATATAATTCATAATGAATTATAGCATAAAAAGAAAATACAGAATATATAATAATGACTATAATACAATTTTGTCACTGATACATATATATATATACATACAAATAAATATATGTATATATTGTATATATATTCATGCACACATATAGATCAAGTACTTATATAGATGTATATAAACACTATTGTTTCACACATATGCAGTAAAATATTATACATATATATGTGTGTGTGTGTGTGTGTGTGTGTGTGTCATTTTGTCATTTTTTTGTATCTGTGTGGTATTAGGGAATTGAATACAGTTACATTGTACATCCAGCTATACTACCATTTCTTTTATATATTTATTGTTTTGAAACAAGGTTTTGCTAGGCTTCTGAGTGTCTCACTATGATTCTGAGGCTGTTCTTGAACCTGTGATTCTCCTGTCTGTGCTTCCCAAGTACTGGGATTAAAAGACATGCCCCACCATTCCTGGCTCAGGATTTTTTTTAATAGGAAGAGAAAGATTGGAAAGAGATGATAGAGGTAGGAGTAAATGAAATAGAAAATTTTAGAAACAGGAAATGCCCTTTCCCAGCAATAAAAAGTAGAAAATTAAGTTTAGATGTATATAGTAGTGGTTTCCAACCAAGAGTAATATCTTTTCTCATCAGGGGACATTTATCTATATCTGGATTTTATACTGTCACAACTGAAGGGGCATGCTATTTCACCTAGTTGGTAGAGACCAGGAATCCTGATAAATATCCTCAGACACAAAGGATAGCTCTCCATAGTAAAGAGTGATCTAGACCAAAATAGTGCCAACGTTGAAAATTATTCTCTAATTTTTTTAAGTGGTAAACATCAGGGATGAGATAACTTCTGTAGAGGATTTTGGCAGTTTTATTAAGGCTAACCATATCTGTCAGAGTATAGCATTTATTGTTTATATGTTGAGATAAGGTTGTTGAAAAGATAGGACAAGATGAATTGGTGGTAGTGGCATAGAGAACACAGCTTGGAATGATGACTAAAGAAAATGAACCACACAGTCAATAAGATCTAAAGGGATGCAGTGACAGGCTGTGGGCAGGAGGCCTACTCAGCCAATCTTGTCATCGGGATCTATGTAATTGTGTACTGTTGTAATTAATTAACCATGCTAACTGTACAATAGACTCCAATGACTCAGCACACATGACCGGAATTAGTGTTGACTTTATTGTACAGAGTGAGGTTATCAGAGGTTGGGTGGATGTGTAAACATTTACTTGGCAGAATGAAGACTTGAATTTTAGTCTTAAAGCCCCAAATCCTCAGTTTGCTGATAGGTCAATATATACATTAGCCTTCATTGCCATATTTAAAAAGTAAGAGTGGTGAATTGGGGGAGGTGGTAGATGACCCAAGACCTGTTCAGATCCTTCTCCCTTCAGGAATATAAGAAGTGTTCTCCCAACTGGTATAATATTGCCAAAAGAGAGCTTTAAGTTATCAGCCTACACTGAGAAGTGCCTCAATTAAAGTAGTTCCCCAAAGTTTGAGTCCCCTTCCTGAAATGGCTTATATGGTGTGACTCACTGACTCATAAAAATGTACCATCCTCGTCCTCTCACTCCATCCCAGAATGCACCAAACATCCTACCATCTTCAGAATCTCCCAGGGTTTATTAGTTAATATGACCCCTGATCCTATATACAGAATACCTATAAACATGTAAATGGAGAAAATCTAACACTCATAGTAACTTTTAAATAAAGATTAGGTTTTTAGATGTCTATTCTTTTGAGAAAAGTAATAGATGAATGATTTCAATGTTTGAAAATATTTTTAAATTCATTGTGAAAATGGCATCATTTTATTGCAAAAGCAACTTTTACTAAATGTTCAGCTGAACGAAATGGTACATAAGTAACTAATATGAAATATGAGAAATGCATTTATGAAAGCATTGAAAGTATTTTCTAGAACTATTAGCCATTTTATTTTGAGGAATGTGCTGTATTTCAAATTATCTGAAAATAGCTGTCCCATAAATAGGACACTGGGACAAGGTATACTGCATAGTAATGTGTAGCATACTACATTGCTGCCTGACAAGCTCCAACATGTTATTACTTGTGGTTAGAAAATAAATCTGTCATTGTTGAAGTAAACTATGTTACAGTGGGACCACTTGGCAAAGTTCACTGATAGAAAAATGGAAGAAAGAGTAGATACAATGTGCCTCATCCAAAGATAGTGGAGAGCTTTAACTTTTTTTTTTTTTTTTTTGGTACTGGAGTTTGAAACTAGGAACATTCCATCTTCAAGCTACATCCCAGCCTATTTTATTTTTATTATGAAAGAAGGTCTTGCTAGGTTGATGAGTGTCACTATTTGCTAAGGCTGTCCTGGAACCTGCAGTCTTCCTGCCTCAGATTCCCAAGTACTAGAATTACAAGCGTGTGCCCACTACACCCTGCTAACATATGCCAACTCTAATGGAGGTATGAATAAACAACATCTTTTGGTTCCAAATATTCCATTCTATTAGAAGTAAAGATTGGTATTTTCCTTTGTTTTTCATTCAAATAATTGGCATGTGTATTGTAAATGCATGGATTAATCACAAATTTGTGAAAAAAAGTAGAAAAAATCCAATAAATTTGTTAGATTTTAAGAGATATCTGCTTAACATAGTTACATTGAGACAATGAAAAACCATCAGGAATAATAAAACGTAATAATCCCATACCTAGTACAATCCATGATGACATTAGATTTAACATAAGAAGCCTGTTACTCTCAAAAGGCAAGAACGACAATGTCAAAACAAGTCATGTTATATGAAACCGACATTTTGTCAAAATCATAACATAACCCCTTGTTTTCTTATGAATTGCTTTGCTTCTTTCCACCAAAAATAATTATTGAACAGGTCATGAAAGTCTTTTTGTATTCTGTGTAATATATAAAAGAATATCATATTTACTGAATGCCCTATATTTAGAAATATGTGTATGTATAAAAGATACTATATTGTCCCAGTACAGTATCTTCTTTATAGACCAATATTTATTTTTTATTTTTAATGATATACAAGCTTTAGATTATAATTTTCAATTTATTTTTATATACCTGTAACAATTTTTTTGAGATAGTCACACACTTGAAAACTAGGGAACTAATGGGTTTAGATGTTCCACTGAAATAGAAACAAATGTTGACTTTTCTTTCCATCACAATCCAAATCCTATTTCCCTATATTCTTGTCTAATTACTAAACCCAACAAAAATTTCGTTTTTTTTTGGTGGTACCGGGGTTCCTGGAAGCCCTTCTACCTCCGGGCTACACTCCCAGACCTATTTTTTATATTTTTATTTGGAAACAGGGTCTCTTACACCAGCGCAGGTGGCTTCGAATCTGAGTGATCCTCCTGTCTCCGCCTCCCAAGCTTGGGGATTACAAGCCTGAGCCACCACGCCCGGCAATAAAACTTTCTAATTAACCTCAAATATGCTAGTTTCCACTTCAGATCCAGTTTTCTAGAAAACTCAAACTATAACATATGACCTTCAGGATTTCCTACATTTATCACATTTAAGAATTCCATTTTTAGACTCTTGTCTTTTTTCTGTCATACTTGCATGAAATTTTATATACATTTATTGGTGTAGTGTAATCTCACATAATAATGGATTTCAGAGTGATGATGGCATACATGTATATAGCACCTGAAAAACTTCCTGATGTCTCCCTTCGCTCTCCTTTCTCTTCCCTGTACATGATATTGAGATTGGCGTTGATATTCTCACAGATGTACACAGTATCAATGGAAGTGTTTCCTTTATTTTTTCTCCTTTCCTACCACCCCCGCTCTCCCCTAGATCACCTTCCTTGTTCCACTGGGGTTTTCCTTCATTATCTAAACTCTTAGATCTGATTACTTGCTGGCTTCTTCATATGGAAGGTAGCATATGACCTTTCACTTTCTGTCGCTTACTAATGTCACTTAACCTACTGTCCTCCAGCTAAATCCATTTTCCTGCAGATGACAATTTTTTTTTCTTTATTGCTGAGTAGCCCCCTGTCTTAATGTAAAATCTCTGAAGAAAGAAAGGACTTGTTGGGCCGTGTGTGTGTGTGTGTGTGTGTGTGTGTGTGTGTGTGTAAACAATCATCACTGATAATCCTTGTCATTACTGCCTTTGTGAATAAAATAGTCATATTTTAATACAAACAAATGTTTGCTCTGCTTTTCTGTGAAAGACTACTGGAAAACATATTTTCCACTGACATAATGATAGTATTTTTATTTGATAAGTATTTTGCTATTATTAATTCACTGCAAGAAAATAAAATGGATAAAAGAGGTGATAAATTTTTCCATATTTTACAAATTGAAAAACTGTGGCTCAAATACTTTTGGTGGTTGCTGATTTTGCGAAGTACTGGGACTGGATCTCAGTTCTTATTTTTTATATTTACAGTGTTTTCCACCATGTGCTATACAAATACTTTCAAAAGTGTATAGAAAAATTTATGAATGATGGTATCAACATATGAATGGGTCACAAAATTGTGATATATACACACAATGCAATTTTACTCAGCCATAAAAAGAACAAATTATGTCATTTGCAAAAAAATAGCTAGAATTTAACAATAGTATGCTAAGCAAGATTAGCCAGTCTCAAAAAATGAATATTTATATATTTTCTCTTATATGTGAAAGCTAGACAGAAACTGAGGAACACAGATCATAACAATTAAATATTTTTAGCTTGATTGCAAGAAGAAAAGTAGAATTATTTACATTAGAATCTGTTCATTTTTATGTGCAAAAAAATTTAGACTAGGCCAAAAATTTGGAGTTGGAGTGGACAATAGAGATCATTTATTGTTATATGTACAGAAAGTACATATACACTCTTTCTTCTTTTCTACATGCCACCTATATTTAATGAAAAGTTATTGGTAGCACATTATGTAAAGAAGGATATTGATGTCACACCAGTATTGATAGGGAAAATTGTGGGTTTTGTTTAGTGATATCTGGAATGAGCCAGAAATTAGCAGCAGTAGCTTCACTGTGTTATATTTTTAATCCTTTTAACATGAAACTCTTTCATTCTCTGAGTATGGAAATTTAGCCCCAAAGAAAGCAGATATTGCAATGTCTACTTATATACTACAAACAGAAACACACATACATGCACACACACACACACACACACACACACGCACACGCACACACACCCATAAACACATATGCATACACACAAACTTACATAATTACATGCATCAAAGTATCATGTATTATACATTTCTAGTCACATACCATCTGAACATTTTTTGTTTTAATATGTCAAAGTAATTTAGATTTAAAAAGTCACCTGACCTGAGATTAACACCATATCCTTGCTGTTTTTGCTGCTGAATATAATTTCCTCTGTTCTCTTGCAGCCATTTAAATTTCATGTAACTATAATTAAATAAAACATAAAAATTATGTATCAATCATACAGGCTATATTAAATATGGACCAGCACCAAGAATATTAACAGTCAAATTTCTATTGGATGGCCCTGTAATACCATTGGGTCTTTGCAATTATTCTTATGTTCATATATTCCACTGACTTAATGAATACTCAACAAAAATTAGTTGAGGGTGATAATTGATATTAAGAGAGATCTAAAAGATCTTTAGTTTATGCATAAGCTGCAATATCATTATGTATCTCCTGGGATAGTTTCTGTCCAAGGTTAACATTTTACCCTTTGAAAGTACATAGGCATAAAGGTATGTTTTCAATTTCAGGAGTACCATATCCCTGGTAATACATCCTATATCTTTCTACTCTAGACTAAAAATAGTTACAGTTGAAGCTTTTATAGGAATTTTTCCAGTTTTCAAGAAAAATGCCAGTCATTACATCACTGTGGTTAGATGAACAACATATATTTTACAAATTAATTTTACCTAGATTTTTCAATGTTGATTGTAACCATCTCCTCATGAGACATTTCTATACATATAAGGATGCCACACAAAATAATCTGTAAGTTCTTATCTGATTGTATGTAATGCACTTTGTTTTGCTAAAAACTATCATTTTATGCATAATCATGTAACAACAACTGCTAATCTCATGATTCATCCTCACAGTGATTATCACAGGTAGCATTTTTTCTTATGTTGATGAGAAAATTTAAAGTTAAAGTTAAAATTAATTGGTATGAAGAGAAAATATTGCTATGTAATATTATTTATAATCAGTGCCTATTTTGTGGCTAATGCTATAAACCATCATAATGTCTTGTCCAATAGGATGTCCTTCAGAATAATTACTTCCAACAATTCTTGGTCATTAAGTATTTTTAAATAAAACTAAGAAAGTCACAACTGGAGACATTGACTATATGATTTAGATGTACTATTTAAACTATAGAAGAAGCTTATCGAATCTATCCTTTAAATTTGCCTATATTTTTTCAATATAGGAGGTTATTTGATTTGGGGAGAATTCAGATCAAAATAGGTAGAGCTCTTGACATCATGTCCCAGGATCTGATTCTGCTTCTTTCCCTAGCTGCCATGCATAGTGAGGTAAATCACCTGCTTTCCCCAAATCTCAGTTGTCTTCCTTCAAGCTATACTGTATCACTGAATTATTTTGAGGATTGCGAGTCTACACAGAATGAAAGAACAAACTGACTCATTTGGTGGCCAGTGAAACAGCTGATCTTTTGTTCTTGTCCCAATGTCAGAACTTATCTGATTCCAAATATCATTTAATTAAGGTTTCTTCATCTACAGTATGAAAAATTTCTAACCTGCATTGTTTAGTTTTGTGAAGATTAATGAAATGATGTAAGTGAAACCTATAAAACAAAATAGAATTAAATAACAGTGACAAACCAGGCATGGTGGTGCATGCTTACAATCCAAGTACTTGGGAGGCTGAGAAAGGATGCTTTTAACTTTAGGACTAACCTCAGCAACCTAATAAGATTCTGAGCAACTAAGCAAAACTATGTTTCAAAACTAAAAACTAAAAAAGGTTGGAGATTTAGCTCAGAAGTATAATGCTCCTGTGTTCAATCCCCAGTACCACTTACCTCCCCTCCGAAAAAAAAAATAGTAAAGCCCATTTTATAAAGGATTAGTATAGGTCAAGCCTTGTATTGATCACTTTTTAGGCACTTTTTGTTAAGCCCTCCCAAATATTCTATCAAAGAACCACTAATATATTCCAAATATTTAAATAAAAGAAAATTGAATTACACAGCTCAAAAATGATAAAATCAAATATTCAAACCCAAAATGAGTGTATTGTTAACTTATTCAGCCTTGGTTTCATGGAATGTTAATGCATAAAAGTATACAGAAGAGAGGAACCTGAACGTGCTACTGAACATTTTTAAATATTCTCCAGAGACAATGGGTCAGGCAACTTCAAGCCATGTTCCGACTTTCATTCCAACCCCAGCCCCCTCTCAGCTCACAGGAGCCTGATTTCCCCATCCATCATTTCCTCCTTAATAACACCCTCCCATTCATCTACTCTTCCTTCCTCACCACCCCCTGGCATGTTGACGGTGGCTGGAGTTTCCCATTAAAGCAGTCATTCTTGTAGAAAAACGAGCTGACATGATTAATGTCAGTCAGTGACTAAAGGCAGTAGCATGCATGTCTGCACTCAGGTAATTGGAAGCGTGGCATGTCCCAAATACATCTGCAACACTTCCTGAAAGTTTGCCATAAAACAAGAGAGAACTTAGAGTTTCCTTGTTGGCTCTTACTATTCAGGAATCCCAGAATCAGAAAAGGTGAAAATCAATGGTTGGTACTTAACTCCTTCACTTAATTTGCGGGGTAGGGAGGGGTGAGGTTCAGAGAGAAAAAATACCTTGGCCAAGGTCGTTGTGATATTTCAGTGCAACAGGCAGCCTGAGAACCTTGTTCCTTGTGATTTCAAGCATTCTCCCCCGCCTGTCCCTGGTTTTTTCATTACAATTCTTACCAAGCTATTCTTCCATCTGCTTCCACTGGGATCAGAAATGAAGTTGAATTGACTTCCATAAGTGAGTTCTCCATTTTCCCCTAGAGTGAAGCTCCTTAGGTATGTTGCTGATAGAATTTTTAATAAGTTTCTCCTTTGCAAAAGACCTACTTCTTTTCTTCCCCAACAACTCCCTGCTGGTCCCCTGTGGACAGACCATTCCAACTGGCTCTAGAGTCTCTCTCTCTGCCTCAATGCTCTACTGCATTCTTTAACTTTCTCCTTCCAGAGGCACACTGCAGTTTCATGCCCTGAATTTAGAGTGGAAAATGGGAACTATCTGTGTGCAGTTGGATAAAATGACAAAAAAAAGCCCCTCTGCTATGCATGCCTTTGCAGAGACAAAATGAAAAATCATCCTTACATTCCCATGGGAATGAATTTCAAAAGTATACAGACTTCCTTAGGGTCCCTCCTGTCTAGTCATTTTTTTATACATTTATTGGTGCATTACAGTTTCACATCATAATATAGATAGTAGTGATAGTGACATATATGTGCAGGACCTAGTCATTTTAAATATTCTCTTATTACCTGAAATTAAAGTTTAAAGTTAATAGACAGTTCCTAGGTTTCCAAATTTACTCATTTGATTGTGTTTAGTTTTACTTTATACAAATCCATACAATTTTGAAGAAAGATGTGATATTTTCCAAACTCCTGATGTTATAACAACTTACAATTGCATGCATTAACACACTTTGTATGGTACAGTAAACTGTCTTTCATGAGACTTAAAGTGTTCATTTTTTGTTTTTTGTTTGTTTTAGTGAGGGATAAAAAAAAGAGGAAAGATGCAGGGAGAAGAGAAAAGGGATAATAATAATGTAGTAGCAAAGAGAAGACAGAATTCCCAAACAATAGGTTTAAAGCCAAGTTAAGAATATGTATGCATTTGTCCTTTGTGCATTCCTTCCTAATTAAATGATACATTAATTATCTCTTGTATAGCCCTGAGATACCAAACTGGGTTCAGTATGGGCTAGTTCAGAGGGGCTTATTTTGGCTTAAAGTATACATGATTTTTTTAGCTCTAATATCTTTTTTGGCAGAAATTAAATGTCCCAAAGAACAAGAAATTATTTATTAAAAAAATCTTCAAGCCAGGTATGGTGGTGCACACTTGTAACCCCAGCTTTCAAAAGCCCAAGACTGGAGGATTGCGGTTTGCAGACAGCCTCAGCAAAGTGGTGAGGCACTTCGCAACTCAGTGAGACCCTGTTTCAATAATTACAAAAGTACTAAACAATAGGGCGGGGTTGTAGCTCAGAGATAGAATGCCTCTGGATTCCATCTTAAGTACTGCAAAAAAAACAAAAAATCTTCAAGCAGAAACATAGAAGTCTTTTGTCAGATATGTTCAGCAGGTACCTGTGGTTTCAAAAGTTGTGATTTAGTGCTATACAACTAGTATTAGTTTAGTAGTCTTTGATTTGTAAATATATATGATTTCCTAAGTTCATAATCTTCTGATTCAGTAATAATAGTTCTACCCTTTTGTGTCACATCAAGAGTGCATACATACTAATTCAATGTTATTATGTGATATTTTATTTTTTAAGTTTTTGAATAAAAATATCAAAGAATATTTTTTAGTACCTTCCCAAATCCTACATGGTTGGTTTGGATTTCATCTTTGGAAATAAAATAATGTAGTAACAATAAGAGCTAAATTTTTTGGATGCTTAATATATACTCGTGAAATGACAGTGCACTGTTATAGAATTGATTGCAATGAGTTTTTACAGTTTATACTACTGTTTATTGCCCCCCTTTTATAGATGTAATCCTTAAACATTTTGTAGGTCACAGAGCAAAACTTAAGAGAATTATGGAGGGCTCTATAATAAATATTTTATCAAAGTCTTACCACACTTACATTTAAAATAATATTTGTTATAAGCATTGTACATTTTTCCTATATTGCTATAGAATATATTTATGACATAAATGATGTAATTTACTTATAAGATGGGAAAGGCTAATGCTGATCAAAGGATGCAAAGTTTTAGTTAGGATTTTTTTTTGTTCTATTGTTTAACATGTTGATACTAGTTGATAATTATGTAATGTATAATTAAAATAGATGAGTGAGGCACTGAGATACTGTTTAATAACAAAAAATAAAATAGGGCTGGGGTGTAGTTCAGATGTGGAATGTCCTTGGATTCAATCCACAGGACAACAGAAAAATTGATGAGAATAATTTTTTATTATTCATAAAAATTTGTAAGTTTTGAGGTGATGGTTATGTTACTTAGCTTGATTTAATAATTACATACATTTAGAATCACATTTTGTTCCCCAAACACACACAATCATTATTTGTCAATTAAAATAAAATAAAATATAAAAATCTTGTTTCATTTAACTTGACACAAATGTCCTCTGAATGCTTACATTATTAAATCTTTTATCCTTCAATTCTACAGATTTTTGAAAGAAGGTCAACCTGCCATTTTTAAAGCATATTTTGTAGCAGAATTTTCAAGATTAAATCCTCTTTTCTAATATTTGATGACTATATTGTGGTTAAGTTACATAAAAATATCTAAAACATACTTTTTGTTAATTTCTAAAAGGGGAATCATAATTGAATACATATATTTAGAATTGGAATGAAATTAATTTAAATTATATAAGCAAAATGTTAATCATGCTGTGTGGGATGAAGTAAATGTTCAGTCCTTTCTATCATCATTATAATCATCAACAACAGTATTTTCATGCATACATTATAGATGTGTTTTAGTCCTAATAATGCACAACCTATACTTTTATACCTTTGTCTTATATAAAGCATGACCTCTACAGAAAAATTCTGCTTACACTTTTTCTTTAGTGTCTCAATAAATTCTGCATCATAGAATGGCAGAATCCCAGCATTGAAAGGAAACATAATTTCTGTTTTCAAATGTAGCACTTGAGTTTTTCAACCATATTGACTATGACTTTCTTCATTAAAAAAGACCATTGAGTACCTACATGATTAAGAATTTTAAAACAAACTATTGCTTTTATCTGTACACTCTCAGCTAAGAAAATGAAGAAATATAGGCATTTCAATTACCTTTATTTTTTTGAATAATTGAATGAAGAAATGAAGGAATGATGGATGGATGGATAGACAATAGATAGATGATAGATAGATAGATAGATAAATAGATAGATGATAGAAAGAAATAGCTTCAAAATTCAACTAATGCCTTATAAGATATTGCAGTTCCAATGTATTTCTTAATAGTGAAATTATTCTCTACATTTTCCTCACTAGTATCTGCCGAAATGATGCTTGACCATCTCTACCAACTGGAGATTCATCACTGTCTGCAGTGATGGGATGCTTGTCTATATAAATAAAGTTTCTTAATCTGAGAGCCATAAATACTATGAATATTTTAATAAAAAACAGAAATGCAGTCAGGCACATTGATAACAATTAAATACAAAGATAAAGGCATATAATATATGTAAGCATGTGTGTCTATATATATACATATATATGTATGTATACTTAGCATAAATACATATATATACACATTCATAAAGGCACATGTGTGTATGTTACTAAAAATTGATAGAAATATACCTGCAAATTTTTCCATAAGTATAAATAATTAATATTTGTTAAATACCTACATGTATCTGTATGCATCTACACATATGCATTGTAAATATATGCAATGCCTATATTTCTTTATAAAAATGAGAATATGTGTATAAACCTACATACATGTGTACTTATTCTTCATTTTAGAATCTGGAATTGTGTCTATAACTTTAAAAAATTATCAACGGTCTTAAGACCATTTAATTTAATACTTGAAAAATACATACAATAAGTACACATATCAGAAAAAGTTATAGAAATTATACTCATTTCATAAAATTCCATTTATTGAATTTATATCCCCTTTCTGATCCCACCCAGAAACAATCACTACCCACACACCTCATGAAAACAGTGATTACATCTTGTTCAAGTTTTGGTCAGGAGCAATATTGAGACTAAACATTCAGCTATACTCAGGCACACCACATATTTATTGTTTTTGTTTTTGTCTTTGTCTTTTGTGGTACCAGGGATTAAACCCAGGAGCATTCTACCTCCAAGATATACCTCAGTCCTATTTATTTTATTTTATTTTTTTATTTTTGAAACAGGGTCTCACTAAATTGCAGAATGCCTCACTAAGTAGCTGAGGCTGGCCGGGAACCTATGATCCTCCTGTCTTATACTCCCAAACACTGGGACTACAAGCATGCACCATCCCTCCCAGCTTGTTTTGTGTTTTGTTTCATTTTGTTTTTAACTAAATATGTGTATGTGAGGAAAAGAGCCTGGAAGATGGGACTCAGGAGCTAAAATTAGGTGCATCTATAATATATAGTCATGAGTACCTGAAAACAGGGATGTTTCTTCTTCATTTTGAAGCAATTTAGCATAACAACTCAGATTTGGCTTCAATATGATTTACTTAATGCTTATATAGAAAGCATATCATCTATCAATTGGTTTTACCTGTGTCTCGTGAATTAGCATATAAAGAAGAATAACAGCTGCATGAGTCTGAGGTCATGATAAATTCTTGACATTTAAAAATATAGTCCAGCCGGGCGTGGTGGCGCACGCTTGTAATCCCCGCGCTTGGGAGGCGGAGACAGGAGGATCGCGCAGGTTCGAAGCCAGCCGTGCTGGCGTAAGAGACCCTGTTTCAAAAATATAAAATAGGTCTGGGAGTGTAGCCCGGAGGAAGAAGGGCTTCCAGGAACCCCAGTACCACCAAAAAAAAAATATTATATATATATATATATATATATATATATATATATATATATATATATATAGTCCATTCAGGAGGCTGAGACATGGAGGATCGCGGTTCGCGGACAGCCCCAGCTTCTTAGTGAGGCCCTCTGTAACTCAGTGAGACCTGGTTTCAAAATAAAGAATAAAAAATAGGGTAGGGGGTGTAACTCGGAGGTCAAATGCCCCTGGGTTCCATCCCCAGACCCGCAAAAAAAAAAAAAAAAGAATATATATATATATATATATATATATATATATATATATATAGTCATGTGGTCCATGCCCATAATCTCAGTACTTGGGAAGATGAGACAGGAGGATCACAGGTTCAAGGTCAGCCTCTGCGAAACCCTTTTTTGAAATAAAAAATTTTAAAAGGGTGGTTAGCTCCATGGTAGAATGCCCCTGGGTTCAATCCCCAGTACAGCAAACAGTAAGTAAGTAAGTAAGTAAGTAAGTAAGTAAGTAAGTAAGTAAGTAAAGCAGGTGGCATAGTTTTACTTTAAAGGTTAGCAGCTTCAAGAAACAGAAAGAGCCTGTTTTAGTTTGAAATCAAAGGCAAGAGTAAACCAACATTTCAGCCCCAAGGCTGTGAGGCAGGAGGTATTCTTTTCATTAGGGAGATGATCAGCATTTTTTGTTTGTTCTATTCAAGTCTTCAATTTATTGGATGAGGCTTACCCACCTTAGGGGAGACAATCTGTTTTATTCTATCAATGTAAATGTTAAATTCATCCTAAAACACTCTCACAAAAATATCCAGAAAAATGTTTGGCCAGATAGATATCTGGAACTCTGAAGCTAGTCAAGTTGATAACTAAAGTTAACCACCACAACTCTACCCCTAATCAATGTAGTAGACTTAAGCATCTTCTTAAACTATAATGATTCTGAAGATGCAGAAAATAATTAGTCATAATTAGGTCATAGTTCTGTCTAATATAATCCAACTACTCTATATGGATAGAAATGCACAAAACCCTTTTCTAGAGGAGGAGGTAAAATGCTTCACTAACATTTGCTCTTCCCTGCCTACACCTCATTAAAACATAAATCACATCAAATTGCATGATTTAAAATTAACAATTATTAAATACTATGAAACAGTACCAATTAATCTTATGACACATGATAAAGGAATAAGGGAAGAAGACAAATATATCACATACAGTACAACATGATCATGTGACCAGTTACAGAAACAAATATTTCTCAATGGTCATGAGTACTTCTTTCTAAATTTTTATGAATATATTGATAACAAAATAAAATAAATGTACACATGAAAATTATAGTTCTCCTTTATTTAACTGCTTATATAGTTCTATCTAGAATTTATAACTATCTCTTTTCACTGAGTTATGTATGCTTTTTCTATCATCTATCTATCATCTATATCTATCTATCTATCTATCTATCTATCTATCTATCTATCTATCATGTATCTGTGTGCATCATAGTCTCACATTACAATGCAGTGATAGGAACATAGATGCACACAGCATTTAGTGAGTTTTATTCTAGTTCCCCCTGACACATACTCCAGCCTTTCTCCATACATGACATTGGGATTGGCAGTGGTGTTTACACACATTTAAATAAGGTCAATGGAAATATTTTCTTCATTAATCCTCTCTCTCTCTCACCCACTACTCTCAGCTAAACCTCTCCATCTCTATAGCTTTACTGGTATTTCACCTCCACCATCTAAATTTCCTGTTGTATCTTGAATAATCCCTGGTTTCTGCCTATGAGAGAGAGCATATGACCCTTCAGCTTATGTGACTGGCTCATCTCGTGTAACATTTGATCCAGCAGACACTTCCAATAGCGAGGTGATACGCACATTCATTTCTGAAGTCCATGAGACATCAGAAGTTTTTCTTAGGGTGGATATAGTTTTTTATTAACCTTATTAGTACACATGTTAATGCTAAGAGACCTTGTAAGGGGTCTGTCTCTCCTATATGTTCCCAGACACACTTTTTCTTACTTCCACCATGAGAAAGTAGTCCAAGCTAATGGAGAGGATCTATTCCCAGTCAGCAAAGATGCTCCTTTCTTTGCCTGTTGAGTTAGACACTTTGGAATTGGAACCATAGTTGTATTTTCTGGTGGATGCATTCCTCCCTCTGGAGCTATGGCCACTTGGCCTCCAGAGCTTAATGTATGGAAACAAAAAGCCAAAAATGTTCTCAAGAGTCATAAGGGTATATATTATGGTTTCTCCTGCTATTTGTATGCCTCGATTCCTGTGATTTCTGGCTATAGAAGAACCCTTACCATATTTTGGAAACTGATTCAGAGATATGCAATCTTCTGAGAAACATTCTCCCAGCCTGCATGGTGTTGACATCTACTGGTATTGTCAGCGAATCATACAAAGGTAATTTTGCCTTTCTGCCTGGCCAGCTGATTCAGGGTTGCAGGGACCAAGGTAAGATTAGGGAATCCATTAGCATGGCTGATGAACACACTTCTTGTTGCTATTAAGTATGCTCCTTAACCATGCTGTGTAGAGTAATGAAATAGTGGTATATCATTCTTTAAGTCCATTAGAGGCAGGTTTTTTAGAAACTTACATATAGGGAAGGAGATCCATATTCTGAATAAGTTATTCCATTAAGAACAAATGATGTTTTTTCATGATGGAAGCAATACAATGCAATCAATCTGTCACCAGAAGTTTGATGATCACCCAAGAGATATCATAAACTTGTTATTGGTCTCTGCTGCTGGCAAATTGTGTGCCAAATATCACAGATTTATAAGTTTTGTGCATTTGTCTATTAAATCACTTTGAATATAAATATTGGAATTACTAACCAAAAATACTCTAACATTGTCTCTTACATCTTCCCATGCATTTACCTTTATCAGGGATATTTATGTTTTCATATGGCTTCAAATTAACCTCTAGTGTCCTTTTATTTCCACCTAAAGTACTCCCTTTAGTGTTTCTTATAGGACAACTCTAGTAATAATATATTCCCTCAGCTTTTCTTGATCTGGGAAACATATTAATTTATCTTTCAGTTTTGGAGGATGTTTTTTCTAGATACGGAGTTTGTGATTGGTTTTATTTTCCTCAAAGCAATTTAAATATGTCATCACACAGCTTTCTAGGCCACTGTGGTTTCTAATGGGAAATAGCTATTCTTTTTATTGAGGAGCCCTTAGGTGTGGTGAGTTAAGATGCTTTGTTGTTGTTGTTGTTGTTGTTGTTGTTGTTGTTGTTGTTTTCTGGGAATTGAACCGAGAGACATTATATCTCTGAGCTACACCCCTGCCCTTTTGATTTTGAAACAGGATTTCACTAAGTTTCTGGGGCTGGCCCTGAACCTGCAATCCTTATGTCTCTGCCTCCTAAGTACTGGGTTAACAGGTATGCACCAACATGCTTAATTAAGACTTTCTTGATGCCTTCACCATTATTGCATGCCTCTGATATTTCATGACTGGGTTATACTTATTGTGGTTGGGTTTTCTTGAGGTCATCCTACCAAAAACTTATTAAACGTTTTGAATTTGTAGATTCATGTGTTGTATAGATTTTGTACATTATTTCATCACATATTCTATCTTCCTCTTTATCATCTGGTATTCGCACAGTGTTTATGTTGATCTACTTTGTGGTGTCCAAAAGAACTTGTTTTGTGATCAGCTTTCTTTATTTTATTTCTGTTACTCAGATCAATAATTTTTATTGTTTTATTTTGTGTTGATTCTGTTTCTGGCCTGTTAAAATCTATTATTGAAGTAAGGACTTTTTGTCCTTGAAGATTTTATTTTTTCTTTTTAATTTTCAGGTTCCGAATTTGTGTTTATTTTCTTATGTAAATTTTACTTGACTATTGATATTGTTATTTGATTTCTACATCATTTTCCTTAGATTCTTCTGTATTTTTGTCAGCTTTTTGAGGACATATAAGTGTTTAAGAGTTTTTCTAGTAAGTCCTATGTTTAAGATTCCTCACCAATGATTTTTCTTAATTTATTTTGTTTCTTTTAACATGCCATACTTTTTTTGGTAATTGTGTATCCTTTGTAATTAGATTATTCTTATTGATTTTAAATATTTACATATATAACTCTCAAAATCAGATTCCCTTTACTTCTATTTTTTTAATGTGGTAGTTTTTGTCATTTTCTTAAATTATTATTGAAAACTATATCAACTAGGTGTGATGGTTCATACACATTTGTAATATCAGTACTTGGGAGGGTGTGACAGGAAGATTGCAGGTTTGAGGATGCACTCAGCAAGTAGTGAGATTCATCAATATAAAAACATTCTGTTTCAAAATAAAAATAAAATAGGGCTGGAATAAATATTGGAAGTAGAATGTCTCTGTGTTCATTCCTTAGTATTATACACATGAAAAAATAAATAAATAAATAAATAAAAATAAGGCTATATCATCCACCACTTAGTGACCTTTCAACAATATTTTTGTAAAAAATAATTTCTTGTCAGGTATGGTCATAGAAGTTTCTATTCCTTTTGTTCATGTCCAGCTAATATTTTGACATAAATATCCTCAATATCCAGAAATGTTAAAAATAAAGAAAAATACATAGACAATAAAAGAAACAGCTTGCCAAGACTTTTTTGATTGACTCTATGATGGGACATTCTCATACTTAGTCAGACATCTATTTAGTCTAGGGGTCAATTTAGTGTAAAATGTTAGTACTCTCTCAGATCTTTTCTGGGCATGCAAGGTCTCCCATGTATTCACAGGCTTTCTAAATTCTTCCAAATTGATGAGAGTTACTGAACATTCTAATTTTCCCAAAGAATCATCTCTAGGCTTTTCTATCAGGTGTTACACTGCCAATTGTATGCCTCTATTATAATTTTGCCCCAGGTACCTATCAGTTTAACTTGAAGTTCTTAAGTGGCCAACCCCTATTTTTGTTTAAATTTCAAGTTGGGCAAAACAAAAAATGGATGCTTTATTAGAAGTCATTCTGTAGCCCTCATTTTCTTTACCCAATTCTCATTTTTGTTCATGGTCTTGGGTTTTTGACTATTACATCCACATGTTTCACAAACACTTGACTAGAGACAGGGATGGGAGGATTATACAAATATTTTGCCTTGAATTGAGAGAAATATTGATCTTATCAGTTTTTTCTATAACCATTTTGAACTTCACTCTTTTCCTTGGCAGTACAAAATATTCTAACAATCCATATTTAGAATAAGTATTATTGGAAAATATTATTCTTTAATAACATGGCCAGTAATGTTGAGGAGTGCATACCTTTATCCTATCTTGAAGATTTGTAAGTGATTAACTTATTATAAACTGCAAGAATTCCTGTAGTAAAAAAAAATTGCTAAAGTTAGTGTTTATATATCTTTTACTTATAAAAACTTCTATTGTCTCTCTCAAACCTCAAAAAAAAAAATCTACTTAAAACTTCCTGGAACAAAACATGGAGAATTCAGTAATTATTTCATCCCCAAAGTCTTATGCAGAGGTTCAAAGGAAGGATTTAAGATGATAATCTTCTAGAGAAAGTCAGATCCTATTCAGCAGAAATAAGTATTAATAACCTAAGTACCCTACTTCTTCACTGCTTGTCTATCTCTTTCTCTAACATAGGTTTTATTCTCTAGCCAAGTTGGAAGTTTTATCACAGTTACTCTACATCAATTCTGACATCTGGTGGTTGCATACTCTAAGTAGTAGATTTAACCTAGCTAATTTCCCAATGGGATTTGTTGGGCATGAATATGGACTGGAGATAAATTGAGATCACTTAGAGCTTGGCTTTGCCATATGCATTCTCTTCTTGGCCTCTGCATCTAAATTCAGTGACCATAGAAGCAGAGGAGCCATTCTTTATATTTTTCATTCTCACCTGGTGGTTCACGTTGTGATCTCACCCTTGTCACCCATGGGATGAATTATCCAAACTAACTAATTTCACAGCCAGTAAATTACAGACATAGCCATCGAATCTCCATCTCATTAGGGAAGGTTAATTTAAGTAGACAATCAACAAAAACACCGTGGGGGGGATTTCAGTTTGTATGGGAGATTTCTCTAAATCTAGGGTGCACAGTATATTCACAAACTCAACATCTGCCATAATCAGAAATAAAATACTGAGAAAAAATAAAGAAAAGTAAATTGACTCATTGCAATGTCCTCTGATGAATGGTGAATTTCCAATTAGCATTTTAATTACTCAAGCCAGACACTCAGCTGCCTTCTAGATAACAAAAAAACTCAACAGCAGCTTTCATATTAGTTCTGAGAAGGGAACTTGGCCCCTGATTTTGAAGCATGGTCCCTCATGTTTTGTCTCTATTTCTTCACATAAGCTACTTGATCAAGTGTTTTGTGAAAGCTTTCACCATTAAATTGAGTTGCTTACAGCACTATTTTGCATATTCATTCTTGCAAATACAGTCTTTTCTCTTCTGTACTATATATTCAGTTTGTTATTGATCAATATTCTAGAAACTTTTGGGCCCATAATTAATGATGTAAAACAATAGCCATGTTGGGTGAAGTGGAATTGAATAGCTTTTGATCAGCCTCTGTGGAAGAATCAATATTGTTTTCAGGGTTTTGTCTTAACTTTAGAATATGTACTTTTCAATGTGTACAAACAAATACTTCTTTTAAACAAATGTTTCCATTCATTTTACTGCCTTGGCATGTCTGAAGAATTTACAACTGTTATATTTTATTCATTTTTATGAAGGTTCATGAAACAAGGATTCCATGGACATTCAGAGTATTAACTCCAGTTCTATACTACTCTCAACCATCTGTTCATTCCTTTAAAACATTCTGCGTTACACTACATTAGAAGAAGAAAAGTGTTCAGATCTCTGGATTGGAAAATACCACTGTATTTTTTGCCAGCCATGCTACAAATAAAGAACTATGTTCAGTTCAAAAAGTTATCTAAGCATTTCTGAAGGAAAGTATTCACTTTGGTAAAGATTTAGAAATTCTGACTTATGAGGAAGATGGATAGAACCAGGTATTTAGCTTTGGAAAGAATTGACTGAGGAATAAAAAATAGCTATAATACCTGTGTTTAATAATATTGACATAGATTTTAGGAGGTGAAAGTTACAAAACTCAGAAATTTGGCTAAAATTCTTCACCTCTAATAGTAACATCTTTGAATGACAAAATTCAGCAAACCTGGCCTGCTTATCAGCCACATAAGTTATGTGGAGTACTTGTAAACTGGCCTGGAGATTGGAATACACAATTTCTGACATTTTTGGATAATATTGAGATAATTTAATTATGCTGCAATTAAAAATGATGATGCAAATCTGTATTTATTGACATGGAAAGTTGCCCATAACATATTGCTGAGTGAAAAATAAAACAGGGTTTAGAGCAGTATGTTCAGTATTACCCCATTTATATAAAATTGTGTACATATTTCAGTATATGCCCATAAAGAAATATTTAATAATGCTTTCCCAAACAATAATTATCTTCTGATGTTGCATTTCATATGAGTTATTTTTTCTCTTTATTTTGAAATAGTTTGAATATTTATTCTAAACGTATAGTAATTGTTTTCAAAGCCAAACTTATTTTAAAATAAAAAACACACATTAGATGCATATAACTTTTTATAAAATTTCTGGATTAGAACAAGCTGTTAGTGACTTTTGTGGATTTTGAATTAAGGTAACCTGAGTGCCCATCCACTTACCCATTATATGGGTTTGGGAAAGTAATTTTGCCTCTTAGAGCTTTAGTTTTCTTAATTGTAAAATTGAGGGATAACCACTCACCTTATGGTGAGGATTGACAAATGTGCACTATTAATAAATCACAATTAGTCCAACTACATTTTAATATTCACATGTCATCAAATTCTTGGCATTTGATAAGTGTTCATTGCTTCTTAAAGTGTTCATATTCATTTTGTCACAATTATGCTTTATTTCTGATTCATTTGGAAGTATCTATCAAGCCTCTATGTGGTGTATGGTGCTAACAGTAATAAAGAAATCTGTTTTTGAATTTACAAATTTTTTCCAAATTCTAGAATCCTTCTTTAACATATCCTTAAAAAATGGGGAGGTAGAGAAGAGTCAGATGCATTATTATATCCTTTTAATTTTCTACTAGCCTCATACTGAGGTCTCTGTCACTTGCAGAGGTGTATGTGTTTGTGTGAGAGGGAGAGGGAGAGGGAGAGGGAGAGGGAGAGGGAGAGGGAGAGGGAGAGGGAGAGGGAGAGGGAGAGAGAAGAGAGAGAGAGAGAGAGAGAGAGAGAGAGAGAGAGAGAGAGAGAGAGAGAGGAAGAAAAAGAAGGAGGAGGAGGAGGAAGAGGAGAGAGAGAGAGGGAGAGAGAATAGGGGAGAGAGAGAGAGAGAGAGAGAGAGAGAGAGAGAGAGAGAGAGAGAGAGAGAGAGAGAGAGAAGAAGAAGAAGAAGAAGAAGAAGAAGAAGAAGAAGAAGAAGAAGAAGAAGAGGAGAAGAAGAAGAGGAGGAGGAGGAGGGGAGGAGAGGGAGAGAGCAGAGCATTAGCCAAGATGAAGTGACTTCCTCAAGATATAAATTGCAACTGGAGAAATATAGAACTATGAACAAACTATGGAACTTATCAGGTATTTTACATCAAATCTCTGGCAGAGTCATTCTCTTAATGTACCTTTTTTAATTTGATGCCATTTATTCCATTGTGCTTTTCCAAATCTTATAATGACATCAGCTGATGATAAAAATTTTGTACAACTTATCCATAGCCAGCAAAAGGAGCCCTTTGCTTTACTCTTTAATAGGATCATGGCACAGTAGGTTTATTATACCATAAACAAGAGCAGAAAAGCTAATATTCTTTACATATTAGTCATAAGAAACATACACACACAAACATATGCACACAAACACAAACACACAGGCAGAAGGTGTTTATAGGGTAGTTCCCTGTAGCCCATTTGTTGCTTCAGTAACTAGGTTTTGAAATACCAGCAGTATTTACTGTCAGATGCAACCCTAGGATAGATTAGCAAATTGCAGTGTTCCTGAGAAGAGACTGCCCCAGGATACAGAGTGGGTTCTCACAACACACAGGACCAGATTTCAGAGGGTACCACCCAATGGTGCACAGGACATATCTCCAGATGGATGAGGTGCAGGCCAGGAAAGAAGGATCAGTGCCATTTACTTTGCCTGCTCTGACATTTTCTAATTCATGGAAAAGACCAATATCCCCTTCAAGAAGCTCTTTAAGTCCAGATGCAATCATTTTAGAGTGACTACTTGTCAGAGACTGGCATCATCAAGTCTCAAGATTTTTTTTTCTGCCTAGCCTTAAGGTATCAGAAAAGCTTTTGTTGCATAGTCTCAAGTACACTATGTGGATTTTGAGGGGTTCTTTTATTCATACATCAGTATGTCATTATTCTGAGTTCGTATGCCTGGCAGTGAATTGGTCCTGGAAATCTAGAAACAAATAAGTCAAATTCCCTTCTTGAGGAAGCACCTATGCTTGTAAAAAGTGGCAGGTATCACATCAATGTGTGATATGACAATTACAACTATTGCTTTCCTGGTGTGAAAAAAGACAAAATTCCACAGAAAGAAAATAGGAAGTGAAAAAAAAAACTATGGCATGAAATTTAAGATGCCACAGAGTTAATTGAAGTGATTATGATAGAAAAAATAACCAAGAAACTCCCTAGAATAAATATGTAAAGTAATACAAGTGACTTCTCATACCAATTATTTTGTGTTCTCAAAAATATGCCATAACAGATGGACAGACTTGAATGGAAATCACGTTTTCACAAAGACAAGTGGTGGAGTAAAGGACTACTTTGTTCAAATCAGTCCTTTGAGACCCTGAATGAATTTTTAAACCTCTGTAATTCTAAGTATTTTTCACCTATAAAATGGTGCAGTAACATTGCTATCTAAGAAATATTATGACAATGAAAGGAGATAACATGTCTGTACATCTAGTATAATTTCAGACTAAAGAAGACATACATCATTATCCACTGAATTTGAATATGTTTAAAATGTATATTTTTTTGTGCACTATAGTTTCACATCATAATGAAGCTCGTAATGATAGGGACATACATGTACATAGCACTTGGTGAGCTCCTTCCTGACTCCCTCCCTTATCCCATATATGTACATAATGCCAATGAAAGTTATTGCTTCATTAATTCTGTCTTTCCCACCACCATCTTCCCCTAAACACCCTCCATTGCTTCACTGGAGTTTCTCCTCCAGCTTCTTCATAAGAGAAGAAATATATGACTCTTCACTCTCTGACTGGCTAATCTCACTTAACAAAATATTTCCAGGTCTATCCATTTTCTCTGCAAATGACATAATTTTGTTCTCTATAGCTGAGTAAAATTACATTGTGTGTATATTCCATAATTTTGTAGTCCATTCATCTGTGGATAGACACCTGCGTTGGGTCCATAATTTGACTATTATGAATTGTGATGCAATATATATTATATAACAATGTATATACTTTCATCTCTAAAAATTATAATTTTAGTTTCCATTAGAAGATACTCAGGAGTGGTACAACTGGATCATACAGTTCCTCCATTCCCACTTTTCTGAGAAATTTCCAC
Organism: Muscardinus avellanarius; assembly: GCF_963383645.1. NCBI lineage: Eukaryota > Metazoa > Chordata > Mammalia > Rodentia > Gliridae > Muscardinus > Muscardinus avellanarius. Next base: position 17,182,123 of record NC_137799.1, read on the forward strand.
ACTTATCCCTATAACAGTTGTATCAATTTGCAATCTGACCTTAGACTTCTGTTATTTCTTCAACTTCAGCTCTCATCAAGTCCTCTTTTTAGTCCTTTTTGACAATGGTCATAAAAATAAATAGAATCAATGATGTAACCATTTAGAATTATCTATGTAGTTAAACACTAACACAAAGATCATGTATGTCTAAAGAAAAAAAAGATACCAGACAAGAAACACTGAGCATTTTGACACCTACTGTAAATCAAGACCTTTACCTACATCATCTTATTAAATCTTTCAGACTATGTGCAATAGGTGCCACTAATTTCATCCTTTTATTTATTAAAATGAAAAACTCAATTTTTTTCCTTGACTCATATCTCACTCTCACTTCCTCCAACTCACATCAAAGATATCAGCATGTTCTTTTGACATTGTCTGCAATACTGTCCCATCCTCTTCTCACCACCTACACTCCGGTCAACATAACCCAAACCACTACCTTTTATTTTTTACATAATAACTGATCTCTATTCTTCATGATTATCTTGATTCACTCTATTTGTCATAGAAGAGCTGGCATGATTCTGTTAAGATATAAATCATATCATGTCATTTTTATACTCATATCTCACAGATTAAAAACTATAATGTTTACCATAACCTCCAGTAAGCTATAAAATTATGTATCTCTTACTTACTTTTATTTCCTCGGGTTCTATCGCCCATCCTATCAGTCTCCCAGCTGCATTTACATTGATGCTTTTGCTCTTCCTCAAAGAGAAACATTTTTTTCTAAAAAGAAAAAAAAATCCACTACTAACAGTATATTTAATGGTGAGAACCCCAAAGCTTTCTTGCTAAAATAGAAACAAAGCAATAATGTCCCTTACCACATTTCCTTTAGTCATTGTGCTGAACATCTTAGCTATATGAACCCCACCAGAAGGGTGGGAAAAGGTATGTTCCCAGTGGGATGAGATCTGGAGGGTGGTGGAGGTACTTGAGCTGTGTCATCCCGGATCTGATGCAAGAGATTCATCAGCTTAAGATACAGGAAGAAGATTTTGACCAGTGTGTGATCAGTGTTAAAAGAGTCCTCTACATCCCGAATGAGTCTTTCCTGAGTCTTTGCTTCAGTAGTATGGTAAGTTCCCTTCTATCCTCTTAACAACTGATAAGGCAGCAGAGGTGAGAGGAGGACCCTTCTCACTCCCTGCACCTAAACCTTTGGCCTCAGGGTATCAAAATGGCTGTGAGTGGCCCTGGTCTTTCCAGGTGTCTCAGGAGCCATAGGTTGCACTCCTGGATCCATGGGGCCCAGAACAGAAGGGTCAGTTACAATTAGACCCTTGGATAGTTACCTGGTTATGGCCAGTACAGGTCATTTTTTCCACAGGCAGAAGGCACAATATAATCTTAAGAATATGGCATATTCCATTTTATACTTTGGAGAATGGTTCTAACCCCTTACTTCCTACCCAGGAGGCTATTGTTTGGTACTTTTCTGGCCACTTATTTTGCCAGACAAGCATGTCACCTGTATCCTCCCAGAAGTAAAGAACTTATAATCTCTCTCTTCCATGTCCTACTGCCCAGGTTAATAGCAAGGAATAGCTTGATTTCCTGGGAACATACCATTGCAAGACTACACAACACCTCTCATTGCTGGGTCTGAACCAAGTTATCATTATAGGCTGCCGAAAGTGTTCTATGGTGAATCACTCCCACTGATGCTGACAACTGGACTACCTTATGAATCTGGGACCACAGCAACTCAATATGGGATTAATAATGACACAATATATTAGAGGATTTGTTCTGAGACCATAGTAGCAATCTCCCCTTCTTGGGATATGCTGTGGAAAATGTGTGAGGCTGGTCAACAGGGAAACACATAGAACTTATAAGCATAACACTTTTTTTTATAGAACAGATGAACCAGTCAGAGACCAATCAAAATACTAGATGGTTACTCCAAGAAATATAACAGAATGTTGCTTGGTTACTGGACACGAACCAATGGTCAAATGGGTGAAATCTAATAGGGACAAAGCCAAATAAAATTTCTTCCCAAATAGCTATCTCTGGGTTTGCAGACATTATGACTTGCCATACCTCCTTGCCCATTGTTCAGAAGTGGTACCTGGGGAAGGTCTTACATAAAGGGCCTAATACTTGCAACTCTTCCCCATAATTCTAATAATTGGGACCCTATATATCACCACTGGCACTGTGTGCAGCCGGCCACATAATGATTTTATCCTTTATCCTTGTTCATTCCAGGGAATAATATTATAGATGGAGAGCTAGAAGTGGAAGCCTTAGCCCAACATGTTGCAGAGGCTTTAAATACAACCCATCAGGCTCTTTCCCCTTGAATGAATAAAAACACCCAGATGCTAAGGATAGTTTTGCAGAATAGAATGACATTTGATTTGCTCACTGCTGCTCAGGGTGGAACATGTATGTGCTCTTCTTTATATAGAATGCGGTGTATGTCTACATTCCAGATGACCAGCATCAAGTACAGTACACTTTATTGGAGATGAATTCAAGCCTTACAAGAGGATCCCCTTACAATCTGGTAGACCTCACTGAGCTCCTCCTGGAGATGATATTGACTATCTTTGCCTGTGTGGCTGGAGGACTAATAGTCATCTGTTGTGTCCTCTATTGCAGTTGTCATCTTTCAACCCAATGTAATGCTTTCTGGGTCAAATCAAGCACTACCATCCTATAAGAGGTGGAGTGTGGGGCCCAGAGGAAGTACAGGCTGGAGGTGAGGACATGATCCTGCACAGCCATAGTTGACTCTGCTTATCCCATGCAGCCACATATGAGTCTTTAATTATTTAAGGATATCTAGATAGGTCACCCCACACCACAGATGTGTATATTGTTATGTAAGCATGACTAGGTCATATACAGCATTATGCTGACATGGCTTCCTTCATTTTAACTGGAATCCTATATAAGAAATAAGTCTGTAAAATAAAGCTGATGTTGTTCTCCTCCAGATGGCAACTCCATGTGCTTTCTTCTAACTGAGGATCCCACTGCTAAAACCTCCCCTGTAACTACAGCTGGCTTATGATAGGGCGCTGACACATAGCATTGCCCCACATTAAACATTTAGGTAAAAATTTAACAAAATATGTACCAGAAATATATGAGAAAAACTATAAAATTTTGATGAGAGACATAAAAAAAGAACTAAATGTATGGAGCAATTGTGTATGGTAGTGAGATATTCAATATTATGATATCAATCTTCCCAATTTATCTATATGTTTAACACTACCCCCATTAAAATTCTAACAAGTTTGTGTATCTTGACAAGTCAATTTTAAAGGGTACTGGGAAGACAAAAACAACATCTATAACAACAACAATAACAAAACAAACAAAACCCAGAATTGGGTGATATGTGCATGTATATCTCCACAAGATTTTTATCTTATTGAGATGTATGACTACAATGTACCAATAAAAATTTATTAAAAAAAAAAGATGTTTGAAAAAGAGTAACTCCATACAAAAGAATAAAATTGGGCCATTTTTCTTATCCAGTAAACAAAGATTTCCTGAAAATGGGTTTAAGCTTTAAATGTAAAGTCTAAAAATAAGACTTTTAGAAGAAAACTCAGGGAAAATCTGACATCTCTGCCAAGATTGTTTTTTCAATTAAAAAAGATGTGATCCTACTTGTTAAAAAAAAAAAAAACAGAACAACCAGCTCAATATTCAAGAAGAATAAATTGGAAGATAGACATTATTCTACTGCAAGACTTATTACAAAGATACAATAATCAGTAAATATATATTTCTGGTTCAATATAATAATCACAAAAGAAAAGATAATAGATCAATGAACAGATAAAGAGCCCAGAAACAGATCCATGTATTTATTAGCACCTATTAATAAAGAAGTAAAGGCAATACAATACAATTGAGAAAATATATTATTTTCAATAAATACTGCTGCAACAACTAAATATCAACATACAAAAATCCTAGATCCAGATTTACACTTGTCAAAAAAATTAACTCAAAATTGATCACAGACCTAAAATGAAAAAGTATAAAACTCTTAGAAGATCTAGGAGAAAATCTAGATGACTTTGGATATGAGAATAACCATTAAGCACAACAACAAATGCATGATTTTTGATAAAAATAATTGGTAGATAGAAATATATTAAAATGTTAAACTGTTCTGATCTTCAAATGAAAAAAAAAATGAGAAGACAAGCCACAGACAGAGAGGAAAGATTTGCGAAGGACACATCTGAGAAAAGCCTGGCATTTACAATATACAAAAACCTCCTAAGATAGGATGAGAGAATGAACACCCAATTAAAAAATGGAGAAACAACCTGAACAGACACTTCACCACAGAAGATGTACAGACGGCAAATAAGACGTTCAAAATCGAATAGTATTCAAGAATTGCCAACTAAAACAACAATGAAATACTACTACGCATATATTAAAATGGCCCAGATCCAAAACCCTATAAACACCAAATGTTCAGTATTTGAAGCAAAAAAAAAAAAAAGATCTTATTTATTTTGGGGAGGGATTGTAAAATGTTATAGCAACTTTGGAAGAAAGTTTGGCAATTTCTTTCAAAACTAAGCATATTGTTACCATATAACCCATCAATTGCATTCTTTTTCATTTTCCCATAAGAGTTGAAAATTTATATCCACTTCTACACAAAACCTGCACACAGATACAATGCTTCTAGCAGCTTTATTTGTAATTTCCCAAATCTGGGGCATCAGGATGTCCTGTGGATGAGTGTTGGATACTCAACAGTGGTATACAAAAACAATAGAGCAGTCGTCAGTAATCAGTGCTAAAAAAGGATCCACTATCTATCCAACCATGGAAAGATATAAAGGTTAAATGCATTTAACTAAGCAAAAGAAATCAACCTAAAAGAAGACTTAATACCCTTTGACCCCAAGTTTGTGACATATTCTAAAAGAAAAATGATAAAGAGTAAAAATATTCATGTTTGCCACGGGTTGGAAAATGGAAGAATGAATGTGTAGAAGAAGAAACATTTGGGGGCCAATAATTAATTCATTAGTTCTCAATTACACTTCAATGATGAATACATAAATACAGGGTATTAAATATTTATTAAAACTTATAGAGTGTACAACAACAAGTAAATGGCTTCTAATGTAAATTTGGGACTTTGTGCTACAGAGGTATGTAAATATAGATTGATTGATGGTATGAAAAGCACTACAATGGTGGAAGATGTTCACAATGACAGAGGCTTGGCATGTGAACTGACAGAAGGCAGAGGGTACATCTCTGTGCTTGTTTTCAATATGTGTGGCTCTATAATCGATCTAAAACTAAAGTTTATTAACTTGAAAATTAGTTAAGATTTAAAAAGATGCCTTTATGGAGTGAGTAGATCTACTGTATTTGTGTATGAATGACTTAAATTTATTTAAAATTATTTTTCCAAACACTTTTTAAAAACAACATATATCTATGTATGTGAAAGCAAGATTAAAAATCACAATACTGTTATATCTGATTATCTTATAATTAAAACTGAATAAATAAAGTAATTATTCTTGGCACATATTCATGTAGTTAAATCAATTTTCTTAAACATATTTTTCTAATATATTGTTTTCTTCTTCCTGTTTCTCTTGAGAAATGCTTTACTCAATATGGTCTTATTTTCTTCATAACTTGTTTACAATTTTGTTCAAAATTTTATGTTATAGTTAACATATTTAAAATTCTGTCATTATATGTAGGCACTGCTCTGCATATATTACAATTTTATTTGAGAAATGTTTCCCTATATATGTGTGATAACACTATGTAAAGGACAAATTCTGTTAAATTGAATATGTTCTTACATTTTTGATATCGAAATGCATATTTCAGCCTAAAGGTTTTCATAATGATGATCTTTTCCCTTTCATTCAGAGAATTTTATATTTACAAGTATTTTTTGAAAGGCAAAAATTATAATTATATTGTTCTCTGTCTAGTTGTTTTCAATATTTTGCTATATTTATTTGATACAAAATCAATAGTTTTCCTCATGTCTTTTTATATACAACAGTATATAACTCCTGTATCCTAAAGATAAAAATATAAAATATAAAGGTTTTCATCATTAAGTACTTTTTTAAAAATGTTGATCATGCAGACAATATTTAGAAGACTAATTTTCAAAACTGTTATAATTTTAAAATTATTCAGATTGATTTACACCATAATTCAAAATGCAAATATTCCTGAAATCTGCTTTATGATGAGTATCAGAGATATAGCGGGCATTGCCATTCTAATTCCTATGTTTTAAAAAGATTCCAAGCTGGGCTTGGTGGTGCACACTTGTAATCCCAGCATTTGGGAGGCTGAGACAGGAGGCTCTCGGTTCATGGACAGCATCAGTTACTTAGTTAGGCCCTTTGCAACTCAGTGAGACCCTGTTTCAAAATAAAGAATAAAAATAAAGCTGGGGGTGTATCTAGAATCTAGAATGCCCCGGGGTTTCATCCCTAGTCCTGCAAAATATAATAAATAAATAAATAAATAAATAAATAAATAAATAAAACAAAAACTTCCTTGATTGGCTATAATACTGGACTATAAGGACACCCAACAGCTATTTCTTTACCATAGATTTCTAATGTGAAGCAACAGTCTTTACCATGGCAGACATCACAGATATTTATGTTAATAGCATCACTATTAAGTATTACTACAAACAAAATATGTTGAATCTGAATTTACAATATAATTCTCAAAAATGTGACATTTCACTTAACAGAGTGTACTTCCAAAGGCTTTACTTTGATTTTAATATTAATCTTTATTATTATCACCCCAATCATCATCCTCATCAAAACATCATTAAAATTAACCATTTTTAAATTCCTGACATCTATATAGAACATGCTTCATGGTACTATAAAGAACTTTCATAGTAATGAAACAAGCCTATTAGCTGCTATCACTTTATATTTTGTATCTGCAGGGGAAAAGTTCAAATAAAAATTAGAGAAAATAGAATATTCATTCTATCTCAATGAAAAGTCATGCATTCCAAATGTATTTAGACTTTTTTTTCTGTGGTAGTCTTTTAGGTTAAACAGTTGTTTGGGGAAAAAATATCTGTATACATTAACCGCTAACTCGAAGCAAATCGTGTTCATTTACATGTTGTGGATCCTGTTTTTCATGCTCAATACTATCATTTTGTTCTTCTTGGATGTTAAATGTTTATAAATATTTTTTTCAAGATGACATTCATCATCAACTTTCTTTGGTTACTAAAATTCAGTAGTCATTCTAAATTAAACATTCACTTCTTAAAAGCTGATTGCTTTAAGAAATATTTACTAAAAAAAGATGCCAACAAATAATTCTTGATATTAATTTCTTGAAAAATAATCACATAGTGTACATCTCCAGATGAACATATGACTGGTTCACTCTTTCCTGGCTATATTCTGTATACATGTGATCTGTAATTTCTCAGATTGCCCACTAACTCGATGCAATTTGTCGGCCACTTTTCAGGGTTCAATGCAGGTGGACAGTTCACCAAATGGCCAGTAGAGCAGTGGTGGTCCATCTACTGTAATCTAACTGCAATCTGAGAGCATTGGTTCAAGTCCTTAAAGAGAGGTGCTATAGTATAACACCTAGAAATCAACTTGAAAAGAGAAGTAAATCATTACTGGTCATTCCTTAAATGTAGGCATTGCTATACCATTTGTTCATGCATCTCATATTCTCTTAAATAAGACCATGACAGACACTACATACATACAGAGTTATCCCAAACTCATTCTGGTTTGTTTTAAAGTAAAAATTACTAAGAATACTTTGTTAAAAAGAAAAATAATAGCTGACTTTTTGGTACACATCTGTAATTTCAGTACTGGGGTGGCTGAGACAGTCAGATTGCAGATTCAAGGCCAGCCTCTGTGATTTAGTGAGATTGTTTTAAAATTTAAAAAAAAAATAGAAGGCTCTTGATTGGAAGAATTCCCATGGGTACAATCCCCAGTATTGCTCTAATAATGATAATTAATAATAATGAAATTCAGAGCAATTTCTAAGCTTGATGGGAAACCAAGAAATAGGCATAAACCAAGGCTATCTTACATAAATAGAGACTTATAGATATTTTAGGTAGATTTCCTTGGAGAATAAGCACAAAGATGAGAGATACAGCATGCCATAAAAAAGAATAAAAAGCCTTTCATAAGGAGTCTCTTTGTCTTAGTTAATTCAAGCTTCTATAACAGAAGCTGTAAACCAGCTAGCTTATAAATAGCATTTATTTCTCACAGTTCTAGATGCTAAGAAGTTTAGCAGTAAGATACAGGCAGATCTGGCATCTGGAGAGCAGACATTCCCTAACTCATAGATAGTATTTCTTGATATGGCCCCACATAGCTGGAGGGCCAAGCAGCTCTCTGCTGAAGCCTTTTTGTTTTAGTTTTTATAAGGGCAAGGTTCCTACTCTTGAGGTTTCTGTTTGCCCTCTCAAAGGTCTCTCCTCTAATTAGACCACTTTTGGGATTTGACCACGTTTCCACACGAATTTTGGAGGGATACAAAAACTTGGACCACAACATCTGCTAAGGAGGTTCATTCTTGAAAGATAATGAGTGCCCAAATTAGACTGCCTTTAATGAAAAACAACAGGCATGAAGTTAATGATAATTAAGATGAGTTTGGCAGTACATTGTGCTGGGATATAGAAATACCTATAACTTAGTATTTTCTCTCTATGCATACATATTCTTTGTCAGGACTATTTCTTGGGACATTCTACTTGCTTTGATAATGTGGCCTTGATGTAAATGTCACAAGCAAAGATGTCTAAGGTGTGTGCAGAGTGAGCTTGCCCTCCTGTTGTTCTAAGGAGAGCTGTGACTACTGGGGTGACTGCCTCTGCTACCCTGCAGGATGATGGACAACATGTGGCCAATTGGTCCCTGTCACTTCAGTGTCTTCAAGCCAAGTGCTATTCATAGGAAAGAGGACTTCACTGTGCTGTCCAGGGCAGGAGAGACACTGACATACCCATAGAAGCATAAAGAGAATGCACATTTTTCTTTGTTTGTTTTAAAATGGTTAGTTTTGTGGTGGTATTTATGTAGTGATCAGTGATAGATAAACATGTGCTAGATATAAAAAATGAATAGTGCAAAAGTATATAAAGCAAATTCCATATCTTCCCTCCTGCCCACTACTGTTTCCTCACCATGCCACCAGCTTCTCTCTGTCCTCCACACCCACATTTAATACGACATATATCTTCCTTCACCTTTCTTCTTTAAAGATATGCTTTTAGAAAGGCATGTGGAATTTTGATTCACCCACAGAATACTACTACACATACTAGTCTCCAAATTGGTGTTTCTATTTTTTTTCCATTTGGCAATATATCACAAAATGTTATAAGTAAATGGTCAATATAAATTTATGCTAGATGAGGTTTGTTTGGTAATTACCTCATCTGTATATAAAAATATATATATATATTATCATTCAGAAGAAGAAATGGCCTGGAGGAGGTAAGAAATGTACGAACACAGAGTAGCTCAGAGTGATGCTGTATCTTGTAGGAAAAAATAAAATAGAATCGGGGTTAATGCATCAATATGTTGATGTTATGATCCTGAATAACTAATTTTGTAGACCAGAATATAGATTTACATCAGAATTTAATATATAATAAGTACAACATTTTGCTTCATGGATAAAGTGATGGTTAGTTAATAAAACAAATGTTTCTCCACATAAAATAAAAAATAGATCCTCATCTCATCCCCAAATTATTTGGTATAAATAAATTTGTGTGAAGTTTTTCTTTTACTTTGTCTATTTATTTACTTTTCCACCCATCTCATCTCTTCTCACAAGATAATGTACCTTACAATCTGGCAGATAAAATTCCAGGCATATATATATATAATCTGTTTGTCTATTTGTATACAAAACTAGATGGAGATTTGGCTAAGTTTTCTTTTCTTTTCTTTTATACAATATTTTTATTGCATGTTATATTTTACTTCTCATGTTTCAAAACAATAATACTTTATGAAATTCTCCTTGGCAAGTAGTATAGTTCTAATCCATTATTTTTAATAGCTATACAATAGTCCCTTGGTATACATGCACTGTAATTTATATATTTCATAATTTCTCCTTTTTCTTTGTCACTTTATTCCCACTTTCCACCACCTTGAATAATGTAGCAATAAACATCTGTGTCCATAGACCTCTGCATCTTGGGTCTTTATTTCTATAAAATAGGTCCCATGTAAGAAATGTAAGGTCAAGGATTAAGGATATTTTTAATTTTAGAAGCTGTTACTATATTGTTTTAACAAAAAAAAATGTAACTACTTTTGTGTCCATCTGCACGGGTGACATTCACAGACATCTAGTGGACATAAAGTTCACTAAACTTTTGTCTCTGTTCCATATGAATTTTTATTACTTCAACTGTCCCAAGTGTGTGCATCTTTTTGGTGAGTCTTATTAACCATTTGCATCGATCCTGTGAGAAGCACCTGCGTAAGTGCTATTTTTTTCTTTCTAGAATCTTATTTTTCAATTTGAAAAAGAAAGAATTCTTTTGAATAAATATTAGCCATCTGTCATCTGTGTCGCATTTTTAAAATCAATTGTTTATCTTTGTATTTAATTATGACAACTGATCACTGAATTCATTAACATTAGGAAGATTTTGGTCGAAATTAGACAATGTATCCAGTTTTTGCATATCTATCCCTATAAGATGTATGATTTTTAAATTTAAAATTTATACAAATTCATTTTGGGGATGAGATGAGGATCTAATTTTTCTTTCTTATAAACAACCATTTTTGCTAACACCATTTATTTACTAACCACCACTTTATTAGTGAAGTAAATTACTATATTTATTCTAAACTGAGTTTTCATAAAAATCTGTATTTTGGTGTACAAAATTAGTTATTCTAGATCATGAGATCAAATATATTGATGCATTAACTCTTATTTTACAGTATTTTTTTCCTACAAGACAAAACATCACTCTGAGCTACTATGTTTGTACACTTCTTAGCTCCTCCAGGCCATTTCTTCTTCTGAATGATAACTTAATTTGAGTTTGGAAATACATTTTGTACATGAAAAAATTACAAAATGGACACAAAATATAACAAAACCAGTAAGTTATTTTGTAATTCACAACAGTTTAAGAAATAGAATATTATCTTTGGTTTTTGAAGCCTCGATGTCCCCTTCCTACATGAAATTTCTGTCTAATCCCTAGAACAAGTAACTGCTATTTAATTTTTGTTTTTGTTGTTTTGGTTAATTAGTTATTTGCTTATTTTCATGGCTTTGGAAGAATTGCTAAATAGTGAAATGTGAATGAATATATTGTGTTTACCTGAAAAGAGGCAAAGTATTTTTCAAAACAAGCCACTTTATATAGCAAGGGTGGTGATGGCAATTCTCTTTACATTCTGCCATTATTCTAGTCTTTGGTGTGGTGAGACTGCTCAGATTTTGTTAGTCTCCTGAAGGTGAAAAGTTGGTCTATTCAGCTGGTACCTATTTCTGATGTGGTGAATGCCTTTTCAAATGTCATAACCCAGCCCCATGTCCTTTGTAGTAGAATGTAGGATCATGTATTTTGCTGACTTCTTCCCTTAATTTGAGATTTGTCTTCTTTGTAGTGATTTGTGAAATATGTTTTTATGGGGCTAAACTCTGTTATTTATATTTTTGCAATATATTTATATTTTAATTATATTTATATTATAATTATATTTATATTTCAGACTATATTTGTCTTTTCAATATCTTTATAGAGTCTTATGATGAAAACACATTACAGAAATTTCTAATATTAAAGTCATTTATCTGCTTATTTCTGTTTTGTTCTTTTTTGTTTTGTCTAAGAAACCCTTTTTGAAAACCAAAAGATATTATTCATTATTTTTAAAAATGTTTTTATCGATTTAACTAACATTCCCAGCACAAAAATTATCTTCCTTCTCAATTTTCCCCATTTGAAGATATATATATATATATATATATATATATATATATATATATATATTTTTTTTTTTTTTTTTTTTTTTTTTTTGGTGGCGGTACTGCAGGTGGAGCCCAGGGGCATTCTACCTCCACGCTACTCTCCCTAGCCCTATTTTTTGTTCTTTATTTTGAAATGGTCTCACTAAGTTGCAGAGGGCCTCACTAAGTATCTGAGGCTGGCTGCAACTCTGCTTTCCTCCTATCTCAGTCTCCCAAGTACTGGGATTACAAGGGTGCTGTCATCACACCTGACTCTCAGATTTAGTTTTTTAAAGACTATATTTTTTTCTAAATTGTTTGCCAGTTTTGCTGTGTAGCAGATATATGTGTGTATAAAGATATAATAGATAGATAGATAGATAGATTTTTTGTCTAGTATGTTTCTCTGATAGATATTTAAAGCTACCTGTCTGCTTCCATTGTTTAGGTTTTTGTTGTTGTTGTTCATATAAGAAAACACCTGAGAATGAATAATTTATAAAGAATGCAGGTTCATTTGGCTTATGGTTTTGGAGGATGAGGAGTCCAAGAACATGGTGCCAGCATTTGTTCAGCATTGACTGAGGGACTGGCACTGCTTCCTAACAGTGCAGAGGACATCCTATGGTGAGACAGAGCAAGTGTGCTAGGTAGGTCTCTCTTCTTATAAAGCAGTGATGTCATTATGGGGACCTCCTTCTAAATACTACTACTATATACATTTAGGGATAAAATATCCCACCAATAAAGTGTTGAGGAGTACATTCAAACCATAGTATCCAGTTAAGGAAGTTCACTTTTTTCAATGTTCAGTAGAATTCCACTATAAATTATTGCCAAGTTTTATTATGCTAAAAAATCTTTAAAAAATTACATTTAGCCAATTAACTGAACAGTGATTCACAAATCAGGCCACATTCAGAAATTTGAAAGGCTCTGAGAATGCCACTCAGCAACGTGAGTAGACAGAAGAAGAAAATGGCATCCAGTAACAGCATGATTACTAATAGCTCAGCATTTGCCTTATTTGGTGGGGAAAACATCTGTCTGTTTTGAATGTTATCACCCTGTGAGTGGCTTCAGCTCAGCTGCTGTGATTGGCTGAGACTCAGCTACAGCTACACAAATCTGCACCCCAAAAGGTCAGTTAATGTAATTTAATAAATGTGTAGAATTTATATTATTGAAACAAACTCACATTGATCATGATGATTTTTTCAATTATTTTTGAATGCAGTTTACTAACATTTTGCTTAGATATTTTGCACATTCATGATTGATCTGTGTTATTCTCTCATGGAGTCTCACAACATAATGTAGTCCACACTTGGTAAGCTTCCCTTCCTAGTTTCTTCATTTCCCCATACATTATTTTGAGCTTGGCATTGCTAATTTCACATATGTATATAATGTCAATGGAAATGTTACCTTCATTTATGCTCCCTCCCCCCTTGCTCTAAAAAGCCCCCTCCCTTACTCTACCAGGGCATTCTCTTATCTACTCTTTCTTTTTTCTTTCTTTTTTTTTTTACTTAGTTTTTATTTTTTTTTTATTGTAGTCATATGTCTTAATGGGAAAAAACAAACTTGTGTAGACATACATGCACACATCACCCACTTGGCCCTTACCCAATCCCCACTCATTTCTTCCCCATTTCTCCTTCCCATGCTTGACTTGGCGATTGACTTTGATATGTTTGTTTAAGTACATTATGTGCTTTAGAGAGTTTCCCTCTTCCCCCTTCCCATCCCTTCAGTTAGGTCGCCTTATTTGCTCCTCTATAGAATCTTCTTCTTCATCTAGTGTTCCTCCTGTTACCCATTTCTCCTTAGCTTTTCCATATTAGGAAAAACATCCAATTTCTTATTTTTTTTTGTGACTGACTAATCTAACTTAGCGTAATGTCCTCCAGTTCCATCCATTTCCCTGTAAATGATGCAATTGTGTTTTTCTTTATGACTGAATAAAATTTGATTGTGCACATATCCCACAGTTTTGTAATCCAGGCATCTGTTGATGGACATCTTTGCTGTTTCCATAATTTGGCAATGGTGGTTTAGCTATGAACATAGGTACACATGCATTAGTTTGGCAGTTTGGTTTCCTTTCTTTTGGGTAGATACCCAGAAGTAGTACTGCTGCATCTACTCTTATTGCATGGTTTTGTTGTGAGGTTACACTATCTTCAAAACAAAACAAAACAAAAAAAATGTTTGGACCTCTTTGTTTTTTTATTCCCTGAAATACATTTTGTAGTATTGGGATTCTTAGTTTATTAGCTATATTATATAGTTAATGTGATAGATCAACTAGACATATTGTTTTCATTATAGGAAGATAATAGAATATTACTTTACCACCACTAATGTTTATAAAGATTATTTAGGCTTACTACCTATTATTAAGCCAGGCTTAATAAATTATTTTAAGTCCTATATCTATGTAAATTTTTTAATTTGTTGGAAAATTCTGAATCATATATAACTTTTCTGAGTTGTAAAAATCATTGTAAATTCTACACTATTTTCTCTTCTCTGTCTTTAACATTGTTTATTATTTCACAAACACACATTCATCTACACATATTTTTTCTTATTATTAAAAACTCAATTAATTTAGAATATTCTTTTTATCTTATTTTTACTCTTTTACTGGTTAATTTTAAATGAACATAAATATAAAGGTTCAAAGTATACCTGCATGCAGCACTTGGTGTGTTTTTCTCTAAATCCCTGTTCCTCTCATCCCCATACAATTATTTTTTATCCCTCCCACCTCTTCCCTTCCATTATTCTAATAGTCTCTCTCCACATTTATAAAAAGTTTCTTTTTTTTTTTCTTTTCTCTCTAGTTTCTACAAATGAGCGAAAAACTATGACCCTTGATTTTCTTCTTTTAAATTTTATATTGGTGCATTGTAGTCATAAATCTTAATGGGATAAAAGACTTGTCTAGACATACATGCACACATCACCCAATTAGCCCTTACCGAATCCATACCCTATTCCCTCCCCATCTCTCCTTCCCATGCTTGACTTACTGATTAACTTTAATATGTTTAAGTACATCATGTGCTTTAGAGTTTCCCTCCTTGATTTCCTAAAACTGGTTGATCTCTGTAATATTCTCTAGATTTATCTATTTTCCTTCAAGTGACATAATTTTGCTTTTCTTTATGGCTGAGTAAAATTATTTTATATGAGTATACCATTCTTTTTTTTTTTTTTTTTTTTTGCAGTACTGGGGATGGAACCCAGGGGCATCCTACATTCAAGCTATGCCCCAGCCCTATTTTTTTATTCTTTTTTTGAAACAGGGACTCACTGAGTTGCAAAGAGCCTCACAAAATAGCTGAGGCTGTCCATGATCTGCAATCCTCCTGCCTCAGCCCCACAAATGCTGGAATTAAAAGGGTGCATCACCACACAGGCATTTATAGTATATTTTTTTATCCATTCCCATTCTGACTGACACTTCCATTTACTTCCATAATTTGGTTACAGGCATGCACCACCATGCCCAGCAATTACATTTTTAATAACATAATACCATTATGTTAAGAAATTTACCAATGCAATATATGAGTTTGTAAACATATTGTAACATATCTAACAATATAATTTTTAAAAATTTATCAATGCAACATATCATTTTGTGAACACATTCAGAATGTTTTTATATAAAAATTCGTCAGTTATTTATAACTCTCCAGAAAATCATTGTTGTGGCAATACTCCATTCTTTTTTCTTGTTGCTTGTATCACCAAATTTCTCTACATTATCAGTTGCTAAGAAAATTATTAATATTTCTCACTATGGTGCACATTTGTCATTTTTCTTAAAGTGTTATGATTTCTTTCATTTTATATAAGTAAAAACACTACTGCCTTTAAGAAAATATTTTCTTAGTGAACTAAATCTTCTTTCCCTGTGGAATGATCCTTATTTCCCTTTCTAAAAAAATATTTGCTTAATTTTAATATTCAGGTTATATGAAACTTTAACAATCATGCCAGTTGTAAGGCTCTAAGTATTTTACTGTCTTATTTTGCCTTTGTAATCTTTCCAATTGTGGACATACTTGTATCTTAGGTTCCCTCTTATAAGTAATCTATAAAAATATTCAACATTTTAGCTTATTTTAAATATTTTAAATAGATTAAATAAAAAGATTAATCCATTTACATCTACTTATATCTATTTTATTTTGTTTTCTTGATACCAATAATATATGTATAAGTATTTCAGTCTATATTTTATTTTTTCTTCCTCCTTCCTTATGTTATGAAATGAGTTTATTTTTCTTCCTTACTAATTTGTAAGTTACACATTGCTCTAATTAGTTAAAATATAATATCCAGATTTAAGTTAATAAAATATAGCAATAATCAATATAGTCACATATCTGGAAAAATACTCCTAGGATATGTTAATAAATTTTAAGTCTGATCATGAGTCTTCTAATTTGTGATATTTAGGTGTACAGAATTTGGGCATCAATAGTGATCTCCAGTGTTTGAACCTCACAAAAATTTCTGTAAGTAAGTTTCCTCCTGGTTCATTCAGTGAGAGTGCTGCCCTTTGGGTTCTTGGTTTAATGCAGATGATCTATCTGACCTTACCGGACTTCAGCCCTAGGCTTTCTCTTTTCCTCCAACTCAAATTTCCTTAAAATTTAGGGATTAGGCGCCCAGCAACTAGTAGATACCCTCGCTGAAGAACTGTTTATAATGCTGTCAAATACCCCTTGCTATCCACATCCTCAGCATGTAGCTTCTGATTTTTTCTCTCTGAGTTTTTGAGGATGCAATTTTGAAATTCAGGGTGCAAAGTATAGTGTGCAGACAGAGATATCTCTGGCCACTTAACCACCATAGTGCCCAAACTGTGTGTCCTTGGAATACTACACTTCAATGTGCACTATAAAAGAATTTCAACTTCAAATACAAGATATAGAATTAAACATTATCTCTAGGATCACTGTGTATTGTCTTTCAGTGCTTAAGGACTGAAATAACAGTTCTGCATTTGTCCTTGCAGGCTACTGAAAAAGGGAAAGAGCTCTACATCCTCTCCTGCCTCTAGTTTTCCCAAAACTAGAGATGATAAGAGGACTATTTTTTCCTATATTACAGTTTATGTTATAATGATATAATTCAATAACTGATGGGAAAACTCTTTGAAATGTTTCTAGTAAATAATAATAAAGCATATTCTGTGGGAGATGCATCTTTGAATCACAAGTGTAGCATGATGTAAAAATTAAGGATATGCACTCTGGAGTTACACCACCACAATGGGAATCCTTGCTTTGTTCTCCACCTTAGAGCACTTAGTTCTTCACCTGCAAAAGGGAATAAGAACAACTGCATGATGAGGTCCCAATGAGACTTAAAAGAGTGAATGTATTATAAGACTTGGAAATAGGGCTGGCATATACTAGGTGCTCAGTGATAATAACTGTTATGAGAACTGTTCTGTGTCTGACCATGTGAGTATTTAACAGAACTCTATGCCTGCCTATTCTTATATAAAAGCACTCCTATATGACTGTGAGCATTTGACTTGCCTAAAATCTTTGCATATTCCTTGGCAAAGCTAAGTGGCTTATAAGTCTTGTATTTATCTTCCTCTCTTTGTGAATGCCCTTATTTATTGCATGCTGCCACAAGAAGTAATCAAATGCCTACTCACTGTGTGCAGGAATCTCAGGTGAGATCCTGGGAAAGGAATGGGCATGTGAAGGATAACCTCTGCCCCAGGTACAAGGTGAAAGTCTTTCCATAAAAGAGTGTGCCATGTGAGGGTGGGGCAGAGTGCGGCAAAGTAGTTTTGTTCTTGGCGGGAGCAAGCCCTGGGGGAATTCCCAGCAAAGCTTTTCTTTTCCTTTTATTGGAGTTCTGAGCTGGAGCTGTAAACCCTCCAAATGAGTTGAGATCATTAGGGAAGCTCCACTGATCACTGGTGAAAAAATATCACAATTAAAACCAGAAGGCTCAGAGTGGGAAGCTTAGGGAGAGGTACAGGGGAGGGGAAGGGATCAGGGTTGGCTCTTAATACTTAATAACAAATACTAATAATGGCAGAGAGTCGGGGACTAATTAAAAGTTTCTAAAAAGAGAGATTGAACAAGATAGAAAAAGGAATTCATCCGTAATATTTTGTCTGCCTAGAATCAGGAAGCACTGAGACTTAGGGATGCAAGTGGAGGACAAGAAGGTTGGCAATTGAGTCCAAGGACTGGAAGTGGGTGACACCATTGACCTTGACAAGCATCCGTGTCTTTTTCAACCTTAGTTTTTCTTTACATCTACAAAACAGTACCTAGCTTTCTAACCTATGGAGCACAGCAGGTTATAAATATCACTGTATCACACTACGTAAAATGAGCATTTTGCTCTCCTTCCTCTAAGGGAAAGCATTGCTTAAAAGTTTTATAAATGGTCTCTATGTCCTTTGCAATGTGACATTCTATATTTCTGCTAAGAAACATGTGATTTCTCAACTGATGTTTCAAATAGGTAGAGAGGGTAATGAAATTCAAGATTTACATGATATTCTTCACTTTACCCCAATATCTTTATTGCCAACATGTAATAATCTCTGATTTCCTCTCAGCAGATATTCATTTTTTGGTGCATTCTTTCATGCCTTCGTCTTTCTCTGATGAAAGTGCAGGTGGATAATAAGTCATCACCTAAGAATAATGAACATCATATTAAATGGTAAATGCTTTCCTTAGGAGGCAATTTATGTAACAAAAGGAAATAATTGAAAACTAAAAATTTATAACAACTACTATAACAGGCCTGGGGAGGAAGATTTTGAAATTGAATCTACACCCAAATCCCCAATGGTTAGGAAATATGGCACACAGACAAGAGCAGGGGACTATTAAATATCTACACTGTGCCTACTGCCTTTGATGCATGGCTCATTTGCTTTGCATAACACCAAAGAAAAATATCTTGCAAATAGAGTATTTCAAATGCATAGGTAACACATAACTCATTTAAAATATAAATGACTCTTAAGAGGCAGAAGTAGGAGTTGTTTGCAGAACCTTGTTCATTCTGCTGTGCTGTCCTCTCTGTTTTCAAGTTTCCAGGCCCCAAGTATAACCCAGGGCCCACTGGCAAACACTATTTTTTTTTCCTTGGTGGTAGTAGGGATTGAGGCCAGGGGCATTCTACCTCTGAGTCATACCCTCACACACACACACATAGTTATTTTAAAACAGAGTATCACCAAGTTGTTGAGACTGTTCTCATCCAAACCTGAAATCCTCCTACCTTAGCCTCCCAAGTAACTGGGTGTGCAGCCCTGAGCCACCAAGCCCAACTTCCCGTTTTTACTTTTGAAGCTGTTTATTTTATTATTTTTTGCCAATCCATATTCAGTATCTCTTCATCTTCCATCTCATTTAAAGCCAAATAATGTTAGTTGTCGAGCACCTCTTTCTCACAAGAGGTTTGGGAGGCAGATGGAGGCACTCAGTTTTGTGAATCAAGAATCATCTGACCACATTTTAGAAATGGAGATCCTGAGACCCCCCTTCTTCTCCTCAGAGACGCAATTCAATTGTTAATTGGAAGATCCCAAATCTGGGCCTTATTTTAGCTAGCCCAGTCTCTGACCCCAGTTGTGACTCAGTAGTTAATTCAGGGACTGCTCATGTAGTACAGAGTAGCCTCAGGCAGGTGTCAGACGAACCCTGAGTTTAAGTTCTGCCACTCAATTAGTTCTATGAAATTAATATTTTTTTCAACCTGCCTCTTGCACTATCTATTAAATCTTGGGAGAATATCTGCCTCATAGTAAAACTCTGAGATTAAATGAGACAATGTGTCAAGGCCTGGATGAGTATGTGACTTTTTAAATTTCTTATTGGTGCATTGTAGTCATATATTTGAATGGGATAGAAGATGGTGGAGACATATGTGCATACTTCACCCAATTAGCCCTTAAACAATTCTCCCCCCATTCCCTCCCCCTCCCTCCTTCTCATGTTTGGCTTAGTGATTGATAATGATATGATTGTTAAAGTACATCATGTGCATTAGAGAATTTCCCTCTTTCCCCCTCCCATTCTCTCAGTTAGGTTGCTTTGTTATAGGGCTGACAAAGCAGATTTAGAATTTAAGTGAAAGAGTATTAGAGTCAGGCTACGTTCAAAGTCCAGCTGAGATTTTGCTGGTAATTTTATTTTGAGTGAATCCTTTGGCCTCTCTCTGCCTTTATTTCCCCATGTGCAACATGGGAATATTATATTAAAGTAGAAATAAATGGTCCAAATGAGAATATCATGGTATCTGTTTCATTAGATCCTTGTAAATATTAAATACAATGATACCTAAAAATAGTTTAGAGCTCTAAATAGCCTTGATTTTCATAACTGATATTTAGTAAGTACTAATTTTGTACAAATATGAAACCTTGGTTCATGGAGCCAGTTCCAAATGATATCAAACACTGTTACATGTTTTATATATATATAAAAAAAACAGCTAGCACTGACATCAAGGAGAGGTAACTATGGTGAGAACACTTCTAGATAATATTCAATGTTCCTAAAATCAGTCATGTGACTGGCAGGCATTCACTAGAAACATTGGCCTTATCTTCTGAAAGCGACGCACATTCTTTGTGGGATTTAATCCATATGCTTCTCATTTACTCATTTATTCTTAAATCGTCCAAATATTTTTGGATGGAACTATTTGATGTCCAACAAGAATTATGAGGAAAATCACAACTTGATTTCTTACAAAGATCCTTTCTGCCAGACAAGAGACCACATGTTGGTAAACAAACATGTCAACCAAAATGAAGTGATGGATAGTGCCATCCTTATTTCTTCCTGCCAAACTAGAATTTTAATGGGCATTGTAATCCTTTATCTATTTTTCCATCCATTTGTCTATTTATATTTTGTTGCTACTTCTGCGACCCTTGAGAGTAGGTAGATCTTGCTTCCCAATTGTGCAGAAAAGGAAAATAGGTTTCACGCTTGTTTCTACACATATTTATTATAGATAAAGGAAAAAGTAATATTGAAGAAGCTCTGGTGCTCATGGGTAGATAATGGCATATTGAAAAGATTTCAGTAATTAATCTAATCTTGTTGTTTTTGCTAAGAGCTCTTGTAAAATTGTGGTACAAAAAGGAAGTATATTGATGGATAGGTATACACATTCATCTTTACAAGTAAATTTCTCTCCTTTTTTGAGTTGGTGGTAAGTCAGACAGGCAACTACCTCTAAAATAAAAAGTAGAAAATGGTAAGAAAACATAGAAGGACAAGTATTCTACAGAAATTCAGTGGAGGAACTGGTTAGTTTTATTCTTTTTTATTTAAATATTTTAAACAAAAGCCAAATACAAGATATTTTATAAAGAATGAGTAGGATTTTTATGCATAAATTCTGGGTGAACTATAAATAGGCAGAATAGCCAGACTAAAAACAGAGATGCAAAAGGTACAGAAAAGTTTTTAAGAAATAATTTGTTGTTCTATTGAGTCAAAACAAACTCTATGGAAATAATTTTGAATTCAAATCAATTTTTAAGAGAAATATAAATCACCCAGGCAAAAGATGTTATATGGATTGGGTTTCATTTTCAATGGCTCCAGTGAAAAATTCTCTCAAAATCCCAAATTTAGTTGATTGATTCCACTGATAGTAAACTCACTGTCTAACACAAAAATATATTACATGTTCAGAAACCTGTGAATATTACCCACAATGAGTCTTAACTTCCAGCTGACACATCTTTTGATCTTTTAGGTTTTACAAAACAAACAAAAGGGTCTTTCCTTACAGTACTAAAGATGTTTATGGGAAACAAAAACATATTAATTCACTCATCAGAAAATTGACTCCGTGCTGCAGATTCTGAACTAGTGGCCAAGATGTTTTTGATGATAAAACTGATTCAAAACTTGCTCTTATAGAGACTTTCCTTCATGGGAGATGAATACCTGGTCAGGAAGTCTCAGACGCTGAAGACTTAAAGCATAGACATGTAAAATTCTGACATTAAGAGATTGGTATAATTTTGGTTTCCAAAATCATGGTGTTTTTTATCTTCAGAATAAATCTAAATTTCTGCTATTTTTTCCCCTTGCTATCTTGCTTTTCTGTGATCACACTCTTTTCTGACATTTCTTCCTAAAAATTAGAAGTGAAAGTGTGGGTCCTATTAAATAGGAAGATTTAACACCTGCTTCTTTTTATACACAATAGATCTATTCATAAAGTTTCAATGTGTGGCAACATGTTAGATAACCATTCACATAATTTCTTTATTTTGATGTTACCATCAATGACAATCTCCAAAAGATCCCTAGGCACACAGACACAGAGAACACAAAACACACATAAACATACACTTATACAATTTTGTAATTACACAATTTTGTAATTGGTGATTGGTGTGTCTATTTCCAGGTCTTTTTATGTCACGAATTTCCCCCTATTTTATATGTAGCTCATTTTTCTGGAAGGTTCTGTATAATTTGTATTCTGATTCTGTTAGCTGACACACTTCTACCATCATGTCAACTACATATTTGATGATCTTGAGTGCTCACTTTTCATTTGAGACATTGATAGAAATGTTGAACAGGACAGCACAAAGGACAGAGCCTGTGGGCTGTCACCAGTTCCTGTCCCCAGGATTGCCATTGATGTATTAATTAACACTCTTGGGAACTCTCTTTTGACCAGCTGCAAAAACAGTTTGCTAGTCCTCTATCAAGAAACCACTCTTCACTCTTTTCTGCAAAAACACCAGGAAGGACACTGTGTAATGACTTGTGGACAGCCAGATATGCTGTGTCGACTTGAATTTTTTTCCTAAATACAGCACCCTGGACTATAAATATCCTGGAGTGAAGTGAGGTCAGTTTGACTGCATGTAGTACTCTTTGAGAGCTGACGCCATGATCATGACCAAAGTGGCAGTTCTTTTCTCTCTGTATAATTAGAACTTCAGAATGTGGGAGCTGAAAAGGATTGTGGAGATTCCCTTGTCTGGCTTCATCATTCCACAAGTGGGTCTCAGGCTTGAAATAACTTTGCCCATGGTCACACAGCTAGTCAGAGCTTGAAATGTAGTTATAACTTATATTCCTCTTTTCACACTTAGGAGAAGTGGAATTGACTTCAGAGAAACATTTCTCAAAGTATATTCTAAGGAATATTACTTCCAGGCTAAAATAAAATATGTCATCATATTCACAATTCATATACAATTGAAAAATCTTATGCATTGCCATGTTAGTGATTTGCAATGTATTCAAGAATTAAATATTTATTAATTGAGCCCTATTTGTAAGATATATGCTGGTATATGATGATGAATAGGTAAGTATTTTTAATATCTTTAAGATTTCTCTCAAGGAGGAGAAACAAGTGTTAAATAACTAATTACCCCAAAAGAAGTATCATTATGAATTATGACTTTCTCTAAAGAACATTTATATAGTCTTATAAGAGACAGGCTTAAAAAAGGAGTATCTGATAAAATCATAATTAAGCCTGGTGTGGTGTTGTATTTCTGTAATTCTAGTACTTGGGAAGCTGAGAGAAGAGGATCACAGGTTTGAAGCCTGCTCAGCAACTTACCAAGCAAAAACTTGTTTCAAAATAAATAAAAAAATAAGTCTGGAGGTGTAGTTTGGAAGTAGAATGCCTCTGGATTATATTTTGAGTAAGAAAAGTGAGCAGAGGAGAGGAGAGGAGAAAGAAAAAGAGAAAATATATTTAAGAATATAAGAAAGGTCAAATGGGAAGTATTGGTTCAATGAAATGAAAGAATGAAAAATAACTCTGGCCATAACCCTGTAAAGAACACATAAGAGCTAAAGAAGGGATGTGTTGGCAATGTTATGAAAAATCAAATGTAACTATAAAATTCACTGATGAGTTTTGGTCAATAGAATTGCCAGTGTTTTTAACGTTGACTGCTCTATAGAGACAGTATAATCAGAAAAGACTTCAATTAATAAAAACATGATTAGAAATTTTGACAAAGATCTGAAAAAAGAATTTTGCCCTTTGTAAAACACACATACACAACTCACACTACTACTACTACTACTACTACTACTACTACTACTACTACTACTTCCTTATGATCATTTTGCAATGTTTTGCAAGAATTTTCAAGTTTATACAGGGTGTGGTGGTGTATGCTTCTATTCCTAGTACTTGGGAGACTGATATTGGGGGGCCACAGGTTCAAGGACAGCCTCTGTAATTTGTAAAGCCCTCAGCAACCTAATGAAACCCTGTTTCCAAATGAAAAATCAAATTGGTGTGAGGATGTAGCTGGGGCATAGAATGCTTCTGAGTTTAATTCCCAGTACCACATACACACACATAAAATTTTTCCAATTTTATTTGACCATGCCATTAGTATAATTAGTAATAACTATTTTGTTCCATGAAATTTGAAATGATACTTATTAATTAATTTTGTGTTACTCTATTAGGCTAAAATCTCATTCCAGAACCTTGTGTGTGCTAACAAAGCCTGCCATTTCTTTCTGCATTAGAGAGTTTTATTTGTTCCCTTTTTTCAGAGTAGATGATTCATTTGTTTATGAGGGTCACCCTGGTGCTGGCTGGTTAATTTCATTCAAATTGCCAGGTGTCAGGCTTAACAAAATGCAAGCCCACATAGTAACCCTAATATATAACCATGTTTACTTGTTTATCTTTTTATACCTCTCCTCCCTCTCCTCACCCTCAACTCACAATGTCGTCTGTTTTCAGAATAGAATTCTAATTGCTCATTAATATTTAGGAAAACTAACTCCTACAGAAGAATTACCTTCCAGACTAATTATCCGGCAATCAATTACAGATTTGGATACATTTCCATAGGCTGATGTAATCTTTTTTTCAAATAAGGAATGAACACACTAGAAGGAGGCACCAAGGTGTCAATAATACTATAATAATAAGGTTCAAAATGGATGATAGTGTGTTTCCCATCCATCAGCTCTCTTCATTGCCACACTAAGGCAGGGCTCCTCCTACATTTATGTGTATCTAGGTCACCCGGAGCCCTGGTTGAATGGAGACCTTAAGTCAGTAGGTCTGATGCTTTCAGACCTTGGCCAACACTTGGAGTGTGATGCCCCATCTCCATTTTGCATTTCAGGAAATCAATGTAATATGTGCTTTAGCAACTAGTGATAGGAAACCCTGATTTCAGCTGCCTCAATTAATGACATTGTTTGTCATCTCTGCTGCCAATGTATTTCATGGGCGGGAAGCTCCAGTGATGTCATGTGACCACTTCAATCATTTCATTAAAGGACACAAAGTTTCTCAACTTTACACTCTGCTCTTCCTTGTAGTGGCTTCATCCTATAGCTATTTCTAGTCACATTAGGGTAGAGAAACATCAGTGTCCTATTCAGATATGACAACACCCAGAGGAAAATATTTTTTTCTCATGAAGTTTAATTTTAAGGATGAAAATACCTTTTTCATAGTGGAAAGCATTACGATCAAACAACCAGTGGAAGTGGGCCAGCCTCTAACTAGCTTCGAAGAATGAGTCAAAAATATTGGTCCCAAACCAGCATCATCTGTCTTACATAGGAATTTTTTAGTAATACAAATTCCAGAGTCCCTCCCCAGGTGTATGGGATCACAATCTACATAGTCATATTCTATCAAAGCATGTTTGAACAAGCCCTACAGGTGATTTAAATAGATGTTAGGTTACAGACACACTGCTAGTTACAAATCAGAAAGGATTCCTGGTTCTGAGGGCAGAATCTTCTCCCTTGAATCATATAATCTTAGAAGGCATGGATAGATATCCGAACAAAATCATGGTTTTATTAAGCAGAGTTGGGCTTGGTGAGGTGGGGCAGGAGATGCTACATAAACCATCATTTCTGTTAAGATGTAATACATAAAGGAGAGTAGTAGTAAGTTGAACAAATCCTTTAGAACTGGAAATTGGGAGGGCTCTGAACTCTGGTTTGAGTCACATGCACAGTGCTCCTTTCCCAGTGTGTATGGCACTGTGACCTCTAAGGGGCCATAGGTCATTGAGGGAAAAGACCACTGAAGACAAGCCTCCCCTTGCTGGAAGAAGCAGCATGTGTTCCTTTAGTAGTGATAAAGCCCATGAAAATGCAGATAGATAAAGCATTTTGACATTTATATCCAGCATGAAATACCTAATAATAGGGGAGAGAATAATGTGCACCACGAAGCTTTTATTAATGTTAGACTAACTCTGTGGGGAAAATGGTTCATTTTATTGCTTTAATGTCAGACTTTCTCCTTTCCTCCAATGGGCATAAAACTGGGGCTATCCTTGATTTTCAATCAGCTAAAGTGAAATCAGGTATTGAAGGCCTCAGATATGTGTAGAAAAGCTATGTGACTCATAGTGAAATCCTGAAGAATAAAAGATGTGACCCCCTAAGAGCTCATCATCTACTTGAAAAATACCTCATGAATAGACAAGTTCAGATTTAACATTTGTTTAGATGTTCCAAAAGCTATATTGGGTTATTTTACATGTATTACTTTATTTTATGGAACGTTCACAATCTAATAAGTAAAAGTAAACAGAGAAAGCAGAGCAAGCGTGGCATTAAATTGTGCCTAATATGGATTCTGAGAAAATAAAGAATAACCAGAGTTATACATCTCTGTCAGTCCATCTGCTATGTGGGGCTGCCAAGGCTTTTCTATTTCTTTCTTTTTTCTTAACACTTTTCCAGTTCTGAGTTTGTTTCCTGTTCTGTAAGGTGAGGTACTTAAACCAGATGAAAATATCGCACAATTCTAAAATTGTCTTTTGTGGAAAATTCCTCTTTAGGATGTTAGTAGGTAAGCAATATTAAAAGGACAAAAACAAAACAATGTGGAAGGGGCACGATAGAAATATTTTAGAAATACTAACATTCAACAAAACCAAACAGGTCTTTTTCTGAAGGCCCTCTCAGAACTTTGAAGAGTCTTATGTATTCTGAGAATCAACAAGAGGAAAATCTTATGTGTAGCATCCTGGAAAATTGTTTCACTACAAAAGCTACCATTATATGGCACTGGGTGACATCTCTTAGTAATGTCTCAGAACCATAATGGAAAATGCTGGAAGTCACGTCAGTGATCTCATCTAGCTCTATAGTTCCTAGATATGGCAGCTTGGGTCAGCTCACTGGGCCAGTCTTTCAAGGGTGACTCTAATTCAACTCATCAGATGGCAAGGGCATTTGCTGTAGAGATCACAGTGAAAAGAATTTTCAGGGTAATCTTTTCCTTCCCTCAAACCACAGAGAAGGATGAACCTTAAATTTGTCTGCAAATCCAAAATATGTTTTCCAATACATTCACTAATTTCAACCCCCATTGACTCATTTTTATCTTTTTCTATTTTTATTTTTAATGAGGAAACTAAAGCTTGTAATGGTAGCAGCTGACTTAATGTCACTTATCTCTCTCCTCCCCCTGACTTTTACACTTCAGGTAGAGCTCATGTGTTTATTAAGATTTTTGCATTGCAGCGAGTGCTGCTTTTCTACACATAGTACCCTCCTCTCTATTAAGTGATTCTGGCTACAGAGGAATCTGTCCCTTTAGCATGTATTGAGAATAAGCTATATGTTAAAAATAAGTGAGATTCCTATAAAGAGTGAGATTATTCAAGTTGAAAACTAAGATAACTTTTAGCATTTACCTCCTGGGTGTGCCCCTGGTGCTAATTGCCCAGCCACTATAGCCCTCAGTCCTGTGCCTGCAATTAAACATCCTCAGGACTGGCTGTTTTTTATTAGTTGCATGTTTATAAAGGTCTCTGGGAAATAAAAAAAAATCTGCCCTCTAGGAAAGGTGTACTGATGGCAGATATATAATGAGAAAAGCAAAACGATCGAGAATGAGAATCCAGTTGGCTGGGCTCAGTCCTGAGCTCTGCATCCTCTTCCTGATACTGGGCAAGTCTTGCTTTTTCTTCCAGCCTCTTTTGTCTCTTTGCATTAGAAAAAAAAGAGAGTTCTAAGGCTTCCTTTGGCTTTCACATACATTTATTTTTTAATGTGAATTGACCAAGTCAAACTTAGCAATCAATGAGGTGACTGGTGTCACATCAGATAGCCCTCGTGGCCATTATTTGAATCAGGGCACTTGAAATTTTCCCAACCCCCTCCTCCTGTCAGGGAAGATAAAAGTGTCCTTTCTGACCCCAGTTCTGACCTTTGCCTTGAACCTGGCAGTTTCTTTTCCATTACCATTTCCAGCTGGGTCTTTGCCCCCTGGGTGAGATCAGACTGTTCTGAAAGAGTGTAAACTTCTCTGAATGATACTTGAAAATAAAATATAATTGATTTCACAGCTCCTTGAACCTTTCCTATCAGGAATTGATTTTTTACTCCTCTTCTGTTTTACAACTTGAAAGTAATTTGAGCAATGACAGGTAGAAACCTCAATGTGTAAATGTTCTTCAGCCTTTCTTTGCCTTTCTTTTAAATTTGTCCCTGAGAAGTGTGTGTTTGTGTGTGTGTGTGTGTGTGTGTGTGTGTGTGTGTAAAGTGCATCTATCTGTGCAAATGTCCTTTCATATGTAGCCCTATTTCTGTGTATCTGTGTTACTATGAATTTGTGAATCTGCCTGCATTAAACAAGTGATTTTACATATAAATGTCTGTGTAATTGTGTGCATTTACATTTAGAGCAAATGCACTTATTTATGCATGTGTGTTTTCGTATGTGTATATCCAAATGAATGTTTGAATATGTATGTTTCTAAGAATTCATGTGAACATAAATATATTTTAAGATAATATATAACACACACTTATATAGATAGATATATAAACATAATATAAATATATACCTATGGTCTAAGATAGAAAGGAATTTATGGTCTAAGATGCAAAGGCATTTTGTATTTATGTATGTATTATATCAATTTGAATAAATTTGTGTTTGTGTCTTTGATTAAATACCTATGCAGCTGGATTGGCATTCTAAAGTACACCTACCCTTGCTTTCCCCTCTCCTCCCTAAAGACAGAATAAACAAAACTCAACTTTTCCTGGATGCACTAGACAGTTCCTGATGACTTGGACAGCCGTTATGAACCATGTAGTGTTCTCTGCAAGTCTAGTATTAGCTGTCACTTCCTCGGGCAGGATGAAGTCACCCAACTGGACAGTATCCTAATTATCTGGCAAAAGAAGGAGGTGTGGCAGATGCTGCCAATGGACCTACTAACCCCTGTTTCTACAAAAGCATGGGGATGCTGTTGGCTTCCGAGAAGCTACCCTGGAGGCTTTTTTGAGTGACACGTGGTCTGGCTTAACATGGTGTTGACTGAAATGTTGGTGTGGCAGAAGGTGTCGGTGCCAGACAGGCCTAGCACACCTATTTTCTATCCTTTGCCTACCTAAATGTGTATGAACGGCAGATCTTTGCTTCCTGTCAGTCAACCTGTCTTCTTGTTGCTGACAGCACCTCTGGAGTGGACAGTTATGACAGTGATGGTTGGTAGGGGAGAAACTGGACTGATGTTCAAATGGACCTTTGGCTTTCTTCAACAAGGGAGGAGCTCTCCCACGGGGCTGGTGCTATAACCCAGAAAAAGAAAGGTGAACACTCCTATGAAGTGGAGGAACAGTAAAAGATCAGACCCACTATGGCCTAAAAGACAGAGTGGTTTCTCATGGTCTTGGGGCTGTGGATTGGGGTTGGAATAAGCAGAAGCATGTGGGTTTTGCTATATGGAGGAAGAGCCAGGTTCAGGTCCCCCAACATTTTACTAGTGACTGCAAGTCATTTTAAAAGACTCTCATGACAAGGCAGATTACCTATGGTTCCATTCTAGTATAAAGGAAAGGTCTTAGCATCAGTTCTTGGGAGGAAATCTAGTCTAATAATCAGAATATGTAGGGGTGGCTGGCATGCTGGCACATGCCTGTAATACCAGTATGTGGGAGGTTGAGACTGTATGATTGCAGGTTTGAGGCCAGTCTCAGCAACTTGTCAAGACTCTCTTTCTAAATAAATAGTAAAATGGTCCTGGAGTATAGCTGAGAGGTAGAATAACCTTAAGCTCAGTTTCTAGTCCCTCCAAAAAGTATTACCTTACCCATTACAGAAATTATATTTCAAAATATAAAACTCTGAAAAGACCAAAATTCAGACCTTTTCTGCTTTCTAGACTTCTGTTCTACTCTTGTGTTGAATGTTTCAAGTTATTACATAATGAAGATATTCAAAAGCAACCTCATCTGTCTAATCTCCAAACTGTCTAGGAATAAAAATAATTACCCACTCCAAAATCACAAATCCCCACTTTGACTCCTTATTTCTGACTCACTCTGTACAATAAGAAAAAACTTTAACCTCACTTTCTAAATAACACTGTAACACAGATCCACTGTCACCACCTGTGTCCAGCCTGACAAAAACTACTGTCCTGGATTTTTGCAATGACCTCCTAACTGCTAATTTTGACTCTGCTTGTCTCCCATTCATATCCAATCTCCATCCTGAAGCCAAAGTGACCACTTAAAAACCACAGCCTTGGTTATATTTTTACATTCCTTAACATATTGCCTGATCTTTCTACCATTCTTAGGATAATTTACCAATTTATAAATATGGCCAAAGAGGACCTGCAAGATCAGGTCTATATTTACGGTCTCGTCTATTCATGATTTGTTCCCTGTGGTGAGTTCTAACCATTCACGGTTTCTTTCGAATAGGCCATACTTCTATTCACCTCTCAGCTTCTCATGCTCTTTTTTCCTATGTAAACACACAGCTCTCTGCTCTGTCTGTCTAGCAAACTTTTACACATCTGTTTGGCTGATTTGGTTTCCTCTGAGAGGACTTTATGTAGCCTAATGTGGATGAATTTCTCTTATTAAATCATCCCATACCAAATTCTACTTTTCTCGCAGAAAAATCATCACATCATGTTAGAATTTATTTATTAATTGATGATCATTCTTCTATGGAACTTACTCAGTTTCAGGCCAGAGGCAGGTCATAAATAGTCACCTCTTAAGATTTAATGAATGAATGAGCTTTTAAAATAAATAATTATTTGATATCATATGCTACACATATTTGGAATATAGAATTTTTCTAAACATTCTTCTACCAAAATAACCTCATCAAGGAAGGGGTAAATATATACTCCTATAGGATTTGGAGATATAAGCTGAGATGGTGCAGAACAAGAAAAATCTTATCCAAGTCTTCAGTTATATCTCAAAATCCATGTAAATTCTCTATATTGGTATAACACATTCTTGTGCATGGATACATATCATGGTCAATATGATTATTGTGCTTTGAGTCAATGAGCCCCAATGGCTAATTCAGAAGACAGCATGTTGTCAGCCGTATATGCCATGAGGCTGATGGTTTTCAAAATATTAAAAAAACAACTCACAAAGGGATGTAGTTTGTAAGTTTATTTATAGATTAGAAAGGAATGTCTATAGGAAGACCTATAGGAAGAGCTCCTATACACTAGGCATTAACCAAGGCAGAAATAACTGTTTGCTAGTGTGGTACAGCTATTTGAGTTCATCTCTTGCTCTCCTACAAATGTCCTTTTACCATTACCAATAGCCCTCATATACAGTAGCTTCCTTTCTGCACCTCTTCTACCTGCCAGATGTAATTGCTCAGGCTGACTAATGCCCTTCTATACTCTCATACACAAGACACAATGCTTTTGAGTTCTCTGGCATTATTCCTTTATCCTCACATACCCTCGCTATTGAATAGCATCTGCAAATTTAATTAGCCAGCAATTTATTCCCTTTGCCTAATCATTATTGAAGTTGAATAACTTGATGAAAAGGAAAAAGGAGAAACTTTCTCACACACCAAGTACAGAATAGAAATTTTCAGTCTCTTTTATTTTATTATTTTATCTTTACTTTTGCAGCTTATTGTGAAAGAGGACCCAGGTAATGGAAGCCCAAACCCATCAGTAGTCAGAGACAAATAAATACAATGGGATACAATAGAAATTCTAAAAATAGTTTTAATAGCAGAAAACCAATAAGCTTAGCTAGACTATCACAGTTGTTTATAGCACAAAGCTACTTGGTTCATTTCTGAGTATTATTTTCCCCTCTAAATACCAGATACACAATTTTCAAACTATTTAGCTATTTTTATGTTATCAATTTGGAAACGTCTTCCTTGAATAAACTGGATTTCCAGGATTTTGATTTCTACAGGTCTCAAAAATCACATTTTTTCTCAGAGATTTCAGAATGTTTTTTTTTTTTTTTTTTTTCTTTTAAACAGACAAGGCAATTACCCTGTTCCTCTTTCCAGCTGCGATTCCCTGGGAAATGTCTTCTGGGCTTTGGGAAGCAATGCAATACATATGGTATCACAGGAGAGGTTGCACTTGTCTCTTTTTCAGATACTGTTCCAAATCACTTTCAGCAGCAGAGATGGTCACACAATGCATTGGTCGGTGTGGGATGTTTCCTCACAAAGGCCAACTGAGCTTCAGGCACTCAGAGCCATCTAGAAACCCAGACATCAAGAAAGCCAGGAGATTTTTTTTTCAGTGTTGTTTCTCCTTTCACTGCTTATGCTGACCCTACAGTGCTATTCTAAACCATAAGAGGAAGTCTGTGAATTATCTGAATGTTATGTCTCTAAAACATACAGAAAAAGGACTGCTGTGCTGTTTAAGCGATTCTTTGATATTGGGACAAGTGAGCTCTACCATTTAATTAACTGTGTACGTGTGTGTGTGTTTCCACTCCATAACTACCTTTATGAGCCTTGTTTCTTTTCCCACATGAAATAATATCTATATATTTCAACCAACTAAACCTTGAAGTAGTAATGGTAAAAGGTATAATTTACTAAATTTTGTATACAAAGGGCCTTCTACAGTACACATAGTTGAGAATAAATTGTTTATTGAATAGAATCCATAAGTTCATTGTGAGGCCAACTTGAAAAAATGGATAAAATTATGAGTTCAAATTGTGCATAATAATAGTCATCAACATTGTTATTAATTGCTACAATTTACCATTAACTGGAAAGATGCTGGAATGCCTAGAAAACTTAAATTCAATAAACAAATTGAAAACATGAGCCAATTTTATTCTTTTGTTGCTGTTTTTTTGTTGATGGTATTTTTTGTTTGTTTGTTGTTTTTTGGTGTAAAATAAATCTTTTTACTTGTTTGAACATTGAAAAAACTCAGGGATGTGTTTAAAAATGCTCATGATTTTTGTTCAGGTTTGCAGATGGATGTTTATTGCAAAGTCCCAATCCATGACCCTGAATAAATATTTTATAGCCCAAAGAGAACATGACATGTGATATCACTGGCAGCACAATAGCATATCGGAAGATAAAAATAAAATTTAAGTCAGAAGATAGGAAGTGTAGTCCTGATTCCACAATACTCATTCTACTTACCCTTGTAGGAAAAATTCTGTAAAGTGTTTCCAAATTACTGTCATATGACATACAAATTCTATGTAAATCTTTCTCAATCCATATGTGGGTGTGACTTGTAAATATGATGGTATACTCTCATAATTATTTTACCATATATAGCAGATATAATGTCCTTAAGAAGTTGACTATGAGTCCAAAAGGTAGATTAGTCTAATTGGACCTTCCCTTGTCAATGGAGTCCATTAGAAAATTATCTAAAAATTAGAGTATCAAATCAGCATAGATGTTTCATTCTGGACTTGATAATGATGATCATGCTGTGGAGATGGTCACATGTCAGGGAATCATGGCAGCTTCTGACCTGAGGTCCTCATTTTTACAACTAAAAGCAACTGAATTGTAACAACAACCAGAAATGTAGAAAATAACCCTGCATTTCAGATGAGATGGCATCTCTTTTTTGACTGGTATATCCTTAAAATATGTGAGGATTACCTATGCCCAAATACTTAACTGGCATACTTTAAATTAATAAATGTATGTGTTGTTTCAAGCTCCTGAGTTTCTAGTGACTTTTTACACAGTAATAGAAAACACACATAGCTTGGATAACGAATTGGAACTGACCCAAGGCAAAACATACTTATCCTTT
This sequence comes from Muscardinus avellanarius, assembly GCF_963383645.1. Classification (NCBI taxonomy): domain Eukaryota; kingdom Metazoa; phylum Chordata; class Mammalia; order Rodentia; family Gliridae; genus Muscardinus; species Muscardinus avellanarius. The sequence goes on from NC_137799.1 coordinate 17,216,288, forward strand.
CTATTGTTTGAGATATATTTAAATTCCTTTTTCCCAAATAACTCATTATATACTAAATTTAACTTTTCCATTACCTTCTCCTTATTGTAGTTTCTAATCAGCTTGTCGGCATATGGTTCATCTCTTGATTAATATACTAGATGCTCAGTACCCAAAGCCAGAAACTTCAGGATTACTTTCTATTTCTTCCTCTTGACTCTCCTGTGATGGTTGGATCAATTGTCATGACAACTGAGAAACTTCCTTTAGCTATGACCTCTCCTGTGCCTTCCTGCTATTTATCAAACAATTACTATGGCTTTCACATACAACTGTCATTTCCATTTGGCCCAGTATTTTTTTCATTGCCATAAGAGTTCTCTTTATAAGAGAAATATGCTTTATTCACTTTCCTCCTGAAACATGCCTCGGGGTTCCTCCACATCACTCCTTGGATTCTTCACAAGTTGGCTTCAGCCCTCTCTGCTCACTTTCCAACATGTTACCCATATTTCTGTTACATATAACTTTCCAAGAATGGGGTAGGTTGAATTCCACTCCCTGCAGTCCCCAAATAAAGGCAAGATATGTTGAAGACCTTATTTAAAAAGAGCATCTTTGTAGATACAATCAAGACAATATGTGGTCATTAGTTTTTACTCTAACCCAATAGGATTGGTGCCATGATAGAAACAGGAATATGTGGAATACACACACACACACACACACACACACACACACACACACACACACATACACAAAAGATGCTATGTAAAGACAGATACAAACAGGAATAAGGTGACCAAGTGAAGAGTCAAAGATGGCAGTTGTGAGGCAGAATAATTCACATTTGGGGATGCTGAAAGTAGAAAAGAGGATCCTCTCCTGGACATTTCGGAGGGATGATAATCGGTTAACATCTTGAATTTGGACTTCTAACCTACAGTACTCTAAAACAGTAAATCTTTGTTCTTTTAAGACATCAGTTTTGGGTGTTTTGTTAAGATAACCTTAGGGGAAAATATAGTAGATATGCCTATCTCTTTCAATGAGGTATGACTTTGAATAAGCTGCTTTCTTTCCAAAGTAGAAATTCCTTAAAATATACTTCAGGATTTAGCAAGTAAGCCACATTTTTAGAGAAATGTCCCAGGAGAGGTTTATACCAAATTGTTTCTCACTTTCTGATTCTTTCATAGCAAACTTTCTGGTCTCTGTTACAGGGACCCTCACACTGAATTGCTGAGCTGTGCTATTTTTGGAGGTCTCCTTCTCTAGGTGGAAAACCTCTTCAGGGTAGGGGTTAGAGTTCTTACAATTCTATAGTTCTTCAATGTTCTTTTTAAGGGTTTGTTCCCCAAAGGTTCATGTGCTGGGAGTTTGGCCCTCACTCTACTGAGAAATGTTAAAACCTCTAAAAATAGAGCTTATTGAGAGGTGTTAGGTCATAGGGGAAATCATCTCAGAAGAAATTTAAGCCTGGCTCACACCAGTGAGCATCATGCCTTGAGAGAATGGGTTGGTTACACAGGAACTTCTTATTCTAAAGCAAGGTTGCTCCCTGTATTTGATCTTTACTGCACAAACCACTTTCCATCCTTGCACATGTTCTTGCTATTTGATTCATTCTGTCTTCAACAGAGAAAAACAAGTGGGACTCTCTGATCGTAGACTTTGAACTGAATAGGCCTCATATCTTTACAACAGTTCCTCACATTAGATATTTTATTTTAGCGACACAAAAATGGGCTGAATTGTCAATGTATGTTGAATGGAAAACCAAAAAATCCTTGCCAGCCTCGTGTAGCTAGTGAGACCTATCTTTGGAAATAAAATATTCTACTTTATTCTCAATTTGTTCTTTAGAAATTGACACTGCATGATTGATATTCTCAATTCATAGACAAGGATCAATAAATCTTGGCCCATGTACCATGTTGGCTCCCACAAAATTAAGAAACTGGAAAGGCCAGAGATTGGGCACCAAATTTCACCTGCATTCACCATGCCACATTACTTTTGAGAACTGAGTAATTTCTTCATGATGATGTGGCTGATCAGCTGATGGAAGTTCTAATGGGAATTTAAAAAATAAAAATTATTTAAAAAGGCTTGAGATGAAATATGTGAAATGATCCTTGTGAGTAAGTCCTGAATTTATCACCATTTCATTGACATGGTGAATGAATTATATATACAGCCTTATAATGATGTAATATCTCACAGTCCTTGATGGCTGGCTGAATTGAATGGTCTGGATGCATGCAGTTTATGGAAGAAAACGAGGAACAGAAATGAACTCAGAGTCATTTGGCATGCTGTTCGGGGTTTCTACCAGCCACAATTTCCTTGTATGACTGAAATAGTTTAAATGTAATGTATTACAAGAACCATGCATTCACCTAGACAATGAAGAAATATATAAAAGGAAGCAAATCCATTTTAGAACATTGCTTTATTTACTTTAAGTTTTCTCAACAGATTCAGTTTACCAACTTGCAGATTAGTGATCAGGGGATCATAAACATAGAGGAAATGCACCTTTAGTGTACTGACATAGGAAATATGACTTACTTAGTTCCCTTGAAGATAGACAGGATTGATGAAGAGTTTTCCTTTCTGATATGAAATATTTCATCCACAGGAACCAAAGTTAAAGAATGAGTTTGAACATGGCTTGTCCAATATCAGTTTTCTGAGTATAAGTCCAATATGTACCATATATCCAATAAATTCTGAGAGAGTTCACGTTTCTACTTTAACTTATGCCCTGTTACATAAAGAACGATGGGAATTAAATATCGTGTTAAAGAAAACTTTGCTTCAGCTATAAAACTCATCATGACCATTAAGGGTGCCAGCAGTGGCTTTTCTCCTCTTCCTCCTTCTCTCCTCCACCTCTTCCCACTTTCTCCTCCTCCTCCTCCGCCTCTTCTCCCTCCTCCTTCTCCACCTCCTCCTCCTTCTCCACCTCCTCCTCCTTCTCCACCTCCTCCTCTTCCTCCTCTTCTTTCTCCTTCTATATTATCACCATAAAAGAAAGAGTAACTATGATAATTGAAAAATAATCATTGCAAAAGTATCAACTACTAAGCATTTATTATATATAGGTCTTTTTTTTTTTTTGCGGTACTGGGGTTGAACCCAGGAGCATTATACCTCCAAACTACACTCGTAGCCCTATTTTTTTTTATTGTTTATTTTGAAGCAGTGTTTCACTAAGGTGTGAAAGGCCTACATAGCTGAGGCTGGCTGCAAACCTGTGATACTCCTGTCTCAGCCTTCCAAATGCTGGGATTACAAGCATGTATTACCATTTCCAGCTGGTATTTATTTTTTTTAATAAAACCAATTTTGTTATTTCAAACATGAACTGAGAGCAGATTTTCCTTCTCCAACCCACCACCTTCTTACACTAGATATACAGGCCTTCTCCTTCCTCAGATGTGTGAAACTAAAGTAAGTAGAAAAATAAGGTTCTTGGTCTTGTAATTAATAAAAGCTCTTGCCATTCTATGCTTGCTGATACCGATGAGGAAAATAGATACTGTTCATATTCTAGCAGGAATTCCCAAATGTATAAGTTTATTCCCCATTTTAAGAAAAAAATACCCAGAACCCCCTTTGATGCTTCCACTGTCTGCTTATTTTATTCAATGCCCTCCAGTTGCATGGGAGGTTACTGCCCACCTGGATCATTCCAGCTTACCTGCATCACCCTCTTTGGGAATCTATGTAAGAAAGCTAATGAATTCCCAATAAATGTTGAAAGCCTGAGTCCAGTTGTATCAATGCATACTGATCAGGGCAGGCATAGCAATTCCATCAAGTTCAACAGTGAAAGAACAATAGTATATGCTAGACCCCCAACATTTCTTTCATTCTTTTTTTTTTTTTTTTTGGTGGTACTGGGGTTCATGGAAACCCTTCTACCTCCGGGCTACACTCCTAGACTTATTTTTATATATGTATTTTTTAAATTTGGAAACAGTGTCTCTTAAACCAGCACAGCTGGCTACGAACCAGTGTGATCCTCCTGTTTCCACTTCCCAAGCGTGGGGATTACAAGTATGTGCCACCACACCCGGCTGACCCCCAACATTTCTATGGTTTGAAATCACAAGGTTCATTTATATTTACTTTTTATCACTTTAATATGGGCATCACACCTGTGTAGAAACTTTCTCTCCCATTTTGCACCATGAATGATGTTTCCACCATAGAGAACCCTATGGTCACTAGGAGAGAGAAATGTATCAATGCATACTAAATTTTAATTCTGATACTTCTCACTTTTACTGATAATATGATGCTCAACTTAAAGAAAAATAGAAGAGATGGGCCTCAAAGATGCTTGAAGTATCATTTTATCAGGAATTTTGGTGAGTCTTACTGAGGTCTACCATGACAAAGACATACGGCTATTAAGTGAAGGAGGCAAGCGAGAGCTCATTAATCAAGGTCTTTAATTTACTTATTACTGTTTTGTTGTGCCCATCCTAATAAGGCTTTTATCAGCACACTTCCAATGAAACTGCTCTCATCAAGGCTACCAGCCACTTCCATGGTGTTAAATTTAGAAGGCAGACTTTGTACACAGCTTAGTTGACCTATGAGCATTATATGACAAGGTCTATTTTCCCACCATCCCTTACTTACTTTAATTCACACACATTTGATCTTTCTTTTCTAACCCTGGCTTTTACTTATCTATTTATTTTGTAAATTCTTAGTTACTTTTATAGCCTCTTAATTAGCACAGAAATATCAGTGAATTTATTCTCCTATCTTAACTCATTCACTAAGTGATCACATTCTTTTATTCTGGTTTCAGATCTCACCTGGATGCTGACCATTCTCAAGTGTGTACCAATAGCCTTGTCCTTTCCTCTGAAACCACACTTTCCCTTGTCACTTGCATATTTGATATCTCTAACACAGTGCCTCAGAAAAAACTTCTAACTTTCCAGTGAAAATGTGTTTTTATTTCATTCTTTTTTGCATACATTGTTTGCTTATTCTCAAAGTATATCTAAGCTGTATTTTGCCATATCCACTGTTACTAACCCATCCTGGGTATAGAATTTGCATTGCTGGGTGTTCATTTTAATTAGTATCTGTACTTTGACTTTTTTGATCAAACCACTCCTTTCAGTCTATTCAGAATTTAAGTGCAGAGGCTTACAGCCATTTTCCATCTCAGTCTTTGTAATTATAAAGACAATAGCCATAAAAGTCTATACAATCTGGCCTCCAATTATCTCTCTGATTTTTTTTCTACTAATGTTGTTTCAACTCAACTCCATAGCAGCATCTAGCTGTTCGGATTCAAGAAATGCTCCAGGCTCAGGAGTTTTAGACTTGTTTCTTTTCTTGATTGTCCTTTTATGCACATGCCTGGCTCTGTTCTTTATATATTGAGTCTTCAGGTAGTTTTTTTTTCTCTCTCAATGTGACCTTCCTGCCTGACCACTCTGTTTGAAAGTTTATGGAGAGTGGTTGGTTAGTAAGTCCAATGTTATAGTTTGCTTAGAAGAATAATTCAAGGATTTCATAGACACAGTAGAAATAACATAATTAAAAACAATGAATTGTATGTCTCAAAATGGAAGAGAGAGTATTTAATGTGCTCATCATAAAAAATAATGAGCTAAAGGTGATGGGTATGCTAATTGCACTGAATTGATTATTACTCAATGTTTACATGAATTTAAAAACACCACATGGTACCTCATAAATATGTACACTTATTGTGTCAATCAAAAATAAATTTATTAACTAAAAAGCTTAAACCCTCTTTTCTACTTCTTTGATCTTTCTTGATTTATTTCTTTCACTAGAACTTATTACATGTAAAGTACTAAGCCATTTGTTTATTTCTTATTACTAGTCTTTCCCACTAGAATTTAAGATTCTTATCTTTTTGTTGATTTGTGTATGTTCAATATTTAGAAAATAATAGAAACAATGTTTTCAATAAATATTATAAAATGTTTTAGACCTAGATGGATGATGAGTGAATGAATGAGTGAATTAATGAGTTATTTTGACGTGGTTTGGGCTCAGATACAAATAATATATTAATCTTTGTAAGTAACATCATAAAACCAATTTATTTCTCACTTTTAAAACATGCCATAGGTAGTAAAATTTCAACTACTATGTCTAAGAAAAATAATATATTGTATATAACTTAACATCTACCAGGTACATACATCTAGGGACCTGTCTTGTGACTGCAGGTAGAAGCTTCATTTCAAGATATTAGCTGATTGTAGAATCCAAATAACAGAAAGAAGATTGTCTTGGCTATCCCGATTCACATATATACAATTTTTCTATCTAATTTATCAAAATGTCCAAACATAAATGTCTTTATGAACATTCTTCTTGTGAAAATCCAAAACAACTGACCACACAACGTAGAGGAAGGGAGATTTAAGCAAACAATCAAAATGATTCAAAGACATAAGCAAAGTTCCTAAAGTCACATTCCCAAGGAACCACCTTCTCCAGTCACACCCTACCTGCATAGGTTATGAGGCAGCAAATCTATTGCAAAGTGTTTAATCTATCACTGAAATTGCAACTCTCCTGATTTAATCATATCAACTCTGCACATAAATGCATGAGCTATTCAGGGGAATTTCTATATCTTACCATCACAACGGGATTATGGGACAAGTGTTTTAAAAGAACCCATTGATATTTAACCATACCATCATATCTAGTATGATGAGATGATCAAAATGTGCAAGCTAAAAATGAGACAGAAATATCTGAGTGTCCTGTTCTACAAAAATAAATTTTATATGTTTAAAATACAAAAAAGGGAACAAAAGGGACATAGAATATTTGCCATGTTCAAGTGAGAATATTTTCTGGAAACTATGCTTACTTGCTGAAAAAGGTTTGCTCAACATAATAGCTGCCACAGGTAGAACAGGTTTATGTTTTCAGTGATCCCACAAATAACACCTAGTTTTGATTTTTCTGATTGTGTCCATTGCCAGGCAGACATCAAAATATCACTGTTAAAAGAGAGAAAGTGATACATGTAAATCCACGTTCATAGCAGCATAAATCACAATCGCCAAATTATATGAATGGATTATGACCTTATGGGATATATACACAGTGGAATTCTATTCAGCCATAGAAAAAGACAAAATTATTTCATTGGTAGAAAAAATGGATGAAACTAGAGAATATTATGCTGAGTAAAATTATTCAGTCACGCAAAGTGAAGGGTTATATCTTGTTTGCCATATATAGGAATTAGGAATAAGTTGGGATATTAGAGAGACTCCAAATGAAAAGGGGAAACCCAAGTATAGAAATGGACAAGCTCTAGGGAAGGATGGTATGTTGGGGAGAGACTTGATGAAGAAAACACTTCAATTGATGCTATGTACATATTATGCACAATTATCAATTCCAATCTCAATATTGTGAACAGGGAAGGGGAGGGGGGAGGGAGTGGGATGGAGTCAGGGTAAGCTCACTAAGTGCTATGTGCGATATGTTTTTATCACTCTAAAATATATTGATGAATCTCATTCATTGATGGAGGTGATTACAATATAGAAATAAAAGTATATTAAAAGCATAAAAAGAGATAAATGGTATTAGAACCAGTAACCTCATCTTCAACGACAGCCGTTTCTGAGGACTCATCTTCTAACCTGTATACCACATACTTAGAGTTGGAGGATATAATCCATCACCTGACCTCATATAAGTTAAGAATAAATGAAGGAAGAGAGAAATGCCCTGACACTCCGAAAAGGAGCTCCACAAAGTTCCTAAGCTTATCATGTCCAAGTCTTTCTCTAATCCTACCAATGGAAAAAAGTTCATTTTCTCCTGATAATAAAAAAAATGAGGTTCAAGAGATAGCAAAATAATTTTCAAATCTTACTTTCTAGAATTTTTTTTCTCTTTTGCTGTGTTATAAGGAATGGGTATTTGTGTCCTTTCCTGGAAAAAGAGAATCAATATTATTCCTATCAGAATTAACTATTCACTGATTGTAGGAGAGATAGTAAAATAGGAGAAGAAAATCTCAACTTATAAAGAGAGGTTCAGGTACAACAAAACTATTTGTGTCTGAACTCTTCATACTTAAGAAAAATGTGTGTGTGTTTGTGTGTGTGTGTGTGTATGTATGTGTCTCTGTGTGTGTATGTGTGTGTGTGTGTTTGCTCCTGTGTTACCCTCCTTTTCAAAGGGTAGGAAATCAGAATATTAGAGTGACACATGCATATGCATATTTATATATACACAATTCACAACAACCAAAGTTATGGAACCAACCTAGTTATCCATCAACTAATGAGTGCATCACAAAATTATGTAATATAAAAACAATAGAATTTTACTACTCAGTAATAAAAAGAACCTGGAGAACATTGTATTATGTGAGACTATTCAGTCCTGGAATGTGAAGGGTTATATGTTTTATCTTATATCAGAAGCTAGGAAATAACAAGATACAGAAGAACTGTAGACAGTGGAGGATAAACCCCAATGAAGCCAGGAATAGGAGGGAGAGGAAGAACTAATGATATGAATACTTTCTTTGACATTATGTACATGTGACAATACCAATGTCAATCTCAATATACTTAGTGGGGATGGAGGAGAGAGGAGGGAGCCAGGGAAAAACTGCCACGTACTGTGTATATGTATGTCACTATCACTGTGAACTAAATGTTGATGTGAGACTATAATGCACCAATAAAAGTATTAATAAAAATGTGTATATATGGGTGGTGGAAATGACTATAAGACTGTGAGATTTGGTCTTCAAATATAAAAGAAAATTTTAGTAGAGAGATAAAACCACAAGAACAGGAACTGAAGCTTGTATGATATCAAGAGGTTTTAAGATAGCTTGTTATGAAGAATGCAACAACAAAATGATTTGTCAGTCAACAGGTCTTATTTGGTGCCCTGAGAAGTATGTTTCTTATTTATTATGAAGGATCAAATGAAGTCCTTTCCAGCTAAATGGGCCCATCTTTGTTTTCATTTCATTTTCTTTCTTTCTTTCTTTCTTTCTTTCTTTCTTTCTTTCTTTCTTTCTTTCTTTCTTTCCTTCTTTCTTTCTTTCTTTCTTTCTTTCTCTTTCTTTCTTCCTTCCTTTCTTTCTTTCTTCCTTTCTTTCTTCTTTCTTTCTACCTTTCTCTCTTTCCTTCTTTCCTTTTATCTTCCTTCCTTCCTTTTTTCTTCCTTCCTTCCTTTTATCTTCCTTCCATCCTTTCTTCCTGTTTCCTTCCTTCCTTCACCCTGTCCTTCCTTTTTTCCTAACTTTTTCCTTTGTTCTTAATTTCCTTTATTTTCCTTTTTTTTCTTTACTTTGCTCTTCTTTTCTTTTCTTTTTGCATGACACTAGAGGTTGAACTGAGAGACATTCAATATCTGAACTACACCCCAGTCCCGCATTTTTTTAAGTTCAAAACAGGATATCGTTAAATTGCCACGTTTGCTGGCACTGAACATGAGATCCTTCTGTCTCATCCTCCCAAGTACTGGGATTATAGACATGTGCCTCCAAGTCCTGCCATCATTTCCATCTTTGTTTGTAGAAAACAAAATACAAGTTTTTTTCAAGTGTTGGTAAGCCATTTAACCTCTCAGGAGATTAAAACTGAACTTCATTTATCTAGCAATAAATTTCAGTGTTCTAGAAGTTGATCCAAGACTTTATATCACTACTCATGACCTTTTTTCTTTTAACCTCTTTATTTTTTTAAACGTTTGTCTTGTTCAAAACTTCTCAACTGGTATTTAAGAGTACAGAAGAGCTTAAGTATGCAAGAGGAAAGTGTATGAATTTCTTTTCAAGCATACTGGTAGAAAAATGTGTACATATACATTATAATTATTATATCATGTATATTATATCATAATTAGAGCTACCTACATATTCCTAATAGCACTTGTAATTAAAGCTAATTAGTTAATAGGCTCTAAATAAAAACTTTGGTAATCAATGAATGAAGGTTAAATTTTAGATACAGTTTTGGTTTGTGATGGATTGTGAGAGACTATTATGTGACCTTTTTATGGGATGAACTTTATATCTTACAAGATTCTCTTCCCTTATTCAACTTGCATTTTCCTTTAGAATGGAGTCCTTGATTAAAACACAACAGGTGACAGTCGTGGTGGCACACGCTTGTAATCCCAGCATTGGGAAGGCAGAGACTGGAGGATCAGAGTTTGAGGACAGCCTCAGCTACTTAGTTAGGCCCTCTGCAACTTAGTGAGACCCTGTCTCAAAATAAAGATTAAAAAATAGGGCAGGGGGTATAACTCAGAGGTAGAATGCTTCTGGGTTCCATCCCCAGACCTGCAAAAAGAAAAACACACCAGGTTTTTAAATAGATATTTCTTACTTTCTGCCACTGAAGTTTGGCATTTACTTAACATTCCCATATTCAAGCTTTGTTCTCATATTGGAAAAAGATAATATGGGGAAGCTCATCTGCTGGGCCAATTTTGGTGGGAGTTAACAAGTGCAGGACAGATACTTCACCCAGTGTAGACTAATATGGTTACACTCAGGACTTTCACTCTTGAAGGACTGGTGCAGAGAATGAGGGATTCAGGGGTGGTAAATGGGATGTACACGCTGGCACAGCACCAAAAGCTCAGAGTTGTAGAGAGTCCTGCAGCAATGGCAACATCCAGGGACCCTCCACTGGATGCAGCAGTGAGCTTTTGGTGTGTGCTCCCCACAGAGACATTTCCTGCAGCTTAGCCTCTTTTGAGTCCTGCACATTTTTGAAGTCTGGTTGGCTAGTGAATTGTTGAATTCATAAGCTACTCAATGTCTTTCTAACATTTTTAACCTAAATATTTCATGTCTTTCTGTTGCTTGTACCACAAAGACATGGCTGATAGAGACTGATGCCAAGGCATGGATGGCATATGCAAGGAACTGTAAGAAAAAAGAAAGAATTTATAGTATTTTTCCTAACCTACTTGGAGCTGAAAGCAGTAGGAATTGTTATAATTCAAGAATGGGAATTTGACTGCCCATGACAGGTAACAATGGAACAGCTAATTAAAGAATCATCTGTGTGCACCTAGAGTGAGGCACCCATTAGAATCAGAGCTTTGAGAACACATTGCCAAGGCCATAAAATAGTATGAAGGACAGGAGCAGTAGGGCAGGGTGTCTATTCTTAATACCACTTAAAAACTAGAAAGTAAAATAATGAAGATCCCAAGTTCCTATATCCTTTCCTCAAAGCATGGAGTAAAATATAATGATTTTCTATGATATAAAAAAGTGAAAACAAACCCTTTAAAAACAAGAAGCAGAAAACTTTTTGTATTTTATAGCCATAAGATTAATAAGGATGAGAATGAATTATATGATGTAATGAGATGACAGTAAAACTGCAGATATTAAAACCTTTACAATTCTTATATGTAAAAAGAGGTATTATATTTTGCAAATAGTCTGTGTTCTCATTTGTTCTTACTTCAGGTAAGTCAGAATATCAACATGGTGTCATGGTTGTGAGAATGGGCTCTGGAACCTCACTCTTTAACTATACCTTGGCTGCCATGTGATGCTACCGTACATTTGAAGAAGTGACTGTTTTGTCCTGGTGCTGACTCAGCATCCCAATGCCTCAAATATTTTATTGGTACAATGAAAATAATTGTTATCTATCTCATTGCATTATCGTGAGCCTTAAATTGGTGTGTATAAGGATTTTAGTACAACGGCATGGAACACAGTAACAGCTTAACCAATATAGCAAGAACTACTTTATTGGTGTTACCACATGGGCAAATTTATGCGGATATGACTTGCAGAATATAAGAACCAGGTACCACTTTGCCATGTTATGAAACATGCATGTCCAGGGTTGGTATCAGCTAAACTAGATGACATCAGAGCAGTCTCTGGAGTCCTGGGGCATATCTCCCACAGTAAGAAGAAAGGTCTGATTAGGATTCTTTGTGACTTAATCTACAGCAAGAGGCATAATGTTTCATCAACCTAGCAGGATTTTTGAAGTCAAAAATAGATTGATTTTATTTAATCTTCTCTGACTCATTTGCCACATAAATTAAGTTCACTTTTTTTGTAGCCTATGAAAGAAGAAAAGAATAATCTGGGCCTTAACTAGAATAGCATCCTAATTGGCACGTATGACCTAGCAGAACCTAGCAGAACTAGTATTGCTCTCGGAAGAAATGTCCTTCCAAGTCGAATAATTTCTTGCTAGGAAACTGGAGAACTGACAAAAAGCAAAGATACAAATATATAAGTAGATAAGGTGCATTTAAGAGTGTTGAAGGATTTTTTCCTTAGAGAACAGGTAAGGTTCTTATGTTTTAATCATCTTAAGTGAGACATAGTCAAATCATAAAAAAAAAATAGCTAAACACAATCTGATGAAAGAAGCTGGTGACTTCATGAGTTTCAAGGTATTTTTTCCTATTGTTTCTCACCCACATTTTAGCTAATACCTAAATCATTTAGTAATCATTTGGCATTTGTTTGCATTAAATAGAAGGTTCTCATTTAAAACTACAATGTGTTAATAAAGTACACTTAATAGGGAAATAACAAGAAGTAAACAAAACCTATGGGCTTAAAAAAAAAGTGACAGCTAGAAAGCTAATGGGCTATTTGGAAGAAGATAGCATGTGACTTCAACATTAAAATGTTACCAGAAACTTGGCAGTTTTGAATTTGGTAATGTTTTTTCTTCTTAAAGCAGATGATGTTTCAAACGTGTTTTTGGAAAAAAGATATCAATGACTTCCTATTTTAGAGATTTAAGGAAAACTGCTGAAAAGTTGCCATGGAACAGTTTTGCTTTGGTATGTAGTTTAAAGGGACTACTAAGCAACTGATGGAGCATGGCCCATCTTTCTTGGCCTTTCAGAGGCATCTGTCCAGCAGATTATGGCCAGAAAAGAGGGAGACATCCAGTAAGAAAAAGGAAACATGGATTTTGTTTTCAATTGCTGTCCTTTCAGACTTCCTGAAAATGCTTGATTCCAGGTAGCAGGAGTTGGGAGAAATCTATTTTTTAACTATCTCATGCTAAATTGAAAGGCTGGAAGAAACTCCAAAAGTTCTAAAATCCAAATTCCTCCTGGGAATTCGTCAAACTGTACAAGCTAATTACAAATTTCAGTTTTCGTTTTAAATTTTTTTTAGAATAGTATGTTTTTTTCTGTAGCTCTTTTTTATTATTTTCATTTTTTCTTCCTTTTTTAAGCACTATTCTGTGATTTGCGAACAGAATCAAGACATTATCAAAGATCGGCTTCTCTGCTTCTGATCACTGCATGGAACTGATGTTTCTCTTGTGTATTAAGCAGGGTAAAAGAATGACGATGATGCCAATATAAATGTTTTTGAGTGTTGTTATGTGAGCCATTGTGCTGGCACTTCACACTCATGAGCACAGTGCTTTAAGATAAGTGTCTTTTGTACCATGTCTAAGATAAAGAGTCATACCACCTCCCTCACAAAAATGACTCTCTTTCATTATCGAATTCCTATGCTTCTGGCACAGTCCATCTCAAATGATAGCCATTCACCTTACACGATTTACTCAGCAATAGGTTTTAATCAATCAATCAATCTATCTATCTATCTATCTAGGTATGTCTATATATAACATTATATATAGTACTGATATAAATATATACATGTATAAATATATATCAGGTACTAAACAATACAAACAGTGCATGTGACAGGAGAAACACACACACAAATGTGCAAATACTCTAATCCTATTGAATTTATGTATTTTTTGTTTGTGTGTGTGTTCATGTGTGGTACTTTGGATAGTTCTGCCTCTCAGATACAACCTCAGCCCTATTTTACTTTATTTTATTTTTGAAACAGCATCTCACTAAGTTGTAGGACTTGCTAAGTTGCTGAAAGTGGCTATAAACCTTGGATCCTCCTGTCTCAGCCTCTAGAATTCTGGAACCACAGGTGTGTGCAACCATGCCCTGCTGAACTTTGAATATGATGAAAAAAACAACCAATAATTAAAAAAACAACTTAAAATATATTTAAAATAACAATGCATACTAAGGAGGGGATAAACTGAATCCAGTGGCCAAAATCTGGCTGAGGAGCAAGCCTCTTACTCTTTTATAATGCCCGTTTTGGAATTTTGTGCAAGTTAGAAGCCATCCCTCACTTGATGTTCCTTTTTGGAACTGGCGATCAACTATTATAATAAGTATACAAATCACAAGGACTAGAAGTGGGAACAGCACTCCTAGAATTTGCTGTATATAGCGTATGCCTCTCTTTGTAGCAGTCTTGTGGAGATGACAGACAAAAGCAAGTTGTCAGGGTTGAAAATGTAAAAGGCAGTAGAGGGACAAAGCCCTGGATGGAGGAATAAGTGATGTAGAGACACTGAGACATGGGTTGTAGAAATTGATGAGTCAGTGTGAATAAGGTATCACCAATTAGAAATAATATATTGAGGAAACACGGGCTAACCAAGAAACGTGGGCTTTATTTGAACTGCCACAGTGCTTCAGAGAGATTTACGTGACAGAGTGACATTATCAGGTGTTGTTTTTCACTTGGATGGATAAATGGAAGCCAGATGAATAGTGGGCATAGCAAGGGCTGTATTGCAGTGGTCTAGTGAGGAGGGGATAGTGGTCTGCACTAAGTGGCAGTTTAACATAATTGTCTCCAGTTGCCCATCTCTGTTCCTAAGCTGAGAGCTTTGCTTTGGCAAGGGCTATATTTTGCACATTGAATTTCTAACAGTTTTGGCACATATGAGGTACAAGAAAAAGAGAGAAAGAAGCTCATCTCACATTCTGCTTTTTCTGTGACACAGGTTGGGTACTTCTGAAGTAAGTACTGAGATTTTGTTTGATACACAACATCTCCTTATGAGGAATCAGCAACTGTAGAAACAAAGGGAAGATTGAACAGAAGAGGTTTAGCTGCTGTGTGGGACTAAGTGACAGCCTACTCTTGAAATACACCATGGCCTGAATTATCTGGAGGAGTCAAATATGTCAAACCAGATGCATGAGAGCTTATTACATGTTTGGAAGATTATTGTTTCAAGGCCTTACAAAATGTTTTTATATCTCTGATTGCTTAGAAAAGGGAATACGTCCTTGAAAAGCTTCCAAGTCAAAAGCCAGGGTTAATAGGAAATATATAGAACACGGAACAGTGTTTGACATAAAGAAGTGCTCTACTCTTACTAAAGGTTTCATTAAAAAAGGTTTCTTGATCTTCAGTTTCCCCAGAATCAAATGAGAGACTTGAAACACCTGGCCTTAAATTATCTAACAAATTCTGAAATTCTGTGAGTCTGAGCAAGACAACCTAGTTCAGGCAACCCACTGTAACTGTGGCTGTCCTTTTCCATTAGTCCAAATGCATCTAGACTCATCAAAATAGGTTTTGACTTGCAGGGACCAAATGTCTTCATTTAGATGAGACTGGAGAAGGCAGCCTTGCAAATGACACCATTTTTCCCACCTCCATTATGCTCGGAGCATTCTGCCAATGCTGTTATAACCCAACACACACAGCCAATTGGAGCAGAAAAGACAATAATCTTAATGGGACAGAATTGGGAGCTGGGAGACGCCACAGATTGTATTAGGAGAAATGAAATAATATTTAATTTCCCTGGCCATAAATAATCTGTCTGCACACATTAGAAGCATATCAGAGTTGACAGGGAAAATATTCACCAACATGGGAAAAAAGGTCATTATTTTTTCATTATTAGTGGGTAATGGGGGTGGGAGGTGCATATCAAATGTTCTCTCTCTCTCTCTCTCTCTCTCTCTCTCTCTCTCTCTCACTCTCTCTCTCTCTCTGTGACAGATGGAATTTCAGTAGCTGTGAAGCTCAGAATAAATAGTAATCCTGCATTTGTCAGCAAGAGGCAATAACAATTGTGATGATACCTCATTCATATTGGTAAAGTTCTTTATAGGCTTCTGATGGCTCTTTCATTTATTTTCTCAGAAAACCCTCTGGTGAGAATGTAGGTAAGAAGTTAATTTCTTAAAAATAAAAAAACTAAAGCTTATAGATGATTACATATTTTGAATAGATTACTCAAATAGCTTTTGCAAAAGTGACCTACATTTTTCAGACCTTTATCTTATTGCTTTTAAATCATAGCTATATGAGAAAACATATGTTTAACTTAGCGTTTTTATTTAAATGAATAATTTTTACTTAAATAAGTGTCCTTTAAAATCTGCTTTAAATAACATCATCAAAAATGTAAGGTTCAAATCACCTATCTAAAAGAGAAGTGTGGTCAATTCTCACTCGTGTAATTATATAAAATTTTCTCAAATTGAGAATTAGAGAATACTGACACATTCTTTTAATTAGAAATACAGTGATGGGTTCTTGGGAATCTGTGGCCATAGGCTGCCAACAATTAATCAATATATAATCTTTCATGTTTGTTTCTGTTCAAAAACATCTCATTTAGTAAATATCATTCATGATCATTGAACTCAAAGCCAGCAGCATGGAATCTCATGATTCAATAAAGCTCACCAACACCATGTTTTGTTTTATCCTCTGTTAGGCATGGCACAGCATTATTATGCTTAGAAACAGAAACAGTAGAGGTCCCTTCAGTATTAGTCTTTCGAGTTATCATAAACAGCAAAGTCACTAACACACACACACACACACGACTATTCAAAGAATATTTGCTTATGGTATAAGAGCTAAATCAGGAAGTTCGGCTTTTGGGAATCTTTTTTTTAATTTTGCATTTAATTTTGAATTTAATTTTTGTATTTAATTTTGTATTTAATTTTGAATTTTTTTAATTTTGAATTTAAGTATTTAATTCATCCAAAGTATTACATGCACATAGTTGGAGAGCACCAACTTGACAAATGCATCTTTTAGGAAGCACTGAGGACATCTCTCAGGGTCCTTGACCCTTGGGCTTCTTTTTTTATAGCACTGGGTTTGGAATACAGTGTACACAATTTCTGGAAAAAAGCTGAAGCTAGTTCTTCTGTGATGAAAGCCCACTGGACAACAAAATCTTCTTTTTAAATATTCTCTTCTGGTTTCTGAAAAATTGCTCACTTAGGAGACATGAAGAAGCCAATCATGTGAGTTTGAATAGTTGGTCTCATGTCTTCTTGATGTGTCTAAGGATTCTTTTGATGCTGTAAAAAATCTAGGGAAGAGAGATTGCTCCCCTTTCACATGTGCTTTAGTATTAAATTCATTCCTTTATTTTCTTTCGAAGAGTTCAAGAGCCAAGTCTGAACTCTGAAAAAGAAAGGAATTTTTGCAACCAATTTATTTCCTTGTTGTGGAGAAGGGATCTTTCCTGGATTTAAGTCTTATTTTTTCTCCTACCAGGATATGGCACAGGTTTTCCTTTATCTTTGATAAGTCTATCCAAAACTGCTTTATAATTAATAACTTGTGTCACACCCATAGCAAAACACTTATTGCATTTGAGTAGAAAACACAAATGGTACATCGGCTAACTGAATTTTTGTGCTTTACGAATTTGGGGTATAGGAAAATGAGAATTAACTCGGATTTCAAAATTGGGATTTGGACTTCAAATGTTCTGACTTTTGAAGTCCTCAAGCTGAGCATTTAACCTTTTAATTCTGAACTTGTTCAGCTTAATAGTTCACTATAAAGATACTACTCAGGTTTGCTAAGTTATCCTGATTCTACCAATGTTTGTGTGAGTGACCAAGTAAAACATATGTTCTCTTTTCTTCTCAGTTTTGTATTCATAAAACAGTCATTTAGAAAGAATGTTGGGCCGGGTGCGGTGGTGCATGCTTGTAATCCCCGCGCTTGGGAGGCAGAGACAGGAAGATCGCGCAGGTTAGAAGCCAGCCACGTGTGGGCTTAGGAGACCTTGTTTCCAAATAAAAATGTAAACATAGATCTGGGAGTGTAGCCCGGAAGTAGAAGGGCTTCCAGGAACCCCAGTACCAAAATAATAATAATAATAATAATAATAATAATAATAAAGAAAGAAAGACTGTCGGGATGGGCATGGTGGTACAGGTTTATAATCCTAGTACCTGGAAAGCTGAGACAGGAGAATCACAGGTTCAAATCTAGCCTCAGCAATGTAGTGAGGCTCTCTGCAAACTAGTGAAACCATATTTTTGGCAAATATATATACTCACACACACACACACACACACATACACACACATACACATACACACACACGTGTGTATGTGTATGTGTGTGTCTGGGAGTGTAGCTCACAGATAGAATGCCTCTAGGATAAATTGCCATTAACACACACAGACACACACACACAGGCACATACACACACTGTTCTGAGTAGCAAATGAAGTTGTTTTTAGGTATAGTAAGTGTGCTGGGCACCTATAAATTTGTTAATCTATGGAAATTCCTTTCTATCTCAGTCTCAGATTTCCCATCAAGATTGGGAAAATTTGGCCATGAAAAGACAGACAGTGTAATAGAACTGAAAGGCTGGGAGTGGTGGTGCACCCTTGTAATCCCAGCATTCAGGAGGCTGAGACAAAAGGATCTCAGTTCCTGGACAGCCTCAGCTACTTAGTGAGGTCCTCTGCAACTCAGTGAGACCCTGTTTCAAAATAAAGAATAAAAAATAGGGCTGGAGGTGTAGATTGGATGTAGAATGCCCCTGGGTTACATAGTATGGCAATAATAATAATAATAATAATAATAATAATAAATAATAAGTAACTGAAGGAGCAAGGCTTTGGATGTACATCAGCTTGGGGTATGAGCTCCTCATTGGCCTTGTGAACTTAAAAAATTGATGTAACTTCTGGGTCTGCTTTCAAACTCATTATAAAACAGATTTTCTAAAAGGATGTTATCAGGATTAAAATATGTAAAGCACTTAATGTCTGAAACTATGGAAGGGATCAATAAAATATAAGGTTTTTTTTCTTTTAAAAAAATTTTATTGGTGCATTGTAGTCATACATCTTAATGGAATAAAAGACTTCTGGAGACATACATGCACACATCATCCAATTAGCCCATACCCGATCCCCACCCCATTTCCCCCTATTCCTTCTTCCCATGTTTGGCCCCATCCCTCCTTTCCATGCTTGGCTTGTTATTTTACTTTAGCATGTTTCTCTGAGAGTTTGAAGGATGTTGGAAACCATCTCACTACATCATCAACAGAAATAATGCATGCATGTATGTTACCCTGGGAGCATGGCTATTAAAAAATACATAAATATTTCAGGTTGTAAATGACTTTGGAGATCATCCACCGTGTATCATGCATAAAGGGACAGAGGGTGAATGGGATATGGATATCCATGGGATATCCATGAATGGGATATGAATATTCCAGACTGTGTTCCAGTGCTTCCAACAGATCTGAGAAACGTTGTCTCTAGTGACATAATTCTAGTGATACATTTATATCAAGTGCTTTTTTTATCCCGTTATGACCTTCACAAACAAGTCCTGGTTCTGCTGCCAATACCGACAAAACATCTCAGAGCACTGTATAAGGACTTAGAGATAACTGCCTCATCTATGGCACTTACATGTTAGGGAATAGAATTTTTTCAGATAGACATGGGCTAAAACCATTGTATCTGTACTTTGTAACTGATTGGTGTTCAATTGGTCATGTAATTAATTAACTTTCCATTTTATCAATCTGACTACAGGATTGTAAACATGCACACACACACACACACACACACACACACACACACTTCTTTCAAAGTTGAGAAAATTAAATGTAATATATGGAGTTCCTAAGACAGCATTTAGCACAAAACAACATTTATTAAATTATATTTATGTCTAATCACTGTTAGAATAGATCTACTATTTTCCTATATTCCTTATTACTTCTTGCATATGCCTCTTATTTTTAAATTTCTTATTTAGTCTCCTGAATTCTCTCCCTCTGAAGTTATGATTCACAATTAGCCACTGTATTTCAAGCAACTTGACCAGTGCAGAACACAGCGACATAGACATCTACCTCCTTAAATATTCTAGCATCACTCTTCTTTCATCAGACTTACATCATGCCACAGATGGGTTCTGAGTTTTCAGTAAACTAATTATCCAGGACTTTTCTTTTTCTTTTTCTCTATATTTTGCAGCTAAAACCCATTCTCTCAAACATGATGAAGAAACAAAAGCCAAGAGAGATTCTGCAATTTGCCAAAGGTTGTGCCAAGTGTGGCCAAGGCTTAGGTCCCACAGGCAGGTTGGCCAACTCCCAGGCCTGGGCTGTTCTCAGCCACGCATATGGTTTCTCACGCTGGGCTTGCACAGGGACTGCATTAACAGTTTTCAGTTCCTCTACTGTCACCTCACCTCTGAGACACAAAGGTCATTCATAATGTGAGAAGCAGGGTAGATTTAAGAGGGGGAATGAGGCCAGGCCAACTGATATGACTCATCTCTTGTTCAGGGAAGGTGCTTTCACAGGGCTAATTCTGAAGAACTTGCTTATCTGCTGCCTCCTCACCGATCATGCCTCAGTCTGGGCAGCCCACAGAGCTCTTATCCCAGAGGCCCTGAGGAGCAAAGGCACCAGACAGCCAGACTTCTTCTGGTGCTGTCTCTTTCCTCATTAGTACCTCCATTCGAAGGCTCTGATATTTCCAGTCCCTCTCTCTTTTCTTTCCCTAAGCAGCCTTTCCCAAAGTAACACATCATTAGGTTCTCCTTCTACATCCCCTAGTAGCTGCTCCTGATGATTACTCAAACAAAAAAATTTCTGCAGAAAGTAAAACCTGGCCTGTGGTTGATGATGGCTACTAGAGAAAGAGAAGAACACACACAGTTCTTGGAGGGAACTCAGAGAAATTCAGAGTTCAGCATTGGAGGGTAGCCATAGGACAGTAAGAATAGACATCAGAAAGAAAGAGCTGTCTACCAGAGACCGAGATCTCTTTTTCAAAGCTTTTTTTTATTTTTATTTTTATTTTTATTTATTTATTTATTTATTTTGGTGGTACCGGAGGTGGAACCCAGAGGCTCTCTACCTCCAGGCTATACTCCCAGACCTATTTTATATTTTATTTGGAAACAGGGTCTCACTAAGTTGCTGAGCCTCGCTAAGTAGCTGACGCTGAATTCGAACCTGTGCGATCCTCCTGTCTCAGCCTATTTGAAGCTGGGCATGGTGGCACATGCTTGTAATCCCAGCATTCTGGAGGCTGAGACCAGAGGATCGTAGTTTACGGACAGCCTCAGCTACTTAGTGAGACCCTCTGCAACTCAGTGTGACCCGGTTTCAAAATAAAGAATAAAAAATAGGGCAGGGCGTGTAGCTCAGAGGTCGAATGTCCCTGGGTTCCATTTCCAAAAACAAAATGCATATTTGTGGATTCCACTCTTAGAAGTCAATTTGATCCATGAATGTTTAGATCACTATGTGTAGATGCAGAATTAATAATTTTGCACAGTTCCTATCACACTTTCCTCATTGTCCAGGCAATCCTACTCTCTTCTTTTATTACATTATATATTTATTTTCAGGTTCAATGTGAAAGGATACAGAATAAAATGCCATATTCATGTTTATAAATGAAGTATGGGGTAGTTACATTCATTTCAGACAAAGCAATTTTAAGAAAAGAAAATTATCATAAATAAAGTTAGTATATAAAGATAAGAAGGTTAATTATTCAAAAAAAAAGAATCTTAAGCATGAAGTCACTTAATAGATCCAAGTGCTCTTAGCGGTACACAGGACACAAAGAGTAATAGAAGTAGAAAGAATAAGGATCAGATTCACTATTATAACTGGATATTCAACACTGTGTTTGTCTATAATTGGTAAATGAAACAGTCAAAATATTAGGAAAGATATACTTAACCTGAAGAGCACAGTCAATTTGGTCTAATTGACAATTATAGAAAACCATAATAAAAATTCTCATCAAAGTAAGAGCAGAGGAAATATTTCTCAAATTCAGACAGAATTTCTACAAAACAAGATTTATAGCTCAAATAATGCTTTATGCATAGAAACAGGCTATTCTACTTCCAAGATCAGAAACAAAGAAAGAGTGGTCCTCGCTGACCACTTCTGTCTATCATTAGCCAGAAATTCCTACATACCTGGAGAAATGAGAAAATTGTATGAAGTATATAAAAATTGAGAGGAAAAAATAAAACCACTCTTGTTCACATGTGACATCCCTTAATGAACATGATGTCAATGTCAATCACAAAACCAAACATGAGAAGGAGGGAGGGGAAAGGGAATGAAGTGGGAGGTGGGTAGTGGCTAGTTGAGTGATGTGTGCATATATGCCTCTACCATCTGTACTCCCTTAAAATGTATGGCTACAATGCACCAATAAAAAATTAAAAATAATTTCTAAATATTTTTATCTACACCTGGTTTTATTTACAAATGCAAAATACATAAATATGGATGACCAATGTTCTATCTCTTTCTGTTTCTCTCTCTAAAGATAAATAATAATGTATACATGCATATATATATATAAATATATAATATAAAAATTAAAATAACACCAAAAAAGACATTATCAATCTAACAAATACATACAGGGTCAGTATGTTGAAAACTACAAAACTGATTAAATTGAAATAGGTACCAAAGTGTTTATAGATAAGAAAATTCAATATGATTATAATGTCAATATCAACTTGTTAAAGATTTATTTACTTCGCAATCAAAATATCAACGAGAAATATCAACAAAACTATTGTAAAATTATAAAGACAAAAGTTGTATGATAGTCAACATGATAGTGTAGAATTATAAATTTAGAGGACTCATCCTTTCCAAGTTTAAGAAATTCTTATAAAGCTAAAGTAGTCAAGACAGTATGATATTTGTGAAATAATAAATTCTTAGATCAATGGACAAAATATATTTCTCTGAAATAGACTCACATTGCCAGGTGTGGTGGTGCAGGCTTGTAATCCCCACGCTTAGGAGGCGGAGACAGGAGGATAGCACAGGTTCGAAGCCAGCCACGTTGGCTTATGAGACCCTGTTTCCAAATTTAAAAAATTATAAAATAGATCTGGGAGTGTAGTCCCGAGGTAAAAGGGTTTCCAGGAACCCCAGTACCACCAATAAATAAATTAATTAATTGATTAGTCACATAAATATACTCAGTTGATCTTTGAAAAAGGCATACATTTCAATCAACTGAGAAAATATACTTTCTTCAGAAAGATGTACTACAATCATGTGCAAATAAAAGAGCTTGCATCTTTGACAACAATAGGTTAAATAATCTTAGATATAGATGTCAAATGCAAAATTTAAAGTTGCTAAAAAAAAGAACAAAATCTAGAGAAACTTGGGCTTTGTAGTACATTTTTAGATAAAACATCAAAAGTATGATTCATGTAATAAACTAATAATTTAAACTTTTTTAAGGTTAAAATATTGTGTGATTTATGATCAACATAATAAACTAATAATTTGAATTTTCCTGAATTAAAGTTTGTTTGAAAGATACCATAAAAAGAATCATAAAACAAGCTAAAGTCTTGGAGAAAATATTTGCTGAACACAAAGATGATAAAGGACATATATCCATAATATATAAAGAACCTTTAAAAGTCAATTCACAATTTATCATTAGGGAACTTACAACAACAAGATAACCTGATACAGCCCAAGGCAAAGAACAGGAGAGAATGATATGGGACTCCTAATGGGGGTAGAATTTCTTTCTTGAGGTGATGGAAATGTTCTGGGATTATACAGGAGTGATGGCTCTACAATTTTCTGAATATAATATAAACACAGAATTGTTATATTTAAATGTATGAAATGCATAGTGACTAACTCATGTCTCAATAGAGCAATTCTAAAATAAAGAAATAAAATTTTCTCTTTTAAGCCTCTATAATTGTTTGTGTTTTTATATTGTTTGTGTTACTATATCCTAATCAAATCTATTCTGACTCATATGGCTGTATACCCAATTTGATTAATATATTTAGAGGTTGATCCCTAGTTGATAGAATAGGAGTTCTTCATTTCAATAATCCTTGCCCAATGGCTGCATCGTGTTACATTCTCTATAGCAGTACATGAAAATTTTGACTTCCTGCATTTTAATAGCATGTGACATTGTCCCATTTTATAACTCTTGAAAATCTGATATGTTTAAAAAAGCATCTCATATTTCTTATCCATAAGTAGGTGGAAAAATATCTTCATATTTGTTAGCCATTTGAATTCCACTTTCTCCAGGATGACAACATTTTTTTCTTATTTATTAATTAAAGTTAACTTTTTTAACATACTGATTTTAGTGTAATTTTAATATTTCAAGTTATAAATTGTAATAATTATTTCAAATGTTAGTCTATGACTTTAAAATAATTTTATTTCATTGTTTTTTAGTTTTATCAAGGCATAAAGGACAAATTAAATTGCATACCCTTGAAATATTGATATTTTGGTGTATGTGTTTACTGTGAATGGTTGCCACAATTATTACATTAATAGCCCCATAATTACCATGTGTGCATTTTCATTAATGTATATAAGAACAACTAAGACCTGTTTTGCTATTTTACTTAGTTAATTTCAAGTACACAATACATCATTTTTATTGGTGAATTGTAATTTTACATCTTAGTAATGTTTAGAGTGATAAATCACACATGCATGCAGAACACATCTCCAGGACTCACTCTTATTTCAACTGTAATTTTGTGAACTCTGATGCCAGTCTCCCGATTTCCCCCATCTTTCTACTCCTAGGCTCTGGCAAACATCATTTTACTGCTTGCTTTATAAGTGTAATTTCTCTTTTTTAAAAATGTTTTGAAATACATGTAACCAAATTATAGAAAGATTTTTTTTTAATTTTCATTGGTGCATTGTAGTCATACCTGTTAATGGGGTACTAGATGATTGCATAAATTGTGTGACTGCATAAGTTGCAATCACACTTTATTTTTTTTTGTCTGACTTATTTCAGGTCAGATTAATGTCCTCTAGGTTGATTCATATTATCACACATAAAATTTATCTCTTAGAAATGAATAATATTCATTTTAATTAAATATATACATACTATATTGACATTTTATTTATTTTACATTAATTAATAAATATTTAAAATCCTTCCTGAATATGTGTATTGTGAACAGTATAGCTATGAACATGAGAATGCAAATATGTCTTTTAGATACTGATTTCAATTACCTTGAATATACCTCAAAATAGAAAAGCTGAATTATATTGAAATTTTATTTTTTTAGAAACTTTTATACTGCTTTCTATAGTGTTTAATGAATTTATAAACTTACTCGACATATATGAAAGATTCTTTATATCTTCGGCCTTGTCAACATGTATCATCATTTGACAAGTTTGTGATATCCATTCTAACACATGAGGTGATATCTTATTATGGTTTTGATTCGCATTTTCCTGATGATTAGTGATGAAGAATATATTTCTTTAATATTATTGGTCATTTGATTTTTTTATACTTTTATCAGGACATCATATTATACATTATAGTGAAATTTAAGATGATGCAAATGTACGTGTGCATATCACGTCATGTGTTTCCCTGTGCACTCCCCCATTAAACTCATTGTACATTTAATGAGATTGGTGACAATACCTTCTTTTTTTATATGAAATTTAAAAAAAAAATTTAATTAATTAATTTTTTAAATTGGTGCATTTAGTCATATATCAATCACATTGGAGTACAAGACTTGAGAGGATATACAAGCACACATCATCCAATTAGCCCTCCTCCAGCCTCCATCCCATTCCCTCCCCCTCCCTCCATCGCAGGCTTCTTTGGTGATTTACTTTGATACATTTGTTTATGTACCTCCTGCGTTTTAAAGAGGCTCCGTCCTCCAGTATTACATACCCTCTGATTGGTCACATTAGTTGCTTCACTATAGGGCCCTTTCTATAGCTCAACCTCTTCCTGTTGCCCTTTTCCTCCTAGTTATTGCTGATTAAGAGAAGCGTCTGATTTATATTTTCTGCGATATTTCTCTGTGCATGCTGCGTTGCAAGGACCGATCCCACTCTTGATGGTCCCAGTAGTGGCCTGGCTACTCAGTGGACTGATCCAGACCTCGCTGGCTCAAGCAGCGGCCTTGCCTCATGGGAGGCCCCAGGTCTAGTCTCGCTGGCCCCTGCACCGGTCTAACCCCTAAGCTGGCTTCGGTCCTGGCCTTGGAGGCCGCAGGAGTGGCCTTGCCTCACGGCAGGCTCCAATGCCGGCCTTGCTGGCCCCAGCATCGGCCTCACCCCTCAGCAGGCTCCAATCCCGGGCTTGGAGGCCTCAGTACCAGCCTTGCCTCTTGCCTCGCTGGCCCCAGCACCGGCCTAACCCCTCAGCAGGTTCCATTCCCGGGTTAGGAGGCCCCAGCACTGGCCATGTCTCACGCCAGGCTCTGATGCTGGCCTCGCCTCGTGGCAGGCTCCGATGCCGGCCTTGCTGGCCCCAGCAACGGCCTAGTCCTTCGGCAGGTTGTTATCCTGGCCTCGGAAGCCCCAGCACCGGCCTTGCCTCACGGCAGGCTCCGATGCCGGCCTCGCTGGCCCCAGCATTGGCCTCACCCCTCTGCAGGTTCCAATCCCGGGCTCGTAGGCCCCAGTACCAGCCTTGTCTCATGGCAGGCTCCGGTGCCAGCCTCGCTGGCCCCAGCACCGGCCTAACCCCTCGGCCGGCTCCGATACTGGCCTCGGAGGTCCCAGCACCGGCCATGCCTCACGGCAGGCTGCGATGCCGACCTCACTGGCTCCAGCACCGGCCTAACCCCTCAGCAGGCTCTTATCCTGGCCTAGGGGGCCCCAGTATCGGCCTTACTTCACGGCAGGCTCCGATGCCGGCCTCGCTGGCCCCAGCACCTTCCTAACCCCTCGGCAGGCTCTTATCCTGGCCTCGGAGGCCCCAGTACCGGCCTTGCCTCAAGGCAGGATCCGATGCCGGCCTCACTGGCCCCAGCACCGGCCTAACCCCTCGGCAGTCTCCGATCCCGGCCTCGGAGGCCCCAGCACTTGTCATGCCTCAAGGCAGGCTCCGATGCCGGCCTCGCTGACCCCAGCACCGGCCTAACCCCTCAGCAAGTTCCGGACCCGACCTCGAAGGCCCTAGCACAAGCCTTGCCTCATGCAGGCTCCAATGCCGGCCTCGCTGGCTCCAGCATCGGTCTAACCCCTCTGCAGGTTCCCATCTCGGCCACGGAGGCCTCAGTAGTGGCCTTGCCTCACAGCAAGCTCCGATGTCGGCCACTGGCCCTGGCGTCCGCCTAACCCCTCAGCAGGTTCCGATCACTGTCTCTGTGGTTATTATTTCAAAGGTTCCAGGTGTAATGTATCAGATCTCTGCCTCCCCTGAATATTGGCCACTGGCATTGCCACTGCCTCCACCGTTTCAAATCCTTCCCAGGCTCTTTTTCCACTCTGAATGTTGTCCAGTGTTCCTAAGCATGCGTGATGGTAGCATTCAACATTTGGTGTAATTTCTCAAAAAAAATAAATTTGGTAAGATCCGGTTTCTGCTTCTCCTGAATACAAGTCTCCACCACCATCGTGGAGAACTCTTTCAACACCGCATTTCTCCTTGGTCTCCGCTAAACTCTCTCCTTATATGTGATGTCTGAGATTCTTAACAGTATAGAGAAATAGCAGTCCTCTTTCACAGCGAATTTTTCCATAAGTTCCAGTGCATTTAGATAAGTTTTGTCTGCATCTCGAGTGTCCTGGCATCCATAACGGCTTTCTTATCTCCTCTCCGATATTTTTCTTTATCTTTTTCTGTTCTGGGCCCAGTTTCTCCAGGGGTCTGGCATGCTACTCGCAGTTCGGCCGGGGCCCAGAGTCCCGCAACCCGGGCCCCAGCTGGCGTGCCCCGTGCACGACCCCCGCCCAGAACCCAGCATCTTACTGGGCCGGTTTCTCCAGGGGTCTGGCGTGCTATGCGCAGTACAGCCGGGGCCCAGAGTCCCCGGTGACAATACCTTCTTATAAGGACATACCATTTAAATTGTTTCCTTCCTCAATCTTCCTTTTTTCCTACCTCCCACACCAAAACTTTTCCACTATTTCACTGGTCTCTCTCCTCATTTATCTGAAATCCTTTTTACATGCTATTTTCTCTTTAGTTTTGCATATGAGAGAAATATGTGATCGTTGACTTTCTGAGACTGGTTGATTTTACTTAGCATAAGATTTTCCAGTTATATCCATTTTGTTCTTAAAATGATATAATATTGTTGTTATGGCTATGTAAAATTCCATTGTATATATAGACTACCATTTTGTAACTTATTCCTCTGCTTACAGACATCTATATTTGTTTATATACATTTGATATTGTGAATTGTGCTTTTACAAACATGATTATGCATGTATCATGATAGTATTTTGACTTGAATTCTTTGGGAGATTCCAAGGTGTGTATTGCTGGATCACACTGTGGTTCCATTTCTAGTATTTTGAGGAATTTCTCTACTGATCTCCACAATGGTTGTGCCAATTTACAATTCCACCAACAGTATGTAAGTTTTTCTATTTTCTCACATTCTTTGCAAGCATTTATTATGTTTTTATTCATGTTGAGTATCATTTTAACTGAAGTTAGATGGAATGCAGTAAAGATATTTTGTTGTTTTTGTTGGTGGATCTGGGGATTGAACCCAGGGACATTCTACTCCTGAGTTATACTCCAAACCTATTTATTTTTAAATTTTGAAACAGAGTCTCACTAAAAGTTGTTTTCTATATACAAATACATCTATGTGCAAAATAAATTAATTGTTTCCTATATACAATCATACTATCTACAAGCATTGTATCAGCTTTTATTAATAAAGAGAAAATTAGAAATGCTGAACCTTTCTACTACCATGTTCAGATTTTTGTTTCCACCCATCATTATATAGTGAAAGTATGGTGCCAATATATGCTACTGAAAGAAAACTAATATGAGCATTTGTGAAACAGAGCTAACCAGAGTTCTCCTCTGTATTGCATGTCTTTTACTTCTTTTTCTTGCCTAAAAGTTCTGTCAAATGTCCAGTACTATGTTGAGTGGAAATGGTCAGAATGATATCTTTGTCTTGTTTCTCATCTTAGAGGTAAAACTTTCAGATAGTTATCACTTGATATGATGCTAGCAATGAACTTGTCATATATGACTTTTATGGAATGTACACTTTTTCCATATCTAATTTATTCAGAGGTTTTATCATGAAACTATGTTAAATTTTATTAAATGCTTTTTCTACAGTGTTTGGGGGTTAGCATATGAATTTGTTCCTTATTATGTTCATGTGTATCTCATATTTATTAATTTTTGCAAGTTAAAGCATGCTTGCATTCCAGGTATACATTCACTTAGTCATGGTGTATGATCCTTTTAACATAATTTTTATTTAGCTTGTTAGTATTTTGTTAAGCATAATTTTATCTGTTTATCAGCCATGTTGACCTACATTTTCCTGCTTTTTTAAAAATGCCTTATTTGGTTTGGGTATCAGAGTAATTAATGTTTGGCCTCATAATATATATCTGGAAAAAATACTTTATCTTAAATATTTGGAAGACTGTGCTCAAGGCTCTCCAGTTTTACTTTACCCTTACTGAGAAATACACGTGTCTTGACTTTTCTGTGGCTTAGCAGCTGCATGTCTCCTTCTGTACCATTGTAGCCAAGCTGGAATCTTGAAAATTCCAGGACAGTAATAAACATGCCTATATTTTTGCATGAAACTCTGAACGATTAACCATATTGCTAAATATGTTAAAAGCTTGCTCCATCACTAGCCAAATTTCCAAAAACCTTAAATATACTCTATTACCTGATTTTATTATTGCAGATACAGCTAGGTAGAACATTTCCTCCCTCTTTCTATTAAAATAGCATGTTGTAGACCCCCAACCCTTGCATATAAGCTTCTCTTGAATGGGTCATCCTGGCATTTAGTCTTTAGTTTTTTTGAAATTCCAACTAGCCAAAGCTCAGGATAGTTTATGACTGTCCCTTTTCTCTTGCCACTGCTTTTGGGCCAACTCTATGGCATATTTGACTGGACAGAACAGAAGGACTGATATTAATTCTCCTAAAAATGCTGGTAGAATTCACCTATGAAGCCATCTGGTCCTGAACTTATATTTATTGGGAGATTTTTGCTTGCTAACTCTGTCTCCATACTTGTAACTTGTCTTTTCAATCAAATTTTCTAATTATTCATTATTTCATCTTGGTATGTTGTATATTTCTAGGAACTTGCCCATTGTTCAAGGTTACCCAATTTTCTGGCATACGGTTGTTTATAGTTTCACTTCTGTCATTTAAAATTCTATTAATTCTTCAGCTTCTAGATTTCTGCTGGACCATTTTTTTCATGACTTGTCTTTGCTAAATTTCTTGTTTATTCACGTATTGTCTTCTTAATTTTTTGAATTGTGTATGCGTGTCTTTGTATCTTGTGTAGGTTCCTTAAATTCCTCTTGAGAAAACCCATTCATCTCAATTTTTATTTGGCCAGCCACTGGATAATTGTGTTCTGTTGCTGTTGTCATGTTTCCTTGCTTTCAAATGTTTTATGTGGCTTTGCAATGATATCTATGTACTTAATAGATTCTTGTTCTAGATTTTACAAATTGGCTTCTGTGGGAAAACATGTTCAACTATGTTGGTAGACAAGGGTACTGTCTAGATGGGCCGTGGTGTTTCTATTTTGGGAGTAGCAGCAGTCTGGTTGCATGAAGTTCTGTTAAATGAAGTCAGTAATGTCACAATCTTAAGTCTGTGTATGTCTATGGCAGTTGTAGTAGCAGAGAAGGTTATCATGGTCCTTGATGTTGAAAGTTTATGGAGGCCTTCACTTTTCCTTTATCCTGTGTGGAGAGTTCCTAATTGAATGAATCCCTTTTTGGCTCTGAGTTGGGCATGACCTGCTATGATGATACTATGCTGGCTTTAGGAATGGCTGTGAAGCTAGAGCTTTGAGCTCAGGGGCTGTGGAAACATTGCATGCATTCTCGGTTGTAATGGGCTGAAGGATGTGTAGGAATGAACAGACCGACTGATCACCCAGCTTGAGTTCATCACTCTGGGGTGTGTTCCAGCATCTCAGATTGAGGAGAATGTCCAGTAATTAAAAATTATGGCTGAAGGCCTAGTGGAGGATACAGTGGCAATTCCTGCCCTTATGAAATTTAGTTTCCATAGCAGCTCAGCTCTAAGAGGTGGAATACAGAAACAGGTCCCATAAATGGTGAGACATAGCAGAAACTCAGTTTTAAGAAATGAAATATAGGATGGAGATTTTCTGAAATGGGTTTTTTCTGGAGAACATGGATCATTGGTTACTCAGAAGCAGGGATGGCAATAAACTATATTATTGGGAAATAGAGAGGTGCAGTGTCAAAAAGAACACAGGGATGGTGAGATGTAGCATTTACTCACCTCAAAGCCCAGTGCAGTGCAAAAATAACTTACATACCTGGGATGAAGGGGCACTGTGATAGTTTTTACTATGGTGAGCAGGACCCTGGAAACTTCCTCAGATAGGTTGTTCCAGGTACTGGAAGATAGATAGCAGTGATGAGAATTGCTGGGGTTCTCCTGCTCCTTTCTCTACCAAAAGAAATCTCTTTGAGAACCTCCTGACTCTTAGCGGGAATATATATATATATATATATATATATATATATATATATATATGATGTATATGTATATATGTATATGTATGTAAATATGTATATGTATGTATATGTATGTATGTATATATGTTTGGGGATTTAACACAGTGGCATTCTACAACCAAGCTACACCCTCAGACCTATATTTTATTTATTTTATGTTGTAACAGGGCCTCACTTAAGTACCCGAGGCTGGCAGTGAACCTGTAATTCTCCCAGCCTCCCAAATACTAGGGTTACAAATGTGCACCACTCAAACTGGGTAGCTGCTTCTGAATAGAAAATAAAGTAGTTGTAGTTCAGCCAAATTCTTCCGGGTCCTTTTCTATAAATATGACCTTGGTTTCTCTGCTCTACGGAATTTCTACTACTTCTTGGCTGTATTCTGGAGCTCTCCCATAATTATTTTTATTGATATTTATTTGTTTATATGTTGTTTGTGTATTTTTTTATTTATTTATTGTTTTGTGTTGTTCTTCATGTTTGGGTAATAGGAAATGTATGTCAGGACCTTCTAATCTGTCATATTGTTGGCATTTTCTCTCCAAAATTGAGATTATCATATCAAATTTTGTCATTGCAAATAATACCTGAAAAAATGGAATTTATATGAAGCTCTTTTCTAATATTTTAATATACATCTATACTGTTGATAGTTAAAATTCCATACTATTCTCAAAACTTTACAGTTTATAAAATTTATATCACAAGGTTTTAATTGTTTGATATGGAGACAAACCTGTTTGATAATATTTGTTATTTTGTACATAAATCCCTAATCTATGCTTGAAATTATTTCCCCCTCTATAATTATCCCATCTTCTTAGTACCATCTATTAAATACTTTGTCCTTTTTTATAGGTTTGTAGTACAATCTTTAATGTACACTAAATTGATTCCTACAAATGAGTCGTTTTAAAATCCTTAGTATTTACTAAGAATCTTTAAATTTTCTTTCACCAACTAGTGTGTTTGTCCATTATAGTTTAAATCCATCATATTTTATTACTATAATTTTATCTTCCTGACTGATAGGCACATTCCTCCTTCTTTGCTCATTTTTTTTTTTTTTGCAAAATTCACTTAGGTCTTTGGAAATTTCTGTCTTTATATGTACATTTTAGAAAATTTGTCAAAATCTTCAAGAATTGTTAAAGTGAATGTTAAATTCCCAGGTGTTTCAGAATTGAAGACAATTTGGAAATGTCACTCAGTATCTATTTAGCACTTTGCAGAATTGAATAGCATGTCAGGGGCTCTCATGGTGGGCCAAACACTGTGAAGAATAATTTACATGCTGTGGTCCATGATTTCTCAAGGAAATTTCACAATGACTTCAAGTTGCTAGTATCATTTTAAGGGACATGAAGAAAACTTGCCAAGGTCACTTTCTTATTAAGTATACCCTTAGTGTTCAACACAATCAGTTGGAGTCTAGATCAGATAATTAAACATTAACTGCACCTTTCAACCCAGAAGAGTATGCTCTACCTCCTCCAGTAAGACCTTTGAGAGCATTTCTGTATGCTGTGTTATCTCCTAATGGAAGTCACAGTTTTCTCCTTGGAAGTCCCATGGCACATTACCTATTAACAATGACCGAAAAATTATGTGGGATCATGGATTCACAGAGTGATGACTTTGAATATCTTTACTTGAATAATAACTTTGGAGTAAATAGGATGGATAACATAACACCCCTAGAGTTGTTTTGCCTTAGCTTGAGTTAGATATGCAATCCAGTAGGGAGAATATTCATGTTTAGATTACATTGGCTGTAATAGTGTAAGAAGGAAGATGTGCTTGCCCCATGCCAAACAGTTCATTCATCTTTAGGTATTTGATCATTGCTAAAGACATGCTTCTCATTATCCTATCCTTAACTGCATGGAGGATAACACTTTTGCTCCTAAATATCCAGATTGCCTTGATATTTTATTTCAGAAGGACATCATTGTGTGCAAATGGGATTATTACCTTTGCATCTCATTTCTCTTTTCTATCCTCTGTATGACTATATTATAGGCTTTGGGTTCTTTTATTTTCGAAACATCAAATGTCAAAAAAGTAATTATTTTAACTGAGAACTCAATGGACAAAAAAAAGTAAATAAGGTAGCTAAAGTTAGGACACATGAAATCCAATGGTCACATTTCAGTACCTGCCAATTTATAACATTATAGAACATATGTTTATTTGTGCCCAGGTCTTATTTCCCCCATAGACCGTGAGCTGCCTCTGAGTCTGTGGGTGTTTGTCTCTGCATTGTATATGATCAGCTGAAAAATTCAGCCTTCCTAGAAGGATATGATGAAATGAGGAAATCCACACAATAAAATATTGAGCAGAATGTAAACCTGCAATTATGATGATCTCTAAACAGGAGAATAACTAAACTGCATAGAAAAAAGGGTGGATATAAAAAGATGGGATGGGGCCTAAACACAAATATATAAACCAATGGAATACAAGACAGAGCCTAGAAATAAGCTCTTGAATTAAAGAAAAAAAATAAAAAGGAAACAGTGAACCACACAAGATGTAGGTGTTGTAAATGATTTTAAATAACTTAGTTACTGTTCTTTAATTCTCAAATTATTTACATTGGACATTAATGGAACCATGGCTAACTGTTCACCAGGATATATGGTTGTCATTTCAGACTATATCGTTGTGCAAAAATACCCCTTGGCAAGAGCTATGTTTTCCAGGCCTTCTTGCATCTAGGTACAACCATGTGTTTCTATGCTTATCTACAGAATGAAACTCATCCAGTTAAGAAAGCAAGTATTCATTTCTCTACTCACTTCTCCACTCAGAGGACACGCTGAGGTCCTAGATCTTGGCAGAAACATACAGTGGCAGGAACTTGAATTATTACTTAGAAGCCTCCTGTTAATCATAATTACATAAGTGCAATTTCTGTAGGATCTCTAAACATGTGAATATATATATATATATATATATATATATATATGTGTGTGTGTGTGTGTGTGTGTGTGTGTGTGTGTGTGTGTTTATTAATCGAGCAAAAAGTAAGCTTCTATTGTAAATCAACTGCCTTTATTTCAGACTTTTTCTAACAAAACATAAAGAAATTTTTTTTAATTTTAATGTTTTTAGGCAGTTTGTGTTTTTAAGAATTGATACAGGGAGAAAGCATGAAAGGTAAGCAACGGGAGAGAAGAAAGAACAGGGAATTTAAAGATGTGTTTCTGAGTTGGTCCTCACTGCAGACAGCTGTTGCTCAGTGCCACCAGGACCTCTGAGGAGGCTAGTGACTTCATCTCAAAATAGTGCACATGAGGAAGAGAAAGGAATCACTTATACATCTGCTTCCAGCTCCAAATGTTCAAGAACTCATGCTTGGGCACTGATTCTCCGGCTTCCAGGTTGCACACACTTGCACTTAGAGTATATCATACAGGTGCACCTTGCTAAGCAGGCAGAGAAAGCCTGGGGCAAAAAGTGATAGATGCCTAATGCGTGTCTGAGGCGAGGTATTGTTAGGTTGTGCCTGAATTAGGCCAATCATAACTGACATGTCTGGAATAAAATGTAAGGTACAAATAATTTGTAGTGCACAGGATATTTTATTTGTAGAGTCAAAAAAAATGTTTGATTGGTTTATTATACTATCCAGCCTTACATTTATAAAACATAAGCATATTGCTCTTGCGATTAGAAAAGTACCCATGCATATACCTTATTTATATATTTTTATTTTTGCCAATTTAATTGATTTTTATTTTTATTTTTTATCAGTGCATATATTTTACAGGGGTACAAGACGGTAGAGGCATACATGCATGCATCACTCATTTAGCTTTTCCTCATTTTTCACCTCCTTTCCTCCCCCCTTCCTCCTCCTAATGTTTGGCTTAGTGATTCACTTTGATGCGTTTGTGAAAGCACATCATGTGCATTAGAGAATTTCCCTATTTCTCCCTCAGCCCCCTCAGTAAGGTCACCTTATTTGCTCATCTGTGGTTTCTTCTTCTTTATCTAGAGTTCCTCCTATGATCCATTTTATCCCTAGTGCTGAGTGAGATTAGTTAGTCACAGAAAGTAAAAAATTGGATGCTCTCCCTAATAGGTACACACTTATACACACACATATATTTGTTTAGTTTTCTAAGAGAGTCCAGTATCCCTATGTTATTTACCTCTTTTGTTTCATATCTGAACCACAACCTCCCATGGAATGACTTTGGGCTTCTCACAGTCTCATTTCTTCCTCAGATTTTCAACTGTCCCAATCTGTTGCTTCTGCTTTGATTGGGACATTTATAAACACAGTACTGAATTGTTACTAGAACATTCAATCTTTCCAATTTATCGGAGGTTGTGGTAAAGCCCCATTTAAAACTTACCTCAAGCTCATCATAAAATTTAGGCTCTTTATGTGGCATTCTACCCATTTCATTATCTAACCCCAACATATAGCTGTAGCCCCAGCCTTCATCTTGGCTTGAGTCATAACTGGCATGTGAGACAGACAACAAATATTCTCAGAAAACCACAATTTCTTCCATGCCTTTCCGATTTCAAGCATGCTTCTCTTACGGGAATAATTTTGCTCATTTTTACCTAGGGTCTAGATTCACTAACTACAGCCCATAGATTATATCCAGCCCACCAATTAGGAGCTATTTTTTTACATTTTTAAATGGTGAAAAAGACTTTAAAAGTTGATAGTTTGTGATATGACAAACTATGTAAAATTCAAATTCATTGGCCTTAATACAAGCCTTCTTGGAACAGACCCATTTTTGCTTATTTACATATTGTCTGTGGTTACTTTGCTGTTATTACATCAGAGCTGAAAAGCTGTGATAGAGTACTGTCGCTTCCAAAATCTAAAGTATTTACTTGCCTTTTTATAGAAAATATTTTCTGAGGATGTTTACTTTTTTCTTCAAACCTTGCCCACGAAGGGCCCATATAGTCTGCATCTCTGGCCCTACAATATTTAATTCTTACCTCCAGGAAGTCACCAGGAGATTTTACCTGAGGTGAAACATGAATTTACGTATCATCTCCCCAGCCCTACCCTGTTAGATCGCTGTGGGCCAAGGATATGCTTATTTATGTCTCTGGTGTTCTGACCACCAGAAGTACATAATACGCCAGGTACATAATAGGGCTCTGTCAACATTTGCATTTGTTCAATTCTGATCTCTGGTTCCAGACACTGTGCTTCCTGTTCTGGAACTTCGTGGTCAAGAGCATGGGCTGTGGAGTTGCCCTGCTTGGGTGTAATGCTGGCTCTGTCACCTGAACCTGTATACCCATAGGCAACTTACTTTAACCCCACTAAGCCTCCATATCCTCATTTATTTAGCAAAGAAAATTATAGTAACTAATATAGAATTATTGGCTAATAACGGTATGAGCACACAATACATTTTTGGTTAATATTAGTTATTACAAAGAGGTTTGCATAGTCCCTAAAGCTTAAAGGAAGTTCTGGGATCTCCAGAGCCACATCACTGACCAAAGAATACCCCCCCCACACTACACAGCTCTATCATATTACTTGTACTGCAGATTTTTTAATGCACTTTTATTGTTAAATGAAATCATGTTTGTAGAAGCAAAGAAAGAGAGGCTTGATAAAACAGTCCTTTCATTTTTTCCAAGAATCTCTCTCAGTTTTATTTTGCTTACATCTATCTTCTTCCTGCTGGGTTTGTTTGCCTCTTCTCTCTCTCTTTCTTTCTGCTGGCTATCTATGTCTCTCATTGCTTTTACAACTAGCTTGATTACCTCATTTCATTTTTCATTCCCTTCAGTCTAGCTTCCCTCCTCCTATCCCTGCCCCTTTTTACTGTTTTTTTTTTTTTACTATTTTCTGAGATGTTCCCCTTTCTCTCTTTTTCTTTATCTTTTTTCTCACCTTCTCCATCTTTTCTTATATTTAACTTATCCTTTATCTTGCTCTACATTCTGTTTCTTCATTTATGTAATAGTGGCTTCTTTATCTTCATTTTTTTCTTTTCTTTTATTCTATTTTTCCTATTCTGATTTCTTTCTGCCGTCTTCCTATTATATCCATTGACCTTTCTCCTTTTTCTGTTCATTCTATTTTATGTGTACTGTCATGATGCCTATGGTGGCTCCTTTCTCAAAACCAAGGTGTCCTGGACCCCAGTGGCCAGTAGATCAACAAAAAGCTATTAGTAAATCAGCAAAAGAAGACGACAGAGCTGTCTGAGGGAGTCTGCTGCTTGGGGAACATCTTGAGACCAAGCAGAAAATGAAGTGGTCAGGAAGGAAGAGGCAGCGGTGTTTAATGGAATGGAAATAAAATAGGTGAGAGAAAATGAGATGGAAAAGCAGAGATGTACGACACAAGAGAGTTTAGTCAGAATGAGATTGTCATCAGATCAGTTGGGGGGAGAGAATGGAAAAGCAGACTTGTTAAAGTGAATTCTTTGTCATAACCATGAGCTTTTCATTCTCAGCTTGCCTGCTTGGCTTCCCATCACTGTTTCGTCCTTTTCCAAGCATTTTGTTTTATTTTTCTCTTCTCACTATTTTTTTTTCTTTTTATGTAATTCTGACTGATTCCCATGTGCTAGCACTTCGGTTTCCTATACCAAGGATTTGAAGAAAGGTGGTGTGATGCAGTGGTTGGAAGTACAGATCTGAGAGCCAAACAAGATTTGGAATTGATTATAAAAGTAAGACTCTCTTTGCTGAGCAAAGATTCTAAAATATCATTTGTTGTCGTGGCTAAGATAAGGATTGTAGCAGATTAATTTAGACTGCTGTGTCATATCTCTTCTTCCTACTTTTGTGATTTTGTCAATTTATTCATGTTGCTGACCTCAAGCATCTTTATGAAGTAAGAGCAACACTTACTTTCATAGGTAAGGTTGATGTGATAACCAAATAAAATAGTGGAGGCTTAGAACCAGATCTAGTATCCAGTGCATATTCAAACTCTGCTCATGTTTTCTGGGTCATAATTAATATTCTACTACATATACTAGTCTATCATTTCTTAATTTGAGGCTATATATATATATATATATATATATATATATATATTTGCGGGTCTGGGGTTGGAACCCAGGGTCATTTGACCTCTGAGCTATACCTCCTGCCCTATTTTTTATTCTTTATTTTGAAACTGGGTCTCACTGAGTTACAAAGGGCCTCACTAAGTAGCTGAGGCTGTCTGTGAACCGCGATCCTCCTGTCTCAGCCTCCCGAATGCTGGGATTACAAGCGTGCGCCACCACGCCCGTCTGAGGCCATATTTCTGAACCATCTACCCTCTGCTCAGACTTCTCACTGTGGATAAAATGTTTGTTTGTTTGTTTGTTTAGTGGTGTTGGGAATTGAACCTATAGACCTTCTACCTCCAAGCTATACCCCCAGCCTGCTTTTTTATTCTTTATTTTGAAATAGGGTCTCACTAAGTTGCTGGAGGGCCTCATTAAATAGCTGAGGCTGTCCTCAAACCCAGATCCTCCTGTCTCAGTCTCCCAAGTACTGGGATTAAAAGCATGCACCACCATGCCTGTCCTCAAATGCTCTTTGTATTGCGTGGTCTTCTCCTAATTGAAGGCCATTTTTCACAGTTGGAGTTCAGGAAGGAAAAATTGTTTTGCTCAGTAGAAAGATCTTTATACTGACAAATTTCACAATTGTATAAACGCCACCTGCCCATCCTTAATCCTCCCTTCCTCTTGATTCCTGCTGGGGAAAGGAGAAAGAAAAACTGGAGCTATCTCCCAGGGGAAGAAACCCACCCTATGATTCTATCATTTTCAGCTAAAATTGCTATTCAGAATTAGATATACATCAAACAAACTTTTCTCCAATGGATGGATTTGGCTCCCAGTGTGAGTCTCATCACAAAAAACTTCTCCCCCTCCCTCCTCTCTCTCTCTCTCTTCTCTCTTCCTCTCTCCTCTCTCCTCTCTCCTCTCTCCTCTCTCCTCTCTCCTCTCTCCTCTCTCCTCTCTCCTCTCTCCTCTCTCCTCTCTCCTCTCTCCTCTCTCCTCTCTCCTCTCTCCTCTCTCCTCTCTCCTCTCTCCTCTCTCCTCTCTCCTCTCTCCTCTCTCCTCTCTCCTCTCTCCTCTCTCCTCTCTCCTCTCTCTCTCTCTCTCTCTCTCTCTCTCTCTCTCTCTCTCTCTCTCTCTCTTTCACCTTCAACTCCACCAGCCCTTCAGCCTGCCCTTTGGAAATGCTCTTATACCCACCATATGCTTTTAAACCTGGTGTTAGGGATGCATCCCAGCTGGAAATTTTCAAAGATAAGTTCGCTGAGTCCTTCTGAATGCTTCATTTCAATACAGTGGAACAGTAGCCTACAAAACAAAGGAGAGAGCAAGGCTCTCTGGAGGCTATGTGGAGCTGGATGGAGGCTGGCTGTCAGATGGGCTCCATGCTGCAATTTGCCTCAGTTTTCTCCAATGTCATTTCTGTTTTTGCTTCTGGATCAACTTTGATAAATTTATACTTAGAAACTCTACTCTGATTAATATAAAGCTTTGTTTCTGTCTCATCTGACCACTATTTGGATTAGAACACAATTTTTAGATGATTAATCCCACCCTTTTTCTTCTGTTTCCCAAGAATATATGTAAATTCCAAAACCATATACGCCTAAACCAGATTTGCAGAAGAATAGCCGTCCTACCGACAGGAAAAGTAGCAGTATTGTACAACAGTGAATTAGAAAATGTTCTCTCCTTACTAGCCATCAAATTTTGAGAAAAAAAATTAAAGATGTTGGTGAAATGGTTTGTAATTAAATTGTTCCCCTTGCTCACAGGAAAGCGAAGAAGCAATGTTGGAGGTGGGCTGAGTTGCTAAGGAGAGATCTCTGTGGATGTGGCCTTGGGAATCATAAGGTCTCTTTCTCTTCTCTTCTCTTTTCTTCTTCTTCTTCTTCTTCTTCTTCTTCTTCTTCTTCTTCTTCTTCTTCTTCTTCTTCTTCTTCTTCTCTCTCTCTCTCTCTCTCTCTCTCTCTCTCTCTCTCTCTCTCTCTCTCTCTCCTTCTAGTCTCCATTATATGAGAGCAGAGTTCTTGTTTCTTTCTCCTTCCCTCTCTCTCTCTCTTCTATCTCTCTCCTCTCTCTTTCTCTGTCTTTCAGATTCCAAGTACTCTACCTTGAGCTCTGCAACTATAGCATAACATAAACTAAACCTCTGAATCTCCAAAACTGTTTACTGAGACAATTGGGTATCACTCCTTTATATCTCACTGTACATATTTTTTAAATCTGAAAATATGTTCACCTAGAGACAAAATTAGAGATAAAGACAAAAGAAAAACAGTTTTGACAATAGTACTTGGGCAGGAAATTAAAATAATTCAGTAGAGGTGATTTTCTTTAC
This sequence comes from Muscardinus avellanarius, assembly GCF_963383645.1. Taxonomy (NCBI): domain Eukaryota; kingdom Metazoa; phylum Chordata; class Mammalia; order Rodentia; family Gliridae; genus Muscardinus; species Muscardinus avellanarius. The sequence continues at coordinate 17,257,324 of NC_137799.1, forward strand.
TATATATTTTATTCTAATTCACTTTTTTAAGCCAGGAATTGTAATCCATAAGGAGGGAGATTCTTATGTGTAGAAGATAATTCTTATAGTGATGGTTTGTAATTTCCAAATATACCTGTGATGGAAAGCCATCAGGAACTGAAAAAGGAGAACAGGATGGTAGATTGGGAAAATCAATTATAACAAATAATTTCAAGTTCTAAAAGAAAAAAGACTTTAAAATGATAAAGAGAAAACAAAAGAGGATGGTTGATGACATTTAAGAAAAAGAGGAAATAGAAGAGGGATCTTGTAAGGTAAAAATTGTTTTGTAGTTGGAAGGGATATTGGAATGGGAATAAAGAAAGTTGGCATCTAATCGAAATGGTACCAAACTATCTTGTGATACTGTGAGCCTCTCCAATCCTCAGTAGGCTCGTGTGTAAAATAGAAAAACAAATAGCCTTTTCTACTCTTCTTATTATAAAATGTTGCAGTGAGAATCAAATGAGATCAGGCAATAGAGGTGCTTTGTTAACTGTACTCAAGTAAGGGACATTTTTATTATAGGACATTGATTCCTGAATGACTGAAACAGCCATGGTTCTATATTTATTTCAATGGCACATTGCAGGCAGGCAGGATCTCTGGTTTCAGAATTAAATCACAAAATGTAAATGAGTCTTCTTGACCCACTTCCTCTATTAGCACTCCTCTTGCCTGAGTAGAAGTCTCTGGATGATCAAAAGTGGCCAGGCAGAGCCAGGCATGGTGGTGCATACCTGTAACCTTAGTACTGTGTGGTTGAGAAGGAGGATTGCAGGTTCAGCCTACACGAAATACCTTCTTTCAAATAAAAATAAAATAGGTAGGGCTGAGGGCTAGCTCAGTGATAGAACACCCTACCTTTGATTCTCAATACCAAACAAACAAACAAACAAACAAACAAACAATCAAGAAGTTACCAGGGATCTCAGGGAGAGATACCGAAATTATTTCTGTTTACTCTGGATGAACCTCCTTGTCCCAGAATTGTTCTACAGGTAATCAGAGCAATGGACCATCCTGCTTCTCTTTTCTGGCAGGGTCTTTAGCCTTTCCTGATAAATGGAAGTGTGCCTTTTCCTTACATCTGACAGTAGAGCAATTGTTACACTAATATAGTTATGCTGTTGTAATAACTCTTTGAAGTAATGCTTGCCAGTAATTGCTCTTCTCACTTACCTCTGGAGTCTTGTCAGCATTTTGAATGCTATGACCCTATGCACATGCTTCTCCCTGCTTATTGGATTAAACAGAGGCATCTAATGAGAATGGACTCAATTACAGAGTTTAGGGGAGTGTTGGTGTGGGGTTGGGGGAGGAAAGAGAGAAGAGGGAGGGAAGAGATCATAGAGAAGAGGAGATGAAGAGCTTAGCTTCTTCTTTTGTGAGCATCTCTCTTTCTTTTGTTTTTGTTTCTTTCCCAGTGAATAAGAAAAGGTAATGAAGGACATTTAATTTGTTTATTAAGGATAATTCAAGAAAAATAAAACAGACCATATGATAACATTAAGATATTTCTCTGTACCTGAGTTTGAGTATTCGGCCAACTCTCAATTGCATCTAACCCTCAAGGATTTATGAGTCTTTCTTTTATACTTGTAAAAAAGGTGTCTTTTCATTTTATATTACCTATAGTTGGTTGTTATAGTTTGAAACAAGATATATAATTTTTACAAACATTTGGACTGATTATATGAGAAGAGATATGAGATTAGGAGCTAAGCAGGATGAAGTCTAGTCTTGCCTGATGTACAATACTTACTGTGTAGTGGGGTAAAAGTGGTAAAATCCAGTAAAAGTTCATTAGGGAATGCCCCCCTCCCCTTCTAAAGGGACTGGTGCTGGTCTTTTGGAGTGAGTTAATTCTCATGAAAGACAGTTGCTGCAAAGTGAGTCCGAGCCATGGGCTCAGCCCCTTCTGCACAAGTAGGTTCCCTCTCTGTTTCTCTGCCATGTATATGGTGTTTGAACCCCCCAGTTAACAGAATCATGATCCAAATAAGCATATTTACTTTATAAAACACCCAGCTGGATTAGTTAGAATTCTCATAGCTATATCCAAAATAACTGACTCTACAACTTACAAGAAGGACTTATTTGCTCACATCCTGGACATTTTGAGTTCAGTTCATATGAATCCAGGACCTGGGAATCTCAAGGAATGGTGATGGGAAGCAGAGTGAGGGAGAGTATGAGACTTTGTTCTCACATTATAGTGAGAAATAAGTGAGCGAGCTAGGAAAGGAGATCCCCAAGGATGCAGCCCCAGGGTGTATATAATCCAGACATACCCTACAAGCTAAAGCCACCACCCAGGATAATCTATTACAATGGATTTATCACTACTGAGATTATTACTGTTGGGACTTAACTATATCAACTCTGAATAATAAATGAGCTCTTTAGATAACAATCTATATCTAACCATAATATTCCTCCCCTGGTCCCTGAAGGGCTCATGCCCAATTAAGAATGTAAAATGCATTTAATCCATCACCAAGAGTTTTCAAAGTTTTAACATTTTCAGAATCTCTCAAAAATGCTAAATTTCAAAGTCTCCCTTGAAATTCAAGGTGAATTCTTTGCTCTTGACACTGTAAAAAGTACAAAAATAAAAATGAAAAGTAAATTGCATTTATCCAACTTTCAAGGCAAAGAGTAAACGTTTTTTATTCCAAAGGGAAGGAAGAGGCCATAGAATACAGGAATGGGACCAAAACAATATTGGAATTTATCAAGACATGCATTTGGTCCGGCAGCTCCTCTTGTGGCATCCTTGGCAGCCTCACCTGTATGACCTCGTTGATTTCAATGGGTGTTGAACTGGCTCTTCTAGCCTGGATTCATGGCTCAGAAAGCAGCCTTTCCTTGTGGTCATTCCATGGTTTTTGCATTTCTAAATCACTGTGAGTGTTCTTCCAACCTTGGCTTAAATCCCACAGATTTAAAATTGTCTCAGTTTTGTCTTTTTACAGAGATTCCATCACTGCCATATGGTGCCCAGCTTCCTAGAACTTCCTTTGAAATCTAGGGGGAAGCCTCTATGGCTCCGTTTTTCTAGCAAACTCATTATGTGAGTGCTGAGATGCACCACCAAAAGAAAAGAAAGTTACTTTCTTTTTAGCTAGGCTTGCCTCTCTCTTGACAATGACAGCCCTTCTCCATTACAGATGGTGCTGTGCCTGCCTTCATCCAGGCCATGGAGAAGGAATCTGAGTTTCAAATGCTCTTCTTGTTTCTAACCAAAACATTCAAACTCCCTTCAGCCATTTCACTTTTTTTTTCCACAGCATCATCTCTCTAAAAACCAGTTTTATGCATAACTTTCTGGCCAAACAGCAATCTATAAAATCTCACTGCTTTAATTTCTGCTTCTGAAATTTGGTGTACAATTGGCTGAATGCAGACATCAATACTCATAATGCAGTTTAGATATTTTTCTAGTTTGAGATTTTCTATGCCAGTTTATTAATCAGCCCATCCTCTTTATTTATTATTATTTATTATTATTATTATTTATTATTATTATTATTACTATTATTATTTTTTTTTTTGGTGGTACTGGGGTTCCTGGAAGCCCTTCTACCTCCGGGCTACACTCCCAGACCTATTTTTTTTTTTTTTTTGGAAACAGGGTCTCGTAAGCCAGCGAGGCTGGCTCCGAACCAGTGCGATCCTCCTGCCTCAGCCTCCCAAGTGCGGGCATTACAAGCGTGCACCACCACGCCCGGCTTTAGCCCATCCTCTTTAAATCCAGACTCACACAAAGTTTCAGGACACAGGGAAGTTGCCAGAATGTAACATGTGTGGCCTCAACTCAGTTTTCCTCTAGAGTCCTCTTTTCCCTCCAAAATATCTTGAGAACAGTTTCTATTGTCTGCCTTTCTAGCCACATTTTGGTCCTTCTAATTCCTCTCACAAAGAAATTCCAAAGACTCAATAATACATGTGGTCAAACATAAATATAGCTGTAACCCTACTTCTAGTACTAATTTCTGTATTAGTCACCATCCTCCTAGCTATATCCAAAATAACTATCCCTCTCAACCTAGAGGAAATAAGATTTATTTGCTCACAGTTTGGAGATTTTTAGTTTAATCAGCACGAGACTGGGGACTATAGATATCAAAATATGATGGCAGAAAGCAGAGAAAAGTTGAGCAGAAGGCTTTGCTCTCACATCATGGAGGCTGGGAACAAGAGAGCGAGAGAGTGAGGGGAGGAGAAACCATATAGAACCCCCAAGACTGCAGCCTGAGGGACCAACCTTCTCCAGCCCAAACCTACTAGCTCAGGCCACCACCCAGCTAAACATATTAGGGTGTATTTATCTACTGCTAAAATCACCACTAACTTGATTAACTATATCAGTCTTGAATATTAATAAATTATCTCCTTAAGGGATATTCTATATCTAAATATGCCACCAACCTTGGACATTTTGTTATAGCAATTCACAACAGACAAATACACCTGCATACCCAGTGATCTGGGAAGATCATGCTAGGTACTCAGTGATCTCAAGAGAACATCACAGGTCATAGACTGCCTCCTAAACAGTTTGTTCTTTAATACTGTTTCTTTTTAGATGGAATAAAGATTTTATGCATCAAATTTAGTTCAGTCTCACTTCATTTACCATTTTAATATCTTTCATTTTCACTTTTTCTGGTGAGTCTACAGGCAAAAATATGCAGGATTTGAAAAACAAGTTCAAGAAAAACTACTTTGAGTAAAACCAGCATCCATGGTACAAGCCACAGGATTAAAGGCAGGTGAAAGGTTAACTTACAGTGCCTGCCTTTCTTCTGGATTCTGAATAAACTGGGGCAACATGTTTTTTTTTTAATTTTTTCTCTTTTTAATATAATTTCTTGCTTAGTTGAGAACTGTAAACACATGTTATTCAGACTCCCTGTCTATTGAGCTCCAACTAATTGGATTTGGTTTTCAGTGTAAAATGTGTTGTCATCCCCTTCAAGTGTTTTGCTTGTTTGTTCTGTTTGGTCTTTTCATGATAGGGCTGTGGTTCCTGCCTCCTCACATCCAATTTTCCCTTCTTGCATTGTGGAGCAGCTCAGAGCACAGGGGAGATTAAGTGAACCAGCACTTTTATTCTTCATAATTTATCTGGTCTAATAAGAAGCCCCCATCCTATTGCCACAGTGATTAATTTGGGTAAAAGAGACTTAAGCCAATCAGAGGACATCACACCGCTGATCAGTGACATTGATTTAGGAGTGGGTTTTTGTGACTGAAACTGGGTCAGTAAGTCATGAGAGGAGGTTTTCTAAAGGCTTTTGAGACATAGTTCCTCGCTCTTCTGGGTGTGCTATCCAAAACTATCCCTCCAGCACTTTTTGGGCAATGTGATATGAGAAACGGCTTAATAATTTGGGCCCCAGGAGTGAAGCAAGTCTTATAATGAAGTTGAAAGTGGCACAAAAGAAGGCAGAGCAGAGAGAGAGAAGAAAGCTTATGGAGACCCCGAGCCGCTGAATCAAACTCACCTGAAGAGCTTCCTACTTCTGGGTTTCACTTTATGGGGTCATAAATCCCCTTTGTTGTCTGGGTCAGTTTGTGAAGACTTTTAGCAAAAGCCAAATTCAACAACTCATCCAGACTCAGACCTGGATAAGTTATACTCTGCTGTCTACTAGCACTTTGCACAGTTTCTGACTCCGTCTCTCAGATCACATCAGGCCCATTTTTCTCCTTCGTTTTTCTTACTTTAATGCTCACTTTCTACAGATCTCTGCTACCACCCAGAACCCAACTCTCCTTCTTCCTGGATGATTTTCATTTATTTCACTGCTCTATATAAGCCATGGCTTATTACTCTTTTTCATATTCTAATATCCAGTAGGGATGTCCTTTAGAGAGTGGGAGAGGAAGTTTCACGAAGGCTGTGATTTGAGTTTCAGAGTTGTGGCTGTCCACCTTGGGGTCAAACTGTCTGAACTGGTGATTCATTATTTTGCTTTTCTTCTTTTGTGTGTTGTTTTAAACGAGTTTCAGAGAATTTTACAGCTGAGCAGGACCTTGAAAGATTTACTAACCCAATCCTTTCAGATAATTAGGAAAATGGAGGTCTGGGACTGTTAAGTGACTTGCCTGTGTCACACAGCTGGGAATCTTGAGGAATAATTGTAACTAAGGTATGCTGACTCCCCACCAGTGCCCTCTTTCTGACCTCATGCCCCCTTTCCTTGGCAATAGAATTATTTTAATGGGGACCTCAGTTGCAGATAACCCATACAGAGCTCTGAGAATTTGCTCACAGCGAGAACGTCAAGCAGACAGAAATGTTGATACTGTCATTCACCCATTAGACAGAGACCCGGTCAAGCATCCTGACAGGTTCAAGATTCTCCAATAATTCCCCAGATCAAGAACTATGGAAGCTGTCAAGTTGCCTGTGAGAGCTGGGGAGGCCGAATGGCTCATGGTTTCAATCCAGTCAGATCTATTTTCAGGTTGGTAATGTGAAGTGAATTTTCTAAGAAACTACTAAAAGAGCAACAAAGAAAATCAAAAAACATCTGAACCTATTTTACTCCAAAATCCAAAGCTCTTCAGTGAGTCTTGAAGTACATGACTTGGAGCCATGGAGGTTTTCAGGAGTCAGTATATTTCAATCATTAAATACCTTGAAATATGTAGTCAGACGCCTTGGTTTGTAGCCATCTCTGGTGCTTTCTGCTTCCATAACTTCCAACTTCAATTTCTTTTGTAAAATGGACTAGAGTACCATCTACCTCACAGGATTTTTTGAAACTGATATACAAGCTGGGTGAGGTTAAATACTTAGAACAGTGTCTGACAAAATGCATACCCTGAACAAGTAGTTACTGTGGATACCATCAACATCACCAAATTTGATCATTTTGATTTTTTAGGTGAGATAAAAGATAAAATTATAAGAAATTAATACAATAAGGAAGAAAAAACAGAAGAGGGAAATAAACATGGAAAACCAAGACACAGGAATTAGCAATTTCAAAGGAAAAAAATAATAGAGGAGATGGGGAAGAGAGGTAACTGTTTATCTGTTTTTCTCATGCCCACTGAAGATCAACATCAGACACTGGAACTCTGCTTATTTCAGGATGAAATTTCTTCCCAGTTAAACAACAACCCCAAAAAGAATGAGTCACTGTCTGTGCAATTTATTGAACAGAATCATATTAAATATATAAGTAGACATAATAATATAATTATAATCTGATATAAATGCTATAGTAGGTTGACAAGGTATACCTTTTTGAGAAAGGAATGTTTTTTAGAATATATTTATAGAAAACCAAGAGTTTTCTATAACAACCTGAGTATCAGGCATATGTGCCTTTTTCATTCACTGTTCCATTTATTGCTTTACTCAGTAATTGATTTTTTTGTTTTGTGTTTTAGCAAATATATCTTACATTACTTGCATCATGCCAGGTATACGTGTCAGATAAAGGGGCTGGCACAATATTTGTGGAATACCTGCCAGGTTAGGCATGTGCTGGGTGTCTGGCTCCACACAGCAGTGGTTACATAGAGCTCATGATTTCACCAAAATAAGTGCCTGATTTTGTGAGCATGTACTTCTTCACACTTTTGTGAGAAAGGGAAATTTATAAGTATCATCATTTTTTTAGGCATGAAATGATAACATGCCTAGTAACAAAAGTCTAGTCGACATCCACATTTTAAAAATCAGACCAATTTGACTGATAAACTTGATCAGCTCTATAAACAAGCAAAAATAAAAGAACATTTATATTCATCAAATTCATTAATTAAGGTTGTACAAGACAATGCATCATGATTGATTATAAAAGATGTAGGGCTTCACTTTTCCTCAAGTTTAAAGTTTTGGATGCACCAACAGAATCAAACAATCTGATCAAGGTCTCATAGTACAAGATCAAGTTTGCATTTATAATCCAGATCTCTGTGCTTTTAGCACTGTGGCATTTTAAGTGTTTTGCATTCTTTCATCATCAAAGGATTGAATTTAGAAAACATACAACATTTCAAATGTAGACTATAGAAATTAAAGAATATATAAACTCATAATAGTATGAATGTAGTGCTTTTTTGCTCTTACTCAAATATTTTATATAGTGCTACATACATGACAATGTTTTACATGTTGATAAATAATTCACCATATGATAGAACTAGGTTATGAATATAAAGGTATGCCTGACAATCAAGTACTAGATGACACCCAGAAAGATAGAATATGATTGTGCTTGAAAGGTTCTGAAATTTTGATTGTTTAAATTTGGGCTAGATAGTATTCTCATTATACCCCATTCAATAATATCTGTTTTTAATTTGTTTCTTGTTTTGGTACTGGACACTGAATTTAGGGGTATTGGGCATTCCACTAATCTACAACTCCAGGAACATTTATTACTTTTTGCTGAAACAGGGTCTTGCTAATTTGCTGAGTGTTTCCCATAGATTGCAGAAGTTGGCCTCAAACATGAGATCTTCCTGTCTCAGCCGCTTAAGTACTGGGAGTAAAAGTACACACCATCACACCCAGAAAAAAGATCTGTACTAGTGACAAAGGAAACTATTCAATATTTTATTCATACTTTTTCTTTTTATTCATTTTATTTATTGACTTGCTGAAATTTTGCCATGATATGAAAACAATATGAAATTCAGCAGGAATAAGCTTATATTTGAATGTTGGATCTATCATTTAATACCAATAAGAAGAATAAAAATAAGAATATCTATCATTTAGACACCAGTTGTTTGTGTCTGAAACTGGGTTAAATATGTCCATTATCTCATTTAATTCTCCTAGTAAACCATCAAAGTTGATCTTTTTCTCATTTTATACATGAGAAGATTAATACTACAAATATTCCAGGCATGCAATGCATGCATTCACACAAAAATGCATGCATACATGCCACAGTCATAACAACAGTTCTGATGCAGATATCTGGATTCAAATCCATACTTGGAAAACTTCAACTTTCCATCATTTACAATGGTATTTTACCCAACTTGTCTTATTTTCTTCTTTGTTCATTTGAACTACTCTCTTGTTTTGTGTGATCCTCAGCTATTTTTATTTAGTAAAAATTCAAATGGGCCAGCCACAATTATTTCGTAGCATGGTTTGAAAACTAAATGGAATTGTGCACGTAACATGTCATGGCCACAGAAATAAACTTCTGGTAGCTGATTACCTCCCGCATTTGAATTTTCTCCTTGGTGCTCTCCCCCAGTGTCTCTGCTTCCTCATTCTTTTCTTACCCTGTTATGTTGCTTGGGCACAGATGGCAGAGAGGCCCAATGACATGGACTGTGGTTGCCCCTAGCTACATGTTTGGGGTTAAGTAATTTCTTCATTATTTTTTTTTTCATTGCAAATAGCTCCTGAAAGAGAAAGGGTCCATTAGTAAATATTGATGCTGGCAGGCAGGGCGTGCTGGCTGTCAAACAACTGAAATGAGGGATTGTCAGTTCAACAGTAAGAACACCAGGGAACAAGTTCAAAGCAAAAATGAATAAAATAGCTTAATCTTTGTAAATGGGCAAGCGAGCACTCATCAATGATGAACAAAGGCAAAAGAAGTTCCAGGTTGTGTTGTGGTTGGTGTTAGTATACAGCTTCATAAAAATTAGTGCTCTAAAACAATTTAACTCAAATTGTTTTGAAAAGACATTTTGAAAAAGAGAAAGAAATTCAAGTTCCTACTATGTGCATTGATTAGGAAATTAAATAGTAGGAAGATATAGGCATTATTTTTGAGAAGTTTAAAACAATAAAGAGGTAGTGCAGTGTGAATAGGGAGAATATGTTTACATTTTGACATATTCTAATTCAAACTCTACTATGCTCTTTTATTCCTTTTACAAATCTGATGTCTTACTCATGAAATGGAAATGATAATGTCAATACCATGGGATTAATGTGAGGATTAGAAAAGCATGTGACATTGTCTTTAGAACATTGCACATGACCTCAAAAATCACTGAATTTTAACAGTGGTAAGATACTATCTCCTAATAGTATGAGACAGAAAAGTCTAGGAGTAAAAAAGATAGGAACTTAAAAATAGCATTTGCTTTTTTATATCAGGATTTAGAAAATGATGCAGGAACATTGAAATTCTTTATAGAAAAAAAAAGTTAGGGCCCGGCGTGGTGACGCACGCTTGTAATCCTGCGCTTGGGAGGCGGAGACAGGAGGATCGCGCAGGTCCAAAGTCAGCAGCGCTGGCTTCAGAGACCCTGTTTCCAAATAAAAATATAAAAATTAGGTGTCTGGGAGTGTAGCCCGGAGGTAGAAGGGTTTCCAGGAACCCCAGTACCACCAAAAAAAAAAAAAGTTAGGATTTGGCCAATCACATTTATCAGATTTACAGAATGAGGAAAACAAAGTTTGAGTAGTGTGAGAGCTCTGAGCATTAGCAGAAAACAGGTTGTTTTGTTTGTTTTAAACAGGAAGCATGATAGTGAAGAATGAGGAGATAAGACTGAGGAAACTTTGCATCTTGATCTTGGAAAAATCTAGATACTAATAAATTAAGATTTCAATCTGTAGAAAGAAAGTTACCATTAAGGTTTCCCTGAGCATGGGAAAAATGTCATTCTTTCCTTTTTATCCAGACAGAGCTATATTTACAACTTTATTTATTTATCTATTTATTTATTTATTTAGTGGGTCTGGTGATGAACCCAAGCGCATTCGACCTCCAAGCTACACCCCCTGCCCTATTTTTTATTCTTTATTTTGATACTTGTTCTCACTGATTTGCAGAAGGCCTCACTAAGTAGCTGAGGCTGTCCGTGAACCGTGATCCTCCTGTTTCAGCCTCCCAAATGCTGGGATTACAAGCTTGCGCCACCACACCCGGCTTTACATCTTTAAATAGGCATAATGAGACTGCAATGAACATACCCTCTTTCTTCCAGATCAGGATATAATGAAAAGGTGATATTCTGCAAACCAGAAAAGGATCCTCACCAGATTTCTACAGCATTAGCTCCATAATCGCAACCTGCACAACCGAACACAGAACATTTCTGTTGTTTTTATGCTACCTAGTTGATGGTTCTTTATTATGATCCCCAATGTAAGAAAGAAAGAAGTGGTAAGGTGAGGGGCATAACTTTGTATATCTAATAATTTGCTTTTGAAACTCAGGTGATTGTGATATCTAAGTCAAATCATTTTACCTCTTCTTACCATGTTTCTTAATCGGTAAAATGAGTTCATTAAGTTTCCTAACTCATGGTACTATGTGATAATTAATTGAGATGATATAGTGAGACATTTTAAATATAAATTAGCATCATGATCACCCTTGACAATCCGTTATTCCATTATGGTCAGTAAATGTTGGCCTGCATTGAATAATGGCTCACCTGGGTAGCTGGTATTAATGATGCTGAATACATCTTTTTTTTTTTTTCTTAGAACTAGCTAACACTCTACCTCCAACTTCTTATTTGACAATGCTGTATTATGAACCTACATCTAAGCTATCATAATACACAATATAATGGCTTTGACTGGGCTTCAAGGGGATATCACAGCAGGAGTGACATAACAGCTGGGGCATCCTGAGGAAGATCATGCTGAGAAATCAGATTCTGTATGGGCAGAAGCTGGAGTCAGGGCTCAAAGAAGCATTCGCCTCCCATGAAAATCACTGGTTAGTTTGCTGGAGGAAGAACACTCTAATTTAAAGTTTGGCTCAACTAGCCATGAATTTTCCTGCTGGTTTGTCCTAATTGTGTCTCAGGCATTGGACATTGTTGAGTAATCTTGAAATTTTTTTGTCCCCAAGCTGCTAACGCTCGGCTGATTCTCTATCATTTTCCATCAAACCAACCTCCTGTGTGTCTAGCTCTAATGTCTAGATGTAGATATAGACTGAACTTAATTCTTTCCAAAATTGCTTATGTTGCCAGATTGGAACTTCACAATAACTGCTGGAGTTTAGGTAGAACACATATTGCCTTCTTTGGAAGGAAATAAACAACAATAGAAAATAGCTTGCTCTGAATCACATGCATCATAGTAGAAACACTACAATGACACTCTGGTGCCTTGTATGGTTATATGAATGCCATCTCTTGTGCCCTACTACCTCACTATCTTCTTAGAGGAGTAAAAAACTTAAGAGTTGTGCTCAGAAATTACATACAAGGATAATACTCTCAAATACCAATTCTACTAATTGTATGGTATTTCCCCCAAAATTTAAATGGCTCTTCATTATTCCTCATGTAACACAGTATAATAGTAAGTTGTTAGTCTTACTTCAAAAGTTAGAAAACTCTGGAGAAAAGAAAGGCTTGGGAAATAGGGCCTGGAGGATATCTTAGAAAAACTGGAACTATTGAGCTGGGAGAAGAGAAGGTGGATGAGTAACTTAATAATAATTTTCAAGGGTTATTAAAAGACCAGCTGTTACCCATTTCCACCTGGGGTAGTAGGGAGGAAATTGCATTCAGTAGAATGTAGTTACAGCACTATGAAAACCTTTTTTTTCCCCTTCCTTTGGCTATAAGGTCTATTAGACACCAAACATGTTGCTAAGCAAAATCATGGACTCTTTCCCTTGGAAATATTCCAGAATATATTGTCTAGCCTAGTCAGCACTCAAGCACTTCTTCTTGGAACATTAAGATCAGTTCACTCAGGGCATATGTTATAGATACAGATTCTTGGGCTACACTCCAGAGTTATGTTGAAAGAATTTCTGAGGAAAGAAATAAGCTTCTGAGTATTTATAAAGTCCTCACGTGAGTCTAGGACGCACACACAAAAACACACATTTGGAAAACCATTCTATACATAAAATATAGTCAAATTTAATTCATCAAGTGTGTAATGAGTACCTACTTGGTGATCCTACCACCTCTATAAGCTCCAGGCAATAAATAAAATAAAATGTACAGTATAATTTAGTCCTTACTGAATTTTCAATAAAATAATTAAAGACTAATGATAAATTACAGCAATTGTTCTGCTTTTAATTCAGTGTAATTTGGAGAAAATTTCTTAATTATTTTGCCCTGAGGTTCTAAACTTTTAAGTTGAAGAGCTTCAGTAACATGGTCTATATGTTCTTCTGAATCTTAAATATAATATATAATAAAGACTAAAACTTAACTAACTGCTGACATAAGAATGTAGGGTGGGACCACAAGCAAAAGACCAATTTATGAAAGAAAAAGATTTACCAGAGCCTCATGGAGAAAAGTTTTAAACTTGGCCCTGAAAGGTGGATAAGATAGTAAGATCTATGCATTCATCTATGTGGGTGCTACAGTTGTGGAACATTAAATTCATATACATGGCAATTTTTAATAAGTATTAAAGTTTTTATTGTGACACTAGGAACATCTATTTTACAGAATTATCTGATTGGGCAGTGATCATGGCATGATGTTCTCAAGTGGGATGAAGTCTTCTCTAACCCCAGGAATTCTTTTTTTTTTTTTTTTGTACTGGGGATGTATCCCAAGGGGATTCTACCTCTGAAGTACCCCAGTCCTATTTTAATTTTGTTTGGAGAAAGGGCCTCCCTAACTCGCTGAAGCTGACCACAAACCTGTGATAATAACTGTCTCAACATAACAGTACTGGGATTACAGGCTTACAAATGTGTACCATAACAGTCAGCTTGATCCCAGGAATTCTTATATCTGCAGGGCATGGGGAAGATTTGTGCAGAAAAAGGTAAAAAAGAGAAGGGAATAAGGAAGGGAGAGAGGGAGAGAAGGAGGATGAAAAGAAAAGAAATAGACATGGAAAACACTGGAAACCTCAACCTAGTTTGAGCAAAGGATGAATGTTCAGTGTATTTTATGCTCATTGTCTGTTTATATCATTGAATTTTACTAAGTGGCTTGATGAGTAAGAAGGAGGTGGTGATGGCACACATGGGTTTCAGTGATGCATCTTAAAAAGATGTTAAAAATTTATAAACAGAATGCATGTTTTTGTATTTATATATAGTACAGAATGATTGGTATAACTGCATATATTTCATTGAGTAAATATTCAATTATTTCCAAAAACTTAATGTTTTCCGAGTAGCTAAGCATTAAGTGGGGCTCATAAAAAGGTCTCATACATTTTTTTTTTGGTGGTACTGGGGTTCCTGGAAGCCCTCTACCTCCGGGCTACACTCCCAGACCTATTTTTACATTTTTATTTGGAAACAGGGTCTCCTAAGCCAGCGCGCGGCTGGCTTCGAACCTGCGCGATCCTCCTGTCTCTGCCTCCCAAGCACAGGAATTACAAGCGTGCACCACCACGCCCGGCCCAAAAGGTCTCATACATTTTATGTCCTCAGGAAGAGAGGAATTTCTCATTCTTAAAGCATAGTTGGGTCTCAGGAATGCCTTTATTGAGTTTCTTATAGTTTTGTTTTATTTTTATGGCACTGGGGATTGAACTCAGAGGCATTATACCTCTGAGCTACACCTTTTTAATTGTATTAATTTTTATTTTGAAACAGGGTCTTGTTAAGTTGCTAAGGCTGGTTTCAAACCTATGATCCTCTTATCTTAGCCTCCCAAGTTCTAGAATTATAGGCATATGCCACTATGGCTGACTCAAGTCTTAATTGTATTCAGCTATAAAGAAGAACAAAATCATGGCATTCGCAAGAAGATGGAAAGATCAGGAGAACATTATGTTAAGTGAGAACAGCCAAGCACAGAAAGAGAAGGGACATACGTTTTCTCGAATATGCCCAAACTAGGGAGCATTGGGGATACCAGAAGAACTCCAGATAATGGAGAGGAAATCTCAGCAAAGCTAGAATGGAAGGATAGGAGATGAAGAAGGCTAAGGTTGATTAATGGAGGAGCTACATTCAAATATATGTAAAAGTATGAATATAGCATGGTTAATCTGGACACTCATTGTTGGGAGGGGGAAAGGGGAATTGGGGTGGTAGAGGAGAGGGCACCAAGCACAGTCTAAATGTATACAATTTTCAATATGTTCCACCTATAAATAAAAGTAAAGAGAAAAAAAATAAAATATAAAACAGGTCTGGAGTGTAGTCCAGGGGTAGAAGGCCCCTGGGTTCCATCCCCATTACCACCACCAAAATAAATAAATATATATATATATATATATATATATATATATAATTAAAGATAAAGCTTTATAGACATTGAAAGATGTTTATCAGCTTTTGTTATCTATGTAAACAGATTATAAAGTGGTATATAAAATATGATTATATAACAGTGAAAAAAGTCTAGAGAGAGCTCTATGAAAATATTAGCAGTTATTATCTATGGATGGGACCAACAGTGATTTCTTTCTACTTTCTCTTTGTCTGGATTTTAAAATAATAAACAGTTATCTACAGAAAAAAAGCCTTAATTTAAAACCTTGATGAGATGGTCAAGTTATATTTACTAAGCATGAACAATTGATAAAGAAGTAGCTCATAGTAGTTAAAACATTAGGCTTAAGTACTTGTTCTGATCAAATTAAAATCAAAATCTAAAATATAGTTTTAATTCTAATATTAACTTTCTTGTTCTCCCACTAAAGAGCTATGTGGTTCTGAATAAAATTACATGGCTCTGAATAAAATTATTTGGCTTTCTCTGAGTAATTTATCTCATCTATTTAAAAATGATGTGTCTATGAGTATAAGGTGATACAATGCACACACAATCTTACCTTGAACAAGTATATCTAAGGAGATGTAATAACTATGCAACCTCCAATCCATTCTAAGAAATTAGTTGATGCTTTACCCTCAAAAGAGTGGCCTTATCTACTCTGATCACCATACCCACAAATTCTAAGGTAAATACATTATAAAACTCTAGCTCATTCTGATGACTAATATGGTCTGTCCTATGCAAACATTATAAGTTGGAACTTGTTATAAAGTTCAAGCTTCTCCCTTTCCTTCTTCAGTACAATTATCTAGAGGTACAAGAGGGTCTGTAGGTAGAATCTGTTCTTTTAATTTTACCTTGGCTTCCCAACACCCTGAAATTGAAAGGACGACTGAGGAAGACAAGGTAGGACGGACGCATGAGAATTCCCTCTTGAACTGGCTGCTGATCTAACTGCAGTTCAATTTGTGCATGACAAATTATTAATGCTACCCATACCTTTCATGGGTTATTCTGACATTAAAATATTTGGCTCTGAGTGTCACTCATATGAAATTTTCATGACAATTTTTTGTACTAGATTAAGTCTTAAGACTTAGTCTACAACTTTATCTATGATGAGGTCCTTGTGTCCCTCTGTGAAACCCACCTGTACACTGCCAGACAACTCCAAATCACTTCTGCATATTGTAAGGCCCATAGCTGCATTATGTATGCTTTAACACACTTGGAAAGGAAAGTTATTTCTCAAACCACAATTCTCTAATTTGAGAATTTAGGTCACTTTATTCAAGCTCCTGACTTTTATATATCTCAGAAGTGACTAGGATATTACATAACAAGAAAACTATTCATTAGGCTCTTCAAATGGTTTCTCTAAATCCCCATGTTTTACTGTAAGGAGAGCAGGGAAGCTCTTCCCTGGGAGGTTTGCAAGATGAAGAACACCTATACAGCTGTTTCCAAAATTTTTTCTTCATTCTCTAATTAATGATTGTGTTTTACTCTAAAATGAGAGATAAAGGTTGTAGAATAGTCATGTCGTTTCTCATCCACTATTTTGAAATGTTGGTTTTCTGGTCTCAGACCATATTTTGAAATATGCATCTGTTAAAATTTGCATCCTAACATTCTCTCTCTCTCTCTCTCTCTCTCTCTCTCTCTCTCTCTCTCTCTCTCTCTCTCTCTCTCTCTCTCTCTCTCTCTCACACACACACACACACACACATTACATATATAATGTGTTGTATATAACTATACATATATAGTTATATATGAAAGAAAGACAGAATTAAAGAAAAAGTTAATATTGATTATGTTATAAGAAAGTAGAGTTCATAGTACAGTAGAAATTGCTAAAATTGCAGCGTATTCTTCATTTATAAGAAATATACACATATACATAAAATTTGTGGTGGATGACATATTTTTAAAGTGGCATTAGCAACCCAAACTTTTATTCTAGAGAATGTTTTAATAGGAGCAGATATCACAGAGCCATTAGATAGCTAATATGAGGACCCATGCTATCTAAAATATTGATATAATCTTAAAAATAGTTTATAAAATAATTATGTTGTTCACTATTATTCCTCACAGAAAAAAGTTCAATGTGGAGTAGATCCTGAAAAGACGAGAAGTATGTTCAGAGAAGAGTGGTTGCTGTCAATATGCATGTGCATTTAAATACTTACAAACATACATATTATGCATATTTTTATGGAAAGGTCCTAGAAACAAAGATATCACATAGCAATGAAGACCACCTGGAAATAGATCTCTTTGTTTTTAAGTCACATACTTCACTAAAAATGAACCAGGGATCTTTATAGAGTTGGCTAATTTCAATGCTGTGTGAAAAATATATATGAAATAAGCTAGCTACATCTCTACAATCAGAAAAAACATATAAGTTTAAAGGCTAATGGGAACACCAGGCATGGTGGCTCACACTTGTAATACCAATACTTGGGAGGCTAAGATAGGAGGATTGGATCACAGATTTCTGGCCAGCCTCAGCTACTTAGTGAGGCTCTCCCCAACTTAATGAGACCCTGTTTTAAAATAAAGAATAAAAAATTAGAGCTGGGGATGTAGCTCAGAGGTAGAATGCCCCTGAGTTCAAATCCCAACACCACACATAATATAAGATAATGGGGAATATATTAAAGTTCATAGAAACCAGCAAACAGATTCCTCACTGAAATAAGTCTGGCATTAAATTAGATAATGGTTGTCATGGGTTACAACCAATTTTGGGGATCTGTATGAAACAAATAAGTAAATGAATGGGAGAATAAATGCCAAGTAATAAATATGGTAAACCAGAACCAGTAATAAATAAATAAACCATAGAACATCACCATTTGATGACACTTATAATGGTACATTTATCCAAATAACCTCAATTTTGGTGCCAAAATTAGTGAGTGAAAGTTTGATAAGGAGTAGAATGTTTGCCTACTGTAAAAATAATTTCTCACATAATACTTATATAATATAATGGTGACTTGAGAATGGAGAAACCTGACAGATACAACTTAAATCAAGTGATGAAAGTTAGCATCACTTGTCATGTAACAAATCGAAGTTGTGTGCTACTTGTTACGATGAAAAAGAAAGGAATGTATTTTCAAGAATACAAATATTTTTGAATGTACATATCCAAGAAAACACAACATACATTTAATTATGAGGAAATATAAAACAAATCCAAATTGTGTCATTATAGTCAGTAGTGCCAGAGTAATTAATGGCAAGTAAAATAAATACAAGGAAATGTTTCTATTTGAAGGATACTAAAAATATATATTAAACAACTCTAACACGTGATCTTTAATTGGACTATTTTTCAGTAGTGGACATTTTTGTGTAATTGATGATACTTTAAAAAAGGATGTAGGATTGCGAGTTAGCAGTGTATGTATATTAATTTTCCAATTTTGGAGATAGTGCTATGTGTTTTTTTTTTTAATAGCCAGGATTTTAAAACTTATACACTAACATTGTCATTGACATTATATTCTGAACTTACTCTAAAATCTTCACAGAAAAAATAAAAAGCCCTATCCTATTGTTGCAAATATTCTATAAGTTTAAAATTTAGAAAAATAGAAAAAATTAAATTTTATCTTATGATACTTATTTAACTCCACTACAGATTATCCTATGACACCCAGTTAGAGAATGGTGACAGTAGGAAGTTAACACTTTTAGGGTCACGGCATACATGAAATAATTCACATGCACAAGGTACTATGATAATTTATTTTAATTTTTAGATACATAGATATTAATGTTCCATGTTATAAGAGTACTGAGCCATGAATTAAATTCAGAGTATGTTTAATAAGAGGAAAACTCCTCAAGGCTTCATTAAGGTTACCTAATATGGATTGAAAGCAAGTTGATGAGGAAGTGGTTGCATTTAGTTCTTTAGGAACTGAACACGAAATAACTGATTGGAGGGAGATTAAGAATAGCAAATCTGATTTTAAAAGGTACATCTTTAAAAAGAGTGCTGTAGCAGGAAGGTACTACTAATGAGAGAAAGACCTGCTCTTGCTAAGTTGACCTGATAATTTGTTAAGACTGTGGAAGGGCAAATGAAATAGGGAACAAAGATGGTCTGATTTCTAAATTCTCCTTCATCTGAAATACTTAATAGCTTATGATTCCATGAGCAAGGGGAGATAGAATTAGACCAATCAGATGTACTCAAGGAGCTAGCATTTTAAATACAAATATTTTTATGTTTTCTCATAATCATTTGAAAGGTGTTTCTATGATAGGCAAATATTTACAAAGTCTACACATTCAGTAACTATCTCTTATTGATGGGCCTCTTTCAATTGAAAAGAAAACAAAATAACCCCCCCCAAAAAAAACAACCTCTAGGACTGCCTTTGTAACAGAAAGAATGAGATTTTAGAAGTACATTGACTAATATTCACTTCATAATTGAAAGATGGGCCTATTAAGGGGACCCAGCAGGCCTGAAGAAATTGTATGATCATTTGCACAAATGCTAATTTTGATGTGTGGTACTTCGCATCTGTAAACCTAATGTGGCTGGGCCAGCAGGATGAGAAATGCTCTCTTCCTTGGAAGCCTATGAGTCAGTGCATCGATATCAGGAGAGTCATTTGCTGGGGATGAATGATGGGGCATTCATTTTCTCCTTTCCTTGTGTTCTTGGCCAGAGACAATCTGAAATCCCAGGATGCTGCTTTCAAGGGCAACTTTTTTCTTCCCCTGATAATTTATCTTACTGTTGATTAAGTACAGCTGTATCTATAAAGCTTGGGGCAAATCATTTCCCTTCTCTGGTCTTAGTTTTCCCCTTTACAATATGAAAGGTGTGAATACATAGAATAATGTTTCTGAAGTGAACTGGCTTTATACATTGTATGATATGAGAAAGAACCTAGGTTTTTAATTCAGAGTTTAAGATTCAAATCCTGCCTCAGCCACATGTAAGATCTTGAGCAAGAGATTTGAATCTCCTAGAAAAATATTTTCCTCACCTAGAAATCACAGGAGGATACTAAGATTTCTTGACAAGGTGTTGGTTGTGCTAGTTGGCACAGAACCCTTGGTAAATATTTACTGCCTAGCTGAAAAAAAAAAATATATATATATATATATATAATTTAATACACACCAATATGTATAGTCAACTCATCAAATATTTACACCCATGAACATCAACTCCCCACTAAATTACCTCAATATGTTTGGAAATGTGGTAGGTAATGGGAAATATAGAGATGTGCTGCAGAGCTTAATATGAACTATATGTGACAGGGCCACAGAGTCCCATCACTGTGAGACAGGTGTAATGAACTGAATATTTATCCATCCAAACTTCATATGTTTAAGCTCTAACTCCCAGTGTGAAAGTAAAATATCTAGGAGATAATTATGTTTAGATAAGCCCATGGAAGTGGGACCTAGATGATGGGATTAGTGTTCTCATAAGTTTAGAAAAATAACGCAGCTCTCTCTACAGCAAGAAGGCATCTATCTGCAAGCCAAGAACATTCCTCACCAGAGGTGAAACTATACTCACATTGGTTATGAACTTCCAGACACCAGAACTGTGAGAGATAAATGACTATTGTTTATACCACCCAGTATATGGTGTTTTATTATGGTAGCACAAGCTAGAGAACAAAACTCAGTAAGAGTCTATCAAAGGAATACATGAACAAGAGGATGGTTTGGCAACCCCTGACCCATAAGGGAAGATCAATAGATCCAAGCGAAATGTAGGGAAATAAAAGTCTTCAATAAAAAATGTTAAATTGCCATCTGCCTTATTTGTATTATTTTTTCCTCTTCTTCCTCCTCTTCCTTCTTCTCCTCTTCTTTTTTGTTTCTCTCTCCTTCTCCTCCTTCTTCTTTTTCTTATCTCCAAGTGGAGTGTTATTATGACTTAGTGGTAAAGGCCCCTGTATATACAGGCAACTTTTACTGAAATAAATTCATTAGGAGCTGCTCTTAGTCACCAGTGGAAAGTCTCGACTAAATTTGATGAAAAATGTAAATGCAGTGGTGAAACATACACATATTTTATAAAACTCCAATCAAATTCCATGGAAAGATAATGAACTAACATATTGGGGAATATTCCAGTTTTCTCAATCAAGAAATGTAGAGTATTGGATAAGTTCAAAAGAATGGACTTTAAAAAATGGTGCAGTATTTGATGTTTAAAGAAATCAAATAAAAGGCCACAAATTGAACGGAATAGCTTTTGTTAATTCTGAAACTTGCAGGGCCAGTTAGAGCTCATTAAAAGGTGATGGAAAATATGCAGATGAGATCAAGTTTAGTAATTGGCTGGTTCTGAATCCATTTAAAAGGTTATAGGGTTATTTGGGTGGGTTATGTTTTATAAAGTAATTATTAGAAGTATATTAATGGGCCAATGGGTTATAAGGCTGGGACTGGTTTGGTGATATAATGTCTGGTGCCATTAGGCTGAGAATGAGGTTGTGCAGAGTGGATTAAATTTGGGGACTAGGTCAGTTATGATTATATCAGATGGGTTATGGGGTTATTAAAAAAGTGTTCTGTGTTTCTGTGTTTGATGGCAATGGAAAAATGAGAATCTAATTAGACTTCATTTGCTTCCTTAGGATTTCTAGTGCTGCAAAGCCATATACATATATAATTTTTCAAGTATTTATGTAGGACTGGGTGTGGTGGTGAGCAGCATGTGTAATCTCAGTATTTGAGATTCCTAAATAGAAAAAATTGGGGGTGTAGCTCAGAGATACAATGACTCTGGGTTCAGTCCTCACTAACACACACACATAAACACACACACACACACACACACACACACACACACACACACGGCAGAGTAAAAGTTGTGAGTAAATTATTTTGTTACCAGGATAAAAAAATGTACACTGAGTAGTTTGTGGTAGTGTGGTCACAAAATTTCAGGGTAGATTTGAAGAGAAAATAACATTTGGGCAATATGGCAGGCAGTACAGAAACACACTAGCCACAAGGTGGGCACAGGAGGTTGATTAGGTAGCCTCTGAAGAGGTTGGCAATGTTCAACAGACTAGAGACTCCAAAGAACCCAGAGTACCTGTGTATTTATCAGTTTCATGGGAGAGATGGAAATAAAAATGGAGGGATGAATAGATGTTTGCATGTGTGATGTGGTACAAGGCAGTCCTTAAGGGATGGCAGGGGATGGAGTTCAAGAGGGGAATAACCATAAGTCTATTAAGATGGCTTGATTCTTTCTTCCACTTGCCCCCAAATGTATCCCGAAGCAAAAATGTGCCATGTATTGTGAATAAAACAAGACAATCAAGATTCTGTGGGCAAATATGTTTCTTAATACTACATTTTAAATTCTCAATTGGTACCTTTTTTGTAGATGTTCAAATAATATGAGAATTTTAAAAGTTTGGAAGAGTACTACAGATACAGAAATGTTATTTTATTTTCTAATTTTATTTCCTATTATACTTCAGTTTGTTTTAACCAGACACACATATTTGCATACTCTGGCCTCAAGAATAAAAATAAAGGATAGTAACATTACTTGAAGTAAATTTTCCAAGGAATATATTATTGAAAAATAATTTTGTAAAAAAGGAAGCCCTTATATAAAACTGATGAAGATATAAAGACTACTTAGTTTTCCAATTTAAATAAGAGATATAAAAATTCTGAAGGATGAGTTTTACCTAGAAATACTAAAAAGAAATCTGACTGGAATAATCAGTTTTTGTATCTATCACTAAATATGTACAAATACAACCTTAAACATTTTGACATTTATTGTGTTTTAATTCTTTCAAGTATTTGATTAGGATAAAAAAAATGGAGTTAAGATCTTTATATGAGATAGTGCAAGAGAAGTTACTCTTTACAACTCAGTAAGACCCTGTTTCAAAATTTAAAAGTTACAACATAGGACTGGGGGTTTAATTCAGAGGTAGAATGCCCTGGGTTCCATCCCCAGTATAAATAACAACAACAATAATAATAATAATAATAATAATAATAATAACAATAATAATATAATAATAATAAATAAGTATGGTATGGAAATTATTAATGCCAATCTTAATGGTATGTACAGATAAAAGGAACAAGAGAGTAAAGAGAGTATAACACTAGATCCAGTCCCATTGATACTGGTCATCTGCATAGACTGAGAAAGACTCAGAGAATCAGGCTTGTAGCAGGAAAGGTGCCATTGGTACTTGGTGTTTGCACAGAAAGAGACTGCAGAGACCCAGTCTGCTGATGAATATTCATATATTTGTATAGTTGCATCACTTTGTTGTTGGTGTTTGTGTGTGTGTGTGTGTGTGTGTGTGTGTGTGAGTATGTATGCCTGTCTGTTTGCTCTCTTTCAACCCTCTCCCAAGCTTCTTCCCTTATAGATACCTACCCTCTTCTCTCTATCTCTTTTATTTCTTTATTCCTCTCTTCTTTTCTCTTTTTTGTCTTGTATTAAATCCACTTCATATCACTATACTTTTACATAGTGATATGAACTATGAACATTACCAATATCTTTCCACACAGATAGAAAAATCAGTCATTAAATTGATTGGAAGACAAAAACAAAAACCAGAATAGCCAAAGTAGTACTCAGCAAAAAAAAAAAAAAAAGTACATGCAAGAGGAATCACAATACCTGACTTTAAACTATACTATAAAGCCATAGTAATAAAAACAGCATGATACTGGCACACCAAAAAGAAAAAGAAAAATAGAGACATAGACCAATGAAGAGGAATAGGAGACTCAGAAAAAAAAATCCGCATACTTATAGTCAATTTATTTTTTACAAAGTGGCCAAAAACAAACACTGAAAAAAAGATAGCCTGTTCAACAAATGGTGTTGTCAAAACTGGCTAACTATATTCAGAAAAATGGAAATAAATCTCAATTTCTCACCCTGCATAAGAGTCATTTCAAGATGGATAAAACACTTATAAATTAGACTAGAGACCTTGAGGCTCCCTGAAGAGGGCACAGGTCCAAAACTGCAATACATACGCACAGATAAAAACTTAAGGCACAAGAATATAGAAGGTGAATCAATATCTAGAATGGCATTAAACTGAAGAGCTTCTGTGCAGCAAAGGAAACTATGAAGAACTTCAACAAAGAGCCAACAGAATGGGAGAAGATTTTTCCAACTTCTCCTCCAAAATCTAGAATATGCAGAGAACTCGAGAAACTCAGCATTAATGAAACAAATAACCCAATCAAAAATTGAACAAGTTAACTAATAGGTACTTCACAAAAGAAGAAATTCAAATGGCCAATAAAGGCATGGAAAAAATGCTCAACATCATTAGCAATCAGAGAGATACAAAACTACTCTGAGATTTCAACTAACTCCAACTAGAATGGCAAACATTCAAAACACAAACAACAAGAAATATTGGTGATGATGAGAAGTGGGAACTCTAATACATTATTGGTGGGATTGCAAATTAGTGAAACCACTTTGGAAAACAGTATGGAGAATCCTCAGAATAATGGGAACAAATGTACCACATGATCCAGCAATACCACTTCTGGGTATCTACCCAAAGGAAAAGAAACCAAACTACCAAACTAATACAGTGTATCTATGTTCATAGCTCCACAATTCACTATTGCCAAACTATGAAACCAGTCAAAATATTCATCAACAGATGAATGGATTACAAAACTGTGGGATATGTACACAATCAAATTTTACTCTGCCATAAAGGAAAATACAGTTACATCATTTACAGGGTAATGGATAAAAATGGAGGACATTATGCTAAATGAGATTAGTCAGTCATAAAAAGTAAGAAATCAGATGTTCTCCCTAATTTGTGGAAGCTAGGGAAAAAACTGGGTCATAGGAGAAACCCTAGATGAAAAAGGAGATACTATAGATGAGCAAATAAGGTGACCTAACTGATGGGATTGGAGGAGGTTAGAGGGAAATTCTTTAATGCACATGATGAACTTTAAAAAACATATCAATATCAATCATTAAGCCAAATATAAGTGGGTGGGAATGGGGTGGGAATTGGGTAAGTGCTAATTGAGTGATGTGTACATGTATCTCTCCACCATCTTGTACCGCATTAAGATGTATGACTACAATGTACCAATAAAAAAATTACAAAAGAGGGGTGAGATCTGGGCATGAATGCACTATTTTCTGTGTGCATATGTATTTCTATAATCATGCCTCATTGTGATGTATAATTACAAAGGACCTATAAAAGTGTTTGTGTGTAGACACATATACATGCACACACATGCATGCATATATATATATATATGAACATAAACATAGTATATATATACATATATATGTGTGTACACACACACACACACACACACACACACACACACACACAATGTGCCTGGCACATAATTAGCACTTGAATGATGTTAATTGCAGTGGTCCTGACCTCCACTGTCTCAGTTCAACCTCCAGTTCAAGGATGGGAACTCCTTTAAACATTATGTCTAGGGTTTCTGCTACTGTATCTTTATCCTTGGGGATATTCTAAGGAGGTATATTTAGAATAAACAAACAGAGGCAGAATCAAGTTTGTGGACTGGTCATCAGTTTCTTTCTTGGATGTTGAACTGTAATGAAATTGATGTAGATCAAAACAGTTATCATATGTGAAGAGTAATCATCTAAGTGGTGTAGGAAGAAGGGATTTCCCCTGCAAGCATCCAAGTACCATGAGAAGAAGCCACTAGCTAATGTCTAACTAGCAAAGCTGGTGAGCTCAAATTCCCCTACAACCTAGGCTCCTTGACTCAGCTTCCAAGTCTATTTTTTCCTGGACAGTTATTCTACTATGATTACATTTTGCAAGTTTCAACATTTACCTGATATTTAGACTTCCTAATATTCCTTCTCTTCACCATGCTTCTTAGACAAGCCGGTTTTTCTCATTTAAAAACCCTAAATAAATATTTTTTCTGTTTTTTATTTTCTCAATAATTACCATTGATAGGCTATCAGAAAATTATGTATATAAGTCATGTTCAAACAATTGATAATGTATGATGTACTTTTCTTATCTTATAGGAATTGGAAGTGTGACACTTATCAGGATAAAATTATCAGAAAATATGCTGCAGGAGAGAATAACTGAATTCTCTATTCAAAGTTTACAACCATTTCCTTTTCCCTGGAATTTTTGCCCTAAGGCAGTGAGGGAACATTTATGGTTCTTTATCAAAATGATCTAAAATTTCAAAACATTCCTCTGTATTATTACTTTGTTCTGAATAATATAGAGATAGAAGTGTATTACTCTTAAATCTCAAGCATAGATTCTAATTGTTCTAACCATACACAACAAAGAAGCTGATTATTTTTACTTCATTTTCATTCTTTCTTTTCTTCTTTCATACTTGCCCATCTCTTTATTCAATTTTTTTTTCGAATTGGAACTGTAGAACATTATGCTAAGTGAGATTAGTCAGTCACAAAAAGAAAAGAAAATGGGTGCTCTCCCTAATATGCAGAAACTATGGAGAAAACAGATCATAGGATGAACTCTAGATGAAGGAGAACCCATAGATGAGCAAATAAAGCAATCTGAGGGAAAT
This sequence comes from Muscardinus avellanarius, assembly GCF_963383645.1. Taxonomy (NCBI): domain Eukaryota; kingdom Metazoa; phylum Chordata; class Mammalia; order Rodentia; family Gliridae; genus Muscardinus; species Muscardinus avellanarius. The sequence continues at coordinate 17,284,090 of NC_137799.1, forward strand.
GGGAGGGAGAGGGAAATTCCCTAATGTACATAAGATACACTCACAGACATATCAAAGTAAATCACTAAGCCAAACATGAGAAAGAGGGAGGCAGAGCGAATGGGATGTGAATTGGGGAAGGGCTATACAAGTAATGTGTGCATGCATGCCTCTACTACTTATAGTCCATTACAATGCAACCAATCAAAATTTAAAAATATAAAAATTTAAAAAATTAAAAATTTTTCACTTTTTTGATAAATACTCCAATAGTATTGACCAACTATTTTTCTCTAGCACTCTTAAAATATTTCCTATACATTTCCACTATTTTTTTCTTTCTCACACAAATGTAATGGTTAAATTAGCATGGGTAATCTGGACACTCCTTGTTGGGAGGGGGGGAGGGGAAATAGAAGGGGTCGAGGACACCAAGCACAGTCTGAATGCATGACATTTCAATATGATCCACATAAAAATAAAAAAATATTAAAAGTAAAAAAAAATTTCCATCTCTTCAAATTTTAAGCTACAGATTTTTACCCTAATATGATATATGAATATAATGCACCAATAAAAAAATAAAAAAAAACATTTTAAGCTACTCCAAGAAGAAAATTTTGCCTTCTTTTTTCTTGTATTGGTTTCTTTCCTGACCACCCAGTGCTAAAAAAAAAAACTGTTCAATACATGCCTGTTGGTGAATGTAAAAGCAAATAATATCATTTCATAAAATCTCACTATAACCGTCTTTTAGAAATAGGACTGAAGCAGTTGGTCCTTATTGTCCATTCTAGATAAATAACTATGTGTCCTGTGATTAAAAATGAACAAATAAGCAAAACCATTATAAATCATCTTTAGTTGAACTCATTTCACTCAGCGTCCTTGTAAATCAAACAAAATTTTTTAAATGTCCTTGTGAATCTAACATAGTTGTGTTAATGTTTGAAAACAAAGCTAGATTTGTATGCTGAGTCTGGTGCTCGGGTGAATTGTGTTAGAAATCTGTGAAAACAAGGGGTGTGTTTGGATAAGGAGAAATGACAGTCCCTTAACTATGAAATCACAAATGGAAGCCACCATAATAACCAGGTGTATTTATAAATGAGGAACTACTTTGCCAGCAAGACTGCCTTCCCCTCCTCCCACTGCATTATTGCTCCCTGCCAGGGCTGTCAGGCTGTTTTCATATTGCTAATTAACTGCACCACTGAAAGCAGGTGAAGGCTACAGGAAACAACCCATAATCTTCCCTGTGATCATTCCCGCTTCTGGACCCTGGACTCTGGGCCTCATTTTGCTTGGTTTGCCTCCCACTGCCCACATGGAATGCACAATGCGCGCACACACACACACACACACACACACACACACACACACACAGCCAAAGAAAGGGGAGGCATAGAAAGGAGGCCTCTCCAGAGGATAGAAAGAAGGATAACTGCCTGTGATGTTCACAAAAGAGAACCTTATAGACTCACCCAGGGTAAGGACTGAGCAGTAAAAGTAAAGGAAAGCTGATGAATTGGCTTCAAAGCTTCCTTAAGAAAACATCATTATGACATTCCCAATGTAGAAAAACTTTCTATTAGAAGGCATATTCTCTTTGGAAATTCTATGAATTTACCCTAACATCCATCCATATATTAAGGTAGGTGTCCCAGCCATCCACTTTTTTTCAAGTTTAACATCATCTCTCCAGATTAAATCAGGGTTCTCTATCACCTTAAATCCGGTAAAAGCCTACAGTCCCATGACATTAAGATGGAGCCTCAGCAATGGTTTTAGAAATTCAATTTGTTTTGGATTCCCCCTTTCCATACCTGCAGCTTAAAATTTTGTAACTTCTATTAATCATAAAATAAAATCCTAACTTTATAATTATGCCAGTACATTACATGGCTTTGCTCCTGTCTAAGTTTCCAGGCCCTTCTTTGCTACTTTGAATAATTTCTCAGCATAAACCAAACTTTGTCACACTTTGGGCCCTTGGCACATGCTATTCCTTCTCTTTGAAATCTTCCAACTATTTTTTCCTGGTATCTGACTTATAGCCACCGACTAAATATCACTTTATCATCCCTATTATTGAGTTTCATTGATAGCCCATACCAGCCAAGTCAGGTCAGTTTCCCCAGTTATGTTCTGAAATTCTAGCTTTTGTCTTTTCCCAATGCTGATTCTATATTGTAATTATAACTGCATACATATGAATACATATCTCTTTATTTAGACCATTGATCATCAACTCAAGGTGAATTTTTTTTCTCCTTCATGGGAGATTTAGCAATATCAGAAGGTGTGATTTCCTGTCAAAACTGTTGGGGGGAGATGCCTAGTTCTAGAATCTAGTGATTAGAATTTAGGATTCCGCTAAATATCTTAAAATGTACAGCAGGCTTCCTTCAAGAAGAAGTTGTATCTTTAAGTAAAGTATCATATTCCAGATTATAAATTCCATAATGTAGTCAGAAATATTTCAGTACCTAATTTTTTAACGGCCTAGACTTTGACTAATGTCTCTATTTAAATATCTATCAACCTATAGAGAGTAAGGTTAATAGATGATAATGGGATGAACACATATGCTGTGTAAAAAACACAGTCTGATCACTCACTGACCAGGCATATATTGAGCATTAGTGATATATAAGCTCCTGTGATTATCATTGGTGAAATAAGGTTAAAAATAAAAGTCACTGATCTCAGCAAGTTCAGAATATGAAGGAAATAAGTAAAGTACGTAATCATTTAAAATTAAGGGAACTTATGATACCCTCCAGCTATAAAAATTTACCAATTGAATGACATACAGGATGCTCAAAAGTAAAGGTGATATGGACTCCTTCATTCTTACAATAAATGCTCAGTAGGGCAACATGTTTGGTTCTATCAATAAACAGGACAGGCTTACACTTACCCCAGTGGAATTTATATTCTGGAAATGAAGATATATATTGAAAGTAATGCTACAAATCAACAACAGCATTGCTATTGAATTACATGCTAGAAAAGCAATAAGTAACATGGCAAGATAACAAATAGCAGAAGAAGCCCATTTTAAATAGGATGATGTGCTGGCTAGTGCCTAAATCCCGGTATTTGGGAGGTTTGAGGGCAGAGCATGGAATTGTGCAAGACTTTCTTTCAAAAGCAGAAAAAAAAAGCCTGAAGGTGAAGCTAAGAGGTAGAACAGCCAAGATTTAATCCCTAGTAACAACACCCCACACAAACACAGAGAATGATGAGATTAAATTTCTCTGAGTAGATGGTAATTTTAATAAGGTTTTTATATTATAAATTGGGCAGATGTAGATAAAAAGTGTGTAAAATCACTTCCCAAAAATGATTTAGCATATCCAATGTCTCAAATGTAGGAAAGACCATCACATAAATGAGAAACATAAAGTAGATTTATGGTCTAGGATTCAGTGATATTCAAGAAAAATGATATCAAATGAAGTTATATATGAAATGAAAAAGTATGGATTCCATTGGCCATGCCACAATGTATAGATTTTTATTATTGTAGAGAACCCACATGGGTTTTCTAAGTTGAATTTTGCATTTCAAACAATCATTCTTGCTATTTCATGAAAAACAAAAATACAAAGAGTGGAAGTTGATGAAACTCTTTTTAGTGAATACAGTGGTCCGCAGGAAAGGTGCGGATAGATTTCACATGAAGGCCAAAGAGAATGAGGCGGGAAGTAAATGTACTCGAGGTGTTTCTTTTTCTAAATTATGGCATAGTCTGTGATAATTTAAATGTGAGAGGTAAAGACAAATGAAAAATCAGGAAAATCTCCAGATGATAGTCAGAACTTACTATAGGGAGTATTATTTAATTTAGTCAAGGAGATTTGGTATGAAAGGATGCTTGTTTGCTTCACTAGTGATGGTCTCAAGTATGAGAGATGAACATGGTATGATTTTAACATAAAGTTGAGGAAGGGCAATAGTGGTGACATTCACATGGTCCTCTCTACACATTGGACACTATCATGTTACAGCTTTGGGCTGTAATCTTCAGAAGAGTTTGCCATTTGGCATATGGTTGGTCTCTGTATTAGTCAAAATTGAATATGAAAGTAAGTAGAATCAAAGTAACACATCTTAGGTCAAGCAGCAAATATTATGGAAATTCACAAGTGAATAGGCAGTGGTATAGACAGACCTGAAATTCTATATGAACTTCTTGACTAAAAAAAAACTTGTGGTTCTTAAATGATGGACAAAAGATTTGATGTCTGTATAGGAAAAGGATATGAGTCAAAGAAATATAAAGTTTATAAAGACATTTCTTTATAAATATAAAGAAATATAAATCTTTATGATTTTGTTTTTGGTGGTACTGGGGATGGAACCCTTCTACCTCCGGGCTACACTTCCAGACCTGTTTTATATTTTATTTGGAAACAGGGTCTCTTAAGCCAGCAAGGCTGGCTCCGAACCTGCACAATCCACCTGTCTCTGCCTCCCAAGTGCGGGAATTACAAGGATGTGCCACCACGCCTGGCAAGCTTTAGGATTTTTAACTGCTATTTATTTTAAATAATTTTATTAATCCAACAGCATAAAAGATGGAAACAGCCAGTTGTGGTGGCGCACGCTCGTAATCCCCGTGCTTGGGAGGTGGAGACAGGAGGATGACGCAGGTTCAAAGCCAGCCATGCTGGCTTAAGAGACCCTGTTTCCAAATAAAAAAGTATAAAATATAGGTCTGGGAGTGTAGCCTGAAGGTAGAAGGATTTTCTGGAACCCTAGTACCACCAGAAAAAAAAAAAAAGATGGAAACAGATGAGTATGTATTGTTTCCATGGTAAATTTATATTGTGTAATATTGAAAATTTGACAAAAGGAATCTTCAGATTATCAGGGCTTTTAGGAATAGAATTAGTAGTTTTTTCTTCTGTAGATAGTCTTATTAGGGGGAATATAGCACTACCATAGACTAGTGCTTAGGGATAACAGATCAGGCACTAGTGAGTAGAACAGCTAGGAATGGGTAGTGAATACAAGTTTTGAGATAATTGAAAAGGCAAGCACAATGCCAAATTTCCTCCCAGGGACAGAGTGTGAAAGAACAGAGTAAACAATATGTGGTGTTAACAAAGAGGGCATCTCAAACAGCCAGTCCATTCACTTTTAGCAGAATGTCTCAATTTCCATGGGGATTCTGTGCTTCAAAATGATATTTCTCCTTCAGGTTTCCAATGAATTCTGTTTTCTTCCACTTTTCTTGAAGATAGGTGATTTAAGAGTTGTTGAAATTTTGTCAAAGGAAACCTTCTTAGAATTTCAGATATTCAACAAATAGGGCTTAGATGAGGTACTTCAATCCATCCTAGCTATTACACGGTGTGTGTATAACTCTGCATAGAGTTAGAGACATAAATATGCATACCTAACATCTTCATACACTTAACATCAACACTTCACTATCTAAATAATCACTGATCTTTTCTTTTTTTCTTAATAATAATTATATAAAATTTCCCTGAGAAATATGGAAATAATGGTATATCATACTTTACACTGTTTTCTATATTTTAGCAGTGTTCTAGGAATGCACTGCAGAGTGATTAGACTGTGCTCATTTTCCTATCATAACTGACTTCTTCACGTATATGAATTTGTCATTCGACCACATGTTTCTCCAGGCTAGAAATGAAGGCTTGTACAATAGTGACATAGTTGAGAACATGAGTCCTACAGCTATATTTTCTAGCATTAAATCCCATTTTCATTCTATAAATAGGTCTATAAACTTGACTAGTGATTTAACCAATCTGTGCTTACTTAGTAAAATATAAAATGTTATAGATATGATTATTAAGATTAAAACTTAATGAAGAAAGGTGCTTAGACATGCTATTTTTGTTTCTCTAATTTACAATTGGAAATTGATATATATTTGATATTGGTATTCTTGTATCAAGATATGCACTAAAGTGACTTTGAAGACTGTGTTATTCAAGATCAGAAAACGTTCAGTATAGTATTGTTGCTACAGTTTGGGGTGAAGTTGGCAGGTAAAGATTAGAGAAAGAAAAGAATTCAGCTTCTAAAAAGTGAATGCAATGGAAAAGTATTCAATATATAACACTAATGAATAGAAAATGAAGCTTAGAGCCTAGGTATCCTGGTCAGACACCCATGCAGGGACTGGGAGACTTATGCATTTTTTTCTTAGAAACTAAACCTTGTCTTAAAAACATTTCAGAGGAACAGGTCAATTATTTAAAGTACTAAAAGGAGTCCATATATCCATATAATGTCCAACTGAAGACTACAAAGTAAATACAATCATTATAGACATGAAAGCATAGGGAGTTTTTGATAGACAAGCAGAGGCAAATTAGTAAATGATGATACCATCTCAGAGATCATGAGCTGAGAAAGAATAAATGGACACTAGGAAAAAGGTGCCATCAGAGGACAGTTAGATCCAGAAAATCTTAGATTATAACAGGAAGTAAGGAAGAATTTTGTGTTTCTCATACCCATTACAAAATTTCTGATTATTTATTTATTTTTGGTGGTACAGGGGGTGGAGCCCAGGGGCTTTTATATCTCCCAGCTATACGACCAGACCTATTTTATACTTTATGTGGAAACAGGGTCTCTCTAAGTTGCTGAAAGCATCACTAAGTAGCTGTGGCTGGCTTTGAACCTGTGAAATCCTCCTGTCTCAGCCTCCCAAGTGCGGGAATTACAAGCATGAGCCACCAACACCCAGCTGATTTTGATATTAAGGTGAAGTTACAGGAAGGTGAGGAAGCATGTCTCCTCCATATCAAATTTTGGATTTGGAGGAGACAATTATAATGAGGTGAGCTTACAAATGGCACAGAACTAGGGTTAAGAGAAATGTGAGAAAGGAAGAAGCATAGATTATTAAAAATAAAAGTGTATGATAAGATGTGTATTCCTATATGTAAATGGGACAAGGTACACCAAAATCCATGTAATGAATTTTCCAATATATCTGGGACTAGTAAAATTACTTCTCAAATCTCTAAGGAAATAAATATTAGATGTAATAAAATTAATTTTAAATAATTATAATGGTTCTGACTCCCCTGCTTTAAAGGGGATATGTAAAATGAATGTAAATAATAAGTTAGTATGCCGGGCATGATGGCATGCTTGTAATCCCCATGCTTGGGATGCAGAGACAGGAGAATCACGCAAGCTTGAAGCCAGTCTCGTTGGCTTAAGAGAACCTGTTTACAAATAAAAATATAAAAATAAGTCTGGGAGTATAGCCCGGAGGTGGAAGGGCTTCTAGGAAACCCAGTACCACTAATAATAATAATAATCATCGTCATCATCATCATAATAATAATGTTAGTATATACAGATTAAATTATTATTTAAAAGTAATATTTTCAAAAGGCCTAGGATGATAGTTAATACTGGACAAAGACATATATCTTTATTTACTCCAAATCATCTGGGTTGGGGGTCTTGGATATATAAATCTGTTAATGTTAAGATATATTAATCTGTCCATGTCTTAAGTAAGTTAAACTTATCGTGCTTTCATTTCCATATCTATACTATAGATACAACAAAAATATTGGCAAAGTAAAAATCTGTACTTTCAAATTGCTTAAAGAAATTCTTAGAAAATAGTAAATAAAATTAAGTAAAAATACTGTTTTTTCTACAGAATGACATCTTGGTTGTTTCCACAAATTGAAAATTATGAATAAAAACTTCTCTACAATCCATGGATTTTAAAATCTTTTAGGTAAATGCACAGTGCACAATTGTTGAATGATATGCTAAAGTATGTTTAGGTTTATAGCAAACTTCCAATCTGTTTTCCAATATAACAGCACCTTTTTTTAATATATACATATGTTTTATTGGTGCATTGTAGTCATACATCACAATGGAATACAAGACGTGAGGATATACAAGCACACATCATCCAATTAGCCCTTATCCAATCTCATCCCATTTCCTCCCCCTCCCTCAATCCCATGCTTGATTAGTGATTAACTTTAATACATTTGTTTATGTACATCATGAGTTTTAAACAGATTCTATCCTCCCCCATCCCATCTGCTCTGATTGGTCACCTTAATTGCTTCTCTATAGGGCCCTTTCTTCAACAAGATCTCCTCCTATTACCTATTTCTTCCTAGAATTTGCATATTAGGGAAAGCATCTGTTTTTTTTATTTTCTGTGATATTTCTCTGTGTATGCCACTTTGCAAGTTCTGATCCCACTCTTGAAACCCCTGGCACTGGCCTGGCCACCTGGCAGACTCTGATCCTGGCCTCGCTGGATCCACCAACAGCCTTGCCTCACGGCAGGCCCAATCCCGGCCTCATTGGCCCTGGCACTGGCCTCACCCCTCATCAGGCTCTGATCCCAGCCTCAGAGGCCCCAGCACTGGCCTTGCCTCATGGGAGGCTACGATCCCATCCTTACTTACTCCCGCACTGGCCTTGCCTCACAGCAGGCTCCAATCCTGGCCTCACTGTCCCCGGCACTGGCCAAACCCCTCGGCAGGCTCCGATCCCAGCCTCGGAGTCCCCAGTACCGGCTAGGCCTCACGGCAGGCTCTGATCCCAGCCTTGCTGGCCCTGGCACCAGCCTTGCCTCATGGCAGTCTCCAATCAGACCCTCTTTAGCCCTGGCACCAGCCTAACCCCTTGGCAGGCTCCAATCCCAGCCTTGGAGGCCCCAGCACTGGCCGTGCTTCACAGCGGGCTCCGATCGATCCCAGCCTCACTGGCCCTGGCACCAGCCTCATCCCTCAGCAGGGTCAGATCCCAGCCTCGGAGGCCCCCACACTGGCCTTGCCTCACAGCGGGCTCCTATCCCGGCCTCACTGGCCCTGGCACTGGCCTTGCCTCATGGCAGGCTCCAATCCAAGCCTCAAAGGCACTAGCACCAGCCTTGCCTCAGGGCAGGCTCTGATCCCGGCCTCTGAGGCTCCCGCACCGGCCCTGCCTCAGGGCGTGCTCTGATCCTGGCCTCGCTGTCCCCGGCACCTGCCTCACCCCTTGGCATGCTTTGATCCAAGCACCCTCTCCACACAGCATGTTATCCCAAGTTCCCAAGCATGTGCAGTGGTAGTGTTCTGCCTGTGGGGATATTTCTTCAAAAAATCCAGGTGTGTTGCATCAGATCTCTGCCTCTCCTAAGTACTGGTGGGTAACAGCACCTTTTGGATTTCTACCAGCAAGGAAGGAGAGATCCTGTAATTCCACAACCTTGCTGTTATTTGGTGGGGTCAGTGTTCCAGGTTCAGTCCATTATAAAATGTCCAGTAGTAATGTTTTATTTTTTTAATTTCTATTTCTCTTATGTCTTGTGATGTGAAATATCTTTTCTTATGCTTATTTTCCTTCATTTTTTGGTGTCTGTTAAGGTCTTTGGTCCATTTTCTATTGTGTTGTTATTATTTGTATTCATTTACAAGATTTGTTTGTATATTTTATATAATAATTCTCTGTCAGACTTATATTTTGCAAGTTTTTTCTCATAGTCCATGGCTTGTCATCTTGTTATCTTAATATTATTTTACAGAGCAGACATTTTCAGTTAAATAAAATTCAGATTCCCAATTTCTTTTTAATTGTTTATGTATTTGATTTTGTATCTGAAAAGCACCATCTCACCTTATGAAAGGTCATCTAGGCTTTTCCTTCCATGAACTTCTAAGAATTTTACTATTTTTAAATTATACTGAGGCATGTGTTTCATTTTAAGTTGTACTTTTGTGAAAGGTAAAGGTTTTTGTTTAAATTTTTATTTACTTGTTTATGTATTTATTGCATTTATATTTCTAGTCATTTTAATGCAATTTGTAGAAAAGTCTGTCTTTGCTCCATTGATTTGTGTTCCTTCATTAGCAATTAGGTGACAATATTTTGTATGTTTGATGTGGGCTTAAGTACTATTTTTGTTACATCAGTCTATCTGTCAGTGGTTTTAAAAATGCCACATTATTTTTAAAATTATTTATTGGTGCCTTGTAGTCATACATATTAGTGGAGTACAAGATGGTAGAGGCATAATTGCACACATCACTCATTTAGCTCTTCCCCAATTCACACCCCATTTCCCTTCCCTCCTTCTAATGTTTGTTTTAGGAATTGACTTCTAAATGTTTGTGAATATACATCATGCACATTAAGGAATTTAGCAACTTTATAGTGATTCTTGAAATCCTGTAATGTCAGTCTTTCAATTTTTTTCTTTAACTTTAATACCTTTTGATTATTTTGTTTTTCTATATAAATTTTAAATACAATTCATAAAATTATAAAAATTCTATATAAAAATTTAGACTATTTTCTTATGCATGTGTGTTTGGTATTAAATTTCATATATATTATATAATGTATATATGTATATATGAAATTCATCTCAGCTTTACATATCAATTTTGGAATCAATATTTCAATAGCCACAAAATAACTTCTTAGGATTTTGAGTGGAATTACATTGAATATATAGATCAAATTTGGAATAAAAACTATCTTCACAATATTAAGTCATTCTATCCATGAACATGGTGTATGTCTTCATTTCTTTATATACTTTTTTGCTTTATTTCATCAGAGCTTTGTAGTATTTCTGCTATGTAAGTTTAATTATTTTATTTGAATTACATGTAAGCCTTTCATTTTCTTGGTATTATCTGTGGTACATCTCCATAATGGAATGTTATTCAGTGCTAAAATGAAATGTTATCAAGTCACACAAAATTGAAAAATCTTAAATGAATATTATGAAATAAAATAAAGACATGTGGACTTGTTGCATACTATATGACTCCAGAAAAATGACTTTATGAAAAATGAAAAATTATGGAGACAATAAACCAGAGGTTGGGTGAGGGTGTGATGAAAATATAGAACATAAAAAATTTTGGAGGCAGTGAAAGTAAATTCTATATATGATATGTAATAGTGGAGGCATGTTATTATACATTTTCTAAATCTATAGAAAATACAAGACTAATATTAAATGCTAATGTGAACTATAGAATTTGAATTACTATGCTATTAATCTTGGCTCAAAAATGTAACAAAAGTATATCTCTGGTGGGAGATGTTGATTATTGGGTATGTTATGCATTTGTAATGGTAAGGGGTGTGTGAAAAACTTCTGTGACTTTATCTAATTTTGTTAAAAACCTCAAAGTAGCTGGGCGTATAGAGATGTAATCCCAGTACTGGGAAGGCTGAGACAGTAGGATCATGAGTTTGAGGCCAGCCTCAAGAACCAAGCAAGACTTTCACCAAGTTAGTGAGGTTGTGTTTCAAAATAAAAAAAAATAAAATAAAAGGGCTGAAAATATAGCTTAGAAGTAAAGTGATCCTAAAATATATATGTCATAGGTAGAATTTCAATGGATTCAATCACACACACACACACACACACACACACACACACACACACACACACAATGACCACCACCACCATTGGTGATGATGATGATGATGATGATGATGATGCACATATATATGTATTATTTCAAGAGTCAAATTTTAAAACTTAAACCCAAAGTTAGTGGTAGTAAGAGGGGCCTTTGGAAGATGAACAGGCCATGATGACCTTCCAAAACAGGGATTAATTCACTTAAAGCATGAAAGACTGAGTTTATTTCTTTTCACCCATCTATAATGTGATCATTTTTTAAAATTTAATTATATTTTATACTTTTTTCTCCACAGGATGTAGCAACATAGCTTTGCACTGGAAGACAAGATTCAGTTCTTACCAGATATTAAATCTTCTAGCACCTGAATCTTCTCAGTCTCTATGAGAAATATGGTTTTATTGATTATAATTTATTTAAGCTAAGATATTTTGTCTAGAAGCTCAAATTAACTAAGACACATACCGAGTTTGACTTTTGTAAATAATATAACTACTTTAGATCTCATAAACATGAAATATAGAAGAAAATAATTTCTGTTCCACAATGTATGAGAATTAAATAAAAATTATATAAACAACAAAGAGACACAAGACCTTGTTCATAGTGGTCAAGAAATAGTATGTACTTTTTGATACCTACTGATATAATAATACATTCATATAATCACAATATTACTTTGAATTTAAGGCTTTCAGAAAAAAGTATAAGTTATGGAAGGAATTACTAAGTGAATAAACTTTTTAAAAATTATGCAGTGTTCCATCATTTAAAAATAAATTATTCCTTCAATTGATAATCTTGTTCTAAACTGCCAGTTATAAATAACATAAAAATAAATATATATAAACATATATTAAAAAATAAACAATAAAGACTATATATTATTCTTACCAGAACCAGGAATCTAAAAAAATGTATTTTAATAGGAAGGACTTTTAACCATTAATATTGGAAGAATATACAGGTGTTTAGATGAAGATTATATGATCCAGAATACCAGATACATTATGCATTTTGTGCATAACACATGTATATTCAAAATTTTATAACATATTTCTAAGGCATCATTAACAAAACCACATTATATAGTTGCCTATACTTCCATCTCTTCTAAATAATAAAGAGCTGATAAAATTGTAGTATTATTTTACCATTTTATAGTAAAGTACAACTGGAATTCATTTACTATCATCTGACAAAATTCTCTCAAACTCTTTTTGCTACTACTAGTATAAAATTACTTCCTCCAGTTTACCTCAACACATTTACAAAGACAGCACTGCCAGTTTCATCCTATCATTTTCTGATCATTATCTTAGTGCTTCCTATAATATTATTTATTTGTTTTATTGATAACTACTTCTATCTCCTAATTTTTCATCAATATAAAATCAATGTCTTTCTCTGAAGTTCTTTACATACTTTCTGTGCTATTAATTTTTAAACCATGCAAAAGGACTTAAAATTACCCCTACTTAGCTTTTAGTGATTATTTTTCCTTTTCAAGATATGTTGTTAAAATTCAAGATGTCTTGTGAGAACTCCTTCTGTAATTAAAAGACAGACATGTGTTTGGATGTTTTAGTAGAGAAAAAAATATAATTCAGGAAACAGCTGTAGTTCAGAAAGAAGCAAGTCTGCTCTGTCCATGGTGCTGAATGTGATTTTCTGAGATTGTGGCTAGGCATTAAGGGTCTGTCCAAGAATACAAATATAATTTGATTTCTAGGAACCACATAAACCAGTCTGGAATTTATCAAAGAAGAAAATTATTGCACATAGATTAAAAGTAGAGTACATATCATAGCAATAAAATGTATGTGACAGTTTTACTCATTATTCTCTTTCCATAATTAAAATGTTTTTTAAGTAACCAGTAGGGATGTTCGATTCCCATCAGGTGAGCTAAATGTTTATTCAGGAGTGTTAGATGCTCAAACATTCTTCCATAAATTATGTATCCATTTTGTTTATTTACCATGTTATACTTGCTGATCAATAAAGCATATATTCAAATAAATTTTATTTATGGCAAAGACATCCTTTGAGAATATACAAACAGTATATATATACGGTGTCATCTTATGTCATATGTTTTAGGGCACATATTTAAGTGTGACGATATATGTCAATATTAATTTTTAAATGTGGACTTCTGTAGAGAAGGCACTTGGGTGCAACATCCTTAACTCCATCCACTACTTAGGTGTTGATGAATAAGGGGATATAAAATGCTGAGTATGGTACTAATCAGGCTCTGACTTGAATGCTGATGCATACTCTGAAAGAGACTGTTTTAAAACTTATACTTGTACTTTTTCCAATGCTAGATAATCCTTCCAGGATCTGGGGACAAAGAAAGACAGAATATAGAGAAAGATTTAAATCCAATTGAATGCATGGAATTTGTCTGCAAAAGGGCAGATAAGGCATATGGATGCTCCAGTGAGATCAAATGGCTTAAGGAATGTTTGATGACTATTGCTGTGTTACCCATGGGTTCTTTCACTTTGAATTATTCCAGTATAAAATACTCATCTGCTGGCTACAGAGAGAGAATGACACAGAGAAAAGAAACATCTTTTCCTTGTCTAAATTTCATGGAGTGGCTGTCGCACATAGAGCAGGCTTGTCTCTTCTCATTTATGTTGACAGGCCCTAAATCACTCTTTCAATTCAGTGCCCCCACCATGGAGACCACAGCACTTAGTTCCTCTATAAGACTTACATCTTAGAAGAATCTTGCAAGTACTTCAATACATGAATTATAAGGATTGGAATAGATTCTCCTATTCTACCTAGTCCACTAATTGTTATTTTTGGGCACTCACACACTTCACCAAACTAGCAAAACTCAAGAATATCATTCATTGCAAATAACGTCCTCATTACATTTGAAAGTGATGATTAACATCTTCCAGTATTGATATGTTGGAATTGACTTCTGTGACCCTTACAATTAATGCCTTTAGCAAGGGAGAGGCAGCCCTGAATACAAGTATTCTTTGGACTTTGCCGCCTGGTTCTTTGCTACAGGCTTGTTTTTATTATGCGAATCTTTCCTATTATGGAGGGTGAAAGCTCAAGTTCCATAACTATACACCAGTATTCAAAATCCCATTTATGTCTGGATGACTTAATAAATACGAGAAAGTAAGATAGAGTAAAATTTAGTTTCTGGTGATTTTCAATGAGACTGATTTTTGGAAAATGTGACAAGTTAGTTCTAAGGATATATTGAAACACCCATTTATTACTGAACATTTAGAAACCTTGCACATTTCCCCTAGCCATTGCTCACTTCCAGTTGTACAAAAATGGAGGAAAAACTATACATTGTATATGCACTTGGAGATTTACTATCCTAAATTGAACACCACTATAAGCCCCTTTTGCAGTAATGTATTTGAATTAACTAATCAATTAATTGAGAACTCTCATTGGGACCCATGTATTTGGGTTTTAATTCTTAGGCTTTCTTGGTTTCTTGAGAGTCACATACTGTAAAGGTGAGTTTCAAAAGAAAACAGATATGGTTATACACACACACACACACACACACATATATATATATATATATATATATATATATATATATATATATATACACACTAGAATCTGCACTACTGAGAGTCAGGGCTATTTTTGTCTTCAATATGGTTTATGTCTGTGAGGGAAATACCACATAATCCAATTCCAAGAAATGTTACCAGTAAAATATGTAGATAATTTTGATAATTTTTTTGGTGTTATGTCATAAGCATATTATTATTATTATTATCGTTATTATTATTATTTTGGCAGGTCTGGGGATAAAACACAGGGGCACTCGGTCTCCCGAGCTACACCCCCTGCCCTATTTTTTATTTCTTATTTTGAAACCGGGTCTCATGGAGTTGCAGAGGGCCTCACTAAGGAGCTGAGGCTGTCCGCAAATGGCATTCCTCCTGTCTCAGCCTCCTGAATGCAGGGATTACAAGCAGCATGTGGTACTATGCCCGGTTTATAAGCATATTATTTAAACTCAGCAATATTTGAATTTGGGTTGTTGTTATTTGTTTACTTGTGGGTTTCTTTCTTTAATGTCTCAAATTTAAGTCTCACAGATTGGTTAATGCCTTTTGTAAGCTGTTTGTTCAAGCTGGTTCCCATTAGAAGTCATTGGAAAAAAAGAAGTACTTCATATTGGATGTGAAAGGAACTTCTTGATAGACAGTGGTGCAGCCCTAGGAAAGATTGGCACAACTGGTGGGTACTCTCTGGAGAGCCCCATGGATTCAATAAATGAAATAAATGGGCAATGTAGAATAAAGTGAGTCGGAAGAGTGGTTGGTTGACTTAATAAATACTGGAAGGAAAAGACAGGGTAGGATTTATGTTATGAGAATTATCTTGTGCACACGTATGCACACATGTACCTATGTGCACAAGCACATAACACATCGTATGTAATATAATTTGTCTTTCGCTTTAAATTTATCAAGCTTTCTTGGGTTTTATTCTGACAGTAAGTTAACCTACCATGACTTCAAGTGTAGTTAAAGAAAACCCTACTTTACCCAGAGCATAATTTGTCTCTATGTCTGTTGTTGTAAGAGGCCACATCTCTGGGATTTGACAGTCACCCAAAGAGAGAGAGGACAGCCTAAGGGTTTTCAGGCTGAAATTGCTTTCACTTAGAACTATTTATCAATGTGCTTACTCTACTTTTTAGGCTTTTTTTTTCTTATGTAGCTTTCCTTTGTAATGCAAATATCTTGAGGCTACCCCTGGAAAACCTGAATGTCCAAATTTAATGCTCTCTTATACTATCCCGGGGCCTGTGTCATTCAATTAGTATTTAATTAGAATAACTGATATTTATTTAACAATTATTTGATGCTAAATACTTAAGAGCCAAGATCTAATTTAATTTCCATAGTAAAGCTATTAGGTGCTAGTATCAGGCTTATTTTACAGTTGAAGAAATTAAGATCCACAGAATACACTAATGATCATAAAAATAAGTCATAATTAAAGCTAGAAAAAGAGAGCTTGGCTTAGTTCAAAAATATACTAGCTTTCAAAACCCAGCTTTTTCTCATTCAAAAAATATTTCAGCTTTCTTAGGAATTAAGTCCCATGTGGCATCTCGCTTCTCTTATTCCTACAATCCCCATGGACTTTCCAGATTAAATGCAGAAGCATATGCAATACATCAGGAGTGCAGTGAGTCCTCATTCAACATTTCTTGTTCAATTCTAGCCAATTATATGAAGCCAAATACATTTTTATTACTATTTATCCCAGTTCACGTCTATCTTGCCCTTTCCATTTATAAGAAGGTAGTAAAGGCAGTGTACTTATTGTTGGCCCACAGTCTGCAATAAGGAAACCTGAGACCAGAAGTCACCCTGGCTCCACCCTCTAGTCACATGCTACTCAATTCACTGAGCTCTGTGTTTTGAAAGCAGGGAATTCCAGCTGGTCTTTCTTCTTTTATTTAACATTTCTCATGCTGGTCTGCCTTGAGTGGGTAAAGAAGATGTCAGAAGCTCTACTGAGAAGGAATAAACTTGAGTTACACAAGATAAGACTAGTAATAAAACATTAATAATGGAAATTTTGATACCATTACCTCTTTTTTTGTGTGTGGAACTGGGGATGGAACTCAGGGGCACTCTACCTCCAAGATACACCCTCAGCCCTATATTTTATTTTGAAATAGGTTCTCAGTGAGTTGCAGAGGACCTCACTAAGTAGTTGAGGTAGTTCACAAACGGAGATGCCCCTGTCCCAGCTTCCCAAATGCTAGGATTACAAGCATATGCCACCACACCCAGCTACCATTATCTCTTTTGAATATAAGAAATTTTTTTTAGTAATTAGACACTTATAGAAAACTTTTAAATCATGTTCTTTAATTGAATATTAGATTTGATTTGGATGAGCCCAAGCCTATCACAGAATTCCTTAAAAGAAGAGACCCCTTTTATTTCCTGACTAAGAAAAGAGTTACACGTTATTACCAGGAGTAGTCAGAAAATAGTAAAAAAAAATGTAACATTGCTGACTTTAAAGAGAGAAGAAGGCAGCCATGAACCAAGGAATGCAAGTGATCTCAAAATTCTGGGAAAGGAAGGAAACAGATGTTACCTAGAGTGCTCAGGAGGAGTACAGAATACCGTAAGCGCCATACCAGACACATAACACACACACACACACACACACACACACACACACACACACACACACCAGCATGTTTTTGCTATTTTAAACCATAAAATTTGTGGTATTTTTCTTGGAAATTATTAAATATCTAGACTAACTCAGACATATGTTACATTGACATATGTTATCACTGACATATGTTACATTACTACATGTGGCCTTCTAATAGGTAACACTCATCTTTGCCTTTTATGAGTGTTACCTATAGGACAGGGTCTACTCCAGTTCCTGAGCATAAGCCTGTGAGTAATGAAGCTGCAGCCTTGAATCTATAGTGTGGTAAGATTGTGGTTCTAGACTACAATTCAATATTGGCATCTCAAGTCATTGACATTCTATACTCATTGTTCAAAACAGCCTGATCTTTAAGGCTTAACTTCATACTTTATTGTATTTTTTAAACAAATGTTTATTTTATGTCAACAATCTACCTTTGCCATGTTGATTCCAGAGACCTAGAAGTAAACAAAGAGTAAAATTTCTATTTAGATGCTGTTTACACTCTAGAATGAGGATCAGAGAATAACAGCCCATGGATCAAATCTAGTCTACTACATGTTTTCATGAACAAAATTGTATCATAAGACAGACATGACCACTCATTTGTGTTTTTCCAAATACTAATTTTATGTTTTATTGGCACAGTGGGATAGTAGCAAGCAACTGTATATTCCACAAAACCTTGATATGTATTATCTGGACTTATCTAAATTTGCCAATTATTAATCTATACTTGACAGAAGATATATAATGGGACAAATATGAAGAGTGTTATAAAGAAGTACGTGGTGCTCTGGAAACATGCTATAATGTGGAAATGTCAATTAACCTAGCTGGCATAATGGACTAGGTTATGAGATTCAGGTCAATAGTACAAGTCATAGTAGACTAGGTTATGGGCTGGGGGTCGATGCACTTGTCTGGTGCCTGCTACTTTCATTAGTTTTTCATTTTGTGAGATCCTCGCTCCCCATCACAGACTGGAAATAGGTAATCGTGGATGCAAACAAACAAGACTTATCTTAATTTTTTTGGTCCTGGTTCCCTAACTTCCCACTTTTATGATGCTAAATAATGTATGACACTAAATAGTTCCTAAGCTTCTTATTTTTAAATGCTTATGGAATTCTTATGAGGATTAACTGGAAAAGCATTTTGTGGTAGCTTAATGTCATCGATGGACCCAATATCATCATCTTGTATCTGTGCCCTTTGCTGTCTTGTCACACTCTGTAACTATTTGTCCTTTATTACTCTTACTTCTGACTTGACTCTGGAACTTTCTTTCATCACTGGAGAGGTTAAAAATGTGGCACAAGGAGAGACTTTAAAATGTGCTTCTGGTTTCTTCTCCTCTTGACTTCTCAGCTTTCTCCATAAGAACATGCCTAGGATGTCTGCTTTAGCCCAGTGAGAATGATGCAAGCATGGCAGAGCTGAATCAGCCCTTATCCAAGATCACATTTCATATGTGTGTGAGTGTCCTGCTAAAATCTTCAGGTGCCTGGCCAAAACACGGTTGATCATTGATACACCAATAAGCCCCCACCAGAACTGACTAGCTACTCTAGACTTGGGAACAAAATTAATGTTTGTTTTTTTAGCCTAAGTTCTTTATGCTCAGTAGTTAGATGATACCTTCTGCCTTGCCCTCCTCTGATACCTGTGTAATATAAAAGCCAGCATGTGTCAACTGAGTGTGTTCTCATTATCACATTGTTTGGGGACAATATTTTACTCCTGGGTTTCCAGATGACCACATTGAACACACACACACACACACACACACACACACACACACAAAGTGACATGTAAACACACACACACACACACATAAATTCTGAGTCTCTCCATTTGCATTCTTAACTATTTATCTGTTGCAGTTTAAGGGGCTCTCACCAAAATCACTTTAAAGTCTCTTCTTTCTCTTTAGATGCCCACCACAAATCCCTTATATTTCTCTTCCCAGCACAACTGAGAAAACTACATCATTTCAGGGTCAGCACATCCTGGCTTGTGAAGAAGGTCCGGAGATGGTTTCCAAAGAGATGTGTTATTAAAGAAACAATGCCTTTGTCTCAGCAGCAGGGCTAAGTGCTGTTTATTTCCAGATGCTTTCCTGGAACACAGGGGAGGGAGTGCAGCTGCACGTCATTCATAAAGTGGCTCCAACAGGATGGGGGCAGCACTCAGAGGAAATGACCAAGTCCGTTTAGGACCAGGGATATGAAGCAATTTTCTGTCCTTAAAATAAAAGAATTCAGTTCCTTCTCCATGGCTTTGCACCTGTTTCAAACGTCAACACTCCTGTTTCTGTGAATGACACTATTAGTTTATCCTTTACCAGAACCGTCTATGCTTTAAGATTTTAAAAATTTCTTCATATAAATGTCTTTTCTGTTTTATTCTCTCACTTCCAAATTGATAACAATATTAGTACCAAGTGGCACAGAGTACAGACTCTGGAGAAAAACTGTTTGAATAGTAATTCTGTTTTGAAAATAGCCTCCATGTGTCCTCAGATGAGTCTCTTCTTCAAGGACTCTTTCCATTATAGATTTTCAAGCTGGGTATAGTAATGCATGACTGTAATCCCAGTACTTAGGAGGCTATCCTCTGAAACGTATTGAGACCCTCCACAACTTAGTGAGACCCTGTTTCAAAAGAAAGTAGAAATGAGGGTAAAGGTTGGTGGTAGAATGTCTCTGTGTTCAACCTCAGTACTAGTCATAATAATAATTAAAATAATGATAATAGTAGATATTTTAAATACTAGTTACAATATGTTCTTTGTAAAATAAATAATTCATAATTGAATTTATTTCTGTGTAAACAAAGAACAAGCACTCAGTAGATATTTGTTTTTACTCTATCATCAGCACAGTGTTATTATTATTATTGTTATTATTGTTGATGATATTACTGTCCTGGCAGGGTTTTGAGATTTATTGGACTGAATATTTTGCACCTGTTTTGTTTGTTCTGAATCAACTATCCTAGTATGAATTACCTCTTTGTCCTCGCATCTGCCCTCACCAATTTCTCTCTCTTTTCTTTAATCTTTTTACACTGTCCCACTATTTCTTGTAGGACAATTCCCACTCTTTGTAGCACTGTGAATTAGCAAAGTATCAAGAACTGAGTGGATTAAGCAACAACAATCAAGGCAATCAAAAAATCAGGAAGGCCAGATTCCCTCTGAAACTAGAGAAAATTATTCCCTTGGCTCTTCTCCACTCCTAAAAGTTTTTCTGCAATCTTGAGTGGGTGATCAACAGCTTAAAAAGGTATTCCTCCAGCCCTCCACTATCATATGTTATTACTTCTCTGTCTTCACATGTTCATCTTGTTGTAAGGACACCAGGCATACTGTATTAGGGCTCTGTACTACTTCTCATCTCAACTAATATCTGCAGTAATCCTGTTTCCAAATATGGTCACATTTTGATGTGCTAATGGTTTGGAATCAATACGTCTTTTTCGGGGAGACAATCCAACCCTTAAAACTTAGGCCTTCAGGACCTCCTCTATTTATTCTTCAAATCCTGTTACTCACTGCTCCTTCTACAGTGTCACTGCGGTGACAAGGAACATTTTCACTGAATTGATGGTCTAATGCCCCCTCTGGTTCCCCAGAGCCTTTCCAAAGCCTGTATACTTTGGCTGGAACAAGCCCAGTGCTCTCACTCAACTGATTTTCTAGATAAGATTTGCTTGTTTGTAAAATCTCAACTAAGTCACATTGCCTATTATTAGAAGCCCAAACTGAAACCTCTGACGAATGTTAGGTGGCCTGCTATGGCTCCACCATGCCCTTTGGGGGTTATTCAGTCATTATACTTACTAGATTATTTCTTAATTACTCAATTACTTTTCTGTCTCCTCAACAAGACTGGCCATGTTGAATGTTTGTGTGGCTAACTCCGAATGCACTGTCTGTTCAAGAGTAGATCCCAAATGAGTTAATAAAAAGTGAATGCTCACTTCAGATACATTATGATAAATAATATTTTTAAATAAATACTAATTTGCATTTCACTGATTGCTAAAGATGTTGAAAAACCTTATATATTTTTGGCCATTTGTATTTCTTTTGAGAAGAGTATTCACTTCACTTGCTCATTTTTAATGGAGCTATTGTGTGTGTGTGTGTGTGTGTGTGTGTGTGTGTGTGTATCTGTGTGTCTGTGTGTATGTCTGTGTGTGTGATAAGCTCTTTTTAAGCTCTGAATATTTTATATATTAAATCTTTATCTGATGGGTAGGTGATTAATATCTTCTCCCATTCGATAGGCTCTGTGTTGATGTATATTCTTGATGGTTTCCTTTGCTACTCAGAGCTTTGTAATTTAATGTTATCTCATTCATTCATTCTTCTTTTACTACCATGAGTAAAGTAAGACATAAATTATTTCATTTTCTCATTCTTGAGCCCTGGGATATCCACTGTTAATAGTTTTGCCTATATTGATTCAAGTTTTAACATCTGAGTTTTAAAAATTCAAAATATATTAATCATTTTAGAAAACACATATAAAAGCACATTACTCTGATATCATACAGCAGTCAATGATTATTTTCAAATATTTATTAAATTGATATACCAAATTTAAAAGCACTGGCCATTTTTACTTCTTTTTCATTTCTACATTTTATTGAACATATTTAGTTTTTAATCTATTTACTTAATATAAATATTCTAGAAATTAATACTGTTAATTTAAATAATACACACATGTAATGTTAATATTATAATTTTCTATTTTTCTCTAGAAAATTACACTCAGAAAAAATGTACCTGATGATGTTTGTTTGACCCTATCTATGTTAAACTTGGACTTCTGAATCTTTTGCTAAGTGTATCCTTCCTTCCTTCTGTCTTTTTTTTAATAAGCATAGGTAGACATAATTTTATGTTTTTTGGTTACTTATAGGTTGCTATAATGGATACATTATAATATTGAATGCAAATGACTTTTGGTTTCTGCATTTTGATGAATTATAACTTCTACACTTAATATTTTTTACTTAAACATTCAATTGCCTGAGGTCAAATCTTCTGAAAAGATCTCGTCATGGAAGAGAATCAAGCTCACTGACCTTGGTCTGACCTCTGAGGCTCACTTCAATTGGGTCTCACTAATTCATTCCCTTTACCTCCTAATTTTACTCACTATTCCAGCCTAAAGGTTCCACCCAATCCTACATACTCTGTACTCAGATCTGTCACTTGATATTTATTTGTTTATTTTTCAAAGACTCCTCTCCCTGCATAAGATGTCCTCATGAGCCCCAGTCCAAGCTGTTCCTCTTTTACTACCTTTCTTAGATAAGAACTTCAGAATCCAGTGTTTTGGCACCTTGCCCTTTCCTTTTCTTGTTGCCTCTAAAAGCAAATAATTACTGCTGAGCCAAGATAAAATTAGGTTATTGGAGTAATTTTTAATACATGCAATCACATTTGAACTAATTAGGAATTCTAATATCATAGATTGGTCCATTCACTTTGTACCTTCTGCCATCACCATTGTCCATTTCATTCTCTCTTGTACTTATTGTTGCAGTTGTGAGAGTGTATTCAGATGCCTGTATTCTCCTCTCTTTCCTTTTTGTCTAAAAATGAAGTGCATACTCTCAGATCTTAAGAGTGATCACATAAACCAAGCTTTAGCAAAAAAAAAAATAATAAGCAACTTAAATAAATGAAGAATGAATGATCACCCTAATTATTTTCAGAAAGGATATATGAACCAAACCTAGTCATGCTTCCTTGGTACTTTTCTACCTGGAAATATTGCCTCTTTCCTTAGTTGTCATGGTAATATAAAATGCAAATGTTGTAATTGGCAGCATTCTCCAGGCTACCATGTTTGGAACCTATTTAACTGCTGGCATAGTGGAGCATGGTTGTAATCCCAGCATTTGGGAGACTGAGACAGGAGGATTGCAATTCACAGATAGCCTCAGCTATTTCTTTTTTTTTTAATTAATTTATTTTTTAAATTTGTGCATTGTAGTCATATATCAATCACATTGGAGTACAAGACTTGAGAGGATATACAAGCACACATCATCCAATTAGCCCTCCTCCAGCCCCCATCCCATTCCCTCCCCCTCCCTCCATCCCACACTTCTTTGGTGATTTACTTTGATACATTTGTTTATGTACCTCCTGCGTTTTAAAGAGGCTCCGTCCTCCAGTATTACATACCCTCTGATTGGTCACATTAGTTGCTTCACTATAGGGCCCTTTCTATAGCTCAACCTCTTCCTGTTGCCCTTTTCCTCCTAGTTATTGCTGATTAAGAGAAGCGTCTGATTTATATTTTCTGCGATATTTCTCTGTGCATGCTGCGTTGCAAGTACCGATCCCACTCTTGACGGTCCCAGTAGTGGCCTGGCTACTCAGTGGACTGATCCAGACCTCGCTGGCTCAAGCAGCGGCCTTGCCTCATGGGAGGCCCCAGGTCTAGTCTCGCTGGCTCCTGCACCGGTCTAACCCCTAAGCTGGCTTCGGTCCCGGCCTTGGAGGCCGCAGGAGTGGCCTTGCCTCACAGCAGGCTCCAATGCCGGCCTTGCTGGACCCAGCATCGGCCTCACCCCTCGGCAGGCTCCAATCCCGGGCTCAGAGGCCCCAGTACCAGCCTTGCCTCATGGCAGGCTCCGGTGCCGGCCTCGCTGGCCCCAGCACCGGCCTAATCCCTCGGCAGGTTCCGTTCCCGGGTTAGGAGGCCCCAGCACTGGCCATGTCTCACGGCAGGCTCCGATGCTGGCCTCGCCTCACGGCAGGCTCCGATGCCGGCCTTGCTGGCCCCAGTACTGGTCTAGCCCTTCGGCAGGTTGTTATCCTGGCCTCGGAAGCCCCAGTACCGGCCTTGCCTCACGGCAGGCTCCAATGCTGGCCTCACTGGCCCCAGCACCGGCCTAACCCCTCGGCAGGCTCTTATCCTGACCTCGGAGGCCCCAGTACCGGCCTTGCCTCAAGGCAGGCTCCAATCCCGGCCTCAGAGGCCTCAGCACCGGCCTTGCCTCACGGCAGGCTCCAATGCCGAGGCCGGCATCGGAGCCTGCCTTGAGGCAAGGCCGATGCTGGGGCCAGCCTCAGCTATTTCTTATTGAGGCCCTTTGCAACTGTTTCAAAATACAGAACAAAAAAGAGCACTAGGGATATAGCTTGAGGTAGAATTCCCTGGGTTCCATCCCCAGTAAAAAAAAAAAAAAAAAAAAAAAAAAAAAATATATATATATATATATATATGACAATACATAGATCAACAAAGAACAAATGTGCTGATGAGACTATTGAAATTCCTTGAGTGGTGCACCAGGACAGGATATGTCTGCATAAAAACTTTGGAAGCTACTTTTAATAATTTTGTGTTTCCTTACATACTATAAAACCATTACTAACAAAAATCATTGTTCTTTTGTACTTCCCTGACTACTGGAATGTTTTATTTGACTTTTAATTCTTTATTTACCAATTTCTGAAAGCTAGATTAAGATCTTTATCCCTAGTATAATAACTTACTTAAAGCTGCTTCCTTACAATTTATCTAAAAGCTTGGGAGTGGAGGGTGTAAAGACAGGGTCCTATAATTTTGCATTTGACTAGAAGAAAGACTGAAATATAATACAAGATAGGAAGGAAACAAATCTAAGAAATGTGCAACAAAGAGGAATAGTTATAAAATTATAGCGTATTTGTTCTTGGGCTATTATCCATAAATTCAACAATGATACTATTGCATATATACCATAATTATCATGTAAAATAATAGGTATTAAGACTGATGGAAAAATAAATAAATTTTTAGTTTTATTTAGTATGGGTGGAATTGTGAGTGACATTTTTCCACAAACATTTACATTACTTTAAATAAGTTAGAAGAAAATGTGTTTCATAGTTTAAATAAGTGAAAGGAAAATGTGTCTCTCTCTTTTCCCAGTTTCTACAATGTGTTAATTTTATTGCGTGTCAGGGGGTTAGAAAGGAAAACAAATCACATGGGCCAATGTTATTGCTATACTACCCAGGGCTTTTTGGCAAAATTCTATCTTCTTTAATTTTAGTTTCATCATCAGTGAATTGAGGATGGATATGAGTGATCTAGTCTAAGCAAAAGCCTGATTTTTAAATTTAAATTAAAATGTACATCTGATGTTTGCTTAAACATTTTAAAGCATTCTTTTCTTCCCCAAAGAAGTTATTTTCCACCATTTTATTTATTATCACACAATAAATAAATGAAACATATTTTTCTATGTTAAGAATGCTAATGGTATAAGTATATATAATTGATTCTGATGATGACTTAGACTGGATTTTTGTGATAAAAAATACAGAATAATTGAGACCATGATAAACTGAAACATGTTTCTGGCTAAAAGATAAAGTAGTTACACATCTCTAACTCACAATTACTATGCCAGAATGTTGGCTCAGAGGTGCTCTGTTTTTCTGTTTCGTAGAAAATAATTGAAAAGAATATGAACATTTAAACTGAGTTTTACTTTAATTTTCTGAGCTTTGGGGGTTTTGTTGAGAAAGTTACTGCCTGTGCCAATATGTTGTAATGTTGAGTCTATGCTCTCCTCTAATAAATTCACAGTCTCAGGTCTAATTTCTGTCTTTGATCCATCTTGAGTTGATTCCTGTGCATGTTGAGATATAGGGGTTTAGTTCCATCTTTCTACAGATGGATAGCTAGTTCTCCCAGCACCATTTGTTTAAAAGTCTGTCTTTTCTCCAGCGTATGAGTTTGGCCCTTTTGTAAAAGATTAATTGACTAAAGATGTATGGATTTGTTTTTGTATCTTCTATTCTAATCCACTGGTCAGTATATCTGTTATTATGCCAGTACCATGCTGTTAAGTGAGATCAGCCAAGCACAGAAGGAGAAGGTACATATGTTTTCTCTAATATGCCCAAACTAAGGAACACAGAGGATACCAGTGGGACTCCAGATAATGGAGGGGAAATATCAGCAAAGTTTGAATGGAAGGATAGGAGAAGAGGAAGGCTGATCTTGATTAATGAGGGTCTACATCTGAATATATATAAAATTATGAATATGACATGGTTACCCTGGACAACCATTGGTGGGAGGGGGGAAGGGAAAGCGGCGGCGGGGGGAGGGAGAGGGCACCAAATATAGTTTAAATGTATACCATTTATGTTCAATAAAAATTTTGTTAAAAAATGAGTTTTACTAACTAAAATTATAATAAAAATCAACCTATATAAGCTTTGACAAACTCATATTTTGGATAAACCTAATCCCTGGGCAATGAATCTGCAATCTTGGAATATATGGATGATAAAGACTGTTTTAATTCTGAGGTTGATTAGAATAGTCATTGGGATCTTGATTTCTGATTAAAAGGCAAGTGCCTTGAACATAATGTGATAAAGTGCTTTTTTTACCCAACATCTAATCGCTTCTCTGTTGTAAATATCTCAGATTTTATCTGAAAGGGCTCTTCTCTGCTCTAACTAAGCTCTGTGTATGTACTTTACCGGAGTTAAGTATGCCTTTGATTTCTCTAAAGGAAATCAAATGCTATGTTGCCCTGGCAAGATACTTTCAGAGATAGACACATGGTCCAACTCAAGCCAATCAGAGACAGAGACTAAATTCTGATGATTTTTTTAAAGCTACGAAGAAAAGAGACTCACTCTTTTTCTCTATCAGCAAAAACTATGAAAGAGGTAAACCTAGAAGATATGGGAAGCTCTATAGAAACCACAAGATGTTCACAACTTTAAGATAATAGAATCAAGATAAAAGAAGCACAGAGAAAAGATGAGGAGAAAAGTAATGGGTTCTTATCATGTTTCCTATACTCACAGAGCTGGTATTGTCTAAAGCTAGTGACAGTGGAGTTTCTCTCATGAGATCCATTAAATATTTTTAATCAAAACTAATTTGCTAAAACTTAATGGCAAACAAAAGTCCAAACATATACACAATGGAAATTGGGGTAAAATAAGAGACTCTCCATAGGTGCTCCTGCATTTCCCCATTGAAGACATGTTCTCTCTCTCTCATTCTCTTCTCTTTTTGTTTGTTTTTTTTTGTTTGTTTGTTTATCTCTCCTCTCTCTCTCTCTCTCTCTCTCTCTCTCTCTCTCTCTCTCTCTCTCACACACACACACACACACACACACACACAAGTGTGCAAGCTGTATCCGCACCCTCTATGATGCTGTGTGTCTCTACTGAACCATGGCCAGGCATAATGTCACCATGTTCCAGCACTATTTCCAGATGTTGCTTTTGCATTAACATCATCAGTACCTTCTCCTTTTACAGTGGAGAAAAGGACTGTTATTTTTCTTTCATCTCTGTTGCCATATCCCCCTTTGGAACCATTTCAATTTAGTGAAGTCGAGAGGGACCCAGCCACTTGTGTCTACTGTTATGAATGTGGTGCTTGAAATGCCAGAGTCAATGACATGAGACGCAGGGCTTCATTACTCCTCGGCTCACCCAGACTAAGGCTTCCCAGGACTCAGAGATAGCTTGCTGCCAGAAAGATACATTTGAATTTTAATGTGGCAAGTCTCACTTCCAGTACTTTCTATGTCAGAGGCTGCAAATGGCTTTTAGAAATCTTTTGAACATCCCAGTGACTCAGCTTTCCACCTTCTACCATGGCCTAACATTAAATTGAATATATTTATCACCAAGCTCTTAGAATAAATGAAAGAATATGCAGACTAGGAAAGAGCATAAGCCTACAAACACAAAACATGCAATACATAAGAGCCTTTTAATAAGAGTATCCACCCTTTAAATGAGGCAATAGAGAGAAGATGAGTAATGCATCATTTGGACCCTGCAAGCAAGATTGGAGGGTCTGCTCTACCCTCTCCTAATTAAACTTGGTGAAATTGTAGAGTATTTTTCTAACCTTAGTGTCCTCATAAAATTGGGATGATCATGCTGTCTATTTCCACAAAAGTGTGATCTCTATTTTTCACTCAACTGAGAACCATTGTTAATAGCAACCCTTTTGCAAGATAGAATTTGGAATAAAATTAGTAAGGATTCACCCACTCCTTCAGTGGATATTTAAGATATCTTGTAGAAGTTTAAATAAAACAGGAACAAAAACAAAGCCAAAACATCTTTCGTGAAAATCTGTGAATTCATCTGGGTGTAGTGGCACACGCTTTTAATCCCAGCATTTATGTGGCTGAGACAGAAGGATCATGGTTCGCAGACAACATCAGCTACTTAGTGAGGCCCTTTGCAACTCAATGAGACCATGCTTAAAAATAAAGAATAAAAAAATAGGGCTGGAGATGTTGCTCGTAGGTAGAATGCCCCTGGGTTCTATTCCCAGTACTGAAAAACAAAAAAACAAAATACAAAATACAAAATAGAATGTGTGGATTCAAATGTTTTGCCCCAGCTTTTAATATATACTATCTTTATGACTTAAAGTTTAATTTCTCATGTCTCTATTTTCTTGTCTGTAAGAGAACTGACCTCACAAGATCTTAGTGAGAATTTTGTGAAATAAGAAAACACTTGCTTTTTAAAAATATTATCACCTGGTAAAGCACCTTCCAAGTATTAGCTTTTGTGATTGTTACTGACACTGCCTTTGAGTAGTAATCTCTGCATTCTGTAGACACAATGCAGACAAGACATTAGAACATAGTTGCTCTGAGGTGAGGGTTTCAACTCTTTTTAGATAAACTGATTTTCCATTCAAGCTCTGAGTCTTTAAGCAGATCATACTATCCCATTTTGTCTTAGTGTAATCATATCTAAAATTGAAATATTAAGCACATGATCCATAAAGAAGATAGAAAGATCATAATAAAGTATTCCATGTAAAAAAAAAAAAAAAAACAATGCCTGGCACGTGATAAATAACACCCAATTCTCGTTTCTATCTATGATAAAATGGCGCCTTTTCAAAAAATGTAATAAATCAGAACCATAAATTTTCATATCACTACATAAAAAGCTGTTGATCAGTTAGGCTTCAAGTTCATATCTGATTCTAAAATACCGGTTCTGGCCATTACACCATATTGTCTCCTTTATAAGATGAACACCAGAGCAAAGCCAAAGGCAATCAATTGTAGATGTATTTCACTGTCATTTAAAATATGACATTCCCAGATGTCATACAACTTTTGAAATATATATACATACATGTATATATATATATATATATATATATATATATATATATATATATATATATATATGAAACAAAAAATAGCTACAATAACTACCCAACTGCTCAAAAAGTAAATTGTTCTAACCCTTCTGCTCCCCATTTACAAATATACTTTGATTACATCTGGAACAAAATCATTAGTGGCAGGAAGACAGATGTTCTTCAGACTTTGGGTGTACATGGAGACATCGAATATTGATGTAGATGTTATTTACTCATTTGATTCCTTACTCTTTTCCAAAAAGATGGATGTTGAGCTTTTACAAGATTTATTTTCTTCTTTCTTTAGTTCCCAAGGTGACAAATCAAAGTTCACCTCAGGAACTTGCAAAGTATATCATAGTGGGAGAAATCCATCAGACGTGGAATAATATTAATAACTGGCATTGTGTGGTTGTCGATCAGCATAGAGTCTTTTCTTAGAAATAATTTAAGAATCTTCTTCAAGCCAAAGCAGTATGTATATGGCAATGCAAGTATAATGTATGCTGCTATTAATAGATTGGCAGATGTAGCAAATTTTGCTATAGATTTCAATTTTAAATATAATTCATTAAGGTGAAGTAAAAATTTCATCAGGTTTACAGTGAAGGCATATACTTAAAGAAAAAAATGCATGAAATGGGATCATTTATCATTAGAGAAAGAATATAATGTGATATGAATAATATAAAGAAATAAAAAATGTGGTAAGGGTGGGAGTAGAAGAATACAGAAAATGATCTTGAGCTATATATATTCAGACTGCTATAAAATCTACATATTTTTAATGCAATACATTGACATTTGCTTTGACCTAAAACAGTTAACTACAGAAAGTTAAAAGAGCAAAAAAGCATTTATTTAATAGGACCATGGTAGTTACTTTGCTAGAGAAAGTGCATTTCAGAATATCATATAAAATTTTCTGTGGATGCTAACCAACTAATGTAACCCCCGATTTTCTTCTGCTTTTATACATAAAACCTGAACTCACACTCCTACAATAAAATACTTTCAAATGCAGAAAGGAAAGACTATCGTTAGTGTCTATTAGTATAGCTGTTATCAACTGACTATGTCCCTAAGAAACTGACACACTCAAATCTTGGCCCTCCCTGTGATGATATGTGGAGGCAGGGCCTTTGGAAGTTAATTAAGTCCTGAGAGTAAAGCCCTTGTAGGTCAAATGAGTACCCTTATACAAAGAGTTCCCAGAGAACTTTCTTGCTTTCCTTTTGCTAATGAAAAGCATAAAAAGATAGTTTTCTGAAAATCACAAAAGGGGCCTTTACTGGATACCAAGTTTATTTGCACCTACATCTTGAAATTTCCAATCTCCAGTACTATCAGAAATAAATCTTCCTTGTTCAAGTCACCTAGACAATGCTTTAGCATTATAACAACCCAAATTAAGAAGAAGCCAAGCCACATGGTTTTTTTTTTTTACCTATTATGCATCAAACATTACCTTTGCACATTTTGCCATACTGTCACTCCATTGGCGTATATTTCTCATTTATCTCTGAATGTCTAATATATTCCAGTCTAAAAATTCCAGTCTAAAACTTATCCCATACGCAAAGCTTTCTTCAAGAATCTCACTTGAATTAGAACCTCCTTCATCATACTCTTCAAAGCACTTTGTCTAGTTCTGTAATTTAAGACTTAGTAAATTGTATGCTGTTTTTTGCACACATGCTTATCTTCTGCAGTTCTCTCTAACCCCCTTAAGAAAATGGACCATGATTTATTCATGTTACTCAAGATGGTATATATCACATAGTGGATGCTGAACAAATCCTTTTCAGACTGAAATACATGTTTATTTTTTGTTCTTTTGCTTATATTACATATCACAGATCATCTACTCCAGCGCTTAAAATATGAGAGATAAATAAATGTTAGGAAAATGTTGATATTCGAATGTTAACCAAAGACAGTTTTCTTGTTTCACAAAACTTACTATTAAATTGTTTTATTTAATTTTTAGGTCTTCATGACCAATTCACAAAATTAGCCCTTTTGGATTATTTATCTTTGACCTTCTTGCATCTACTTCCAAGTGTTCTTTTGTTCCCCAGAAACATTTGTTACTGTGGGGAGAAAACAATGCCCTGAGGTGACTAATTGTGTAATAAATGGAAGGACCTAACATGGTCTTTATCCAACCCCACTCTAGCATCAAATGTTTTCTTCTGTAACCCATTACATTAAAATACACACACACACACACACACACACACACACACACACACACACTAATTGTATTAACTGGGGGCTTTGGGGAGAGAATTTTATTTTATTTAAAGAAATGTTAATTTGCTATTAAATCTCTTGTTGAAAGACTATAATAGCTTAATGAACGCATTAAACATGTGCAAATTAGTTTTTTTGAACACATTACTTAGTTTCAGATTGAAAAGGGATGATACATCATCGTCATCTCTGTGGGAATTAATGAGGCATTAGGACATCTCCTGTCATGGAGGCCAGACTTATGAACAATTTGCTGAATTGCACATGCGAACCTTGTCCTATTCTCTCTTCCCACCCACCACATACATCTTTTCTTGTCCTCTTGCTTCTGCAGCCTGAGCTTTGGTACTTGAAATACAAATGTCGGCTCAACATCATTTTGGAGGTGAAAAGTAGTCTACTGCTGGTGACAAATGTTGTTTACCATTACTAGAAAAGAGGGTGGAACAATGAGTGAATATATTAACATCACAGGGTAAGGGTTTGGTAGTCATTCAATTGCCACCTTGCCCTATGAAGACACATAACCTCTCTCCTTTTCCCTCAATCACCCACTCACTCTCAGACATCTACATTAAAATAAAGAGCCCAAGGCAAGGCAAGCTATCTTAACTATAATAAGTGGCAAGGTGTTCTCGACTCAACAGCCTTTGTCACCAGCACTCAATCTCTCCCCATCACAAGCACAGCTTTCTCTGCCTGCACCTTTTGATATATTTGCCTTATTCCACCATTCCCAAATCAGCAGTTCCAAAGCTCTGCGAAAAAGCGGCATTTAAAATCCATCCATTTAACTCAATGACATAAGCTCTCTCTTACACGCATTTATTTTTATAATTAGCAGGTATGACATTTAATTCTGTTTCAAGAATCTTTGATAAATTTTCGCTGTATCTTGAGATAACTGAAGATGTCATGGCCTATTCAAAAATCAGGGAGGGAAATCACTGGTATAGATATTAGATTAAGCATACAAATAACATCTGTGCAGGACATGAAAGCATTATAACAATGTTAATGAATAGTTCTTTTACACTAAAGCATTGTTTCACCCTGCATGGCTTCTTTAAGGAGATTCATTTAACCTTCAATATATACTTTCTCTCTCTCTCTCTCTCTCTCTCTCTCTCTCTCTCTCTCTCTCTATCTCTCCATTTTATATACATGTACTTGTACACACACACACACACACACACACACACACACACACACATATATATATATATACATACATACACATACATACATATCTCCACATACACACACCACACACCCCACAGAACATAAATTTCCCATGAGCTTGCTCAAATGAAAAGACATCATGCATTTATTGCATTTATTTATTTTTATCAGTAACCATGAAATTTGTTCATTGACTATTGTCTTACATGCCTGTTTTCCACTCATGATTCACATTTAATTTATATTTTTAGTATTAGAGAT
Organism: Muscardinus avellanarius; assembly: GCF_963383645.1. NCBI lineage: Eukaryota > Metazoa > Chordata > Mammalia > Rodentia > Gliridae > Muscardinus > Muscardinus avellanarius. The sequence continues at coordinate 17,317,583 of NC_137799.1, forward strand.
TAAACTCCGGGGGCATTTTACCTCTAGGCTAAACCTCCAAACCCTTTTTATTTTTTTGTTTGTTTTGAAATGTAGTCTTTCTAGATTTCTAGCACTTTTGCTATGTTGTTGCTGCCTTCAAACCCGTAATCCTCCTATCTGCCTCAAAAGTACTGGCATTATAGGTGTGTGCCATCATGCCTACCTACATGATTCATGCATAATGTAGTTAGCACCTCTCTCATGATACAACCTCTATTCCAATAATTTTCTAGCAGGTAATTTTGGGTAATTCACCTCCTGATTCACTGTAAGTCCATTCTCTGTGGTTTCATTATTTTTTGTTGTTGTTGTTGTTTTTGTTTTGTTTTATTTTGTTGTTGCTGTTTTATTGTTGAACTGAGGATTGAACCCAGAGGCATTCTGCTTATGAGATATACTCTCAGTCTTATTTTATTTTTTATTTGAAAGAGAGTCTCACTAAATTGTTGAGATTCTCACAGTTACTGAGATATTGAGACTGGCCAGGAACCTCGAGATTCTCCTGTTTCAGCCTCTCAAGCATTAGGATAGCAGGTATGCACCATCATGCCCCACCTTTCTTTCTTTCTCCTCCTCCTCCTCCTCCTCCTCCTCTTCCTCCTCCTCCTCCTCCTCTTCCTCCTCCTCCTCCTCCTCCTCCTCCTCCTCCTCCTCCTCCTCCTCCTCCTTCTTCTTCTTCTTCTTCTTCTTCTTCTTCTTCTTCTTCTTCTTCTTCTTCTTCTTCTTCTTCCTTCTCCTTCTTCTTCTTCCTACTACTACCATTAGTACTACTACTATTGGTGCATCATAATAATACACTACAATTAAGTTGAGAGTGATAGAAACATACATGTACAGGGCACTCAGTGAGTTTCCTCCTGGCTCCCCCTGCTCCATCTCCCTCTTTATGCATGTCATTTAGGCTGGAATTAATTTGTGTATGTATAGAACATCCACTGAAGTGTTTCCCTCCTGATGTCTACTTCCCCTTGCCTGCCTCCCTCCCGTAGGCTCCCTTAATCGCTTCACTAGGGTTTCTCCTCCTTTGTTTAGAGTCCCTCCTGTATCCCATTTTTTCCCTATCTTCCACATATGAGGGAAAATATCTGACCTTTCACACTTGTGGCTGACTAATCTCACCTGGCAAAACATTATTCAGGTCCATTCATTATTCTGGAAATGATGTTCTTCCTTATGGCTTAGTAGAATTTCGTTGTGCATATTTCCTACAATTTTATAATTTAATCCTCTGTTGATGGACACCTACACTAGGTCCATAACTTGGTTGTTGTGGATTGTGTGGCTATAAACATAGATTTGCATGCATTATTATGGTGGCCTAATTTCAATTCCTTTGGGTAGATACCCAATAGTATTATAGTTAGGTTATATGGTAGATCCATTCCCATTCTTCTGAGGGTACCCCACGCTGATATTCAAAGTGTCTGCACTATTTTGTCATCCAACCAACAATGTGTCGGTGTTATCAATGATATCAATACTATCAATGATATGATTAACAGTATTGTTATTACTATCAATGATCCTACTTCCTCACATTCTTGAGAGTATTTATTATTATGTGTGTTCTTGCTTCCCATGCTAACTGGGGTTAGGTGAAATCTCAATGTATTTTTGATTTGCATCTCTCTGATTGCTAATGATATTGAACATTTGTTTATGTTTATTGGCCATTTGCATTTCTTCCTTTGTGAAGTATTTATTTAGTTTACTCTCTCATTTTTTGATTGGGTTTTTGTGACAGCACATTTTTTATTAGTCTTCTAACAGAGAAGTAGCAGACAAAGATTTTTCTCCCATTCTTTTGACTCTCTTAAGGTTCTTGATAGTTCCCTTTGCTGCACAGAAGCTCCTCAATTTAATGCAATCCTACTTATTAATTTCCACCTTAATTTCTTGTGCCTTTGGGGTCTTATGGAGGAAGTTTGTACCAGTGGCTATAGGTTAAAATATTGGTCCTATACCCTCCTAGTAACTGCAAAGTTACTAATTTCCAGATCTGTAATGCATCCTAAGTTGCCTCTTGTCCAAGGTGTGAATATGAGATTTATTTCAATTTTTCTATATATGGATAGTCACTTTTGTCAATGCCATTTGTCCAAAGGCTTTTTGATTTAGTCTAAAATCAATTGGCTGTAAGTGTATGGATTTGTTTCCGAATCTTCTGTTTCACTGGTCTATGTATCTGTTTTAGTACCAATAGCACATTGTTTTTATTACTATGACTCTATACTATAGTTTAAAGTCAAGTACTGTGTTAGATATCTACTGCATGGTTCTTAAAATTGATAACTGTTTTGGATATTCCGGCTCTTTTTTGTTTTATACAAATTTTAGGATCATTTTTTTATATTTTTCTTAAAAGCAGATCTGGAAAAAATGGGGAAAATGGATGGCAAAGTTGAGGAAGTTTACATTTTCCACTTTCTCCATACATTAGAATGTAAAAAAAAAAATTCCTAACAGCAAGGAAAGCTTATGTAGAAAATAAAAGAAGTTTGAATTTAGCAAATTCAGGGGCTGTACAGTGAGCAGGTGGTGGGAAAAAGCTGTTTCTCAATTGTGAGCTAAGAGCTGAGGTGGAAACCACTCAGAGACTCTCCTGCAAGAGCCTGCCATGGTAGAGACATGGGAGAACTTGGGAAATACTGCCACATAGTTTCACCCAACTCCTACCTGAAATGAGTTAGGAAAGTGCATGTGTGTGTGTGTGTGTGTGTGTGTGTGTGTGTGTGTGTGTGTGTGAACATTTGGGGCAGAGCCTTAGGGGGCCATTTTTATAGGCAATAGAATGAGCTATGACCTACAGTGGCCCCTAAACCTCAATAGTGCCGAGAGAACTGGATATCTCTATGTAGAAAAATAAAATTAGCACCTTATTTTTCATCTTGCACACTCTTAATGTGACTGATGGTGTGCTTTTTTGAAAGATATGTACTTTATTAGTTGATATGTTTTTGTTGTAAGCAATGGGATTTGAGTGCCTCAGTAATTAGATTAAAAGAGGAATGTGTTTGGGGAGAAAAATTTGTGCACAGTATGCAAAAAAAATTAAATTATATTAGACCTTAGGATAGGGAGCTAAGGAAGATTAAAGGACCTCAGCAAGTATAGCTCTTGGATTTTATTTTGGGGCATTGAAAATACTATCACTAAATTTCTAATATGCAGAGAGACAGTGTATTGACAATTTGGCCCGCCAGTTCCTGGTTCTTGTATTTGAAACTACATCAATGAAGTTTGACTTTGGAGAAAGGATCACACAGTAGAGACAAGGATTCTGGGATGTATTCATTTTTATTGTGGACCTTGCAAGATAACAAGGGCAGTCTGGACACACACCATATTTGGAAAATATTTTGAGGATACCTTCTTTCAGCAGACAGTTTGGTCCCACACTCTGCCTAACTCCCAACATTTTTCTCTGTCATTGTGCAAACATTATCTTCACCACTGTATTTAATATTCAACAATAATAACAGCATGCAAAGGAAGACAGTTTTTTCTGAAATCAGGAAACAAGAGCTCACGGAACTTAGAAAATCCAATTTCTACCGAATGAATCCCCTCTACTCCAAATAATATGAAAAGAAAGATAAACATTACCGTAAATTATCTAGTCATCAAGGTGGTAAGGTCTCTCATGTATGAGTCTCTGAAGTCCACTGAAGATTCTTAAGATGATTCTTTTTAGAAAATTACCTGGAAATGATTAGAAAGCATTTTTTCCTGAATGAAGATTATTGCTGATTAAATAATGTCAGTCTTAAAATCAAATATTGGTTCCATGTAGTTCCTCAATATATTCTTGCTTGTTCCTCTAATATCTAAACTAACATATACTCAATGTAAAATCTTCAAAAAACCCCAAATGAACAAAACAACATATTTTACTCATGATTCATTCTTTTAATATCTTGGCCTTCCTGCAATATTCTTCCTAATCTCTGTACTGTCCTGAATAATTTATTTATTTTTTATTTGATGTATGCTAAGGAACTCATAAATAAATAAAATGTATTTTCTGAAAGTTTCTTACTGTTATTTTATTATACATAAAATTATTATGTCATTATACTAATAATTTATTTTATATATTAAACACAAAGTGATTAAAAGATTCAGAGAAGTCCAAAGATAAATCACCAAGACTCTGACCACTCAGTGATATCAATATGGGCTCTATTATCTCACATTTATTAGAAAATAATTTTAGTTTCTGAAGATCATTCTACTGTATAAATCCATTTTAATGGATTAATAATTATCTTTTAGATAGTGAGTTTATTATCAATTTTATCAACACTACTACTGCAATTCTATGCTTTATTTTGTATATATTTCTTTCCTCAGAACTTTTTTAAAATTAAAAGCAATGGAATTGTTTGTTAAAAATGCATGCTTTTTAAAAACATTTAAGTTTATTTATTTATTTAATAGCTCTTTATTGGTGCATTATAGCCATATATTTTGATGGGGTACAATAGAGTAGATGCATAAATGTACCTATCACTCATTTAGCTCTTCCTGAGTTCCCACCCCATTCCCTCCCCCTCCCTATTAGTCATGTTTAGATTAGTGTTTAGCTTTGATATATTTGTGAATGTCCATCATTAAAATTAAAAATTTTCCTTTCTTCCTCCCATCCCCTTCAGTTAGGTCACCTTATTTGCTTATCTTTTAAGAAAAGCTGCCTGTTGGTATACATCCCCACACCCCCCCCCAATATTTTCATATTCACTGTGGCATGAGACCCTTTCAGCTGTACTATGTAGCTAATTGGCAAGGTGGTGAGTAAGGTCTTACATGTAAGAGTCTCTGAAGATACTTTTAGAAGATTAGCCTGAGGTGACTAGAAAGTATCTTTATTTGAGTGATGAGTATTTCTTTTTTTTTTTCTTTTCTTTTTATTTCTTTTTTTTTTTTTTTGGTGGTACTGGGGTTACTGGAAACCCTTTTACCTCCAGGTTACACTTCCAGACCTATTTCATACTTTTTATTTGCAAACAGGGTCTCTTAAGCCAGCATGGCTGGCTTCGAACCTGTGAGATCCTCCTGTCTCAGTCTCCCAAGCGTGGAGATTACAAGCATGCACCACCAAGCCTGGCTGAGTGATGAATATTTCTGATTAGATTATAAGAATGTAAATATTTAAATATTTGTCTCTCATAGGTCATTTCTTTTGAATTCATGTTCCAATACAGAACGTTTATAAATGTTACCAATGACATAGTTAACATGCTGCTGAAGAATATCACATTCTCCATCTAACTGGTGGCTTCCTCTTTTTCTATAGACACATACTCAACTATTTAACATGATTTTTTGGTAGAGCAGGCAATAAAAGCTGACTTCCAAGGTTGTTAGATTAAAAGGGAAATACTTTTAGAAAGAAAATGGGATAGTTTACTTACAGAGTATAAGTCTGGTTCTAAATCTTAAAAAATAGCATAATGAGATAGTTAGTCATTGCCTTCCTACTCAGGCACTCAGATATTTTAGTTCCATGATTGCATATAATCCTCACAGTAAAATTATGATTTATAGACGTCTTTACAGATTAAAGAACAGAGGATTAGAGGGTTACATAACTCCTTTAAAGAAAAAGTTAAGAGACAGTGCAAGGATTCAGTTACAATTCTAAAATTCATGCCCTTTTCCATGCTGCAGCCTTTATTATAAGTCTGTAACCAAAATGGTTGTCTTTCAGCTAAAACCAATGTCTGAATTAACCTTTCTGTTACTATGAGAGAGGGAGAGAGAATGTGTGTGTGTGTGTGTGTGTGTGTGTGTGTGTGTGTGTGTGAGAGAGAGAGAGAGAGAGAGAGAGAGAGAGAGAGAGAGAGAGAGAGATGCAAAATCAATCCTAGAGAGATGTTTTGTTTTTAAGGTAAGGCTAAGAAGCAGGCAAGGTTAAAGAGTTAGAGGAAAACTCTAAACCCCAAAAGTCCTCCACCTGCAGCATTAGAGACTGAGGGAAAAAAGAGGTAGGGAGCCATTTTCAGAGGCACAGGCAGGGATATGCTGATATATGTTTAACAAGCTACTTGCAGGGAGTGGTGCCTGTAGTGCTCACCCATCTCCTTGATGTAAACACTCCCAAAAGACTGACTTAAATCTACCACCCAGCTATGAACATTACAAGGGTGAATTGCACAAACTTACATGCATGATTAGACTTTTATGGATGCAATTCCATTGGGTCTCAGAGTCATGATTCTTGGAATATGATGTTTGTTCCAATGAAAAATTAAATGTCTCCAATCTTTATGCAATATATACTATGAGGAGGTGTACTAAGCAATAGGTGAAATAAGTTAAAACAGACAAGACCTAGATCTAAAGAGGAAAAACAAAAACCAAAACAAAAGACAGCTTGCAGACTAGTAGTGAAAAAGACACGTAAACAATTTAATGTGATCTATGAGTAGTAATAGAAGCAGCTCCTAGAATTGGTGATGATATATTAGCATATTAAAGTGATCAGCTCCTCTCTACAAAGCCATCTGACTCTTCTGCATTCTGGTCTATAAATTTTGCCCTATGTTGACATTATACAATCTACAGCAATCAAGAAAAATGTGGTAAATAATCTGCATTGAGTAAATGATCTCCACAAAGATGTCTAACATCTCAAATCATGGGGTGATTTTGGTCCCCCCCCCCTTCTGCAAATAGACCAGAAACATAATGACATTTTCAGCAGCTCTTCTAACTGCATTAAGTTTGTAGATAAAGATAAGAACTATTTTTAGAAACTTGAAAAAATTACCAAGGGAGGCACTTTCATTATTTATTCATATGCAGGCTTTTTATTTTTTATTTATTAATGAAGTTTAGAAAATGGTCCTTGTAGAGCATAAAGAGGCTTTCTTATAAAAATAAAATATGACTAGTTCAGTCTCTTATGGTTCTATCTCAACCTAGTGTTCACCTTTGGAGTATACAGCTCTCTGAGATGCACACTATACAATTACTCTTTGGATGCTTCTGGATACTAATGGATCATCAAAGATAATCGGGATAAATTCACATGTATAAGACAATTAGGCAAAGTCTTAAGTGTTTTATTTATTTGAGAAAATAGGATGTAATTTTTACTTATTGGTGCTATTTGAAAAAGGGCTTATTTTGATAGAAATGTCTTAGAGAGACTTCAAGCACTAGGGGGATTGTATTAAAATACACTGTATATTTCTAAACTATATCATGGAATGGGGAGGAGGAAATAAAATATGTGACAAAGAGGAAAAAAAGAGTACTGTATAAATAATATTATGAGAAGTCAATTTTATAACTCCCTCTTATAGGTTCACAATATGTTCAAATGTAATAAAATATTTCAAAATTCCTATACTTAGATACTTTAGATTGGCAAACCAATCTGGAACCAAAGATGTTTGGTTCCAGGAAATTTTTTAAACCAAGACATTGCTAATTTATGACATATCCCCAAATTCCATGAAGCACAATAATAAGATAGTTGTGGATTAGAATACTATAAAGTTTTTTTCTAACACTAATGCTTTGTCTTCATCAATTTCACATCCAATTAAGGCAGAACCTCAACCAAACCAAAATAACTCAGAGCCAAAGTGAATTTGTTGTAGAGACTCACAAGCCTTCTTTACCTGCTTTATCCCATTTTTTCTAGTTAATGCAGCTCATTGTTCAGAAGAAAGTTTTTACCCCGCATAACCCTTTTAGTTCACTTACCATTAACTTGTATTCTTATGTGATTAATTTATTTATCCTACATGTAAACTGTACTTACATAAGAAGATAGAGCTCATCTTTGAAGTTGCATTTACCAAGGCTTCCCTTTGATGCCTATTGTACAAAAGTTCCTTAATAAATATTTGTTTAATGCTTGAGAAAGGAAGAAACTCCTAGAAACTTAAGGATACCTCCCCTCTGAAGGAATTAGTTCCAAATCACATATAGCATTTTATTAATGACTTAGATGAAAGCTAGAGAAGTGTTTATCATTTTTGTAATTGGCACAAAGTTGGCAAAGTGAGTAGCAATGATCAATGAGGCAACAAGTCTCATCAGAATGAGTCAATGGACTGAATACCTAAATCTGGCATTTGATGGAAATAAGTAGTTGAAAAAAAAAACTCACTGAACAATTACAGAAAATTACAGAATGGGGAACACGGGAATTAAAAGCACAAGCCAATTTTCTTATGCATCAAATGTACACACACATGCACACATACAACATGCATACACATACACATACACATACAAACAAACAGAGTTACATCAAATTTTATTTCTCATTCAACAGGCATCAAGAGTTGCTGACACAAACATATGTCAGACTGCATAAAAGGTGGAACTTCAAAATTTGGAAATAGGGGGTTACACTCTAAGACCTCAGATCATACGTTCTGAGGCAATCTTCTTCGACCCATGTATCGCATCATACTTGTGTTTAGTTAATCTTTTGGTGCCTGCATTTTTTTTTCTACCTGCAACATGAGAAACCACTTCAAAGTTTTAATCAAGATGGAGAGTTAATGGAGTCAAGAACTTAGATCGGTTATTGTCAATAAATCCCAGCCATTCATATCATTCATAATACTAAGAGTAGCATTATTACTATTATCATATATTCTGTTTTGAGTTTGCAGAGGATTCAATTAAAGGGCTGGTGGAAGGCAGTGATGTAATCCATCATCAATACATAGTCCAGTGACAGATATAACTGGGTTGGAAGTTCTTTTATACCATGTAGTAGTTGAGTTATCTTAGACTAAGTTGCTAAATCTATCTCTGACTGGACTTTATTTTTGTGGTACTGGGGATTGAATTCAGGTACATTCTACATCTGAGCTACACCCTCAGCACTATTTTATTTTTATTTTGAAATAGGGCCCTTGCTAGGTTGATGAGAGTCTCACTACTTGCTAAGGATATTTTCGAATCCGTGATACTCCTGTCTCAGCCTCCCAAGTACTAGAATTACAAGCACGCCTCACTTGAACTTGCCTCACTTGCCTGGCTTGGAACTTAACTTTGAAAGAAGTGAATGGTAACATCCTAGAATCACTCAGTTCGGTGCTTTCCATAAAGAAGAAGAGATTGTAATTTTTGTTATAGGCAAAAAGTATGATCACTGAAGGCACAAGTCTCATCAAGATGAGTCTCAAACAGCCCAGCAAGTCACAATTTTGGAGGAGAAAGACCACATGCTTAAATAGGCGAAGTTAAGTCAACGCAAGACAAGGCAGAATTAGGACAACACACTAAATATTTTAAAATCTTTGAAGGGCCCCAATAAATGATAGCTACAACTCTGGGTCTCACCAAATAGGCACAGTCTGCAGAGAGACATATTTTAAATTCCATGCATTAGAAAAAATAAAAAAATAATACTTTTGTGCACTTATATTTGATCCCATATAGGACAGGAAATTGCTTAAAGAAAAAAAAAAAAACTTCTTACTTCAGGGGTTAAGATTGCACTGGAAAACATGGTGTAGTAGTTGAATTAAATATTTCAAAACTCCCTCCAACATTTTTTCTTTTTTCTTTTGGTGATACTGGGGTTCCTGGAAGCCCTTCTACCTCCGGTCTATACTTCAAAACCTATTTTATACATTGTTTTATTTGGAAACAGGGTCTCTTAAGCCAGCATGGCTGGCTTCAAACCTGTGCGATCCTCCTGTCTCCACCTCCCAAGCGCAGGGATTACAAGTGCTCCACCAGCTCGGCTTCCCTCCAACCATTTACATCGAAACTCCTTAACATGCTATTAACAGCTCAGGTTGATTTCTCATTTCTAAGTGTTCTGACATACTGGTCTTAATGTGAGAAGACAGATCATGGAGAAAGGAAGGAAAAATCTGGTTTTTTTAGCTTACAGCAAATCTCCATTTCATCATGCTTTGCTCATAAATACCTGCACAGTCAAATTTATGATATTGACACTGATTCATTGCCACCTTAACACTGTATATTGTGCAAACTTTATAAAGCATTTTCAATTCTACAAGTCTTTGCCAATCACATCAGAATGCCGCAGTTTGGAGGCAAAAAGGGGCAGCTCTACTTAAGAACGTTAAACCTCCCTTTATTTGGAAGGATAATTTCCTTGTTATTGAAGTCAAAGCAGGAAACCAATAAACAAAAAGTGAATGTCAGGGAAAGATTTGGCCTTAATGTAGGGTGAAAGATAGCATTGAAAGGAAAACAGAAACCAGTGGGAAGCTGATAACACTCTGTATATGATTTGGCTGAACGAATCATTCTAATAAGCAAAATATAAGGGCAAAGTTTGTTGTCCTCTTAAAGTACATCTATTCCTATGATATGCATTCTGTTTTCATTACTCTAGTTTTATATCATGGAAATGTCATAAAAACAAGATTTTAGCACTTTAAGAATAAGGAAACTAAGGCTGAGAGATGAAAGTTTCTAAATATCACACAGCTCAGACATGACATAGACAGGATTCAAAACCAGCTAGATTTAGAAGTTTAGGTTTTAAACTTAATGGCATTCAACCTGCTCACCTTACTCCTTCCAAATCCTTCTATACTCCCTCAAAAGAAAATTCTACAGCATTCTTATTTGAAGCCATTATCCCTTTCTCAGACCCATTCATAGCAATATGCACATAACGTGCACCACTATCAAAGCTTTTAGGTCTCTGTAAGTTACAGCAGGATACTAGCTTTTTGAATAATGTCTGTCTCAACTAACTGATGGATATTTAAATATCCTTCTGCGGAGCTCCAGCAGAACTAGTTCATAGAAATAAAGCTAGTAGATAGAATAATGAAGAGAAATAATATTGTTTCTACTTGTAGTGCATAAATAATATCCAATATTTATTGGAGGATTACCATGTGCCTGATCCTATTCTAAGCAATTTTCCTGCACTAATCCATTTTCTAAGGAACCAGTGCAGTAGGGATAATTATCATATCCATTTTTCAGAACTCTAAGTACTTCACATGGTTAATTATATGAACATATTATTTCTTATACAGGTAAACTGCTATGATTATAATATGTTTTATTCACCTCTTTCTTTCAGTTCCTTCCAAACCACCACTGACAATGCTTCTAGAATAAGGGCCAAGGTTACACAAAACCACTATACTGATAGTCCCATATTTTATAGGAAAGAAACCAAATCCCTTAGCAGTGTGATTTTCTGCTTCCTAATATGATTTCAATCCTTCTTCACATTTTCTTCCCTCTTTCATTTATTCCATGCTCTAAATCATCTGAAAAGTCCACATCTTTGAAACATGTGAAACATGTTCATTCCTCTACAAAGTCCTTTATTACTTTGTGTGTGTGCATGTGTGTGTGCTTATGTGTGCGTGTGTGTGTGTGTATGTGCATGTGTGTGTGTGTGTGTGTGTGTGTGTGTGTGTGTGTGTGTGTATTACTGGTGATCAAAGCCAGGGGCATTCTACTTCCAAGCTACACCCTCAGTTCAGCCTTCATATTTTATTTTAAATTTTGAAACAGGTTCTTGCTAGGTTGTTGAGGGTCTCACAACATTGCTGAGGCTGTCCTAAAACCTGTAATTCTACTGTCCCAGCCTTCCAAGTATTTGATTTATAGACATGCACCATCATGCCTGGCTAAAATGCTCTTTTCGAGCTTGCTACTGGTAACGAGTTATTTCTTTGAAGGCTTATTAGCATCTAGCACCTAGACCACCCTCATCATCCATCTGGATGACTGAAAAAGTATTCTGCTAGATTCTTCTATTTCTACTCCTCACTCTGCCTGCCTAGAAATATCTCTAACTATAGCCTAAAAGAATATATATTTTCCCACCAAGTGAGTGCATATCTGATACTATCACTCAACTACATTACGTTGTGAAACTACAATGCACCAGACCCAACCACGGGCACTCCAACATCACACACTGTCGACTGATGTTTCTTTGGACCTCATCTTCCATACAAGACACCTTGCTCCTTCACTCCAGTCTTCCCTGCCTGGCAATGTTTCAAACCATAAGCTCTCTCTTTGCTCCTGTATCCTTGTCTGAGCAGTCTTTGCCCCAATCTTGATTCCCAGATTGATCTCTCCCTGTCTTCATATATCTGTTCAAATGTCACCTTTACAAACAGAACATCCATGACCTTCTTATTTTGAGTGTCCCCTGCTCTTCTATGCTTCTCTAACTCCTTACTGGCTTGTCTTTATTCATAACATTTCTGCCATGTGAAATTGCTGTATGTACCAATTTATGTACTACTTTATAGGCTGCCTCCTTGCTAATAAAATCTAAGCTCCATTAGCTTCAGGGATTTGGACTATTTTGTTCTTTGTTTTTTCTTAGCAAATAGTGCTGGGCACATTGTAAGCACAAAACAAATATTTGTTAAGTGAAATGAATGAATGATATTCTATAGTATTTTTTCTCCTAAACTCTAGGTAAAAAAGTGTATTTTTAACATCCTTCTCTTATCATATACTGAAGTGTAACTAATACCCTTCAGGTCATGATACATTTTTTCTTTTTTTGGTGATTCAGGGGATGGAACCCAGAGGCTTTTTACCTCCAGGATATACTTCCGGAACTATTTTTTATATTCTTATTTTGAAACAGGATCTCACTAAGTTGCTGAGAGCCTCACTAAGCAGCAGGACATGATGCATTTTTATTATTCATTCTTACTGAAACCTGGTTATCTTTTATGCATCTAATACCATGTATCCTCTTTTTTCTCCCCACATAATGGGCAATTAGTCTATTCTTTTTCAAAATACTGTATTGTTCACATGGACTCCTGCATGTATGTTGCTACTTTGTAGGTAATATGTTTTCAATTTATATCAATAAAAATTTGTTATGACTTCCATTCTGTTTCTTCTGCTTTCCAGACATACCCATGTTGCTTTATGCACATGGAGCATGAGGCATCCCATGGTCTTCTGGTATCCATCATGGACAGCTGAAACATTTCAGCTGTAGAGTGCTCCAAGAAGAGGCTCCTAAGCTCCTCCAACCTACAATGACTTCAAAGCCCTTTCACTCTTCTTTTGTAATCCTGTTTAAAAATTATTTTAATATATGCTCAAAGAAGACTTGCGGAATAATACTTTATTTGTAATTTGACTGTATATAGCTGGATTTTTTTTAGAATTCATACACCCTTCTATTCTATGAGCAGTGGTGTAATGTGGCTTCATAGGCTGACATACCAGCAACATTTGCCTTCACTGAGCTTTCTCATTTTTTTCAAAGCACTTTCTAAACTTTGACACATTATGGCACAAAGTACTGCATGTTATCAGGACACAATTTTTGTCATTCCTTTTAGCCTGCACTCCCTACGAGTAGAATTACACACTAATTTTTGTATTCCAAGCTAGTCAAGTGCCTATGATAAGACATGAGCTTGATACAGATGTGGTAAATGAAAGAGCAGTGTTCTATCATCCTACCACAGTCCTCTACTCTAAAAATTCTAGGTAACAAGTGCTATTTTAGGCAATGAGATATATTTTCACTAATTCCTTGAGTGAGTTATTTATTATCGTGTATATATTTGGAAATTGAAGCTGAGGAACTTTAAGCAACATGGTTGAGGCTTCTCAAGAAATGTTGAACCCTTAATAATAGGGTTTGATTCTGGACCTGAGAGATTTATAAGTCAAAGCCCTACCATGAATTTTTCTTTTAATTTTGTTTGACTCATAATAATGAGATAAAAATATCAATTTAATTTTTTTCTACATTGTTAAATGAGTACCTCATCTCTTCCCCAAATATAACATGATATTTTAACTGTGCCATAAACCCCAATTTAGTAACTCTATAAGAGAATAGTATCCCATATTTAGGACATGTTTAAAGCATTTGCAATGATCTTTGGCATTTAAAAATACAGTCCTTCCCCAAGAAAAATTATTTTTCTTATGGGATATAAGTTCAACTAAATGTGAATCTGGAACACAAAATCTTGACTTTCTACAGGATATTGTTAAATTATTTCTGGCTAGGTGAAATGCATCAAATCAAATGATAAGGGTTAATTTCTTATTTTGTGCTGGACAAAGTGCTACATTCTGACAAATGGTGATGAATAGGACAAGTGTAATCTGCGACTGTGGGAATGACTGAAGGATATGAGCTTGTAGAAAAGATAGAGTCAAAACTAATAGAGAAGAAGTGACAGGCAGAATGGGAAAACTTTACAGAGACACTTTAACCCAGCCCTGGGGCAATGGAGACTTTGGAAGGCAATGATGGAAATAAATAGGAGCAAGGCTAGGGTGGAGAAGGAGGAGTGAGCTCTTAGAGATAAAAAGGGAGGATGCAAAAGCCCAGAAGGGAAACAAAGACAGGTATATTCAAATAACTGAGAGAAGCTGAACAGGGTTGGAATATAGACTCTAAGGGGAAGAATAAAGTCATAGTTAGGCATTGAAAACAGAGCAGGTTCAAGATGTGCAGACCCATTATAGAACATTTGGCATCTACACATGAAGGCAACATCAAGCTACAAGTTTTAGTTAGCAAAAGAAGGAGATGACAAGATCTTATCTGTGTTCTGTAAGATTCTCCAGGCCAGAGAAGAAATTGGATTAGAGGTGAGATTTGGAGATGGGATTTGATATCACAGATGAAAGAACTATTCAGAAGGCATTTTTAGTGACCTAGGGACATGCTAACAATGGTGTGGACAAGAAGAGGGATATCAGAGATGCAGATTCAAATAACTTGAAAACATCATATGCAAAGAGGATGATGGGATAAGGAAGAGGCTCCATGCCAAGCTCTCAATGCCAATCCCCTCACAGAATGTAGATTACAGGCTCCCTGTGTCTGTGATGGACAATCTGAGACAGGGACATTGGCTAGAAGAACTAGACACGATATGTACCTAAAACCAGAATATTGATGGAATTAAAATTCTTTGGGTCAAAGTTCTCACTTCAACTTTTCATGGAGCTTGAGTTCATGATGCTTGAAATTCTAGAAGTTTGATTCGGGGTCTCTTTCCCATCCAACTCAAACTGGTAGGGCAAATGGAGAGTGAAGGTGAAGAGCCCTCAGTCCAGAAGGTCTGTCCAGACAGTTTCTGCGGAAATTCTCCATTCCCTTGATTTTCATTTTCTCCATGAAAAACCTCCACTAATACCACCCGGTGACTTCTCTGATATTGTCTCCTGAAAAGAGGAAGAATGAATTATTCCAACAATGATTTTAATAGAAGAAAGAGAATATGTATGTCTGAGCCAAGCTTCTCAATTTCCATAATCTCCAAAATGCTGCATCTAACCTTTTCTAGGTGAAATGACTGAGATGAGTACACAACTACCAACACAGGATTTTGCAAAGCCTATTCTACACATTTCCTTAACTCTTGTCCCATTTCACCCTACCAAATCATTTCCTTTTTCTCCCCATGAAGATATTCTTTTAAACTTCATTTATTCCTCACTCTTCACATGTCTCGTTCCTATGCTGAGTTCTCATGTCTCTGCTTCAGAAAAAAAATAGAAATTATTTGTAATTTAAAAAATAACATTGTTCTTCTTAAAACATACTTTCTCTCGCTTTCTCCACCTCTCCTCTCAGAAGAGATCAGAGCAGTTTCATATTTATTAATTGGACAAGTATCACTTGATCATTCTAAAGGAATCAGTGTTAATTTCTGAACAACTGTATAAATTATAAATTATAAATATGATTAATTGGGAAATAATCCATCTTTTATTTATTTTTTACTTAAAAATTTGTAGTCAAACATCACAGTGGATTATAAGATTTGTTAGGATATCCAATTACACATCATCCAATCAACCTTTATCCAATCACATCCCATTTCCTCTCTCTCCCTCAATCCCATGCTTGATTTAGTGTTTAACATTGATATATTTATTTATGAACACCATTTGCTTTAAAGAGATTCCATTTTTCCCCATCCCATCCCCTCTGATTGGTCACCTTAATTGCTCCTCCATAGGGCTCCTTCTTCCATTAGATTCCCTCCTATTACTCATTTCTTCCTAGTTTTGCATATTAGGGAGAGCATCCGATATTGTATTTTCTGTAATATTTCTCTGTGTATGCCGCTTTGCAAGTTCTGATCTGACTCTTGAAGGCTCCGGCACCGGCCAGGCCATCTGGTAGACTCTTATCCCAGCCTCACTGGCTCCAGTACTGGTCTTGCCTCGTGGCAGGATCCAATCCCAGCTTCCTAGGCCCCAGCACCAACTTTGCCTTTAGGCTACCTCCTATCTCGACCTCACTTGCTCCAGCTACAGCCTCACCAAATGGCAGGCACCTATCCTGGCCTTGCTGACCCCAGCACCGGCCTACCCCCTCAGCAGACTCCGATCCTGGCCTCAGAGTCCCCAACTGGCCTTGACTCACAGCGGGCTCTGATCCCAACCTTGGTGAGCCCAGCACTGGCACTGCCCCATGGCAGGCTCTGATCCTGGCCTCGATGACCCAGGCACTGGCCTCAACACTTGGCAGGCTCTGATACTAGCCTTGGAGGCCCAGCACTGGCCTTGCCTCACATCAGGTTCTGATCCCGGCCTCGCAGACCCAGGCACCGACCTCCCCTTTGGCAGGTTCCGATCTTGGCCTTGGAGACCCCAGGACTGGCCTTGCCTCATGGCAGGCAACAATCCTTGCCTTGCTGGACCTGACACCAGCCTCACCCCTCAGCAGGCTCTGATCCTGGCCTTGGAGGCCCCAGCACAGGCCTTGCTTTATGGCAGGCCCTGATCTTGGCCTCGCTGGCCCCAAAACCGACCTCACCCCTTGGCAGGACATGTTCCTGGCATTGGAGGCCCCAGCACCAGTCTTGCCTCATGGCAGGCTCTGATCCCGGCCTCGCTGGTCCTGAAACCGGCCTTACCACTTGGCAGGCACCAATTCCGACCTTGGAGGCCCCAGCACTGGCTACGCCTCATGGCAGGCTCTGATCCTGGCCTTGCTGGCCCTGGCACCAGCCTCACCTCTCAGCAGGCTCTGATCCTGTCCTCAGAGACCCTAGCACCGGCCTTGCCTCATGGTGGGCTCTGATCCCGGCCTTGTTGGCCCCAGCACTGGCTTCACCCATCCGCAAGTTTCGATCCTGGCCTCAGAGTCCCGAGCACCGGCCTTGCCTCAGGGCAGGCTACGATCCTGGCCTCACTGGCCCGGCACTGGCGTAGCCATCCAGCAGGATCCTATCCTGGCCTCAGAGGCCCCAGCACTGGTCTTGCTGTCTTGCTGTGCATCGGGCTCTGTTCTCTGCCACTATGAGAAGTTCATCTCCAGATGTTCCCTTTTTTCTTCCATTTTTCTTTATTTTTGGTGGTACTGGGGTTCCTGAAAACCCTTCTACCTCCAGGCTCTACCCCCAGTGACCCACTTTTTTATATATTTTTGTTTGGAAACAGGGTCTCTCAAGCCAGCAAGGCTGGCCTCGAACCTACGCGATCTTCCTCTCTCCACCTCCCAAGTGTGGGGATTACAAGTGTGTGCCACCATGCCCAGTGTTCTTCATTTTTTTTATTTTTAATATTAGAGAGCTGTACATGTCTTTTGCAAAGGTCCTCCCTCCAAAGGCTGAGGTCCACATCTTCACTCCAGCGAGCAAGCTCTGCTCCTTTACATGTACCCTGGCCTCTCACTCTGTGCAGAGGAGCGCGGTGACCATGAGGGCTGATGACTCCCAGAACCTGCAGTGTGGCGGCCCATCCCGGCCATCTGGGGCTCCCTCTGAAATCCCCCAAACCCTTTTACCACTGAGCATGTTGTCCAGAATTCCCCATCATGTGTGAGAGGAACTGTCTACTTTTAGGGAGATTTCCTCAAAAGTTCACTGTGGACAGGACTCGATCTGTCTGCCCCTCCAAATTCTGGTCACTACCACTGCCACTGCTGCCACTGCTATCTTGGTTCTCTCTTGAACACCTTTCCCACATGGTTTGTTTTTCAGAATTCCCGAGCATGTGTGGCAGTAGCGGTATACCTTTGAGGATATTTTTTTAAAATTATGAGGTGGAATGGATTGGATCTCTGCCTCTACCAAATGCTGACCACTGCTGCCGCTCTCACAGCCATCTCGGTTCTCTTTAGAGCACCTTATTCACACAGCACATTGTCCCAAGTTCCCTTGGCCATCTTGACCCCTCTTCAATATTTTTTTCCTTTTTCTTTCTTTTTTTTTTTAAGAAGATAATTTGTGTGGTTTGAAGAGGTTGTGGGATTGAGCACTCAGCAATAATAAATTTTATCTCCCTTCCAGGAGCAGAGGCGCACAGCCTCACCGCGCAGAGCAGGATGTGTTGTTCTGAGTGCAACACGGGCCCTGGTGCAGCATAGCGATGCTGAGTTCCTCAGGAAGCACAGCTTCACCTCCCACCTGGCTCCGGGCTTCCCGGGATGCGGGCTCAGCCTCCCATTCAGTGCCAGGCCTCACAGGACACAGGCTCGGCCTCTCATTCAGTGCCAGGCCTCTCAGTTCGCAGACTCGGCTTCCCACTCATTACTGCTCAGCTCCCTCCACCACACCCAGGTCACTTTTCTTAAAAGGTATCATGTTAAGAATTCCCTGCATGTGCGGTTAAAGCGGTCTTTAATCTCTTCTGAGATGTTCTTCCTCAAAATCACTTTTCTTGCATGGCAGGTACCTCCTTGTCATCTTGCTTCTAATTCCACCCCTATCCACTCTCTCTCCTGAATTCTAGAATTCTAGGCTGGAAATGTCCCCTTAAGTTGTCCCAATCAGATTTTAATACAAAGTCTGGTGTCCGTGGCTTCTCAGAGGAATGCATGTTCTGATCATCCACTGTGACCATGGTCGCCGCCTTCTTGCCACCAGCCCTCTACAATCTATATTAATAGCCATCTTTTAAAGGTAATTTTATTACCTAAATATCTAAATATACTCATCCAGCCCTAAGGCTAAGTCAGCAGACAGGGAATCCAAGATCTTCTGGGAAAATTTCCTAGAATATCTTGTCACCTTTCTTTTCTTTCACTACTTTTTTTTTTTCAGTACTGGAGATGGAACCCAGGGACATACTACCTCTGAGCTACAACCCCAGTCCTATTTTTTATTCTTTTAATTTTTGAAACAGGGTCTCACTGAGTTGCATTTGTCACTCACTAAGTAGTAGCTGAGGCTGTCCTTGAACCTCAATCCTCTTGTTTCAGCTTCCCAAATGCTGGAATTTTAAGTGTGTGTCACAGCACTTGGCTTCTTCCACTATTTATAAAGAGCTCCAAACACTCTATGAGAAGCTGCACTTTTATCCTTATATATTTAGACACTCCATGGCTCTACATATATAGATTCTCTACAACTTACTAAATATTTTCTAGTTCTCAAAAGTTTGTCCATTTCTAATTTGTAGAAGAAAAACATGTCTTTTCTTCCTAGGAAGGCTTGCATCAACAATTATTAAATTTCAGGTATAAGTCATGGATGACATAGAAATGATTACCTCTGTATGGGGTTCAGAAAAATATACATGCCTATGTTTGTTCCAGTCAAGCTTGCATTGGTTTTAGTACAGGACAAGTTGTATTCTTGGTTTTGGTTGCTCTTTATCAGATATTTACTATACCAACCACAGAGTTCAGGAACATTTTTTATCATAATTTCTCCTTTTCCTATCATTAGAAAGCATGCAGATTTATAATAAAATGTAGTAATTTTTTTTTCATTTTCCTCTAAATTTTTTTGAATTATTACTATCACACTTGTGTTCTATGAGTGATTTTCTCCCCATTACTGTCTCTCCTTCTATAGATACCACATTTAATTTTTTTTTTGTCTTTCAGTACAATTCATTTGGCATCTGTACTCAGCAAGTGATCAACAAGTGCTTGTTAACTGAGTTGGCCCAAAATTGAGTCCTTGGCATCTGCCCTTGCAAAGGAGAGACATTTTCTGCCCGGAAAAGTGTGAGAATCCAAAATCCTCAGAGAGAGACCATTTGAGACTCTGGCAACTCATATGTTGTCATATTGACTCAAAGTCCTAAATCCTGTGGTTAGGGAATGAGGGAGCAGGATGACCCAACCTCTGATCAAGGGTAAATGGTTGCCATGAATGCTCAGAACAACAATCAGAGAAAAAGCAAAGCTAGACAGGACTCCTGTCTCTAAGGAACTGTTGGGCATTGGAAGATACCCTTGCTGTCTGGAAACTCCACATTCACTGCCAAGGGGATTACAAATGTGAGAGGATAGCACTTCAGGGCAGCAGCTGTCCTAGATGAGTATTTCTTCTGAAAGTTCCCATGGCTCCCAAGCTCATTATTTGTAATTAAAGTAGGAGTTAATAAAAATTGCCCATTGTTGGAATTTCTGCTGTTCTATGACCAAATGATACTGTATCCCCTTGAGCTTTGGATGACAGGTTGAGAAAAAAAAAAGATCCTATTTAAGAGGATTCATCCCATATAGGCTACAAGTAACCATGGATCATTTTCTTTCTCTAATATTTATCTGATTTGAACTGCTCACCCTTATTCTTTTGCTTCCTGGTTTTTCTTCTGCTTTATGAATCTTTCAACATGGCAGTTTTCTTCTTTTAAAATCCAATTAAAGCTGGGCGTGTTGGCACATGCTTGTAATCCCGCACTTGGGAGGTGGAGACAGGAGGATCTCAGAGGTTCAAAGCCAGCCGTGCTGGCTTAAGAGACCCTGTTTTCCAATAATAAAAAAAAAAAGTATAAAAATAGGTCTGGGAGTGTAGCCCGGAGGTAGAAGGGTTTCCAGGAACCCCAGTACCACCACCAACAACAAAAAAAATCTAATTAAAACAGCATTTCCTTTTTTAGGTAGCAGAATATGACTGCCAGTATCAACGTAAGAGACAGTCTTCGAAATTACAATTCCAGCTCCCCTATTCCCTAGCAATAGCCTCAGGTAAATTACTTAACCTCACTTTAGCTCAGTATTCTGTAGTCAAGATATCATATAGATGATAACTTACCTCCCTCAGCAATAGTATTAGGAATAAAGGAGTATGTATGTGTGTTCTATTTGCATTTAAAAATGTCTATGTATGTGCTCACACTTGCAAACACGTATTCATTAAATATTAAGTATTTAGTATTGTTATTTTCCTTTAATTTCTTACTCCTTTGAACTTGCATGGCTTGATCATTCTCTCTCTCTCTCTCCCTCTCTCTCTCTCTGTCTCTCCCCCTCTACCTCTCCCTCTCTTACTTCTCCTCTTTTTTCTGTCTCTGTTTTATTAACCATTTCTCACATACATTAAATTGAACTTAATCCTTGGAATCCATGAACTTTGTTAATACCACTCTAATAGTACTAGTGTTAAGACTTTGTTCTCAAAGAGGTGACTCACATGAATACAGTAGTCAAAGAGATGCACTCACCTCGTTTGTCACTTGCCCAGGTCTTTCCTCCTCACACACATTTTCTACTCCCACCTGCACTAGGAGAATCCATGCCTTCTCCTGCCATCTTCCCTCAAGGGTACCACATTTCCTCTTTTGCAGCATCCCCACCAATCCTGTGATGCAAAGAAAATGTTGGTCCTATACAGCAAGGCACAGAGAAAAAATAGTGCAAGATGGGAAAATACATTATTTCTGCACAAGGTTAAAGTTGGATTTTATCTCTTGGTATCCAAAGCATTAACGTTTTGTGCTCAATTTCTAGAAATGCTCATCTAATCTTGTCCTGTGCCTTTGTTTTGTTTTGAGTGGACATGTTTAGCCTCTTTCTTCTTTGAATTGCTGCTTTGTTTTATTCATTTTTCTTTTGTTTTGGTTTTGGTTTGGGTACTGAAGACTGAACTGATGGGAAGGCATGTGCTGCCGTGCCTGACTTGAATAGCCCTTTTTTATTTTTATTTACTTCCCATAAAATAAAATACCTCAGACATGCAAATAGTAACCACAGATTAACATTTGTATAAATAATGAGCATTTAATATTTACCTCATTTGAAGGTTTAAATATGTACCAAAGAGAAAGAATTAAAAAATAAAATGAGTACAGAAGAATGTCGGGGCCCACTCAGCTGGACCAAGATGGCACCCAGGCTTGTTGCCAGCGTGGATTCAAGATGGCGCCTAGGCTTGCAGCCAAGTCATGAGACTCACAAGATGGACGTCTCCTTGAGCATGTGCAGTGTGCCATGCTACGTGTCTGCAGAATGATCAGTGACGCAGCACCTCCTGCTACCACCAGCCCGCCTATTAGAAAGTCAGAAATGTGCATGCCCTAGCTGTGGGAAGCTTGGGGTTGGTAGGGAATACAGGGAGGGATTTTGATGCTGATATATATTGTGCTTGCTGTACGCATAAAGAAGGAAGAAGAAGAGACATATTGAGAGACATATTATTGAGACATATTAAGGATCCATTAAAGAAGAATTCATATTTCAGCTGAAGAGGTGTCTGTGTCGTTCTCTATGCCCCTGCGGGTCGGAGTCTTAGGGGACGATAGAAGAAAACAAGTTTTCTTTAAGGAAAGTGTTAAGAAATTGTTAAGAATAAAACTATTTCAGATATTTTATATGTATGTATGTATAGGTCACATCAAATCAACTGCCATGATAAATATCATTTGATACGCCTAACACACTTCAAAATTGGGCAGTTTTTATATATTTTCTGTATCATGAGAAAACTATTAAGTGTAGGCTTAATCCCCCACATGACTAATTGGCAGATCCAGGATTTGTACTTAAATCCAAAGCCTAATATTTATCCTCGGATACACCCATTTTCCAACATAACCATCATTTTTATATTATTTAAATAATTTTCCATTTGTTTTATAATTTTACTTAAAACCATAAAACTTAAATTTACTAGATATAATTTTATTTTTTTTACATCTCATCATAGAGCGTACCTTTCTTTTTTTAAATGCCATCTCATTTATTTGTTTTTTTTCATTTTTGCACATTTTAATTTTTTTTCTTTTAACAATTTTTTTATTGAACATAAATAGTATACATTTATACTATATTTGGTGCCCTCCCCCCCCCCCGCTCCTGTTTCCCTTTCCCCCTCCCACCAATGGTTGTCCAGGTTAACCATGTCTTATTCATAATTTTACACATGTTCAGATGTAGACCCTCGTTAATCAAGATCAGCCTTCCTCCTCTCCTATCTTTCCATTCAAACTTTGCTGGTATTTCCCCTCCATTATCTGGAGTTCCCACTGGTATCCTTTGTGTTTCTTAGTTTGGGCATATTAGAGGAAACATATGTACCTTCTCCTTCTGTGCTTGGCTGATCTCACTTAACATAATGTTCTCCAGGGCTTTCCATCTTCTTGCAAATGATATAATTTTGTTCTTCTTTATGGCTGAATAGAATTCCATTGTGTGTATTTCCCACAGTTTTTCTATCCATTCATCTGTTGTTGGTGATCTGGATTGGTTCCATATTTTGGCTATTACAAATTGTGCTGCTATGAACATAGGTATGCATACGTTGCTGTATTTCTCTGAATTCAACCCCTTTGGAAAGATACCCAGGAGTGGTATAGCTGGATCATACGGTGGATCTATCCCCACCTTTCTTAGGAATCTCCACGCAGATCTCCATAGTGGCTGAACTAGTTTGCACTCCCACCAACAGTGTAAAAGAGTTCCTCTTTCCCCACATCCTCGCCAGCATTTGTTGTTGTCTGATTTCTTTATGCTTGCCACTCTGACTGGGGTTAGATGGAATCTCAGTGTAGTTTTGATTTATATCTCCCTGATGGCTACTAGATATAATTTTAGTACAAAGGCACATAGCACAGAAATAATAGGTAATTGTGTAATTAAAACAATGCTTGGTTAGAATTTGAAGAAGACTAAAGGAATATCCTTTCTTCTGATGTGCATAAGTATTACCATCCTTGCTTCATTCTCCCCACTATTTCACCCATGTTATGGGTAAATTTCAGAGCATTTCAATCTAAACTAATCATAATACCAGTACCAGAAAAAGGACTGGCAAAGGAAATATTCACAGTATGGATCTGAAATAGTAAGAAAATAAATAGGGAAAACATTTTCTCTTCTGGAGTTAGGAAAATGGGGATGATAAGCAGTTGGAATTTAATCTCTCATTTATACTCCATCAGACAACTCATCAGCTCTGTTGTGAGGCAAGTGGGTCTAGCATGGCTACTTCAATTTACAGAGGTAGAAACCAAGTTTTTAATATGAAAAGAGAAGGATGTCCTCCTCCTGCAAAAATACGAAGACCTGTATATATGCAAGCACTGATTTGTAGACACATACCCCATTACACTTCATTGTCCTGACTGATCCTCCAGCATATACTTCTGATGCTCAATTAAGACCCAAAACAGGTAGAAAAGAAAAGAGATTCCCTGCTTATTTATCTACATTGCAATGTACACAGAGTACTGAAATTATAGCTTCATTTTGTGACTGTGCCAGCCTTATTCCTGGTATTAATCACAGGATAAATAAATGACAGACTGTGGTGGATGGAAGAGGGAAACAGCTAGACTCGGGTCTTAGCACACGAATTACAACTCCAGAGGTTGTCTGCCTAGTACTGTCTGCAATTGTATCATTAAGTATGTATCGTGTGCTTTTAGTATTATCTATCTTACTAGTTTAGAGATTCCATGAAGACAAAAGAATCTTTTATCCTCAGACCTAAGCCTGCACCCAGTACGTATTAGGTGGTCAGTAAATATACTTAGCTTGTGAGGAGACAAAGTTAAAAAGTGATAAACAGATCATCACTACACTCACTTGTATTTTAAAAAGTAACAGTGACATATGCTTCTTCCTAGCCTTCTATGAGCTATTTCTAGAAATCCTCTTCTTCCTATTTTGACATCACAGTCCTATCTCTTAATGGTGATGTTTTCTGCCATTTTTTTTACTCAGTGTCCAAGCCAACATGAGTCCTACAAGTACTTCTACTTATATGCTATAGCTAAATTAGAACCTCGACTAATACCAGCCAATGAGGCTAGCCTAATGGCAAACTTTGAAAAAACTGTAACATTTAAGAAACGCTCACTTCTAAATGAATGATATTATAGATCACCCATTCTTAGTGCTTAAGTGTGCAGTGGATACTTTCTAGCCCAGTTAATGATCCGGTTCTTTCATTTTGTCCTGAGATTTCACATCCATCCAAACATTGCTAGCTATTTTAAAGATTTACATCACTCACAATTTAGATATTAACATGGTATTCTTTGTCTCTGTAGGCTTCTAAGCCATTTTGGCTGTGCAGAAAGTTTATATAATTTACATTTCTTTCTTTGCAGTTCTTATTAAAAGTATTTCTTTTTTGCAAGATGAAAACTTTATGAAGTCAGAGACTGGGGCCAGCACTAAGTTTTGCATTTAATGCTTAATTGGTATAAAGTGAATGTCAATGATCCTGGATCTACATTATGTAGCCGTGTGCAAATAGCTTTGAATTTTTATCAAAATCTCCCTGCCTCTGTGCACCTGCTATGTGCCGCTGCTGAGATGATTCATTCTGAGTTCTGAGACTCCTCCTCAAAAAAATCCTTGAAGCTCTTTCATTTCCCACTTATTTATTTTTAAAATAATGAGATCAAGCTGGGTGTGGTGGTATACATTGTAATCCCAGTACATGTGAGGCTGAGGCAGGAGGATTGTAGGTTCAGGGCCATCCTCAGACTTTCCACAATTTTGTGAGACCCTGTTCTGAAATAAAAAAAAAATTAAAATAGGGTTGCAGTTGTAATTCAGAGGCATAATGCCCCTGGATTCAATCCCCAGAATTGCAAATAGTAATAATAATAATAATAATAATAATAATAATAATAAGAAGAAGAAGAAGAAGAAGAAGAAGTAAAAGAAGATGATGATGGTGAAGAAGAAGAAGAAGAAGAAGAAGAAGAAGAAGAAGAAGAAGAAGAAGAAGAAGAAGGTACTGTGATTATCAGAACTCCTTGTGTTTGTAGCCAGATCCTGTTTGTTTGAAAAAAATTTAGTCCTACCACTCCCTTCCCTGACTCTGCACTGTCTCACCTTCAGAATGCATTTGATACCCATCCCCTCCTTCATCTTGGATTGCCTCTCCAGCTGCGAACCCTCTGGCTTCATTTGTCTTAATTTCATTTACAACACACACACTATCTACCACACTGTGATTATGAGTCTCCATTTCCTCTCCAGTCCTTTCTTCTTAGGAGTCCCACTATACCCACACTCAACCACATCCCACATTGCTACTGCAGGTGCTTCAAGTCTTGGTTGAGAATTTGCTCCCTTAGAGAACCTTATTCTGCCTTGTACTTGGGACCCCTCTCTTGGACTCCCTGAGTGACCTTGACTTTCCTATCATTGGATATTTCACACTGTGTTAGAATAATTGACTGTAGGTTAGCAATCACATCTGCTTTGTTAGTACCCCTGGGGCTTGCAGAATATCTCATATTAGGTAGATGTTTATTAAAGAAAGGAGAGGTATAAGGAATGCAAGGAGGACGAGAGGAAGAAGGGGAAAAGGATGAAAGAAAGGGATGGAGTAAGGAAGAAAGCTCCATTTTACTATGTATCCAGTTAATGAGAAATTACTTATAACTGAGTATATCAGCGTCTGCAGGAAGCTATGCTGAGGCTCCTGTCAGTGGATGCTCTCCCCCTCGCATCTGTGGAGGGCCTCACCTTCCTGCAGAGGAAGGAAAAGTAGCAGAATGGAAGCAAATGCAGCATGCAGGCTGCGTGAAGCTGAAATTACAATTGGATTGCACCTGTATTTCTTCTGGAAAGCAAGGCTTGAATGCAAAGCTCTCACCTAACAATCTGGAATGAAAAGCAGGAGCAAGTTGGTATCAGGCCCCAGGTGATGTACTTGGGGGAGTTTAGGAGAAGAGCCCTTCCTTTAAAGTGACTTATATTGCCGAGCTAAGAATACTTTATTGGCTTCAGTCCAGTGGAATGCCTACATGGTATTTGACTGTTGCTCTTTGCTTTTGGTCAACGGGACAATCTACTCCTCACCCAGATGAAAAAGTCAAGTTTTGACATTCTGACACACATATCCTTGTACTTGGATCTCCCCTCTACCAAGAAGATTTGTTACAATATCTGGCTCCATCTGCACATGGATAAAAGATACCTGACACCATCAGAAAAGCCTGTGGTGAGTTTGAGGGCCACATCTAAAGATGGGTACTTTTAACCAAATTGGGCTGCTTTGATTTGAAGAAGAGTGGATGGTGGAAGGAGACACTGCAGGTTGCCTCCCCATACCTCTCTTCATCTTCTTCCCTAGAAAAATATTTGTAGCAGGGAATATGGATGAGTGAAATAAATTACCTGTTTTCAGCATCCTAAGCAACCACAGATGGTCATGTGACTGATTGGCTATTAAGAGTGAACAGAAGTGATGAAATCCCAGTGAGAACAACTGAATCTATATTACCTATAAAAGGCTGCATCATGGGCATAAAACCAGACTTTATTTCACAGAATAATAATTCCCATGTTTGCTGTTTTTTCAATAAAACATTTGCATATAAAGAAAAAATTGAAACATCTTGGCCAATACTTACCATGATACACTTGAGGCTCATCCATGTTTCTGGATGCATCCTAAATCCATTCCTTTTTTACTGCAGTGTAGTGTTCCATGGATGGATTTAACAAAATGTTCCCCAGTTGCAGAACATGTGCGTGGTTTCCACTTAGGGGATTGTTATGGTTTGTATATAGTGTAAGAGTCTTCGAAGGGTCCATAGTGATTAAAGGCTTGGCCCCAAGAGGGAGCAACTGAACCTTTAGGAAGCAGGGCCAGTCGGATACCCTTAGGTAATTGAGAGCATTCCCTGGGAACCATTCTACCTCTGAGCTAACTATCTCCCCCACTTTATTTATTTATTTATTTATTTATTTATTTATTTATTTATTTATTTATTTTACGAGTCTGGGGATGGAACCCAAGGGCATTTGACCTCTGAGCTACACCCCTGCCCTATTTTTTATTCTTTTTTAAAATTTTTTTTATTGGTGCATTGTAGTCATATATCTTAATATAGTATAGGATGCTAGAGGAATATATGCACACATCACCGAATTCACTCTTACCCATTCCTGACCCATTCCCTCCCTCTCCCTCCTTCTCATGTTTGGCTTAATGATTGACTTTGATATATTTGTTAATGTACATCATAAACATTAGAGAATTTCTCTCTTCCTTCCTCCCATCCCCTCAGTTAGGTCACCTTATGTGCTAATCTATAGTATCTCTTTCTTTGTCTAGAGTTCCTAGCATATTAAGGAGAGCATCCAATTTCTTACTTTTTGTGACTGACTAATCTCACTTAACATAATGTCCTCCAGTTCCATTTATTTCCCTATAAATGATGTAATTGCATTTTTTCATTTATGGCTGAGTAAAATTTCATTTTGTACATATCCCATAGTTTTGTAATCCATTCATCTGTTGATGGACATCTTGGCTGGTTTCACAGTTTGGCAGTTGTGATTGTGCAGCTATGAACATAGATACACATGCATTAGTTTGGTACTTTAGTTTCCAATGTTTTGGATAGATATTCAGAAGTGGTATTGCTGGATCATATGGTAACTTTTTTCTCATTCTTTTTTTAGTTTTATTTATTTATTTATTTTAATTTATTTTATTGGTGCATTGAAATCATATATCACATTGGAATACAAGACTTGAGAGGTTATACAAGCACATATCATCCAATTAGCCCTCATCCAGTCCCCATCCCATTTCCTTCCCCTCCCTCCATCCCATGCTTGTTTGGTGATTAACTTTGATACATTTGTTTATGTAACTCCTGCATTTTAAAGAGGCTCCATCATCCCCTATTTCATACCCTCTGATTGGTCACCTTAATTGCTCCTCTATAGGGCCCTTTCTATAGCTCGACCTCTTCCTGTTGCCCCTTTCCTTCTAGTTATTGCTGATTAGGAAAATCATCTGTTTTTTTTTTTTTTTTTTTTTTTCTGTGATATTTCTTTGTGCATGCCGCGTTGGAAGTACCGATCCCACTCTTGACGGCCCCAGTAGTGGCCTGGCTACCCGGTGGACTGATCCAGACCTCGTGGCTCAAGCAGCGGCCTTGCCTCATGGGAGGCCCCGATGCTGGTCTTGCTGGCCCCGACACCGACCTAACCCCTCTGCTGGCTCCAATCCCGGCCTCGGAGGCCCCAGTAGCAGCCTTGCCTCACGGCAGGCTCCAATGCCAGCCGTTGGCCCCGGCACTGGCCTAACCCCTTGGCAGGCTCTGATCCCGGCCTTAGAAGCCCCAACACCGGCCTAGTCTCATGGCAGCCTCCGATCCCAGCCTCGGCAGGCTCTGATCCCGGCCTCAGAAGCCCCAACACCGGCCTAGCCTCATGGCAGCCTCTGATCCCAGCCTCGGAGACCCCAGCACCAGCCTTGAATCACAGCAGGCTCCGATGCTGGCCGCTGGCCCCAGCATCGGCCAAACCCCTCGGCAGGCTCCGATCCTGGCCTCAGAGGTCCCAGCACCGGCCTTGCCTCACGGCAGGCTCCGATCCCAGCCTCGCTGGCCCCGGCACTGGCTTAACCCCTCGGCAGGCTCTGATCCCAGCCTCGGAGGCCCCGACAGTGGCCTTGCCTCACACCATGCTCCAATGCTGGCCGCTGGCCCCGGCACCGGCCTAACCCCTTGGCAGGCACCTATCTCGGCCTCAGAGGCCCCAGCAATGGCCTTGCCTCACGGCAGGTTCCGATGCTGGCTGCTGGCCCCGGCATTTGCCTAACCCCTTGGCAGGCTCTGATCCTGGCCTCAGAGGCCCCAGCACCGGTCTTGCCTCAGGGAAGGCTCCGATCTGTGCGTGGTGGTAGCATTCTGCCTCTAGGGTTATTACTTCAAGAGTTCCAGGTGTAATGCATTGGATCTCTGCCTCCCCTGAGTACTGGCCACTGACATTGCCACTGCCTCCACCATTTCAAATCTTTCCCAAGCTCTACCTCCAGCCCTTTTTATTTTTTACTTTGAAATAGGATCTCTCTAGGCTACTGAGCTGGCCTCAAACCTTCAGTACTCCTGTTTCAGCCTCCCAACGATCTGGATTACAATCATGTGGGATTACGGGCAAGTACTGGAATTACAAGCATGTGCCACTACACCTGGCCTACAACCTTTTGAGATGGCAGTAGGAAAAAATACTTCATTCTCAAAAAATACCCCTTACTATCTCTTCATGCCCCCATATGGAAAGCCCAAACACTAGGGCTAGTGGAAAACTCAGGACCAGTGATTCAGAGTGTTGCTGATGAGGGCAGGGACACAGGGCTGACTCCAACATCAGGGGCATTTCTCTCAATGAGAGGCCCTCTTAAGACAGATTTAGGGGCAAAGCATATTCTGCAAGCAGAAGAGCCCTGCCTTGTGGTTCAGTACACACACACTCGCTCTTTAGAGCTAGTTACTTCACATCCCTCCCTGGACTTTAATATACAGAAGATTAAAGGGCTTAACAAAATAATTTATATAGTTTCTTCTGGCTCTGACAGTCAGTTGTCCCAGTTTTCTAGCACCCACATGTTCTGTGTGAAGGCACCTGTGTCTCTCGACTGCTGGTCCACCCCCTATGGCCCTGTCAGCATCCCACCCCAGACAGTGCATGATCCCGGACCCTCAAAGTGGCATCAGGCAGACAAACAATCTCATTTATCCACAACTACTTCCATCTAAAGGACCCAGTATATCCGGTGGCGATTTACCACACGTCGTTAATATGTTTGTTATATTTTGTTGGCGGAATATAGAAGTTCATCAACAAGCCCTCACACAGGGAGAGCATATTGAAATGTGCATTACAGATCTGTCAGGCTGGAGTTTATGGCCTTTCTCAGTACTACACTGTAAGTAAAACAAGACCTGATTGAGTCAGCAGCCTCCTGGGTACTCATTTGCCAAAGTGCAGGGAATTTTAATGCTAAGTTTATCTGCCTGCGTTAGACAGACAGGGTTGGGGGGAAGTGGGCAGATTGCTTTGGCTTAGGGGTATTATAGATGAGCCTGCATGTGTCTCAGACACCAGGAGAGAAGCTTTCAGCGGGTTTGGCCTCTTATCTTCTTATCGTCTTATAGATTTTGGAGATGTAGTGCCCTGGAGTTTTAATACTCAGTTTGCAAATCCTTTCAAAACCAATGCATTGAAATGCAATAGAAAAGAGAGAAATATATATATTCACAGAGGAATGACATTGCAGAAAGAAAAAAAGATGAAGGAATAAAAGGAAGCGAGATTCATTAAAATCCCAGTTACCAAATATGATTGATGTAAATATCCTCACACCTTTATTCCTTCACTAGGAAATTCCTTGATGGGTTCAGGGTTTCTCAGGAGGGGGTTGCGTTTTCCGAACAGGACTTTGTAGTTGTCGACACTGTCTAAAGAGATTACAAAGCTTTGTAACTCCAAATTAATGCACTGGGAAAATGAATTTGGAAACAAATTTTCTGTCTGTTTCTTCTTTTAGACAAAGCAGAGGAAACACAGATTAGAGGTGCACATGTATAAGCATGGGGGTAGATGTGTTTCTAGGATTTGGGGAAAGTTTAATATTTTGCTGGGGGGGTGAAGAGATTGCTTTTACTTAGACTTATGTGTTATTAGTATTAACAGACAGTTATCTCACAGAAGCAAGGCCAATCACTGCTCTTTCATCTCCCCAGCAGGAAGGCTTCTCCATTGCTTTCTCCTTGCCTTCTCTCCTGAGCAGACACTTGGTATTCTAAGAGCTAGAATCTACTTCTCATTCCAGTGGCATGCAACTGTGGGTCACCTGGCTGATGCTGGGGCCATTCCACATTCCAGAGGCACAGAGCAGTGGTCACTTGGCATTCCAGAGGCATTCTGAAGCTGCAGGTCATTCATTATGCCAAGGTTAGTTTGTCAGCCTGAGGCACCCAGAGCCTTATTCTTTGCTTGTTGAGATTAGAAACTGCAAAGAAGATGTAACTCTGCTGGTTTCAGAAGGACAGAGATGGACAGGAGGAGAAAATAAAAATTAACTGTAGAGAATTCTTAACTACCTCTCAGAGAACACTATGCGGCACTAGCTGGTGTACATGAAATTAAAGATGGAAATTTTTTAGGAAGAGACAGAAAAGAATGAGTTGAAATCAAATAATAGATTGCTCTTTTTCAAAGTAGATGTAAAGCAACATATAGCATAGTAACTATAATATAGTGTAGTGAAATAGCATATTAACATGGTATGTATAGGTAACACAGTATATCTAATAGGTATAGTAATGCAGTATAGTTACAAAGTATTTATAAGTAACGATAGTATAGTCCTAAACTCTAGAAATTGGGTTCAATTACTGGCTCTGCTCCTTGCTAATTGCATGACTTTATTTATTTATTCTTTTATTTATTTGTGGTGCTGGAGATGGAACCCAGATACATTCTACCTGTAAGCTACATCATCAGACCTATTTTTTTATTCTGTATTTTGAAACAGGGTCTCACTGAGATGCAAAGGGCCTCACTAAGTAGTTTAGGGTGTCTGAAAACCACAATCCTCCTGTCTCAGCATCCCAAATGCTGGGATTACAAGCATGTGCCACCGCACCCAGCTTGAGTGATTTCTTTATATTTTTGAAAAGTTTGTTTCACCTGCAACATAGAAATAAATAAATATATATGTATGTATATGTATGTATATGTATGTAAATATATATATACATATATATGTATATACATATATATATGTGTGTGTATATATATATATATATATATATATATATATATATATGTATATATATATATATGGTTTGAATTTAGAATGTCCCGCCAGCCTTCACAGAAACAAGGTAGCACTGTTGGAAGTTGAGCTTGGTTGTTAAGGAGGGGTCACTGGGGATGTGGCCCTGGAGATTATATAATGTCTTCTCCTTCCCCACCCCCTCTTCTTTCCTCTGCCATGATTTGAGATCTGCAGACATGGACTGAACTTCTAAATTTACAATAACTGTAGGCAAATGAATCTTCCTTCCTTCAAGTTGAATGCTCAGTCATTTTGGATTCTGGCAGTGAGAAGTTTGAATCAGGCAATAGTGGCAACTTTCCTCAGTGTATCATTAAGGCTCATTTACTTCTTTTCATTATTTTCTACCATATGCCAAGTAATGTTTAGATATAGAAGCTGTTTTTTCTAATACTGGACTGATTTAGTCTGGATTGTGCTTAAGTGATCACAGATTCAATTGAATAGACATTCAGTGACTATAAGGTTCTATTATAAGCCCTCTAGTTAACATAAAAATATAGGGGACTTAGGCTTTAGCACTAAAGAAAACTAAGAGAAACATTTAGATAACCTCTTATACCAAGTAAGGGAAAAATACCTATAACCCCCATTATAAAGAATCCAGAAGAGGATCAGATAAGGCTATTATTCTGTTATGCATGGGAACTGACATCAGGTCCAACAGCAGCAAATACAATCATGAAGAGGGCAACGGATATTTTCTTCCTTAGAATTACCTTGTCATGAAGTCCATCAGGACAGGTACCTGAAGCCAGTTAAGTATGGATCTGTAAAGAATGCAGAACAAAACAAATAAATAAATTCAGTGAGGTGTTTTGGTTTGCTCTTATTTTGTTTTTTTTTTTGTGCATTGTAGTCATACATTTTACAATGTAAAATTCCATAGAATCATGCATGCAAGCTATACTCATTTAGCCCTTCCCCAATTTCTTCCCCAATCTCTCCCCTTCCCTTCTTCTCATGTTTGGCTTAGTGGGTGCCTTTGATATGTCTGTGAATGTGTCATAATGACTGATATGGTTTAATCGTATGGATCCGCCAAGTAGAAAGACACAAATTGAAGGAGAATATGCATATGTAGTATACCAAGGCGATCATAAAGGCTGATAAGTGTGTGATCTATGTTTCCTGACGGGAGAGAGGCCCTCTAGTCCCTGGAGCATAATGTGGGGAGGCTGTATGTGACTTGTGTTACTGCTGGAAGCCAGGGAAGTCTGAACTTTGCCTCCACCAATAAGCTCAGACAAGCAAGAAAAGATGTCTGTGTCTACATGGGTCACTGTGCAGACTGCTGAGTCTACTTCAGAGAGTCTTAGAGTACGGCCTACGAATGCACAGGGGGGCTTGTTAAAGTGGATTCTATAATCCTCCCCAGGAGCAGATCTCCCTGGGAGCAATTCTTAGTGGCCTCTAAGAAATAAAGGTCAAAGTTTCTATCATAAGTTTTTCAAGAAAAACAACAAATCAAGTTGAAAGTGATTCTCAGAGAACATCTTGTGATTCTTCCAAGTATCTGTGGCCTGTGTCCTTATTCCAAAAATGAGGAATTCAACGTTTTGGGAAAAACACAAGTTTTCTGCCAGGATAAACTTGTGTTTGCTAGAAACCAGTTTATATAATGTGAGAGAGCCTCTTAAAAAAGATGTCAGAAATAACAAAACATTATGAAATAAGGAAATAGTAAAATAAAGTATGAAAGTAATCTACATTTGAAATTATCAAAGATGTGATAATAAGTTAGAATGTTTATCTGCTAATAGTGCTGAAAGGCTGATAAATATTTCACAAAATCTGAAAAAATAAGACACAATGTGTCTTATAGTACAATACCTCTATATTATTTAACCTCTATATTATTTAACACCTCTATATTATTTAACACTTAACTGCATACTTTTTGGTCAGTTTTCCCACTGATTGGTATATATATATATAGTCATACATATACGTATACATCTTTATGGAGAACAGGTTGGTAGAGGCATACATACATGTTTACATCACTTATTTAGTCCTTCCCCAGTTCTCCTCGTTCTCTCCCCCTCCCTCCTTCTCATGTTTTGCTTAGTGATTGACTTTAATAGTTTGTGATAGTACATCATGTACATTAATCTTATACTTTTAATATCTCCACATGATAATGTTTTTATCATTTTTTCATATTATTCTTATTGAGAACCAATAAGTATATATTTAGCTTTGATATACTTTTGATAAAACTAGTATCAGATTTTCTGTGTGCATATGGCACTAGACATTTGACCCAGGGAATTCTACCTCCAAGTCTTACCTCCAATGTTATTTTATGTTTATTTGGAAACAGGATCTCACTAAGTTGATGAGGGTCTCATGACTTACTGAGGTTGGCCTCGAACCTGTGATTCTCCTATCTCAGTCTCCCAAGTACTGGTATTACAAATGTGTGCCATCATGCCCAGCTTCAGATTTTCTTAAAGAAACTTCCCTTAAGAAACATTAATATTTCAGTGAATGTCAAACCTTTACAACAATATATCTTCTATATTTCTTGCACTAATAATATGGGTTTATGAGTAATATCTATATGGTATTGGTATATTGTGACTTTTATGCTATCTTTGTTAAGAATTTCAACTCATGAAAATCACTAAAAATGAGATAAAAGCACAATTTGGTTGGTCAAGGTGATTTTGACAGATTAAAGAAATAAATCAAGGCAGGTATTTTTTTTATGCTGGTACTGGGGTTCCTGGAAGCCCTTCTACCTCCGGGCTACACTCCCAGACCTATTTTATATTTTTTATTTATTTGGAAACAGGGTCTCTTAAGCCAAGAAGGCTGACTACGAACTTGCGCTATCCTCCTGTCTATGCCTCCCAAGCACAGGGATTACAAGCGTGCGCCATCACACCTGGCGAGGGCAGGTTTTAAGAAGTCCAGTTTAGATAAATTGCTTGGAGCACACACAGATACAAAAGGATGAGATGAGAGGCATGTTCTGCAGCCAGGAAGGTAGGATGGGCATGCATGTTGAATACTGGCAAGGAAGCAGGCATGGTGGTCCATGCCTATAATCCCAGTACTTGACAGTCTAAAACAGGAAAATCTTAGATTTGCACTCAGCCTCATTAAATTCATGAAACTCTTAGTAACTTAGTGACACTCTGTTTCAAAAAAAAAAAAATTAAATAGGGCTTGAGGTGTATCTCTGATGTAGAATGCCCCTGGGTTCAATCCCCTGCACCAAATAAATACATGCATATATATGCAAGTAGCTAAGATGTGCAACTCTGCCTCATTTTCTAAATCGATACCTGTTGATGTATCACTAAACTTTCAAGAAACAATGGAGTATAATACTAAAATCATTAGCACTAGGGGCAGATATACGTCCCTTTGAAACTTGGCTGTTCCCCTTAATATTTATCTGTGGATTCTTGCCAGCAATAGAAGTGATAAAACATAAAAACATACCTCCTCAAGCACTACAAATTATATACCTAACTAAAATCACCCTAAGCTGGATCCCAAAATGTCCATGCCTTGGGACACAAATTAAAGTGTAGTGGGGAGAAAGACAGAGTAAAGCGATGCAGTAATCTTGGCCAGTTATGTGATGGGATATTTCCTTTTGAACTACTGGCAATAAACAAGAGCCCCTAACAACAGGATCCATTGCTAAGGCAACAACCTGGCAGCCTGAAGCTTAAACTTCATTTGCCTCCCGTTCCATCTGTCCTGGCTCCTTGCTGTCTCCATGGAGTTCAAATTCCAGTTAGGGAAGACAGACAATAAACAAATCAGCAACAATCATAAATAGACAATCACAGATATTGCTGTTAAAGTGCATGAAGAAAGCAGAGCACCTAGGGTGCAGAGTTACGTCAGACAAAGGAACAAACTTCCCTTAGAGACTGGAGCTGGGAAGCCCTGGCTCAGGAAGTCCACTTGCAACTGAGTTGTCCGTCAGGGAAGTTTAAAACTTTCCTGTTATTCAGGCTGGACCATGTGGCCCTGCCGTGACTGACTGGTCTCCTATAGCTAACAGGTATCAGAACAAGGATGATGGCAAGACATCCGTAACCAATTATTCTTTTCCATGTAATTATTATTTTTCAACAATATTTAGTTAAAAGATTATTATTTCCACCACCAAATGTTCGTGGAAACCTTGTCAAAAATAACTTGACAATATAGGGAAGAATTTAGCTCTAGGCTTGTATTTAACTCCAATGGTCTATATATCTGCCTTTAGAACAGTACTACACTGTTTCAATTATTGTAGCTTTATATGGTTTGAAATCAGAAAATATATATCTTCTAGCTTTGTTCTTTTTCAAGATCGTTTTGGGTATCTAGAATTCATATTCCATATTAGGATAGATTTTTTTCTGAAAAATAAATATATAAATATATGATAGTTTCACCTAAAAAAACAGAAAAAAATATGCTCTAGTAAGAAAGAAAGCAAAAAGAAATATTGAAATGCTATCTTTAAATCATCAAACGCTTGGTATCAGACAAATGAAACTGTTATGTGAGATTATCATTTTTAATTTTGGATAAATTGCTATAATACTAGATGTCAACCACTAAGCCAAGCATGGGAAGGAGGGATGGGGAGAGAATGGGGTGGGGATCGGGTGGGGGCTGACTGGGTGATGTGTGCATGTATGTCTACAAAAGTTTGTATCCCACTATGATGTATGAATACAGTGCACCAATAAAATAAAATTAAAAAAAAAAATTCTTTACTGCTACCTCGATTTCCTGTGAGGTATCACTCAAGATATTTTTGAGATGTGGAAACTTAGCTCTTCCTGTCTCCACCAAGTTCCTGGTAACTGATAATTAGGAGTTAATTTTTTGTCCTTTTAATCATCAAAAAACCTAAATATTAGTACCCAGTTGAACACACTTCCATTTCACTCTTTTTAAATATAGTCAAATTATTAGAATAGTCAGTTTCAGTAGCATAAAGTCATTAAAACAAATAAAGCTCTGTAAGCTCCTGGAGATCAATCAGGTAAGTTATTTCTAGATTATTTTGATTGCATACCTCTACCAGAATACATAAATCAATCTATTAATCAATTGACCAATAAAAAGAGATAAATATGGAGAAAGGAAGAATTCCTATTCAATAGAGACTTGTTTGTCTATTCCTTTTATGCTAATTGTAAGAAAAAATATACAAAGCACATACCTTTTAAAAGATACACTAAAATAAGTTTTAAAAATCCCAGGATATTCTTTTCATGCCCCAGCAAATCATTGTACTGTACTTTGTGGTGACTTTGTTTCTCCAGAGACAATGGAATTGGTCTAGCCCTTGCAGTTAAAGCAGAAAAAGGCCAGAAAAGAATCTGGCAAAATAATACAAAGGGACACTAAAACAAGTAAGCTAAAGGAATTTAAACCTAATTTCAAACATATGCAAATTCTTTAAAACTATTCTGGTTATTTGTACAAAGAATAAATTTTCACATGCCTTCATTTACTCTCTGTAATCCCTTCCCCTATTCCCTAGAGAAGTGTGCTTTGCTTTGATATCCTCTCAACAGAGGGCAATCTGGGATCAGCAATCCACTGTCAGCGGACCCAGCACAGAGCAACCTCCCTCTAGTCCATAGGCACGCATGTTCTCAAACTGTCTCTCTCAGGGATTCCCAGAACAGACACCAGTTCCCAGCCTGCTTGCGAATGCAGCACTGTACTTCTCAATAGCATTTTATGACACATTTCTCAAATCAAATTTAAAAGCATAACTGAGTGGAATTAAATTAATGCCGTCTGGTAATGTCATCGGCACCAGAGCTACAACAGGCTGGCTTAGCTCCTAAACCTGCCCAATCTCTGTATACTGAGAGACTGTGTACAGTATGGTGGTGGTGTTGTGTGTGTGTGTGTGTGTGTGTGTGTGTGTGTGTGTGTGTGTGTGTTTACTGGATACCAAACCCAGAGAGATTCTACTTCTGAGCTACACTCCCACACCTTTGTATTTTTTATTTTAAAAGAAGGTTCCGCTAAGTTGTTGGGGGCCTCCTTTGTTGCTGAGGCTGACCTTGAACCTGTGAATCTTCTGCCTCGGGCTCCCAAGATCTGGGAGTTCTGGAATTAAAAGTGTATTCTACCACATCCTGTCAGAAATATTAAAACTTAGTTTTCACTTCATGATACAAATGTTTACCTTTTCTTCTAGTTCATAAAAACTGATAGGGGCTTTTCCTGGATCCTTTTTTTGTCTTATTTCTGAATATTGGCTGCCTCAGGGCTCTTTACCTACAATTTACTTCCTTGGTGGTTTTACCAGTAGGTTTATTTTAGTGCCATTTTTCACTACTGACTTCTAAATTTACGTCTTCAGCCAGGATGGCTTTTTGATCTCTGACTCCCTATACCCAAGCTCACTGGCACTTTCCACATCGATGCCTATGGTATATCAAATATAACCAATCCTCCTAGCTTACTTCTGCCACACTTGCTCCAGTGCTCACTCAAACTTGCAAAGGCATATTACACCCTTTCAGTGACACAGACCAAGTGCCATCCATGTATATTCCTATTCTTTTCTCTATTAACCAGATTATCAGCCAACAAATCTGTTCACGTGCCATTCAAAGTATGATAAGAGCCTGGGAACTGCTCAATTATCCATGACTACCACCCAGGATATCATCAAGTGTGGACACAGTGTCTAGAGAATTCCTTCTCAAAGGCGAGTCAGATGATATCACCTCTTCAAATGATGCCACTCCTACTAAAAACTACAGCCAAATAGTCATGCAGATGACTTATAGGATCTTCCCCTGCCTCCATTCTCACATCGCTTCTAGAACTCTTCCATTGATTCCTGTTAACTTACCACACTGGCTTTTTTGATATTCTAGTCACAGGAAACATACTTACTTCAGAATGTACAAATGTATTGTTTTGATGTATTTATTTTTAAATCTAGAAGAGGATTCCCCTGAATATAAAAAATTTTTGTTAGACCACTTTCTTCTACTTTATGATCAGAGAGTGTTTTTTTTTTTTTTTTAATCCAGGCATGTCATGGTCACTCTTACTGTCACACAGTCCTCATCTCCCACCCTACCAGTTTCAAAACTGCCATGTTTTTCTGATAGGAAAATCATTTATCATACTATACTACTATTTTATTTATTTATTTATTTATTTATTTATTTATTTAATAGTCTATATCCTCCCCAAAAGATTATAATCTCGAATAAGGCAGGTGAATCTAAGCACTGTGCTGCTATGTTTCTAATGGTAACTGGCACATAGAATACAGACCAGATTTTTGATTGATAGGATAAATATTTCATTCGTGAGTCAAGACTTAGTTACCAGATTTCATTCACATGCATTATCCTATGTTGAGCCTCAGAAGCAATCTTGGGAAGTAAAAGAGGTAGACATTTTCCCACTTAAAAAATGAGATATCTGAGACCCAGGTAATTAAGTGATTTGGTCAACTTCATTCAGATATTAGAGGAAGAAATCAAGATTGAGCTCTCAGTTTTTACATCTCTAAGCTGTTTCTCTTTCCCTATCCAATGATTTCTGCCACAGGAAGCTTGGATAAACAGGATGACAGGGAGTACAGTTTAGCATACAGATTCCAGTATTTGACAGCTTGGGTGTAATTTCTGCAGGCACCTCTTTTTACATTTAATGAGTTATTTAATCTTCCATCTCTTATTCTATTAAAGTTGTGTATAATCATAATGCCTCTCAAAGTAGTTTCTTGAGAAGCTTTAATGGGACTTATACATGCAGAAATTAGCCATAACTCTCCAAAATGTAATATTAACATATGGAATTGGTTTTGGTAAGAGATATACGAGGCCGAAGAAAACTGGATAGATTCATGTGAAAATATTACCCATTTATCCCATTAAGTTTTTGAAATTCCATCCTATTTGGAGGAATAAATGAATATTAGAAACTCCATATCTTGCCTTTGATTGTTGATACAACAAGAGTGCAGTCAAAGAAACCTTACAATTTAATGCCAACCTGTAGAGTTCAAAGCTGTAGGAATCTGAGGGGCCTGTGTACCTACAAAACTCCAGAGAGGCCTTCTGAAGCAGGTGGGATTTGACATGACTTAAATTTTGCAGAACACCCGAGATCTATCAATGTCTAACACTATGCCTGCATTGAGGTGACACATATAAATGTTTGTTGAATGAAACCACATGCTTGTTAAATGAAGACTAGGGATGATAAAAGAAAGCTCAGAGCATGGAGAAAAGGTTGAGAAGTGTCAGAGGTTTACAAAGTCTATGAGTTATCTATCACTACATAACAAATTACCCCCAAACTCAGCAGATTAAACAACAAATATTTATTACCTCTAGAGTATGGCTGACATGACAGATGACTTTTAATCAATATTAATACTAGTTATAGATACCATGTCAATACTTGGAGAAGTGGGTTTCTTTATTCATTCCATATGTCAGGCAGTTTCAAAATGCTTGTATATGTTATCTAAATTTATCATCATGGCAATCCTATGTCTTTTATTCCATTTTATTCATTCATTTATGAATCAGTTTACTAAACAACTACTTATTAATTTTAGATAAGTTCTTTGATTCAGATAAAGTTTATACATTTATGGAATTTAAAGTTGAAGAACAAAATGGAGTATACATATATATCCCTTTAATATACATATATTAAAATGCATAATCATTTCAGAGGATGATGGGTGCTGTCAGAACAATAAAGCAGAGCAGAAGAAAGCTCCCAAACACAGAATAATTAAGTGATTGCCTAACACTGCATAGCCAGCAGGGATGAGAAAAATAATCTATTTTGGGTCTGAGCCCACTGGTTGTGCTAGTAACTCTACACTATAGCAGTGCCAAAAATTTCAGTGTTTCTTAAAGTTGCATGATCAGATATGGTGCTTACAGCAAATAATTGGAAAAAAAAATCATTAACTCAAATGGGGATATTGCTTCACATACCAGTAAATGCAGAGGTTCTGGTTCTGGGATGCCAGAAATCTGGCTTCCCTCTGGGAAGAATGCAGGTGTAATTTTAGCTATCCATCTAAATACTTTAATATTCAGTAAAAAAAAAAACCTGAAAATCTCTCTGAATTCTTTTTTTTATTTTTTGCATGTGTTCATGATACTGAGTATTGAACCCAGGCATGCTCTTATCACTTAGCTAAACTACTAACCCTTTTAATTTATTTATTAATTAACTCATTCATTCACTCATTTATTTTGAAGTAGATTCTCACTAAATTGCCAAAACTGGCCTCAAACTTGTGATCCTTGTGCTTCAGCTTTCTAAATAGCTGCAATTACAAGCATGGCCACCACTCCTAGATCTTCTGGAATCTTCTTGACAAAGACAAATTTTCTCAGTAAAGTTGAGTGGATCCCTTCCAGAGCATGATAACATGACATCTCTTAAGTTCAACTCTGGCCAGAACATGAGTACCCATTGACATTCTGAATTTATTCTTGGCTTCTGAAATAAAGTTGTCTCCAGTGTTAAGCAAGAGAGCAATGATGATTTGAACAAAATCTGATAAATGAAAAATGTGAGGGGGTGAAGACAATCATCATTACTTACCACTAATATTGAAAAAATCTTATAGTTTTATTCATGGTCTAGGGATCAACAGTGGATACATGAAAGACATTCCATAAAGAGTTGTTGGTTTGAATCCAAGTTAGAAATAATGAAAAAAAGTTATATAGGAAATAGAGAAGAGAGTAAACATAGGCAGAAGAAAAAGAGGGATATTTTTTGAACCTGATATGTAGGGTAAATAGTGTGTATTACTCTAATTTAGGAGTGGAGATACCCTTTCCTCATCACTGCCCAAACATTAAATAGCTGTGTGACTTGTGGCTAATCCCATCACCTCTCTGTGACTTATTTTCACGGACAGCAACTTCAGTCTAATAATTATCATTAGTCACATCTCAGGAACACAAAATTTAATATGATGCCTGTGTTCAGTGAAACAAAGCAATATGTAGGCATTATCATTGAAATTGGGGTTATTCATCATTTACATATATAGAAAGAATTGAAAGAGTTTCTCTATAACATAAAGACAATTAAGTTAATAAGGTTGGTGATTTAAAGAGTGAAATGCACATATACAGACACATGCATTATCATTCACACACACCTACAAGTATTCTCATTTTAAAACTATTATCTGTTGTTGTTTTATCAACTATCATTTTCCAGGCACTACCTAAGTAATTTATTCATTTAATTAATTTAATTAAAATTCATTTAATTTCAAACAAACCCATGAGTTAGGGATTACTGTAAGAATTATTCAGATAGAGTCTTATAAGTTTCATATATATATATATATATATATATATATATATATATATACTTTCTACTATCAAATGATGAGCATTTCAATAACAGGTATGTTATTTACTCTTTTTCTTCTAAATTTTAACGCCGTGCTTCAGTCATTTTCCTTGAATCAATGAACCTACTGCTTTGAGATAACCAGATTAAAACTATTAAAGAGAACTTAGT
Source organism: Muscardinus avellanarius (assembly GCF_963383645.1). Lineage (NCBI taxonomy): Eukaryota > Metazoa > Chordata > Mammalia > Rodentia > Gliridae > Muscardinus > Muscardinus avellanarius. The sequence goes on from NC_137799.1 coordinate 17,360,863, forward strand.
CCCAATGGGTTCTTAAATGCTGAGCTGGATCTGTACATTATTTGAACAATCTCTATTTTGCTCATCCATTACCAACACCAGCACTTGTTGCCCATCAACCTCTTGAAGCATGGCCCTCTCTCCCTTAATTTGACAGAGGAATCTTATTGAAAAATAGGAAGCTAGTATTTCACAAGTACTTTACTAGTGTAATTCTCATATCTGATATGAGAGAAAAACAGCAAGTCACAAAGAGATTCAGAGCAACAAGTGACATGGCAGGTTCTTGTGAGCACTCCAAGGAAAGGACCAGGGGCAGTCTCCACAGTGGTAGTGACTTATCTGTGGTTCTTCCAACACCATGTTGCATGCTTCCCAGAAACTCATTTACATCTTCCAGTGACTAGTTTTCCATGGGTAAAAATGGAAGGAGGGAATTAAGCTAGAACTGGAGAGTATCTGGCATAGGTGCAAAAGGTAGACATCAATAATCAATTATAGAACTTCTTCCCACTGAGCCATGTTGTAAGCACCCACACCAGGCAGTTGTGAATGATTAGAATTGGCATATCATTTACAATATATCTTTCATTCCCGGACAAAATAATCTCCAACATCCATTTCGGGTTTAATATTTTAGAAATATATTGTGACTGAGAAAATAATCATGAACTTAGGATCAGATGACCAGGTTTAAATTCTATTTTTGACATTTATTACTTCTGTGACCTTAAGAAGTCAATTCATAACTTTGATCTTTTTTGTAATCTGCAAAATGGGAATAAAATATTAATGCCCTATGTCAACATGAAGGTTAAAGAAGATACAGGAAAATGTATTTAAAAGCACATAGTATATTCTGGCACACTAAAGACATTTAATCACCCATTAAATGAGATATTGGAGGGACAAATGCATATATGATGGGGTCGCTGCAGATATTAGAATTTGGAACCAAGTGAAAAAAAGAAGGAAACATCATTTCTCCTGTAAGGTTATACTTCTCTATTGTTACTCAGCTACTGATGGCTCTACAGTCTGGTTCCTGGGTTTAAAATCAGTAACTCATATGTATTTTATTTCCCCCACCCACAAAAAAGGTGTCTTCATTCTTCAGCTCCAGATACCTGGTTCACAAATAGCCATCTAGATGGCATGTTAAGGCACTGCCAACATCTGTTGGATCCATCCCTGTTTTATGTCTGCTTCCCACTCCCTCATGCCACACACGGTAGGATAGATAATCGAATGGGCTATCTTGGCTTGGTTGGTTGCTATTCAACCATAATTATGGATGTTTGGAGGAGGAATAGCTTGATGCTAGAAAACATAGCTAAAGGCTTTAAGGGCTTTTTTTTTTTTTTCTTCAACATCACCCTATGTATCCAGTACCTTGGTCTCTTTTCCTAAGTTGTTATTTTTTTTTTAATTGAGAGAGAATGAGAGAGAGGGAGAGGGAGGGAGGGAGGGAGGGAGGGAGGGAGGAGAGAGAGAGAGAGAGAGAGAGAGAGAGAGAGAGAGAGAGAGAGAGAGAGAGAGACCACTATTTGTTGTACAACCAAAAATACTGGATAAGCATAACTTTGAGGAAGAAAAGATTATCGGTTCATGGTTTCAGAGGTCAGTCCATGGTCAGCTGGCTCATGGCAGCAAAACAGCTTGGCTGCAGGAAGACAAGGCATGATAGAAAAGGAAAACAATCTCCTTCAGCTCACAGCCATCATGAAACAGAGAGAGGAAACAGCCAGATAAAGATACAGATCCTAGCATTCAGCTAGGAAGCCATCCACTCCACCTATGCCCAAACTCCAAGCCCTGCGTACAGTTCTCACATGTGGCCTTCTCTCTGGTGGGGGAGTTCAAATCCCAACTCTAATAGCTGGCATAGAGATGTAATGTCTTTAGTCCACACTCTCCCTTGCACTGGTGACAGGTATTTTATCTTAGACTAAATAGAAAAATCTCTTTTTGATACCATAACTCAAGGATCCTCTTTTTTCATCCTGCCCAAATCCATAGGATCATATCTAGTCTTGGGTGGTTGTATACAAGGGGGAATACTATTTGTGCATCCTAAGATACATACTATTTTTAAGTCAGAACTCTTTGCACCTTGTTTTCTATAAATATAGTGCCCAAAGAAGCAGTAGGCTCTGTTCAGGAGTGTAGAATGAGGACAGGGTTATAAGTACCTAGGTAGGTAAAAAGCACATTTATAAAGCACTTAAAATACTTCCAGTTATTTGTACGTGGATATTTTTATATAACCCATGAAATAATAATTGCTTTATATATTATAAGTATATTAAGTAGAAGAGATATTACTTAAGGAATTTGGACTGCCAAAACTGAGCATGGAGCTGAGTTAGGAGCAGAGATGAATTATCATACAAAATAAAGTAGATGTGACTTTGAAGCTCGTGAAGTCATATGGGAGGGATAGAGTTTAGAAAAATTATAGGACATTGAAGAAGGGAAAAGGGCCTCAAGAGAATGTATAACCTTAATATCTTGTAGAATGAAGCAGATATGAAAATCCCTCTGTCGTGCAGCAAGGAGATTTTTACAATCAAAATTATTAATACTTGGTATGAGGTGTTTTCAATTATTGGGCTATAAAAGTGAGCACTGTTTTTAAATGCAAAATTTGTTTCACCAAAGTGCTATGTATAAAAAAGTAGGCAAGTGTAACCATTGCATGAATGTGTGTATATGTATGTGACCAGCTGAATGTAAATGACAAAGTGCAGAGATGAACATCCAGTTGACACTGCTCAGAGCAGATGCACGTGATGCTGAGGTGACATAAGTGTGAAAGTCATGAGTTAAAACTGTGAAATTATCACTCTGGCTAGGTGTGGTGGCCTACGCTTGTAATCCTAGCATTTGGGAGGCTGAGACAGGAGGATCACGGTTCATGGACCATCTCATCTTTGCAAGTGAGGCCCTTTGCAACTCCGTGAGATCTTATTTCAAAATAAAGAATAAAAAATATAGTTGGGAGTGTAGGTCAGAGGTAGAATACCCCTGGATCCAATCCACAGCACCGCAAAAAAAAAAAAATCACTCTGTTCAGAAACTTGCAGGAATAATATGAGAGGTTTCAAAACTTCCAGAGGCCATTAAATTTGAGAGCCAAATCAAGTTAGAAAGGTCTCAAAGATCAGGAAGTTTCACCGAACATCTGGCTTTGACATCCCACTAATTTGGATCAATGCCTTCTCCTTTGTGAAGTCTTCTCAAATCCCTTTTAAAAAATGTTAGTAACTTCTTGAAACCACTATGTAACTTGACTTGCAGAACATTTTTGGATGTGGATATACCTGCCACCCTCACTACCCTGCTCCACAATGCTATTCTTATCTCTTAATATTTCTTCAGAATGTATTTCCACATTTGTGTAAGTAATTAAATATGCTTATTATAGCACATGTCTCCTACTTCTTAAGCAAAGGTTACACACCTCTTTATTAGCCTAGGACTGGAGAAAAGAATGTCTAGGCCAAAGCAGCAGGGAATTGAATAAACTGTGAATATATATACAGAAATATAAAATGTCTAAAAAAAGAAAGAAAGAAAATAAGAAGCTAAATGAAAAGTGTGAACTCCAAAGATGAAGTAGAAATTTACAGATAAGGAGCCAACCCCCCCTCCATGAAATCTCTCTCTGCATCTGAATAGTAGCATCGTCTCTTCTCTTCCTTCTATCTTTTTCCTCCTACCATATGCTACTGAACACTAGACAAAACTACAAACTCCATCTTCACTAGCATGGAGTTCATGAGACCCACTTCGGTGGTGATGAAGCAGGATATAGTCCCAGATGCCCCTGTAGCGGAGAGATAGTGTTCTTGTGTAGGACAAAGACATTTCTCTTCAATGACTCTGATAATCTATGGCTAAGATTAAATTTTATACTTCAGGCTGTCTACAGGTTCAATAGGTTTGGACAGACTGGAAGCAACTAAAAGTAAAAACATCCAACATGAGTCCCATATTGAAAAGGCCACTGAGATTTAAATTGCCAAATTACAAACAAAGTTGTGAAATAAATGTCTTTGATTATTTATCTTTGTTCTTTTTTTTTTGTTTTTTGGGGAAAGAAAGCTTAAATTGTTAAACTGTCTCTTGCCTATACTCGCAAACTGCAGGGAGCTTTCATTCCATCTTCCATATTCATTGGACATTATTTTAATCATTTTCACTCTAAGGGATGTTTATAGAAACGCTCTATTCCTCCCTATTCTAATTTGGCTATGGGAAGATGTTCAAATTGATTGTTCAAAATCAATTTAAGGGACCATTAGTCATCCAGAGGCTAATTGCTGTTATTATCTTATTATTCATCATAATCCCAATAACACAAGAATAATGCAAAATTGAAAAGGTAAATCCAATTTGCTATGCAGTCATCAGAAAAGATCATACTGATTTCTGAACAGAACCCTTGAGAGGGAGCCTCAGGTCTCTTTGCTTCAGTCAGTTTGGCAAGCATCCGTAGTACTGGCCCGCCCTAATGTACTGGGCAGAAACTTGACTAAACTAAGATGGGGGAAATATTGGGAAAGATTAGCAACAAAAAGGATGCAGACCTTGACATGATGGAGCTTTTTGTCTAAAAGAAATGGCATGCTTCTTCACTACCATGAAAAAGACTGAAGCCAGTAAGAATAAGAGCAATTTGCTCATAATTACAGTATATGGTTTAAGAGATAATTAGTTTATTTTTTCAGGATTATAGGTGACTTTAAATCTCAGGTTTGAATGATTCCTAGTATTTTATTCTTTCAACAAAAAAGAGAAGACATTATATTTGAAGATAAAGAAGAATTGTAGGTGTTTTAAGGACTGATGCTATACTTGGTTGTCTGAACAAAGAAAGGGTGATTCTGAACTAGGTGGGATGAAGAGAATTCATAGATATGAAACCAGAAAGGCACATAGGTCTGAGGTTGTGATGGCCCAAAAAGGTAGGCTTTGCAGCCTAATTTTTATATTAGGAACAAAATGAAATTACTCTAGAGTGGGGAAATGTTAATATAATTCTCTGATATGTATTTAGAATAAAAATTCTGGTGCTGTGCAAAGTGATTTAGAAGTGGATGAGTCCAGAAGAAAGAGATGACAAAGTATGAATTTTTATAAGAATTGGGTGAAATAAGAAAACTGAATCTGTGTCCTTAAAATTCTTATCATGAATTATTTTTCTAGGTAATAGAAGTTAAACCCAAGTTCGTGCTACCACTAAGCTAAACATGTAGACCTTTTATATTTATATGTGTATTTTTATTTTGAGACAAGCTCTTGCTAAATTGCTCAGGTTAGACTTGAACTCATGATTCCTCTGCCTCAGTCTCAGAGTTTCATGCAACACCATGCCCAACTCTGAGAATACTCCTTTACATCATTCTATACAATGGCATGAGATATAGTAGGAAATATGAGTTTATTGCTTCTTTAATATAGAATACTTTTAAATAAGATATCAAACCAAAATCTAATCATCCAAAGATTTTCAACAAAACAATAGCATTTTGAAAAGCTTAACAATTAAAAAAAAACTACATAGTATGTTTAGGGACTGGTGCATATGTGTTAAAGCTATATTTTAAAAAATACCAAGAAATATGAACACAATATTCAGAAGAGTGGTTACTACGGAGAAAATATTAGAGAGAAAGTATCTAAATAGTATGCTGGTGATTCAATATCTCTAAAAATACGTTCTATAATATAGGTTGGGGAATAGATTGAAAGAATTTCTTTTATTATTATTACACATCTCTACTACTATGTGCATTTCACATGGTTCTTTATGTGCATCAATATTATATTAATAAAAATCTGTTCCCTGTGAATATTAATTTCAGAAAATAATTTCCCCCAAGTGATTAGTTGAGCAAAAATAAGTCCTTCTGTCACTTGATCTCTTTTTATATCAATATTCTAAATTATTTAGAGGAAACATTCTAGGTTTTGTCATTTGATCAACATAATCTATAGTCAGATGTTATCTATGCTGTCTATCACACTACTCTGGGTTTTTTTTTTTTTTTGCAATACTGGGAGTGGAACCCAGGGGCATTCTACCTTTGAGATACACCCCAGCCCTAGTTTTTAATTTTCATTTTGAATAAGGGTCTCACTGAGTTGCAAAGGGCCTTGTACCACGATCCTCCCATCTCAGCCTCCCAAATGCTGGAATTACAAGGGTTCACCACCACACCTGGCTTCCCTCTGGCCTTTTAAATCAAGTCAACTCTTCACATATTTTTTTGTGAGAATGTCACAGAAAATGTCACCTGTGGGCAAGCAAAATTTTCCATACTCCAGTTCTTGGATCCCTGATTTTTGGTCTTGGATTTTCATATCTGATTCACTAATGTGTACAGTAATTATGCAAAAATATTGCATATGCCAGAGGACTATATGAAGTATTTTGCAAAATATAAATCATTATATCTCTATAACAACTATCAGGTATTGTAATCTCAACTTTTCAGGTGAAGTTCCTAGGCCTTTTGATTAAATGGCCTGCTTTTTTCAAATAAGTAGTAAATGTAGGGCTTGGGTTTGAACCCAGCTAATCTGAGTCTGCATTCCATTTTTATAACTACTTTGGCACCACATTGATAAGTGTACTTGCCTGATTAGTTTTGCAAAATAATCTGGTTTTGGTGGATCTTTGTCATTACAAGGGAGAAAAATGCCATTTGCCATTCCACTGATAAGTTAATAGTCTCCCACAAAGAAAAGAATAATCAGATGACCAGCCAAAACAAGTAAAAGCAATATTGGAAGCTAATCTAGCTTAAGTTGTCAACCTCATCCATGTTCTGGGCACATCCATGGTGAAATAGAACAGCACAGAGACAAGAAAGTGGAGCTAGACTATGGTCTGGGCCACAGTGTGGGCAATGGAATAAGATGAGAATGGAGGAAGCAGCAAAAGAAGCCATCCAAATCACAGTGTACTTGTGGGCATGACAGTATAAGTCTCTTTTGGAATAGGCATTCATCTAAGAAGAAATAAATTATCTAAAGTCTTGGCAAAAGAAGACTGAAGACTCCAAATTCTGGGAAATCTATTCTCTGTGGAATAGGGACTCAGCTGTGATTCTATAATATGAGGAGCAGAGCTTAGCAGAAAAAAACAAGGTTTGTTAAGAGCAAATGCAAAGGTCATGGATGTAGCCAAGCAAACTGGAGTTCATTGCTCTAATCTAATTCTAGAAATGAAGAGCATAGACCCCAAGGGAAGGCTGCCTAGTTCACAGGTCAGTTTTAACTCTTCCCAGTTGATACCTGTCTTGCACTGGCCTAAGTGTAAATGAAATAATATAGATCAAAGATTCCCAGCATGATTGTGACATGATAAGAGTTCAATATACAGTAGGCAAAAGGAGAGAGAGAGAGAGAGAGAGAGAGAGAGAGAGAGAGGAGGGAGGAGGGAGGAGGGAGGAGGGAGGAGGGAGGAGAGAGGAGAGAGGAGAGAGGAGAGAGGAGAGAGGAGAGAGAGAGACAGAGAGAGAGAGAGAGAGAGAGAGAGAGAAGGGGAGGGGAGGGGAGGGGAGGGGAGGGGAGAGGAGAGGAGAGGAGAGGAGAGGAGAGGAGAGGAGAGGAGAGGAGAGGAGAGGAGAGGAGAGGAGAGGAGAGGAGAGGAGAGAGAGGAGAGAGAGAGAGAGAGAGAAGAGAGAAGAGAAAAAAGAGAGAGAGAGAGAGAGAGAGAGAGAGAGAGAGAGAGGAGGGAGGAGGGAGGAGGGAGGAGAGAGGAGAGAGGAGAGAGGAGAGAGGAGAGAGAGAGAGAGAGAGAGAGAGAGAGAGAGAGAGAGAGAGAGAGAAGGGGAGGGGAGGGGAGGGGAGGGGAGGGGAGGGGAGGGGAGGGGAGGGGAGGGGAGAGGGAGAGGGAGAGGAGAGGAGAGGAGAGGAGAGGAGAGGAGAGGAGAGGAGAGGAGAGGAGAGGAGAGAGAGAGAGAGAGAGAGAGAGAGAGAGAAGAGAGAAGAGAAAAAAAAAAAGAGAGAGAGAGAGAGAGAGAGAGAGAGAGAGAGAGAGAGAGAGAGAGAGAGAGAGAGAGAGAAGAGGGATTTAGGTACAGAGAGGAAGATTCCAGACTTAGGGGAATATTTTTAAGCCAGATTGCTGGGGGAAAGGGGATGAAGTTCATTCTGTAACTTTGCAGGTAATTTTTATTCTGTCTTCCTTGTCTTCTAAAGGGCAAAATCAATAGTTGAGCACTCCCTGGGTCCTTATAACTGGGCGTCACAGATGAAGGCAGGGACATATGCAAGCCAGAATTGGAAGGTCTCATCAAGGAGAACACAATGAGGTTTGGAAACAAAATCAACTGAAAGGCTGCACTCATGCCTAATTATGATTGCTGGGTTTTGTGATAGTACTAGTAGTTTGTTTAATTTCTCCCCATTGACAAATTTGGTAGAGATACCTCCTGGGTCTTGGTGGATTGAATACTTAAAAGTTTATGAAGGGAGATTATGCTTCAGTTTAACTCTACCAATTACCTTTGGTTGAATGTCATTAGACAAATCAGGGCAAATTATTGCTAGCAGGAATCTTATTACATTTGTCTCCCATTAAGAATATTCTAAGAACATCAATATTCCTGGAGAATTTTGGATAATAATAGGAATACTGGCAATGGAGGAAAGTGCTAGATTCTGTCCCTTCCTATTTAATATTCCTGTTCAGATTTGGTTTCTTTTATTAAAAATTAGTAAGTCAGAGTAATTCTGTTCAAATTACATCACACACTCCTGACTGATGATTGCTTTAACAAGATGTCACAATGCAAAAGGTAGTAAGAGAGGAGTTAGCTACCAGGGATGAAGGAAGTGAAAATCTTCCTGGAAGAATTGTCTTTTAAGCTCGGATGAAGAGGACGTTTGGCTTGGGAGAAATTCAGACCATTAGGAGTCTCAGAAATGAGGCCAAGACAGTGGGTTTTATTTTCAAAGACAGAGAGGCAACATACTGTCTAAAAAAGAGCAATAAAAATTAGAAAACATGGAATACTGATTATCTGTGTGCCCTTCAAGCAAGCTGTATATAATATCTGATATGAGTATGAAGAATGAGAAATCTGGGTCAGTTTTCGTATGATTCAATAGGTTTTGTAAAGATTTATTATATATCTACAGATGTATGTGCTCCTGAAATGGGCAGCTTTTCTTTCTTTTACGCCACAAATCATTTCTTTAATTGCTAATCAGCTGTCCATCAAGACCAGAAGGGTGAGCATGCCTGTCAGATGTCTGTTTTATTCCTTTGTAATTGGCTTCTGAACATTCTGATATATTGGCAACCTTGACCCTGCTAGTTACTTATAAAAGGGGATGAGGGCAGACAAGTAAGATATTATCTTTGGAAGATAAAAGGAATAACAATTTGATATTTATCTTTACCTGTCTCTGTGATTCCATAAAAAATTAAGGTAGCAAATTAAATATCTTAGGAGGTAATGTTAGGTGAGGAGATACAAATTATAAGAGTTAAAAAGTCATAACCATAGGTTTATAATCAATTATGTAATTGTACCCTGGAAAATAAAAGATTACCTAGAAACCCCAGAATAGACAAAGGTCTTAGTTTCAGAACGTATGCATTCTGCCTCAGTACTATGCTCTACAAGCCTGCTCCAAAACTATGTCTGACTCTGACAAATTACTTATCTTCTTGGACATTATGCTTCTTGTAAAATGGTCATAAGAATGTTTATGATGCAAAATGTCTAGGAAGAGTCGATGAGATAATATATGTGAAGGTGCCAGATAAAACATTTGGCATATAACAAGTAATCAACAAGGAATGTTGAAAATAATGTCTTGTTTGAGTTCTCTGAGTTTAAGAATGAAGACCAAATCTGAGGCAGATTGTTTAGCAAATGGCATGATGAATATTCAGGGAAACTGAGCAAACTGGAGTTTTCCTGATATTCTAGAAGAGGAAGAAGTTCAGGGAGTGTCTCATTAAAACCAAAGTGTAAGGCAGTTCTTTGGATTCTAGAACAAGAAATCTGTGGATCTTACCACAAATATATCTTTTTTAATTTTTTACAAGGTTTCTTATTCTTTATTGTACGTTTATCCTCTGTAACAAAGCTTCTGCCTATTGTAGGCTATAACTTGGTAATAGCCTCTTACGGCATATCTTTTGGCTTTCAATTGCAAATTTCACGTACTTCAATATTTACATGTATCTAATTTGTGGCAATAATATCTATTGCATGGCAGTAATATAATAGGTAGCAAAGTAAGTCATAGATAGTAGCTTCTGCCTATGAAGACTTTGCATCTTAGTTAGAAGAGGCAGATGTCCCCTAACCTGATGGATGAGAGGATGGTCTGCATGAGGAAGACAAATAAAACAGGGTTGTGGGGTCAGAAGTGAGTAGGTGAGGGTGGGTACCTTTGATGTTAAACTGAGTTATCAGGGAAGTTATCACTAAGGAAGTAAAACTTAATCAAAGACCTTTATAAGGTAAAGTAGTGAGTCATACAGATACTCGAGAGGAGAATAGGGAGAAAAGAACTAGTGTGAAGGTCTTTTCAGGGAAGTAAATGCTAAAAATATCAAGGAATAAAAAGGAAGCTGGTGTATGTGGAAGGAGATAAGCAATGTAGCCAGTAGTAGTAGGTGAATTTAAAAAGGTAAGGCAGGATCCCCGTTCTATAGTGACTTGAAAATGCTATTAAATACTCCATTCTGACTGGAGTTGGAAGCTACTGTGTAGAAGAGTTATGTTAGGACTGCTGCATTAAAAATAAACCCAGGTAAGCCAAGGGCAGAAGACAATGGAATAATTCAAATGAAAGCCAAGGATGGTTTCAATGGAGATAGTTGCAGAAGAGGTGGACAGTGGGTAGATCTGAAACCAGAGGTGCCAGTTGTTGGTGATAAATTGACAGGCACTGGGTGCAGAATTTAAACTGAGCCCTCGGAATATACTTGCAAGAGTGGGGGGCTGTCTCTCCAAGTATATCTTTTCCTACCAAGCCATCTAATTCCCAATAGGTTTGTATTTGAATTATCTGTTTTGTATGGAGCAGCTGTGGCCAACAAACATGGGGATAGCATGTGTGATTCTGTTTCCTGGTGAGGATCAAGGTTATCAGACTGATCCTTCCCACATGGCTTGTGGAGAAGGATCAGTCATCTTCCAGAAAAGGGACAGGGTGTGGTCTCAGGAAAAAGAACTAGTTATCATTATTATTATTATTATTATTATTATTATTATTATTATTTGCAGGTCTGGTGATGGAACCCAGGGGCATTCGACCTCCAAGCTACACACCCTGCCCTATTTTTTATTCTTTATTTTGAAACTGGATCTCAGTAAGTTGAGGAGGGCCTCACTAAGTAACTGAGGCTGTCTGGGAGCTGCAATTCTCCTGTCTCAGCCTCCCGAATGCTAGTTATCACCATTATTAACATGTCTTGTTTAGTAACTAAAAAATCCTTTTGTCAGCCTGTTTTACATATTGGGATAATAAGGTCACTCACATGGTTATGCAATAAATTCCTTTACACAGCCATGCTATCTCTAAATAAGACCAGAGCCCACAGTTATCTACCTCAATTTCCCTTTCTTCACTGCACTCACATGAAGAGGTGAGTTTCCCTTTTGCATTTTTATTTTTCATATTACAAAATCTCTATGACTGCTTTGGTTCTTGACGCCAACATAAGGGAAATGTGTGTACAGTGGTTTGGAGCTGGCTCAGTGTCTTTTAGGCAGGGTTCAGACCAAAGATCTGCCAATTATTAATTATGTGTTCTTAGGTCAGTCACTTTATTGCTTGTACTGAGACTGATATTTGTGCACATTTCATAAGAGTATCTCTTAAAATAATTAAGATAATGTGTGTGATATGCTCAGCACAGTATCAATATCCACATTAAGTTCTTTAAAAATAAATGTTAATATATATTATTAATAGAAATAACATCTATATCTTGGCTGGGTAGAAAATAGCATATAAATAGATGAAGGAATATTTTCTGACATCATTTTTTTTTTCATGCTAATCCAGTTTCTCTTGATGAGGATTTCTTGTTCTTTGATATGCTTTGGCAGTTCAACTAAAAGGGTGGAGACTCAAGTTTTAAACTACATCCCCCATCCCCCATGCTGGGTTATCTGAATAGAATACGTGAAGCAGAGAAAATGGCCAATAATGTTAAGAACAGGATCTAACAAAAATGTCTCCAGCTGCAAGATCATCAGCCCCGGAAATTATTTACGCTATTGTTGATCTAGAATCCACTACTACAATTTTAAAATTAATTTAGTCTAATTACCCCCACTTAATAGGATAACTTGTCAGTTATCACCACTCCCATAATCTCCTGAATTTCCATCTCTTTTTAGCCTAAATTATCCTCTTCTAAGCTTGTTTTTAATGCATGGCAAAAAAAAAAAATCCTTGGAGGTATAATTAACTTTTTCATTCAGAATCCTAATTTCCTCGCCAGCTCTGTTGCTGAAGTATTTAAACTATTTATTATGCAAACTTGCAGAATGAAAGTGATAAATTATGTACAAATCTATGAATGCGAGCTCTGTCCTCATCGTGGCATTTTGGTGCCTTTCTAGTTCAAGGTAAGCAAATGTGAGGAGGATAGATGTTACAATTTACAAATGAACTTACTTCTTTAAAAAGACTGGGCTTTTCAAAGAGTGATGTATCTCTGCCAGCTAGTATTTTTTAATCATTTAAAAATGCAGAGTTGCTTAACAGTATTAACTTTAACTTTCACTCTTGCAAATGATGGAATTTTGGTGTAGCTTTCCTACGCACATAGAATGACTGACATAATTTCCCATTCATTCATTCCTTCTCTCAGTCTTTCCCTCATCAAATATTTATTGAAGAACAACTCAGGGTCAGCTGAGGTAGGCATTGAATTGAAACAGTAAATACCATGTACTCAGTCCAGAGGAAAAGTGGTCCAGAGAATTAGATGTTACGGTTGAGAATAAGCTATAGGAACCAGATGGGCAAAGACAGGAGGAAATCGTTTATTTCTGTGTTTTTTGTGTACATTGGAAAGGCTGGGCAGACTCCATGTGAGCAGAGGGCGAGCAAGTGCACTGGCTAGGATATCAAAATACAGCATGATCTAATCAAGGATCAAAAAAGAAACACTAGTATGGTTAAAATGAACGGACTGAGGAAGAGCAAGAAATAGGACCCTTAAGTAAGCAATTGAGAACCATATGTTTATATCACTTATATTTACTTTCTGGTGTGTAACTTGCCTTGTTTGTTTGTTTGTTTGTTTGTTTATTGAGTCTGGGGATGGAACCCAGCGGCATTTTACCTCTGAGCTACAGGCCCTGCCCTATTTTTTATTTTTTATTTTGAAACCGGGTCTCACTGAGTTGGAGAGGGCTTCACTAAGTAGCTGAGGCTGTCTGCGAACTGAGATCCTCTGGTCTCAGCCTCCCGAATGCTGGAATTACAAGCGTGTGCCACCACACCCGGCTACTTGCCTTCTTAAGAGGCAGTGTTTATATATATATATATATATATATATATATATATATATGAATATATATGTATATATATAAATAAATGTATATTTGAAATATATTTGTGTACATATATTTGAAAGTTATAAATTAAGACCTCATAGAGCACAGTCTTTTTTTTTTTTTGTACTGGGTATTAGACTTAGGTGTATTCTACTTCCAATATACATCCCCAGGGTATTATACCTAGGGGTATAATACCCCTAGGTATTATAGAGCTCCTATCCTAGAGCTCCATCCCTAGTCTTATTTTATTTTCATTATTTTTTTTGTTTTTTCAACATTCCTTTTTTTATTGGTGCATTGCAGTCATATATCTTAATGAGATAAAAGACTTGTATAGGCATACATGCACACATCACCCCATTAGCCCTTATCCAGTCCCCAGCCCATTCCCTCCCCATCCCTTCTTCCCATGATAGGCTTAGTGATTGACTTTGATATGTTTGTTTAAGTATAGCATGTGCTTTAGAGAGGCAGTGTTTTTAAAGGTGAATAAATCTAGAATTTAATAACTTATAAATTGTTGGGTGACACATATGCAGTCATCAGAATCAGAGCAACAGAAAACCAAGTAAATAAATAAATAAATAAATAATCTGTGTTCTATGCAAGTTGTTTTTGTCTCTGGCTTCTATGTCATTATTTGCTAAAACACAAAGGTAATGATGCTCTATCCTGTCTGTAGATATCATAGTCAGTTGAGGAAGCTGTTACATTTTGGTGTTAAACTCCCAATATGGGGCATTAGATTTCCCAAAATGCATGCTCATTTCCATCTTCAGCCATCTACTAGCAATTTGCTTCTGAAGTAGAAGAAGAAGGCAAAGCATAGAATAAATAACAGATTATTGTACTTATGTTAAAACATATTTCAGGTGCTGCTCTGAATGGTTTACCTCTATCAGATCACATAAATTTTACAGCAAGCTATGGTTAGGCATTGTTAATCTCATTCTGGAGATGAGGAATAGACATATGGGAAGTTTTAAGTCATTTGCCTACCAGTAGTTGGTATTGTATCTGAGATTTGAACGAGATTCATCTTGTTTGCACATCCTTTCTTAAAGATTTCACGATAACCACTCATTATAACTTAAATAAACACACAAAAGACAGTACCTTATGATCTATGCTAGAAGAATGTTAGCTGCATTTTTGGTGTGACTCTATGATTTCAGTAGAGAAAACCGACTGTGATTTCTGTGGTGCAGTGACCTAGCATGAAGAAAAGGGATACATTTTTGTCAAGAGGAAGAAAGTATAAATGAGAAAAGAAAGTCTGCAAAAGAATATCCCAGTGAAACAGGAAACCACCTTAGCTGAATGCCATGTGACCTACATATTAATTTTAACTACTCAGACATTATATTTTATATTTCTGTACTATATTACATTTTGAAAGCTACTTTTTCTGTCCAGAAGTTTAGTTTGCACCACTGAAAAATAGAGTGTTAAAATTAAGCATTCAGGTAACATTCATGAAAGGTATTTCATTCTAAATTCTCCAGAGGAGTAGTCCAGCTTCTTAAAGTGATATTCTTGAGCGATAACTTGATATTAAAGAAAATATTTCTTGGCAACTTTCCTAATAACATTGAAGGCAATTAAAACTAAAGTATTTTTTTTCTTGAAATCACATTTTATTGCACCAGCTGTGGAGTTTATTTGTTTGCTCAAGTTTGCCCAGTTGGAGTTAATATTCTTGCTTTATATCCCTATTGCACTTTCCCAGTCCCTTTGTTCTAACACTTATAAAAGTCTGGCTAATATTAAGATTGTTTGGTACATGCCTGTATCTCCCATTGAATTAGAGCCCCCTAAAGGCAGTGACTGCTCTCATGATGTGTTTATCTCCCACTGTGCCTACCATTGTGCCCAGCAGGTCATAAAGACTCAGTGAATATTCATTGACTCGAATGAACTCACATTTCTGCAACTTGACTCAATTTAAATTTTTGAAATTATTTCAATAGTTCTTCTGTTGACATTTTATTTATAATAGCAGAAATAAGCTTGTATTTTCCAAAGCTTTGAAACTGAATTTACTTTTTTACAGTTGTCAAATTCTATATTGAAAAGAGTAGACAAAATTTCGAAATGGAATAAAAAGGTAATGGCTATAATAAGATTACCCTTTACTTCCAGCAGAAATAACAACAAAAAAGAGTTGTTTATACTCACAGATATGTAGAAAATATGCATAAGAACCTCTTATGTTGAACCCACAGTTAAATTAAATGCCACTATAAAGTTTCTAAATGATTCTGTGTGCAAGCACACTGATCAGTTTCTGCAATGGGATGGATTATGCCATGTGAACATTATATTTTAAGAAGAAGTGTATATGTAACCTCAAAAGCAAGCTTCCCATTCCCTGTTTCACCTTTTACTTGCTGAATGATAATGAACAAGCAAGCCAACTAATTTTACTGATTTCCTCATCTATAAATATGAAAGATAACACGTATGCAATATTATTACATGGTAGTTGAGAGGATACATACTACAATTCGATTGTAAGGGTAAAAAACTCCTAGTTCCACCAATAATTAGATGCATTACTTTGGGAAAATTCCTTAATATTCCTATATTTTAGTTTTCTCATTTGTAAGATATGGTAATAATAATATATTTTCCAACAAGAAATGTCAAATCTAAATATGATAATTGTTGGTGTAATATCTACTGTGCAATAAGCATTTAATTAATTTTAACTATTTTCATTTGTATACCTTTACATCGTTAGATTGTGATGAAAATCAAATCAAATAATATGTCATAATAAAAGTGATAAATATTTGAAAGCAAGAAAATAAAAGGGATAGTCATTAATGAATTGTATACATGTTGTATATTATTAATCTTTTTTTTGTCCTTCTTAAGAAGGTCTCTTTTTCAAGAATGTATTGCAATCTATTCATAAGAATATGCCATGAGCCTAAGGGTATAACTTTGGGGAATTAGAAAATGATGTGTAAAAATTAGAATAATAATAATGATAATGAGTAACATATAGGAGCACATGCATGCTTTTTACAGATATGGTACACATTTTATTATGCCTCATTGTCTACAAAACTAAGTCCTGAAAATATTCTAGGAGCCAGGAGTGGTGGTGCACACTTGTAATCCCCGTTTTTGGGAGGCGGAGACAGGAGGATTGCGCAGGTCTGAAGCCAGTTGCGCTGGCTTGAAAGACCCTGTTTCCAAATAAAAAGTATAAAATAGTTCTGGGAGTGTAGCCCGGAGGTAGAAGGATTTCCAGGAAGCCCAGTAACACCACAAAGAAAGAAAGAAAAAAAGAGAAAGAAAGAAGAAGGGAAGGAAGGAAGGAAGGAAGGAGGAAGGAAGGAAGGAAGGAAGGAAGGAAGGAAGGAAGGAAAGAAAGAAAGAAAGAAAGAAAGAAAGAAAGAAAGAGAAGGAAAGAAAGAAAGAAGGAACGATTCTAGGAAATTGTGGCTTGAATATACTGCTGCTGAGCAGAATTGGCACAAGTAGATATACGGGATCTGGAAAATGTCCTCAGGTCTCAGCATCTGTCACCATCTTTAAAGGAAAGAAATAAGATGAATAGCTTCTCCTATAAGTCAAAAAATTCCCAGCAACCAGAGGCCAATTCTAATGAATGTTGCTCCACCAAGAATTATCGAACTCCAGAGATGAAAGAGCATGCAGTCAATAGTAAATATACTTTATCTTCTGGTATATCTGTGTGGGGGGATTGGAAGAAGACAGGAGGAGCCTGGGAACAGAGGGGCTGTGTCCTACTGCCTTAAGAGTATGTGAACTGTCAGGTTCAACTATGCATTGGCCTATGGACAGGATATTTCTGTACTTCTAATATCTTTTGTTTGGTTTTGGTTTTGGTGGTACTGGGGTTCCTGGAAGCCCTTCTACCTCCGGGCTACACTCCCAGACCTATTTTATCCTTTATTTTTAAAACAGGGTCTCTTAAGCCAGAGTGTCTGGCTTTGAACCTGAGTGGTCCTCCTATCTCGCCTCCCAAGCATGGGGATTACAAGGTGGCACCATGCCCGATTTACTTCTGATATCTTGTGAGACAATCCTAGTCAATGATTCTCCAGAAACTGAGAATTTCAGTGAATAAATAAACAGAATAAGGCATACAATGAGGCTTGAAGGTGAATAGAGAAAAAAAGGAGAACAAATTAGAGAATTGAAGAAGAAAATAATTCAGCCTAAACATATATATCTTACACAATCTTACTGAAAGATACAAATATACATGCCAAAAGATGAGAATATTTAATACCATTAGGTGCCATTTTTCAGTAATTAATATGAGAGAAAGAAATATCTCAAAATACAATGTATGAAATAATGAAATTCAGGAATGCAGTTCCAAGTGAAATATAAAATAAAGGATATTTAATGCAAAATAGAAGTCTGAAAAAATAAAATAAATATATATAGAAAAATCAATTAGATAAGCAATATAATACATTTTAGAAGCTCCTATAAAGTGTATTTAGTTTTAAAATATAAGATTTAACTATATATACGCCGGGTGTGGTGGCACACACTTGTGATCCCCGCTCTTGGGAGGCAGAGAAAGGAGGATTGCGCAGGTTCAGAGCCAGCCTTGCTGGCTTAAGAGACCCTGTTTCCACATAAAAAGTAAAAAAAAAAAAAAAGTCTGGGAGTGTAGCCAGTGGGAATGTAGCCCGGATGTAGAAGGGCTTCCAGGAACTCCAGTACCACCAAAAAAAAAAAAAAAAAAAAAAATATATATATATATATATATATATATATATATATATACACACACAAATATATATATATATGACTAAAGATGTATATATATATATATAATTATATATATAATAAAGATATATATATTTTTCTATCTTACCATTGTAAGAAGGTAAGAAGAAAACCTAGTTGTCTATACATAAAATTTCTGAAAAGGTATTTAAGAATTCATAAGTTATTCTTAAGAAAATACAGTTAAGTAAAAATTGAATTAAATTAATTAAAATGTTACATCAGGTAAATAAAAGAACTTACTGCTATGGATATGAGTATCAAAGATTATTTGGTTGTTACATCATGAAAATAATTTATCATTCTATTAAATACTTGATGAAAAACAATTTAAAGCTCAACAAAATTATATACATAGAAAAATTATATACATAGAAAATCTAAGGTTTTACATAGAAGAAAATTAGAAAAAATAGTAAAATAATCTGGTAAAGAGGCTGGATATAAATAAATGTTATATACAAATATATATTATCCATAAAGAATTGAAACAATATAGAAGTAATACATATAGCTGCAAAGTTAGAATATAATTAGATAAAAATTTAAAATGAATTGAACAGAATCCATAAGTAAAAATTCCTATGTAAAGTTTTGAATGATACAAAGTAAACAAAATAAAACTTTCTAAGGAAAATATCAAGCCTTTGAAAGGGAAGATGTAACACCAAAATAGGCCAATTTTATAGTAATTAACATAAATTACAATATTGAAGCATAATATAAAATTATTTCTAGTTAGAATCAATCTTTAGAGTATACTGTTATGTCCAAAATCTATGCACCTATCATCTATTTATCAGCTACAGAAGAGAACTAAAACATTGATATTAAAGTTGATATAAAGTCCTAACTAGTATACCATGAAAATATCAAAGCAGTGTAACAATGGTTGCCTTGCCTATTGGACCATGCCAAGACCTTCCTGGCTTCAAGTTGTATTGGAATAAGAAGAGAGTCCTTCATCCAGGTGATGTTGCACATAGCTGTAAGCTCAGTACTTCGGAGGCTGAGGCAGAAGTATCATATACTTGAGACCAGGCTCATTAATTTAGGGAGGCCCTTAACAAGTTAGACCTTGTTACAAATATTTATGGGAGTATAATTCAGGGGTAGAATGCCCTTAAATTCAATCTTTAGTTCAAAATAGAAGAAAAAGAGCCGGGCATGGTGGCGCACGCAGTAATCTCTGCGCTTGGGAGGCAGAGACAGGAGGATCGCGCAGGTTCGAAGCCAGCCGCGCGCGCTGGCTTAGGAGACCCTGTTTCCAAATTAAAAAAAAAAAAAATGTAAAAATAGGTCTGGGAGTGTAGCCCGGAGGTAGAAGGGCTTCCAGGAACCCCAGTACCACCAAAAAAAAAAAAAAAAAAAAAAAAAAGAATCAATCTTTGAAGGCAATAGCCTCCCTCTTCTAACACATTCATAGAATCACATTAGCTTTGCTATATTTTCGATAAACATGCCAGGCACACTCCTAATTAAAAGCCTTTATGTTTGCTGTTCCTTCTAATTCAAAGTTCTTCTATTACATGGACACATGGATTGGTTCATTTAGGTGTCTGTTCAAATGCCATTTCATAAAAAAAGATATCGCAGGATGATCAATCTAAAGGAGCAACTCTCCTCTTTGTTCTCTATTTTACTTTATTACCATCAAACACTTTATATATTTAGTTTGTTAGCCAGTTGTTATTTTCTGTTTTTCCCTGCTAGAATATAAACTCAATGAGAATGGGTACTTTAGTAGTTTTGTTCAGCATTATAACTCTAGACTTAGAAAATTTTATGACACCAAATATACATTCAAAATCCTAAATTAAGTCACAATATTTATATGAGAATTTAAAATGGAACAAAGGCAGCATTTCAATGTGGGAAAAGGGGATGGTTAAACTAAATAGAGCTGGCACAACTGGCTACCCATCTGGAAGAAAATTAAGTTGGAGCCTGTCTCACATCATATGAAAAATAAATTCCAGATGGTTTTGAAGCTAAAATACAAAAATAAATGATTAAATAAATAAAGCAAAAGTATCATAAAACATTCTAAACATCAGGGTAACCTTCATCACCAAGAAAAGAAAGAGGCAATAAATAGGAACATTCTTGTCTGTAAAAAAAAAATAGAATGCATATAGTGCTTATTATCTCTTGTGTACATATGCATATGTATAAGACAATAAAATATATTTACCAACTTAATGACAAATAAGATCTGCAATATTTTTGATTCTATTAAACTTTAAAGAAAAAATGAGGAAAAATGTAGTCTTCATTATCGAATCTAAATAATCAGTGAAAATATGAAGAATAATTTTTTATAAAGAAAATAAAACTTCTAGGTGTAAAGGTATAATGAGATATGCATTTATGTCCACAGTTACAATTTAAACGTTTTTAATGGACAATGGTCTATGGTTTAGACATCTTTTATAGCGTGTTGTGATGTCCAACTCTTCTACATGCAGTGGTCACTACATTATAAAAATGTACCTATTATTTCTCATCATGCTCTATGTTAGAACACCTATAAAATTTTACAAGACACATATAAAATTGTTAAGTTTAGGTTTGTATAGGTATACTATATATAGAACAATTAGATATAATGTGTTAATAAATGACATTCCTTTGTAGCAGACATGCAGAAGAAAATGCTTTCATACACTGTATAATTTAACATTTCAATAGGACTACTAGAGAACAGTACATATCTATTAAAATTAATAGTATTCTAGCTGTAAAGGAGTTGCATATAATACCAGTTTTTGAGAGGCTGAGACAAGAGAATCCCAGTTGTGAAGCCAGCCTCAGTAACTTCCTGAGATCCACAGCAACCTAGTAAGACCCTGTCTCAAAAAATAAACAAATATAAAACGGGCTGGGAGTACAGCTCAGAGGTAAAATGTCTCTGGATTCAATCAACAGTATTCACATAAAAATAATATTCATACTTAGATATTAATCAACTGTGGTTGCAATAACAAATAATTCCTTTAAAAAAAACCAACACATATTCCTGTGCCAGAGGCTTACCTATGAATCTGGTTTTGAAGGGCCTATTTTTATGGGATCCAGGCTCATGAAGCAGGCACTTTCGAAGAACTTTTCTTCTCATGAGGTAGCCAGAAACTCAAAAAATTTTAAGAATATAACCTTTAAATTCAAATATTATAGCAAATCTAGGTTCACTGTGATATGAAAATATATTCTAACCTAAGGCTTGAGAAAGAAGGAAATGAGTATTCACTAAGAAGCAAATCTATCATACTAATAAACACACAGCCTTGAGTCCAGTGAATCTTTGGACATCAAACATGAACATGTATCCATGTAGAAAGCTAAAGAATGTTCCCCAATAAATACCTAATACCAAATCTCTACACTCTTGGAATATGCAATCTTACAGAGTAAAAGGGATGTTGCAGATGTCATTATGTAAAGAATATTGAGACTGAGAGGTTATCCTGGACTGTGTGAATCCCTTGTATCATAAAGGTTCTTATAAAAGGAAGAAGAATCAAAGTTAGTAGTAGGGCATGTGATGCTGGAAAGAAGAGATTGGAGAGATGTAAGCAAGGTGCTACTAGCCAGGGAATGAGGCAGATTGTATAAAGGAAAAATACTAGAGGATACTTTCTGTCTTAGAGCCTGGAGAAGGAATTGCCAATATGATCTAGGATTTCTGACCTCTGAAATTTTAAGAAAATGATTTTTATAAACCATTAAATTTGCAATAAACTTTTGCAATGGCAATAGGAAACAAAGTTTCTTACACATGCACACACAAACATAGACACATACACTTAACCATATGTGCCTTAATAATGGACATACATTCTGATAAATGCACCCTCAGGAAAATTTCATAGTTGTGCAAACATCACAGAGTGAACTCATATATACTAAGATGCCTATTTCACTAGATGATATAATGTTATGGGCCTACTGTTGTAAAATGTTCTGTCATTAATCAAAATGTCGTTAAGCAACATCAGTTTACACACACACACAATCACACACACACAATCACACAAGTATGCTTATTATGACATGGCTAGTAGTGTCAAAAATAGAAACGAGGTCAATTCTATTCATTACTATAAAGTAGTTGAATATGTCAGTATGATGTATAGAATATTGTCTTGCAATAAATATATGAATTATAACAGTTTATTTGGAGACTATTCTAATAGGTGTTGTTGAAAAAGGAAAATATCAAAAATATATGAAGGGGCTAGGATGTACCTCAATGGCAAAACACCTGCTTTGCAGGTGTGGTGCTCTGGGTTTGATCCCCAGTTTCAAAAAGACAAAAAACAACCGCCTGAAAAATTGTATGTAACATGATCCAGTTTTAATTTTTAATAAATATAATTATGCTATGGATCCTATTGTGTATATCTGCATTTTTATATGTATATGTATAATGCAATCACAGATATTCTTTCTGATATGTGAGTGTATATATTTTTGAATACAACAAAAATATATAATGATATGCATCAATGTGTTGCCATGGTTACCTGGGGGGATACACTGGTGATGAAATAGTTGAAGACATGGGATAGGAGAAATGAGAAGCAAATAGAAAGCTAAACTTAAAAAATAACTGTTTTTATAGTTCTGATAATGTAAGATTATATATATGACTATATATGCATTCAAATTAAGCTATTGAGATGTGTTATGTCTATGGATATTGTCTTGTAAGGCCACCTACAACTTATTATTATTTGGTAGTTTTGCGATAACTACAAAGATGCAGTATAATGCAAATAACATGATCATACATTTCATATCAATAAACAAGCATACATATTGTAAGATTTTACTTATATAATATTCTCAAAATTTTAATGATGAGTGACAGATTTATTGTCAGGACTTAGAGAAGAGAAACAGGATAGCTATTGAAGAGTTGTCTCAAATTTCATGATAATCAAATAGTTTTATGTTCTGATAATAGGTGTAATTTACATAAATTTACACGTGATAAATTTGTGTATATATATATATATATACAAAATTATATATATACACAAATTTGTGTATATGTATATATATATACACATATACACACATATATATATTTATGTATACACACACTATATATATATATATATATATATATATATATATACACACACACACATATAAGTGCATGTAAAACTCGTTAAAACTGGTCAAGTATGTGGACTAAACAACTGTTATGGGCTGTGACTGGAATGTCCTCCCGGAAGTTCATGTATTAGGGCAGCAAGGTTCAGTGGCAGGTTTCTAGGAAATGATTGAATTGTGAGGTATTCATCCTCACTAGAGGATGAATCCTGTTGATATAAAAATAATTAAAATGGACAACTGGGTGGTAACCATAGGCAGGTGGAAACCTGAGGTGTGGCCTTAAGCAGTGTATTTTTTTTCCTGATCTCTCCTCTCTCTCTTTGCTTCAAGCTTCCATTTAACCACGACTAATCATTTTTCCTTTGCCATGACCTTTAACCATGACTTTTCTGCTTTGGAGCCAGCCAATCATGGACCAAATTTCTGACAGATTTGAGCCATCCATCAAAGTAAATGTTCCTTCCTTTATGTTGGTCTTGTCAGGTATTTTGGTCACAAGGATAAAAAGCTAATGCAACTTTTTGATATTTTACTATGGTGAATTAAGATGTTATCATTTTGAGAAACCAGATGAAGGGTACACTAAAATCCTTTGTACTACTATTATGAACAGATCTTTGTGACTATATAATTATTTCAAATTTTAAAAGTTTTTTTAAAAACTAATAAAGAAAAACTAGGGATAGGGACATAGCTCAGGGGTAGAAAGCATGCTTAGCATGCTCAAGGCTCTGGGTTGAACTGAAAGTATGAGAGGGAGGGGGTGGGAGGGAGAGAGAGAGAGAGAGAGAGAGAGAGAGAGAGAGAGAGAGAGAAGGGGAGGGGAGGAAAGGAGAGGAGAGGAGAGGAGAGGAGAGGAGAGGAGAGGAGAGGAGAGGAGAGGAGAGGGGAGGGGAGGGAGAGAAGGAGGGAAGAAAAGAAGGAAGAAAAAACTCTCTTCAAGGGAGAATATTTGTATAGGTCAGTATGATCCGAGATATATAAACCCATGCTTACCTTTGATTACTTGAGTAGGAAAGAATTGGAGTTAGATAGCTAGTTATTCTTTTTTAACACTGACTTTAATAATGGTGTCTATATCATGAAAGAGAGCAAATGATGTCTTAAAAATAATTAAGCACTTTGATTACTACTTTGAAATAATGGTGTTTGCGTATTTTTTTCTAGGTGATTTTTTGTTTTGTTTTAACTATATTATTATTATTATTATTACTATTATTATTATTATCCTATTGATGTTTGATGATTCATGTTCGTTTAGTGTCAGGATTATTTATGCACTACCTAATGCAAGAAATGTTTATTGATAAACCATAGGAATCAACTATCAGGGCAGGCTATTTTTTTATATAGAAGTATAGTGCATATTTTTACCCCTGGCACTCAAAGATTTTAAAATCCAATGAGAAGACAAGACCTGAGAGACAGGATAGCTACTACCAACAGGCTTTCTATTTCATTCCACTGCAGCCCAGCTTTAGAGGATATGTCATTAGTCTTCTCCTACACAGAATATTCAATAACAGACATGTTATGTGCATAGATGAATATATCACAATAAATCCCACTGTTTTGAACAATTACAATGCACCAATAAAAATAAGGGCAGATATAGTTTGACATAATCTATATTTTATATTTTGTTCATCACAGAGGCAATGCATGCAAATGATTTTTAGGAAAATGGGAAGATACAGAAAGGAAGAGAAAATAATGAATGTTTAGTTTCTTTCCCTTTAGACCTTTATATAATAAAATAATCTTGTATTTATATAATAGAGTTTAATGAAGATCTTCAATACACTTCTTTTTATTGCAGTTTTTCTATATTTAAATTAGATTATTAAATTCTATGTTAATATAAATTATCAGATTATCATTTTTCTTTTTTTTTTTTTTGGTGGTACTTGGCTTCCTGGAAGCCCTTCTACCTCCAGGCTACACTCCCAGACCTATTTTATATTTTTATTTGGAAACAGGATCTCTTAAGCCAGCGTGGCTGGCTTCGAACCTGCGCGATCCTCCTGTCTCCAACTCCCAAGCACGGGGATTACAAGCGTGCGCCACCACGCCCGGCTCCAGATGATCCTTTTTCTACCACTCTAAGAAACATTACTTTTAGCCGGGCGTGGTGGCGCACGCTTGTAATCCCCGCGCTTGGGAGGCAGAGACAGGAGGATCGTGCAGGTTCAAAGCCAGCCGCGCGCGCTGGCTTAGGAGACCCTGTTTCCAAATAAAAAAATGTAAAAATAGGTCTGGAAGTGTAGCCCGAAGGTAGAAGGGCTTCCGGGAACCCCAGTACCACCAAAAAAAAAAAAAAAAAAAAAAAGAAACATTACTTTTATTTTTAGCAACTTCAATTGACATACAAAACACCACATGTATTTAATGTATACTACTGAAAAAGCTGAACATATGCACACACTGTGAAACCACTATCACAGTAGGGATAACAACATATCCATCACCTCCAAATTTTTCTTTCTCCCCCTTTATTTGAATATATGGTAAAATAACTTAAAATATATTCTCTTAACACATTTTAGTGTACAACAGGGTGTTTTAATTGTAGTTAACTATAGGCACTATGTTGTATAATAGATCTCTGAAGTGCATACATCTGACATAATGTAAACTGAAATTTATTGGGCTATTACCATTTCTCCCTCTCTCTGTACCTGCTAACCTCTAAGCTAGTTATCACTTCTGTAAGTTTAACCATTTTAGATTCTTCATTTAAGTTGAACAAGCCAGTTCTGATCCTTCTGTGACTGGCCCTTTTCACACAATGCCACAATTGAAAGCATTGTGAAGTTATTCAGTTTCATGGATGTACATTGGATGTCTACTAGCATCCTACCAGGGACTGGTGGTGCAGAGACAGGGCCTTACATAGTCATTGCTGGCCTTTACCTGGATTGAATCATTTCTCTCTTGTTTGACGTGAAATTTGATATGAAATGTTGTAACACATGTCCATTGTTGTGAATAAGGTTCCAGCAACCATCTTAGTACATAAAACACTTTGCATCTAGGATTTCTGCTTCATGTTATACTCCAAAAAATAAAATTATTGGGTTAAAGGGGAAAATAATTTTTAAGAACTTTGATATTCCTTGCCAGCTTCAAAAATATGATGAGGTTTACAGTCATTCCTGAAAGGTTGTCAATCTCCAGGATTCACAATCGATCATTATGGCCTCAATTAAAAAATTATTCAATATAAAGTCTTACAACAATTCACAGATATTTTTTATCTCATATATTTTTTGTCCAATAGATGAGATCCAAGGTAACTTCTCCTGAAAATAAGATATTTAATATTTATTTTATTAGGGCTTATTCTATATAAAATAGTATTTATAGTTGTTGTGTCATTTATTAAACATATAAGATCTTTCACATCAACACGTGATCAATGGACTATTGTACATATACATATATATATATATATACATATATATACATATATATGCACATATATACAAATCTCCAGTTCATATACTGCTTTTCTTTGAACAATTTCATTTGCGACCAATTTTTATCAATCTAAAAAGTGTTTTTATTAGTCTGTTTATCTCTCAATTTGTCCCATTGAATGTGTAGTGGGATTTTTTTAGAATAATATTAAAAATAACTTCAAAATGTGATTTACATTTGATAAAAAGAATGGAAGGGAAGAAAGTTAGTGAAAATGTTTTAAGGGAACTTTATGAAAGTGTTTGAACCTTTGAGGATGACTTTTCCTCCTCCTCAACAATTTCCAACAAAAGCTCCATTTAGTAAGTCTCCTTTAAGCTGCTGTTCCTTTAATTTTAAGGGACCTTAGCTTGCCTTCTTTTCTGATATTCCAATGAAAGAAAGTCAGACAATGTAACTGCACTGATCTGAAATGCTTCCTTCCCTTGCTGTCCTCCCACTTCCTCCTCACACCTGGATGTCCATCACGGAAGTGCCAGTTTTTTGATGATGGAATTCAATTTCTATAGTAAATACTGGCAGATAGTCTATAGGAAAAATGTATAAAATAAAACAATTCTTAGGTTAGACAGCCCATTTGTTTTACATAGACAAACAAAATAAAGAAGAGGAAGGAGAGAGAGAGAGAGAGAGAGAGAGAGAGAGAGAGAGAGAGAGAGAGAGAGAGATTGAAGAGGAAAGGAGAGAAGAAAGGAAAGAAAAGAAAGGAAGGGAGATTTTTATCTTCAGAATAAATAAGAGTCAATTTATGTCCAGTATAGTAGTAGAGTAGCAGCCAAATATAAATGAAATTCATTCAAGAAACTCATTGAAATGTTTCTTCGGGAGATACAAATAGGGCCAGTGGGATGTTCAGGCTTTGAGTTGGTAGATCAAAAAAATAAAAGAAATCTGTATAGTACCAGATGCTTGGTGCTATGGAGAGAGAAAGTCTATAGTGATAACAGCAATAATTATAGCTTTCTACTTTCAATACACCACTTTTCTGGCTTTGAAGTGCATCCATAAATAAAATATCATTTAGATCTCACAAAAATCCTGTATGGCAGGCAAGTCACTTATTACAAAGCCATCTTGCAGATGAACAAACTCTGAAGAGTTACTGTTTGCTCAAAATGACTCAGTTAGTATCAGGGCCTGAATTAGGTCCAGATTTTGTGAATCACGATTCTTTTTTTTTTTCTCCTTTCTGATCATACCATTTAAAGCAGTGAAGGTGAGAAGGTGAAAGTCCATTTATATCTGCCTCCTTCTCTTATTCCTGAACTAGTCACAGATTTTTTTTTTTTCCGAGTCAGCGAAAATGCTCCAGCCTGTACAGAGAGAGCACAGGATGTTACAGACAAATAAATGTCCTTCTCATTTTCAAAACACAGAAACAAGTTAAGTTTGACAAACTCTAAGACTGGCCATTTTGACACTCTCTCTAAATACAGTTTTAGAGCAATAACCTGATGGAAAGATAGGAAGATCCCTAAGAGACTGAGATGACTTATCTCTCTTGTAATCTTTCATTATTTGAGGTTGGACTTGACAATAATTAAATGGCTCACAGTAGTTTCAGTAGGTAAAAGTCCTGAGATGAGTGTTTTGAAGAGACCAAAGCTGCTTATATTTTTCATCTTTATCAATGCCACCCAGTTATATATATATATATATATATATATATATATATATATATATATATATATATATATATATATATGGGCTGCTTGCTCTGAAAACAGTATTGGGGAAAAATCTCTGGAACTCTACCCCCTCCAAATTAATTGCTACTTTCATACAGAATTTTTGGAGCTGCCTCTATGCTAAACTAACCTCATTTTCTCCTATATTAAATTTACTAGACCAGAAAAAGTTAGTAGATAAGATGTGTCTAGACCAGAGCAAGACATTTGTCAAATGTCTTTCCTTATATCCATGTGTAAAAGGCTAGTATAATTACAAGAACTAGTGAACGGTTCAATGGTTTTCACCAAAATGAATTCATATGAATCCAGAATGAAATTTCTAGTCTGGTGCCTTGAAAGAAGTTGGCTAGTTAATTTATCTTTCTGTTTTCAATTGAACCTCACAATGGTGATAATGATTTTAATAGCTATTGTGTCTGATTTGTTTTGTTTGTTTGTTTGTTTTTTTTTTGGAAAAGATCTTCTCTTCTACCTTCTTTGAGGAAATAAAACTTCATCTCATCCTATGTGGTACTGGAAATATAGTCAATAATTTTACCCTAACTCCTCTGTCTAGAAAAACAGGCATATGATCCAGACCTGGTCAATTAGAAGAAACTGTCATTCCTGGGTCTGGAAATGAGTGAAACTTTACACTGTATTTCACAGTCTGTTCTACATTACTTACTATGCTCACATCTAGCCAAGTTGGACAATATTGTTTTCCAGTTTGCAGGGAAAGAAGCTGAGGTATAGCCAGCTCTTTACATTTTCTCAAGGTCGCCCATTTAAACTTTCGGAGGCAAACTCATATCCTGTGACATTTTGTTTTCCAAGCTCTGCACCCAGGGTCAGTGTTTCCATTAGGCACAGTAGGCACAAAGGCACTTTTAAGGGACCATAAAAATGTTTTTATTTTGATTGCTTTTTAAATAAGAAGAGAGAAGAAATGGAATAATACTGAGTGCATAATAATGAATTCGGCCTGGATCATGTTCATCTTTATAGCAATCTGTCCATAAAATGTATTTTAACATTTTTTTGAGAAAAGGGGCCCATTCTGGAAAAGTATGTAGAAAATGCAAAAGATGTTGTGTAGCCATCCCTCTATGCCTATTCTACTTTCTTGCACCATGCTAGGTAGAAGAAGAATGTATTTGATGCAGGCCACAGGGAAGATTGGAAGAGGGAAAATGTATTGGAGAGGCTGAAAAAATAATAAAATGGATCTTTTGCAGTCAGAAGGGACTGCAATAGTGAAACTATACCTTGTGCTCCTCTGCATGCATCCTCTCAGTAGTCATATGAAGGTGATGAGGGAATTTCTATCTTCCCTGTCTCCCACTATAGGCATGTCGAGGACTTGAATGCATTTTCTTCAAAATGACCAGGAGCCAAACGCATGAACTTTTCCTGTTTAAAAAGAGAATGCAATGCCGGGCGTGGTGGCGCACGCTTGTAATCCCCGCGCTTGGGAGGCAGAGACAGGAGGATCACGCAGGTTCGAAACCAGCCGCGCGCTGGTTTAGGAGACCCTGTTTCCAAATAAAAATGTAAAAGTAGGTCTGGGAGTGTAGCCCGGAGGTAGAAGGGCTTTCAGGAACCCCAATACCAACAAAAAAAAAAAAAAAAGAGAATACAAGCTCAGCAGCGATGCACTCCTATAATCCCAGTACTTAGGAGGCTGGGATGAGAAGATTACAGATTCGAGGCTAGCCTCAGCATTTTATTGAGATAGCAATATAGTGAGACCCTTTTTCAAAGTAGAAATGAATGAATGAATGAATGAATATAAATAAATAAATAAATAAGGCTGAGGGTGTAGCTCAGAGGTGGAATTCCTCTAAGTTCAATTTTAAGTGCCAGAAAAAAAAACATTAAAATAATAAAATCCCATGTAAAAACTCATGCAGCCTGCCTGTATCAACAATAGCAGCAACAACTGACATGTGTGCTATACTTTACAGTAAAAAACAAAACAAAACAAAACAAAAAAACTGCAGGCTTTGTATTTGTCCAAATCAGAGCCCCATCTTTTCTCAGCTGTTTCACAGCCTGGATTTTATCTACCTTTATACCAATAGAGTTTCAAAATGTGATTTTCAATCGTTTCTTTATAGAAAAAGAGGCTGTAAAAGCAACAAAAGTTACTTAGGCTCCCTAAGCCTCAGTATCCTTACCTGAGATACACAGATTAAGCATGTTGGGCTTATCAGACACCTGAAGGGTGTCCAGTCAGTTCAACTGCTGACTTTATTCATGTGTTCCCTCATTTTTCCACTGCAAAAACAGATTCAGATAGAAAAATATAAATTTATCAAGATTACAATCAGGAAGGCAGAGTTCAGATCTGGTAAAGAGTCCTTAAAATGGCAGAAGTTTCTTTGAAGATGAGATATTTAGCAGCTACATCATATTTTGGGTTGCTATGAGAAGTAAATGATTAATAAAAACTCAAGAAAAAAATTCTGCTACCTCCTAGCCCCATCTTTATCTCTGCTATTATTTCTGAGTGGCTAACATATCTCCTGCTTTATCGAGTCTATATTGTTTCTGTCTCTTAGAACATTGTGGGGATTCACCACTTGAATTCTTGTTCCACTGGGAAATTTATGAGAATACCAAGATATGATGCTCACTTCATATTAATGTAAGTTTCTCTCCTTTGTATTTCTACAAAATATCCACACATTTATGAATTATAATTTTAGAGTGCAGGAGACTTCAGTTATGAGGTAGTAATAATAATTGCAACATTAATAAAATAAATATTAATTCTTGACCTGTATACACTGTTATTTAGTTTTCAAGATGCCATAAAATGTAATTTAATTTGATCTTTAAAATAGTACTAATAAAAATGTAAGGCAGGTACTGTATATATTTGAAACAGGGTCTCACTAATTTGCTGAGGGTCTTTTTAAATTGCTAAGATTCACCTGGGACCTGATATCCTCCTGTCTCAGCCTCTCAAGTACTGGGATCACAATGTCACACATTCCTCAGCTGAATCTCAAATCCAGGAATTCTGATTCTATATCTTTGCTAACAGTGATTTCTATAGCCATTTACTCTAATAATCTACAATGGACACCGGCATTATTTAGACTTACATATGAGAGAACATGTAGTTTCCATGGTCACAACAACTCAATTCAATCAGTGTCAAATAGTAGCTTTCTCTATTCAGTACAAATTGTTTGATTCTGGTGGGAAAAGAGATAGGAACAGTCAAAAAATATTTTTTTTCCTCAGAACATTATAATTTAAAACATTACAGCCAGGCGTGGTGGCACACACTTGTAATCCCAGTACTTGGGAAGCTGAGACGGGAGGATCTGGCAGGTTCAAAGCCAGTCTTAGCTACTTTGTGAGGCTCTCAACAGCTTGGTGGAACCCTATTTCCAAATAAAATATAAAATAGGTCTGAGAATGTAGCCTGGGAGTAGAAAGTCCCTGGATTCCATCCGTAGTACCAACAAAAATAAAATAAAATAAAACATTCCAATTTGGTGGAGAGACATAAATAATTATAGCTAATATCAGGTTAAAGCATGCTAAAATAAAGGCTACACCAGATGTATATAGAAAACATGGTGGCTATGATAAAGAACAGAAACTATCTCTTAACGGGAGATTGGTGAAAGATCATGAAATAACATTGTTAGGACTTGAGAATAAGGCAAATGTTGATGGTCAGAGAAAAAGAGAGATTAAAGGTATGAACACAATAAAATGTATACCAGTACCACCAGTACCTAACATCAAGACTCATTTTGTGCATTGATCAACATAGGCACAGACTTTGCCAGCTTCCCTAAAGTTTGAGCTACTGGAAACAGTATAAGTAATTCAGTTTTCCATCTGATGTTCTTCCAGCAACTTAGACAGGATCATGAGGGACTTCATCTGCCTCTCTTCAGAGCTCATCCACTGAATTTTCCACTCCTTCTCAGTATAGCAAGAGTGGTTCACATTCTTTGGCTGCCGGTATCCATGTCCCATAAGCCATATGTTCACATCCATGAGGGAAAGGAATCAATACCTTACCTCGGTTTGCTCCAGCTTATCCTTAAGTTCCCAAAGAACAAATGGCTTGCTATTGCCTGTCAGAACAGGCAATGAAAATGTATTGTGTTTGCATGAGTATTTTACGTCTAAGAGACTCCAAGCAGTTTTAGAAATATTCATTATTTTTAACAATGGTTAATCCTAAATTGACCTGCAGGTAAAGAACACAGGACTGAAAATAAGGAAAACTGGATTCTGGTTTCAGTTTTGCAATGTGAACTTTACCAAGTCTTTCTGTATTAGGCTCAGATAACCAACATTAAAAAATAATAGTAATGAGCCCACGGGCGGGGGTCGCGCGCGGCGCACACCAGCCGGGCCCGGGTCGCGGGACCCTGGGCCCCCGGCCGAACTGCGCGTAGCACGCCAGACCCCTGGAGAAACCAGGCCCAGTAAGACGCTGGGTTCTGGGCAGGGGTCGCGCGCGGGGCACACCAGATGGGGCCTGGGTCACCGGACTCTGGGCCCCAGGCCCAACTGCGAGTAGCACGCCAGACCCCTGGAGAAACCAGGCCCAGTAAGACGCTGGGTTCTGGGCGGGGGTCGGGCGAGGGGCACGCCAGCTGGGGCCCTGGTCGAAGGACACTGGGCCCTGGGCTGAACTGCGAGTAGCACGTCAGACCCCTGGAGAAACCAGGCCCAGAACAGAAAAAGATAAAGAAAAATATCGGAGAGGAGGTAAGAAAGATGTTATGGATGCCAGGACACTGGAGATGCAGACAAAACTTATCTAAATGCACTGGAACTTATGGAAAAATTCTCCGTGAAAGAGGACTGCTATTTCTCTATATTGTTAAGAATCTCAGACATCACATGTAAGGAGAGAGTTTAGCGGAGACCAAGGAGAAATGCGGTGTTGAAAGAGTTCTCTGCGATGGTGGTGGAGACTTGTATTCAGGAGAAGCAGAAACCGAATCTTACCAACTTTATTTTTTTGGAGAAATTATACAAAATGTCGAATGCTACCATCACGCATGCTTAGGAACACTGGACAACATTCAGAGTGGAAAAAGAGCCTGGGAAGGATTTGAAATGGTGGAGGCAGTGGCAATGCCAGTGGCCAATACTCAGGGGGGGCAGAGATCTGATACATTACACCTGGAACCTTTGAAATAATAACCACAGAGACAGTGATCGGAATCTTATGAGGGGTTAGGCGGGCGCCGGGGCCAGTGGCTGACATCGGATCTTGCTGTGAGGCAAGGACACTACTGAGGCCTCCGTGGCCGGGATTGGAACCTGCAGAGGGGTTAGACCGATGCTGGGGCCAGCGAGGCTGGCATTGGAGCCTGCCATGAGGCAAGGCTTGTGTTAGGGCCTCGAGGTCGGGTCCGGAACTTGCTGAGGGTTTAGGCCAGTGCTGGGGTCAGCGAGGCCGGCATCGGAGCCTGCCATGAGGCAAGGCCAGTACTGGGGCCTCTGAGGCCGGGATAAGAGCCTGCCAAGGGGTTAGGCCGGTACTGGGGCCAGCGAGGCCGGCATTGGAGCCTGCTGTGAGGCAAGGCCGGTGCTGGGGCCTCCGAGGCTGGAATTGGAGCCTGCCCTGAGGCAAGGCTGGTACTGGGGCCTCCGAGGCCAGGAGAAGAGGCTGCCGAGGGGTTAGGCCGGTGCTGGGGCCAGCGAGGCCGACATTGGAGCCTGCCATGAGGCATGACCAGTGCTGGGTCCTCCAAGGCCGGGATCAGAGCCTGCTGAGGGGTTAGGCCGGTGTTGGGGCCAGTGAGGCCGGCATCGGAGCCTGCCTTGAGGCATGACAAGTGCTGGGGCCTCCGAGGCTGGGATCGGAGCCTGCCTAGGGGTTAGGCCGTTTTTGGGGCCAGTGAGGCCGGCATTGGAGCCTGCCTTGAGGCAAGGCCGGTACTGGGGCCTCGAGGCCAGGATAAAAGCCTGCCGAGGGGTTAGGCCGGTGTTGGAGCCAGCGAGGCCAGCATCGGAGCCTGCCATGAGGCATGAACAGTGCTGGGGCCTCCGAGGCCGGGATCGGAGCCTGCCGAGGGGTTAGGCCGGTGCTGGGGCCAGCGAGGCTGGCATTGGAGCCTGCCATAAGGCAAGGCTTGTGCTAGGGCCTCCGAAGTCGGGTCCGGAACTTGCTGAGGGGTTAGGCCAGTGCTGGGGTCAGCGAGGCCGGCATCGGAGCCTGCCGTGAGGCAAGGCCAGTGCTGGGGCTCCCGAGGACGGGACCGGAGCCTGCTGAGGGGTTAGGCCAGTGCTGGGGCCAGCGAGGCTGGCATCAGAGCCTGCCATGAAGCAAGGCCGGTACTGGGGCCTCCGAGGTCAGGATAAGAGCCTGCCGAGGGGTTAGGCTGGTGCTGGGGCCAGCGAGGCCGGCATCGGAGACTGCCTTGAGGCAAGGCCGGTACTGGGGCCTCCGAGGCCAGGATAAGAGCCTGCTGAGGGGTTAGGCCAGTGCTGGGGCCAGCGAGGCCGGCATCAGAGCCTGCCGTAAGGCAAGGCCGGTGCTTGGGCCTCCGAGGCCAGGATAAGAGCCTGCCGAGGGGTTAGGCCGGTGCTGGGGCCAGTGAGGCCAGCATCGGAGCCTGCCATGAGGCAAGGCCGGTACTGGGGCCTTTGAGCCCGGGATTGGAGCCTGCCGAGGGGTGAGGCCGATGCTGGGGCCAGCGAGGCCAGCATCGGAGCCTGCCGTAAGGCAAGGCCGGTGCTTGGGCCTCTGAGGCCGGGATTGGAGCCTGCCTTGAGGCAAGGCCGGTACTGGGGCCTCCGTTTCCAGGATAAGAGCCTACCTAGGGGTTAGGCCGGTGCTGGGGCCAACGAGGCCGGCATCGGAACCTGCCTTAAGGCATGACCAGTGCTGGGGCCTCCAAGGCCGGGATCAGAGCTTGCCGAGGGGTTAGGCCGGTGCTGGGGCCAGTGAGGCCGGCATCGGAGCCTGCCTTGAGGCAAGGCTGGAACTGGGGCCTCCGAGGCCAGGATAAGAGCCTGCCGAGGGGTTAGGCAGGTGCTGGAGCCAGCGAGGCCGGCATGGGAGCTTGCCGTGAGACATGGCCAGTGCTGGGGCCTCCTAACCCGGGAACGGAAACTGCCGAGGGGTTAGGCCGGTGCTGGGGCCAGCAAGGCCGGCATCGGAACCTGCCTTAAGGCATGACCGGTGCTGGGGCCTCCAAGGCCGGGATCGGAGCCTGCCGAGGGGTTAGGCTGGTGCAGGGGCCAATGGCCAGCATCGGAGCCTGGTGTGAGGCAAGTTCACTCCTGCGGCCTCCAAGGCTGGGACCAAAGCCAGCTTAGGGGTTAGACCGGTGCAGGAGCCAGCGAGACCAGAACTGGGGCCTCCCATGAGGCAAGTCCACTGCATGAGCCAGCGAGGTCTGGATCAGTCCACTGAGTAGCCAGGCCACTACTGGGACCATCAAGAGTGGGATCGGTACTTGCAACGCAGCATGCACAGAGAAATATCGCAGAAAATATAAATCAGACGCTTCTCTTAATCAGCAATAACTAGGAGGAAAAGGGCAACAGGAAGAGGCTGAGCTATAGATGGGGCCCTATAGTGAAGCAACTAATGTGACCAATCAGAGGGTATGTGATACTGGAGGACGGAGCCTCTTTAAAACGCAGGAGGTACATAAAAAAATGTATCAAAGTAAATCACCAAAGAAGCATGGGATGGAGGGAGGGGGAGGGAATGGGATGGGGGCTGGAGGAGGGCTAATTGGATGATGTGTGCTTGTATATCCTCTCAAGTCTTGTACTCCAATGTGATTGATATATGACTACAATGCACCAATTTAAAAAATAAATTAATAAAAAAAATTAAAAAAAATAGTAATGAGCTCAAACTCATGGGTTTTAACCTTCTATGTTAAGGGTAGCAAATACAAAGATTTGGTTATACTTCAGATAACCATATTTGGTTCAGAAGTGACCAATCTTTTCAAAAGAAAAGTTGTTTTACCCCTTTGTCCAAGTAACCCTTTGGGGAAAAGTGTTAAGGAACGGAAACAAAGAAATCTTTCTTTGAAGAATTTTGTCCTTACCAAGATCTAAAAAATCATTGGTATCTCTGATCTGTGTTTGCAGCCAGTTCACTCTCTCTTCTTTACCCCTTTCTTCTTTTTGCATTATGAGGCAACTGCATCTTAGTGAACAGCTCCAGACATTGAAACAGACAACCACAAAGCCATAGGATGTTTTCCAGTGTTTGCTACTTTCTCACCAGATGGCCTTGCCTGAATTATTTTCCCTCTGAGTCCTGATTTCCTTACTGATTAAATGGAACTGACAATATTCATTTATAACACTGTGGGATTAAGTAGGATGCAGCAGCATTTAGTGAGCTAGAATAGTGCCTGGCAGAATACATACATATATACATACGTACATGCATACTACATACATGCATATATCCCAATGAAAATACAATGATAAAATTAAGTTCAATATCTTCCCCTTCCTATTTGGAGGTGAACCGTAGAGTAACTGAAAGTGGAGACAGACCAGCTTCAAATCATGGACACTGCAACTATTTAATACATCTATCTGAGCCTGAGCTCATCTGTTATATGGAGATCAGTCTTTTTAATGAGGGTGCTGTGGATGTGAAATGAGGTAAGGACCATATGACTCTTTGCGACTATATACATGGTCAAGATTGGTTACTTTATTATAATTACTCTTAATGATCTGTTCATTAACTCATTCACATACCTCATCATCCATATTTGTGTCCTACAAAATATTCCCTGAGCACTGATGAGGTGTTAGGTTCTTTGTTTTATATCATGTGCCAGGCACAGAAAAACACATATGATTGATTTGTTTATTCATCAGTATAAGTTTTTACTCTAGTAACAAGAAATATAAAAATATAGATATTTCCACGCAGCATTCTGTAGTATGCATAAGAAGCCATGAAGTCTCAGACAAAAATATTTAATTTGGTGTAATAGGTAGAGTTTGGAAAGTCCTTTAAAATGCTCATGTGTTGAAAGAATATCCCCATTGCTGCAAGGCTCAGAGAAGACCAGGGCAGGAGGAACCCGGTCACTGGGGTGTGGCTCAATGCCAATGCATATCTCTCTCTCTCTCTCTCTCTCTCTCTCTCTCTCTCTCTCTCTCTCTCTCTCTTAGTATATATCAGGATTTTATCAGTTTAGTGGTAGCATTCTTCCTCCATGCCTTACCACCTAAGAGAGCATGTTCAGAGATGGTGTCCTCAAGGTGATGGGAAGTGTGTTGAGTCAAGTAAGTTGGCAGCTAGACTTTGATCAAAAGCAGATATAAATATATGTATTCCTTGAAGATTATTATCACATAATATTATTTCTCAAGCTTTTCATTCTCTTAGAATCACCCTGGGGAGTTTTGAAAGCTATTAACTTCTTGAGCTCCTTCCCACATCAACACAACCTATAGTCCTGGACCTATAATCTAAACATTAGTATTTTAAAGTTTCCCAGGTTATTTTAGTGTGCAGACAATTGGGGAGACATTGGCATAAAGTGT
Organism: Muscardinus avellanarius; assembly: GCF_963383645.1. Classification (NCBI taxonomy): domain Eukaryota; kingdom Metazoa; phylum Chordata; class Mammalia; order Rodentia; family Gliridae; genus Muscardinus; species Muscardinus avellanarius. Next base: position 17,398,985 of record NC_137799.1, read on the forward strand.
GGCAGAATCATTAGTGTGAAGATAGAAAGATGTAATGTCCAGAAATAAGCAAGTGTCAATGAGGAAGAGCTTCTATAACAGAACAGTGAGTTCTTTTCCTGCATGTGGTGATTAACCTTAGAGAAATATAAGAAGAGAAAATAGAGTGGTACTATTTGTGTTTTAGAAGGATCTCTTCAAATGTTTCTCAATGCTAAATTCAAGGGGAGGCAAAAAGGAAAAACTAATCTGATGAACACTCTTCAGAAAACGTACAATGCATGGATTAGTTCTGGAGAAACACTGCTTAGATATCTCCAAGCAATATGCGGAATTTATAAATATCCTGATTGCTTGAGATCTTTGACATCCAGAATAAGTTCTTGAGTTGTTGAACTTTAACATTTTCAGATTTTTTATTGGTGAATTATAGTCTCACATCATTATGTAGACAATGTTGACAATGTCATACATTCACACAGTACTTTGCACCCCTATTACCTCCACATTTCCCTCCCTCCCAATACCGGGTGTCCAGGTTGACAATATTATATTCAAAAGTATACCCAAAGTCGCAGGTAGCATTTGCATTAATAGACCTCAGCCTTCTTCCTCCCCTACCCTTCCTTCCTGGCTCCACTAAGGATCTCCTCCATTATCTGGAGTCCCTCTGGTATTCCAAATACTCCCTAGCTCAAGCATATTAGAGAAAACATATGTACCTTCTCTTTCTGTGCTCAGCTAATCTCACTTAACATAATGTTCTCCAGGTATTTACATATTCTCATGAATGACATAATTTTGTTCTTTTTATTTGTGAGTTGAATTCCATTGTGTGTATTTCCCATAATTTTGTAATCCATTCATCTGTTGATGGGCACCTAGGTTAGTTCCATAGTTTGGCTGTTGTGAATTGTGCTGCTATGAACATGGGTACGCAGTTTTATTAAACTATTCTAAAAACATTGAGAATACTTCTCAATTAATTTGAGCAATCCTTTCATAAAGTATATTTAGTCTCCAAGATAAGGAAGTCATGGTTTACCATGGATCAGGCCCAGCTAGTAACAGGATCAATTCTGGTTCAGAAGGTTCCTAGGTCTTCTATCCTTAGTACACTTGACCTTTTCTCCTTCAGTCAATTGTCCTTCTTGCCCTTCCAAGGACTAATCATATGTAATTCAGCATGTCTTTACTTCTATTAATATAGGTACTCCCATGAAAAATTCAAAATAAACAAATATGAAATGTACCACTGCCTCTTGACTGAAACTAGAATTATTGTAAATTCAGAGCTAACTCTCAATGTGGGATAGAGTGGCTTGTCTGCTGTGAAGAGAGCTGTGTGGCTCAGCAAGTCTTAGATGAGAGGGAGCAATCTCCCTGCTGTTGGTGGGACTGTGATCACTGACTGCACCAGTGCATAGGAGTAGAGCCCTGTCTTTGTACCAGCAGGCAGATCAAGGACAGACCAGATCACTAAGCACTAGCTCAGGCAGGTAAGGCCCATACTGACTTGGGCATATCTGAACCAATGCTTTTCAAGGGCGAGGAGGGAAAAGGATGCTCTATAGTGATCCTAATGAAGAGATGCAGACCAGAAACAGACAGGCAGCCACCCCACACTTGCTGTTTCTGGCTTCTTTAAGGAGCCAGACCACTGTAAGCCCGCAGATAGTTGCATTTGTGTGACTCAACAGTGACACCCAGTGACTCTCTCTGTCAATCCCAGGTGGCTGTTCCCAGAGGATCTTCCAGAAAATATATTTCGTCTCCATTACCTTGTACTGAAGCAGCAGCAGCAGCAGCAGCAGCAGCAGCAGCAGCAGCAGCAGCAGCAGCAATCACATCAAATTCAGAACTGAAAAGATACAAACATAATAATAAATCCCAGATTGTATTAACATAATCATCTAATTGGTGAAGCATACTCCTCTCCCCTACTGGGCCCTGACTGATGAAAAACACAGGAGGATCATGAAGCATTGCACCTGCTTGGATTTGGAACCACAGAAAGAGATGATCTCCCTCACATTCTTGATCCAGATATCATGGGCTCCTATGGTATGATGCTTTGAAATATGCAAGCACATGTGTGTTGACATATGTGTGTGGGTTCACAAGATTCAAAATCCAATAATGAAAGTACGACCCCACAGAGAGAAGTATTAATAGGCTCATATCTGGGCATGGAGTGAAATAATAACAATTTGTGTTATAACCAGGAGAAAATGACCAATATTCCCTAAATCACATGAATACTGAACCAAAGCGTATAAAAATTATGTAATCATAAGGAAACTTAGTCTAGAATACCAAATGTCTTTATGGACTAGGGATAAGGGTAGAAATGATTTCCTTCAACTTTTAAATGAAAAGATTTTTAAAAAGGTAGGTGTTACTTGGTCCTAAGGATATAAATAGAACTAATGAGTGAAAGTTTCAGGAAAGCTGCTTTTTACTAAGAAAATACTTTATAATGATTTGATCTACTGGGAAAAAAGGAATCTCAGAAGTAAGAGAACATGTTACCAGAAATACAGCCTGGATGATAATTTGTGGTGAAAATTTCAGTTTAAGAAACAAAAGCAAAGAGAGGGTGCTCATAAAACATTTCTTGAGCAACTTAATAGGTAAAAGGATAGGAATTCCAGTGGTCAATAATTTAGGAAGATAACTGGGCATAGGAGGCTTATTAGTTTTTCTGCTTCTCTTTTAAATCTAATTAAAACTTGCTTCTTTTTTCAGTCTCATCAGACTAGCTTTGTTTCTCAGTCTACATACTAATGTACTAAATGACAGATACCTGCTCCTTCTACTCAGGTTCACATGTCTGACACATGAATATATATATAATCACAGTTCTTTTTTTGTTGTCATTTGTTTTCCATTCCTTCATAGTTTGCTTTCTTTCCCAAGAGTGGCTGAGCCAAGATAAGAATCTAACCCCTGGGAGACCCAGCACTGATCAAGGAGGAGAGCCTTACATGATACAAATTCAAAGTGATTGGGGCATACAAGTGTTGACTGTTCACGGCATGCTGAATGGCTTACACTCATTACCTTTACAAAAGAAGGTTATACTAAGAGAAAAATGGGTGCACAGAAAGCCCATGCTGCCATCTGAATGTTTGTGGACCTCCCAAATTCATGTGAAAAATCTAATCCCTAACTTGGGGTTATCAAGATGTGGGGGCATTTAGAATGTGGCTAGAAAGTGAGGTTTCTGTCTTTATGAATAGGAGTAGTTCTCTTATAAAAGACACTTGGGGAAATATTTTACTCTTCTACAATATGAGGACTGGTAGAGGTGCTGTCTCTGAGGATCATCTGACACCATATCTGATAGCACCTTAACCTTGGACTTCCTAGCCATCAGAATTTCTATTATTTATGAAAATGGAGTCTGAGGTATTTTTATAGCAGCCCCAATGCACTAATACACTATAGGAGAGTATACCAGGCTCCTTTTCCCTTAAAAAGATCAGATTTACTGATTACTTAATTGATTCTAAATGCATGATGAATATATCTTGCAGCTTTACCATCTACTATGCCTTGCTCCAATTTGCCAATGGAAATTATGGGTTTTGGAAGAGAATATAAAGGAAAAGATGAAAAGAAGAAGAAACATGAAACAGGTAAACAGAAATACACAAGAGTTAGTTTGGGTATCAATTCTTTGAGACTGTCTATTAAAGAGAAAAAGCAAAAGCAAAAAAGAAGAAAGAAAGAAAGAAAGAAAGAAAGAAAGAAAGAAAGAAAGAAAGAAAGAAAGAAAGAGAGAGAGAAAGAAAGAAAGAGAATCTTCACATATTAAGGTGAGTTAGTGAAAGTATCAAATATAATTGGGCTAAGAAATGAGGTGGCAAGTGACCAAACAAGAGAACACGTTTCTATCCATGCAAGTGGGAGTTCCATATTAAACACAAAATAAAGCAGGAATGTTAATCTGGAACTGAGACATAAGCCCAGCTTTAAGCCTGAGTGCCCACTGATAAAGTTTAAACTACCTGTGCTTTGGTGTATGAATCTGAGCTCCTTCTAGGCCCTTAACAGTGATGTAAATTGAGGCACTTTACTTTCTGTTTCCATTCCCTGGTGCCCTCATTTGCAAATTGTAATAATCTGTACAAACCTGGTAAAACTCCATTGATCTGGGGATTAGAAATGAGTGTATGTGAAGTTTCTAATACAATACCTGGTATAATGTAGAACTTTTGGTACTGAAGATTGAACTCAGGGACATTCTGCTTCTTAGATATATCTCTAACCTTTTTACAAATTCTTAATTTATTTTGAAACAGGGTTTTCTAAGTTGCTGAGGATCTTAATAAGTTGCTGAGAGTGACCTTGAACCTGACATTCTTCTGTCTCAGCATCCCAAGTACTGGGTTTACAGGAATAGAATACCATACCCAGCTTGTGCCATCATGACTGTCTGATAATTATCAACATTTATATAAGCCTAGGTAAAAATTGGGAAGGAAGTGGAAATGGAACCCAGTCCCTAGACAATTCTTTGAACTTGTGGACATGCTGGATTGAGATATTTTAATAGAGTTTGATATAATCATTGTCCTGCTAAAACTGATTTGATGCCTTAAAATTTCTCTGATATCAGCACTCCAACAGTACAGAGGAAGGCAATGGCTTCTGTGTTGGATACCTATTTATTTTTTCATGTCACTTTGCTCCACCATGTTTTATCAGATCTTTGCTATAGCAACCGACCATACTTGGGTATAGCCTAACAGATCCTGATCCCTGGAGGCACTGTGTATCTATTGCCTTTGCTCTCAGGTCTTATCTACTATAGCCATAGATCTCCTACAGGCTATTCTGTAGCCTGCACAGACCGGGGAGTGAGACAGAGTTGACATTTCCTGTGCAACCCTGACCTACAGGGCAGCAGTGTGTGGATAAATACTCTCTTTTCTAAGTCTTGGATATTTTAGTGACACATTCTACACCATTCCTCAGAACATCAAGAACAGGACTGATCTTCAGCTTCTCAAAGATGTAGTCAGCTCACGATCCCATGGATTGCTTTTGCTCCTTCTCCCCACTTATCTTTTCTAATCCTCCAAACCTGGTGTTTTTTCCTACTTCTCTATTTCACTTTTCAAACCTTCCACTCATCAAAAGATCCAAAACAATTTGCTTGTACAAAAGTCGTTGTCTCAGGCTCTGATTTTTTGAGGGAATGCAAATCATATAGGATGAGAGTAGTAAAAATTTTGCAGTGTTAGCAATAAGAACTGGGTAAGACTTCAGAGATAATTTATTTTATTCCTACATTTCAGGGGTGGATATGCAGATACTGAGTTATTGACTTCTTCAAAGTCATATGACCCAGAAGCTTGTGCATATGAAAGACTGAAATGCAAGGAAAACCTGGGAACTGAGAGAAAGAAATTTAAAAAAACGACAAAGTCACCTGGGTGAGGGAAGAGAGAAAGAGCAAGCCATTAAAACATCTTAGCACAGTGAGAATGACATGTATTGAATCTACCCTGTCAGCAGAGTAGAGCACAGAACCCTCACTGATAAATGCCAGGTTCCCTTGCTGACACTTGATAAGGTTTCATCCAGCAGCAGAGCAGTGGCCAAGAAGGGGTGATGGTGCCACTAGTTGTTTTAACCTCCACATTCTCCTGTATGTATCATGGAGCAGGAGCCAAATTAGTTTCTGTGGGATGCTGAGCAAATTAGCGAGGTAAAATCTCATGTTTCCATCATTAATATTTACATGCCTTGTGTGTGTATGTGTGTATGTATATGTGTATGCCTTTGGGTATTTACCTATGCATGAGCACTCATGATTTTTTCTTTATTCCTGCATTTTAATTATTTAAAAAATAGTTTTAGGGTAATCCCAGAAACTCTAGAGGCTGAAGCAGGAGGATCACAAACTTAAAGTCATTGAGGGCAATGTAGTGACATCCTAAAAAGGACTAGGAATATAGCTCATTAGTAGAGGCCCCTGGGTCCATTTAACAGTGAATGAAGACAGTGTGTGTGTGTGTGTGTGTGTTTGTGTGTGTGTGTGTGTGTGTGTGCCCGCATGCACGTGCATGTATGTTTGGTGTGGCCATATGCATATATACAATGTATACATATATATACATATACATATATATACATATACATATATATGTATATATATGTATATATATATATGTGTGTGTGTGTATATATATGGAGAGAGAGAGAGAGAGAGAGAGACTGTGCCACTGATTAGATCTTAGAGGTGAAAACAGTGCTTGAATTTAGAAAGACTGATTATAATGATAAAAATGTATCTGTATATTCGACCCTTGTCTTCAGAGAGTAGACAATTTGACAATTTGACTTATTAGGGTAAGAATTAACCTGAACTAATTTGTGTCCTGAATATTTTCAGTAATTGTGGTGGTCAAGTATTTTTAGTTGAAAAAAATGCTGTGTTTTATCTCATCAAGAAAGAAGTCTAGTAGTGATTAATTTAAAATTATCCTGGTTAATAAACCTTCATTTTGTGGCTTATATTAGAGTATGATATAAAAGAGTGCTCATGATCTTGTACAGACTTTAACATACTTTTAACACTGCTAAAATTTTACCTTTATGATGAGCTATAGGAATGGGGCAATATATCTGTTTCCTTTAAAGCTGTGTCCCTTTCACTTGGCATTAGACCTAGGATGTTTGTTCTGGGCTTTGCATCTCTTTGTGGTTTTCCTAATAAAACAGATATAGGTATATGGGTATATGTATATATGGGTATATTTTAATGGTTAGAAAATATACCTATTTTTCATTACTAGTGAAGAAATTATGTATTATATTGAACAATTATTTCTAATCTCAAGTCATTGGACAGGACTTTGAAGTTATAATGTGTAAAGAGAAGTAAGAATTATTTCTCTTCAACCTGCCACTTCTGCTTTACCTACTGATGAACTGGGGTGTGAATGATATTTTATTGAAAAAATAGAGGTGATAGGTTTCTAAGAACATATTACAAAGACTTACTTTATTAATCTCTTAACATATGAAAACATGAATTTGGATGGAATACAATGACTTGTCCAAACATTTTCTTCTTACTAGTGGAAATGTCTATCTTAAACCAAGATTATTTGACTGAGTCTGTGTGGGGGAGAGGTGTGGTTGTAATAGCTTGATCTTCCTCATAATTCTGTCTTAGTTTTCTTGGTTATTCAATGCCTCAGTCAAAATTCTTATGGCTATGATCCAAAAATCCTAAGAGTACAATTAAGAGAAAGAAAGATTTACTTGGTAACCGTTTTTGAAGATTTCAGGGTTCAGTTGATGTCAGATTGGTTCTGTGAAATTTAGGGTATGGTGGTGGGAGCTGACAGAGAGGAGCACAAAGTATCTGCTTCTCACATTAAAAAGGATAGAAGCAACCATATAATCCCCAAGGCCATATCCCAGGAATCTCTACTTAGCAACCAAGCAAAGAGCTATTCCAACATTGCTACCTTGTTTCTATGAGGGCTAGAGGTCATATTAAATGCAAGTCATTATACTGGATAATTAGAGCAAAACTCCTAGTGTAGTAATTACATTAGCCCAAGAGTTTTACTCATATACTCTTCTTTCCTTTGCTTCATTTTTACCATTTTAACTTTATCAATTTTATTTCACACAAAAATTATATTATAGGCCAAATCTGAAGCCTGCGAGGCTGGGCCCAGAGCCTGCCGCATGGTGAGACTGGATCTGGAGCCAGTGGGGCCAGGCCAGAGCCTGTTGTATGGCAGGCCTGGGACAGGGACCTGCTCCACAGCAAAGGGCCAGTGGGTCCCTGCAACCATGTGGCCAGGAAGCACTAGAAGCTGCTGCTGCTTCACCTCATCTCTCAGTAGATTCCCAGATCCAAGTGATCTTTATTTAAAAATTAATTTGTTGTGAGTGGATCATCTTGTCAATGTTACTCACCTTCTGACTTTCAGTATTTCATAAGTGGGAATAAGTATGAAAATTAAAAGAAGGACTTCCAAGGAAGAAAAAAAACTAATTGATGAGATGTGGAGAAATAGAAGCTCTCATACATTTTTGGTGGGATAGCAAGTTGGTGCAACCAATTTGGAAAACAGTATGGAAGATCCCTCAAAGAAGGAAAATGATCTTACCATATGATCCAGCAATACCACCTTTGGGTATCTACCAGAAAGAATGAAAACCAAAATATCAAACTAATGCATGAGCAACCATGTTCATAGCTGCACAGTTTACCATTGCCAAACTGTAGAATCAGCCAAGATGTCCTTCAATGGATGAGCGGATTACAAAACTATGGAATGTGTACAAAAGGAAATTTTGCGCAGCTATAAGGGAGAACAAAATTATGGCATTTACAGTGAAATGCCACAAAAGATAAGAAATCAGATGCTTTTCCTAATGTGTGAAAACAGAAGGAACTCTAGATGAAGAATGGATACTATAGAGGAGCAGTTAAGGTGACCTATTTGAAGGGACGGGAGGGGGTAAGAGGGAAACTCTTTAAAGCGTAAAAAATAGGTTTTGGGTGTAGCTTGGAGGTGGAATTCCCCTGGTTCTATTCCCAGTACCACAAAAATAATAAAATAAAATAAAAAATAAAACTGGGCAGAAACTCATGATAGGACAACGGTGTTTCCTATATCTCCAGTAAAAAGGGAAGAATAAAATCGTGTTGAGGGTACAGGAAAGAATTTTGAACCTGAAGAGATGGCTGGCATAAAATTACAGCAAATTTGATTAAATGCTTATAATATGCCAAGCACCAAGAAAAACACTGTGTCCCTCCTTTCTCTGAATCTTCCCATAAGGTAGATAATATTGTTCAACTGGCTCACAAATTTTGGTTCTGAGATTGTAATCTAGACTTTACTGACTCAAACCTTTCCTCTAAAGAGGCTGGTTCTGAGAAGACTGATTCATCAGCAGCACAGAATTCAGATGTGTGGGTCATGCTTTTGTCAAAATTCTCAAAAAAGAGAAGGATGTTTGGGTGACACTGCCACATACTTTCTCAGCAGTCTTATATGTAATTGGTGCAGGGCATCTTATAGTTTTTATTGGGCATATAAGGAGTTCAGACAGTCATCTGACTAGTAACTATAATAGCCAAAATTTGAAGCAAGATAGGACTTCAACACCATAGTTTTTGTTTTGATTTGTTTTCTCAATCATAGTGGATATATTTGTAGACTATAAAATTAGCTACCATTTTTCTAGAAATCAGTGGTCTTTGCACTGTTCCACTTCTGTACACATACTCCTTCAAATCCTGCTTACTACCGAGTAAACCCAAATATTGAGCTAAGCGTTTTCAATAAAACATTTATATAGACAACTTGAATCTGCTCTAGGATCTGTGTTGCACAAATAATTGAGACAGAATGTACAACACAGAAAATGGTAAAAATCATGTTCAAGTGGTTCATGATGATAATAATGTGTTTTCCATATGTCAACCCCTCCTCTGAGGTGTAATAGCAGTGATTGTATTTAAACCTTGTTGCAGATAATTGTAGATGCTCTAACTCATTTCTCTTTTTCCAATCTGAACTCATCTGAATCTGAGATTGACACTTTTTATACGAAGAGCATCTTCTCTCAAGTGCCTGCATCTCCAACCTTTCCTGACAACCTTTATCCAGAGTCTCAGGACTTTTCAGTCTATAGTCATGGAATCCTGAAAATATCACTCCAAGAGGCAACCCTTAACCAATGAGGAATGGGAATCAGTTGATGATTATCCCAGTTTTTCCACCTAATGGAGAAACTCTGAGGCACATTCAATAGAGATACTCAAAAGGTCCTTACAGGGGTGATCTATTGATGATAAAATTAGTTATCTCTCTATTACTGTTTCAATGATCCACCTTTTGCCAATACTTTATGATATCGTCTGCCAAAACAACTACTATCTCCCAAATTTCTGTCTCAAAATTTGCTTTGGGGGATAGAAGAGGGCCAAGAGAGTAACCATCAAGACAATATTAGGGAATTGGAGCAAACAATGGTCAGATAAAAACAAAAGATTGCTACATTGGAGGGAGGTGATGACATATGTCATGTTGAAGGACCAACTTTGTTATAATTATGTGTGGTGAATTAAAATGAAATAAAGGAAGAAGCAGAAAGACTAAATTATGTAACCACTAAGACATTTAGAAGCTATGGTAACAATGGTAATTTCAAGATGATGGAATTGGATGAATTTGGGTAAATGTCTTAAAGCCTATAGGGCAAATAAATAAAAAAACAAAAGATATGATTAGTTTAAGCACTATCAACTCAGGGTGTCCTGTGAATGCCAGAAAACCTCCAAGGCAACATTTCTGCTCTAAGCTGATTATCAACTCAGAAACTGGACTAATGCTTTCCACAGAAGTTAAACTCTTCTAAAATAGAGTATAAGGGAAGAAAACTAACATGAACTTGCTCATTTCCAGCAGCCAGAGGGCATAACAACATGAAAATTAGGTCTGATATTAAATATACAGCTATTCTAAGCAACTATAAAGATGAAGGGATGTTTAGTTCTATTAGGGATTCTATACTAATTCACCTACATTAGAAATTAATGCAAAGACTTCAAAAGGCATAAGTGAGTAAATGCCTATGAAATTATTCCATTATCTGGAACCCTCCAGAATGAAGAATACAGCTTCATTTTTCTTGATAAGAAAAAAAAATAGTTTTAATTTGTGGATTCCGTGCAAGGATATCTCTCAGGATGATGTTTGTTCTCAACATTTTTCCATCTTTGCTCATCAACTTCATATAGGTAATATTAGAGTTGTGTCATGGGATAGGCCAAATAGAAATAAAGTGGCTTTTTATTTATTTATTTATTTTTATTTTTTTTATTGAACATAAATGGTATACATTTAAACTATACCTGATGCCCTCTCCCCCCTCCCTACTCTGTTTTCCCTTCCACCCTCCCAGCAATAAAACAATGATTGTCCCGGGTAACCATGCCATATTCATAACTTTACATATATTCGGAAGTGGACCCTCATTAATCAAGTTCAGCCTTCCTCCTCCTCTATCTTTCCATTCAAGCTTTGCTGGTATTTCCCCTCCATTATCTGGAGTACCACTGGTATCCTCTGGATTCCCTAGTTTGGGCATATTAGCAGAAACATATGTACCTTCTCCTTCTGTGCTTGGCTGGTCTTGCTTAACATAATGCTCTCCAGGACTTTTCATCTTCTTGCAAAAGGTATGATTTTGTTCTTCTTTATGGCTGAGTAGAATTCCATTGTGTGTATTTCCCAGAGTTTTGCAATCCATTCATCTGTTGATAGGGACCTGGATTGGTTCCATATTTTGGCTATTACAAATTGTGCTGCTATGAACATAGGTATGCATATGTTGCTATATTTCTCTGTTTTCAACCCCTTTGGAAAAATACCCAGGAGTGGTAGAGCTGGATCATATGGTGGATATATTCCTAGCTTTCTTAGGAATCTCCACACAGATCTCCATAGTGGCTGAACTAGTTTGCACTCCCACCAACAGTGTAAAAGAGTTCCTCTTTCCCCACATCCTCGCCAGCATTTGTTGCTATTTGATTTCTTTATGCTTGCCACTCTGACTGGGGTTAGATGGAATCTCAGTGTAGTTTTGATTAGCATCTCCCTGATAGCCAGTGATGAAGAACAGCTTTTCATGTATCTATTGGCCCTTTGTATCTCTTCTTTTGTGAAGTGTCTATTTAGTTCATTTGCCCATTTCTTGATTAGGTTGTTTGCTTTGCTAGTGTAGAGTCTTTTGAGCTCTTTGTATATTCTGGATATTAGTCCCCTATCAGAGTGGTGGATGGTAAAGATCTTTTCCCATTCTGTACGCTTCCTCTTTAAGTTGTTGATGGTTTCCTTTGATGAGAAGAAACTTTTAAGTTTGATGTTATCCCAGATGTTAAAGAATTTCCTCTAAAGTCAGGAACAAGACAAGGATGCTCACTATCACCACTCCTTTTCAATATAGTCCTTGAGACTCTTGCTGCAGCAATAAGACAAGAGAAGGAAATAAAAGGAATTCACATAGGAAGAGAGGAATTAAAATTATTGTTATTCGCAGATGACATGATCCTTTATCTGGAAGACCCAAAGAACTCAACCAACAGACTTCTGGAACTGATTGACAAATTCAGAAAAGTCACAGGATACAAAATCAACCTCAAGAAATCAACGGCTTCCCTTTATGCCAACAATGAATCCACAATGAAAGAAACAAAGAAAACAATTCCATTCACTATAACCTCAAAACCAATAAAATATCTAGGAATAAACCTAACCCAAGATGTAAAAGACCTCTACAACAAAAACTATAAAACATTAAAGAAAGAAATTGAAGAAGACCTTGGAAGATGGAAAGATCTCCCATGCTCATGGATAGGCAGAATAAATATCATCAAAATGGCCATTCTACCAAAATCGCATTGATCTATAGATTCAATGCAATTCCCATTAAAATACCAGCCACATTCCTCAGAGACCTAGAAAAATCAATCATGAACTTTATATGGAGAAAGAAAAGACCCAGATTAACCAAAGCGATTCTCCGCAATAAGAAACATGCAGGAGGCATCACAATCCCAGACTTCAAATTATACTTAGAGCAATAGTAGTAAAAACATCATAGTAATGGCACAATAACAGATATACTGACCAGTGGATTAGAATAGAAGATACAGAAACAAACCCACACATCTTCAGTCAATTAATCTTTGACAAAGAGGCCAAACTCATACACTGGAGAAAAGACAGCCTTTTCAACAAATGGTGCTGGGAGAACTGGCTAACCATTTGTACAAAGATGAAACAAAACCCCTGTATCTCACCATGCACAGGAATCAACTCAAGGTGGATCAAAGACTTAGAAATTAGACCTGAGACTGTGAAGTTAGTAGAGGAAAGCATAGGTTCAACACTACAAAATATTGGCACAGGCAGTAACTTTCTCAACAAAACCTCCAAAACTCAGGAAATTAAAGCAAGAATTAATATGTGGAATAAAGTGGCTTTTTAAACAAAAAAAAATATTAACAGGTCCTGGCTAATATTTTCTGATAAAATGTAGGAACTGGGAATGAGTCTTGAACTTCAGATATAGGGTTGCATAAGGGAGTTTTAAAATATTGATATAAGGGACTTTCATCTGACTCAGAATCAATCAACTTGGAAAAAATAACTAATACTTCAATCACTGAAGCTTGGACATAAAGAAATTGTTATGGTAGATATTATTAATATGTCAGAATTATACTAACAAAGTATTGAGAAAAGTCAGAAAACCCATGTAAATGGTCATAGTAGCAAGGATACATTAGGTGAGTAGAGAAAATCCAACAAGTGACTATGCCCACAGAGACCCCAGAAAGCACTCTCTCCAATAAATATGTATATCAAAACACCATAAATATACAATCTTAGCAGTCAATTAAAAATACATTTTAAATAGAAATAAAGGCTCTATATTGTTATCATCTGTTTCTCTCTGTAGATCAATTTTGATTAAAATAAATTGTTATGAAACTGTGATCTAGAGTCAATATGTGGTAGAAGTTTTTGACAGAAAAGTTCAAGTTACAGTAAAATTATACCATGTAGTATAATAATTTGAGACAAGGTCAAGGAGACTTTCAGAAGGCTTTACATCCTATTTTAGGACTTATATAAATGAGAAGCTCTCAATCACATTTCTTGATTATATAATCAAGAACCTGTCTTCAGAAATCTTTGTCAACTGCTGCAATGGAAACTTGAAATTGATTATTCTCTTTCTCATAGGAGTCCAAAATGGGAAGATAAGATCACCTAGACAGAGAAGCCTATAACACTCTTCAAATATATGCAATAAATATTTTTGAGTTTTTTCTCAAAGAAACACATAACTTGTATTATACTATAGCAAGTTTGTATCCTCATCTAAAACAAATTGTAAGCATCTAATTTTACTTCTGATTTTGAATATATGTAGTGAGTAGCTTTATTTGGCCATTGGGGATATTTTCTATACCATGGAAATTGACAAAGGCAAGTATCATGGTTTTTGTTTGTTTTCTTAAAGATCTAAATATCAAAACATTTGACAGGCCAACACCTATTATATATTAGAATAAAGTAATATAAGGGATAAAAGAAGAATATCTAGTTATATAGAAGTGCTTGATATCAGTTATGACATTAGTAACAAAGAATTCAAAATACTCTTTAAAATCATGGCATATGGTGGCAGCTAAATAGAGAACTAAACTATATACATCCCAGTGGCTTCATTGGATGTTCAGACTCACCCTGTAGTAATCTCCTTGTCCTTTAATCATAATTGGGATGATGTCTTCATCTATTTTGTGATGCTATAACAGGATACCTGAGAGTGGATAATTTATAAAGAACAGAAATTTGTTTTGGACAGTTTTTCAGGCAAGAAAGTCCAAAATTGAGGAACTCGTGAAGGCATCTTGTTGCACAGTCCCATATCAGAAAGTGGGAGAGTTAGAGGGCACTCAAGTGAAAACAAAAGAAAGAAGGATGCACTCATTTATTTAACTAGAAATCACTCCTGTGGCAACTAACCCACTCCTGCAGTAGTAGAATTAATACACTCAGAACAGTGAAGCCCTCAACACCTAATCATCCCCTAAAAACCCAACTTTCAACACTGTTCCATTAAGGATTAAATTTCCACAATGCACTTGGTGGGATACATTCAAATGATAGCAAATGGATATACTTAGCAGCTTAACTCTAGAGTAAAAGTTATTAAGAGGTTATAGATTAAGTAGAAGGTCCCGAAATTATTCCCAAGAGAGTTATTCAAAAGTAATACCAGATACCAGCTACTGCAAAAAATAGTGCTAGTGTTGGACCATCATGATTTCATTTAATTCACTGGAATTAGGGCTTTTGCAAGGCTCTAGTGGATCATGACATGTTGACCTATTACCATAAACTTAAGCAAATTGCATATCCTCAGTCACAGATAGCATATATAAAGTGTGGTCTATAAGATAACACCACAACTTATATCCTACAGACTATAGTTCTATAAGATAACACCCACACCTGAGTTTCTCAACAAAGCCAATGCACCCTCATGAGTTCATTTCTTTTCAATTTCGTGAAAAGACTATATAATTGAGGGTATTAAGGGTAATTATCTTAATTATCAAGAGGATCTGAGGTTGTTGTTCTATAATGGGGGCAGGGAAGAGTATATTTGGAACAGAGGGAGATTTCTAGTGTTTCTTCTTTTTTTTTCCTATATGCAGTACCATTCCAAGAGTTAATGGACAGTTAGAGCAACCACAGTGGGACACCTGTAGCCTAACCAGAGCGCTAACCCTTCAGATAAACTTTAACATAAATTTATTGGGCAATATATGTCGACAAAGAGAAAGTAACCTATGGTGGATGGCAAAGAATACAATAGATGAAGGCCGGCCATGGTGGTACACGCTTGTAATTCTAGCATTTGGGAGTTTGGGACAGGAGGATCATGGTTAATGGACAGACTCAGCTACTTAGTGAGGCCCTTTGCAACTCAGTGAGACCCTGTTTCAAAATAAAGAAGAAAAAACAGGACCGAGGGTATGGCTTATGGATAGAATGACCCTGGGTTCTGTCTCCAGTACTGAAAAAAAAAAGAAAAAGAATTGAGGAAGTTTAAGTATGGCCCTGGGCCAATAACATCTAGAATAAAATTTTTCCCATTAATTTTCAGATTTTATGTCTTTTGATGAGATTCTGATTGACTTTGACTTTGAACCATCAAGTCAGCAGTGTCTACCAAAATATAGCATAACTAAGTCTGTCTTGTGCAGATGATGAGATGTTTATATTATATTCCATAATCCATCAGCCCTGGTGTGGCTTTAATACAGATTTAGTGCATATTTCTGTATAGTATACCAAAGGAAGTTTCTGTATCTCTTCTCTTTGAATCCTTGAAGTTTTGATTTGTCCATAAGGCCCAAATATCAGCCAAACTATAAATGGGCTGTCTCACATTTTGGGGGGGATAACTGTCCCCAATAAAACAGAACATTTTTCTTTTAGAATAGTTGGTTCACCAATCAAGTTTTTTCCTTTTCCTGCATCATCATACTCAGTCCCTTACTTATGCTTTTCCAGTTTACTAAACAGAAAAAAGAAAACTATCTGTACTCTAACTTCCTAACTTTATCCCAGTGAATGTCTGGAAGAGAGGAAATCTATTTCTATACCAACTTCAGGGTAACATGCTGAAAGTGAGAAATTTGTTAAAAACAATATATATGATGTTCCAGGGCAACTTACACGGTGTAAATATAATTTTCCAACAAAAAAGATGGTATTGGGGGAAATCAGAGAAGAGTATATGTATTTATATATTTACTTTGTAGAAGTTTAGCTTTCCTCTAAGTACATTGATTGCCCTAAATCTAAGTCTAGTCAACTGGTAGATTTGTTTTCTCCCATAACATTTATACTATTGTGTATGGATTTGGGATATTTTCCAGACTACTTATCCCTTCTTTCTTAAACTTCCAGCTTTGAATCTCACTTTCTCTTTATTTTGTTTGTTTGTTTGTTTGTTTATTTATTTATTTATTTATTTATTTATTTATTTATTTTTGCAGTACTGGTTTTGGAACCCAGGGGCATTCTACCTCCAAGTCACACTCTCAGCCCTATTTTTTATTCTTTATTTTGAAACAAGGTCTTACTGAGTAGTAAAGGGCCTCCCTAAGTACCTGAGGCTGTTCATGAACCCAGATCCCCTGGTTTCAGCATCCCCAAATCTGGGATTAAAAATGTGTGCCACCAGATCTCGCTGAATTTTACTTCAATCCACACCTCTATTTTGGATGACTTCAGTGCACAGTAGATAACTTTTATTGTGATTTTGAATCTGGATATTATTCTCTAATCTTGGTCATAGTCTAACAGAAATTATACCATTTATGGTAAGCTTTCCATCACCTCAAATTCACCCATTTCGTGGCCATTATGGCTATCATCTACTAAGTTGCAATTTATTCTTTCAAGTACCCAGACTCCACCCATTCTGTGTGTGTGTGTGTGTGTGTGTGTGTGTGTGTGTGTGATTAATGTGCATGTCTCATACTAGGAATCTAACCCAGGGCTTTTCTAGATTCAAGATATAAACTCAGCCCTTTTTTATTTATTTTTTGGCATTTTCCCCTCCAATTTAAAATTTAATGTATCTTTCTATTCCTTTTATTTTCTCTTTTATTCTATAAATATATATTTTTAAATGGCAGGGAGGTGTTTGTGTGTATTTCTATTTGTTGCTAAGATGAAGATGAGTCTAGAGGGAAAAATGAAATAACAAGGCATGAAGAATAGGAAAAAATGCCAAGTAGGACTGATGTTTGTTTGGGAAGTGGATGGTGAAAGGAAAGAAAGGTTGTGCCTGGGGTGGGTTAGAGAGGTAAGGTGGATGGGTTGGGGCCGATTACTTCAAAAACCTTTTGTTTTCTGAGCAAAGAAATTGAATGGTAGAGCCCAGGAGTGGTGACAAATGTCTGTAATCCCATTACTTGGGAGGCTGAGACAGAAGGCTTGTACGTTCTATGCCAACCTCAGCAACTTAAACCCTGTTTAAAATTAAATAAATATAAAATAGGTCAGGGTGTAACTCAGAGGTAGAATGCCTTGGCTTTAATTTCTGGTACCAAAATAGAAAAACAGAGAAAGAAAGAATAAAACAAAGAAAGAAAGAAAAAGAAAGAAAGAGGGAGAGAGAGAGGGAGGAGAGGGAGAGAGGGGGAGGGAGGGAGGGAGGGAGGGAGGGAGGAGAGAGAGAGAGAGAGAGAGAGAGAGAGAGAGAGAGAGAGAGAGAGAGAGAGGAGAGAGATCATGACTGGGGAAGAGAGGAGGAAGTGGAAGTCTAGAGATGTTGAATATTTGCTGAGAAACCGAAGGGTGCAGCTCTTGCAAAATTTGGGCTTCAAATAATCAAATGAGCTGGGTGCTGGGTGCCTGATATTTTCCTCTAGAAGGAGGGGCTCTTTTGAATGTGTTTCACAGCAGCCTCGTGAGGAAAATGCTTTGTTTGAGGTGTGGCTGAAGGCCTGGGTCTGCATCCTGCTGTACACTCTGTTCTAGGGTGTGTCCTGGCCAGTGGCCTCCGTGGGTTATCTGTGGCCCAGGCTGGTCATGTCAGCCTCCTCAGCACGGATGGATGGCCCAGTGCCAGCCTGTAGGTCTTGGCCTTAGGAAGGACTGAGGATAGATGTGGACTCTACCCACAGCCTCTGTGTTTTCTTAAAGGATTTTGTGCTGGACATTGTTTCCCTTGTTGTATTTCTTGATACAATTTTTTTTTTATCTCTGAAAAAATGATTAGCTTGAAGAAAAGAGAAAAGAAAATTTGCTAATAGTCTAAGTGTTTGAGGCTTGTCTTGAACCTTCAGTTCTTCTATCTTAGCCTTCTAAGCACTGTTATTAAATAAAGCTGTGCAACACAATACTCAGTTCATCAATTATTGAATCTCATCACAATGTCAAGTCTCATGAGTCACTAATCTAATCACATTCCCACCTTTCCTGTGCATCGTCAATCTTTATTGTTGTTGTTGTTTGGTACTGGGATTTGAACCCAAAGCCATTCTACCACTGAGTCACACCCCATCCCTTTTTATTTTTTATTTTGAAGCAGGGCCTCACTACATTGCTGAGGGTCTCAATAAATTGATGAGGTTGGCTGTGAACCTCTGATCCTCCTGTTTTGTCATCAGAAATTCTGGAATTAAGGATGTACATCAGTGTGCCTAGCATCAATTATTTATCAGATTAAATTCTTTAGATTACTATTTCATATACTCTCTCACTTTGTTATCCCATCACTGTACCAATAGGCCAAAATACTAACATTGTTAAACTGTAAAACTCTATCTGCTATCCTTCGCTTAAGCAGTGAACATGGCTGGAACCAAATAGTCATGCTAATATGCAGCTTATTAAGTCCATGTTATCATAACTCAGCTGTTCCTGCCGATGCTCTATATTTTCCTATTCCATGTACTTTTCTATAACCGAACATGACCAGTTTGATGCCTTCCATTTTCTTCTCAGAACTCCAAACCTCTTATATGACTTCTTATCAAATGCGACTAAAAAACCTACCAGCAGTTAAGTCAGAAATTTTTAAAGTATCTGCCACCATGTTTATCTATCTATCATCTTCTTCATTCCCTTTATGAGACTTTACTTCCATTATTAAAAAGGACCAGAACTTCTTTCTAAAGCAAAAGAAAATTTAAAAAAATCCAGGCAGTAGATCATATCTCTTCTTAACTGTTAAGTTAATTGAAGTAGAAACAACATCTTCTTCCTTCTTTCCCTCATGAATCATTCCTTCTTTACTAAATTATCCATTTTAGCATATAGCCATTTTTCTCCCATCTGTGTATATAAATATGTTTATATATGTGAGTGAGTGTGTATATATACATATGTGGTCATGAATACAGAAGGGTACATGAGTATAAATATGCTTATGATAAATCAACTTTCCCTAAATCACAGTGTCTCCAACTGTTGCATCATTTACAGCTTCCACATTACAGAAACATTTCTATAAAAGCGTGTCAGTACTCACTGCCTCTATTTCTTCTCTGATTTTCTCTTTAGCATATCCAGTTAGGGTTTTTCATATCATATCACAAAAACGCCTCTTGTTAATATCAGTAATGACTACTACATTGTTAAATCTAATTGCCAATTCTCACTTTTAAACTTTATTAAACTATGATAACTATCCGACTGTGTGTATTACCCCTTCCTTTTCTCAAGTGGCCTCCTGGACACCATATCATATGAATGTTAATCAGACTTTATTGCCAATTTCTCTCATGTCTCAATATCTTACCACCAGTGGACTAGTTCTCACATTTCAGTCATCTATATTTACATTAATTATTTTTAAGCTTACTTTCACTTTATATTCCATCTCTACACTGACAGTTACCAACTTAATATTACTAGTCAACACATTAAAAACTTTATGTGTTTATCCATTTACCAACATATTTTCACTTAGAAATCTAGTATGTGTTTCTTGCATGTGTATCTATGTTGACAGACAAAATTCACAATTGCCAAGCTATGGAAACAGCCAAGATGTCCATCAATAGATGAATGGATTACAAAACTGTGAGATATGTACACAATGGAATTTTACTCAGCCATAAAGAAGAATAAAATTACATCATTTGCAGGAAAACAGATGAAATTAGAGAACATTATGCTAAGTGAGATTGTTTAGTCACAAAATGTAAAAAAATGATGCTTGTCCTAATATTCAGAAGCTAGGGATAAAAAGTGTCATCAGAGAAACTCCATATTAAGGAGAAATCCTAGATAAGCAAATAAGGTGATCTAACTGAAGGAGACGAAGGGGGGAGAAGATGGACATTCCATAATGCACGTGATGTACGTTCACAAACATATCAAAGTTAATCACTAAGCCAAATATGAGGGGGAAGAAGGGAAGAGAAAATGGGGTGGGAATTGGGGAAAGGCAAAATAAGTGATGTGTACATGTATGCCTCTACCCTGTTGTACTCCATTAAGATGTATAACTATAACATACCAATTAAAATATAAAAGAAATCTAGTATGCATTTCAAATATAACATGCATAAAGCTGTATCCTTACTTTTTCCCTGTAGTATCCTTATCCCCTGTATCAAAATGAGTTCTATTTATTATTTTCACATCTTAGTTAAAGACACCTCTAATTCTTAAAATCTTCTTAGAGAAAAATATTAGACTTCTCTTTCATCTCTCTCTTTCTTAGATGTCAAATACGATCTACCAGAAAATTACATAACCACTGCCTAAAATATGCCTGGAACCTTCCTCTCAGCATCTGTGTTCTCATCACTCTGTGTTAGCCTAGAGTTTTCTAGATTCATTTTCAGTATTCATACCAAAGCTTGAAATATGGGTATTGTGTAAAAAATTTATACAATTAAAATGAATATTTATTACATTCTGTAATGTTAAATAGCTTGGATTCCAAAACTGTTCTGCTGATAATTATTATAAACTACAAACAAAGTACATTAGAAAAAAGTCTAGACATTGAACATAAATAAAAATATAAAAATTTAAGACATTTGACTCTTGAAAAAATCGGTGTATAAAATGATAACCAAAATTATATATTTACAGTAATCAGTCTACATGTCACGTTGCAAGTAAAGCTAAAAAACAGAGCTGCCACATTATTGGATAAAAGGTCATAAGTTAGAGTTTGAGAATGAAACAGTAACTGAACATAAAGAATGAATGCAAGAGAGTTCGAAAATAAGTTTAAAAATTATTGTGAATATATTCACCTGAGCTGTGTATGTGTAGAAAGAAACTCAAAGAAGCTCAGAGTAGAAACAATAGGTAAGATTCCATCATGGTAAAATAGATACTTCAGCTGCTGCCCATTTTAGGGGAGATAGAGATGATAGTTCTTCCCTACCTATTTACAGTGCCCTGATAACTGTCTTAGGCTTTTTATTGAAACCCTAAAAGAACCACATAATAGTGGTAAAATCCACATCTAAGTCTAAATTAGAGGACTATAGTAATATAATAACCCTACAAGTGGTACAAAAACCACATACTAGTGATGCAATCCACATCTAACTCTAAATTATAGGACTGTGACCAAATTGAAAAGAGACCTACTTTAAAGAAATAAAACAAGACATATAACTAAGGGTCTACAATCATAAAGAATAACTCAAATGCTAAGATGAACAAACTAATAACTCATTGGGAGAAAATGCCACAGTCTAGAATTTCTTTCTTTCACAATTTGAGTAGGTATAAAAAATTTACTAAATGTGAAGAAATAGGAGGATGATAGTAATGCTCATTAAAAATAATAAAAATAAAATAGAAATAGATAATATTCTAAGGAAGATTAGCCTCTTAGAAAGTCAAGGGTTGGATGTTTACTTTCATATGTAGAAGCAAGGTAGAAAATAGGAAACAAAGGGCACTTGAGATAATTGAGGAGAAAGACAAGTAGAATGGTGAAAGGGGATGGAGGGAGGGAGGTGGGGAGGACAAAGAGGAATAACTACTGAATGAAATATTTCAGTTTATGCTTTGTCTATGTATAATAGCACCAATAACAAACTCACTCTCATGTAAAAGGAGGGCTGGATAGTGGGGTGGGACCTGAAGGGAAACACAAAAAAGCCATGTGGATGTTTTGTTTGTATAACTTTGAACCTCACTGTGATGTATAGTTATGATGCACAATACATACATACATACATACACACACACACACACACACACACACATATATAGATAGATAGATAGATAGATAGATAGATATATGAAACAAAAATATAAGTTATCAAAAATCTTCCAAAGAGTGCTGAAAAATGACTTTTATAAATGTCAAAATTATTTGTGGGTGGAGGATAGAATGCTAGGGTTTGAACTGGGGACTTTTTTATGCTAAGCATGCCAAGAATCTACAGAAATATATGGGTATAGTGAGTTAGAAAAATCAGAAAGTATATGATACATCAAAATATATACATATGGAAATTCTTAAGCTGAAAAATAGTGTATTTAAAAAGCACAGATATTGCACATTACTGAATTATGATCAGTTAATGTCAAGAAAGATTAGTATAAATAACTCAAATATGTTATAGAAAGACAAAACTATCAGAGCCTCAGTACAATATGGGACATCAAACTGTAACCTTAGCGTAACTGGAGACCCATATACATCAGAGAGAGATAACAATATTAAAAATTATATATTTGAAAAAAGTGTTGGTTGAATATTTTTTTAAAATTCCATTAAGAAGAATAACTTAAATATGCACAAATCTCTCTGAATTCTAAGAGGAATAGTGAAAAAAACAAACCTAAACTCATAATGGTGAGGCATTCTATTTATTTATTTAATTTATTTATTTATTTATTTATTTATTTATTTATTGTTGTACTGGGGGTGGAACCCAGGGGATTTTCTACTTCCAGGCTATATTCCTAGACCTATTTTGTACTTTATTTGGAAACAGAGTCTCACTAAATTTCTGAGGGTCTCACTAAGTAGCTGAGGCTAGCTTCGAACTTGTGCAATTCTCCTGTCTCAGTCTCTAAAGACAGGAATTACAAACATGCACTACCATACCTAGCTCATGGTGAAACATTTAAAAAAAACAAAGTAAGTTTAAAAATGGTGAGAGGGTAAAAAAAAGGATCTTAATAAAGAGTACCATAATGAATACCATAATGAATAACAACAAAAACAAAACAAAACAAAAAACAAAAAATACCCTACAACTTGGTTTCACATAAAAATATGTTGGAATTAAATAAAACACAACACAGTTTTTAGACAACCCAGATCTGAGAGAATTTATCACGAGCCAAGTTATTAAAAAAGTAAATGAATTTCTTGTGCTGATGGGAAAATAATACCATCTGGAACTTTGAGTCACCACAGAGTAAAGAACAGTGGTAATAATAACCATGTGGGTAAACAGGGAGGGTATTTATCTTTATAATCTTTTAGAAGTAGCCTAAAATTTCTAAAAGTTAGTTGAATTTTAAAGCAAAATCTTAAAAAATATGCAGTAGGATTTATAACATATGTATAAGTAAAATAATGTCCATGTTACTACAAAGATTGAGCGATAACTTAGCTCAATTTATTCTCCTAAGTTTCTCTATATTGCTTATATATGATTTTAAATTAATTTAAAGAAACTGTTAAAATTCAAGATTTAAGGTGAATATATTAATCCCTTGGGCATCTCTTAGAGAAAAAAATACAAAGAAGTATAAATAAGGAGATAATACTCAATTCTTTATTCCAAATCAAACAAAAAACAAAAATAATTCAGAGAGGGGGAAATATAAGAAAAAAGAGGGTGTGAAAATTAAAGGAAAATAAAAGCCAGATAAACAAAGAAAGGTAGTATTAATAACAATATCAATAACTGATTAAATAAAGATTAAGTGAATATTCTCATTATTTCTATAAACACACAGAGATTTAGAGACCATAATCTGTTTACAAGAGTCAAACTTAAAGTAAGACATAGTCAGGGTAAAAAAATGAAGGATGTAGTAACAGTATGACATAAATCCTCAATATCTAGAAGATGCAGCTATTTAATAACTTATAAAGTATATTTAAGACAAATAATTTTTCAGAAATAAAATGAGTCAAGTTATGATGATAAAGTCCAGTTCATCAAGAAAATCTGATGATCCTGATTGCACAGGGAGCAAAGTAGAGAATTTCAAAATACATGACAAAAAAGTAACAGAATTAGATCTTAACCTTAGTTAAATATTTAACACTCTTTTTCTCATGAATTAATAGATAAGTTATCTTTTACTAAGGATATAACAGACAGAAATATAATCTGTCAACCTAATTTAAGAGGCTCTCCTGAATATTAATTCAACAACAGCATAATAATTGTTCAATGCATATAAAACATTCACTAAGATAG
Source organism: Muscardinus avellanarius (assembly GCF_963383645.1). Classification (NCBI taxonomy): domain Eukaryota; kingdom Metazoa; phylum Chordata; class Mammalia; order Rodentia; family Gliridae; genus Muscardinus; species Muscardinus avellanarius. The sequence continues at coordinate 17,423,484 of NC_137799.1, forward strand.
AGCCCATACTGGACCATAAAATAGATATCAATATTCATATAATTGAAATCATAAAAAATATTTCTTGGCAATTATGAATTAAAATAAGAATCAATAACAACCATATCTCAAAAATTCCAAAATATTTGAGAATCTGGAAAGATGGTAAATTACACATAGGGCACAGAAGAAACTAAAAGGGAAGCGAGAAAACATTTAAAAATATGTGATAATGGAAGCACAATACATCCAAATTTGCAGAACACAATAAAGGCAGTTCTTAATGGGAAATAAATAGCTTAAATGTCTATGTAATCACATAAGAAAGTCTTAGTATTGGTTATATCTGTTTGCTTCATAACTAAAAAAGAAAAGACTATTTAAGTACATAAAAATGAATTTAGAAACTAAATTTTATTTAATAAAACAGAAACTACTGATAGAAGTAAAACAGTAGTAATAAGATCAGCTTTTTTTCTGAAAACAAATAGTCCTTATTCTTTACAAGAATGAATACTTGGGCCTGGCACAGTGGCGCACCCTTGTAATCCCCGGGCTTGAGAGGCAGAGACAGGAGGATCGCGTAGGTTCGAAGTCAGCCACGCTGTCTTATGAGACCCTGTTTCAAAAAAAGAAAAACTATAAAATAGGTCTGGGAGTGTAGCCCGGAGGTTAAATGGCTTCCAGGAACTCCAGTACCACCAAAAAATAAATAAATAAATAAATAAATAATAATAATAATAATAATAAATAAATAAAATTAAGGTTTTAAAAATTATTAAAATTAACTCCTACTTATATTTAATATAAAAGAGGGAAAATATAAATTACACATTTCAGGGATTAAAGAGGAGGCATAATTATAAATTCTACATAAATTTTAAAAAAATAATGAGATTTCTTGAAATTGTCACATTAAGAATTTTGGTAACGGGTTAAGAGAGACATTTTTCTTTAAAGACACAAATTACAATACAATGTTCTTTAGAGCTCCAACTTCACATCTTCTCCAGCAGTTGTTTTTTGTATTTTGAATGACTGGCATTCTCATTGGAGTTAGGTGTAATCTCAGGATAGTTTTGATTTGCAAAACTTTGATTATTAATTATCTTGAACATTTATTGGCTATTTGAATTTATTCTTTGTGAAATGTCTATTTCACTTGTTCATTTTTATTAGGTTATTTGTTTTCTTAGTGGTGAGTTTCTTGACTTTTCTTTATATTCTAGATTTTAGTTCTCTATCAAAGGAGTAGTTGACAATATTTTTTTCTTATTCTGTAGGTTCTCTATTGAGGTTCCTGATCATTTTACCTGCTATACAAAATCTCGTCCATTTAGTGCAATTTAAATTTTTGATCCTCCTCCTAATTTCATAATTATTCCTTTGGTGTCTTGTTGAGAAAATTTCTACCTGTGCCTATGTGTTGAAGGTTTTGACCTATGCCCTCTTCAAGGAGCTGCAAGGTTTCTGGTCTGATTTCCAAGTCTTTGATGCATCTTGCATTGAATTTTGTGCAGGATGATAAAGTGGGGTTTACTTCCATTCTTCTGCATATGATTAACCAGTTTTTCTAAAACCATTGTTGATGAGGCTATCTTTTTTTCTGTGTATGTTTTTTCCACCTTTGTTAAAAGTCAATTGGCTGTGAAGGTGTGGATTTATTTCTGAGTCTTCTATTCAGCTCCATTGATTTACCTGTCTGTTTTTGTGCCAGTACCAGGTTATTTTTGTTATTATGGCTTTGTAGTATGCTTTGAAGTCAGATATTGTGATGCCTCCCAAATGGTTCTTGTTGTTGAGAATTATTTTGGATTTTCTGGGTTTTTTTTTTTTTTTTGGTTTTTCAAATGAATTTAGGGTCTGATCTTTCTATGTCAGTGAGGAATGACCTTGATAATTTAATGAGTATTGCATTAAATATGTAAATTACTTTAGGAAGAATGGCTATTTTGATATTTATTCTGCCTATTCAAGAACATGGAAGATCTTTCCTTCTCCTAAGGTCTTCTTTGGATTATTTTAAAATATAAATATAAATATATAAATATAAATATAGATAAATATAAATATAGATGATAGATGATTCATTGATAGATAGATAGATAGATAGATAGATAGATAGATAGATAGTGGTTCTGTGGATTTTTTAAACCCAGGAGCATTCTACCTCTAAGCTACACCTCCAGCCCTATTGTTTATTCTTTATTTTGAAACATGGTCTCACTAAGTAACAGAGGGCTTCACTAAGTAACTGAGGCTGTCCTCCAATCCACAATCCTACTATCTCAGCATCCCAAGTACTGGGATTACAAGTTTGCCCCACCATAGCAGTCTATTTTATATTTTATAGGGTTTTTTAACCAAATACTCTGTTAGGTTTATTTCTAAATATTTTATTTTTGAGGAATATTCTGAGTGGAAATATTTCCTCTACTTCTCAGTTCTATCAGCATTTTGGTTGAGTTTGTTGGGTCTTCTAAGTATAGTATTGTGTCTTATTCAAACAGAGATAGATTTACTTCTCCTTTTCCTATTTGTACTCTTTTGATTTTCTTCTCTTGCCTTATTACTTTAACTAGAGTCTCAAGTACTATATTAGAAAAAGTTGTGATAATGGATTTCTTTGTCTTGTTCTTGATTTTAAGGAAATATTTTGCATTTTTTTCCATTTAAGATGATATTGGCTGTGGATCTATTGTATATTGCCTTTATGATGTTGAGATATATTTCTACTAATAAATATGTTCCTCCTAATAATACATATGTTTCTCCTAAAAATAAATATGTTCATCCTAAAAATAGACTAATAAAAATAAATAACACCTAATAACAAACTTTTGAAAATATATTTTAGAATTTCTAAGAACTGAATTTAAAAAAGATACAAAGGGAAAAATTGAATGAAATCTTTCTTGCATAAAAATAAATTCTAGGTTTCAATTATCTTTGGCAATTTCCATCAAGTATTTAAGTAGTACATAACAGTAATATTATTCACACTCGCTGAGCGTGGTGGCACACTCTTGTAATTCCTGCACTTGAGAGGCGAAGACAGGAGGATCACATAGGTTTGAAGCCAGCCTAGCTGGCTTAAGAGACCCTGTTTCCAAATACAATATTAAAAAATAGGTCTGGGAGTGTAGCCCAGAGGTAGAAGGGTTTCCAGGAACCCCAGTACCTCCAAAACAATTATATATATATATATATATATATATATATATATATATATATATATATATATATATATTCACACTCTTTCAGATAAGAAAAAGAGTAGAATTGTCTAACTTGTTTTAACCATTCACCATAATCCTATAACCTACTTTTGAAAAGGAACTACAATAGAACTGTAGTCCAATGTTTATAATGAACAGAGATAAAATATCCTCAACAAAATAGTTAATAGATTTCAATAATATACAGTGATATCTACATGTATATTTTTCCAGTAATGTAAAATTGAATTAATCTTCAAAATTCAATAACACAGCTTACCATATTAGCAGAGTAAAATAATCAAAATATGGTCATCTAAGCAAACAAAAATATTTTTTAATTTATTTTTTTAATGTGGAACATATTGAAAATGGCATACATTCAGACTGTGCTCGATGCCCTTCCCTCACACTTCCCTTTCCCACCTCCCAACAATGAGTGTCCAGGTTAACCATGCTATGTTCATACTTTTACACATATTCAGTGTAGCTCCTCTGTTAATCAACCTCAGCCTTCTTCCTCTCCTCTCCTTCCATTCTAGATTTGCTGAAGTTTCACCTCCGTTATCTGGAATACCCCTTGTATTCGTAATACTCCGTAGTTGGGTATATTAGAGAAAACACGTGTCCTTTCTTTTTCTGTGCTTGGCTGATCTCACTTAACAATGTTCTTCAGGTCTTTCCATCTTCTTGTGAATGACATGATTTTGTTCTTTATAGCTGAGTAGAATTCCATTGTGTTTATTTCCCATAAATTTTCAATCCATTCATCTGTTGATGGAGACCTAGATTGGTTCCATATTTTGGCTATTACAGTTTGCGCTGCTATGAACATGGGTATGCATATGTTACTGTAGTTCTCTGATTTCAACCCCTTTGGAAAAATACCCAAGAGTGGTAGAGCTGGATCATATGGTGGATCTATTCCCACTTTTGTAAGGAATCTCCACACTAATCTCCATAGTGATTTAATTGTTTTGCACTCCCACCAACAGTGTAAAAAAGGTCCTCTTTCCCCACATCCTTGCCAGCATTTGTTTTTATTTGATTTCTTTATGCTTGCCACTCTGACTGGGGTTAGATGGAATCTCGGCATAATTTTTATTTGCATCTCCCTGTTGGCTAATGATGTTGAACATCTTTTCATGTGTCTATTGGCCATTTGTATCTCTTCTTTTGTGAAGTGTCTATTTGGTTCATTTGCTGATTTCTTGATTGGGCTACTTGTTTTGCTAGTATAGAGTCTTTTGAGATCTTTGTATATTCTGTATATTAGCCCTCTATCTGAATGGTGGCTGGTAAAGATCTCCCATTCTGTAGGCTTTTTCTTTAGGTTCTTGATGGCTTCCTTTGATGAGAAAAACTTTTTAGTTTGATGCCATCCTACTTGTTAATTTTTGCTTTAATTTCCTGACTTTGGATGTCTTGTTGAGAAAGTTTTTGCCTGTGCCTATATGTTGGAATGTTGAGCCTATGCCCTCCTCTTATAACTTACAGTCTCTGGTCTAATTTCTAAGTCTTTGATCCATCTTTAGTTGATTTCTGTGCACAGTATGAGGTAAGGATTTAGTTCCTTCTTTCTACACATGGATAGATAGTTCTTCCAGCAACATTTGTTGAAAAGGCTGTCTATTCTCCAGCGTATGCGTTTGACCCCTTTGTCAAAGATCAATTGACTCTAGGTGTGACTCTAGGTGTGTGGGTTTGTTTCTGTATCTTCTATTCTGTTCCACTCGTCAGTATACATGTTACTGTGCCAATCAAAGCTGTTTTTTTTTTTTTTTACTACTATTACTCCGTAGTGTAATTTGAAATCTGGGATTCTGATGCCTCCTGCCTGGATCTTATTGCTGAGGATTGCTTTGGCTTCTGGGTCTTTTCTTTCTCCATATAAATTTCATGACTGATTTTTCTAGGTCTATAAAGAATGTCATTGGTTTTTTGATAGGAATTGCATTGATTCTGTAGATCACTTTTGGCAGAATGTCCCTTTGATGATATTTGTTCTGCCTATCCATGATCAAGGGAGACTGTTTCATCTTCCAAAGTCTTCTTCAATTTCTTTCTTTAATGTTTTATAATTTTCTTTGTAGAAGTCTTTTACATCCTTGGTTAGGTTTATTCCTAGGTAAATCATTGGATCTAAGATTATAGTGAATGGAATTTTTTTATTTCTTTCATTGTGGATTCATTGTTGGCATAAAAAAAGCAACTGATTTCTTTAGATTGATTTTGTATCCTGCAAATTTGCTGAATTGGTTAATAAGCTCCAGTAGTCTTCTGGTTGTGTTATTTGGGTCTTCTAGATAAAGGATCATGTCATTTTCAAATAAGGATAGGTTTAATTCTTCTCTTCCTATTTGACTTCCTTTGATTTTTTTTTCTCTTGTCTTATTGCAGTGGCAAGAGTCTGGTGGACTATACTGAAAAGGGGTGGTGATAATGAACATCCTTATCTTGTTTTTGATTTTAGAGAAAATTCTTGTGGTTATTCCCAATCAATATGACATTGGCTTTGGGTTTATTGTATATTGCCTCAATGATGTTGAAATACATTCCTTCTCTTCCAATTTTCTGCAGTGTTAGAACTTTATTTATTTAAACACATTTGTACACACACTTCCAGCTCCCATAGTATATAAAATAATTTTATATTATTACAAACTTAAATGTAAAATACTAGAACTATACAATTTTCAAAGGTAAACCTATTTTTATTTTTAATTAAATAATTAATTAATTTGGTGTTGTGGTACTGGGGTGGAACCCACAAGCTTTTCTACCTCTAGGCTATACTCCCAGAACTATTATATATTTTATTTGAAAACAGGGTCTCACTTAGTTCCTGAGAACCTCACTAAGTAGCTGAGACTGGCTTTGGACCTTTGCGATTCTCCTGTCTCAGCCTCCCAAGTGCAGGGATTACTAGCATGTACCACAATGCCTACTTAAACCTAATTTTTAAACTGACTACAATGGAAATCAAAAAAGGTAAATTGGCTATAATTTCAAAATAATATTTCTGTGTTTTAAAAACTACACCATGTTATCCAGCTATACCGCTCTAGGGTATCTTTCCAAAGGAACTAAAATCAGAATATTATAGTAATGTATGTATGTCTATGTTTATAAGAACACAATTTACAGCAGCCTAATTATGGAACCAATCTAGGTGTCTATCAGCAGGTAAATAGATTACAAAATTTTAGGAAATGCACACAATGGAATTCTACTCAGCAATCATGAAAAACAAAGATTAGCAGGGAAATAAATGGACCAGAAAAACACTATGCTAAATGACATTAGTCAGTCACAAAAAGCAAAGGGTTAACCTTTTCTTTCATATGCAGAAGCTAAGGCATAAATGGGATATCTGAGGGACTTCAGATAATGGAGAAGAAACCCCAGTGGAGCCAGGGAGGTGGTCTCGGGGAAGGGGGGGAGAAACAATAAAAGAATCACTTTCATGAACATTGTATACATATGTGAGAATACCAGTCTCAATCTCTGTACCCTCTGTAAAGGAGAGAGAGTTGGGAGGGATCCTAGGAAAGCCCATCAAGTGCTGTGTGCATGTATATAATTACTACTATGATTTGCATTTATGATGAGAGGCTATAATGCACCAGTAAAGCTATTAAAAACAAAAACAAGATAAAAAGATAATGGCAACCAATAAAAAGGAAAAACAAAGTCTTAGAGAAATATAGCACATTTATGCGGCATAAGATTATAGTCAGAAAACACAATGATCACTTACGAATGACGAATATTAAATACAATTTTAACAAAAATATTACTTGATTAAAACTAAAAAAGGATAAACAAATAGCCAAAACATAAAGTTTTCCCCTTAATAAAATCAAGATTAAAATTAAATACACAATTGTTTTTCATATCCACGAGAAGAGCTGATGTCAAAAATTCTTGCATTATTAAATGTTGATGATAGTGTGTAACTAATAAACTTTTCACACATTTCTAGGAAGAATTCAAATAGAATTAACACTTTTGAATACAATTTAGAAGCTTCTTAAAAAGGTAAATACACACCTACCCTATAACACAATATTTCTACTTCAATGTGACAATATAGAAACACATATCCAGTTTGGTGTTGTGGCACAAGCTTGTAATCCCAATACTTGGGAAAAAGTTTTCATATTAATTTCAAGTAGCTTCACCTCTCTTCATTAAAACCACTTAACTTGCCGGGTGTGGTGGCGCATGCTTGTAATCCCCACACTTGGGAAGTGGAGACAGGAGGATCAGCAGGTTCAAAGCCAGCTGTGCTGGCCTAAGAGACCCTGTTTCCAAATAAAAAAAATATGAAAATAGGCCTGGGAGTTTACCCCGGAGGTAGAAGGATTTCCAGAAACCCCAGTACCACCAAAATAAATGAATGAATAAATAAATAAATAAATAAATAAATAAATAAATAAAACCACTTAACGAATTTCTTTAATATTTCTCAGTTTTGCCAGAGGAAGATGAGGCCTTGGTGAATTTTACAGATGCATGAAAATTCATAGTATATGGTCTAACTCAAATAAATTTCTAAAACTGGCAAAACCAGACAATACTAAAAGAAATCAGGAGAGGTTGAAGATACTTAAAAAAAGCACAAAAAATATTTCTAACAATATAAAAATGTTTTGGTTTAGGTGTTGGTTCCGTGAAGTTGCACATTTTTAAAACACAACCAACTACACACTGAACAATTCACAGTGATAGTGACTTACATGCACACAGCCCTTGGTGAGCTGTTTCATTCTCCACACTTCCTCATACATGATATTGAAGCTGCTGCTGGCCTTCTCTCATAAGTACACAATGTCCATGGAAATATTTTTTTTTCCTTTGTTAATTCTCCCTCTCATTTCCACCCTCCCCTAGACCACCTCTCTCAATCCACTGTGGTTTATTTTTCATTATATGAAGTCCCTGTTGTTTCTGGTTTACTCTCTACATTCTGCATATGAGAGAAAACATATGATCCTTCACTTTATATGACTGGCTAATTTCACTTAACATAGTGTTCTCCAGGGTCCATTCGTTATATCAGCTATTATAGTGGATATGTAGTACAATTGTGGATTTAGTTTTAATATTCTGGTAGTTCAGTAGAGTATTTTAAATATATTTTTTGGCTATTTTATCTTTTTGGTGTCTGGTAAAGTAATATTTAAATTAAAATTACATGTATTATTTATTTCAAAAGTAATCATTATATTTTCTGACTAAAATCCTATGCCCCGTAAATGTGTTGTAATTCCCCAAGTATTTATTTAGCCTTTTTTATTTGTTATCAGTATCTTTATTATATTTTAATAATTTTATTGGTGCATTATAGTTTCTCATAATAATGAAGTTCATAGTGGTAGTGACATATGCAGAACACGGTGGGCTTTCCTTCAGCTCGTTTTCCATTCCCCTCTTCCCCATATAGAGAATTTAAATTGATACTGGTATTCTCACATATGTACATACTGTCAATGGAAGTAATTCCTTCATTGATCCTCCCTCCCCATCCTTTTCTTCCAGGTCATTTCTGTGGCTCCACTGGAGTTTCTTCTCCATTATCTTAAGTTTCTCTGGAACCCGAATTACTCCTGAGCTTCTGAATATGAGTGAAAACATTTGAGCCTTCACTTTCTGTGACTGAATAATTTTACTTAACATAATGTTCTTCAGGTCCATTCATTTTTCTGAAAATGACATAATTTTTTCTTCTTTATTGCTGAGTAGAATGTCACTGTGTGGATATCCCAAATTTTTGTAACCCATTCATCTTTTGATGAACACCGAGCTTTGTTCCAAAGTTTGGCTAGTGTTACTTGTGTTGCTATAAACATGAATATGCATGCGTTGCTATAATATTATGGTTTCAGGTCCTTTGGAAAGATACTCAAAAGTATTATAGTTAGATTGTATGTTGGATCCACTTCCAAATTTCTAAGGAATCTCCACATGGGCCTTCATAGTGGCTGCACTAATTTGCAATCCCACTAACAGTGTAGAAGAGTTCCTTTTTCCCCACATCCTGAGCAACATTTGTTGTTTGACTTCTTAATGAATGCCATTTTATTGGGGTTAAATAAAATCTCAGTGTAGTTTAATTTGCATTTTCCTGATTGCTAATGATGTTGACCATTTTTTTTCATGTATGTGTTAGCTATTAGTGTTTCTTCGTTGGTGAAATAACTATTTAGTTCAATTTCTCATTTCCTGATTGTGCTATTAGTTTTTTTTTAGTTTTTTTGTCTTTTAAGTAATCTGTATACCCTAGGTATTAGTTCCTTATCAGATGAATAGCTGGCAAAGATCTTCTCCCATTCAGTAATACTTTCTTTAGACTCGTGATAATTTCCTTTGATGAGCAGAAACTTTTTAGGTTAATGCTATCTCATTTATTCGTGTTTTAAATTTCTGAGCTTTGAGGTCTTATTAAGGAAGTTTATACCTGTGACTCTATGTTGTCGTGTTGGACCTATGACCTCCTCTAATAACTTCAAAGTATCTAATTTCTAGGTATTTTATTCATCTTCAATTGATGCTTGTGCAGGGTGAGATGTATGATTTTAATTTCATTTTTATACAAATGTATAAATACTTTTAAATTCTTTATTGGTGCATTATAGTCATACGTCTTAATGCAGTACAAGATGTTAGAGGTATACATGTGCATATCACTAGTTAGCTGTTCCCCAGTTCCCACCTTATTTCTTTTCTTCATCCCTCTTTCTCATATTTTGCTTACTGATTTTATAATGACAATCATTTAAAACACAACAAATGCTGGCAAGGATGTGGAAAAGTGAGAATTTTATGACATTGTTGGCAGGATTGTAAATTAGTGAAACCATTTTGGAAAACAGTATGAAGGATCCGCAGAAGAATAGGAATGAACCTACCATATGATACAGCAATACAACTTCTGGATCTACACAAAACAATGCAAACAAAACTACCAAACTAATGCATGTGTATCTGTGTATAAATATTTTTATTGGTGTATCATAGTCTCAAGTTTCACATCATAATTTGTCAAGGACAGACACCCTAAAGGTTCTAAAGTTGAGTGTTATTCCAGGCCTTCTTGAGATATCAAGGGAAAAGGTTGATTCCTCAACTCAGGATTTGTGGGGTCCTTAGTTTGCATGATGAAAAAGATTCTCTGGATGTACCAGTCAGAGACATAGAAAGAGGTATATTTAGGGAAATAAAAAAAATACATCTTCAAGAGAGAGTGTGGGTCATCCCACATGTGTGAGAGAGACTTACTTTAAGAGTGTATGTCTCTTAGAAGGGATTTTCATGAAGGTAGGGGAATGATGAGCATGCGAGGGGAATGAGCTTGCTCCCCTTGATTCAGTGGACCTTTTGAGAAGATAGGCCTAGATTTCTCTTATCAGTCTAAAGTGCATTCTGTATGCTCGCAAAATATATGCAACAATTAACTCGACATAATGTTCTAACATTTACTGGGCCTTTAAGGAATTTAAGTCTGAAGAAAATCAGACCTTTAGGGTGAAGATGAGATCCACTATGGAATTTTTAAATTTAAATCTACTCTTCCTTTTCTTTTCTGTTTATAGGCTTTCTTGTAATTTTGTTTCTCCCTTTCTACCTCAAAGCCAGAGCAAGTTCATGCCTGTGCTCTAATCAAGCCTTTCCAAAGGTGGAATCATTGATAGTGACCCTCACTTCACAAAATCAATATTGACATTCCACCTGCTGTTTCTGAGAATTTTTATCATATATTGGTTGCTTAGATTAGAACAAATACCAAAAGACATCTAAAGTGAAGGGTGGGGAAGATATTGAACAGTTAATTTATGTATGGAGGCTGCAAAACTCACCCATTGAACTGTGGACAGTGAGTCAGACTGTCAAGAATTATCAAGGGGAGAAAGCTGCTCAGTCTGAGGCTGATGAGACAGCACCTAGAATGCTGTAAACTGTTCTGAGCATCTCAACAGAAGAAAGCTGTCAAGAAATTGGAAGAGGTTCAAAGAACATCAGGGAGCATGATTAAAGGACTACAGAGATTGATTTATGAGAAAAGATAAAAGGTAGTAAGTACTGTTTATATAGATGGAGCATAACTGAGGAGGGACATACTAACAACATAGATATTTGAAGGACACACACACACACACACACACAATTTTGTTAGCACTGTCACAAGTGTTTAAAATAGAAATTAGAGGATAGAACACAGAAATGAACATGCTGTCCAAATTTCAGGAAATATGTCCTGACCTGTCCTGACAATGGGGTCAGTTAGACTTTGAAGGAGCTCTCTAGTAAAAACACAGTTGTCCAAGGCACTGACAACCACCTCCTAGATACTCTTAGGTAGAGAAGTAGAATAGTTAATTGGATAGAGTCAGTTTCCCCAAACCTTAATTATTTTGGACATAATAATGACAAAGTTATTTAAAGTGCTTCAAGAACTTTTATTTTTAATGCAACAATTCTTTATGGGAGGTATTTTGCATTCTTTATAAATCTGGGGTACATACTTTAGCAACATTTTGCCCATCTTGCAGGTGTTAACTGACAAGACCAAGCTTCTGTTCCATTGTCTAGATCTCTGAAACTTATCATTTCCATAACAGATAGGAGCAATCCCTATTTTGGCCATTTTGAACATGTGACCAGTATTTCTTTGTAACAGAAGAAAGAGGGTAGATGAATATCTGGCTGGCCCAAAAGTATACTTATTTGATACATGACAAGCAGCACATGAATTTTTGGACAAGAAAGATGTTTCTAAAGGCATGATACCTCAAAATCTTCCTCTTAGAAATAAGTTGCCTAAGCCAGGCTTGGTGGCGCATGCTTGTAATCCCTGCGCTTGGGAGGTGGAGACAGGAGGATCGCGCTGGTTCGGAGCCAGCCTCGCTGGCTTAAGAGACCCTGTTTCCAAATATAAAATAGGTCTGGGAGTGTAGTCCGGAGGTAGAAGGGCATCCAGGAACCCCAGCACCACCAAAAAGAAAAAAAAAAGAAGGAATAAGTTGCCTCATATATTGTTGCATTGTGAAATTTCAAGGACTTGCAAACTTTTGTGTCTCCTGTGACTTATTCATTTATTTATTCATATCCATTTAGTTGGTTATTAGATACGTGCTAGATGTTAAATATGTGATGGACATTACTCTATGATTACAACTATGAAAAAAATATAAATCCCTGCCCTCAGAAGCTTGCATTCTAGTTGTTGAAAAAGGAAGTTGAAAAAATACAAATTCCTAAGATATTGACAAATATTGATAGGTTCAACTATTAAGACAGATAAAACTGAATGAGCAAATGGATTAGCATGGGGGTTATGATTAACATGTTTAGATCTGGATGTCCAGGAAGGTTGTATTATAGAGATAAATCATTTGAATGGAGACCTAACTAGTGCAAGAAAGTGAGCGTGGTGGAGCATGCTTGTAATTCCAGTACCAGTACTTTGGAGACTGAGACAGGAGGATCAAGGTTTAACAGCCTGCCCCAGCTACTTAGTGAGGACCTCCACAATTTAGGGAGACCCTGTTTTAAAATAAAAAAAAAATTAAAAACATAGGAATGGAGGTGTAGCTTGGAGGTAGAATGCCCCTGGATTTAATCCCAGGTAATGCAGAAAAAAGAAAAAAGCAAGGAAGCAAGAAATAGGGATCTGTAAAACAATCTCAGAAAAGCTGGGCATGGTGGCACATGCTTGTAATCCCAGCAATCAGGAGGCTGAGACAGAAAGATTGTGGTTCACTGACAGTTGAAGATTATATATATATATTCTTTCTTATGTTTTAAAAAATCCTTCCAAAATGGGTGTGATGCATGTGTGCCTATAATTCCAGTACTTAGAAGGCTGAGATGGGAGGAGTGTAAGTTCAAGGCCAGCCATAGCAACTTAGCAAGATCCTGAAGAATTTATTGAGATCCTCTTTCAAAATAATAAGGGCTGTACATGAAACTCATAGGTAGAATATCCCTGGGTTCAATCTCTAGTGTCAAAATAAATAAATAAATAAATAAATAAATAAATAAATAATAAATTATTCTGATAATTGAACAAAATTGCAGGTAAGTACAAATAAAAACATAAAGACCAGCAAATGGGCCCTTGCTGTAATCCATCTGAGAGATATGGTAGCTTGTGCTAGGGTGGCCTCAGTGCAAGTAGGAAGAAACTATCAGATTTTGAAGGTATAACCATAACAACTGGCCAAAGATTTGGTAAGTGAGATTGTCATTATAAAACATATAATCTTTCATGGCCATTATTTTATCTTTATTTTTATCTTACAAATGCCTTAATGATAAATATTGCTCAACATATAAACAGTACTTAGAAATGCCTGAAACATATATCAGTTTGATAAATGTAAATTGCTTAAACTAAAGGATCATCTTTTTGATTGCTAAGTAGAATAAAATACAAACTGAGAGATCTTACTTGTGTCACTTTAAAAAAAACATGCATTAGTTCCTTTATTTGTGCTTTGAAGGACTGTTTAGATCATTGATTTCATCAACTGCTTTCAATTTAAGCTTATAAACATTTAAAAAGGCCTGATTACAGCATAGTCAATGAGAGTCATTGTTCAGGATCAAGGGTGCCTGGAATTAAATCTCAGCTCTGTAATTTATTTAAATCTCTGACCTTGACTAATTGTCTAATCCTTCCACTTCTTCACCTGAAAAAATAAAGAATTCCCGCAGAATCTCCACTCAGGTTTTCGGAGTAAGGACAAATAGACATGAACAAGATTCTTGGCTGTGATCTGCACCATTTTTATTCATAATTGTTCTACTTTTATCAGTGTATGTGTTAAGTATTTATGTAAAATTAGAGAAAAGCACCTGTGAGTACAAAGCGCATGAGAAAGCAATGGATATTAAATAATATCTGTGGTCCCACTGTGTCACTCAGTTCATGAAATAGAAGATGAGGCAGGCAAGTTTAATCACTTGGAAAACAACAGACAAGGCTTCTACCCACACAGGACCTACATCCTGGAATTGTTTTCTTACATGGATATTTGTGAATTTTTAAGAGAGTTAAATATATATTTTAAAGAACTATTGTCTTTCTGACATCACACATCATATACAGAGTTTGGAAACTTGTATGTTTGATTGGTTTCCCTGGGAAGAGCATGTGTCCTTTGCTTTTTTTTTTTTTTTTTTTTGCAAATGAAATAAAACAAATTAACATTTTACTGAAATGTAATTATTAAAATTCTTAAAGAAAGTTTTAATTGCTAAATTAAGAACCACTAAACACAATGATTGACAGTTATTTTTGTGGTCTTCTTGAGGATAGGGGCTGGACTGCTCCTGGAGACCTGCAAGCCCCTCCAAGCGTGGAGAGGAAATGCTTCTCTTTTTAAGTTTTACATCTTGGGAGTGGGACTACGTGTGGGAATGCCACCCCTCTAGCAATATTGCCTGCCTAGAATCTCCTCCTCCTTCTCTAGGGTTCCGCCGCTGCGGGAACTGGGGACCTGACTTGTCATCCTGGCCTTTTGGTGATAATTAGTGGAGATTCGAATCTTTAGCTACTTCCTGCTGTCAAGGGGCATCATAATTGGGCCCCTAGGCCGGGAGAAGTTGGGTCCTCCAGAAGTGGGCAGGTGGGAGTATGGTTGTGGCATGAGTCAGAGGTTACCCTGGACAGCTTGGTGATGTGTGCTCAAGGACATTTTAGCAGATGAGGAGTTATGGCAGTATGGTATCCAAAGAGGGAGAGCACTCTAGTATGTGAACAAGTGGATCTACTACAATAAAAACATCAAAGATAATGATGCTGAGAAATACGAAGCTTAGTAGGCCCCATTACTGTGCAAGAGAATTTGTCATTGGACTATTGTAATGGAGCCCTTTTTAGCCAGGTACGATGATGCTAGTTGGGGTCCCCCAACAGTTTGCCTGGGGTAGGTGTGGTGAGGATCACTGTAAAGGGCCCAGTCCATCATGGTTGGAGATGTTTTGGTTGAAGTGACTTGAAGAGGACTCAATCCCCTGGCTTAAGGGCCTTGATGCAGAATGTGGAGCTGCTTATTCAGTCCTAGTTTGGAGAAGATACCAGTCAGCATGTTCCCTAAGAAGGTGCCTGAGAAAAGACAAGTAAGGAAGATAGGAAGACAAAGGAAGGGGGTCCGAAAGGAGAGCGTGATTAAGCAGGAAAGGACGACCATATAGCAATTCAAAGGTACTCATAAAGATGGGGCTTCAAGGGGTGGCCCTTATACGGACAAGAGCTAGTGGCAGGAGTTCAGGCCATGATACTCACAGCTCTTGGATCTGGTCAGCTGAGGTGGGCAGATGCAAGTCTCGTAATGCCTTGATTCGGTCAACAGTTCTCGGGTATTTGGGATGAGATGTAGGCCTAGATACTGCACCTCAGGCAATGATAACTGGGCTTTATGTGGGGCCACCCTGTAACCCCTGCTTCCAAGGAAATTAAGGAGAAGGGCAATGTGTCGTTTGGACACTTCCAGGGAGGGACTACAAAGTAAAAGGTCATCTACATATTGTAACAGAGAATTAGGCTTCATGGGGCACTGAAGGAGATCCTGTGCTAGATCCTGTCCAAAGATGTGTGGGCTATCATGAAAACCATGGGGGAGGATGGTCCAGGTTAGTTGTTGAGCAACCTGGGTATAAGGGTCCTCCCAAGTGAAGGCAAAAGGGAGGTATGACTCAGGATGTAGAGAAATTGTATACAATGCATACTTTAAATTGAGACATAAAAATTGGGTGGTATTGGGGGTAATATGAGATAAGAGGTTATAGGGATTAGGGACAACTGAGTGGATTGGGCCACCATATCATTAATGAAATGGAGATCCTGGACTAAATGATAAGTCCCATTAGGCTTTTTAACTGGGAGATGGGGGTATTATAAGGGAAATTAGTAGGAATAAGCAGTACCTGGGCCAGGAGATGGGAAATAATGGATTTAAGCCCACGTTGGTGAAGGAGGAATATGGGAAACTGGGAGCAGGCAGGGAAAATAGTGGGGTTATGTAGGACAATCTGGATTGGGGTGTGGTGGGTTGCCACAACTGGGATGTTGGTATCCCATCCTATAGTGTCAACCAAATCTATTGGAAGGGGAAGTTTGGCTTCCCAGTCATCAACTGTAGCTGCAGCTATTAAAATAATATTAGAGGAAACAGAAGCCATGGGGAAATTAAATGAAAGTTCAGCCCTAATTTTGGTTAAAAATCTCTACCTAAAAGGGGGGTAGAACATGAAGGGATAATCAGGAATGGATTGTTAACCATAAAGGTTTCTAAATGGCATAAAAAGTGGCCTGTAGTATGTGAGCAAGAGAGTATGCATTAATCCCCTGAACTGCAATTTGGGAAAAGAAACTAGGTTCTGGGAAGGAAGGGAGGACAGAGTATGTAGCTACCTTCTCAATCAAGAAGGAGATTGGCTTACTCACTACCTGGAGAGTTACCCTGGGCTCAGCTTGAAGGCATAGTATCATGTGATTTCTCTTTTTTGTTCCTTCACCCCTGTCATTAAAATCCCAGTGGGGATCCTCAGAAGGAACTGCAGCTCTTCCAGTAGGGAGCTGTGGATTGGTTAGGTGAGCCATATATGCCCATTCCCTGGCAGCCTTACGAATAAGATCTCATTCGTCAGGAGTTAAAGAGGAGGTTAAAATGACATGAAGATCCTGCCAAGTTAAATCATATGCTTATACAATATGTTAGAATTCCTTAATAAAACCAGAGGGATTGGCAGAAAAAGAACCCAGTCTATTGACGTTGAGCAAGGTCAGGAAGGGAAAAAGGTACATGGACATAGACCATACCTTCTGCACCAGCCACCTCACAAAGTGGGGACAAGAGAGAAGGGGGGGGTCTCTGGAACAGGTACAGTGACCTATAGGGGTAAGCTAGGGAGAGGTAAGGGTTGGTCCCTTAAGGGAGAAAGGCAGGGAAGAAAGGACTGGGTTCAAGTGGGAGGCTGCCCCCGAATAAGATGATGATCACGGTGGTAAGGAGAGGTCTTGTGGGTCAGGGTCATCAGAAAATGGGGCCTACAACTCGGCCAGGTCAATCTCTGACATCCACATGTCATCACAGAATGGCAACCTTGAGTTAGCAGAACAGCAGGCCTGTGACCCAAAAAGGCCATCAGGTGGCTCCTGTGAGTTGCCATGTGGAGATCAAGATGGCAGCTGTGGCTGGAGGGAATGTCCAGCCAGCATGACTCTAGCAGTACAGTCAGGAGGAATGGAAAGAGAAAGCCGAGAATGCATTAACAGAAAAGCCTGTACATACAGAACCTCTGACCATTTACCTGCCCGTTTGCAAAAGTTACTGAGATCAGTCAACATTTTAAGATCTAGCGTACCCATTTCAGGCCACTGAGAACTATTACCCAACTCATAAGTGGGCCAGACTTTTGTGCAGAAAAATATGAGCCGCTCAGTGCACAGTTCCCCAGATAAACCTACAGTCTGGAGATTAACCAGAACACAGCCTAGTGTGGATTGGGAGTCTATTTTTGATGGCTGGATTCCCCCCATGACTGGTCAGCGGGTAAGGACAAAAACAGGAATTTGGCGTCCCCAAATCCAGCCTAACATCCAGAAACAATGTGGTTGTGTTAGAGAAGGACATCTCCATTCCCTTTACACAACCATAGGGCAGCCAGGATACCCCCAAAATCTTTGGGCATCAAATATTTGGGTTTGTTTACCAGCTGTGAGCGCAAGTCCAGAAGAGGCTAAAAGCCGGAACCCACTTGTCCAAGGCAGGGGAAGCTTACCACAATGTAGTGTTATCAGCCAGTGCTGACTGGAACCAAAGCGCTGAGAGGCTGCAGAGTCAGAGGCATGCTGTTGGGTGGAATTTGGGCTAGATGAGATTTCAGATGGCCGCTTGGGCTTGGCTGGGTGGAAAGATAGCCTCTGGCTCTCAGGCAGAGAGTACAGCTGGGGAAGATGACTGCCCACTCTCCCAGAGAGCGTGTGACCGGACAACGTGGTTACCTGGTCCGCGATACAAAAAAAAAAAAAATGGCTACCAGGCGCCCACCAGACCTTGAACCTGGGCCACATGGTGTGAGCCCCCGCGGATCTGACAGGGTGGGCCAGATTGCCATAGTCTGGGGCGGGTTCGAAGGGGGAATTTAAGAGTCCTGGAAGGGCGGGACGACAGGCAGGAGGAATAGGAGGGAACATAGGCTTATGCTCCCTGGTCTGGGCGTGCACAGGGCAGTGGTGGTTCTGAGGTGGTGGTAGTGTCCAGGCAGTGGGTGTTTCCTGGCGATTATTCAGTGAAAAAGCAGTGGGTAGGGTGGGCGTGGTCCCAGCGGATCAGAGCACCCCGCAGAGGTTTCCACCAAGGCTGCACAGAGCATGCAGCAGGAATACAGTGGCAGGGAAATTAAAAAGAAGAAGAAGAAAAAATTCAAATATTGAATTAAATTAAAAAAAATAATCTTTCCAGGGTCGGCACCAGATGTTAGGTAGGCACAGTAAAGAGGCAAGGGAGACCAGGGACCACAGTGCCAGTTTTATTGTGGTCTTCTTGGGGATAGGGGATGGACTGCTCCTAGAGACCTGCAAGTCTCTCAGAGGCTGGAGAGTAAATGCCTCTCTTTTTAAGGTTTATGTCTTGGTGGTGGGACAATGCATGGGAACACCACTGTCTCACGGTATCACCTGCCTTGTGATATTGCCTAGCAGAGTCTCTTCCTGCTTTTCTAAGGTTCTGCCCCTGTGGAAAATGGGAACCCGAATTGTCATCTTCCAGCTTCTATTCTATTTTTCTAATGTTTTCTCTGCAATGTTGCTAGGATAGAGCATCTGTTAGTAAAATAAAGAATGTTCTGTGAATTGGACTAGAGGCCATTTGTGTTATATTGTGGTAAAGAACTCTTCTTTAGTTTGCTCATGTGCTGAAACTTTCTGTAAAGTTAAATTTAAAGGTGATGGACTAATTAATCTGTCATAGGACATCTAAGGCATTATAGCATTCAGATGGTGGAAATGGATATTTCTGGTAGCTTTTTACTTAGGTATATTATAAAAATGAGGAGAAAAAGCAAACTTTTAGTTTGTCCAGAAACATGTATGTAATATTTGGAAATAAGTAAGGTGTGGTTGTTGAAGAATATTGATACTAAAAGGAAGTTAAGCACTTTGGACAGAGGCCATTGGCAGGATGCCTTAAGGGCATCTCAGCAAATGGTCAAACCCCATCCATTGAAGGCTAAAGGGTATAACATCAAACACTTGCATGAAAAAGATACATTTGAGAAGAGGCCTTGGCAGTGCTGTGCTCACACAGGACTGCCTAAGAAGCTATTTCCTCAAGATTTGTTTGACCATGCTCAGCTGCCCAGGCACTCAGTTACCACTGCAGCCATGGATCAGAGGAAGTGGCAGCTATTTCTAGAGCTGTCTGTGTACATTGGCATCGTTCTTATGGAGCTAGTTCTACAGGGTTTTAGAGTTAAGTCGCCTTAAAGGCTTCCACCATTATTACAAAGGCAGGCATGGGAGGCCAGGACACATGGGCCAGGACAGGAATCCCTATAGGCAGTCACTGAAGGAACAATGGCTAAAACTGTGTGAATAAAGTGAAAGAAACATTGGAGATACTAGAAATTAAGAGATGCCAAGTTTGTGGAGTGTCTACTGAGGGGAACAAAAGAAGGAGAGAGAGAAGATTTGTGGGCTTCAACCAAGAAGGCCATAAGGAATAGGCTGCCTAAATCCTTTATTTTTTCCCGAATGCGGTACTGAGGATTGAATGCAGGAGCATTCCGTTACTGAGCTACATCCCAGATCCCTACTTTTTTAAAGTTTTCAACTTTTAATCAGGTTCTTCCTAAGTTGCTACATCCTGGCTTCAAAACTAGTTTCCTGTCAAGCATGGTGCCACACACTTGTAATCCCAGCATTCGAGAGGCTGTGATCAGAGGATCGCTGTTCACAGACAGCCTCGGCTACTTAGTGAGGCCCTCCTCAACATAGTGAGATCCTGTTTTAAAATAAAGAATAAAATAATAGGGCAGGGGATGTAGCTTGGAGGTCAATGCCCCTGGGTTCCATCCTCAGACCTGCAAAAAAACAAAAACAAAAGCAAAAAAAACTGGTTTCCTCCTTTCCCAACCTTTCAAGTACTAGGATCATAGGTATGTACCACCAGCTGAGTTTCTTACCCTCTTTCTATGCCCCTATTGCTCCCTTTGAAATAGGAATGTTTACTCTGTGCATTGTACGTTAGAAGTGTGTTACTTGCTTTTTAATTGTGTAGGTGCTCACAGCTAAGAGTTTTCCTTAAGACTTAGAGGTAATTTGGGGCTTGGACTTCTCAGCAATACAGAAACTGTTAAGACTGTGGTGATTATCACAGATAAGCTGAGTACATTCCACATCATGAGATGCTCAAGAGCTTATGGAGACCAGGCTCAGATTATTGTGCTTTGGATCTGAATTGTCCCTTAAAAAACTCATGTGTTGAGGGCCATGTCTCCACTGAGGCTGGACAAGGTTGGAAGAAGTGAATCTCAGGGCATCTGGCCTTCATAAATATATTTGTTCTCTCTCGCTCTCTCTCCCTCCCTCCCTCCTTCCCTCCCTCTCTCTCTCCTTTTTCTCCCATCATCTCCCTCTTTTATCTTCTCCCATTCCCTCATTTTCCCTCTTCTTCTTGCTTTCTTTGTTTCTGGGCTATCATGTATTGAACACATGCTCTTTGCCATACCCTACCACGTTGGTGTATTTGCCATGGAGCCAATACAACATCACTGATCCTATGAAAACATGAGGAAAATAAAGCTTCACTCCTCTAAGATTTGTGTGTGTGTGTGTGTGTGTGTGTGTGTGTGTGTGTGTGTGTTTGTTAGGCATTTTGGTCACAGTGACATACAAACCAATACAATGGCTCTAGAAAACCCCTACCAAAAGGAAGTGTAATGAAACTTATAAATATATTGTGTTAATTAGTAATTTGTGCTTAAAGTACATCATCACATTGTGTATTTCTAATTTGAGGACTTGAAAATAAGGATTATATATCACAGTTTCTATTTCTCCGCATTCTTGCTAGCATTTGTTATTATTTGTGTTTTTAATTTGTCATTCTAATTGGGTTAGGTGAAATCTTGGGGCAGTTTCAATTTGCATCTCTGGTTGCTAATGATGTTAAATATTTTTCATACATTTATTGATCATTTGTCTTTCTTCCTTTGTGAAGTGTCTATTTAGTTCACTCATGCATTTTTGATTGGGTAATTTGTGGTTTTGGTGGTGAGTTTCTTGAGTTGTTTGTATATCCTAGATATGAGTCCTCTATCAGAGGAATATTGATAAAAATCTTCTTCCAAATTAGTTCACCCATTTTGGAAAACAGTGCAGAAGATCCTCAGAAGAATGAAAATAAGCCCACCCTACCATATGACCCAACTATACCACTCTTAGGTATCTACTCAAAGGAATAGATAAATAGATACCAAACAACCAGAATAATATATCCATACCTATGTTTATAGCTGTACAATTTATAATTGCCAAACTGGAACCAGCTGAGAGGTCCATCGACCAATGAATGGATTACAAAACTATGGAATATATACACAGTGGAATTCTACTTAGCCATAAAGAACAAAATTATATTATTTGCAGGGAACTGTAACTGGAGAACATTATGCTGACTGAGTTTAGTCAGTCACAAAAAGTGAGAAGTCAGATGTCTATTCTCCCTCATAAGCTGAATATAGGGAGAACCTGGGATATATGACTACAGATAAGGGAAAACCTTAATTGAGTGAAAAAGAAAAGGTAACTGAAGGAGATAGGAGGAAGTAAGTGAAAATTACCTCAAGAGTCATGATGTACATACCCAAACTTATAAAAGCCAATCACTTTGCTGACCATGAGAATGAGGGGGGAGGAAGGGAATAAGAAGGGAACTGGGGAAGGGCTCAATGAGTACTGTGTACATGATGCCTTTATCATCCTGAACTTCATCAAGTTGTTTTATTATACTGCACCAATAAAAAAAGGATATGCTAACATATTTATTCAACTTTTATTTAGACAATAGTTTATGAGTTAAATAGGTACAATCTATATTAACTTGTTTTGGTAACAGTTATTTTTCTTTTTCATCTTGAACCATATTTGATCCATGGTGATTTTATGTGTATTTATAATATGCCTCTAGGTTTAATTTGTGTGTATGTTGTTTTTAAATAATTTTGATCAATGCATTACTAAAAAAGAAGTGTACAAGTATGCACTGTGTTTTGTTTATACGTATAAATATGAATTTGCATAACATTATTTTCAACTGAGCAAAGTAAACTACAGATGAATTCAAATATAAGAAACATCCTACATATCTCCCATCTATATATGCAACTTGATAATAAAGTAGAAGGTGAATTATTCTAGAAAAATATTCATTTGATTGCATATGTGTATGCATGCAGGATTCAAATACTAATTTCCTCTTAACAGATCTTAAAGAGCATCTAATGGAAAGAGGCATCTGGCAGTGAGAAGGACTTTCCCATAACAAGAAACAGTTAAAGCTGCTCAGGGCTACTGCATATTGGAAATCAATCAAAAGTAAAGATAAAGCATTTCTACCATTTTAATAAAAGTTGATAGAAAATAGAATTCCATTTATGCAATTTTGATTTGCAGGCAACACTTTTATACTCTTGTTTTTTCATCAGACACCCTTGGGTCTATTCCTATTCCCAGTTCTATCACAAACTAGTTTTGTGACTAAAAACAGCTGACTCAGTCATCCTAAGCTTCAGTTTCCTCATCTATAAAAACAGACTTAAAGCTCTATTATCATTCTAAGTGTGTCTGCTTTCAAAACCATATTCTTAATATCTAGCTTTTAATTAGATCACAATAATTATTGAATTAATTAATTAATGGTCTAAAAGCCATGTAGTATTTTGGATAGAGCTGAAATACTTAAAGGAATACACTACATTAAATGTTCTTCCTGGTTTCTACAATTACTAAATGTGTAATCTCATGAAATATATCTATCATTTCCGATCCTCATTTTCCTCATATGCACAATTAACTTCACTAAGACATGTGAAAATATATAAAATGCCTTTTGCCAACAAGAAAATACTTATTTAAATTCTACCTATGTCATCATATATGAAACAGAATCCAAGCTCTCCTGTACTCAAGCTACCTTTGACTGTTCAGCAGAGTACAAGGACAAACTTAGTAACTTTTTGCATTATCAGTTAGCCACCTACCAGAGAGTGAATTTCAGGTAATACAATTCAGAACAAATACTTGAAAGGCACAGCTATTGCAGAAGCCAACATTTTCTTCTACACATAACTCTTTTTTGCTCACATTCAACTCTCAGATCACATAAAAAATCCTAAAGAAAAAAAATAAACACACACAAAATCCCTCTGAACAAAATAGTGAGTGTACCTGAATTATGTTTAAATATATTAAATATAATAAATGTGTATTGCCTTTTTCATGAAAGTTACCAGAGCTATTTTGGGGCTTAATTTAACTCCAACCTCCCTCTGAGACATAAAGATTTTTAAAATGCATTTTTACAAGAGAAGAGAATTTGGTTTTATATAGTATACTTCATACTCCGGGTTTTCAAAAAAACATCATAAAACGACACTTTAGATCCTTGCCCTGTGGGGAGTATGGCTGATTCCAGAGCCTCTGTGAATCCAGCAATGCATCCTGCTGGGCTCTGATCAGTTGACTTTATTTCATGAAGGTGGCAATGGCAGGTTTTGCTGGGGCCAGGGATGCAGAAAGGGCTCATAGAGGGCAGTCAATTCATATAAGTTAGTCATAGTTAAAGTGACATCTTGAGATTAAATCAGCCAGGAACTAGAATAAAATGTTCTGGATCATGAGAAATGGAAATTATGCTAAGTGAGGAAAGGGATCTGACTCAGCTCTGAAAGTTCAGCTGTTGATCTAGCTTAAGCTACTCAGACAGGCCAAAACTCTGCCATTCAGTCCCAGCTGTTTTGTGAAATGTTATTACTTCTAAGTGGGGCATAACATGAACAGCATACTTAATTGACTTTAAACACTTTCTGTGCTCTTTCTCTGTTCCTGGAAATTTTGTCAAGACCATTTCTCACACAAGTTTGACATCTTACCCTTCCTAGTAGTTACCTGCCATGAGTCCTACATTTGATTTTCTTATTCATAGCCTTCAGTTTTTATTTCTTAAAATATGTCCATGAGACTTTTAATCAAGTCCTTTTTGCTAAGTTCACAAAACAGAAATAACCAGAATAAGCTAATAATACAACTTCAAAAGAGGGTTTATTGGCTTCCACAATCCTGTAAAACAGGTATTGTCATCAACAATTTACAAATGACAGAATAAATAACAAATTTTAAACTGAAGGGGAAAATTGAATCAATCTAGTGTGTGTTCTCAGACCTTTTTATTTTTATATTATCACACTACTTCTTTTTTACTTATTATCCAAATGTCTATTTCTAAAGTAGACAGTAAATTCTATAGAGACTGGGATCTAATCTCATTCATCTTTATATCTTCAGTATTCCTGGTGAATATTAGTCAAAATTTTGAATGAATACATAAACATATGCATTCATGATTGAATGACTAATTAATAGGTGAGTGAGTTGATAGTAATATGAATACAGAAGGTTCTATAGTGCTTTAAAGTACCTGGCCTCAAACCTATGATCCTTCTGTCTCATACCATGCATTATTTCCCAAAGTATTTTTTATCAAACTCTAGTTTAATGTGTTGATGACCAGGAAACAAAGTCCTGGGTTTTCTAAAATTACAAAATTTAGATAATCTCCATCAGCATATTTTAAAAGAATACTTTTATTGTAAAATGTCACAATGTATAGAGAATTTCTTATTTTTACTTAATGATGGGTTTTCTGAAACTATTTCACCACAGACATCACCTTTTACTCTTCCTTCCTTCACCTCTTCCTTTCCATTATTTTTATTTTTTTACCTTCTTTTTGCTCTTATTTTTGTTCTTTTCACAAAAAAAAGGAATTAGTATTTCATACAATACTGAAATAATTATTATGCAAGTAAACACTAAGAATCACTGGGCGACAATATTATCCACTGTGAGTGTTATAAACACCAAATGTCTATAGTAGGTGTCTTAAAACTGGGAGAGTTCATAGAACCAGACAGAAGACACATCACAGGTTTAGAGGTTCACCCTGGGGCAGCCCTGCTGAATCATTTGTCCTGTTCTTGAGACTTCAGTATAAGCTACTGAGAGTGTACTTTTCTCCAAATGGCTGAAAGATTCCAGAGAATGTCTAAAACAACTGAGATGAGGGATGAGGGATGCAGATAAGGCACAACCTCAGAACCTTCATCAGTAAACTAGGGCTGTTTTATTTGAAAACAGAGACAGACACAAGGCTGTGTGCATTTTCCAGTCTGAGCAAAGCTGAAGAAATCACAAGTCAGTTCTCAGCACTGACTCACTGGCCCTGAAATGGTACGGATGAAAAATAACTACTCTGAGCAGCAACAAAATGAAATATTTTCGAACACCTTTTCCTGACAGGTTTAAAAAAGCAAAGGAAGCAAAGGAAGGTGGTGTTTCTGGCTGTGAAAATCGTGGGTGAAAGTATTGAGAGCAGTTATTTTAGTGGCGCTGGTGATAAAAATTAAATGGGGCCTTATGGGAATGTACATTTCCTCTAAAAATTTGTGGGACAAATGTACATTTTAAAAGGCATTCTCTGAGACTGAGAAGACATGGCAAAGAATACAAAGTCAGGAAATGGATGGGGTTGGGTGGAGGGAGGCCAAAAACTAAAAAAGACACTTTTCCAAAGCATTCAGAGACATCCGGGGCAGGATGCAAAATAATCAAGTCTAGTAAAGCAAAGAGAGAAGGAGAGACAGAAAAATGAAGGAAAAAAATCAAACAAAAGAAGAGGAAATAAAAAGGGAGAAGAGTAAATATGTAAGAATCAGGAAAGAATATGAGATAAAGAGGAGGAGGAAGAAAGATAAAGGCATGAGTTTATATCATTGCTAATTAATGAGACATCATTTAATAAAACTGCAGAAATTCTGAGGGCAAACTGATCTGAGCTGGGAATTCACCTCTGCCAGTTAATAGCTATAGACCTTAATTGAATCATATAAATTCTGTGAATGCATTTTTTCTCACTTTTTAAAATGGAAATTGAAATTCACCTCACATAGTTTAAATTAAATAAGAGAGGTCTTGCACCAGACCTGACATTTTACTTGCATTCAAGCATGTCAATTTAAAAAACTTTAGCAACATAAATACATCAATAAAAAAGAGAAAATCATTGTTCTTGTTATAATTAATTTTAGGTAGAAATGTTAGCTTATATTATTATTATTATTATTATTATTATTATTATTATTATACCTGTATTATTTCTGATAAAAAATTTAAAAACCTTACCTTTGCTTCTAAAAGTATGTTCTGTATAATATGTATGCCCTTTGTAGCTTATGAAAAGAAAAATCTCACTGATTTCATCATCTCTATCTTAGTGAATTCAAGAAACAAAAATGCCCTTCCTACTAGCCCTGGCAAAAGGATTAGTATTACAATGGAAGGTTGGCACAGAATCCAAGGTCAAAAAAGCGTGTTGAGTTGGTCATGGTCCAAAGCAAGGCACTGAAAGGAGCTTCCAGATAGAACAGGTTCCTTATGCTCTAAGGGGGAGAAAACAGAATCGTAGGTCTGTTTTTATTTATGCACCTGAACTTTGATTCTAAATGCAAAAATGTTGAAATGTGCAGCTCTGTTGTGGAAGTCCTCTTGGCTTCCAAGTGATTATCAATTTCATTCTAGCAAGAAGACAGGTTCATTTCTGATTCCTACTTCCAAGAAATAGAGAATCTGATCTGTCCAGTATGAAGCAGGAAACTCCTATGGTCTCAAACCCTGAAAATGGAGGTCTTAGGGAGACGTTCTCAGGAGAGGAAGAGAAATATGGAGACAAAAACAGAAGGTTAGCCACAGTCATTGGTGAGTCATTATTTCTGAGTATATATTAAATACACTAAAATACTACATATAAAAGCAATGCACTTGACTTTATGAAATACAGCGTTTTCAACATTTACTTGCTGGCCAGGCATGGTGGTGCACGCTTATAATCCCCGCTCTTGGGAGGCAGAGACAGGAGGATCATGATGGTTCAAATCCAGCCTCACTGGTTTAAGAGACCCTGTTTCCAAATAAAAATATAAAATAGGTCTGGGAGTATAGCCCAGAGGTAGAAGGGTTTGCAGGAACCCCAGTACCAACAAAAAGGAAAAAAAAAAAAGAGTTACTTGCCTCTAAAAACTTTTAGCAGCCGGGCATGGTGGCACAAGCTTGTAATCCCCATGCTTGGTAGGTGGAGACAGGAGGATCGCGCTGGTTCGGAGCCAGCCTCGCTGGCTTAAGAGACCCTGTTTCCACGTTTTAAAAAAAGTTAAAAAATAGGTCTGGGAGTGTAGCCCGTGGGAATGTAGCCTGGAGGTAGAAGGGCTTCCAGGAACCCCATTACCACCAAAAAATAAAAATAAAAATAAAAACAAAAAAATAAATTTTTAGCATCATAACACATCATAGAGATGTATGGGGTCCATGGGCAGGTGGGATTTGGAAGCTAAGAGGAAAGAGATGTAAACTTTAAATGCAGGCAAACTTTGGTGATCAGTGATTTGACACAGTCCCATTTCAAAAGTAAGAAGAGGTGAGAGGTGAGACTCAAAGAAATAAAAATATCCAAGGTCACAAAGCAATTGACCATTTTCTA
This sequence comes from Muscardinus avellanarius, assembly GCF_963383645.1. NCBI lineage: Eukaryota > Metazoa > Chordata > Mammalia > Rodentia > Gliridae > Muscardinus > Muscardinus avellanarius. Next base: position 17,451,505 of record NC_137799.1, read on the forward strand.
AATTCACAGTTCAGTACTGGTCTCTCTCGCCATGATGGTTCCCAAGGGCTACTATTGTCCATGTGTTATGCAGCTATCTACTCCTGAAGCTTTCACCCATTCATCCCTCAGGGATTGGCATGTTGATATTAGGTATCTAGAAGGTGTCAGTGGAAAAAAATAACATTCAATGTGATAATGCAGCAATCCTATAAAGTAAAGGATGCATGGAGAATGAACCCAGAATAATACTCTTTCCAACTACACAAAACTTCAGCTACATGATTAATTAATAGCTTATAATTTCTATGAGACAAATTGGTACCAATTATCAATCACAGTGACCTTACATGGGTCAGTGATGAACAGAAGTTGTAGAATCCAATTGAATTCACTATCAAAACTACTCCTTCTCCCAATGTGTCTCTATCATCCATTCACTTTGCATATGAATAATTCTATAGCCTGGCTTCTTAATTTTGTCATGAGTTTTGATCATAAATCTTTAAATAAATACCCTCTAAGATCAGCCAATAAAAGGCAATTAGATGTTTCATTTGCAGCCTAAGTATAGCTATTTTGCAGGATCTGGCTGTTGAGCAGGGGACATTTTGAGATATAAGATTAAGATAACAATGAAATAATCTTTACATGCTCAATTACTTCCTGTGATGCCTTGGTTGGTTCCTACTACCTTGAGCTGCTCTTTACTTTGATGACTAACTTAGCTTCTAAAGATATATGCTTAGCCACATGCAGGGAACTTCAGTTCAAAGGAATGTTAGTTCAGTCATTTGCAAGACTGAACATAAAGCTAGTTTTACTGCGATCTAGTTCAAATGTGTTTTCATTTTAGGTACTTAGTTTCTGCATTACTGTGAGTGAATTTCACCTTATATTTTGTCTTTGGTAACTCTCTTTTTTCACCTTTTTTTCTAAGTATCAGTTTAGACAATATATCAGGATGTGATGTGCTGATGACTTTGGAATCAGATGATTGTACTTAAATCCTATATTAATACTTACTAGCACTATGATTTACATACTCCCTTTTTTTGAAAGATAGGACTGAGTCTATTTTCCCTATAGAAATTCAAAATAGGTATTGCATATGAAATACCTGGTGTTCAGTATGTATTTAAAATTATTACTAATTTTAATATTACCCTATGTTTCTCATATTCGAATGTTTGTTCATTCTTTCACTTCTGTTTCTAATTACCACACAACTATTTTTTGGTACCTTGTTTACCTACCACCACCTCAATCTCCTGGATGCCAAATGATTAAGGGTTCTTTGGAAGTGAATTTATTTATTCTTCATAACTCTTGGGATTTCTCTTCAACTTCCTTTTGTTAGTGTAAGTCTATATCTGCTAACACCATTGAGTGTGTCTACTTTCCAATCTTATAATTCTTCCAATTTGGTTTCTCTAGTATGTACTTGACTCTTATTACTAGATTTGACTTTGGAAATGTACCACTGAAACCATATGCTATTATTTGTATTCATGTAAATGTATATATTGGTTGTCTCGTAAAACTCATATCAAGATTTTAAGAAAATAAAATGGTGAGGATGGCATTTATATTATTTGTGAAATTTTTACATTTTATTTCTTCCTTAACACATTATAATTTATATATCTTATAAAATTCTTCAGCAATTAAGTTCAGCTTGATGATCCTTTAGAAAATTCATCATCAAATGAAGAAGATAACCATCATCTAATGAAGAAGATAAAAGGTAAATGAAAGCATGAGTAAACTTAGAGAAATCATAGAGGTTAAAGAAATGTACCTTGGTAGCCTAATGGAAAAAATACACCTGGGCACATAGTGTAATATTTGGTAGGGGACATTTGACATTTAGAAAAGGCATTAAAGAATCAATAGTAGTCTTTATTAGATGGGGAGAGGGTACTCTGAGAAGAGGGGAAGATTTTTCATATAAACAAAATTTCCTCAAAGATAATAAAAAAAATGTTAAATCCGATTTAAAAATAGGTCTATTGTTACCAGAGCTTTTTTCCTCACTTTTTTGTATCATTAGGTTAATGACACAAAAGCTATGTAATTTGTAGTATAGTATACACTGAAAAAATAACTTAACTCAATAAAAGCTATTCTGAAATGAAACCTTAAACTATTAGGAAAACCAAGTGTATTTCATAAAACAAACTAATATTTTGAAATATATATTAAAAGATGGCCATTTTTATCATCAATTTCCTGGTGTGCCTTGGGAACAATAGTCCCCTGGAGATTGGTTGAGTCTGTCACACTACGGGGTCAATCTTCCTGTTATTCTTAGAAGCACCAATCAGTTTGGTTCCGAAAGTGAATTCTTAATCACCAAGCTGAGGCTTTGACCTTTGAGCCACAGAATCTTACTCATTTACTCACATGCTTCAAATCACATTGAGTGATACTCAAATGCCAGTCTGAAATCTGTGAGCATCTATTCTAAGATCAGGGGTCCTTCAATAATAACTGGCTTTCATCTCTATCACAAGTCCCTTACACTTGTCTTTTAATGTCACTCTGACCTCTGCTTTCACAAATCAAATGACCAAGACTTGGTAAAAACATCTTACCCTGCCATGCTTGAATTATTTGCAGAATTTGACAGAGGTGGTCACACCTCCTTTGGTTCATCCTCTTCAGTTCTCCACTGGATCATGCTAGTCTTCTCTTTTCATCCACACTCACTGACTTTTTCTTTTCAGTCTTCTTTGAAAATTTGGTATTTCTTCTTCATTGCTCTGAGAGATTAACATCATTGTAACTCCAGGCTTACAATTGCAGTTTTCCTTGAGATATAGTCAGTATTTTTCTGATTTCATCTCATGCTTTTGAATGATCTCTACTTTCCTGTGAAAATTTCCCATTTTTGTCCTGAACATAGATTAATGTATGCTAACTCCTACCCAATATTTTCCCTTGACTTCTTTTTTTTTCCTTTTTGCAGTACCAAGGATGGAACCTAGGGGAATTCTACCTCCAAGCTACAGCCCTAGCCATATTTTATAGTCTCTTTAGTTTTTCAAACAGGGTCTCACTGAGTTGCAAAAGACCTTGCTAAGTAGCGGAGTCTGTCCTCCAGTCTATGCCTCCCAAATTCTGGGATCACAAGTGTGTGCCACTATGCCAGGCTTTCCTTGACTTCTATAGTCTTGACTATAGTCTCCACAAACACAAAACATCTAAAATTGAAGTCTTTTTTGTGGCACTGGAAATGGAACCCAGGGGCCTTCTACCTCCTGGCTATACACTCAGACCTATTTTATATTATATTTGGAATACAGGATCTCACTAAGTTCCTGAGAGCCTCACTAAGCTGCTGAAATTGGCTTTGAACTTGCGATCCTCCTCTCTCACCCTTCCAGTTACTTGGAATACAAGCATGTACCACCATGCCAGGCTTCTAAACTTGAAGCCTTTATCTACTTTTTCTCTACTCCCAAGTCTATTCTATGCTTGTTTGTTTGGTACTTCGGATTGAGCCCAGGGTCATTCTACCTCCAAACAACATCCCCAGGTTTATTTTTTATTTTATTTGAAAACAGGGTCTCATTGAGTTGCAGAGGGCCCCGCTAAGTAGCTGAGGCTGTCCATGAGCTGTGATTTTACTGTTTCAGCCTCCCAGATGCTGGGATTACAAGAGTGCACCACCATGCCAGGCACCCAGCTTTTTGTATTTTTATTCTTTATTTTGAAACAGGATCTCACTAATTTGCAGAGTACCTCACTAAGTTCCTGAGGCTGTCCACAATCTTGCTGAAATTACAGTTGTGTGCAACTATACTTGGCTACATAGCTAAATCAGTCTGCATAGTTTTCAGACTAAAATTCTTAGAGACATTTGATTTCTTTCAATCCCATCTTGTTAATCATGTTTCTCTTACATTCAAACAGTATCAACTATTCAAAATCTTCTAACACTTAGTTCTCCATTTCAAAGAGAACACAGTGCCCCACAAGGTCTCATGTTCAAACCTCTCTAATCTCAGCTCTCTTTCCTAGCCATATGGTCTCCTTTTTTATTATTAAACATGCAGAGACATGTGTTTCTTAATTCCTTAAACTGTTTATTTTCACCCAAAATACTTTACCTCAAGTTTACTTCCTTGATGTATTTGCTTAAACTTTACCTTTTCTTTGGTACCTGCCTTGACTACTATAGTATATGTTTGATTTCTTAATACCTGAATAATTGTTTCTTATGACTTTCATTGTTTTTTTTTTTTTTTGGTACTAGGGATGGAACACAGGGCCAGTCTACCTTCGAGCTACACCCCCAGCCCTACTTTTTATTTTTGAAAAAGGGTCTCACTAAGTTGCGAAGGGCCTTGCTAAGTAGCAGAGGCTGTCCATCAACCGCGATCCTCTGGTCTCTGCCTCCCGAATGCTGGGATTACATGCATGTGCCACCATGCCCGGCTTTATGATGTTCCTTATCATCAACATACTTAATGCTCCTTTTAGTGGGCATTTAGTCAAAAGGGAGGATGAAGAAAATTCCCTAATGTACATGACATGATGTACATTCACAAACAGCAAAGACAATCAGCAAACCAAACACAATGAGAAGGGAAGGGATTTTTTTCCTCCCCTTTGATATTAGTGATTGAACGTAGAGGCACTCTACTTCTGAGTAACACCTCCACCAGTCTTTTTTGTTTTTTATTTTGAAACATATTCTTGGTAAGTGGCAGAGAAACTTGTTAAATTGCTGAGACTGGCCTCAAAACTGCTATCCTTTTGTCTCATCCTCCTGAATATTGGGATTACAGTTGTAAGCTGCTGCATCTATCTTAAATGCTCTTTTAATTACTTTTACTTCATGCTTCTCTGATTTGTGGTGAATTTTATCAAGATAAAAACTTTGAAGGTATTGACTGATTTTCAGAATTAAGAGCTGTATGTAAAATATACATAGTAGAAACTTAAATTTATATTTAATTAGTTAATACATGAGTCAAAGATCTTAAAGTTCTGGGTATATAATATCTTAAGGCCAGAAGAAAAGTAAAATTGGGATCATCTAAGGTAATTTGTTTACTTTTCAAAATGAATAATCTGAAACCTTTTACCTTTTATTTATTTATTTTTGATTTTTTACTGGTGCACTGCAGTCATACATCTTAATGAGGTACAAGATGGTAGAGGCATACATGCACACATCACTCATTTAGCTCTTCCCCAATTCTCTCCCCACTCCTTCTCCTTCCCTCCTTCTTGTGTTTGGCTTTATGATTGACTTGGTATGTTTATGAATGTACATCATGTCATGTACATTAGGAATTTTTTCTCTTCTCTCTTCCCCCCTTACTTAGGTCACTGTATTTTCCCATCTATGGTTTCTCCTTCTTCATCTAGGGTTTCTCCCATGAACTTTTGAGGAGTAAACTGACAAAATCTGTAACAGAAAAACAGGCTTGCTAATGATCTACCATTTTTATTTTATCTATAGAGTCAAGTACAATGCCTAAATTGGAGCAGGTACTCAAAGAGTACTTTTTTTTAATAAGTGTGTTCAGTCTTCTGACATTCTGAGTCTGTCTCTATATTTATTAGACTAGTCCCACATACACACATATTTTATGTTTCCTCTGCCTTTCATAGAATCTCAGCCTAAGCAGATTTCTATTTTTCTGTTCCAGAAAGCTCACCTAGTATTAAGGTTATTTTTTTCTTTTTCTTTTTTTTAATGAGTTCAATCATAGTTCAGTTTGAGGTTCCAGCTATAGTGCAAGCCAGGTCCTGATTTGCCTGAACCAGTTTCTTTATCCTGGGAAATATTAGTCTTGCCTAGATATGCTCTTTAGAAGAAATAGAGTTGATAGTTTCAATTTCACACAAACTCATATTAGAAGCTATTTCTGTTTTAAATAATAAGAAAATTCTAGGCAAAGATGGTCTGGCATAAAGTTTCATAAAGCTATGAGTGATATGCTAGTACTGGAATTGATTCAAATGTTTAATTATTTGTTGAGAGGAGGTTGTCTGGAGGCTTCACACAAGAAGCAACTTTATTGATTTTATTATTCAAGGAAGGTAATAATTTTGATATATATAAAAAACAAGGACCAATTCCTCCGTTAAGCAATAATGACAAAATGTTTGTCAAAATACTGCTAGCAACTGAGAAAAACGAAGAGGCCAAAGAGCCCCTCTTCTTTATTTCATGTCATCAATCTTGTGGTCTCCAAACCTGCAGGGAATGTCACAATAATATAGGTTGCATTCAAGATATTTTTGAAGTTGAGAAAAGATACACCAATTTCATTTGTATTTATGTCAGTATCTGGCTAATGTTGTTGACTGAATGCACTGTAATAACAAATCCACAAACTTCAGACGTCAGCTTATATTTTAAGGAGTCTTCTGGACATTTAGCATAGTAGGTAATGGCCATCTGAGGTCCAAGATTTCTAGGTCAGACAATAAAAAGGATTTATGTATTTCATATATTGTGAATGAACAAAATATTTGGAATTTTAGAGGGTTAAGAGTAGATAAAATGTGAAACACTAATACAACAAACTAAAATACTCAAAAGCAATACAATGTAGAAAAAGAAATCCACTTAGTTGAATTTAGACAGCCATATTTCACACACACACACACACACACACACACACACACACACACTTGAAACTCTTTGAAATAATAGTAGGTTTTGCAACTATGGATAAATTAGTTTGAGGGAAATTAGAAGAAGCAAAGAAAAAGGAAACATATATTTTCCAAGAATGAAATAAGGAGAATGTGGAATGAGGGAACAGGAACGATGACTTTGAGCTTAAATATGAGTGTGTACAAAGTACAAGCCAGAAGGAAGCAGATCTTTCTTAAGGGACTTTTTAGAATCTGTGATATCAAAGTTAATTTGTGAAGTACAAATTCCAAATACTAAATATCAAAAGTGGCCCTAGTCACTTATGCAAGAGGTTATTTACACATTGGTGAGATATCATTTAGAAATCTTTAGAAACTATATCAATAGAATGATAATCGTGAATGTTTAGAATTTTGTTTATCCACACCCCCTAAAATAGTGAATCAGATTTAGTAACTGTGTATGCAACTTCCCAACTTCATACTACTCAACAATGAATATAGGTCAGTAGGCCAAGATTTTATCTTCTGTAATCCTGAAATAAGTATTAAAATTTCTCACTTCTAGATTGTTAGCTACTTCAGGTATGAAATCAGTACATCTTCAGTAAAAGGTATATGAACCAGTATCCAAAATTAGCTGTGGTGATAAAGAAGTATTTAGGTAGCTATTTCTTTTGATGGTTGGGTTGATTTCTTCAACAGTTTTTTTTTCCTGAGCTAATGTTCTTGGGAAAATTACAGAAAATCAATATTAGAAAGACTACAAAGGAGATTTTAAATGATAAAAGGAGGGCATGAGTTAACAATCCTCAGTGTAGTTCTGATAGTGGTACTGGAAGGTGAGACATTCAGCAGAGAGTTTAAGGATGATTGAACTAAATTTCATGGTTGATTGCATTCAGGCATATGAAGGAGAGGAAAAAGTCTACAGAGGTTTCTTAATTTGGAGTCTGGCCTGGATGGCATTTATAAACAGGAGGAATTCTGTGCTGTGTAGAGATAGATACTTTCCTTTACTCTCCAATATGACTCACGAGGGCGCTCATGCTTATGAGATGACTTCAGCCACATGATATTGTGTATTTTTTTTTGCTGTTCTCTTTTCTGAGTAAATGTGGTATAGACCTACATCAGCTAACATTCTTCTTCTTCTTCTTCTTCTTCTTATTATTATTATTATTATTATTATTATTATTATTGCAGTAGTAGTAGTAGTAATCATAGTAGTAGTAATGGTATGAGTAGTTATGAGTATGCAACTCAGAGGCATTGTAACTCTGAGCTACATCCCAGGCTTATTTTACTTTTAATTTTGAAACAGGTCTGATTAAATTGCAGAGTATGTCCTTGAACCTGCAATCCTTCTCTTTCAGCTTCCTAAATACTGGTGATTGCATTGCAGGCATATACCACTACGTCTGGCATTATTGTTTTTGTTGTTGTTGTTGTTGTTGTTGTTGTTGTTGCTGTTGTTAAACCTAGGGGCTAGAACTCCATTTTATTTTTTTATTTTATTTTATTTTATTTTATTTTATTTTTTGTTTTGCAACAAGGTCTCAACTAAGTTGTTGATGATCTCACTAAGTTGCTGAAGCTGGCCTCAAACCTGTGATCCTCCTGTTTCAGCCTCCCAACTACTGGGATTACAGGATTCTACCACCATACTCAGCCTTCCAAACTCTCCTTGAACTCATAAAGTCACTCTAAAATCTCACCTTCCTTTATTTGTTTAATAAGGAAGGCAGAAGAGGTTATCCATTGAAAACTGGGTTATGTCTATTTCTCTCATGGTGAAATAAAGAATGAACCATCCCAAATAAGTATTTATTACAATCTGGCATAACAAGTAGATCTTTCATTTTCACTTAAGTAATTTGAAAAACTTAAGACTTTTACTGACAAGAACTAAATATTTACAAGAACTAAATATTTGTGGCTCATTTAGAAATGTCCTTTTCCCCATTCTTTACTTTCCTATTCACTGTATGATACAATGTATTTTACCAATTCTCTCAGACTATATCCTTAGACTGTCAGCCTTTAATCACTGGAGACTAGGCAGGTGTTCACAAGTTTAGTCATTTCTCCAGGGTTTCAGTAGATGCCTATGGACTCCAAAGACAGAATATATTCCTTTCTAGGTCCTCACCTTCCTCCAAATTGCCTAGAATTCACTACAGCTAGCACTGATCCATTTTATAAGAGAGGCACCAGCCCCCATTTACTCATTATTCTGAGGGCAACAATAATAAAGAATTGAAAAACAATCTCTCCATTATCATTGGACATTAATACAACATTAAGGCTTATAGTACGTAGGTCATAGTTTAAAAAAAGAGAGCATAGGAATAGAGGAAATCATAATAATATGGGCTCATGTGCTTTGGGAGAAAGTAAACAGCTTGAATTATTAAACTGTCAAGTTGTCCGGGACAGAGACAAACTCAAGTCTGGAGCTAAATCCCTCTGTGGCCCTAACCCAGGCAGTACAGAGCAGAGAAGGAAGGGGTAGAAAAAGATTTTAAAATTCAAAAACTTCTTGTCCTCATTGTAAGTTTCTATTATAATTCCCCAAGAGCCAGATAGCTAAGTCTGTCTCTTTCAGTCATAGATGTATTTACTTATTCTGAGAGTAGTCCTCAGGGAGAAAAAGAACTAAACAAGATAGGAAGCAGGTCCTAGAAGAGAAGAGGAAAAGAAGGTATCATGTCAGTATAGAAAGTTTAAAAATAACATGTTTTTTTTTGCTTCTATAAAAGTGTTTATTTAAAAACGTGATTTTATAATATACAACCTCATAGTAACACATCTTGTTGCATTTTATTCATTTATTTATTTATTTATAGGCATCACAGTTTACTATAAATAGTGAGCACACACACATACATACACCCATGCACTCACCACATACCATGTTATGGAAAGAACTTGACAGATGAACATATACTCAGATTTTGAGTTGCACCATTGAACTTTGGGGGTACAGGGATACTTTAATCCATGGCAGACTCTCCCTTTCTCCCACTGCAAAGTCCTTGTGATCGTGATGACTTGAAATACCTGTAAAACTGGAGTATTCATTTGAGAATATCTGGAAAACTTTCTTCTCCAAAATAAATATGATGAAGAAAACAGGGGTATGGGAGGACAGTATTTATTTGACTCAGACTGACACCAAGACCTTGCAATTTTGTCTTTGGATCATGTATAAAATTCCCGATGAAAAATTATTTATATGAACTTGATCATAGTTCTAAATGACCTCTCTTCTCTTCCTGACCAATAGTTACATCCAAAATGAGTGAATGAATGAATGAACCAGTTGATATTTTGAAATTATTTGTTGTTTTTAAGGATTTTTCTCTTATGTAACAAAAATAAATATTTATAACCATAATACATGAAGTGTAAGGAAATTCCCTAATGTATATGATGTACATTTACAAACATATCAAAGTGTAGATCACTTTTGGCAGAATGGCCCTTTTGATGATTTTATTCTTCCTATCCATGAGCAAGGGAGATCTTTTCATCATCCACGTTCTTCTTCTTTCTCTTTCTGTAATGTTTTATACTTTTCATTGAGGTCTTTTATATCTTTGGTTAGGTTTATTCCTACATATTTTATTGGTTTTGAGGTTACTGTGAATGGAATTGCTTTCTCTATTTCTTTCATTGTGATTCATTGTTGGCATATAGAAAAACAACTAATTTCTTTAGCTTAATTTTGTATCCACTAACTTTGCTGAGTTGGTTAATCAGCTCCAGTTGTCTTTTAGTTGAGTTATTTGGTCTTCTAGGTAAAGAATCATGTAATCTGCAAATAAGGATAGTTTTAATTCCTCTTTTTCTATTTTAATTCCTTTGATATCTTTCTCTTGTCTTATTGCTGTGGCAAGAGTCTCAAGGACTATATTAAAAAGGAGTGGTGATAGTGGATATCTTTGTCTTGTTCTTCATTTTAGAGAAAATTCTTGTAGGTTTTCCCTATTCAATACAATGTTGGCTTTGGGTTTACTGTATATTATGTTAATGATGTTGAGATACATTCCTTCTGTTGCGATTTTCTGCAGTGTTTTTAACATGAATGCATGTTAAATTTTGTCAAATGCTTTTTCAGAATCTATTGATATGATCATGTGCTTTTTGTTCTCAGTGTTATGTGGAGAATAACATGTATTGATATGCATATGTTGAACCAACCTTTCTTTTCTGGGATGAAACCAACTTGGTTGTGGTGTGCAATTCTCTGGATATGCTTTTAATATATATAGTTAGTATTTTGTTTAACATTTTTACATCTATGTTCATCAAATATATTGGTCTGTAATTTTCTTTTATTAAGGTATCTTTATTTAGTTTTGTTATTAATGTGATACTGGGCTTGTAGAAGGAGTTTCGGAGAATTCCATCTCTTTTTATTTCTCAGAACAAGTTGTGAAGTATTGGGAATAGTTCTTCTCTGAAAGTTTTGTAGAATTCAGCTGGAAACTCATCTGGGCCTGCACTTTTCTTTAATGGCAGAATTTTTCTTGCTGTTTCTATTTCTTTGCTTGCTATTGGTTGTTTTAGGCTTGCTATGTCAGCTTGATTCAATTTAAGTAGGTTATATATGCTTAGAAAGTTATTATTTTCTGCCATGTTTGCCAATATACAGGAATACAAATTTTCAAAATATCTTTTACAATCCTTTGAATCTCCCCTCTGCCTATGGTGCTGTCTCCTTTTTATTTCTAGTTTTAATGATTTGAGTTGATTCTCCTTTTCTTTTGGTTACGTTGGCCAGGGGTTTGTCACTTTAATTAATCATTTCAAATAATCAGCATTTGATTTTGTTGATTCTTTGAATTGTTTATTTTTTATTCTCTATTTTATTTATTTCTCTATTTAATTATTCCCTGCCTTCTGATGGCTTTGGGATTAGACTGTTTCAGTCTTTCTAATTCCTTGAGATGTGTTATTAGATTATTTACTTGGTGACTCTCTATTCTTCTTATGTGGTTTCACAATGCTATAAACTTTCCTCTTAATACCATCTTCAAATTGTTCTATAGATTTTTGTATGTTGTGTCCCTATTTCCATTAAATTCCAGGAATTTCTTTCTTTCTTTCATTATTTCTGATCTTACTCATCAATCAATAGTGTATCATTCAATCTCCACGTATTTATATAGTGTCTTTTGGTCTTCCTGATGTTGATTTCTACTTTCATTCCATTGTGACTTAAAAAAAGATGCAAGGAATTAATATTGCATCTTTTGAATTTGCTGGTGCTTGATTTGTTCTATTTTGAGAAGGTTCCATGGGCTGCTGTGAAGAATGTATGTTTGGCTGTTCCTGGTTGAAATATTCTATATATGTCTATTAGGTTCACTGGCTTATAGCTTTCGTTAGTTCTAAAGAGTCTTTACGCCGGGCGTGGTGGCGCATGCTTGTAATCCCCACGCTTGGGAGGCAGAGACAGGAGGATCGCGCTGGTTCGGAGCCAGCCTCGCTGGCTTAAGAGACCCTGTTTCCAAATAAAAAATAATACAAAATAGGTCTGGGAGTGTAGCCCAGATATAGAAGGGCTTCCAGGAACCCCAGTACCACCAAAATAAATAAATAAATAAATAAATAAATAAATAAATAAATAGTCTTTATTTATCTCTTGCCTTGAAGATTGATATACTGGTGTAAATGGTGTGTTGAAGTCTCTCAATATTATTGCATTTGGGCCTATTTGAGATCTGATGTCCTGAAGGTTTTTTTTTTTAACAAATTTTGGTGCACCCACATTTAGGGCATAAACATTATCTATCATTATATCTTCCTGGGGAATTGTTCGTTTTAATAAAAGGAAGTTCCTTGCTTTGGTTTTTCTATGTGTTTTAGCTTAAAGTCTGTTTTGTTGGATAGCAGTGTTGCTAACCCTGTTCATTTTTGGTCTCCATTTGCATGATATATCTTTTTGCATTTTTTTTGTACTTTCAGACTATGAATGTCTATGGCTGTAAAGTGAGATTCCTGCAAGCAGCATGCATTTGGATTATGTTTTTTAATCCACATTGCAAATCTATGTATTTTAATTAGTGAGTTAAGTCCTTTGATGTTCAGGGTTATTAATAAAATATGTTTTTTGTTTCCTGAAATTTTGTATTCTACCTTCTGGTTGATTTAATGTTATTTCTTCTTTGCTTATTTGCCCTGAAGATCAAATTCATCTTTTTTCTGGTTCTGAAATTGGCTTCTTTTTTCTTTATGGTTTATTTCTTTAAGTATTTTCTCTAGTGTTAGATTTGAATTTATAAATTTTTGAGATTTTGTAACTTAAAACACTTTTGTTTCCCCATCAATTTTGACTAATAATCTTGCTGAATATAGCAGTATTGGTTCAGAATTGTTTAATTTCACGGTCTGGATTACATTATACCAGTCTCTCCTGGCAGTCGTTGCTTGGGTTGTAAAGTTTGGATTATTTTTATAATGTTTTGCCCTTGTATGTGACCCATTCTTTTGTTCTCATTTCTTTTAAGATTCTATCCTTCACCTCTAAGTGGATCATTTTGATTATTCCATGACGTAGGAATGTCCTTTCATCTTGTCTTAATAGTGCTCTGTATGTCTCCTGTATGTGTATTTCCAAATCTCTATGTTTGGAAAATTCTTTGAAATTATTTCTCTGAAGAGATTATGAATTCCCTTGGTCTTCACCTCTAACCCTTCTTCAATGCCTTTTATCTATAAGTTAGAATGCTTCATGATGTCCCATAGTTGCTGGATGTTTAGGTTTTGTTGTTATAATGTCTTTTGTATGCTGTTGACTGTGCTTTCAGTTTTGAATGAACTATCTTTTAACAGTGATATTCTGTTTTCTATTTCATCTCATCTTCCAGAATTTTTTATTGCTGTCTTCATTTCATTTATTGACTATTTCATTTCATTCCAGGACTTTTGTTTCTTTCTTAATGTCTCCATTTTCTCTTTCATCCCCTTTGTACTTGCTGTGAAGCCTTTCATCATATTGAAGATCAGGAATTGGAATTCTCCTTCTTGCATTTCTTATAGGTCAGTATTCGTGACTTTATTTCCTCACTGTTTCTATTTCCCATTTCAGCATCTTGGGTTTGTTTTTCTGATGTTTTGGCATATTCTTACTTTTTGTTTGACTTGTTTGACAGATTTCTTTGTTTGAATCTGTCTGATCCATTCTTGAAGTAGAGATTTAGTGGTGTCAGCAGGTTGTTCATGGGTAAGAAGTGCTTTTTTCATTGGTGAAGTTTGGGTAAGCGGGGACAAGCTGGGGTGATTGGTACAGTAGTTGGGTAAAGTAGAGGATATGATTAAGTTGAGTAGGATATGATTAAGTTGAGTAAGAACTTAGGTATAATAATGTAGTATTTGGTCGAGAAAGAGAAAAGATAGGATAGTATGATTCTTGTAGTTAGTACAGATTATTTATTTATGGAGATATGAAATAGCTTGAATATGAAACAAGGAGATACAGTAAGGAAAAATAGTTTTGAGAAAAGAGAGTAGAGAGGGTAGAGGTAGGAAGCTTGTAAAAGGAATGAGGAAGGACCTAAACAAACATGTATAAAGTAACAAAACAGGTTATAAAAACCAACAACTATAAATCAAAGACAAAAACAAGCAAAAGAAAAAAAATAAGTAAGAAAAAAAAGAACTATCAACGATGAGAAAGAAAAAAAACATCAAAACTAAACAAACAAACAAAAAAAACTAAGAAAAAAACCCCACACTCCTGCTAATTTACATATATCAGGCTTAGGCCCATATAATATCTGTATGTTTGTTCACTATGGTAGATTCGAGAGTATATTACAATGTCTCTTATTCACTCCATAACCTATTACCAGCGTTTGGGGCCACTTTATAAGTATTTGTGCCCCTTTCTCACCTCTGACATTTTTTGCTCGGTGTCAGGGTGTTGTATGTCATTGTAAATGAGTTTTGTGTAACCTTAGGGTTCTGTGGTTTCCTACCCTGTGTCCTACACTCTCTGCCCCTAGGCTCTGTTTCCTCTGGCCTTGTGCTCTGCACCTTTTGGCCCTGGGCTTCATGCCCTTAGGACCTGGCCTCTGTGTCCTTCAGCCCTGGCCCTGTGCTCTCAGCCCTGGGTTCTGAGACTCAGATCCAGTACTTTGAGCTTTCAGACCCTCAGCCCTGAGTTTCCCAGGTGTGGACAATAAACTTTCTGGACCTGTGTTTTTTGCTTTCTTGCGCTGGGCTCTGTGTGCCCTCCAGTTCTGGGCAGACGGCATCCATCATAGTCTTGGAGTGACTCCCTGTGACCCTGTGCAGGTACCGCACTCTGAGCACTATGGGCCTTTTCTGTATCTCTGGAAGTTCTAACTATACTACCTCAGGGATGAGCCCCCTTATCTTAGCCGGCTGGTGTCCCCATGGCTGCTGTGGGCAGTTGTCTGCTGAATATACACAACACAGTTACCTTGCTATCCTGCTGCCTGGCTCTCTAGAAGGCACATAGCACTGCTGAGGATGCTGGCCTCTGGTGCACACAGGAGATTTTGGATCTTTTGCTGCATCCCTGAAGCATCCTGCTAGTCACTTAAGACATTGGAACTCTGTCACCGCTTTCTTGAATTTTTTGTTGGAATTTCTTGAGGCTTCAGAACCGGAGCTGGCAGTCACAGTTCAGGCCAGAGGCTGAGATGGCACTGACCGCCAAACTGGGTCAGTTGTGTGCTCAGGTTCTTTGCAGTGGATCTTGCATTCAGAGTATTGGATTTCCTTCTGCCATGGTTCCCTTTTTCTATGTTTTTGTTTATAAATATTTCCTGCTGCTTTTATTTTTAATCAAGACACTTTTTTTTCTTTGTAATTGAGTTTTATTTGTTACAGCTACTGAGATGTGCTATGTTCCACAGCTACCATTTTTCCTCACCTTAAAGAATATTTTAGAAATTGCATTTCTCAACTATGTGGATAATATGGTAGGTGATATTAGTTTTGTATAGAAGAGAATGTAGATTCCAAATTTCTTGTCCACCAGCTGAATTTCAACCATTGTCTGCATACTGCTTCTGAAAATGAAAACCTTCCAAATAAAAGTACACTTACTGGCTTTTCTTTGAGACCAAACGTGCATCCAAGAAAACCCAGTTACTCGGTTTTTCTTAGATTCGTGTTCTCAATTGCCTGGCTAAGTATATTTGACCACATGATGTGACGCATGCACCCTCTATTTTCACTTTTTCTATCCATCCTGGGTGAACATTTATCTTTCTTACATGGTTTCTAGAAGATTCTGAATTGGTAACTATTGGCTTATAAATCTGCCTTTCAAGAATTAGAAGGATGTTTGAATACCACTGCATAGCAAACTGTAATAGGCATTGACTGTGAAGGATGGCTAAAGATGATTAAGATGCACAATATTCTCCTGGAATTCAGAGTCCATCAGAATAGATTAGATAATTAGCATTATTAAATATAAAGTAGCTAATGGGAAGTGCTATAGAACTACAGAAAAAAGAGAAATTCATTTCTTTTGAGGATGAATAGAGTGAGATCTTAAGGAAGATGCAAGGTTTTACAATTTGCATGCTGGAAAGATATTCCTGGTAGGAAGGAACAGATATAAGATATATAACATATTTAACACATATATAATATATAAAGTCATGAAAAGTATAATATGTTGAACAGGAAATGGTAATTGAATGTGTCTATAATACTAAGTGAAAATTGAGAAAAAAAAGAATTCATGACAAATGAGTCAATAACTGGAGGTAGAACAAAGATTTCAACACCCATTCAGGACCATACTAATCTTCAGATATCATTCTATGTGTATTGCAAATGCATTAGAACGTGTCCCCCCCCCATGGAAGTTAATTGATTTAAACAATGTATTGGAAGAATATGATGTTTTAAATTGAGAGAGGGGTAACAAGTTATCATGAGTTTTTCCAAAGTTAATAAGTAATAATTAATTCAGAGAATACAGACTCAAAAGTTATCTCTCAACTTAATTTAACATTAAATTTATTCAATGTAGCATTAATTAACTCAGTGTAATGTCTGTTTATTATGCTGTATATGTAAAGAAAGAACCATAATGGCTACTGTTTTTAGAATTATTGATAAGACTGGGTCACATCAACCATCATATTGTTGAGGCTTTAGTATAAATTGAAATAAAAACATGGAATTATTGATACTGTGAAAGTAAATAAGCTAAAAAAGTTCTATTTTAGAAAAAATAACTAAAATATTACTGAGTCTTTTTAAGCACTCTTGATATTATATCTATTTTAATTACATTAACTTTTCAAATAAGGACTAAAATCAAATTAAGAAAATATTGCATATTTGGTTTAATGTTCCCTAGGAATGGACTGGAAATGCATGCTCAAATATACCATGGGATTTATACCAGATGTTTGGTTCAATTCAATCTTTTCTGCCACAATATTCTTTGCTTCTGATTTTTAGCTCCAACTGGAAATAAATGTGAATGTGATTTTATTTTTAACCATGGCTCCCATCACCTAATTTACCTTGTACCTGGTGAGCTTAAGTCACTGATGTCTTATATATGGATGAGTGAATGATTTTATGGTGATTTTGTTTTTATGTTATATTTCTGAGAGCACTGTCTTGTTTTTAAAACTTCAATTGTTTAGAGGAAGACAAAGTCTAGGGAAATAAAGAAGATAAAATAAAGCTTTAATTTCTCATGCTGGACATGCATTTTCAAAACAAATCATTTATCAGATACGTCTCTCAGATTCTTCCCTTTTCAGTGTTTTACTTGATAGTAATTTGTTTTTGAAAGAAGTGCTTTAAGGAAATGAGGACTGGATATGTGGAATGAAAACCTCTACAATTTCAGAAACTTCTAGTCCCTTTAGGTCTAGACCTTTGTGATTGAAAAAGAATTAAAACGGTAATGACGTCCACCTGGCATGGGAGACTAGCTGTTAAGAACCCTCTGTGTTCTCAGATCTGTAATACCAACAAGCCAGTTTCCTTCCATAGGCAGCAGTTTCTGCCTCTGTAAGCTGCAGAATGAGGGAGCTACATGGCTTGTGAGGCAGCTTTGAGCTCAGATATAAGACTAACGTAATATTTAAAAGGCATGTGATGAGGTCCTTTTGTGTGTGTGTGTGTGATACTGGGGATGGAGCCCAGGGGCCTTCTACCTCCGGGCTACACTCCTAGACTTCTTTTATATTTTATTTGGAAACAGGGTCTCTTAAACCAACTGAGGCTGGCTTCAAAGCTGCGCGATTCTCCTGTCTCAGCCTCCTAAACTCAGGGATTACAAGCGTGCGCCACCACGCCCGGCTTAACTTCTTAACTTCAAGTGTTCTTTCTACTCAGAGTGTATGTCTCTTCTAACTTCAATGTATTTATTTATTTATTTATTTATTTATTTATTTATTTATTTATTTATTGTGGTACTGGATTTCCTGGAAACCCTTCTACCTTTGGGCTACACTCCCAGACCTATTTTTATATTTTTATTTAGAAACAGGGTCTCTTAAACCAGCGAGACTGGCTTCGAACCTGCGCGATCCACCTGTCTCCACCTCCCAAGCGCGGGAATTACAAGCGTGCGCCACCACAACCTGGCGTAACTTCAATTTTTAGTTCTTCTCCAGTCTCAGAAATTTCTGAGTACTTCAAAGAACTTAAATCTTTTTTTTTTCTTTGTAAATTTCAAAGCGTGCCCAGTCGAATGAAATTCAGCAAAAAATAAGCTTTTCCATTGTCTTCATTCTGCAACTCTCTCATCTAGTAAAGAGCAGCTATCAGCTGAAAACTGGATTTGGGTAGAGTCACATATTTATCAGATAAGATATAGAAATCTTAAGGAATATAGGTCTAGTAAACTAAAGATATTTGATTTAAATCTAAATGCCTGACACAGAAACCCATCCTGCCTTTTACAGCATGCTTGCAATGTCTAAGAAAGTTATCTAAGATTAATATAAAAAAAACCTGAGTGTTGTCTTGAGAAACACAAATTACTGACTCAGATCTAATTATTCAGAACACTTATAGGAGATATATCTTCTAGTCCATTCAGTGACAAAGTGCTTCTAGGTGATTCTTACTAGAGACTTTTGTCAACATTAGCTGAAGAGATGGAGAAAAAAAAGAATGAAAAAATACATCCATTGAAAGAATACTAGATAGTTTTTGTTTGTTTTTCTGCATCCATTTCAAATAAGCAATTTGTAGACATAAAGCATATTTAAATAATAATAGAAAGTATAATAAAACATTCCTGGGAGGGGAAAAAACAAAAAGTGAGTCACAAAGAGATGACAGAAGACATATATAGCACATACACACCAGACAATCTTCAAAGGCTAAATGCACACCAAAGATTCAGGGTTGCCTGGATGTGTGGGATATGATCAGCCAGTTCAGATGATACAATCCCTCTTTAGGGAGGTATGAGGCCTGAGGCATCAGGGGTACAACTGAAATAATGATTTCAGAGAAGAGAGTATATAAAAAAATGCGTCCTAATGTAATTTACCAAGCTGATGATGGAGGTTCAAGGCAGGGGAGGAAGTCATTTGCAGGGCAGTAAGTCCCATCGCACAGCCACTGTGCACTGTGTGAATCACTGAGCGTGTTTGAAGGAATGGCTGTCATGTGTCACTAACTGATTCTCCCTGCAGATGGGCTCCAGGGTACTCGGGATCTATTTTGAGGAGGCTGCAAGCGGTGGAAGCCTGCTGGTTCCACTGTAAAGAAATCTCAGCCACCCTTGAAAATGTGGGGAAATAAGACCTTCAGTCCGAGCACATTTTCTCCTTCTTAAGATTTATACTGCCTACACTTCCTTTCCTCCATTCCCCCATTTCCACCCTCCTAACTTTGTGTTCTTTTACAGTAATATTTTTCATTTTTCTCTTTTCTAAGTCCTTAGCCAAAGCACAGGACTTGGAGTTTCTATATGCCTTGAAAGCAAGAGTTGGTGTGCTAATTATATGTTTTATTCAGACTAGAGATCTAACATTTTCCCAGGCTTAGATTTTTTGTTTTCTGTTTCCATTTCCCAGGGCTACCTAAAAGTTCTGTAGTCACTGGGGAATTCTTCTTCAACTGCAGTACTTGTAGTGGTAAGCAGAATAGTGGCAACTGCTCATCAAGCGTATCCTAATTTTTTATACTTTCATGAAAAAGAGAATTTTAAAGATATGATTGCATAAAGATCTTGAGATGAAGGGTTGGTCCTTAATTATATGAATGAATCCAATGTAATGACAAATGTCTTTAAAGAAGGGAGTGGGAAGGTCTGAGTATGAGAATTGTTAACAGCAGAAGCAATGGTTAAAATGAGATCAATAAAGGTCTGAAAAGCAAGAAATGTGGAAAGACTATAGATTCTGGGAAGGACAAGAAAACAGATTCTCCTCATGACAGCCCGTCTTTATACTTCTGACCTTCAGAACTATGAGGTAATAAAAGTGTGATATTTCAGGGCACAATGTTTGTGGTTGTTAGAGCAGCAATAAGAAACTAATACAGACTTGGAATGACTGAGAAGAACACACAGCCTCCCCAACATCAGTGACCTGTAGCATTCACATTCAATCATTATGAGTGTGAAAAATACATTTTGGTTAATACGATGAAATGTTGGCTCTAAATTAAGGGTGCTACCTGAAATATTATAAGCTGTAGACATTACACTTCCTAATAACTTGAAAAGTCATGTGGTTACCATATTGAATGTTACTGTATCGATTTCCACTCTTCTCTAGTCCTTTTTCTTCAGATTTTTTTCAGTGTCAATTTCAGTTTGCTTTTCTTTCTTCTTCCAATGCCTTTTGTGACTGCATCTACCCCAGACTAAGTTTTGCCAAAGTCTTTAAAGAGATACAAATTTTTTCATGCAAAATAAATAAAGTGGATGAATATGGCAAAATAAATGAAGCATCTAAAGAAGACATTAGCAAAACAGTGAATTTAAGACACACTCTTCTGCAGTGCATCTGTTCAAATACCTTTGCTACCATTTTTCTCTTTAAATTTTGACTTCTTCTGGTGGCCCAGTTTTATCAGGCTTTGAGTAAGTTTCACTGGCAACAGAATTGGAGTTTCAGACAAGACAAGAAGATGCATTCACATGCTAATATTATCACAATAAGGCTCTTTTCTTTTTATAAATATGGAGATAGATTTGATTCACAGTAGACAAGACAGTGTATTTTCAAAAGGGTTTTACAATTCCTCTACATACTTTTTATGTGCAGTGTTTATCCTTCCTTCTGTAGGTATTTGTTTCTGTCAAATAAGATTGAAAGCAATATACATTAAAGCCCTACGTAACATCAGAGTTAAAATAGAAAATAGAGACCTGGTATTTTGGTCCCTGAGGAACTGCTCAGAGGAGTGTTGCCTGATGCAAAACTCACTTTTGGATATTTGTGAGAGTGACAGCTAGACTTTCATGTGTCAAGTGACAAAATTCTGTTTTTTTTTTTTTTTTTGTTACAACCATTGTTCTACTCTTCCCCACAGATAAAGCAAAAGTTATAGAGTACTGATCACTGAGACTCTTTTAGAGGAAAACGTATGAAATATAAGGTATCATTTTTGTCCATATATTATGGCATGGAGTTTGATAAAATAAAAGTCACAGAAAACTATTATCACTTAACTGTGATATTAGCAAACACATGGTATGAAGGGAAAGAAAAAAAATAGTAAAATGAAGAAATTTAGCATAGGGGTACCATTTCATTCATTCCTCATCGCTTAGAATAGGTCCATGTAAGGTAAGCACTACCAGATCAAAGCTCAATTAATCACGGCGATTAATATAGTTCCCTGTCCAACCCAGAGGTTTTCTGTAGGTGATAGAGTCTGATGTTCTAACTTAAATCAAGAACAAGAATGGAATCTAAACCTATCAACTTCGTTGGTGTATAGTTTAGTTAATTGGCAACATGATTCTAGTCAGTGACTAAGGGCTATATGTGGCAAGGGATAGGGTCAGATAGAAATATATGACAAGAATATAATTTAGGCTCCAGGGAAATTATCAGGTAAAGAATCTGGAACAAAACCAACTGAAATTTAGATCAAGTTTCTTGTCTCAAGGGCTTTAAAAAAAACTTGATAAAGAAAATAGACAAGATAGGATATGAGTTTGAACACAGATTAAAGCTTCTTATGGATCCAGGCGTGGTGGCATACACTTGTAATCCTAGCATTCGGGAGGCTGAGACCTGAGAATCATGGTTCACGGATGGCCTCAGCTACTTAGTGAGGCTTTCAGTAACTTAATGAGACCCTGTTTCAAAATAAAAAATAAAAAATATGGCAGAGGGTGTAGCTCAGAGGTCGAATGCCCCTGGGTTCCATCCCTACACCCGCAAACAACAACAACAACAACAACAACAACAACAACAAAATTTCTTAGTTACATCTGGCTACCTCAGTCTTTATCAATGCCTTTTCTATTAAAATAGCATGGCTAAATTCTAAACATAAATATATTAGTTGGCTTAGAAATGTACCATTCTAAAGTTGTAGCTGTGATGGCCTAACTCCTGAAACAGAAAATAAGGAATTGAATACTTACATGAAATAAAAGTGGATACTAGATATTCTAGAAGAAAACCCCAGACATAGTACAGAATTCTCACCATATCATTTATCAAGGACTTAGCTCAAAATATTATATGGGTGAATTCCAAACTCTGCTCTTTTTTAGAAAATTCCCTATAACATGACTGACCACAATAAGCTGTTCATTGTATATGTCTTACAGGATACAAAGTAGGACTTAATTCAACTACTTCAAAGAGGGGGATGATAAACATTAAAGAGTTGTTCATGCTTCTATAATAATGAAGTAAATAAAAAATTCAAATACTAATCATTTTTTTTTTTTTTGGTGGTACTGGGGTTCCTGGAAGTCCTTCTACCTCCGGGCTACATCCCCAGACCTATTTTATATATTTTTATTTGGAAACAGGTTCTCTTAAGCCAGTGCAGCTGGCTTTGAACCTGAGTGATCCTCCTGTCTCTGCCTCCCAAGTGCGGGGATTACAAGTGTGAGCCACCACGCCCAGCACAAATACTAATCTTTACATTTGAAAATTGTGTTTTGTTTTTTAATTTTGATATATGGCTCCACAATTCTAAGAGGAAAGAGGAGATGGTCAAGCAATCAATCAGATATTCTGAGCTGCTTAAGATCAGACCGTGAGAACCAAAAATGACCTTATATTGTCTTTATAACATATATAAAGATGAAAATGAAGTGATTTACATGAGGTCACATACTACAGGGATCAATTTAAGAGTTTTTAATTCTGTTGACTTCTTTCAGGGACTTTAAATAAATGCCCAGTGTTTGAGTTCTTCACACAGTCATTTTCCAGTCCTTTTTATTCTCTTTGTTTGGACAGAGTGCTGAGCACCCAGCCCTGAGACAACCAGAAAAATGTCTTCAAGTCTAGCTTAGAACATTTTCTGTGGCATTGATTTTCTAGAAGATTTATGGCATTGACCTGATCTCAATGAAGAAACTAAATCCAATTCACTAAGGAATTACAAGCCTGTCTGATCAATAATCTATTTATCTCCTTCAGTTTGCCATCTTTAGACACTCCAAACTTGTCATGGGAAATTGAAAGCATTTTAAAACTATAATTATGCAACCTCAGGAAAGGTTTTCAACATTTCTGAAGAGTTTCAATTGCTTTTGAGGAAGTACTACCCTGGTTTGTGTAATAAAGATCACATGCTGGTCACCATCCAAGTACTTAGTCTGGGCCCATTAATAAAAACACACCTCAGATAATAGGAGCCCATGATCATAGTGTTTTTCATACTGGATAGTAAAATTCTATGCTAGATATGGAGTTCAGTTTCAGAATTATAGTTTTAAAGTGGACTCTGAACTGAAGCATATCACAAGGAAAGCAAGTCAAGAGTAAAGAAAATACAGTATTTTTAAAAAAATAAAAATATTATAAAATAGATTGATATTCTTCTAGTGTAGAAAATAATTGAAAGACAACCATCAAAGAAGGTAACATAGAAAAAGAAAACATTCTATGTAGATCTAGATTACATATATCCAGAAAAGAAGATTTTAATTTGCTATAGGAGCAAACTTTATTATAACTCACATATAATGAAACCCTGCTGCCTGGAGGCATCAGAGTGCTATGAAAAGAAGTCTCATAAACACCTCTAAGGAGTATACTATGGATTGATTTAGAAGGCAGTTGTATAGAAATGCTTTTGTCCTAATTTTCAATCCACCAACATTTTATTATAGTTCCACTTCTCCACACCCTTAACCAGCATTTGTTGGTGTTTGTGTTTAGAATGTTTACCATTCTTGTTGGAGTTAGGTGAAATCTCAGAGTAGTTTTGATTTGCACCTCTCTGATTACTAGTGATACTGAGCATTTTCCATACATTTTTTTGCCATTTGAATTTTTATTTTGTGAAGTGTTTATTAGCTCACTTGCCCTGTTTTTGTGTGTAGTGCTGGGGAATTGAACCCAGGGGCAGTCTATCTCCTAGCTACCCCTCAGCCCTATTTTTTTTTCTTTATTTTGAAACAAAATCTCACTAAGTTGTGGAAGACCTGGCTAAATAGCTGAGGCTGGCTGAGAACCGGGATCTGCCTGTCTCAGCATCCCAAGTACTGGGATTACAAGCATGCACCACCACACCTGACTTACTTGCCCATTTTTTATTTGGTTATTTGTTTACTTAGTATTGAGTTTCTTGAGTTCTCTGTATATTCCACGTGTTAGTCTTCCATTGAAGACGTAGTTGGAAAATGACTTTGGAAAAGAGCATGGAGAATCCTCAGAAGAATGGGAATGAATTTACCATATGATCCAGTAATACCACGTCTGTGTATCTACTCAAAAGAATAGAAACCAAATTACCAAACTAATGCATATGTATCTACATTCATAGCTGCACAATTCACCATTGCTAAACTATGAAACCAGCCAAGATGTCCATCAACAGATGGATGGATTACAAAATTATAGGATTTGTACACTATGTAATTTTACTCAGCCATAAAGAAGAAGAAAATTACATCATTTACAGGGAAATGGATGGAACTGGTGAACATTATGCTTAGTGAAATTAGTCATTCACAAAAAATAAGAAATTGGATGCTCTCCCTAATATGGGGAAGCTAGGGAGAAAATGGCAATATGAGGAACTCTGGACAAAGAAGGAGAAAATATAGATGAACAAATAAAGTAATCTAACTGAGGGAGATGGGTTGGGGGAAGAGGGAAATTTCCTAATATATATGATGTAAATTCACAAACATATCAAAAGTCAATCACTAAGCCAAATATGAGGAGGGAGGGGAAAAGGAATGGAGTAGGAATTGGGTAAGGGGTGATTGAGGGATGTGTGCATGGATATCTCTATCACCTTTCACTCCATTAAGATGTATGACTACAATGCACAAATAAAAATAATTTTAAAAGAAATGCTTTTGTCCTGCACATGGAAAAGGAATCTAACCTACAAGGACTATTGCTATTCCATCTATACTGTCCTACCTGTCCTTGTTGTCTGGTTTCTGAGTCTTACCTTCCTGATTGCATTCTATTGCTTTGAGACTAATTTCTAAACCTTTCAGAGTCATGATGCTCAAGACCCCTCTTCTGAGCTCTTTAGTTTAATTCTTAGCTCAGATTTTTTTCTGTAGTTGAATTTGGGTGATTCTATGAATACACACACATATGTGACTTACATCTGTACTAAAAAAAAAAAAAAAAAAAAGGTCTCTCTTCCCTTAAAAGGGTATGTAATTCTTTGCAGTAGTTAATACAAAGACATAAAAATATTGTCTATTATCACTATTATATTTATTCCATACAGATAATCCTATCCCTAATAGTCCTTTCTTTCTTTTGGACACCATTGTTTACCTATTGTGATCATTCTCCTAACTTGTAAGATCATCTTTACCGCTAGAAGAATCATGCTAAAACTAACATGGATCAGCAAAATCTTCTGCTTTCTTTGAGAATTACATCAACCAAGGTTAATATAAAATTAAAATCAGAGATGCACTCTGGGTGTCTGCGGCAAAGTAAGCAATTAATAAATATTGACGTCTTACATGAGATGGCAAACTGTATGGTACAGAAATTTGAGCTATAATCAGACTGCATGCACATTCTTACTAAATGTGGACATATTCTACTTATCTGGGTAACCCAAGGAGCTTTCTTGCATTTTTGTTACATTAATAACGCAGACTTGCCGGGCGTGGTGGCGCACGCTTGTAATCCCCGCGCTTGGGAGGCAGAGACAGGAGGATCGTGCAGGTTCGAAGCCAGCCGCGCGCGCTGGCTTAGGAGACCCTGTTTCCAAATAAAAATATAAAAATAGGTCTGGGAGTGTAGCCCAGAGGTAGAAGGGCTTCCAGGAACCCCAGTACCAAAAAAAAAAATAAATAAATAAATAAAATAACGCAGACTTGAAGGAGCAACAAAGATTAAGAGTATGAAAAAGAGGATAGCAACTAATAAACAGTATTTCTGATGAGGTATAAATAGGTCTGCATGTGTTCTTGATAATCTGAATATTTCTATTTCCTTCCTTTGGGAAAGAATGGCAAACACATAGGCAATAGAAATATTGTAATTGTTCCCTCCACTGTTTTTCCTTCTTTTAAGCTTTGTACATAATAGGTACTTTGTTTACTGAATTTATAGCTGAATGAACAAACACAGATACGTAAAAGGTAAGGAGAAACCTGAAATAACATCTGGCAGGTGCTGCTGAAATAGATGTCTACTTTACTATGACCCTATTGTTTAACTTTTCATTAATGGGTCACAAGACCTACTAATTGACATCTGATAGGCAGAGAACATGATTGTGAAAACCAGACCTATTTTGAACCAGAGAGTAAACACAGGAGCATACTGACCTAAACATTGCTATGCTGAGGGCTTCCTCACTCCCACTGAATTTCCTCCAGGGCATCCCTGTGTCAACCTGTTTCCTACAGAGTAAGAGTCAATTCAAAAGGAATTCAGCTGCTTTAATACAAATGAAAGATTTAAAAAGGACTCCTCATGAAAAATACGTCCTAAATTACTGTGTGCCATGCTCTGCATTAACTATTTTCTCATTAATCCTTCCAAAACAAACCTTGGGAAATATATTATTAACACCTACATTTTACTCACGAAAGCTCAAAGCTCAAAGAAGTTAAGTGACTTTCTCAACACTGAGCATTTTGTTAGGACAACCATAAAAATTTGGGCCGAAGTTTTATCATTCCTTAAAATCTTACTGTAGTATCCTTTATGGTCAATACCATTGAGCATTACTATACTTTCCTCAAAGCTGGGCTCTTTCTACTCTGGAAATATGTCGCTTAGTCAGCTCAGAGGATGACCCCCATTTGTGCTTCTTGCTAGGAGCTCAATTTCTTTAGATTCTCAGATACAAAGCTATCGTTTTCTTCTGAAAATCTCTAGACAAGCCAAGTACTGCCAGTGCCTTGAAATACATCAAAATACTTATAGTCCAAGACCTCCACCTTCTGGAAGGATCATAGTGTGATTAAAATTTACTAGTAATGACAGTGATGACTTATTGAGTCCTCTTCACCCTCAGGCCCACCACCAAGTACATTATATAATGGTTTTTGGTGGCCTTCAGGGCAAACCTATAAGGTAGCCACTATCTCTATTTTACAGACAAGGAGAGTGAAGCTCTGTGTGGTGGAACTGCCTACATTTATAAAAGCTCCAGAAGTAGCATCATTTGTTCAAGATCAGAGCCAGACTCAAGCCCATGTTGGTAGATCCCAGCTCTTTTCACTAATTCAAAGGAGGACAATGCTATTTATTAACTGCTGTGTCCTCAACTTTTTCTCACAGTGTGGTGGAATCTATCTACTAAAAAAGTATTGACTTAAGAGGCACGCTGTGGTTGCCAGGGATCATAGGTATGAATTTAGTCTTAAAAGTTTAGTCTTTTAGGCCGGGCGTGGTGGCGCACGCTTGTAATCCCCGCGCTTGGGAGGCAGAGACAGGAGGATCGTGCAGGTTTGAAGCCAGCCGCGCACGCTGGCTTAGGAGACCCTGTTTCCAAATTTAAAAAATGTAAAAGTAGGTCTGGGAGTGTAGCCCGGAGGTAGAAGGGCTTCCAGGAACCCCAGTACCACCAAAAAAAAAAAAAAAAAAAAAAAAGTTTAGTCTTTTAAGTGAAACAACAGTTCTGGGTCTGAATCCCAGATCCAATTTATTATCTGTAAAGCCTTTGGAAAGATATTTTCTGTCTTCAAGCCTTAATCTCCTCCTTTAGATATCAGGGTTAGTCAGTAATTTTATCTTCTTCAAGTCACTTATAAGTACTAAATCACTTGTCCAGCTGAACAGACAATAACTGTTCAAAACCAGATACAATCACCACTGTACTAGCTGAGATAACCCAGATGTATACAAAAATATATGGAAATATAATAAAATTAATATGAACTATAATATATTTATTTCTAAGAGCAAATGGTGTATATGCTTTATGATGAACATGAATATGAATGAAACATTTTTAGCCCTTGAAGAATATTTTGGCATAGTTAATCTGTTAAATAAGGAAACTGAGGCTTAGAAAAATGATTTTTTAACATTTCATTAAAAACTAGTGGGATTAGAGATGCCAATTATGCTTAGCTTTCTTCCAGTTTAGTGAAGGTACTATCAGTGATGATAGGTAGAATCCATGTTGCCTTGAGTCTCCTGAGCACAGGACTATGTGAGCCTAAAGAAGGGCAGGCCACACATAGAGAGCCTCATGCCTAACCTACCCTTCTAAAATTTTATTTTCTACTCACATTCTTTGTATAAATGACCAGGACTTCATATTTTCTGAGAAACCAATCTATGTCAAGAGAGTCATATATGTTTTATCAATTACTATTTCTTCTTCCAGGTGGGTGTTTTCTTCATTTTAAAAAGAAAAAATAATTGCCAAGTTTATTATTAGCTTTTATACAATATAGAAACTATAAGAGTGCCTAATAATTAATAGAAAAGCAAGCTAAATAGAGGAACTATTAGTTAACACAGTAAAGAACAAGAGGACAGGCTTTCTAAAATACAAAGATAGAAAAAAATTAGCCCCCAATAAGTTAAAGCACTTTGCCAAAAATATGCAGTAAATAACTTCTGGATGGTATATTTTTCCAAAATTAGATTCTTGACTCTATCTTGCATTATCTATTTCTCTAAAATTCATGCCTTTTCTAATTCATTGTTTTCTTCACATTACAGGTGTCTGCTGAAATATTCCATGGTAACTACTCTCTTAGGCTGAACACAGCAGCATTTTTTGCCACTTCTCTACAGGGGTCCTCAGTTCTGTCACATTTTAATATTGCAAAAAGGAGAGTGAAACCCTAAAAACTTGATAAGTAGATAGAGACAGAGACAGAGAGAGAGAGAGAGAGAGAGAGAGAGAGAGAGAGAGAGAGGGAGAGGGAGAGGGAGAGGGAGAGGGAGAGGGAGAGGGAGAGGGAGAGGGAGAGGGAGAGGGAGAGGGAGAGGGAGAGGGAGAGGGAGAGAGAGAGAGAGAGAGAGAGAGAGAGAGAGAGAGAGAGAGCTCATTTTTTCAACCATTCCATTTTATTGATTTATGTTTTTTATATATCTAATAACATTTGCCACAAAGGCCTGTTTTGTAGGTTGATGTTATATTGTTATAAGCATTGGAACATATGGAAGAAACTAACTCTGCTTTGAAAGAAGCAAATGGAAAATATATAATGGTATATTTAGGGCTGCAAAGAAAAACTACAATTCATCATGTTCCATATGTTCCCCAAGCATGCTCCTCTGGACATCTTAAATACTGAAATCCTAGTACTCTGAAAGTCCTAGTGTAGATTATATAGAGCATGCAAAATAACTTTTCTATGAATAATTATTTAATCGTTGCATAGTGCTAAATTAAGTTCCAAAAACACAATTGCAATTTTTTTCAGATATTAGCTAGGTATGATATTAGCATGGTATGATAAAAATTTTTATATGCCCCATGAAAAGGCAAATTACAGCCCAGGAACACTGGAAACACCTGTAATCCCAGTATATGGAAGAGTGGGACAAAAGGTTCATAGGCTTGAGGCCAGTCCCAGCAACTTCAAAAACCTTTATAACTTAAGCAGACCCTGTTTCAGAATAAGTGAATAAGTAAAAAAGTAAATAAATGGCCGACCGTGGTGGCACATGCTTGTAATCCCAGCATTTGGGAAGCTGAGACAGGAGGATCGTGGTTCCTGGACAGCATCAGCTACTTAGTGAGGCTCTCTGCAACTCAGTGAAATCCTGTTTTAAAATAAAGAATTAAAAAATAGGGCTGGAGGTATAGCTCAGAGGTAGAATGCCTCTGGGTTCCATCCCCACCACTGCAATAAATAAATAAGTAAGTAAATAATAAATAATAAATAAATAAATGAATAAATAAATGAATGAATAAACAAACAAACAAACAAGGCTGGAAGTGGAGTCAATTCCTAGTACAGAAAGTCTACAATCTTTAGCACATAACTAAAATTCTTCAAAATATTTTGTTTTTATCTAACCCAGTATTGCTATATCTCTAGTATCAGGTAGCTTGTTTATAATTATTTTCCTTTCTTTGTATAAAAATTCCATTCATATCTCTAATATCGGAGCACACATCATTGAAGGCAAGAATGTAAGTGTTTTTAGATGTGTACACTTAATTTATGTTCATGATGAGACTTAAGATCATGGTAGCATATAAATCTATATTGAACATGCACACTTTTCCAGATAAAGTAGTTCAGAGTTATTTTCAGAAGTGACATAATACTGGTCAGCATGGAATCACTAAACATCTGCTGTGGGATTGTCCAGGTAAATCCAGTTGTTGATCTAGATTGACTATGATTTTCAAAAATTATGCAGCATTTCCCAACCTCACTTGATTACAAAACTGTTCATATTAGTTTCTAGTGCCCATAACAAATTGTCATCAATTCAATGGAGGCAGGAAGTCTGAGGGCCAGGTGTCTGCAGGCTCACAAAATACTAGAGCTCTGAGGAAGACTCGGTTCTATTCATCTTTGTAAGCTTCTGGTGGACACTGGGAAACTTTGACCTGCCTTTGATTATAGATGCATGAATCTAATTTCTGCCTCCTTCACCTATGCCCACCCTCTACTCATCTGTATCTCCAGATATAAAATCACCCTCTGCTTTCCTTTAGTCATTGATTTCAGATTAGCATAATCTCATATCAACTACCTTAACTTAATTATACTTCCAAAGACCCCTTTTCCAAATAAGCCATATTCACACATTCTGAGTGGATTTATGTCTTCCGGAAGGTCCGCAATTCAACCTATTATACCATTTTTCAGAAGCTACATGGAGAAGATCAAATTCTGGAAGGTAGATATTGGGGAAAGCTATAAATGATTAGCACATTATAATTAAATAATTACTTGAATAATTATTGATTAAAATTATTTTTAGAACACTAGAGATAAATCATACTTGTAAGCCCATAATTTAATCATGATGTTAAATTAAAATTATATTTTCTTCTTGGTATTTATTTTTATTATGGCTAAATCATAACATCGAATTTATCATTAACCATTTTAAGTATAGAGTTTGATAGTTTTAAGTATATTCACATTCTTCTGCAGCAGATCTCTAGAATGTTTTTATTTTATAAAACTATAGTTCATATATATTAAACACTACCCCACTTGTCCTTTCTCCTCAGTTTCTGGCAAACATCTTTTGGTTTTATTTTTTCAGAGACATAGAAATTTGTTTAGGAGACTAGGGAATACACATTCAGAGGAGAATGTGGGTTACCCCAAGAGCGAAAAGCCTTTTGGAATTGCAGAACTCTTCTTTTATTGGAGTTTTGTGAAGAGTGGGCACTCACAGATATTTGAGGATGACCCCAATCCAGTAGTCACAGGTGTTTTAAGGTGTATCAGTAAGTTCTCTCTTTTTATTATTTTGGTTATTTTAGATAATTCACATATATAGAATAATGCAACATTTGCTTCCTGCAACTTATTTCATTTAGAATAATATTATCAAGGTTAATCTTTATTCCAGCATATTTAGGATTCCATTTTTTGAAAGCTACATAGTACCCCATAGTATGCATATGACACATTATCTTTATCTGTTTAAGTATTATAAAAATTGATTTCTTTTCTCTTGTGTATTGTCAATAGTACTGAAGTAAAATGCATTTGCAAAATACTACTTTGAATTTTTTTGGATACATACCCAAATGTTAACTGATATATGGCAAAATACGTTTAATCTTTTTTTTACCAATTTTCCCACTGTCTTCCATAAAACTTGCATTATTTTAAACTGTCAACAATAGCCCAAGTGTCTCAGTTTCTCTGCATTCTCAGAAACACTTATTTTTCCTATAATGTGTATCCAAATAGGAATTTACTATTCTGTAAGTTGCCTTTACACTCCATTTTTTGTTTTCATGGGTGGACGTTTGTATATTTGATGTGATCTCATTTGTTCATTTATTTTGTGTTGTAATGGTTTAAATTTACAATATTACTTTAGCTCTTCTGGAAATAAGGTAGCAAGTTAGAAGCAGGGCTTAATTGTCAAGGAGGGGTTCCAGGCTGGTGGCCTTGGGGTTATATTGTTCCTCCTCCTCTATTTTCTCTATTGCTTTTGGTCTCTATGATGTAAGAGCAGAGCTCACATCCTTCTTCTTTCTGCTCCCTGCTGCCAAGCTTTGACACCCAACCTCACATGGACTGAATCCTGAAATCTCCAGAAAGTGTGAGCAAATAAATATTACTTTCTCTAAGTTGTGTGGTCAGTTGTTTTGGATTGTGGTAGTGATACTTTTGCCTGGGAGATGTACTTATGGTTTTGGTATCATATTCAATAAACCATTTCCAAATACAATGATCTAAAGATTTTTCCTATGTTTTTTATCTAGAATATTTTCTAGTTTTAGGTCTTAAGTTAATTTAATTTGTTTTGAGTTAGCTTTTATATATGTTGTAAGTTAAACATCCCAGTTCATTCACTTGTGGACTTTCAGTTTTCCCAACACCAAGTATTCAACAAAAAGTCCATTTTCAATTGCATGGCAGATGACAGTTTTTACCATATTTGCAAAGTTCATTTGACAATATGTGCAAAGTTTTGTTTCTAGACTGTCCATTTTATTATTCTATATGTCTGTCTTGATATACTGATTTATAAAACAAAGATTTTATTTTATTTTATTTTTGGGGGGTACTGGGGTTCGTGGAAACCCTTCTACCTCCGAGCTACACTCCAGACCTATTTTTATACTTTTTTATTTGGAAACAGGGTCTCTTAAGCCAGCGTGGCTGGCTTTGAACCTCCAGGATCCTCTTATCTCTGCCTCCCAAGTGCGGGGATTACAAGAGTGCACCACGATGCCCGGCTAAAACACAGATTTTAAAGCTTTCCAAATTGCTCTTTGTTCTCAAGATTATTGTGACTATTCAGAATCACTTGAGACTCTATATGAATTTTAGAATAAGTTATCTATTCCTGTGTGTGTGTGTGTGTGTGTGTGTGTGTGTGTGTGTGTTGCGAGGGATTGAAGCCAGGAGCATTCTACCTCTGAGCTATACTCTCAACCATATTTTATTATTTATTTTGAAACAGGGTCTCACTAAGTTTTGGAGGGCCTAAGTAGTTGAGGCTGGCAGCACACCTGGATCTCCTTATTTCAGCCTCCCAAGTACTGGGATTACAAGAATGTTCCATGATGCCCAGCCTAAGTTTTGTATTTCTGCAAAAAAAAGTCCTTAGAAATTGCAATAAATTTATAAATCTCTTTGGTCATTATAGACATTTTAACAATAATTTTTTACTCTATCACTATAGGATGACTTTCCATTTATTTTCTTGATCTTTGCTTTATATTGTTTTGTAATTTTCAATGTATAAGTGTTTTACCTCTTCTACTGAGTTTATTACTAAGTATTTTATTCTTTTTAATGCTATTATAAATTGAATTATTATTCTAACTTCCTTTTGAGTTTATTAGTAGTATATAGAAACATAATTGATATTTATGTTTTGATTTTGTGTCTGTCAACTTTGCTGAAGTTGTGTACCATTTTAAAGAATTTTATGTGAACAAAACTGCTTTACTTATTTGAAATAAGTATTTAGCTACTTATAATTATATAATTCATTTTATTGAATCTTTATAGGTTTTTATTTATAAGAATATTTGGTAGCTTAAGCAAAAATATGGTTTTATCAGAAGACATTACATATATCTTTAAAGGGTTTGTAAGTATGGAAATCAACTTTTTATATACAAAATACTTAAAATTTTAGCCAGGCAATACTCTAACTTAGCTGAAAATTTCCAATACCTGTACCTTCTCAAAATCTATATATAAAATTTATTTTACTAAGTTCTATTACCTGGCTAATTCTTATTTTTTATCGAAGGGGCATGATTGAGTCATTCTCTTATTTCAAAATTCCTAAAATGACCCAAGCTTGTGTTTCAGAAGCCACTTTACCCATGATTTTCTTGGGGATTGCCCTACTCCCCTGGAAAGTTACAATTTACATTTTGCCTTTCATTTGATTTAGACCAAGAAAAACATATAAAAAAATCTATTTGAGACACTTCTGGAGCAAAATCATTGTTTTTTACAAATAAACATGTGGAAAAAAACAACCTCATTTCTGCCTCTGGATGTGGTCACTCAAGATGACTTGTAGAGTAATTGTAAAATGAGGTGCATCCAAGTTGGGTATCATTGTCCATGCTTGTAATCTCAGTACCTGAGATGCTGAAACAGTAATATCACTGGTTTGAAGCCAGCATCAGCAACTTACTGAGGATATCCTTGGGTTAGCTCTCCAGTACAAAGAGGAGAAAGGAAGCATGAAATGAAGGAAGGAAGGAAGGGAAGACATTCTAGAAGCATTTAATTAGAAAGTTAAGAAACTTTATTCTTGACAAATGTGTTGATGCTTAAAATGACTAACCCAAGCCATATTTTGAGGGTTTTTTATATGGGGAAAAAGTTTATGTAAATTACTTTAGTTATATATTATCTTTATCTTTCTATTTGTCGTATAATTATCATATGTATATTAATTCTATATATATAATTATCAAAGGTCTGGCTCTAATTAAAGATCTCTTCTAAAAACCCCTTTGATATTCCAAATTTAAAAATTAAAATCTATCCTTGCATATCTAATTGATACTCAGACATTCTTGTACTCTTAAGATCAAGTTCCTAAGCAATAAGAGTCATAGTTGTCGTAGTATATTTTGGCTCCAAATTCATCCTTATTTACCTTGCTTTTGAAAAGTGGAGCTGGACTCTATAAACTTTTCTCTTTCTACTATCTCTTTACTTACTAGAGATCTCTTTTTTTGTTTTAGTACTTAATACCTATTTACTAATTTAAAATTTTTTATATTAAACATCTTATAAAATTATGTGTGTGTGCATACTTCTTATCACTATGCTTGAAACATAGGAGCTGTTTATTCAAGAAACATAGGTAATTTGCTTTCCTGTATACACCATGCTACATGTTGGAGATTAGGCTGTAAATCGACTGACATAGACCTCAGCCAATGAGTCAGTAGTTAAAGGATTCTTCTGTCAATTAATCAATAGTTGACTGTCTTCTAAGTAGGAGGTAGTGTTATAGGTATTGGGGATAAAGTAGTTGAAATAAACAGCTCCAATTTAGTCTACAATAAACAATATATAATAAAATATATCAATTATAATAAGATAATAATACAATTGCTGTAACACAAAATATGATAGAGAACATGAATGAAGACTTATCTTTATTTAGATTGGGAATGAAACCTCTGAGAAGAAACAATGAGGTCGAGATATGAGGGATTTAATCAAGTAAGCAAAAAGAGCAAACATTTAAAGTAAAGCAGAGGAGATGTGCAAAGTCTCTGAGAAGGGACTGTTTTACATTGCCAGGACATTTAAAAAAAAAAGTTGTGTCAATTGAAAATGGGAAAGAGTGTCATGATACAGCATCGAAGAGGAGGCAGGCTTAAGGTAATGCCATGGGAGGTCATGGAAAGGGAAAATTTTATTTATCTTTTTTATTTAAATGCAATGGGAAACTATTGAGATTTCCTACAGAGCTGAATAATGTGATCTGATGAAAAAAAGTTTTTTTAATCTCTAGTTAGTTTTATGGTGAATGGATTGACAGAGGTAAGAACAAGGGAAAAAGAGAAATCAGAGTGTTACTGAAATAGACTTGGAGACAGTAGACTTAGGAGAGGGGGGGAATATTTAATACACATTTTTTAATAAATGCAGGCTCTATTCTAGACAAGTGCATATAAACAAATATGCAATGCAAGCAAATATTACAATAGAGAAGCATGAGCATCAAGATTAGCCTCAGAAAGAGGTCATCAGGAAGACAGAGAGAGCAGCTTGTTCTCACACTGTGGGAGGAAGTCAGTCTGCACACCCTAGGGAGATGCAAGCAGGCTTTGCTCTATGTTTTTCCTCTGCAATCACTGGGTTCCCTACAGGAGGAACACTGCTTAATATGACTACCCTACCCTTATTCACGACTGTTTGTGGTTCTGATTAAACAGCCTCCTGGCAGGAGGAAGGGCTTTCTGGGAAGGGCAGTGAGAGGTTTGCCATTTCCCAGAAAAACCTGGCAGACATTAGGCCCTGCTAATAGTAGCTGATGAGTTAATTGTCCTTCCTAACAAGCCTTCCTCAGAGAGGTAGAAATAAACACTGGCAGGGGGCTGCATGAAAATAGCCAGGTGCTCTGCTCCAGCCTTCCCAGGTCAGCAAGAGATGTGCAATTTACTGTTCTTGCTCAGGGTGAATTTGCTGGGCCAGGTCAGGAAGTTCAAGATGGTGAGGGGAACGATTTAAAAGCAAATGAAAAGGCATAGTTTTCTCTCCACATGGTACAAATGCACCTTGGCTAAAACCACTCCTGCCTGTCATTTAAGCATTGGCTTTCCCCCTCGTGCACTCATCTGGTAGCTGGTGTTTACAACAGAGAGCAGCAGCAAAGGAGCTCGCATCAGTTTCTCTGACCCATTTTGCTGGGCTTGCCTTCTGCTGCCCCCTTTTGGATACCACATTCTGCAGACGCCACTTACACCCCAGTGCCTCTAGGTTTTTCATACAGCCAGACAAAAACTCCTCCTGGGATCTCAGGACTATAATATTTATTTTTCATTTTCTTTGAGGTCTTGGTTTGGAAACTGGCCAAACGATGTTTGTTTTCTGGTATTCTGGTCCTACGGAAAGGTAAGAGATATCTTTGCTCAGAAGTTTCCTTAATGTGTAGGTAGTCTAATATCTGAATATATCAATTTTGTTTATGTTTTCTTTGTTACTTTCCATGCCCACAAAAGTCAAGTATAATCAACTATTATATATGTTCTTGTTGATGCCAGATATTGCCTCAGTTTTTCTGACATGACTACCATTTTAGTTTTCATCATATCTATTTATTATTGGGTTATGGATATGACCTATTTATTCTTTGCATTACTCATTTTACAGATAAGATTTAGAGATAAAGAGAAAAAAATAAAACTGCATATTGCCTGGCATGCTATTTTATATAGCCAAAAATAAGATTCAGAATTTTAGAGTTCCAGATGGATTTCTTTTTTATTGATCATACTATCTTATAGAAAAGGGAATGTTTTTGGAGTACTTTTATGGCCCAGATTCCAAGGCCACATTTGCAGTTATTCTGATTATTCATTTATTGAAATATTTGTTTCTTTAACACAAGACTGAATAATAGAATGCTCAAGTGTAAAAACATTTCTCTACATTTCTTCCAATGAAATAATACTTGGATCAAGAACAACTAAGTTAAGTGCCAGTTGACAACGTTGATACTTTTTATGATGGAAAGTTCAGAATGCGTAGAGATTATTGGAGAACAAAGGAGGTCTTGAGAGAACGTAGTTCCACTCCCTTGCCCTAGATGAAACCTCAGCAACTTGTCCACAGGTCTAGATTCATCACTATGAGAACTGAAGTTTTAATTCAGGTGCCTGATACAGTTCCCCCAAAAGAACTGTGTTCCTACACTTTCATTATCCTATGTAGGAAATCAAACAGATAGATTGATTCATGACTTAAGTGTATTCATTGTATTAATCATATCAAAACCATCACCAAAGTCTTTGAGAAAAACATAAGGCTTTTTTTTCTTGTGGTTCTAGGGATGAAACCCAGGGGCACTCTACCTCTGGGGTACAACCCCAGCTCTATTTTTTATTCTTTATTTTGTTTTTTTTTAATTAATTTATTTTTTAAATTGGTGCATTGTAGTCATATATCAATCACATTGGAGTACAAGACTTGAGAGGATATACAAGCACACGTCATCCAATTAGCCCTCCTCCAGCCCCCATCCCATTCCCTCCCCCTCCCTCCATCCCACACTTCTTTGGTGATTTACTTTGATAACATTTGTTTATGTACCTCCTGCGTTTTAAAGAGGCTCCGTCCTCCAGTATTACATACCCTCTGATTGGTCACATTAGTTGCTTCACTATAGGGCCCTTTCTATAGCTGAACCTCTTCCTGTTGCCCTTTTCCTCCTAGTTATTGCTGATTAAGAGAAGCGTCTGATTTATATTTTCTGCGATATTTCTCTGTGCATGCTGCATTGCAAGTACCAATCCCACTCTTGATGGTCCCAGTAGTGGTCTGGCTACTCAGTGGACTGATCCAGACCTCGCTGGCTCAAGCAGCGGCCTTGCCTCATGGGAGGCCCCAGTTCTGGTCTCGCTGGCCCCTGAACCGGTCTAACCCCTAAGCTGGCTTTGGTCCCGGCCTTGGAGGCGGCAGGAGTGAACTTGCCTCACGCCAGGCTCCGATGCTGGCCATTGGTTCCTGCACCGGTCTAACCCCTTGGCAGGATTCCAGTCCCGGCCTCGGAGGCCCCAGCACCGGCCTAGCCTCATGGCAGGCTCCAATGCTGGCCTCGTTGGCCCCAGCACAAGCCTAACCCCTAGGCAGGCTCTTATCCTGGCCTCGGAGGCCCTAGTATCGGCCTTGCCTCACGGCAGGCTCCTATGCCGGCCTCACTGGCCCCAGCAGCGGCCTAACCCCTCGGCAGGCTCCGATCCCGGCCTCGGAGGCCCCAGCACTGGTCATGCCTCACGGCAGGCTCCGATGCCAGCCTTGCTGGCCCCAGCCCCGGCCTAACCCCTCGGCAGGCTCTTATCCTGGCCTCGGAGGCCCCAGTACCGGCCTTGCCTCACGGCAGGCTCCGATGCCGGCCTCGCTGGCTCCAGCACCGGCCTAACCCCTCGGCAGGCTCTTATCCTGGCCTCGAGGCCCCAGTACCGGCTTTGCCTCACGGCAGGCTCCTATGCCGGCCTCACTGGCCCCAGCAGCGGCCTAACCCCTCAGCAGGCTCAGATCCCGGCCTCGGAGGCCCCAGCACTGGTCATGCCTCACGGCAGGCTCCGATGCCGGACTCGCTGGCCCCAGCACTGGCCTAACCCC
This sequence comes from Muscardinus avellanarius, assembly GCF_963383645.1. Taxonomy (NCBI): domain Eukaryota; kingdom Metazoa; phylum Chordata; class Mammalia; order Rodentia; family Gliridae; genus Muscardinus; species Muscardinus avellanarius. The sequence continues at coordinate 17,490,677 of NC_137799.1, forward strand.
TCGGCAGGCTCTTATCCTGGCCTCGAGGCCCCAGTACTGGCCTTGCCTCACGGCAGGCTCCTATGCCGACCTCACTGGCCCCAGCACCGGCCTAACGCCTCGGCAGGCTCTTATCCTGGCCTCGGAGGCCCCAGTACCGGCCTTGCCTCAAGGCAGGCTCTGATGCCGGCCTCGCTGGCCCCAGCACCGGCCTAACCCCTCGGCAGGCTCTTATCCTGGCCTCGGAGGCCCCAGTACCGGCCTTGCCTCATGGCAGGCTCCGATGTCGGCCACTGGCCCCGGCGCCCGCCTAACCCCTCAGCAGGTTCCAATCACTGTCTCTGTGGTTATTATTTCAAAGGTTCCAGTTGTAATGTATCAGATCTCTGCCTCCCCCGAATATTGGCCACTGGCATTGCCACTGCCTCCACCATTTCAAATCCTTCCCAGGCTCTTTTTCCACTCTGAATGTTGTCCAGTGTTCCTAAGCATGCGTGATGGTAGCATTCGACATTTGGTGTAATTTCTCCAAAAAAATAAAGTTGGTAAGATCCAGTTTCTGCTTCTCCTGAATACAAGTCTCCACCACCATCGCGGAGAACTCTTTCAATACCGCATTTCTCCTTGGTCTCCACTAAACTCTCTCCTTATATGTGATGTCTGAGATTCTTAACAATATAGAGAAATAGCAGTCCTCTTTCACGGCGAATTTTTCCATAAGTTCCAGTGCATTTAGATAAGTTTTGTCTGCATCTCCAGTGTCCTGGCATCCATAAGGGCTTTCTTACCTCCTCTCCGATATTTTTCTTTATCTTTTTCTGTTCTGGGCCCGGTTTCTCCAAGGGTCTGGCGTGCTACTCGCAGTTCGGCCCGGGGCCCAGAGTCCCGCGACCCGGGCCTCAGCTGGCGTGTCCTGCGCGCGACCCCTGCCCAGAACCCAGCATCTTACTGAGCCTGGTTTCTCCAGGGGTCTGGCATGCTATGCGCAGTTCGGCCGGGAGTCCCGCAACCCGGGCCCCATCTGGCGTGCCCCACCCGCGACCCCCGCCCAGAACCCAGCGTCTTACTGGGCCCGGTTTCTCCAGGGGCCTGGCATGCTACTCACAGTTCTGCCCGGGGCCCAGGGTCCCGCAACCCGGGCCCCCTTATTCTTTATTTTGAAACAGGGTATCACTGAATTGCAAAGGACCTCACTAAGTAGTTGAGGCTGTCTGCAAACCACAATCCTCTGTCTTAGCCTCCCAAATGCTGGGATTACAAGTTTGTGCCATCATGCCCAGTTCAAAATAAGACCCTTTTATCAATCATTAAAATAAATAAAAAGTTTGTACATTCATTCTAACATTACCATGGTGGACCTTACTAGTTCTCACTTAAATATAAAATCGTTTAGCCGGGTGTGGTGGTGGACGTTTATAATCCCCGTGCTTGGGAGGCAGAGACAGAGGATTCTGCATGTTCAAAGCCAGCCTCCCTGGCTTAAAAGACTCTGTTTCCAAATAAAAATATAAAATAGGTCTGCGAGTGTAGTCCAGAGGCAGAAGGGTCCCATCCCCAGTTCCACCAAAACAAATTAATTAATTAATTAATAATTTTTGGTTCTCCCAGGCCCAGGAAAGGCTAAACAATGTTTCTTTTGCTCTTAGGGAAGTACCTCCTACTAATTTGGGAGGATGAGATGTGAATACAAGTGACACACAGCCTGAGACACAGAAAACAAACCATGGTCATAATCTGGCTATGAATTATCTCCTAAAGATTTCATGTATTTAAGACTTGATTCTCAACACAGTTGCCAAGGTTAGGATTTTAGGAATTGATTGGATTATGAGCAAGCTTAATTCATTTTATGAATTATTAATAATTTGAAAGGATGATAAG